>NC_140075.1:120216174-121416174 GCF_964194135.1 Talpa europaea
CGAGTATCTGTTTTTCTCAAAACTACAATGGACGCGCCCATAGCCTCTACCCCGGGCTTAATGAGACATAAACATAATGGAGCAATATCTCGCTCACATCTTCAAAACCTGGAGGCCAAGATCATCACCACGGTGCCAACGCGGAATGAGAGTTCAGAGAGACCTGATAAAGGTCCCAGGGATCCAGCCAGATCCTCGGAATCCGGACACCCAGGGTCCCTCTGCTGCGCAACACTGACTCCCAGGTAACGGGATGAGGCGATGCTGTCACATCGCAGCTTCTCCACCCAGCCTCTGAGAGAGCCAGGAGCCGGTGCTTGCAGCCAGGGATTAGAATTGAAAAGAGAAGCCCCCAGCCATTTCCCTGCCTGCCTCTCTGCCATCCCAGGGCTGAGCCACCATGCACTCTGCAGTCAGGCTCAGGCTGCCAGCTGCAAACACCCATGGGCAGTGGCTGTTCAAAGTCAGAGCCAGCCAGGTCTTGGGTTCCCTGCATCTTGCTGCTCTCATTCATTCAGGCTGGGGGAGGTGGTGTGAAAGGCGGTGAGTCTCACATTCACTGAAAAAAAAAAAAAAAAAGATCCCCAAGGGCACCCCTGGTGACCCTCCACCTGCGACCCCTGGGCACCAGTTCACCCCTCTACACCCTGGCACAGCCCCTCCCCAAGTGGCCTAATTCTCGCCCCCACTTCAGAGTGCTCTCACGAGACAGCCTCAGGCCAGAGCAGGCATCCAAGACGAGGAACACTGAGTCGTGGGGGCGGCTCCCTGCTGGACCAGGTCAGCCCAGCTGGGCGGTCAGCGAAGGTCTGAAGGCTCAGGGAGACCAGGGAAGAGAAGATGGCAGCCTGGGCTGGGCTGAGAGGTGACCACGAAGGGGCCAGTGCCAGTTGGGGGCACCGGCCAGGCCCCCAAGGCCCCCAGGAGCAGACGCAAGCGAGAGCGTGTACTTACAAAGCCCCCGAGACTAAGGCACATTCACGGCCTGGCCTGTCTGGAAACGCCTTCATGCCGCCCTCGTGCTGGAGACACGGGGGGGGGGCTGAGACTTCCAGGCTGGAGCAACTTTCTTCCAGGGTTTCCAAGACGTGACTCCATCGTCTTCCGTGGTTTTGTGGTGCTGCCAAGAAGTTCCGTGTGCTCTGAAGTCAGGTCCTTTGAGGGTGACCTTTCCGCAGCGCTCTGGAAACTTACACTTTCCTGAACGCCGGGGACGGTTTCACCAGGGTAAACCCCAGTGGGGTCCATTTTCCTCCCTACTGCTCAGGACTCAGTGGAATTTTAATTTGAAAATTTGAATTGTGTGGTGCTGCCTCTCTCCACTGTTCCTGTCCTCATCCTAGAATATTCTTCTTATTCTGAGGGTAAACCACCTAATCTCATTCTCTACTTTGCTTTCCTTTTCTCTCCTGGATTTTAAAAGGAAAGCGTGCTCTGTTTGCATAAGTGTTTCTGAACACGTTTTCTCAACTGGACAAATGCTGAGTGAGCGGATGGGATCAGGGCAGTAGGACTGAACACTCGGGAGCAGGGAGAGCCTGAGGCCGAGACCCCCCTCCGGGAATAAAGCAAGCGATCGCCGTCTGCGCGTGTGGGGGAGACAGGGCAGAAATGAATTCCGAACCCGAATTCCACAAAAGTAGGGTCTCCCCAGAGTCACACAGTGAGTGTGGAGCAGATTCAGACACCTCCTCGTTTTCATCTTTGTATTTTTCTCTGTGATCGTGAGACTTTTCCAGTTTTGTCTTCCAACCATTTTTTTTTTTATTTATCTTGATTGTCTATGAAGGCGTGTGATTATCCGCGCATGTCCTATATACTAACTTAGAGACTTTTCAGACCTAAAGTTTAAAGATCAATACAGTGACCGCCCAAGTACCTCCCGCCAGGCACTTTTGCTTCCCAAGACTTAGAGGGGGTGCCCCTGGCAGCTGGTGGGTAGAGACCAGGGATGAGGCTGAACACCCCCACAAGGCAAGGAACGGCCCCCACTGCTATTGGAGCCAAAATGACAATAGTGTCCTAACGACAACACTCTCCAGCTGGCCGATGAGCTTAACCTTGATGCGCATGAGCTCACGCACAGCTCACGTCCAGGTTTCTCCACCGTCCCCGAAGTACACGCCACATAGATATTTTTTCAGTTCTGAAACCAATTCGTAAATTCGGGGAACTGTTTTCTTCTCATTCCTGTCCATGAAAGTCTCCAGGTCAGTTCGTCAGAGACACCCCCACTCCCACCTCTGGATCTGTCTGCTTCCCGGGGTTCACATCCGTACTGAGGATCTCGGCCAGAACCCACCAGGTGACACCAGCCTCCTTTCATCGTGGAAGTAGCCGCCCGCCCCGACTCTCATTTCCTTCCCTGCATAGCTGGTTGCCTCCAAATTGCTTTTCTTCTGTTCGCAAAGTCAAGGCTCTCCTTAGATGCTGGGGGAGTCTTGGTCGTCTGGGCTCTGTGAGAGGCAGGGAGCGCTGCCTGGGGGCTGAGGCCTGGGATGCAGCTGGGGTTGGAGCCTCCTGGTGAGCAGCTGTTCGGTGGAACTCTGGGAGATCTTTATTTCTATGCATGCGTGCACGTGTGTATGCACAGATGCACGTTGTGCGTGCACACGTGTGTGTGTAGCTAGCTAGGAGCTAGACATGTCCTTTCTCCCTCACATCAGCACGGTGGACAGACTTAACTTCGGCACAGCACAGTGCGCTGAGAGCCGATTACACGCTGCGGAGAACTTCGGTCTTTGATCACAGCGCGAAGAGCTCCTGGTTTGGGCCCCCAAAGCCCCGGAGTCAGGTCTCCAGCTCCTCTCTCTCAGGCTGCTCAGAGGCCCCGGGGGGAACCTCCGAAAGGGTCTGGAATCAGACACCGGCTTCTCGGAAGCAGAGTCGGGGCAAAGAGCCAAGTGTCTCCAGTCCTGATCGCTCTTTCCCAGGGACCCTCCACTTCCCTCTCCCCAAAGAGTCATGCCCCGGTGCCTGCCACAGCAGGGGTGGAGGAGGGAGTCTGGCTGTGCTCACTGGGGAGGGGTCCCAGTCGCTTGACCTCCAGTTTTCTGCCTGTGCCCTCCCCCCGAAGGAGGACGTCACTGCTCACACTCACTGCTCCAGGGTTCTTGAGAGTCTCTCTCCTTGTCTCTCCGGATTTTAGCTTTTCAAAAAACCCTTTCACTGATCCCCTAGTGGGATGCTGGGAAGGAGGGAAGGTGATGCGCATCCTTTAATATTTAAACAGCAGCAGAGTCCCAGACTATCTATTAGAAGAAACTCAGACGAATCTCTCCCAAGATGTCTCCAAAGACTTGAGGAAAAAATTATCCAAAACTCCAGCCAAAGACAGACAGATGTCTCTCGGCCCCTCAAGGTCACACAGCAGCGCGCACGCACGCAGCCCAGCACAGGGGGGTCTGGCTCTCCAGGGACGTGCCTGGGTCACAGCCTCCTGGCTGTGGTTCAGCCTTTGTCAAACAAGAGGTTGACTTGTTGGAAACTGGCAAATTGCCCCCCGTTCCTGTGTGGGGCCGCCACCCCCAAGGCAGTGGTTTCATGGCGCTGTTGGCCCATGAGGGGAGGGGATGCCGGATGTCTGCCTCCTGCACGTTTCCTGGGACCAGCTCTGTCTTTGACACACGCTGTATGAGAAGTCTGCGCTTCATTTTTTTAAAAACACAGCCGGCCAACTCTCCCCGCGTCTCTGCCTCTCTGTGCCCCGCTTCCCTCGGATGCTCATCCTCCCCCTGCAAGCCAAGGTGGGGCTTGTCCTGCTTTGCTCCACGCTGCGGCGTCACCGCCTCTGTTTGTTCCATCTCCCCGAAGCACCCCAAATCACAAAGCCCCTCCTGGGTAGACAGTGGCATGAGATTTGGACCACAAACACCTCCCCGGCACGGGTAACCTTCTCCTCGAGGGACGGTTCCCTCTCACCCCAGCCCTGTTTCTCTGGACAGCTGCCCTCCCCCTGTTAACGCTTCCATTCTTGCTCATTTCTCAGCCAGAGGATTTCAGCTTCTACCTAAATTCCCATCGTCTTCCAAACTAGGCCAACCGTAGGCAAACAAAACCCCCTTCCATTGTGTGGGGTCAAGAGCACGTCTCGGTTTGGGGATTGAAGTCTCAGCTGTGCCAATAACCGGGCAGCACTGGCCTCGTTCTGCCCTGATTTTCTGACTTGACTCAGTGAGTTCATGCAACGCCCAGCACGCAGCAAGCGCTCAAGAGCTCCTGGAGGTGCAAGGTGGCAACACTAGCCACAGATGGCACGGCACCTGGCAGGAGAAGGAAGGGATTGTGCTCCTGCTTTCTCTTGATCAAAGGATAGGCCTCCCAGCCCCTTTTTGTGAGACATTAAAAATAGATCTGCCATACAATCCAGTAATTCCACTTCAGTGATCTAACAGAAGAAGAAAGCAAAAACACTAATTCAAAGGAATAAATGCACACCTGTGCTCACCGCAGCACGATTTACAACAGCCACGTTGTGGAAACAGCCTAAGTGCCCAACATGACAGATGAGGGGATTAAGAAGATGTGGGACATGAGCCATGGAATACTACTCAGCCATAAAAAAGGTGAAATCTTGCCATTTCAACAACATGGATAGAACTGAAGGGGACTATGCTAAGTGAAATAAGTCAGAAGAAAAAACACAAATAGCAGATGATTTCACTCGTGTGGAATATAGGGAAACAAAACAAAAGAACCGACAAAACAACCCCTTGAAATCTGAGTGCAGAACTGAAGCTACCAGAAGAGAGGGGGGACGAGCAGGAAGGGGAGAGAGAAATCGGCCATCAATGGACAGCGAAGGATCATTAAGGCTTTGATGGCACATGGAATGGGAACATCCATTTGTAGAAATGCCAACCAATACTCCTAAAACAGCACTCAATAAACCTAATTTTAAAAATTATAAAAATGCAGAAATAAACTAAAATGTCCCAGCCTCTGAGTCAGCAAGACTGCTGGGTGCCTTTTCCTTTCCTCCTGATTCACCCAAAGAATTGAAAGTGACACGTGAGGACGCCTCAAGGACTCCTGGGCGGCACCCCCAGCTCCCTCACCCACTCCTCAAGAATGCACCACCTCAAAGAGGGACGGTAAGTTCGTTCCTCAACCAAACCCAGGAAAGGGGCGTTGCCCCCGGAGCAAGAGGCCCTTCTGACCCGCTGTCACTCTGATGCTGGGCTTGAAGAAGAAACGGAAGTTTCCCCCTTCCCTGCCTACTCCGGGGCTGTTCCAAAAATCTAAAGTGACAGTGCTGACGAGACCCACAGAAAAAGCCTAAGACGAGAATTGCTATCACCAGGACCCTCGGTACCCAGCCGACAGAGGTGACCCTGCAGTCACGGTTAACTTTTTTTTTTTCCTTAAGATTTATTTATTTATTTATACATGCACTGGTACAGTCAGAGCACGGGAGGGTGAGAGAAGTCACCAGAGCCAGAGCGGGGAGCAGAGCAGGCAGAAGGACCGAAGGACACTGCTGAGGGGAGCAGCGGGCGGCAGGAGAGGTCTGCGCGCCATGTGGGACCCTCCTCCGGTGGCCGGGGAGCAGCCGGGGATCGAACCGGCGCTGCAGAGGCTGCGGGCAGCTTGGCAACCCCGCGCTCAACCACTGCGCCACCGGGGAGGCCCACGGTTAACTTTTTTTTAAGCATTGTCAACAATCAGTTATGAAAGGAGAGAAAAAGCAACAAAACTACAGCTCTGGCCCCAGAGCCTTCGATGTGGCCACAACGCCCAGTGTTGCCCCCACGGCCAGCCTGTGTCCAAGCAGACCAGCGTTTCCAAAGCAGGCGGCGCCGTGGCCCTTTCCAGTTTCAATTCTGATCTTCACAGGAGTGGCAATGAGCAGGTGACACCCCAGGGACACCCCAGCAAGCTGACTTAGCCGTGGGGGCGTGGGCCAGAGGGGAGAGGGATATAGGAACAGACTCGTAGCTAGAAGTGCCCATCTGCACGGGTTCTGTCATCCGAGTGAGCCCCAAAGATGCTCCAAGGACGTGCTGGCCACTGTTTCATCTCTAAGCCCCAAATCCCAGCCAAGAACACCTGAGCTTTGAGGTCACAGGGCAGCCCTCTGCTGACACTCCAGGAACACCTGAGACCCATCGATACACTCCCCTGGGCAGGGAACAGGGAAATGCCACCCCCACTTCTGACCCCAGTCCTACCGCCTGCACACCTCCACTGAGCAACACAGGGACCACGTTCCCCTGGTGGAGGAACAGAGCTGAACATGCTGGAGACCTCGTCATCCCAGGTCCGCCTGCCCACCAGACTGTGCCACCCCCACACACACCTCTGCCTGCCCCGCCCCAGAGGCCGGCCTTGGCATCAGGTGCTCCCAGGCAAAGGCAGCAGCCCTTCCAGGAGGAGAACCAAGCCTCCCTCGACTGTGTCATTACAACCACCTAATTTTCAGGGCCTTGCCTTCCTCAGCTGCAAAATGGGAATATAATGGAGACTCGCCCACAACAGGCTGTGCCATGACGCCAGTTCACACATGTGAAGGTCAGTGGTGCCTGGAGTCACTACTAGCTGGGAACACTGCAGACATTTGATAAAAAATGCAGTGTGTCCAGATGGTTCCAAAGGACTCTGGTGCCAGGCAACCTGATTCAAAGCCCACCTCTGCCCCTCACACCACATGACCTTAGGCAGCCACATCATCCTTTCTTTGCTCATCATCTCATTGCAAGAATTAATATTAATGTTGGAGACGACCCAAATATCTGTCAACCAGTAAATGAACAAACTGTGTTACAACCATACTGTGGAATACTATTCAGCCCCATAAAAGGAAAAAGCATGCAATATTTACACATGCCTTAGAGTGGGTGGATTTTAAAAACTTTCTGTTAAGTGAAAGTAGTCAAAGATTTCATTTATATGAAATGCTATAAAAGTTAAAGTGTCAGTGACAGAACGCAGATCGACGACGGCCTGGAACTAGGGGTTCAGGGAGGGGTAGAATGGCAGTCAATGGGATAGAAGAAATTTGGAGTTAAGGAAACTTTTCCATCTTGATGGTTGTGTGGTTACACTGCCACACATAATTCTCAAAATTCTGTGTACTTAAAATGGGTACATTCACGGGTGTCAATTATACGACAATAAAGCTAGACAATAAATACACATGAAGTTCCAAGAACAGTAGCTGACGCTCAGTAAGTAATCAATGAATATGAGTCGCTAGTATAATCCTCTTTGATTTGCTTGGGGACCTTAGTGTCACAGCACACACCATCCAGGGGACTATAAGACCCCAGGGAGTGAGGCTGGCTCCATCCTTGACCTAGCATCCCCACTGAACTTCAGGCCCTGGGGCAAGAGGAATGGTAGAGGGAAGAGGGATCCCACAGCGGAGGGTGTGCTAGAGGGGAGGACATGGAGGAAGGGCTAGGAGGAGGAAGGAGCACAAACCGGTCCCCAGAGGCTCCAGCTATCTTCAGAAATCCTAGGGCTCAGGGAAGAGACATTCTAGGCCCTCCTGGACAGGCCCATCCAGACGTAATGGCCCATCAGAAGCTTGCTCCGAAACAAGGCTCATTAGACACAGCAAGGCTGGGGAGGTATTTTCAAAGCCAGCTGATGCGAAGACCCTCTCTCACCAAGACTCCAACGGCTTGGAGGGGGTGACCTGAGATTAACTCAGACACTTCCCCAGTGAATGCCAGGGCGTGTGCGAGGAGCCAAACAACATACAAGTGGCCCCTGTCCTCAGCAAGCCCCCTCAGCAGGGGCGACAGGCTTTGGGAAGGCTGAGCTTGTCCATGCAGAGTGGTCTGGCTGTGCTGAAAGCAGAGGGCCCAGTTCAGAGTGAAAAAATCCTGGAGGGTTTTATGAGGGAGGTGCCACATAAACTAACTGGAAGGCTCTGGGGGAGGGTCAGGCTCTGGGAAAGACAGGGCAAGGCAGGGAGAAAGGGATCTACAGGAAATGTTTGGGACTGTAAGCAGGCTGCTGGGCCCCAGGGAGAGGAAGAGGGGAAAGAGACAAGTTTTACTCAAAATTTATTAATGTTGGAGATTCTGTTGGACACTCAGGCAGGAACCACGGCTGCCTTGGTCCGGGGGCAGATGGAGAGGCTCTGAGTTGCTCTGGGAGATAAGGGACAAGGCCTGAGCAGGAGGATCCCACCGTCTAAAGAGCAGGGGAGAGCATGCTTGGCTGAGGGAGCAGCCAACGCACGTTCTAGTCCTTCCTTTCCTTTCCCCGTCAGCAGGGCCTCCTGTGAGGCAGCGGAGCCTCTGCAAGCAATGCTGTGTGTTCCAATGTCACCTCCTCAGGCCCGCAGCCACCTCATCCTGCCTCCTCCCTACACCGGTGCAGGTGTTGCTCGCTGTGTACACACGTGTTTCCTCCTGTGTGTTTATGGATAATTATTTGTGCTTTCTCTTCCTTGTATGGCCCTCAAGGACAGTGGCCCCACCCCCTCGCTTTGTGGCTCTCCCCTGCCACCTCTTCCTGTCCTGCCCCCACCCCAGCCCCCAAGAGTCTACCAGAGAGTTCTGTGGAGCTGATGGGGCTGCCCAAGGAGGTCTCCAGGGCCATTGTGGATTCATTCGTGGGCCATTCTGGAGCGCATGGGACGGCCACATGCCGCCAGCGTGGGGCAGGTGGAGAGCTGAGGACTTCCAGGCGTCCGATAAGCTAATCATGTGACACACTAACAGTTATAATCTCATCATGTCATGAACACACAGTAACTGACTGCTGGGACTGTCCAGGAGCACTGTCAGGGAGCACTCTCGGGGAGCACTATTTAACTGTGATTGGGCAGGGGGTGGGGGGCAGAGCACCCAGGGTCCCAGATGCCAGGCTGAGAAGCAGCTAATTCAGGGAAGAATTCTGGAGACCTCGCCCAGCAGGAGTGCTTTCTGAGGGGGTTCTCAGGGCCAGAGGACAGAGCCTCGAGGGTGGGCGTCAGACACTGGTCCCCAGACGCCACCACAGCATGAAGCAGAGCCACTGGCCGTGAGCTGGGCAGCGAACACGGCCACCCAAATATATGCTTTTCTTTTTTTGCTTTTTTTGAAAGCTTGATTTTAGGGAGGGGCTTTCTTGAAGGCTCATTCAGCCCCTCAACCCCATCTGCTTCTCAGCAGAGAGGTGACCACAGAGAAACCCCAGGGGTGGGGGGGGGAGGGGATGGAAGAGGGGATGGAAGAGGGGCCGGTGGGGGGGGGTTCAGAACACCTGAAGCCAGGTGTGACCCAGCCGGGAGAAAGGAGGGGCGGGGCAGCCCCTTCCAGGCACCTTGGAGGGACCTTGGAAGCTCAATCCAGAGGCCCAGAGAAGCGAGAAGAGAAGCTGGGCGTGAGGAGTCTGCAAAGAAGACACCAGGGCCATCAGAATCTGCTTGGGGTGGGACCGGGAAGCCGAGGTCTCCATTTAAGCCCAAACAAGCAAGGGCAGGAAAGTCCCAGGTCTCTGTCATGCCCGGGGAAAAGGCCGGGGAACCAGGCCGGCTGGCTGCCCCGGGCCCCAGGCCACTGTCAGCTTCATCCTGCCACCTGCGTGCCAGACGAGGCAGAGGCCTCCTCCCGATGCCCACGCCGGGCACCTCCCAAGGCTTCTGTCTCCGCCACCCCCACCCCCCGACATCCCGTGTCCGGCCCCTCATTGCTCCAGGCTTCCCTTCCAGCCGCCAGCCGGGCACGTTCCCACCCAGGGGCCAGGACGCTGCAAACGCCAGTCAGAAAAGCCAAGCTCGTCGTTTGTCCCACCCACACCCCAGACACCCCAACCCACGCAGGCTCCTCTATGTCCCCCCCAAATCATCACCTGCTCTCTTTCCCACGGGGCCACGCTGACTATTTCCCTCCCGCTCACCCAGCAGGCAAGGACGCTGCTCTCCCGCCCGGCCCAGCTGCGGCCACGGCCGGGCCTCACGCTCAGAGCCTCCCCTTCTTTCTCGTCCTTTCCGATCCGACCTGCACTTGCTTTTTCCAAAGCCACTTAGCAAGCAGGGAGTCGTGCCGCGGAGCTCCACGGCCTTAGGAAAAGGCACTCAGCTGCCTCCCCTCCCGCCGCCCCAAGCCCCTGCCTCCCAGCCAGGCCTCCCCCGACCCCGGGACATGTTCCAAGGAGATCGCCTGAAGCCCAAGAGTTTTTCTTTTCCTCAGTTAGCGCAGGGAACATCTTCGCAGTTCCCAATGCTAATCTTCAGCAAAAAACGTTCTCTTACGTAACCGGTCAACATCCTGGCAACGAGAAACGTGGGGCGCGGAGCCAAGTGCAGGAGACGCTTCGGAGACGCCGGGTCCCGGGCAGAGGTGGCCGCGAGCGCGCCTCCCGCCCCCCCACGCCACCCACCTGAGGCCGAGCCTCCCGCGAGCCGTGGCTTTTCTGAGGTTCAAATGTTCTCTTTCCTCAAGTGTGTATCCAGGAGCTGGGCCGCCCTGTTCTAATCACTTCCACACACAGGATGGCGTGTCCTCTGAAAGGCAAATATGTTGACAGAGATGTCTGTGCTGTAGAAACTCCCAGAGGCTCCAGGGCCACCTGGACCCCCATGGGTGCCAAGGGAACGGGGACTGGCTGGGGGACCCTGCAAACGTCTCACCCCAGACGGAGGAGGGACCCAGTGCCAGGCACCACAAACAGACCAAGGGTCACCACCCGCCCCCAAACCTAACAGTGCTGATGCAGCGCCCAGAGAGTGAGCAGCTTCTCCAGAAGCTGCCGCCTCGCCTGCCCAAGGGGCCTCGCTCTACCCCCGAGGCAGGGATAGTTTGCACTCCCCCTCATAAAGGAGAGCAGCACTTGTCAGTGTGTTGGAAACTCTATGTGGCACCGAAGCATAAAGGTATATAGTATCTAACATGCACTTGGCATCTCTGGCCAAAATATCTTCACTCATCAGTTAAAATGCCTGAAATTTTAAGGCTTTAAACCTTGGAACTCAGGAGGTTTAGGGGGAGAACATGTCTCCAAGACCCTATCGTAAGGTAGAAAGACTTGGAAAAAATTAACTCAGATTCCCCATCAACTTGATTGTAAGCAAGAGGATTATGCAGACCCCTGGGGTTCTCAAATACTGGATTGGGCTCAGTCCCAGAGGGATGCACCCCCATAGCAAGAGCACAGCTCTAATGTACTCCCACCCCCAGCTAAAACCCCCTGAGGAGCCACGCCAAATCCAGGACTTTCCTTAGTCCGTTTAAGTAACGCCACATACACCATTGTATGACCACCAAATCCCCAGGCCGACAAGGAGCAAATATATCAGGTATTTACTCTGCAGAAAAGAGAAGTCACAAAACTTGAAATGCAGAATGGTTCTCAAACAGCGGCTTAGCTTTGACACCTGGGAAACAAGTTTAAGGGTAAGGATACGAAAAACTCATGGCACCAATTACCCACCTGGCAACAGAAACATTCTAACTAAAAACAGGTCACCAAAGTTTGTTTAAAAACAAAGAATTTTATATCCGCAGGTGACAAACTGGAACGATCCTTTTGGGACATGGTCTCTGAAAATCAAAGCCTAGAAAACGTGTGCCTGAGTCATTCCATTATCCAAAAGTACCTTAAAGGAACTACTGTCAATTTTTTTTAAGCTTTTTCTGAGAAGACATTTATCTCAACGCCACTTACGGTAGCAAAAGTCAGATGCCACCTAGAAATCTAATAACACAAGCAAACATCTTAGTTGACTTAATTTTACTTCTGGAAATGTAAGGCAAGTGTACAACTGCATTTGAAACGCTTTCAAAGATGATAAAACAAAGCTTACTGATGAATCAAATGCTAAGTGGAGGAAAAATGAATAGAAAACTCCTCCATATAATCTGTTATGTTTAAAAAATTCAAACGAAAACTTGAATACTAGCTATGTTTACTTGTCTTTCCTCCGTCCTTTTCAAATTCAGGTCTCCCCCACTATCCGAAAGTAGGGTGTTCCTATGAAATCTTTCTTAAGTTAAAATGGTGTAAAGCAAAATAGCTCAATATTATTTTGCTTTTTGACACAAAAGTGGGAAATCCTTCTTGAATTTCTTTCAGCCAGCAAATGCAGGTACTAATGCAGGTCTTTTGTAAAAGGGAAGTAGGGGGTACCTGTATACAGAGACTTTTCTTCATCACACGTATAATTATATATATGCTATTTCCTAAGATGTCTTGCACAGAGTGGTAATTAATGGACTGTTAACAGTGATGCAAAGGGGTGGCCACACAAATGGCTGGGAAATGCGGGGTTCAAGAGCAGGGAGTTCCTACTGTGGGGTTCCTCTTTCTCTTTACCATGAAAAGTTGGCTGTGGCTCTACCAAGGAGATTAGATGCACCACATTTCCCAGCATCCTTTGCCAATGGACTATCTTCAGGGCTTATAATTCCATGAACACCTGGGAGGTGCTATAGGAAGCCTTGTTCACCAGGGACACCTCGCATCTCCAGAGAGATCTTGGGGCCCCTCACAGCCTTTCCCAGTCATATTTTCATTGTTTCTTGTGAATCCTGCCCGGGTTTGGATTCCAGCTCCTCAATGTCCCAGCTAGGGGACGCTGGGTATTTAACACACCTCCTCCTCATTTTCCCCACCTGCAAAATGGAGCAATACCTACTGCCAAGTGTTTCTGTTAAACATAAAAGGATTCATATTTTGTCAGCAATTGAAAACCGTGCCTAGCCCACATAGATACTACATGAGAAAGAAAATCCTCCCATCACATGTCAGCAAACTTCAATTTTCCCCAAGTCCTCCATGGCCATGGGTGGCCATTTTTCACAGGTTTCTCATTTTACAGAATTATGATTGATTCACTCATGATGATGATCATTGAAGGAGCATCTGCTAGTAGCGAGGCTCTGTTTGGGGACCAGGAACCCAGTTCTGTTTTCAAAGAACTGATTTTCTAACGCAAGGGATGAAGAAAGTAAAAAATTAAGATAGTGACCTATGCTTTCAATGCCGAAGAAACAGTAAAGGGGGGGATCTAATGCATAAACAGAGAAGGTGAGGGGGGATATTGGTACAAAAGACACAAGGTAACAATGAGGACATGCTCTAGGGGAAGAGTGTTCCAGGCAAAAAGATCAGCCAGTGCAAAGGCTCTGAGGCAGGCATGAGCTTGGCCTATTTGAGCAACAAAACTAAAGCCAAGTTGGCTACAGAACAGGGTGAGCAAGAGGGTAGAGGTTTGGAAGCCATTTGAGGACCAGAGATGGCTGGTTAAAGGTGGCAGGGTACAGATTTTTTTATTTTACATTTTAAAAAATGTAAGGTCACCCCATATTCATGGGACAATTGAGTTTATCTAGTTTATCAGGCTCTATTCTTACAACATTCATATAAATTATGCCAGGCGAATTAAGGGACTGAACGAGAATACAAAACACAGTGTTTTTAGAAGATAAAGTGGGAGAACAGCTTTGTGACCCTCAGGTAGGGACATTAACCTTAACAAAGCACAGGGAGTATTCACTGTTAGGCAGATGCATTTGACTATTTTAGAACCAGGCCACTCCTTATCAAATGACACCCTTAAAAAAAGGCCAGCTACAGACTGGGAGATACTTGCAACAAAAGCCAAAGAATTCTGATCCAAAAGACATAAACAACAGCTACAGGGCCTCCCTGGTGGCACAAGGGATTTAGACGCAACCTACGAAGCCTCTGCAGCACAAGTTCCATGCCCGGCCGGGGAGCTACCCACAGGGCGCAGCAGACCTCTCCTGCCTCCCCACTGCTCCCCTCAGCAGTATACTTCGGTCAGTCTGCCTGTTCTGTTCCCCACCCTGTCTCTGGTGAATTCTCTCACCCCCCCACACCTCTGGCCTGTACCCCAGTTCTGGTGTGCATAAATAAATCTTTTTAAAAATAAAATAATATAATATAAAAATAAAATAAAATAAACAACAGCTACAGATCAAACAGCCTATAGCAAAATGAGTAAAGCTATTAACAGGCACTTCACACAGAGGCTGTCAAGCGACCATCGACTGATGGAAAAGCTCACAGTCTCACTAGAAACCACTGCCATGTAAGCCCAAAGAGATGCCACTCCACGCCCCCAGAGGGGCTTAAATAAAAAGCCACTGAGAAGAAGAGTTGGTGAGAACATGGAGCAACTGGAACCCACACATGCCACTACACTGGATGGAGGTTGATGCAAATGCCTTGGGAAACTGCTGGCAGTATGACCCTGCCCTGGCTTGACCCTAGAAACAGGTTAAGCACAGGCACCTGGTGACATGAACGAGTAAACACTCTTTCCTGGCCTAGAGGGGTCCACGGGTGTCCCTGGGCTAGAGAAGAATCAACTAGAACAGACGTGCTCCCTAGGTACAGACACGGTGGGAGCTGCCTCCAGGCTAGATGTCAGCCCTCTGGCTCCACCATCTCCCTACACTCCTCTGCAGAAGCTGGCAGCTCCCGGTGCAGAGACCAGATCCATCCTGCATCCGAGGAGCACTGGAGCCTCATCAAACACAAGGACAAGGTCCAGGCTGGGACAATCCCTGAGCCTGCCCTCCCTTGCAGCAAGAGAAGGAGCCTTTAAGAATAATCCAGTGCACAGGTCTTGCTCATACCAGTGAAGGCAGAAGAAAGCTGAGACCACTTTTTTTCTCACTTAGTAATAATAGCAGCGAGTATTTACTGAGCTCTAACAGCCGCCCTCTGCGGTGGGTCTTACTATCCCCATTTTATGAATGAGGAAAAGAAAACCCCAGGCCCCGCAGGTTTTAAATGTTGGAGATGGATTCTGCGGGCCAGCCGTCCCGCTAACCTCGTAACAGGATGCATGTAAGTTACTCTGAACTTTCAGTACAGACGTGTGTGTGTGTGAGTGTGTGTGTGTGTGTGTGTGTGTGTGAGTGTGTGTGTGTTCAGCTGGGCTCTAAGGGAAGGCAGTTGCCCAACTCAGAATTCCCACCCCAGGGGAGCTAATGATGACTACCCAAACTTCAAAGTCCTTCCGCTGCCTTTCCGCCCCATCCGCATCCCCATCCGCATCGGGAACCCCACCAGCCTGCATAATGAACTGGGCTCACTGGTGATTCAGAGACCAGCACACTAGGGAATGGGGTGATCAGCACACAGGCCGTTAGAGAGAGACTCTCACTGATGAAATGAATGGAGACATGTGGATCGATGGTGCTAGCTCAGCAGCCATGTCCACCAGGGTGATGAGGGAGGAAGCCTGGGCTCAAGGTGCAGGCCCCAGGGGTGCTGAGCCTGGATGCTGACACTGACCTGGCTCCCTGCACCCCTGCACCTGAGCAGCACCAGCTCTCCCTCCAAGAGATGACTCCCCCGCGGGGTGTGTTCAGAATGCCCGGAAGGCTTCGTCGATCTCACTCAGGGTGGACATCTGCACGTGGCAGAATCCGATTACCAACCTGTTTCCCTTACAAGCTGCTAGCGCGGGGCTGGGGAGCGGCTGGCTGTCACCACCACCAGCAGCTGCTCCCCAAAGAACTCAAATGCAGGTGATCAACCTGGTGGCGGTCCGCCCACCAGCCACTACTCCTCGTTGTCTTTCTAGGTGCAGAGACTGTACTGGGGCCCAGCAGAGTCGCCCTCCTGCAGCCGCTGCTGAGAAATGCAGTATCCTGCGGATAAACACAGTCTCGAGTCTGGGCCACTTTCCCCTCTGGATCGGCTCTAAGTGATTTCTTCTGATCAAATGCCTGCCAGGCTGAGCAGCGAGTGTCTGCCCTGGGGCACCAGAGCAAGGCCACAGGCGCCAACCCACAACAACTGCCTCTTAGAAAGACAATCAATTACAAAGCTCCTTTATCCATAATTCAGTCAGGAGACATTCTGCTTTGGAAACAAGACTCTCAGCCACAGAGAACATTTGAAAAAATGAGTCACTAAACACTAAGCCACTCTGCTGCCTGCACCCATGTGCAAGCCCCAGAATGCAACGAGAGCTCATGTCTAGGCCACAGCAAGAGGAGGGGCACTCGCGGTGATGAAGATGTCTGTGTCTAGACCATGTCCAGGTCTGTGTTCTGGCGGTGACACGGCACTGTCGTTTTCAAAATATTTCCCTAGGGAAAAACGAAGTTATGGACGAAGAAATCACTCTACGATCATGAGAATCCCAGTTGTCTCAAAAGATTTAATTTAAAAACATTTTCAGGACACTGAAAAGCTGGGGGAGTTCGCACCATCTTTACATCGGCCTTCCCACCTGGAAGAGGGGGTGTCCCCATTCCGCCTCTCCTGCTTGGTGAGGGCATCTTTTATGCACTTCAGGAGCCTGCAGCCACGCGAGAAAGGGTAACTCCAGAGCACAAGCCGAGGCCGGCTGCTAAACCTTCAGCAGAGTCTGCTTTCCTTCCTGAGTTCGGGGGCCGCCTTCCCAGGCACAGATGCTCCCCCAAGAGCCTGGCTCCATGCTTTGGTGGCCCTAGGCTCTAGAAATTCCTCACCAAAGGGGGCCTCGAGAACACCAAGCTTGAACGGCGTGTCCTGCACATATCAGAAGAGGCTCCGAGAAAATGCACGGGCTTGCTGAGCCTCCTGACATTCCTCGAGATGAAACTTCGCCTTAGTGTGAATCTTAAGGGCCAAACATCAACCCAGAAAACTAATAAATGGACGACAGGAAACCAATTACTTGCAGTCTATTCCTGATGGTGTGCACTGTGGGTTCAGAGGAAGGGGTCCCAGCGACTGGGAATGGGGAAACTGCCAGCTGGCTGGGGAGTGACAGCAGGGGCTGGCAAACTACAGCCCAGGGTTAATAAAGTATTATTGCAACATGGCTGTGCACATGCGTCTGGGGATGCCCACCGCTGCGGCGGAGTTGAGCAGTTGCCACAGAGACCATCTGGTTTGCAAAGTCTAAGAAGTTTACTCTCTGGCCCTTTACAGAAAATAGTCTGCTGACCCCCGACTTAGAGCAATAATCATGACAAAAAGCGACTGTGCCAGTGTTTTTATATACCAGGCACCGCACCAACTGCTTCTTACATCTTAAGTTGTCCAAATCTCTGCAACACATCTGCAAAGCCAGGATGGTCTCCATCTCATAAATAAGGAAACTGAGGCTCAAAGAGGTTAAAACTGCCCAAGTTCACTTCCCTAGTGAATGGAGGACCCAGGATACAAACTCCAAATACCTGCTGCTGAGCTCCCCACTCCTTCTAACATCTTGTCTTACCTCCTCCCCCTGGGCCTGGGGGCCTCATCTGAGAGGATGTCAGGATTGCAAAAGAAGTTTTAATATCTCACACTCCTTTGAAGAATGTAAGAAATCTATTTCAATCCAATATCAAGGCAATGTGGGTTGTAAAAAAAACTTTCAAAGGAAATTAAAGAATTAATTAAAGAACGAATTAAAGGAAATTAATTTTATTTTTACAACCCAAATACATCCAAAAGGTTTGAGAGAAAAGCTGAAAGCCAAGTAACAGTGTGAAGAACAGTGTGGTGAAGAGGGACTTGATAATTACATTTTTTTTTTTAATTCTAAGAAAATCTTAGACAAGTGAGCGTAAAACACTTTTGAGTTTCCTGGCGGCCAAAGCAATAAGGGAAATCATGTAAACAATCGGAACGTCACTACCAAATGAGACAGCTCATCCCTTCCTGGCTGCTATTTTTCCTTGGAACTTCAGCGTTTGATTCTGCGTTTTACCATTAGCGAGGTATTACGCATGTCTCCACAAGGAGACATGCCATATCCTGGTGCCTTCGGCTCCTTGAAAGATCTATTGCATCCAAGTATAAACCAGGTATTACGAACCCAGTGGTACACTGTGTGGGGTCAATAATGGATCACCTGCCTCCTCCACTAAAACTCCACAATCAATTCCCTGGTTTAACCAGAGTGGTCCAGGGTTATCATTAATTCCCAAAAGGAAGAAATAGGAGACCGATATCAGAACCCACAGAAGAGTTGGTACTTTGTTTGGTAAGCATATAGAGTCCTCTGTAAGGCATCCTTATTTTCCTTTTTTTTTTTTTAAAGATTTATTTATTTTTTTATTTATACAAGCTCTGGGTACAGTCAGAAGTGCGGGAGGGTGAGAGAATTCACCAGAGCCAGAGCGGGGAGCAGAGCAGGCAGAAGGACCGAAGGACACTGCTGAGGGGAGCAGTGGGCGGCAGGAGAGGTCTGCGCGCCATGTGGGACCCTCCTCCGGTGGCCGGGGAGCAGCCGGGGATCGAACCGGCGCTGCAGAGGCTGGGCAGCTTCGCAACCCAGTGCTCAACCGCTGCGCCACCAGGGAGGCCCCCTATTTTCCTTTTTAGGTTAAAAATGTCCCTCCATCTGCATAAGTCCCACTCTATAGTGGGGACTACAAAGGAAGTAGCTTGGTGGAACCCTGACTCTTGAGGTCATTCTTCCGCAGCACCACTCCCCTGGCACAGCCCCCATCACAGGCACAGTGATCATGGGCCCATCCACACACCCAAATCTCCCTGGAGAATCTTCCGGAGCAGGGGAAGCCATGTCCCCACCCAACCCAGCTTAGCGGTTTTAACTGTGCCTACAGATCAATCGCCAGGAGAGCTTTAAAAACCACTAACGACTGGGTCCACACCCAGAGATTCTGCCTCAGCATCAGGAGTTTTAAAATCTACCCAGGTGATTCTAAAGAGCAACCAAAGTCGAGAACCACCGCCCTAGTTCAATGCCAATTCATAGACGTCATGATCATCTTCCCCTTTCATAAGTAAAATTACCGCTGCAAGTGGCTATTACTGCAATATAAATAACAGCTTGAATATCAGGCCCTTTTAATTTTTTTAAGCAGCTGGTTACATTGATGATCCATCACTCCCTGCTGACCTCAGATTTCAGCTAACGTGCTGTCTTAGAGACAATTCCATCCTGCCCTCTGAGGCTCTCCCTCTCCCAGACTTCTAGTAAGTGATGTTTACTGAACACCCCCCGGGACTGCAGACATGAGGCCTCTGTTACCCACAACCACTCCCCACAAGGTAGGGAAGACCGATTCGCTTTACAAATGAAAACACTGAGCCTCCAAAAACAAGAGGCCTTCACATTCCTGCACTACCTTCCAACACAGTTGCCATAAAATCTGAGCTTGCCAGAGAAGCAGAAAGTTTCCATTTCCTTAAAATACCCCGGATGCTCAAGGCCCTTTCAGTCAAGCCTCCATATCTGCAGCCCCTGCAGACTTGGTTGGAACCTACCAAGAGGGAAAAAACCCGCTTGTAAGTGGACACGTGTAATTCAAACCCATGTTGTTCCAGGGGCGACTATAATATATATCTACTTATTTGAAAATATATGTCCTGCCTCCTCCGCTAAAACACAACAAAGGCAGGGACTTTCTGTTCACGGCTGTATCCCCACATCTGCTCCTAGCAGGTGCTCAATAAGGACCCCCGGACACACACACACCCTCTTATGGAATCCTGTTCCAGGTCCTGTACTCAAGACAATGCGTTGAGCCCTCACTAAGAAAACTCACCACAGGGTTGTCATCCCCATACTACAAATGGGGAAACTGAGGCACAGAAGGGTTAATGAGTAGCTGGCCCAAGGCCACTGCCAGTAAGTGGCAGAGCCAGGACTCCAAACCAGACAGCTGAGCTCCAGAGCAGGTGCTCCTAACCACTTGGCTGCATGAACGATCCACAAATGAGTGCTGCTCCTAACCTAACCATGAGAGGGGCCGGCCACATCCCTGACACCCTCGGGAGGTCACCCTGAATTTTGCTCTGGGGAGCATCCAGTCTGCATTCACTGTCCAACCCCACCCCCCTCCACCATGTCTGCAGTCACCTGGGCAGCAGCATTTTAGGAAGTTTCCGTGCAGGGAGAGAACTCGAAGTCCACCCGCGCCTGGCCCATCTCCCCAGACATCTCGTTTTGACACAGCAAAATGCAACCCTTGGGAAACAGTGCTGGGCACTTGGCTGGCTGGCCAGAGGGGGCACCTTAGGTCAGCCGGGTTCTCCCCACCTGTGGAGGGCCAGACAGGACACAGCTCCCGCCCGGGGAGAACCCGCAGGCAGCCCCCACGGCGTCCATCTGAGCACCGCCCGGGCTCTGAAATCGGGTCCTCTCCACGCCGCCAGCCGCTGCCCTCCTCGCCGCTGCAGGGCCACCCTGGACAGCCCCCACCAGCTCCCCAGAGCCAGCTCCGTCCTCGGCCCTGCCCACCCTCCCACAGCACGGTCCTCACCCCAGCTTTGGCTCAGAAGCCCGCGGCCGCTCCCGCCTCACCGCCGCCCGTGAGCAAGCCGTGCTGCTCTGCCTCCGACACCATCCACCGGCTTCACCCGCCGACAGGTCGGTAGCTCAGGCGCACAAACAAAAGCCTCCGAGACCTCAAGAGCGCACAGACCTCTGTGTCGTCTCTGCGTCGGTCGCCTCCTCCTGCCCTCCCACCCCAGACTCCAGGCCGGAGGCCCCAGGGCGAGCCGTCCCGGCCGAGAAGGAAAAGAAGCAGCTAGGGCAGAAACACTCATTTCTTTTTCTTTTCTTTTTTTCCCCCACATTTTTTAAATTTTATTTTCTATACGTTTTACATCATTTTTCATTTTTGCACAATGGATGCATTTTCATCTTGGTTATAGTCCCCGGACGATTCCCACCCGCCTTGTTTGGACCCTCCTCCCTCCTGTTCTGGTCCTACGTTCCCCCGCACCCCGCAGTGTGTCTCTGGTTTACAGCTGCTTGTTGATTTTGATTTTTACTTTCTAGAAACACTCATCTTGTAAGGCTTCTCCGTCTGCTCACAAGGCCCAAACTCGTCACGCGCCCGCATCCAACGTCAACGGGCTGAACCCCAGCGTGCAGGCTGCACCCGCGTGGGGCACTAAGCAGAGAAACAGCAGAAGCCAGCACAGAACGCCCAGCCTCGGGGCCTAAGTCCATGGTGCCCTCCCGCTCGGGTGCCCACACCGCCAAGGGCGGCTCCTCCATGACGCCCACGAGGAAGAATCTCTTGCTTCTCTGAGCTTTGACAGAGCTTCCCCTGCCTCTTCAGGGGAGCCCAGGCGACTGTCCCTCCATTCCCAGGGAGTATTTTCCTCCCTGGCATCCCTCGGCTCACCCTCCCTGCGGGACTCGAGGGGCGTCTGTCCGCGTGCCCGGGCGTCCCGTCCCCAGGGGCGCTGGGCCGTGTGTATTGGTGAGGCAGCGCGTCTTCAGAGATATTTTGGGGTTTTTTTGGGTTTTTTTTCCCTGTTGGCAGAGCAGAGTACTTGCCTCATCCCGACCCGCTACTATCTGGCCTCTGGTTTCTTCTCCCTCCCGCACCCCAGTGAGGATGAGCGTCGTCTGGCGCGCGCGGCAAAGCACTTCCACAGCAGACGCTCTTCGCCGGCTTGGATACATGAACAAATGAGCCAGCAGACAAGTGAGCAGCCTGCAAGCCCCGAGGCAGCAGCAGAGGTCTGAGTGGGAAACCCAACCCGCCTGAGCGGCAGGGAGAAGCTGGCTCGCAGAGTCTGGCCTCAAGGATTAGTGACACTCAAAATAACGATGATTCGATCGCATGGAGGGTGACGGGGATTTCTGATAAGTCTGCGAACCGCGTCTTACTTCCTCTGCCAACTCCTCCTGGAAGGAGACGGCGTGCTGCGATGGGAGGCCCGGCTGGCAGCCAAACGACGGCTCCCGAGACCTGATGACAGAGGTGCAAGGGGGGACGATGCACCCCACCAAGTCCAGCGCAGCCGAGCACGAGGCCGCGAGCCCGCTGAGTCTGCCCAGGCGGCCCCGCCTCTCGGGCCCGTCCCGACAGCCTCTTACACGGAAACAGAAGCAGCAGGACGGGGGCCACGGCCGCTCAGACCGGCGAACGGGCAGACGTGGCGAACAGTGCAGCTTTAGGCCCCTGTGCCTAAAGCTCCGCCAGCATCACAGCTCAGTCCACCCACACGGGACCCCAGACTGCTCGACGCCCTCCAGCCCAGATGGCCAACGTCACTGGCTTCCTGGCCTACCCCCATGATGCATTTTCACACCCAGTTCCAAGGAACGCTTGCAAGAAGTTGGGCACAGAGGAGCCGCATTCATAAGGGAGAAACAGCCTTGGTCCTCTGCCTGCATCGTCGATGGAGACCGGAGGCATTAAAAGTCATCAAAACTCTCCACAGGGCCACATGGTCAAGGATTAAAACCATTTTTCTTGTAAGCATTACCTTTGGTATCACACATCTCTATGGGGCGAGACAGTTTGGATGCTCCTGCCAGCCTGTCCAGACCACTTTCATCAACGCCCTGATTTGATGAAAGAGAATGAGCGGGACCAGCTGTCACCCCATGACAGGAAGTCGAGGTCTTCTTGTTTCCAGGCTCTGGGGACTGGCTGGGTTAGAAGTGAGTGGGTGAGCTTGGTGACCCTGAATCACCAGTTCTGCTCCTTCGAACTGCGCCCCCAGGCCTGGGGAACCCCAGGTTCCTCAGAGCTGACCTCACCCCAGTCCCTGGGAAGAGAGGCTGGGTCACAGACTTGACTTGGAGTAAAAACAGACCCTTAGCTTGTTTTCCTGGGCCCATGATCTGCCCTAAAAAAAAATAACTTAGGGTTTCCCTGGTCGTGCAAGGGGTTAAGTCTCAGCACTATGAAGCTATCAGCAGCCACTGCAGCATGAGTTGAATCTGCAGCCAGGGAGCTACCCACATGGTGCAGCAGACCTCTCCTGTCTCCCCACTGCTCCCCTCAGCAGTGTATTTCGGTCAGTCTGCCTGTTCTGCTCCCTACTCTGTCTCTGGTGAATCCTCTCACCCCTCCTCACCTCTGGCCTGTAAATACATCTTTTAAAAAATAATAATTTAAAAGCCTTTAAGTCTTTCCTCCACATTATTACACATCAGACCAAAGGGAGATTGAGTAATCAAGACTGCCAGACCCTGGAAATTAAATAGGAACAGCAGACCACTAAACAGTGGCTTCTAAGGTCAAGTCGTGCTGAGGCAAATCCCTGTCCCGCAGGAGGGGCAGTGTGGACAAGCCCAGGCCATCTGGCTGAAAGCTCGCCAGGCAGAAGAGCCAGCTCCGATCTCACGGTGACAAGGAGATGCAGCAGTGATCTTCCTGAGACAAGGAGCCAGGTGTCTCAGTCCCTCCATGAGCAAAACCTGTCCTTCGGGCCCCCAAATCAGAAATGCCCGTGCACCTGGACTCAGCCCTGCAGAGCATAGCAGGGCCAGGCCGCCTCAGGCGCCGCGTAGCGCCCCGGTGGATTCCTGCGGGTGCAGGCCTGCCTCCCGGACAGTTCACTCCTTCAGGACAAACACACCTGCCAACAGGCCCAGGGATCCTGGGACCCCAAGGCCAAAGGGCTGCCAAGGACAAGCCATCCCCTCATGCCTGAGTATGCCATTCACCTCCTGGGGCCCTGCAGGCCCCCTGAGGCAGGAACTGTGAAGTGGGGCTCACAGGGGCGTGGGGAGAGGAGGGCAGCAGTGGACACCCCGGGACTCGATGTGCTGTCTTGTCCTGGGCTGGCACTGCCGCTGGCGCGAGCCTCTGCTGCTCATCCATACCACCTGGGAGCCTTGATGCCTCTGTCCCAGCCCAAGCCTAGAGATGCTGACGTAACAGGACCAGGTGGGCCCAGGAAAGGCTTGTCTGTTTGCTTCTTAACTTCCAGGTGTCTGAAGCACAGCCAGCTCCAGACCTCAGCTCCAGACCTGGGCTTCCGCCTGGCGGTGAGCAGGACTGGCCGGGGGCGAGCAGGGAGGTGATGTTCAGTGGGGACAGACTTTCAGCTGGAGATGGACGGGATGACGGTGCACAACCACGTGAAAACATACTGGATGCCATGAAAACACACTTTCAAATGGCACATGAGATGGCAAATTTTATGTTCTGTGTATTTGACTGCTGTAGTTCTGTGAGTGTGAAGGTTTCCAGACTGCAGAATATTCTACTGGCCCCACCAGTAGAGGCAGACTTAACAGTCTTCCCCAAACTGCTCTGCCCATGGACGCTTTTACCAGGGCCCCTCCAGGTAGGCCAGGCGTTGCCAGCTCACAGCACCAGTCTTCCCTCCCCCGGGGGGGAATGGTCACAGCCCTGAGCAAAGCAGCTGGCAGGCATGAGCTGCCTTAATTCTACCAAGACCCCTTCCAGGTAAATTCTAGAAGCCCCATGATGGAGAAACAGAAGCGCAGAGAGGCCAAGTAACTGGCCCAAGGTCACAGAGTTCATTCCAGGGCTGGGACCCAGCTCCAGCTCTGACAGACGCTCGGGTCAAAGTCAGTGTCCAGAGAAGCCTTGATGGCAGCCAGGAGCTGGTTTGAAATGCAGGGGCCCCACCCTGACCTCCTGCACCTGTAACAAGCCCCAGGGGAGGGTGGGCAGTGAAGAGAGAGCACACAGCTCTGGCCCACAGCCCTCCGGCCTCCTCCTCCGTGATGTCTCCAGGCACTGACTTCACCGCGAGATTCCGAGTATTCTGAAGTGTCGCTATGAGCTTGGGCTGTGGCCGCAGCAGTCACTCCTCGCTGTGCATGAGGCCTGAAATTAGATGCCAGCCACGTCCCTGTTCTTTCTTCCTCCTTCGGTCATCCAAAGGCCCAAGTCATGTAGCTACTTGTCACACCGCACCACATGGGGGCTTTTTACCAGCCAAAGAAAAACAAGCAAGATTTAAATGATCAGAAGGATTTTGAGGCAATTCTCTCAAGGGCTTGCCCCCTCCAAGGCCCACAGAAGAATTAGCCAGAAATCAGAGAGAGAAGGTGGAACAGCGGGGCCAGTCCAGCCTGCCTCCAGCCCAGGGCCCCTGGCACGCTGCCCAGGTAGTTGAAAAATCGCAGGTGATGGGATTTCCCCCCTTTTTCCTGGGGAGACTGCTTGAGGAGCCAGGGTTTGCATGACAGGCACTTTGGTTGCGGGCAGCTGCCTCCTGCTTCTTTCCCGGCCTGGTCCGACAACCCCCAGGTGCCTCTGCAACCAGGTGAGTCGCCGCCGCACCATCTCAAGTGTCCCTTCTCCACACAGCCCTCTGGCACGGAGGCTGAGCTAATAAGCCAGAGAGACTCAGCGCCTCTAATCTTTGCTTATAAGTCACTCTATCTACTCCATTAATCCCCCTTATCGACACTCCTCGGGCCTCCGGGGAGTCTCCACCTCAGTCTGGCTCTGCGTTGCTCCAGGCTGCAGACAAGTCTTTCAGAGCCGGGGCTCCTGGTTTTGGTTCTCAGCCTCCTCTCTTGGCGAGCGTGTCCTGCGTTACCCCCGACTCCACCTGACGCCCCACTCGCACCGGGGGTGGGCAAGGCTGGCAGCCGACGTGAGGAAATCCATGCAGCACAGAGGGCGTGTCCCAGTGCAGGTGACTGTCCCCAGCACAGCGTTCATCTCCACGCAAGGGAAGAAACAAAGGCCACGAGGCCTGTGGCAGGGCCGTGGCCGGGCCGTGGCAGGGCTGCCACCACTCTGCCCATGTGGGGACACAGTCCTCTTTCCGAATGAGCGCTCAGCTGCCCCCGGGCATGCTCATCAGAGCGGGTGAAGGGAGCCAGAGAAGGAAACCAGGACGAGGCCCTGAGGACCCGCTGGCCCCCAAAGAAAGGGCAGGCTCGTCCCCTTTGGCATCAGGGGCAACACCGCAGCTGACAACCCCCTCCCGCGGGTTTGTTTAAATAAATGCCTCCAGGATGCTTGGTGCAAAAGCCTCTACACTAGGGCATCTACAAAACCCTGCTGGGATTAAGCCCTGATGATGTAAAAGAAACCGGGTGTCCCAGCACACGGGGCACTTGCAGAGGCAGCATGAGGCTGGCCGAGACCCACGCCCCCTCGGCTGTGCTCCCTGGGGACAGCCCGGCGGCGCTGGCCTTCCACTGCTGTCCAGCGGTTCCCAGAGGCTTCACCTGTGCAAAAAGGTGAGTGTTTCCCAGGGAGGTGGGAGGAACGTTCCCTGCTCTTAGAACCCTACAGGCACCACACTGAAGTCCAGCCTCCAGCCCAGGACCAGCCCATCACAGGCCCCTCTTGCCTGTCCGAGGACCTGCAGCTCCTCAGGCCAACGGAAGACCCTACCCTCGCTCCTGATCCGGCTCTGTTCTCTCCCTGCCCTATTTCTGCAACCACCGCACCCACTGCTGGGAATGCCGCTCGCACCCCACCTGTCCAGCAAATACTGACCACGTGAAAGCGCAGCTCAAGCGCTGCCCGCTTCCAGGGGCACCAGCCGCGCCGGGCGAGAGAGCAGGTCTTTCAGGATCACACGTGGTGACTGCAAGGCTACCTTCCTCCACGTGACTCACGACGACCAGGATATCTCCCCCAGCCCGGCGTCCACCAGCGCCCCACCCAGCAACGTCAAAGGAGTGTCTGTGGGCAGCGCACTCAGGAGGCGAACCGGCAGGGAAGCAGCCTCGGCGCTCAGTGCCCCCCATCTGGATAGTGGTGGTGTCACGGACCCTTGGCCTGCAAGGCTGAGCTGACAACTCCCGCTCTCAGCCCACAGCAATGCCTGTGAGACCCGCAGACCCGCCGCTCTGCCTGTGATGACATCCCACACGTGTTTCTGCCACTTTTGCCTAAACCTCTTTGCAATTATTCAATTGTTCTGCGGTCATATTTCTCTTTTAGCCTTAAAAATTTTGTAAGCATAATGCTAAGAACTTTCACCTCTTATGTCGATGGAAGTTATGCCCCATCTTGCCAGCAAAGTCATCATCTTCCAGGCACAGAACTGCTCAGACCAGCATTGAACCCGGCAGCCCCCTGCTACAGGGCAGAACACAGAGCCTCGGGAGCTCACGGGAGGGCCACCCCTAAATCTCCCCACGCGCCTTGGGCCCCAAGCCGACCCAACACCTGCTTCTCCCTCCATGGGTGTCTTTGTCTTCTCCCACAAAGCACAGGCTGTGGGGCTAGGGTGCCCACAATGAAATCCCTGCTGGGGAGCCTCGGGCAAGTTACTTAACCTCTCTGTGCCTCACACGCCTCTTTTATAAAATATATATAATCGTGATATATTTCCATTTTATATATCTACGGCCGACCTTCCTGGCACTGGTACAGGGGCAGTGGTGGGTGGGGATGGGGGCTGTGGGCACCTAGAACAGCCCTTTCCACACGACGCCTCACCTTGACGCTGACATTTCCGACCCAGCCGTCCTGCCTCTGTGCTTACCACTCATATTACAGGGGAGTTTTGTCAACGAGGAGCCTCTCCACTAGAATGGAAGCTCCCTGGAGGTAGGGTCCACATCGAGGTCAGTTTTAATTTCCCCACAGCCCAGCAGACAGAGTTGCTCGATCAACACTTATCCAGCAACCAAATATTAAACCCAAGAATGGCTTCTGGAGGTCAAAGAAATGGCCCTCAGGAGGCCTCCTAATGAGGGCAAGAGTTCGGTACGTGCAGTTATGTTAATAAACACCGGTCTCAGGCCTATTAACCCGCACTGCACAGCAGGTATGGATCAGCCCAGCTTACGGGCTGGCCCCTGAAATTGACATGTGCAATGGGATGGGAAGTCAGACAGCTCTAGTGTGAAATAGGCTAGACGGGTCGTGGGGCGATAGGGACCGGCATGTGGCGCGACGGACTAAATGATCTCCGTGCTTGGAATCAAGCTAGACTCTGCCAGGGGCCCTCTGTCACACGGGAGCCAGGCGCAGGCTTTCACTGAACCCTATTAGGCCCGTTCTGGAAAGTCCCAGATAACTGACTTTCTCCATTTCACAGAGAAGGAATCTTCAAAGGGACAAGCGTCCGCAACAGTGATACAAACAGGAGGAATGCTATTTGCACAGCACTTTGCAGATAATCCTGAAAAGCCATCCTTGACAGCAGCGTCGCTACGCCCATGTCCCAGCAGGAAGTAAGGCATGGACGGCCGGTCGGTCACGCAAAACTGCACAGGTGTGTCGGGGCAGAGGACGAGCTCCAGTCTCCAGATTCCTGCTGTCATTCTCTGGTCCCCACCCCCCCACCCCCAAAGGACGGGGCTAGAACACACACGCAGGGCCACAGCAGCCTGCACAGTCTGCGCAGCCCTTTAGCACCGGCGGGGTGGAAGGCCAACGGCCTCTCGTCTGCAAAGAACAAACAACAAGCAAACCTTAAGTCCAGATACTCAAGGTTCACTTTTTTACTGACAATAAGGTGGGGGCCATATTCACAAAATGCATCCTCAACCATTCGTTAGAGGTCAGTTCTGAAATTTATCCTATAGAGCTATTTTAATTTCTCTCTCAGAGATCATTTTAGCAGCAAAAACTCATATAGCCCTTGCTCCAGGCCAGTACTCTCAAGAGCACTTCACATAGATTAAGACTTTGAGGGCCTCCCTGGTGGCGCAAGGTTTAAGACGCAACCTATGAAGCTGTCTGCAGCCACTGCAGCACGAGTTCGATCCCTGGCCAAGGAACAATCCACATGGCGCAGCAGACCTCTCCTGCCTCGCCCGCTGCTCCCCTCAGCAGTGTACATCAGTCAGTCTGCCTGTTCTGTTCCCCACTCTGTCTCTGGTGAATCCTCTCACCCCCTCACACCTCTAGCCTGTACCCCAATTCTTGTGTGCATGAATAAATAGATCTTTAAAAAAAAAAGACTTTGAGTGCTCAGAGCGCCATAAGGAAGGTTCTGTATGGCCTACTGTATCTCTCTCTCTCTCTCTCTCTCTCTCTCTCTCACACACACACACACACACACACAGAGCACTATTTTATAACTTGGGATACCATCAGTGAACAAATTAAACCACGCCCCTTCCCTTAGGCTAGAAGTAACTAGTTACTGGTAACTAGACAGTTTGGCTCCAGAATCTGGGGTTCTTTTTTTTTTTAAAGATATATTTTATTTATACAAGAGCCGGGGTATAAGCCAGATATGTGGAAGGGTGAGAGGATTCACCAGAGACAGAGCGGGGAACAGAACAGGCAGACTGAAGAAACACACTGCTGAGGGGAGCAGTGCACGAGACAGGAGAGGTCTGCTTGCCATGTGGGTTGCTCCAAGGCCGGTGGGGATCGAACCAGCACTGCAGAGGCTGTGGACAGCTTCACAGCACCGTGCCCAACCGCCTACGCCACCAGGGAAGCCCCAGAATCTGGGTTCTTAACCCTTAATTCCTCCTTGCAAGGTGTCCTGATCTGTCCCAAGGTGTCCACGGCCCAGATCAGATGGCAGAGAGACAGTCGCCACCTTCATGGGGCACAGCCCCAGGCAAGTAGACCCAGTGATTTTGCCCCCCAGGCACCATTAGCTGAAACATATTCGGGGATGGGTCTGAGAGCCAAGGAAGTGGGGTGAGGGGTGCAGGGGTGCCCCACAGCCCCACCCTACCTGTGGTAGAGTGAATGTCATCTGCCCTCAGTTCTCAGGAGCCCAGCCCCACCTAGGAATCGGGCGACAGCCTTAGGTGGGTTCGCCAGTGGCTGACGTCTACTAGCAGTGGCTCTGTCTGCTAACTTCATTCTGGCTCAGCTGGGCACGTCTCCCAGTGCCCCGCCTTCTGCTTTAAAAAAAAAAAATCCAAGTAATCTGACTCAGGCCCAGCCCTGGTCCAGCACTGACTCCTAAATCCCCAAAGCCTAATTACTCACGATGGTGGTGGTAATCTTAGGAGGTGTTTGTTTTCTCTCTCCCTCGGACAGCCAATGAGCGAGGCGCGCTGGTTGCTAGTAAGCTCTGCCCCAGGTCCAGGAGATGCTGCTGCAATTTCTCAGGGAGCACTTTCACACGCGCTGTGCCACCTGCTGAGAATGACCTTCCTCGGCTGCCACCTGCCCGTTGGGGCTGGGCTCAGAGGTCATCTCCAGGGAGGACACCCTTATGCTGACCCACCACGCTCTGACTCCCCCGTCTGCTGTGAGCCAGCTTCAGAGCCTAGTACGGTGCAGGCGACGCACACACTCAGAAGGACATGTTGCATTTAATTTCTCAGCAATTACTAGGCGATCTAGGGCTGCAGCCTGGGACGAGTAGTCCTCGCCGTCCGCAGGGGACCAGTGCTGGGCTGAGTGCTCGCCCTCAAGTCCCAGCCACAGTGACTTACTGCTCCTTCCCAAGGGGCACAATCCTGGTCTTTCAGGAAAAACCATTAACTCCTTCTGGCAGATGGATCTTTCTTTTTTAGTACAATGCTATGCTCCGATGGCCTCTTCAATAATGGACAGTGTTTAATAAAAACGTCCCTCCTTAAGCACTCAGCTTTTCTGGTGCGTGGAACGGCGAGATCTCTGCTACCCCAGGCAACACATGGCAATGCCTAATGAGTTCCATTTTTAACTCGGGGAGGAACGTTCCTCGGAGTTCAAGAGGAAGCCGAGTGGGCGCTCTTGATCACAGGAGGCCCGCGTGGCATCATGAGGCGAGAATCTGGAAGTCAGGAGGTAGCAGATGGCCCAGTAAGGAGGAGCGATTGCTAGCAGATGGCCCTGATACTTAGGATAAGGCAAAAAGAACTTTTGATTGCAAACAAATCGGTATTAGAGACATACCAAGAAGCAGGGCCCAGCAGCTGTGGGCTGATGTGATGGACAGGAGCTGCCGCCACTCAGGGGGACACCACACAGTGACGGTGCTGGGCGCCACAGGGGCGTCTTCATCTCAAAACTGGCTCTTCCTATCCTGCTTATTAGTGATTATGGACAAGGAGATGGGCTCATAGTCCAAACCATCCAAATGAAAAGGTACATCTCCACAGGGATCTGCGTGACAGTGACGCTGTTCTGTACAGTATTATAACATGGAGGCAAAAGTCATCGAATCTAAAGACAGGACTCCTACTGGATGCGGTGGACTTTAGTTAATGATAATGTCTCAGGGCCTCCCTGGTGCCACAAGAGTTAAAGCTTCAGCACTATAAAGCTACTAGCAGCTACTGCTGTATGAGTTTGATCCCCGGCCAGGGAGCTACCCACAGGGCACAGCAGACCTCTCCTGCCTCCCCGCTGCTCCCCTCAGCAGTGTGTTTCAGTGGATCTGCCTGTTCTCCCCACTCTGTCTCTGGTGAATCCTCTCACCCCACGCCACCCCCCACACCTCTGGCCTGTACCCCAGTTCATGTATACACAAATAAATAAAAATAAAGTCTTAAAAAATAACAATGTCTCAGTATTGGCTTATCAGTTGCAACAGGTGCATCACACACGCAAGATGCTAATACAGAGAGATCTGGGGAGGAGGTGGCGGAGCCAGGGGGAATAACACAGGAATTCTGTATTTTCTGCTCCATTTTTTCTGTAAACCTAAAACTGCTCGAAGAAAATCAAGTCTATTAAGCGGAAATAAGCACACACAGTTGGCTCTGCTGCTGGCTCCCTGGTGACCTTGGATGAGTTACTTGATCTCTCTGGGCTTCCTCATCTGCAAAATGGGGACATCCTGCAGCACCTACATAAGAGCTGGTTGTGAGAACCAAGTAAGTTACTGCTTGGAATCTGCCCAGTCCTGGGACATTGCCTTTGGCCGTGACTACACTGACGTAGCTGCCCCATGTGCCCGCCAGGCCCTGAGCGCTTCAGGAGCGCTTCCCTGTGCCATGCACTTCAAGACCTACAGCCCCCCAGTGAGGTAGGTTGGGACGTCCGCTCCCTCTGTTTACAAAAGCTCAAACTCAGATTTACAAACTGAGATCATGTTGACCTGCTCAGGGTCCCACGGCTGTCCGTAAGGGAGGGTCGGGATTTAAACCCACACACCTGTCTTCACCACGAAACTGCCACCTCCAAGAGGAAGGCGTTGGCCCTTGCTGGGACAGGAACCTTTTCTGGCTGCAGGTCATCCCTGTGCTTATCCAGGACCACCTCGTTTTGTTGAGAAAAGTGAGAGAGAAAGGGGCTGCGGGGAAGTGGACAAACGCCAGGCAGGATCTTCGCAGAACTGATACTAAAACCCAGACCTGCCACCCTACTTGAGCCCCGTATGTAACATCCTCAGCCTCCACCCCAAAAAGGCAGAGTAAGCAACGGGGGAGAATAGCTATCTGTGATCGGGTGGGTGGCTCCCCAGCCTATCACTGCCCGGGGTGGTTAACGATGCTTTTCCCCTGAAGCTGCAGCTCTCTGGAGGTTGCCCTGCCCAGAAGACCCCTCCCCGGCCTGACCGCTTGCCCCAGGGGCCTGGGGGAGGAGCTGAACTGTGGTCCACCCTGTGCAGGGTAAGTTCAGCCCTTGCTTTTCCAAGGCAGTCTTGCTTTTATGTAACAACTTGAAGACTTGGGATGTGTGACTTGTCTCTGAGCCTGGTGGAGCCGCATCTGAACAGACGCATCTGAACAGACGCTCCTTCAGAGCCCAGATGCCTCGTCATGTCGCCGGTACCACCTCACCTCCACGCCCACATGTCCTGATGTACTTTTGCAGCTCTAGGTCCCTCCTCCTACTTGTGCTTTCTCGTGCTTTCTGCACCTCTGCTCCCCGCACAGGGGCGCCCACAGAGAGACCCACGGCAGTGAGTGCCTGCCATGCTCTCATCTCCTCCCAGCCCAGCTCCTGCGCGTGGGACCCCGCCTGCTCGCCTCCCACCATGGCCTTCACATCAGCCCCATACGGAACACAGTAAGGGTAGAATGGAGGCAGGTTGACCCAGAGATCTCCCACCTAGGGGGTGCATCCAGCCCCTCTGCTCTGAAAAGCTAGAGGCCACCTGCATCTTCAGATCTCTCTGAAACACCCCTTAATCAGTCCCTTCTCCATCCTTCACTGGTGTGGACTGAATGTCTGCATCTCCTCAAAAGTCCTATGTCGAAGTACTAAATCCCCAATTACAGGCGCACCCTGGGCAGAGCAGGGACTGAGGCCCAGACCACCACAATAAGCCCATGTGGTGGGCTTATAAGCCAAATTGAGTCATGCAAGTTTTTTGGTTTCCCGGTGCATATAAACCCGTGTTTCCACAGTCTGCTGGTGTGAAAGAGTTACATCTAAAATAAACAATGAAAAAAACGCTTTAGCGAAAAAACGCTATTGCTAAAAATGGTAACCATCATTGAAGCCTAATCTTTTTGCTGGTGGAAAAACAAATAAATAAACAAAAATAACACCGTATCTTGGAGTGCAGTAAAGCAAAGCACATTAAACCAGGTTGTGCTGGTAATGGGAGCTGGTGATGGGTTATGAGGGTGGGGCTCTGGTCTGATGGGATTAGCGGCCTTCTAAGGAGAGAGCATGTTCTCACTCATTCACCCGGCAGAGAAGACACAGCCATTCTGCAAGCCAGGGAGAGAGCCCTCAAGAGAACCTAGCCAGGCTACCACCCTCAGCTCAGACTTCCAGCCTCCAGACTGTGGACAAGTACATTTCTGTTGTCTGAGCCCCCAGTCCATGATATCTTGTTCCTGCCACCCAAGTTAATACACAGAGCCTCCGGGCATTTGATAAGACATACATGAAAGCTGAAAGCCAAACACGACAAAGCAAATCCCTCCAAATTCACCAGGGAGGTAGAGCCTCTCCTCTCCTTTCTAAACATCATCTTGGGATGTTGGGAACCCTGACAAACAGGATGACACAGACCACTTACTGGCTCTCCAGTACCGGGGAAAGGCAGGTAAGCATGGGGGAGGTCAGGGCCACCCCAGCGAAACACCCAAAATGGAAATGAACACAATAGACAAGAAACAGTCTTGCTACTTAAAGGTAAGTCTGACAAGGCAAGCCACCCTCCAGCCTCCTAAATCTTCAAAAATAAAAGTCAAAACAAGAAATTGACTTCCAGAAAAGAAAAAGGTATTTATTTCTTAACCTGTTCTCCTAAAATTCAATTGGCAGGGCTTTTCCAGGACCTACTACACCCAGGCATTGCGTTATCTCTGGGCTAAGCAGGTATGAATGTAATCATGAAAATGGAAGCCGGTGTGGGAGCATGTGTTATGTGCCAAGCACACGTGTGTGTAAGCACTTGATGAAGATTAACTCATTTAATTCTAACAACCCTGCAAGGTGGATGCAATTATCACTCCCATTTTACAGAAGGAAAAAGTGAAGCACACACATTGGTTGTAAAAAGCAACCCAGGTTTTCCCCTTCTTGCTGCAATGCCAAGAAACCTGCCATGGATGACCTGGTAAGGCATGGCTCCCAGAAGCGCAAAGAACTCTGGGGCAGGGCTTGTCCATTATGGGTTCTGATTTCAAGGGCTGGAGCTAGTCCAGGTATCTGTGTTTTGGGAAGTGGGTGTCGGGGAAGTAATTCGGTTTAGATGAAGTCAAAGGCTGGGGCCCCGTAATGGGATTAGTGCCCTTATAAGCACATCATGCTGTCTCTCACCACAGGAGCACACCGTGAGAAGCAGCTGTCTGCAGGCCAGGGAGCAGGTCCTCACCAGGGACAGGTGGCCCACATCTTGATCTTGGGTTTCCCAGCCTCCAGCACTTGAGAAATAAATATCTGTTCTGTCAATGGTATTCTGTTATGACAGCCAAGCTCCGACATTATCAAGGGACTCTAAGTCACAGCCTCTCATTCTTATTTCCTGCCCTTTCAATAGAGGACCCACTCCCCTTTTTAGGGCTTGCTCTGCACAGACCATGAAATAAAGATCTGAGGCTTAGAAGCCCAGATCTTTAGGGGAAGATAAACTTGTGACTTTTCTGTAGACATCAGTAGTCAGAAATAAAGCAGATTCCTTTTAGTGTCCCCATATTGAACAAAGAAAACAAACTGGGGCCTCCCCAGTGGCATAGTGGGTTGAGCACCACACTGTGAAGCTGTCCACAGCCTCTGCAGCGCGGGTTCGATTCCCAGGTGGCCAGGGAGATTGCTACATGGCACGGCAGACCTCTCCTGTCACACCCGCTGCTCCCCCAGCAGTGTATTTCGTCAGTCTGCCTGTTCTGCTCCCCGCTCTGTCTCTGGTGTATCCTCTCATCCTCCCGCGCCTCTGACCTGTACTCTGTTTCTTATACAAATAAATAAAATCTTAAAAAAAAAAGAAACCAAACTGGTTTTCAGAAAAAGAAAAAAAAAAAGACACTGCTATGTTCAACCAAGTTTCAGTTTTCACTCAACATTCAAATACTCACTGAACTCTGACCAAGTGGCGGGCAGAGTCCTGGCGAGCGGCTCAGCCTCTGGCGAGCAGCTGACCTGCCGAGGGGTATCTCTAGGATGCAGGTTCTGATCCAGCAGGAGGTGTGGGGTAGGTCTGAGGCTCGACAGTCCTGACAAGCTCCTGGGTACAGGGCTCTGGCCTGGGGAGCCTCCGCTCTGGCTTCAGTTTGGAATTGCCTGGGGAACTTTTAAAGCACTGATTTCTGGGCCATATTCCAATAAAAGCAGACACTTTGGGGCATTTTTATGGCAATTCAGGTGATCCCAAGGTGCCGCCAGGGTTAGGAACCATTCTTCTGAGCACAGAGTAGGGAGCACAGTAGCCAGGGGCGGACGAACGACGAGCAAGTCACTGTCCTAAGAGCAACCCAGGATCACGGGACGGGGTGAGGAGGGGGCACTTCAGCTGAAACACATGAGATGGGCCCACCGCCAAGATCGGGGGAACTGACTTAGGGGGGCCATGTGACTCATAGCCAGGACAACTCTGGGGCATCTGCAGAAGCAGATCAGCCCCGGGCGCTGGGTCCCAGACTCGGGCGCCGCACTAGGCACCCTCCCACACGCGAGCACGGCCGGTGCGGAGACGGAGCAGCTGCGGCAACACACCCTTCACCTTCGCGCCCATGAGTTAAGTGACGGAGCCGACCAAGCCCCTCCTACTGACCCCAGCAGGGGGGTGTTTTCTGCCCTGCAGCGTGGGGCTGCTGACTGGGGGACTCTGCCACTCTGCGTCATGACAGAGTCTTCCCCGTGCCCGGGGCCTGTCTGCTGCGCTGGGCTGGGCCCCGCTGGAGGAGGAAGGGCTGCTGCTTACACGAGCCTCCTCCCCGCCAGGGCCGGACACCGCAGCTCACCTGCGCCATGGAATGGAATGACACGGAGGCAGGTGGGCTCAGGGCCTCAGGAGACCCTGGAAGTGGGCGCTCAGCCCCTCCGTGGCGGGGTGGGGCTGGCAGGCACGGGGTCTGGGGTCAGGGACACGCCCGCAGGCAAGGGACCTTGAGAAGTCACTCAACTTCCTAAGAAACTAAATGTGTTCTTTCTCTGGTTGTTTGATTGCAGAAAACACGAAGGATTAAAATGTTCAATAATCAAAACTCACTTCCAGCCACACCTTCTGAGTCCCACGGGGGGGGAAGGGCACCAGCCTGGACACGCCACGCGGGGCGCATGGAAACTCTTACTAGTGCAGAAGATCTTGTTTCTTCTCTCATCGAGGAGTGGGCGAGGGGGCACAGCCAGACTGCCCGCCAATGAGGACCGACGGCTCCTTAGTTGGTGGGGACACTGGCCAGACCCTGAAGACGCAGGGCAGCAATGGAGCACGGGAAAGCGCCATCCTGAGGAGCAGGCGCCGTCCAAGCTGACACACCCAGACTAGACGCCACAGAAGTTCTGGGAGGAGGAGAGAGCCAGGCCGAGAGAGGGGTGCCAGCAAGCTGGAGATCAGGCCACATGCACTAAACTTGATTCTTTACCCAGAATAGCAAAATGTTCCCTGCAAGTGGTGCAAATTCCAGCATCTGAGGACTCAGAAGTGCGAGGAGGGACCCCAACATTAGCCCGGGCCTCACACATGTTGACGGTCAGCAGGGACATCCCCCACTTCCGGCTGATGAAAGGTGTGCTGGGGTGGGGGGTCGACGCAGGCACTGCAGGGTCGCTATGACAGAGGGATTCCCAGAGACAAGTGGTGCAAAGTCTTCAGGGAACCCCAGCGGCTTCTCTGCCAGCCCGCGCCTGCCCACCTTCAAGGCGCCAGGTACTTAAAAGAAGGAAGTGGACGGCGTGGGAAACAGGCTTTGGGGGAAGGCCCTGGCCTCGAGCACATGGAAGCAACCACAGAGTGTGGCCCCATAGGCCTATGTTCCAGTGTCAGCTTCCCCACTTACAGGTTTTATGATATGGAGCAACTTCCGCGTCCTTTCTAGACCTTTCCTGACCCATCAATGGCAGATAAGGCCTCCAGAGGAAAATAGGACACATGAACGCCCCCCTTTCAATCCTGCCCTGCTGCTGGGGGTCTCCGTTTCCTTTCACACATGGCGGCATTCGGGGCAGCACCAGATTCTCCCAATAACCCTGGAGCTGGCAGGGACTACCCCACCCATTGCACAGGTGAGAAAACAGAGACCTAAGAAAGCTGATGTGATTGACAGGAATTCAGCGGGAAGCTAAGCGGTGCCCGACTATAGTAAAATACCTATTGTAATAAAGCCTCATTGTTCCCAAAGGGCTTTTAAAAACACTGTCCCACTGGATCCTTCTCACAGAGACCCCCAAGGGCTGGGTCCAGAGCTGACGCAGTGCAGGGCTGCCCTACGTGAGGCCTGGGCAGCTTCTGTTCGCCCCACTGCACGCTGGCGTGCCACCCTGACAACCTCCTTCACCCATTTAAGCCAGACCTGCTCGTGGCCGGAAGACAGACGAGATGTAGCATCTGGTCCCCGCGACTCCCTTGAGATGTTGAAGAGGGACATGGGGGCTGTCTCCAGGCAAGCTGAAGTCATTTCCCAAACTAAAAGGACACCCCACGAACTCCCACTCCAGAGAAGGGGCCCCAGCACCCCACACGAGCAGCCCCTGCTGCTGCTGTGGTGCGTGGAGGAGACCCAGGCACGCTGTCCCGAAGAGCCTCCTGCCGGAGTGGCTGCATGTCCTGCCCCTAGAGTGCCATCAGCTGGGCATCGTGAGCAACAGGGCAAGAGCCACCCCCACCACAGCCAACAAGCATCAGGACTGCGGAGAAACACTTTGCCTTTAGAAGCATTGTGAGAAGAAGATGAAATTTTAAAACTCTTGACTGTGACCTTTTCAATTGTTGGATAAAAGAAAGTACTTGAGTTGCTTAGCAGCACCGCTGATTAAGGCCTGTTCATTACCTCCCGAGGCCTTGGCAGCCACCCCTGCCCACTCAGGTTCGTCAAGCCACCACTCAGGCTTAACTGTCCACCTAAGCAACGTCTCCAGGCCACATGCAGCGTGGGGGGCGGGGAGAATCGATTTCTTACCAGGATCTGTGCAGTTCTTAGATGCCTGAGTCCCATTCACAGGTGCCATCAGCCTTCTGCTTCTCCATGCGTCTGGCAGGACACGTTTGCTGGTAGACATTGTTTTGTGCCCTGGATTGGAAAACAAGGCCCAGACACCGTGAGGTCCAGGCAGTGCCTGTGTTCTCACAGCGACCTCACATATGTGTCTAGCTCTGCCAGCGGCAGCCCTGTTTGATTTACAGTCACCTGCAGGGAGTGTTACAAGGGTGGGAAGCACAGTCTCACCTGCTGACATTACACAGTCACGTTTCCCAGATCTAGCTCATTGTTTCTGGTGCGGCACGTGACGTGGCATCGGCCAAGACTGGCGCAACGAAGGGCGATCGTTAAGCTCTGGCCCAGTAAACGTGCGCAGGTGTCTCTGCCCTGCAGGAACTACAGGTGGACAGTCAGCCAGCAAGCCAGGAGGCGGCTGATGGGGTACGGACCGGCTTCTCGCCCTTGAATGTGTACACAATCGCCCGGGGACCTTGTTAAAATGCAGATTCTGATTCAGGAGATCTGGGCTGGGACCTGAATTCTGCACTAACAAGCTCCCAGGTGATGCTGATGCTGCGAGTTGAAGGGCCATCCTGAGTGGCGAGGGAGATCACCCGCGCGGACGCCAGCCACCAAGCATAAACTCCGAAAGGTAATTCCTGGTCTAGCAAATAAAAACGATCCTCACTTAAGACCTTCAGAGTATTCCTTTACCTCTCTCTCCAGTGCACACGGCTCCAGCCGGTAATAATCTCCCGTCTACAGAGCTGACACCCAAGAGCCTCTAGGTATTTTGTTATTTCTGGTGTGTAACTGAAGGGGGAAAACACACCGACTTGCCCCACTGCAAAGGCGTCCAGCACGACGATGCGCCAGGAAGCTTTCTGGGTTTCTGTTGTAAAGAGTCACTTTTTAACCTTATATTCTCCAGCCACACAGCTTGAGTTCTGACGGGCTGTACGTTTTTAAATTTAATCAAGTTCCATGTGCCTTTTACCTATCATCATAAATCCTCTCCCCACCGTCCCTTTGGACGGCTCAAGAAGGCACCCACTTTCTCTCCATGTCCATGTCGCTAAATCACCTGCATTTCTTTCACATTTTAAATGTGAAGAACTAGATGGTCCCCAGAATCCACCTAGGAAGGGGAATGTCAACCAAGTAAATGTCTTCCGAGGACTCCTCCGGGCTCCTATCACCCTCCCCCAGCCGCCCCCCCAAAACCCCCCAATCTTCTTTGTAAGTTTCTTCTTCTGGCCACTTCAGATCACCCTACACTAAGCAGCTCCCAAAGTCCCTGGGTCCCTTCTCGGGCGCAGGACTGAGGCTCGCGGCTGCGGACACCGCGTCCCCCGAGCACCCGTGGGCGCGAGCAGGAGTTGGGAGAAGCGATGCCGAGACACGGCAGCCACCCCCCATTTTCAGGGCTGTCAGGACGCGCGGGCACCTCCGGGCCTGGGCGGGGGCCAGCGAGGGGCGAGACGCAGCGTCCTCAGCCCGGGCTCCCGGGCTCCGGGGAGGCGCGCCCCAGCCTCCCCCCGCCCCGCGCCCCCGGACGGCGGCGCCCAGCTCGCGCGCCCAGGCCAGGGGGACCCGCGGCGGCCCCGCGCCCCGGACAGAGCCCGCACCGAGCGGCCGGCGCCCGGCTCTCGTCTCGGTAACGCAGACCCGCGCCGCGCCCCGGCCCCCGGGGGCCGCGCAGCTCCGGGGAGCAGGCGCCAGGCGCGCGCGTCGGGGTCGGAGCTCCCGGGGGGCCCCGCCTGCCCGCCCGGCGCGGGGCCCGGGGCGCCCCCGGGGAAGGGGGGACGCACCTCGGGGCCGCCTCGCGGGTCCCGCCAGCCCCCCACCCGGCCGCGGGCACCTACCCGAGCTCCCCAGGAGGCCGGCGGCGCAGCTCGCCAGGGCCAGCGCCGCGCACACGAGGCCGACCTGGCGCGGCAGCATCTCCCGCCGCCGGCGAACTTTGCGCGGCCGGAGGGGCCCGCGGGGCGCCATCCCGGCGCGGCCGCCGGAGTGGGGGGGCTTCGGCGCCCCGGCGCGATCTGCGGGCGCGGCGCGGAGGCTGCAGCCGGCGCGAGGCTCGGGGACGGGCTCCGGGCTCGGCTACCGCCTCATGCCGCGGGGGGCGGCGGGCGGGGGCCGGCGGGGGCGCCGGGGCTCAGGGTCCCGCGCGCGGGGGGCGCGCTCCGCGCTCCATGGCTCCCGCGAGGAGGGGCGCGGCGGCGGGGTCTCCTGGCCGGCGGCGGGTCGGGCCCCCCGGCTCTCAGCGCCGCCCCGCGCGCGCCCGCCGCATCCTCCGGCAAGTCCGGCGGCGGCCCCGGCCCGGACGCGCCGCTGCCTCCCGACCGCGGCGCCGGCGAGGGGGGCGCGCGGGGCGCGGAGCTGGAGCCTGGCCGCGGGGCACCGACGTCGGCCTCCGGGGGGCCGGCGCGCCTCGGAACTTTCTCTCGCGCTGCCGGCGCCTGCGTCTGCGAGGCCGGGCGCCTCCCTGCGCCTCCCGCCCGCCCGCGCCCGCCCCCGGCACGTGTGCTCCTCCCCGGGGGCGCCCCCGCGGCGCGCTCCTCCCCCGCGCGCGAGGCTCGGCTGGTGACCCACGGCGCCGCCCCCCGCGCCCCCCGCTCGCCGCTGCCCCCGGGCCGCCCGCCGCCCGGAATCCCGGCGCTTCCCCGGCTCCCCATGACCCCCGGGGCGCCCCCGCGCCCCCACCCGCGCCCGGGCCGGGGAGGCGCCCGGGGAGCAATTGCGCGGGCAGAGCTCGCACCCCGGCTGCCCCGGCCCCGCGCCGCTGCCTGCGCCCGGGACCCGCTGCTGCAGGCGCCTGGGGGCGCGGGGGGGGGGGGGCGCGGGGGGGGGCGCCGGGCGGGGGAGACGCGGGAGTGTGCGGGGCGGCTGCCGAGTGTTGAGCTTCTGATGCGCTGGGACCTGAGCGCTTGGCAGAGCTGTCTGGTTCGGGTTGGGTTTGGGTTTTTCCTCCTTGTCTCCAGCCGGCTTCCTAGTGAAACCCGCATTGAAGATGGGGTAGGAGGGAGAATGTCCAAAGAAGTGCTTTGGGGGTGTAATCTGGGCGCGCGCAGGCGGCGGGGGCCTTCGTGGAAGGTCCCGGGGGACAGTGGAGAGTGTCTGTGGCGCCCCTGCCGCTGACTTCCTTCCCAGGCCGGTTCATCTCGCACCTGGCTAGGACTTGCTAGGGGTTAAGTCCACTTAAAATCCTTTTTGGAACGAGGCCAGATCTGTTTAATTAAATAAATACACACCCACCGCGTGCAGGGACCTGTGCCAAGCACCAGCCAGAAAACAAAACAAAACATCCACACACCAAAAAAGTGTAATGCCCAGCCCCGGCTTTCAAGGAACCCGCATCAGAGGGGAGCCAGACCCTCACCAAAATGGCTCCTCAGCAGTGGCTGCTCTAAAAGTCACTGCTGTGCACAAAGCATTCTGCCCTGGCCGCTGGACGTGTGGCCTGCAGCAGCCGCGCAGCATTGCCTGGGAGCTTGCAAGAAATGCAGCTTCTAAGGTTCCAGCCCAGACCTACGGAGTCAGAATGTGCGTTTTTAACAAGACTGCCCTGGAGATTCGCGTGCACAAATTCTGGTGTGAGGAGCGTGGCCCTTTCAAGGCAACCCCGGTGCCTCCAGCCAGCAGGTCATCATCTGCATGGCTCCCCTTGGGCTGCGTTCACAGGGATAATTTTGCTTGTGTTAGCCTGGCGCAGCGACACAGGTATGAGGTACCGGAGGGCCAGGGGAGGGTGGAGGCTGGCTAATTATTTTCAGCAACCCCGTTTCAGTACCCACAAAGATACTGAAGGCATGAACACAAGACTAATTGCAGTGGAAACCCCTAGAGGAAATGCAATGGAGAAGGCAGGGGTTGGCCTTGTGCAGCAAGCCCAGGCTTCTGTTTTGTCGGTAGAGGCTCCTTCTCATGGAGGCTCAGTCTCCGTTCTGGTCTCTTCTACCAAGCATGCCTGCCGGTGATGGATAAGACACTTTTCATTCGTTTACAGAATTTTCTTCTTATTAATTAGGCTGCGTATGGATGCACTCAATAACAAAGAAAGGATCATAATACTGTGTTAAATATGTCACTTGGAAAGCCAGCCGAGGATCCCTGGCATCACATTTAAGCTAAAGAAGAAAAAGTTCAAGTGCTAATAGGCTGTGGTCCCGTGCCCAGGACAGCATTAGGGTCGTGCTGGTTACAGCCACTCCCACAGGCACAGAGGCACCTCGTGACGAGGATGTGATCTTAAAACATTTGTCCAAGGAGCTCACCAAGGGCCGGTGAAAAGAGAAATTTTGGGATCCAAAACAGGCCCAAGGAGTCCCTCCGTGTCTGTCCTTAAACATTCAGCCCATTCTGTAATCGAGAATTTCTCTTTTTTTGACATCTTTCACCTGCTTTCAGTTCATAGTTAGAGCCCCTGGAATAATTTCACATGCACAAATGGATTCTTTTTATTTGACAGTTTAAAAAGCCATTCAATTGAAACTGTACTCGTTCCTTCATTTAAATAGTGCCTGTTACCAAATGGCCTCCTCTGTTGCCCTCCTGACTCAGCCTGAGAAAACAAGAATAGGGTTTTCTGTACCTTTCAGACTCAGAGGCTTCGGGAACATTTTCTGTGCAAGCAGGCCCTGGGGACAAGTGGAAAGTGCATTTCTGGGTGGACATTAGGCCCTAGATCTGGCCGGATTCAGAACACCCCCTCTGCAGCGGGGCCTTCTTCGGATGTGCTGTGCAGGAGATCATTCCCACGGTCACATGGTCTGGGCCATTTGGATAGGAAGGCCCAGTCTGTCGCGATGAGCGCAGCAGATTTTTTTCTTGAAAACTCTTGCCTAGGACACGAAGAGCCTCCTCATTTAATTGGTCTTCTTGCTCAGTGTTTCCAAGTTTACTAGAATGACCTTCTGTATCAATTCTAATTCCTTCTACTCTCCCTTCTGAGTCTATCAGCACCAGCTAGGCCGGCCGCCTCACACCTGAGTGGGCAGGAGAGTCCCCAGGGGGGCTTGCAAAACTCAGATTGCTGAGCCCCATCCCGGGTTTCAGCTTCAGTAAGTTCAGGGTGGGCCTGGGAATTTGTATTGCTTTTTCCAACCAGGTGAAACAGATGCTGTTGGTCCGGAGACCACACCTGGAGAACCAAGGGCTGTAACAGCAGCAAGCCACCGTAAAACAACAAAAAACTGCTTCAGGGTAGCAGAATACACGACCCCCGGACATGCTGCTTGGGCATGGGGATTAGTTTGAGCTGAAGCAAGTGAGGAGGAGACAGAAGAGAAGTTCTCCACCGGCCCCCTGTTTTCCCAACAGCAGGACATACATTTGTAGAGTTGCGTTCACGGGTCAGAGCCAGTCAATGCCCTCCCCCCGCCCCCCCAACCCCCCATCAGGCAGGAGGTGCTTTTCTCCCTTTCAGGCTGAGATCTGAACTCTGCCTGGGGGGTCCCGGGACAGCCAGGCCCTGCAAACCTCTGCCTCTTCCTGGCTTCCCAGGACCTGTCCTGCCCGACCCTTCCCCTTCCTGGTGCGATGGGTCCTGCTCCTTCTAAACCCCCCCTCCCCCAGCGCGTCTCCCTGTGGCACTTCCAGCACCCGGGGCTGTGACTCGGCTGAGACTATCTGTCTCCTCCGGCGAGCGGGGGCCCCGAGGCCTTGCCATCTTATCCACAGCTCTGGACACGGTGTCCAGCTCCTCAAGGGCTTCATCACAAAGCCTTTATGACACGAGTAACACTTTCGGGGAGCACGTGAGGGAGACAGAGCGGGGGCTTGGCCGGGGGCGCCTGCTCCGGCTGTCCCCACAGCTCCGCTCTGCGCTTCCCTCCCTGCTCGGGGTCAAGGTCGCCGGTGGCGGTGGCTGCATCTCAGCGGAGCCAGACTCTCAGGAACACATCTTCCGCCTCTTGACGGAGCCGCTGACAGCTTTCCCTTCCTCCCCCGGCCAGCTCCTCCCTTGGCTTAGCGCTCCCGGGCTTAGCTGAGGCTCCCCTGTCCCCTCCTCACCGCTCTTCCTGGGGAGCCCGGCCTCCTCTGCACGCAGTGATGCGCTCTCGGCTACTGACTCCTAGGTCTGTACCTGAACCTGCAGCCTTTTCCGAAGTTTTGAGCCGCCTGTTGACACAGTTGCCCTAGAGAGGAATCTGGGCGTCCCCTTCCGTCTCTGCCCCAGCCCCAGCCGGTCCCTTGTCTCCCAGGCCTCGGAGAAAAATCCGATTATATTCCTTCCTTCCATCAATCCTCGAGACGCCCCGCTGCGCCAAGAGCAGATTCCAGGCGTCAGCTGGGCCAAAGAGATCCTGCGGGATCTCATCGGTGCTTTCAACCTTGGCCATACATTGGAATCAGCTGGGGGGGGGGGGCTTTTAAACCACCCGAGGGTGGGAACTGGGCATCGGTGCTGACCCAAGCTGCAGCCGGGACCCAGAATCCCTGCCCCGGCCCCTCCCAGCTCCTCATCTTTCCTTCCTTCGGCCCCAGACTCCAACCAGGTGGAGCCTCTTTTTCTTGTTCTTCAAAGGTGACCCTGTTTCATTTGCCTGGAATCAACCTTCCTACCCCCAGAGTCCTCTTTGCCCAATGGTATGGACTTAATATCTGTGCTCATCCCCAAATTTATATGTTTAAACCTATTTCCTAACATTTTGGTGTTAGGAGGTGGGACCTTTGGGAGATGATTAGGTCATGAGGCCAGAGCCACATGAATGGGACCAGTGTCCGCATAGAAGAGGCCCCCAGCACTCCCTCACCCCTCTGTCATGTGAGGACGAGAGGGGAGACAGCTGACTACGGGCCAGGAAATAGGTCTCACCACACACTGAACTTGCTGGTGCCATCACCTCGGACTTGCCAGCCAACAGAGCTGTGGGGAAATTTCTGGTTTTTACAAGCCAGCCAGTCTTTTTAAAGCAGCCCACATGGACTAAGACACAAGGATAACGCTTCCTCCGAGAAGACTTCCAGGAGCCCCGAGGTCCGATGAAGAGCCCTCTCTTCTGTGTTTTTATGGTGCCTTGTTCTTCTTCTACCAAATAATCCATCCTGCTGATCGTGACTGCCTGTTTACTTGTGCAAAGTTTCCTCCAGACTCCAGGTTCTGTGGGGACAGGAACCACATCAGCCGTATTCTCTTCCTGGACCTCGTACCTGGTCAGGGAATAGTCGTAGAAGGTGACGAGCGCACCTGGCCCATGCTCAGAAGATGTGACTTGACCTGCCACGTTTCTCCCATTGGCATCCGCCATATGCAGCGTTTCCACCATCACTGCCTCCTTGGATCCCATGCCAGCCCAGGGAGTAGGCAGAGGCAGAACTCACTTCCCCATCAATTAAATTAAATGGCCTGCCTGAGTTTGCCCAGGTGTCAGAGGGGAAGCCGGTGTTTGAACCCAGTCTTCTGCCCCACCCACTATACCGGCTACTCTTCCTGATACTCCAGCACCTCATCCTGACAGGGGAGTCAGCTGAGGTGTTGGATAAGCTAGTTCCCTGTGGAGACAGAAGCCTCTAGGTCGTGGTTCTGTTTCCTGCCTGGACCATCTCTTGGTTACTGACTATCGAAGGAACTCCCAGCCAAGACCAGCTACCAGAGGAAAGACACTTAAATAGACCGGGCTTGGGGTTCCTGAAATCAAGTTATATAGCTTCTTCATGCTTTCTTATCCTGCTGCTCAGATTCCAGGGATTTAAATATGGAAATAACCAATCCCTTTGCTCACCATCCATTGAGATGTTTCTTGAGCACCTGACTATAGAGCACGTTGTGCTTATATACCTTACCACACACAGCCCACTGAGGAATGGATGAGACTGAGTGAAGACTGACCTACTGTGTCAGAGGAATTCACCCCTCCAGAACATGCAGTTTCTTTCTATTTTTCAGGAGTTCCCACAGAGCCATCCAGGTGTGTAAGGCAGCTCTTCGTTGTCACACAGGGGCCCAGGCTCCTGCCACCTTGTGGCTCTGCCACCCTAGGACATTACCACCACACCTAGGGTGCAGTCAACAAGATGCAGGAGGAGCACCTGATGCCCCAGGTCCCAGTTCAGTCCAGTCATATCACCTTTCATGTCCCATCAGCAGAAACAGAGGCGTGACCGCACTAGCCATGGAAGGCTGGAGAATGACTGCCCGAGCAAACTGTGCCCAAGAATTCTGTCCCCATGGAAGCAAGGATGAGGAGTTTGGGTGGGCCACTAGAAGTCCCCGCCCCAGCTATGGTATCGTGACTCAAAAAACTAAGGGACTTGGCCGAGATGCCCCAGGCCATTAACCACAATGTGCAGGACTCCCTCCCCTCTGAGTGCCCGCCACCCACTTCCCCTGGCTCTCGTGAATCAAGAGTGGCCGTAAGGAGGTCGCACTGACCACAGGGGACAGTACGGACAATCTGGCAAGGGATGTGAGTCCCTTCCAGTTTAGCCCCTTGCTGGTTTCCTGCTGTGGGACTGGCCTCCCCGTGTGCAGTGTCGCCACGACATTGCGCCCAAATCAGATTTTCCTTACAAAGGTGAGAGCAGCTGGCCAACCTGCTCTTCCGGGAACGCACTTTACTTCTTCTTGCTTATGGCCTGGGCCTCCCAGGCCCCGGTCTCTCTGCAGCTCCGGAATACACGGACAGAAATGATGGTTGTGCCGGGGGGGAAATGACAAGTGCTGGCGACAGGGACGGAGCTGGAGGAGGCTTTCATCGAAAGGAGAGGGGTCGGCCACCGGGGGATCACTCGATGCAGCGGCCTGGGACGGCTGAGCCTCGTCTCGGGTGCACGCTCAGCACAGCACCCACCGGAGCCAGTTCCACAGGGACGCGTCCTCAGCCCCTTTGTCAGGCTTCGTGCCACGTTTTTGAGTTTTCATGAAGAAACTTTCACATTGCTCATTCCAAAGGCCCCGCGCAAACACCCCTGCTAATCTCCGCACAACGAACACGCACCGCTGGGAAGACAGGGGAGGGCCAAGACCGGAGGCCGGAAACGGTGGAGAGTAAGTCCCCTGAGCGCATCAACAGCTCTCAGAAATGTCGACTGTAAGCGAAACGCAATATAAGGAAAGCAGATCTGGAAGAACTTCATTCCGTTCAACGTTGGCCACGCTGGGGGTTTTCCTCAGCCGCTTTATAACGAAGAAGCTGAATGAAGTGACATCACTCGAGGCCCTGCTGCTCTCTGAACGCGGGCTATTGCCGGGGGAACCTGAGCAGCTCCCTATGGCATCTGGGCAGAAATGTGGCTCCATTGTCCAGAAAGTGGGGGCAGCGAGCCCGGCCGGCCAGTTTGGGCAGCGGTCTTTGGGGAGCTCGCCAGGTACCAGGCCTGTCCTCGCCAGACGTACAAGCAGAGAACTGGACGTCCTTTGGTCCAGGGAACAGATAACATCAGCAACTCGGAGTCAAGCAACCGAACAAACTCAGCCAGATGCAGCCCTTCTGGAGAGATGCCTCAGCCCCCATCAAACCCTGCGCCTAGCCCCATGCCTTGCGATAGGATTGCCAGCTGCCCCTGGCCTCTGGCTTAGCGCTTTTGAAATTTATGTTTTGTTCAAATGAAGTTCGAGTTGGATGTACTATCAGGCAGCAATCCCGTGCCTGGTTTTTCTGAGATCCTGGTTCCTCCATCTCAACTTCTGGGGGTGCTGAGCTCATCAACACTGAAACGGCAGAGGGGAAGGATATGGAGAGTTCATATGGGTCAGTCTTGGACGGCGACTTCACCTCCACCCACACCTGTGTTAGGACTCAGTCACGTGGCCATGACTGCAAGGGCAGCTGGAAGCAAGGTCCAGCTGTGTGCCCACGGAGCAGGGGGACGGCCTGGTGAGTGGCCTCCACCTTGCCAGTCACAAGATTCTTGCTCTGGGCCAGCCAGTATTCAAAACCTTTTATATCTATCCACCCACTCAATCCTTCCGGCAAGCTCTGTAAGGCAAGGACTCTTGGGGTACAATGTAACAAGTTTTAAAACTCAGCCCCAATCCCTGGCCAGCAGACAGGTTTGGGAGGCTGGGATTGATAAGGGAGTTGATAAGGCTGCCTTAGGGACCAGGCCTTAAGACTGACCACCAGGACCAGAAAAAGCAGCCCAGTTCCAGGAATGCAGGAGCAGAGGCCAGGACATGTTTCTGTGTCAAAGGACGGCACCCGAGACCAGACATCCCAGCAGGTAGCAGGTGCAAACTGGCGCCCCAAGTGAGAAAGCCCACGAAAACAGAGTGTAAAAGAGTCTCAAGCCCCCCTTCATCCACGGACTTCTCCCATCTCGCCTCTGCTTCTCTCAGCAGTGCATTTCAATAAATCCACCTGTTCTGTTTCCCATTCAGTCTCCGGTGAATTCTTTCACCCCTGTGCCTCCAGCTTCGCCCTGATATTTCTCCCCATGACAGGGACCACTGCACTCATCAGTTCACAGATGGAGAGTCCAGGGCTCTGAGTGGTAAAGTCACTTGCCCAAAGTCACACAGCAAGTATGTTACACAGCTGGGATTGAGAGCCAGGCAGCCGGGGTCCAGGATCCTTGCTCTCGGCTGTCCTGCCTCAAGCATGACCTTTCCTGTCCAAGCCGTCCTTTATTGGATGGGGAAACTGAGACTCAGGAAAGGCAAAGCCAGAAGCTCAGATTTTTCTCCTGTTCTAGAGGCAGCACTCGCTTTGCTGTGGACCTAGGCCGCCAGTGCACACTTACTCAGGAATGATAAATGGCTCTGCCTTTGGTTAGGATTGACAGTGTTTTTAAAATATCAAGTGTGGCTTGAGGGCTAGTGACCAACTTCCAGTGCTAGTAACCACTTCACCAGCCTTGTACTGGGGAAATCACTGAACAGGAGCCCATTTGAAAATAAATGAGCCAACTGCGACTCTTTCTGGGAATTAAAAAAAAAAAAAAAAAAAAAAAGGCCCCAGAGGAGATTTACCACTGGGTTGCATAATAAAGTGCCCCCAAAAGTAATACTAATACTTTAATGGCTGTTATGCAATGTGGATGGATCTCCATGACTCAGCATTTTAAATTAATTTGAAGGATTTCTCTTGAATGTCATTGGCTAGCTACGGGACCTCGGCTTTCTCTCTCCTCCTTTGAGTCGGGTTCTGAAAGCAAATTCTAGCAAATTCTTACCTGCAGGATGGAGAGATTTCAGGTAGAACTATGCAGATGCTTTAGACAACAGGAAGAAGAGAAAGAAAAGAGACTTTGATCCTCACAGAGTGATGCCCTCCCCTCTGAGGCCCTCCAACCTGCTCTGTGTGTGTGTGTGTGTGTGTGTGTGTGTGTGTGTGTGTTAGTTCCAGGACCCTCCAGGCCCAGAGAATCCTAACCCCTCAGGCCGCTGATAAACAATAACACATAAAGGTGTGACTAGTGTTCTGTTCCAAAGGCCAGGATGAAAAGACAGCAGACACACGGACCACTTTAGAACTCTGCTTTTGAAGGAACACTGGCAGCCTCCGTCTGAGGTTCTTGGTTTTGTGCGAACTTTCTCCTGGTCAGCTCATCAGGCCCCCCAGCCTCGGTCGCAAGCGTGAGTGCAGGAGCCTTTGGAAACAACAAGGCGGGTTCATGTCACCATTTCTCAGCTTCTCAACGTGTTCCCCGGTTAGCACTGAGGGAGCCCAAGGGAATGTCTTACAGGGAGATGGAGAACAGGTCTGGCCTTGAGGAGACACGTACTTCCAGGACGTTTGTGCCCTTGAGCAACAATTTAAAAAAGGGAGCCCCCTGGCCTGTAAGAGATGCAGTCTTTGGGAGACAGCAGTCATCGTGCCCCGCCACGAAGCATTACTAGGCAGCAGCTGAGCTCCATCGCGAAGGAGCAGGTCCTGATTCTTAGCAGCACCCACAGTGGGACCTGGGAAGGAATGGGGGTGCCCAGGATGGAGTGGCTGCTGACCCCGTGTTTCCCCATTTTCCACCCACTTTCCTACCATTTCCAGTCTGCATGGCTCGCTGCCCGACTCCCATCAACACGCCAGTCCCCCGTGCACAATATGCCTTGCAAGTTCCTATAAAATCAAACTTAATTTCTAATTAGGTGTGCATTTAAACACAGTGGTTCACCATCTTTGGGGTGCAGATGCCTTTGCAAATTCAGTGAACTCTGTCTCTGGGCAAGTGTGGGGACTCTACACATCAGAGTTTAAATACAAATTCTGGAGGAGAGAAACACTTTCCCCAAACCTGTGCCTTTTCAAGAATCTGTGCCTCACCTCAAGGGGCTTCAAGGTGGATCCTTACCCGATGCCCCAGGCCTCACCAAGGTCTGTTTATGTCATAGAACTAACCCAGAGGAACCAGTAGCCTTAGATTTTTAAAGAAGTGGAGCTCAATGTCTCATTGCATCTCAAGGAGAGAACAAAGATTCTCAGTTCAGAGGTTCTGTGTTGCCATAAATTTTGGAAGTAAAAGCCTCATGCTATAATCCCTTGTTGGAAATTGTAGCATAATCTGGATGATCCACCACAATGGAGCATCTTTTGTATTGCTGAATTCAGTACTTCCCAAGCTTATGTGGCCCTGGAGCCCTTTTTGCTCCCACCAACAGCGGAAACCCCAACAGGAGGGGTGTTGTAAGAAATCTGGAGGTAACTGAATCCCTGAGTTCTGCAGATGGGGAGAGCTTTCCCAGGGTCACTGCGGGTCAGTGGTGCAGCCCAACTTCTCTCCTGGCTCGTAGCTCTTTCCATCTGGCCAGCGCCACAGAAAAGAGATCTTTCCCGAGGACAGGAGGGACAGCCCAGTTCTCAGTCCGCTCTTCCAAGGACACGGACATCTGTATCTGAGGCACAGCGGGCAGTCCGGGCCCCAGATTTCACACTCAACACTCTCCCTAGGTCATCCCAGCCCAAACACCTGACCTGTGTGTGGATTTTGTTCCCTGGTTATATTCCAAGGGCCTGGGTGCTCAGGACTCAGGGCCCAGTCAGGACTGGCCCAGCACAGGTTGCGAGTTGGGGGCCTGGAGGCCAGGCCTGGCTTCTAAGGACACTTGCAGATCTGCTGGCCCCACCTAGCATCCCCAGGGAAACCTGAGGGGTCAACCTTAGGAGTTCAGAGAGCGGGCAAACCTCCACCCCTCCCCGCCCTGCACACTCCCTGGTAACCAAGGTTACAGTTTCAGAGCAGCACATTCAAAGGAGCAGCGGGTTGGGATGGGTGAGTGGAGCATCGGGGGGCCCCTGGGTATGGCAGAGAGGCCAAAACTCTGCACCAATTGTATTAGGGCTTGAGCCTCCCCTTCCACTGGCTTGTTTAAAGTCAACTAGGGAGTACTGCATCCTCCCACTGCCCCAAAGCATGGCTGGCAGCTAGACAGGGGACCCTCCCCCATTCCCTCGTCCCCAAATCTTGAGCCTTAGGGCCTGCAGCCCAGCCCTCAGGGCCCCGCTGGTGGCATTTTTCCAGACGTGCCATCTGAGCTTCTCTTCAACTTCCCAAGCCAGGAGTGTCCTTTGACTCATTGCTGAAGACATCCGTCATGTGATCATCTGCTCAAAAAGCAAAGGATGCTAAGGGTTGCTAAGAAGTTGGTAGGAAAAGGTCTGAGGTTTTTCTATTTGGAACAACAATGATCCTCCTTGTCATGCTTACAGCTATGCAGAAAACGTGTGCGCTATTGTGTGTGGGCCGGGGCTGGAGAGAAATAGCTCCTTTGATAAAAAGAAAATGATAATGCCTTAAGTGGGGGTCCTGAGCCTTCCGGGCAGGGGGCTGGCCCTCGTTTTCCTTGGCAGTAAGAACGCCTCCTTCTCTGCAGGAGCCTTCCACGCACGGTGCCTCCCGGTGCCTGCCATCGGCGTCCCTCTGGGCTGACAGGGTGTACCCCTTTTCTCCCTGCTGGGGGATCAATGCCTTTCCCTGTGTGGAGGTGAGCTGCCTCCAGGCGCAGCCCTGTGACCGGCAGGCCAGGAGGAGGGGACGCTCCACGCAAGAGGACAAATCACGTCCCCGCCAAGTGCCGCAGAAATCCCAAGTCTGTGCTTCGAGGCACTGGATCCTTGGATAAAAGGGGGCACCCTCGCCAGGCACCTGTCTCCCAGGGCCCCCCACGTCACCCGAACCCCCACTGTCCCCATCAGCTGTCTTCCCCGCAGGCCCCACGTCTCCACGCTGGCCCTCCACCTATTTTCCAAAGCTCTGAGCCAGGAGGAGGAAACTTGAGTGGATGAAGCGTCAGGCAGAGAGCACTGGCTGTGGCCCTCAGACCTGAGGCCCTGGCCCCGGCAGGCTGGGCGGCTCTGAGCACATCGCTGGATCCCTCGGCCTTGGTTTCCTGGACAGCAGAGGGGCTGGTCTTTCCTTAAGAGTTTACCACAGTCCTCCCGGCCCTGGACATCTGCAGGAGCCTCTCCCACGCATCACATGCTCCAGGGCCCGTGACCGGGAGCCACTGGCCTCCCGACTCCCCTGGAGAGGCTGCTCCCACGTGCTCCCACGTGTGCCCCTCTTCCATCCCGCTCAGCTCCCGGCACTGGACGGGGGCTCCCCTTTTTGGCTGCCCTGCTAACCTCTAGATGTCCCCCCACCCATTCCTGGAGCACTGCATGCATGTGCTCTGCTTGCTGCCTCTGACTGTGTCCACCTTAGTTTCTCGCTCACATCCTCCCCCAGCTCGGCCCCTCCTTTGGGCTAAAGGGGAATTTTGTGGGCTTCAAAGTGAAGCAAGATCTCACCTACGGAAGTGCCGACCCCCGTGAGGCTCTGCCAGGGAAGGGGCTCAATGAGTTGCTTTACCCCTGTGTTATCTTGCTTATTTCTGGGATCTCCAGGCTTCTGGGAACTCTGAGAGACCCAGTCAGACACTGTCCCCTCAGCCACACAGGGGAGAGAGCTGGTTGTGCTGGAAAGCCCACGGACCGGCCACGTGCCGTTTCTCACGGACCAGCCACGACTTCCCAGAGAGCGGTGCTGACAGGCGAAGTCTGGGTCGAGGCTCCCTGGAGAAGGTTCCAGGGCGGACCCCAAAACCGGCCATGAGTGTGCTGGGCGAGAGTTCGCAGTTCCTTTGGTCTTAGCTCTGTGGCAAACCGTGTGAAAGAACAGGAAAGCCTTCCCGGAGCCTCGGCCTCCTCGTCTCTAAGTGAAGGAGCCCCGGCCAGTTCCTGAAGTCTCCCTGGGCTCCTCGCACACTAAACGCTCTTTCCCTGAGGAAAGAGCAGAGCCCTTGGTGAGCGACCTTTGGCTCCCCGTCCACCAAAGACCTGGCTCAGGCATCCCCTGCCCTCAGTGCCCCCCAGGCTGAGCCCCCAGCCCCCCCTTCGCAGAGGCTTCCCGGGACGGGAGTCTTGCCTTTCTCCCGAACGGCAGGCCCGCCGGCTGCGGCTCCAAACCCCTAAATTGGGAAATGTTCAACTGCAGATTGTTTACATTGTGTATTCAGAGTACGAAGTGGTGTTTGAGAGGTGTTGCCATGGAAACAGCGAAGTGAGGAGGCAGCTAACTATGAAGAGAAATAATCCAATATTAACACGCACAAGCGACGCTCTTGGGCTGCTGTAAATGAAATATCACATTCCCGGGCAGGGAGCCATTGTCCGTGTGCCTGGCCTCAGCCTCAGAAACGCGAGGAAGCCACCTCTGGGGTCTGGTTGTGTTAAAGAGACCGCGGCAAGCTCTGCTGCGGCCCCCTGAGGTGGGCGTCAAGGCCCCCAGGCCGGAGGGGTTGAGTCTCAGGAGCTGTAGGTGCGCGGACACCCCGGCCTTTGCCACGGGGGCGGCCCCCGGGAGGGACGGTGTGTGTGCAGTTAGCGTCTAGTTATTGGGAAATTATAGATTCCCCAAGCAGTTGGCGCAAACGGGCCTCGCTGCACACTGCAGGGTTAACCCACCCGCCTGCCTCCACCTCCATGGATCCCGGTGAAGCTGAAAAGCACAGCCAGCACCCGGCGCACAAGAGGACACTGGCAGTGTGTGTCCTTCCCCGAAGAGCAGGATTCCCGGCCACCGCCGATGCCAAGGGCTGGGTGGCAGCCAGGCGTCTTGGTGGAATGCTAAGTGAGTCCTCAGTAGACGCGAGAAGGCTCGTTTCACCCTCCAAACAGCAAGCACTCGACACCCTCCGTGCCCACTGATCAACCGGACGGTGTGTGACCACGACCGCCTTCGAGGGGAGTAACACTTTGCCGGGGAAGGGTTTGCATGCCGGTGTCAGGAGGACCCCCGAGTCTGTCCCATGGGCTGCAGGTCCCTTGGGAATCATGGTGGGCAAAGGCGAGTGGGTGGGTTCGCCTCCGGCTCTGTGACTCCCTCCCTGCCTTTCGCCCACCTCTGCACTGCGGGCCGGCTGCATCGGAACCGCCTGGGGAGTACTGAAAAATGTCTCCCCAGGCTACAGATCTGGAAATGTGGATCTCCAAGGCCGGGGCGGGGCTTAGGGATCGATATTTCTAGAACTGTGCCGGGGGCGGGGGGTGAGGGGGGTGCACGGCCAGATGTGGAAGCCCGGGTCTCTGGGAACTTCCCCTGGCCACATCTTCCTGGGTCTTGGCCTGGTTTCTAGAGCCCAGCACCTCCGTTTCCCCACCTGCATGCTGAGGTGGAAACACGCGCCTCTCAGGGGACGTGAGGGTTGTGGGACCGAAGACAAGAAGGCCCTCGCCCCGCTTGGTGCCTGCAGGTCCCTTGCAAGGGGCCCTGGGAGACCACGTGGCCCATGGGGAGCCTGAGGGGGGTCCTTGTTATGCTTAGAACCTCCGTAAATATTGTATGTGTCCTTCTGGATTCAATGCTTTATAATTTTTTAAGTCTATCGGGGGAAAAATAGAGGTTGATTTGGAGTCGAACCACCTGCGAGGCAATCCCGGCTCTGCTGCTCGCTCTGCCCGCCGCAGCTTCCGTCCCCTCTAAAGCTGCACTTCATGGTCTTTAAAATAGAAATAATAATCCTTCCCTCACAGGGGTTTTGTGAGGGTTGAAAAACAAATTTACCTTAAAACCATTTTGAGGCGAATCCAGATATAACCATAGGAGTGAAATAAATGACTGGCTCAGCCTGGAGAAGTGCCGAGAACAGGGAGCCCAGGCCAGGGCGCAGGAGACAAGGCATGGCCGGCCGGGCTGGTCCTGACAGGCCTCCCAGGCCGCACCAGACAGCCTGCTTGCGCAGAAGAGAGGCTGGGAGCTGGGCGGCAGAGGAGCGATGGCTCCTCCCATGTCAGGGCCGGCACCCCAAGTCCAAAATGAGAGTCCCCGAGGTCCTACCTGATGCGCAGAGTCCAGCTTCAGGGGCTGGAGAGAAACAAAATCTCAAGCCCTTGCATCGCCTGCCTCCCCGGGACAGCAGGCCTGCACCGCGGGGGCCGAAGCACTGCCCATCCTTGTCCATGCCACCCACCAGGCTGCTGCCCTGGGCCGCCACCGAGCCAGGTTCAGGAACCCCTCAGGGGTGCCTCTGTGTGTCCAGGTCTAGGGTCCAGTCCTGGATGTCCTCACCTAGTGCCCCTAAACTCAGGCAGCCCCTCCAGGCCAACAGAGCCCACACAGGCACAGGTGGCTGCAGGTGCTACAGCTGGGCAGTGGTAGGTCCCACCCAGCCCTCTGTGGCTCCCTAGGGAGTTAAGTGGGACACTAGCCAGCAGTTACCTGCAGATCTGGCCTAGGCTCCAGCATCCCGACCCGCCAAAGTCACTGCTCCAAGCACTTTCTGAGGGACAATCCCCTGCAGCTGACTGGGACAGTTTTCCTGTAGAGCTGAAGCTTGATAGTCTTTGGCCTCTGGCTTCTGCTGAGAGTTGACCTGTTTATACTTTCTACCCTCCTGGAAAGTTCTATTGCAAAGGCCACCTTGCCATTTTCTGCCACATGATTCATCGAGTCGCTCAGAAGGGCAAGGGCCAGAGTCGGGTTCTTTTCCTCGAGAAGTCATCTCTGCTCCTGGCCCTGCATCCTCCAAGTTCGCCACGCCGCTGGTGGTGCCAGCCATCTAGCCGAGCAACTCCATCTACTCATGGACCAGAACTCAAGCCTTGGTCCATGCAGCTGTCCTGGTGAGCCTGGAGCTGCCAGCAAGAGACCCGCTCCACGCAGGACAGAACTTCCGTAATGTCTTTACCTGCTTGGGCTGCTATAACAAAAAGGCCATCGGGGGCCTCCCCGGTGGCGCAGCGGTTGAGCGCTGGGCTGTGAAGCTGCCCTTGGCCTCTGCAGCGCCGGTTCGATCCCCGGCCACCAGGCGAGGGTCCCACATGGCGCAACAGACCTCACCTGCCGCCCGCTGTTCCCCTCAGCAGTGTACTTCGTCGGTCTGCCTGCTCTGCTCCCCGCTCTGGCTCTGGTGAATTCTCTCACCCTCCCGCGCTTCTGACTGTACCCAGTGCTTGTATAAATAAATAAATAAATCTTTTTTTTTTTTTAAAAAAAAAAAAAGGCCATTGGCTGGATGACTTCTAAATAATAGAAATTGATTTCTCACAGTCTGGAGTCTGAAAAATGCACATCGTGATACCAGTAGGTGTGGCAGCCGGGGCTGGGGCAGGAGCCCACATCCTGGCTCTCTGGTGCCTGTCTTCTCCCACGTCCTCACAAAGAGGGGTGAGGGCGCCCTGGGGTCTCCATAGCAGCACTAATCCCAATCACAAGGCCTCTGCTCGGGACCTAACCAGCTCCCCTAAGCTTCACCTTCAAATACCATCACAGCAGGGGTCAGGTTTCAACACAGGAATTGAGAGACAGAAACATTCGGTTTCAAATACCTGCACTTAAGCAGCTTTCAGCTCCTTTAAAATCCTCGGTCCTGGGGCAGAGGCAGAGGAAGACAGGGCTTCTGCCCTGAGGATGTTCACACCTAAGAGAGGCAGGTGCAAAGCTGGGCAAAGACATGGCCTGGGAGCGAGCCTCCGGCCCTCCGGGAATGGTGTTGGGGGAGCGGGCCTCCAAGCTCAGGAACTGTGGTGAGAGACCACTGGGACTCCGTCCCGTCAGACTGGGCTTCTGGACATTGGTCCTGCCAGAAAAGCACAATCCCAGTTATGAGAACCAGGGCCCAGAAAAGACTAGAACCAAGAGCGGGATCACTATGGGGGTCCTGGAGCAGGAAGAGGCTCTGGAGACCCCTCAATCCACCCTCCCCCAGGAACCCAGTTCATTGAATTGCAGATAAACAAACAATTATTTAGCATAAGTAGGTGCCATGCAATGTTTGAAGTTGCTCATCTGAAATTCAAATTTAACTGAGTAGTCTATATTTTATTTCCTAAATCTAGCATCGCGAAGATTACCATTGCTTCTCTCTTCAGAGTTTGGCTGGTGGGGCTCCCTGCTCCCCCAAGTCATTCAGAGACAGGTTCGGCCCCCTGTTCACCTACCTGAGGGCAGAAGTTCTTTGGGTGTGGTTCAAGACCAGCAGCATGACCTGTTAGAAATCCCTTGTTAAAGACGCAATTCTTGGGCCCACCTTAGAAACCCTGGGGAGCCCCAGCAAACTGTGTTTATCAAGTCCCGGGTGATTCCGGCATTCTTGAGTTTGAGAACCACCACCCTAAGATGTTGCCCTCTTTGGTGTGGCTGACGTTGGGCCCCTGCCACAGCCTGTATCCCAGACGGTGGGGGAAGGGGAAGGAGAACATGGAGGTGCCCTGCTCACTTTTCCAAGGCCTGGACCAGTAAGGGGCCCAAAATCCACTGGTCAGGACCCCTCACGGCCACACCAGCCTGCAAGCAGGACTGGAAAATGCCGTCCCCGGTGAGATGGGCTCCTCTTCAGCTGTTCCTCCATAACCAAGGGCAGGCAAGAGCAGATTCTGGCGGGCCTCGGGCAATGTCTGTTGTACGTGTTCTCAAGTCACCCTGACAATCACAAGATGGGGGATTGAAGCAGCTTAGTCAGCAAATACAGTTCTTAAACTTGGGAGTTTACAGGGGAAGGTAGAGGACGTGGGTGTATGGCTGACCAAAGGCCTTCTTTTCTCGTCTTTCTGACTGTTCTTTCAGGCAGCTCCAGCATCCACCCCTCCCCCAGGGCGTAACTGTGCTCTCCCACCATACTTTCCCCAGAGTAACCGCTCCACTGCAATGACCCACACTTTCTTGATTTTTCTTCATCAGGATCCTCTTATTAAATTTTACTTTCTGTGTAGCCCATTATTCTACATGAAATCTAGATAAAAGAATTTCGTAGGCTCTGGTGGCATTAACAGAAGCATAGGGTCCTAATCCAAGGAGGTGATAGAAACAGTTTTGTTTCTCAGACCACAGGAAAAATATCTTATCAAGTTCTGATGGCCCCATAACATAAAAAAAAATGATATGAATGTAAAACATGTTCAAAGGAGGGTGACCATGATAATGAGGGTATCTCAAAAACTTAGGAAAATTGTTTGGCTTGAAGAAGCATAGGAGTGGAAGGCATGGAAATTAGCCTCAAACACATGAAAGGTTGTTGTAGGGAAGGACTCATATCATGTAGCCCAAGAGAAGTGGAGCAGTGGACTGAAGATGCAGAGAGGCAGACATGGGTTCTGCAATAAGAAGGAGAACTGACGGGAGGGTTAACCACCAATGGGATGGAAAACTTGTCTTGTGAAGAAGTAAGCTCATTGCTAGAAGGATCCAAACAGAAGTTAGGTGACTGCCTGGGACATGACAGAAGAGCTGCCTGGGAGTGCATGAGCTTTGAGTCAACCCCAACCTTTAAGAGTCTTTGGTTCGAATAGGTACTTGCTAGTGACTCTGAACAAGTCATTTCATCTGAGTTTCGGTTTCCTTATCTACAGTTGCGGGAGTCCCGGCCTCATGTACCTCCACAGAGGTAATGCAGGCTAAGTGGCAAAATCACAGGAACCCCTTGTAACCGTAAATACTAGTCAAAGGTGCCCCCCTGATGATTCTATTATTTACAGAGAAGATGTAGGGCCCCAGTGGCTCCCATGATCTCAAAGAGTGGCTTGTACTTGGAAACTTCCGGCATGGAAGAAGTTTCAGGGTGAGGGGAGGGGGACATTGCCTCCTAAACAAGTCATTGTGAAACATCGCGGCTTTACCACCTCCTCTGGCGACATCTGTGACCGAGTCTGGGAGACGCTGTATCAGCTGGAACTTCACAAGCCGGGCAAGATGTGGCCTCCACGCTCTGCCTCTGAATACAAAACTCACCTGGCATTTGAGTTTATTGATTAAGAGTCTGCTGGCCTCTGGTTCGTGCTCAGGAAAAACCCCTTCTTATTACAGCCCAGCTTGGCTTCGTGAAACTATCTTTTAAAGTTTCCAGTGGGGGTGGAAAAGGATGTGCACGCATTTGTATGTGTTTCAAGCGGAGTTTGTTGCCAAGTGGGTTTTGAATAATGCCGTGCAGCAGAACTAGGCCATTGTACGCAGAGCAATCCAGCGCTGACTTCCGCGAGTCTATTGTCTGAACTGTTATAACAGCCCAGGAGGAGAGGTTCGCTGACCATTGTCGAGACTCACTTGACCAAAAAGCAAATGGGGGTGGGGGTGGGGAGCCGAGTGCTCTGCTGAAGGTTGCACTTTGCTGATTGTGTAATGAGGCGGGGAGAGGGGTTTCCATCACCGGATGCCGCATATCTGTGGTCGAGCAGGATTGGTAGGGCATCTGTTCTTCCTCTGGCTCTTGAAATCAGGCCAACAAAGAAAAAACAACAATCATTCATTCTATACCTTATTGCCTTTCATCCATTGGATTCTCAATTTGCCCTGTTTTTAGTATCAATTACATTATCTGAAGTCTGTTTAAGAAAACATGGTGTGCATAACACTTTCAAGACTGGCTCCTCCCATTCAGAAAGATAAATCTACATGGGGACATAATATGGACCCACGTTCAATACTGCGAGGTCAAGCCATCAAGTTTTAATGGATTAAACAATGTCATGTGTATAAAGCTGGTTTGCTTACAATTAGATTTAGGATTCAAACCAGGGTTTCCAATACTCTCTCCATGACATCATCAATGCTTTCATTTCTTTCTTCGTTCATTTGGTAAATATTGATTGATTCCCCCACTATGTGCTGGTTCCTGTCACAAGGCCTGGCAATAGAGTGTGAATCAGACCACAAAGTCTGTTCTGTGGCACCTACATTCCAGGTGGGAAGACGTGGTGTGTGTTTCCTAATACAACTTGCTTAGGCTGGGCACTTAATCAGTTGTAATAAATATTGAATAAGTGAATGAATGAATGAATGAACGTTCTAACAGTGACCTTGATCCATGATCTTCATTTGCTCCCCCACGGCCACAGTGATGGGGTATTCCTCCTGAAAACACGCCCAGACGAAAGTGAGGTGGCTTGTGGATGGCTGCATTATCTCCACTCCAGGGAGCAATTTGCAACTTTTCTCATGAAGCATGAACTTGGAATAATTTCTAAATGGCAGGTGCACAGATTATTTCTCCACGGAGAAGACAATTTCATCTTCCCACTTTTCATCATGCAAATCTTTCAACTGGAGTCAGTAATAAGTGAAAATAGATCAATGAGATCTAAAATTCACATTGAACTGTTTGGAAGAACAATTTTAGTGGGGAAAAAACAGCTGAACAGAACAGGGGCCTGGTGAGGGTGGAATCTGTTTCTGAGACATTGCTGGAGCTGAAACCAAGGTGAATGTCAGAGCAGAGAAGGCAAGAGGATAAAAACAGAAATTTTTAAAAGTTTCATGTGCAAGTTTAGTGCCCAAGCTGTGGGGACCCATTGTGACTTGCCTCTGTCCAGGTCTCTGTGGCTTTGGAGTCAGACTCAGTAGTCTCGGCAGGTGTGCAAAGTCCTTCCCGGTCTAGCCACACTGCCTCGGGAGTCTCATCTCGCCTGCTCTCCACCAGGCCTGGCACACACTCTCATCTGCCCCAGCTCTCCATTCTCCAGCCCTGGCTCTTCCAAAACATACCACTTTCTCCCTCGTGTCCCTGCTTAGGCTATTGCTGGTTCCTGGAAGAACTTCCTGCCCCCCTCCATCCTTCAAGGTCTAGTTCGAATGATACCCCCTCTGCAAAGCCTCCCCTGGGGCCGGTCAGAATTGAACCCTCCTTCCCCTGCGTTCTCATGGCCCCCGGTCCACACCTCTCCTGCGGAGTGTTGGAATCCCTCCTCTAGTCAATTGGCAGATCTCTCTCTTCCATTCAATTCTGAGTTCTTTGCATCTCCATTACATTTGAATGATCCACAGTACCCAGAGCTGTGCCTGGCACCCAGGAATGTGACAGAAGAGGCCATGAATGCCAATTAGATGTGGGGGGGCAATGCTTGTTAGGTAGGAAGGACTGGACATTGCATGTGGTTACTAAAGCAGGGTTACAGAGCAGCTTCCAGGAATATCTTAGACATTCATTAGTTGGAAATCCACAGGGCTTGGAGGTGGGAGGAAGAACCGAAAGCAAATGGGGACGAGGATGAGTGATGAGATGAGTGGCGGTCTCAGAGGGGGCGGTGGGCATCTGCTGCCCCCTCCCTCTTGCTTGACGTGGGTCCCTGCAGTGGCTGGGCCACACCATCCCCCGCCAGGCCACTCATCTCCCGAGGCTGCGGTCTCACCCAGGCTCTGGGACACAGCTCCCCCCTTCAGGAAAGGAGTGATGACTTCCTGCTGCTGTGGGTGCCCAGGCGTGCCTGGTGAGCTCCCTTCTCCCACGCACACCTTTTCTAATATGCTTTGGCTTGGAAATGTCAGTGGACACCCCTGACTGCTGCCCACTTAAAACCCTAGCTCTAGCTCCTATGGAATTCTGGAAAATGCCAGCGATTGCCCTGCCCTGGCTGGCACACCCCAACCTATAGACCATATCTTTTATGCAAGAAGTTTTGCTGTAACACTCGCTTAAGGAACACCACCCATTTTTGTAATAGTTTTCTTAGAACGCAGCCCCACCCGTTCCTTCACAGCGGTCTCAGCTGCGTCCACAGCACTGGCAGCCGGCGCTCCGCTGCGAGACAGAAAAGCCTGCAGAGCTGAAAAGCTCGGGATCTGGGCTGCAGAAGCCTGGGAAGGGCAGCCTTGTTCCGCACCAACTGCATGAACAGGTCGTTCCTTTAACATCCATCTGCGAAGTATCTTCTAGAGATTTCTAAGACCTGGTTCTCTCCCCTGTCCGCCTCCTGTTCTCACTTTTCCCCAATCCATTCTTCACGGGCTTTCCAGCCAGGCCTTGGCAAAGCACAGACTGGACCTTCTCCGTCCCCTTTCCGGGGGAGGGGGCCACCCAGAGCGTAATCTCTCCATGTCCTGTCTCCCCCGCCAAACTGACTTGAGCTTCTGCCCCTCCCCACGCCGCCTCCCCTGGAACAATGTGCTGTTAACTACATGATTTGCTGCTGCTGTATTCACAGTTTGCAATACGAGGTGCATAGGTCAGTTTCAGACTCGTCTGAATTTCATAGCTGCTGCACATACAGGCCAAGCGTACCTTGCCCTTGAGGCCTGGCAGTCACCTGGTGGAAGAGAATGTGGGGCTCTGACTGAGGTGCTCCTGGAGAAGGTTCTGGAGGACCTTGGGTGTCAGGCAAGAGAGTTCAGGTTTTGGCCCGGAGATGATTAAGAGGCATGGGTTAGGCTGTCAGGTTAGGCTTTTGGGGTGGAGGTCCACAGTGACTCCCCACCCCCCACCCCCCCGCCAAATCTCCCATAGTCTTGTGCCAGCCTCTACCCCAGGCTGTGTTGAGCTCGAGGTGCAGTGCTGGGCGAAGGTTGCACTTAGCACAGGGCCGTAGGCTGGGTGTTGTTTTCTTGGCTTTTCCAACACACTGCCTTTCTCTGGGCTGCTTGCTCCTGCTGTTAAGAATCAGGTGCTTAAACTCTGGTTAGTGAAATCATTCAGTTGCCTTGGTTTGGGCCCAGGGTGGTAGCAAGGCAGGTAATTTGAATGCCCGAGACTCAGGCTGCAAAATACAGCTTCTCTATGAGGAGACACAATTGACCTGACCTGGTTCTCCCCACCGGGTAGAGCCCCAGCTCTTCCATATTGGCTCAAGCCAGTTAACATCACCCTGCACCCCATGTATATGGTTCTCCAATATTATTGCACACTCTCTATCCTGCACGCCAGCTCCGGGCACGCCCTTAGCCAGATGAACGCAGGTGTCCAAAGTCCCCAGGGCTGGCATACACCCCTAGGTTAACCACTGTCGGGGGTTCTGCAGGGCAGCTGCCCTTCCTTCCTGTGAATTGTACTGCCCCGGTACCGCTGCAAACACAGGTCCATTAGACTTTTCCCTTCCCCTTCCTGCCAGGCCGGAGAGGGAAATGCAAGCAGTCTGTCCTCTCACCTGCTCTCAGCAAGCAGGACCAGAATGGCCAGAGCTTCAAATGGGGGCAGGGAGGCGGACTGAAGGACTAGTTAGCTGAGGGGGCCCCCGGGGTACAATGCTTTCTTTGGGGGAGTACAAAGTTAATGGGGGAGGCCACGTCAGAAGGACTGACACTGCCATTTGGACGGCAATGTCAAGGTCAGATTCTGAGCCGGGGCTGGGCTGGGGGCGCCTTTGAAGTTTAAGTCAAAGCAAGGACAGGGGCCTCCTCCACTCGCAGTCTGCCTTTCTCAGGGGATTGGCCCCCGAGAGAGGAACACTCCTGCTTTGCGAAGGATTTGGAATTTCAAGACTGTTTACAGTCGTTTTTTCATGTGGCTGATGCAGGTCAGGGCAGGGATTCTTACGCTCCCATACCCTGCCGAGAGGCCAGGGACACCCCCCTCCCCAACTCCCCTAAGGTCCCACAGCTGTAAGGGACTAGGGGTGTCCAGCCCAGGAGGGTGGTTCTTATCTCCATGGTGAGATGGGGCGACATGTTCTAATCCAACTGTGTCTCCCCCGTGCCTGTAATCAGGTCTCGAAGCGGGTCCCCCAGAAACAATCGAGCTTTTCATTGTATCACAAGAGACCTGAGATGAAAGAGATGACCCGGGATTAGGGTCACCTGCCGTGAACCTACCTGCTGCGAAAACCAGTTGGCTCAGGTGGATGTTGGGGCCACCCCCACCCAGACAGGCCTTATAAAAATAAATGTTTCCATTCAGCGCAGATGTATTTTTTTTTTTAATCACAACAATGCTGGCGATAATTGCGCACTCCTCCCCAGTTGAGACAATTATTCTGGAATATTTGATTAGTTCTAATAACCAAATGCTATTAAAAAGTCATCTCAACCCATCTGATTCATTAAGGCCCCAATTACAAGGACGGTAAAAAGAGGAAGTTGCAAGATTTTCTGAATGCTGCTTAATAAGGCTTTCAGTTGGAGGAGTCTTGTGTCATTTTGTTCTAACACCACAAAAACCTGCCTTGGAGATTAAAGTAGGGATTCTTCAAAGGAGATGATTTCTGCTGAAGTGCATAGTGAGTTCTTTATGTGGCGACTTGGCGGAGAACACGGAATCCATTCTCCTCGAAACTTTTCAAAGGAAGGATGGGGCTGGAGAGGGCGGTGGGAAAGGGAAGTCTGGGAGAGAGGCAGCATTGAGAGGGGGAGAAGTAGAGGCAGAAATGTCCCGAATGACAGAAAGAGGAACATGTGCGGGACGGGTCGGGGTGGGGCGAGGCCTCAGTGAGGCGACGGGAATGGTCGGGACATTCCACTTCAGAGACTAACTTCTGGTTGTGGACACCTGGTCTTGCTGCCTGGCCACGGGTCTCCCCCTCCCGCTGAGCTCTGCTGAGCCGCGGACTGCGTTCCACCCCGCTCCCCCCCCTCACTGGGAAAGTGGGTTTGGTGGCCGAGCTGGTGGAATCGGTGCCTTAGGGCCGGGGGCGTTTCCTTTTCACGCCTACCCTCGTGCATTTGCTCTCACGGAACCCCTAGGAAATGGACGGGAGAATGATAGACCCATTTTACAGAGGAGCCTGATGGCCACAGAGTTTCAGTTTCTCATTCAAGGCCTTGAGGTCAATTTTCGATGCGCAAATGCAAAATGTCTTCATCTCCCGAGTTCTTTCCTGTCCGATCCACCGAGCTATGAGTGAGGTCACTTAGACCCAATCTGGCAATTTAAGAAACTGCGTTTCTTTGAAGAGTCGTGGGAGGAAGGACCCTGGGTTTTCTGTCTGAGAAATGACTGTGCAGCCCTCAGGGCCTGGGTGAGCTTGTTCTGGCTGCTGTAACACCGCACCGCGAAACAGGTGGCTTAAAACAATGAAGTGTAGCCTCTCACAGGTTGGGAGGCCAGAACTTCAATATCAAGGTGCGAGCAGAGTCAGGTGTCTCTGAAGACTCTGGGGAAGAATCCTATTTTGCCGCTGCCTAGCTTCTCTGCAGCTGTGGGTCACCCTGGGGTAACGCACCACTCCCAGCTCGGCCTCTGCGGTCACGTGCTGCTCTCTTGACGTCACAGCCTGCATCTAAGTGCTTCTTATGAAGATATCAGGGTCCACCCCAACTTGGTATGAATTCTTGTGAACCTGATTACATCTATAAATTCTCTATAAATAAAGTTTTCTGCAAAAGGACTCTGGACTTGAACCGTAATAAAGTGTTGGGGTGGGAATACCATGTAGCCCGTAACAGTGGCTCTCCCACCTCTTCCACCACTTCTCAGCTTCATAAATAATGGTGAGGGGTGCTTCGCACAAGGCTTTGGCTTTGAAAAAATAATAATCTCAAGCAACTTCAGAAAAAAGCCTTTTTCTGCATTTGTGCAGCAGGGGATGGCGGGGTGCTGTGCCCAGTGTTCCCAGCGTCATACCACTTAAAAGAACGGTGAATCGCCGCCTGGGGACCCTCCGGCTTCATGGGGAGACCCTCCAGGAGTGACAAACACTTCAGTTAAATGGGGTTTATAAGGATTTCTGACTAAAGCAACTGTTTGTTAAGGGAGGTTGTCCCCACAACCTCCTTCTCACATTGTGCTTTTTAAAACGCTCGTTATATGTAGTTAGGCAGTTATGAAAGAACTTGACCTGATCTACTTGAATATTTGTGTTAATTCAGACTTGCTAAAAAAACAGGACTTTCCTAACTGCCGTCCTATCCATTCAAGTGCATTTTTGCCAGAACTTTCTAGAAAACAGTGTTTTCCTCATAGGTGCTATGGAGTGGGGGCAAACCAAGAAAATCAAGCAGCACAAAAATTATAGAAAAATGGCCTGTTGCAACTTCGGCACACACCCAAGTTCCTCATGTCACTACAGAGACAGTTTCATTTTCTGCTGCATAACCTGGAGCTGTCTGGGACCAGCTTCACTTGTGTTCTCTCTTAGTAATTCAGCCTTTCCCTGAAGTCTTTGCTTTCTTTCCCCAGTTTGAAAAAATAGATACCTGACAGTACAGGAACAATACCTATTGTGGGCTTGGAAAAAAACAAGCCCATTTGCCAAGTCCTCTAAACCCCACAGAAAATTCATCAGTTCTGCAGCAAAGAAGCAAAAGCTTTCCTTAGGAAGCGTCCAGGATGGGAGGAGCCTGTCCACACTGTGTTAACGGTGGGCTGAATGAACAAAGGGTGGTCCTGCAGCAGCTGCTGCTTGGCTTCAGTCAACCCACGGGCCTAAGTCCTGATTCTAAATGTTGGAAAGAATGGACATTCTCCATAAATTCCGCTTTTCAGTGTCCTTTCAAAATCATACCTTCTCCCCTCTCGCAGACCAGAGTCGGTGCCTCCCCAGCACCCAACTTCCCTTTTTCTCTTCCCATCAGCGCCCAATGCCTGTCTAAAGACCCTGGTGAGTCAAGGGAAAGCTAATTCCAAGTGATTCCATCCAGGGATAGATCACGGGACTAGGCCAATCAAGGCTTTCCATGCCCCAGGCCCCAGGGACTGGGCTGGTCCAGTGAGTGGATCTCAAGACTTCGCATTGAAAATGCTAAGACAAAGACCCTCTATTTCTCTTTGGACAGGAGTGGGAAGACGGTTGCTTTGGGGACTGCTGGCAGCTGCCTTGCCTCTAACCTTTGGATGAAGCCAACACTACGGATTTAGTAGTTAGATGGTCCTTGATAGTGTTACTGAGTTGTTGGATCAAGACTCATGCAAGTGTCTCCCTTCTTTTGGGCTATTTATTACATGACTCATACACGCCTTTTATGTTTTTAAACACTTAGGTTTTTTTTTAAGATTTATTTTTTTATTTATACAAGAGCTGGGGTTTAGGCCAGAGGCGCAGGAGGGTGAGAGGTTTCACCAGAGACAGAGCAGGGAGCAGAACAGGCAGACGGACAGAAAGCACTACTGAGGGGAGCAGCGGGTGAGATAGGAGAGGTCTGCGCGCCATGTGGGCATCTCTCTGGCTGGCCAGGAATCCATGTGGGCATCTCCCTGGCCAGCCGGGAATCGAAACAGCACTGTCAAGGCTGCGGACAGCTTCACAGCATGGCGCTCTACCAGCTGCACCACCAGGGAGGCCCTAACTCCCTTTATTACTTAAACCTGTTGAGATGGGTTTTCTATCACTTGCAACTGAAGCCTTTCATTCCCGCCCTCATTTCTCTCTGTCACCTACTTCTACACACACCAACTTTTCTTCTGATAATACGTTTAAGGCATGATGAGTTTGAGGTGCTTGTGGAATATTTAGTGCCTGTGACTAGAATAGTGCTGCCCATCAGAACTTCTGGTAACGTGTTATAGCTGTATTGCCCAACAGTGCTGCCAGATACAGCTATCAAGCCCTTGAGATGTGGCTTATGTGAATGAGGAACCAAATGTTAAATTTCATTTTAAGATTTCAAGTTCAAGTAGCCATCTATAGCTGGCAGCAAATATATCGAACAGCACAGATCTAGACAGAAGTTGAAAACACGGAACAAAGACATAAATTGGGTAAAGACAGTCATTTTGGGGAGTCTCAACGCTGTTCAGAGTATTTCAAGAAGAGAGTGAAAGACAGTCCTTAGGGGACATCAACATTCAAGTGCAAATGGAGAAAGGAGCCAGCAAAGGCTGTCAAGAATTTGGGGATGAGAAGTAGGAAGAGAAGCATCTTGAGAGCACATGCAAGGAAGGAGTGGCCAGTAGCAGCCCCACATGCAACAGGGGATAAAATTAGACAAGTGTCCATTGGCCTCACCAACAAACACCAACAACCTCATTCATGGTTGTCTGATAGGAGGGGAAGCCAGATTGTTTGAGAAATCAGTAGAGGGACACTTTCAGTCATGGTCACTAATGTCTGTATAGAAGTCCGACCATGGAATGTCAAGGAGGCATCAAGCAAATAGGGACTAAATTCATACCTCCCTGGGTCTTCACCTTGTTCCCTTGGAGTCCAACCACCCTTTAGACATTTATACCAAATCAAATATGGCTTCCAAGAAACCATGGTGGTATCCCCAATACTTAAAATCTCTGATTCTAATTTCTACATTGTCCGTTTAGGCCATCAAGCAATTCATTCCAAATCACTGTTTCCTCTGTTCTTCCCCTGATAGATATTTATTTGGGGTCTCTATTTTTAGCCTGTCTGAAGAAAAAAAAAAACTTAATGGGAATTCACAGGATTTACTGCACAAATTAATTCTCTGGCTCCCTCCGACCTCCAACAAGGCTTCTGATAGTGGCATTGAATTTCTTATTTATTAGATTTTTAAGTGCTCTATTAGGTAGATTACAAGCTTTTCCCAATGTCTCTGCAACCCAAGTAGGCAGCAGTCACTGAAAATGGATCATAGGTCCTATCTGGCCCATGTTTAAATTTAAATCACAGGTAGCCTTCCTCAACTCCATGGTGACTCCAACAATTCATACCGTTGTGAACCCTACATCAAAACCAAGGAGACTAACTTCAAAAGATATTTATAACATACGAACACAGAAAGTAAAAGCCAAAATATCCAAATCATCTCTACAAAACATTGCACTTCAAACAAGACTTGTGGTTACTTCCTAACTAACAAGGTTTAGAGTGGTTTTGGAAAAGATTCTCCCTCTAATAGACTCACTGTCCAGCAGTTCATCAACACACAGAAACAAATATTCATGGAATAGCTAAGGCCATGCTGTTCTGCTCCCTGGTGGGTCTTGGGGAAATCTTTAGAGTTGAGCCCTGGTCCACACATGCAGTTTTACTCCATGTTGCTTTTCCCACTCTGGGCCGTAGCCAATTCTAGGTCTTTCCAGGTTTCTTGCCTTAGCAGGTGACTTTCCTCTGTTTCAATGCCTTCCTCTACTTATCTATCAGAAACGATTGATTCTTCAAGACCCATTGGACATGGAAGCTGGGATAGCTCTGGGTGTCCCCAGTCAGAGATAGCTATTTCTCCCTCTAGGCATTCACACTGATTATATGGCTTGAGTATGTTATCTTTTGTTTTTTTATGGATTTTTCTACCCTGCTAGATTCTTCCACGGAGGGTGCCATGTTTCAGTCATCTAGCCTGACAGCCTAGCACAGGACTTGATGCATAATAAGTCTTTCCCAAGTGTGGCTTAATGGAAAGTGAGTGAATGAATGAATATTGTTCATGGACTACAAAGTCAGTGAGGTCTGCAAGGTAAATGCAAAACCTTTTCTAGCAAAGACACAAGAAATGTGGATTAAAATAAAAACTCTCTACGCAAAAGAAACTTACTGGAAAGAGCCATTAGACTGGAAATGAGGAGATGGCAGAGCCCGGAATTGGCTCGGCACTAACTCCCTGTGTGAACTGGGTGAATCACTTCCATCTCCAGGCCCTCAGAGTAGAAGAGACAGTTTCACCAACTCGTCACTCATTTTCCTTCTAACTCTAACTTCTTTTAGTCCCAAATCAAAGGATGGAATTTCTAAGGCCAAATTTATGCTGCTGGTGTCTTGCTCCTTGACGGATGTCAATAAACATCAGATCTCGAAGGAGGAGGTTGTTTTCATGGGTGTGGGTCTAGCTGGCTCCCACCATTAGGGTATGCGTCTATAATTTCAAATATTTTATCTATACTTCTTTGTAAACGCCTCGTCCTCCACCCCCTGACCCCAGACTTCTTCCCTCTGTCCAGCACAATATTGGAATAAAAGTTTCCACAGATGTTGATTGATTGATTGATCTAAATCTTGCCAAGTTGGTTTCCTCCACTCACTAAGTCACTCATTCATTCGTTCATCCATTTATCTATTTATTTATTCAGCCACCCACCCACCCTTCCTTCTCTTCACCCACCCATCCTTGGATCCATCCAATAAACAGTTACTGAAGGTCTCCATGTGCATCATGCCAAGTTCTGAGGTGGTGAGAGTCGCCACTTTGGTGTGGATAGCAGTCACCTGCTGAGGACAAGTGAACTATGCCACTAGGGAGTGCTCCCCAAATGGCTCATTGCCAGCGTACCTCCCTTCTGTGGGGAAAGCATAGCACTATGTGGGTTCCCATCACACACAGAGGCAATATATGGAAACCGAGGATGGTCAGCCTGGACAAGGGAAAACCTCCAATCTTTGAAGACTTTCTCTACATGGCACAAGCAAGGTTGTCCCCGGGAAGTTACAGAGACACAGATATCAGTTTCACATGTGAAAAATCTGCCTAGCAGAGCAATCAGAAAACAGAATGGGCTGCCTGAGGAGGTAACGAGGTCTCTGGCACTGGAGGGATCGCACCAGGCCATGAAATCATCATGTGCTGGGACCGTCGCACAGGGCATTCAAGCATGGAAGGAGGGGCTGGACAAGGTGACCTCCAAAGTTCCTTCTCACCCTGAAATTTCAGAAGTTAGTAGCAAAGCCATACTCATATCACCTCAGAACCTGGCCAGTCTATTCAATATCTGCTCCCTTCCCCTCCCCAAAGCCTCAATTCTACAGGAGATAAGTTGGCAGAGAACAGCCGCTCCGTCATATCCATTGGTTTGCATCTATGAAAAGAGTTTGGCAGCATTAGAGATAAAAATTCTCCACCAGGAAAAACAGAAGGGAAGAGATTCACACTGAGGAACTCAGGTGGGTTTCAACCCCACCTCTTACGACTGAATTTTTACCCGCGTTCCCAGCGGCAGGCAGAAATGCTCCAGGGGTCTTGAGTCACCTGGAGCCCGGGGGGGATTTGTGGACCACTATCCCTGTCACCTCTACACCCCCCGATGGCTTCGCCACCCTTTTAGGATACAAACCTGAGAGTGCCTTCTTTCATATTAAAAATTAAAACAGTCAACAGAACCAAAAAAGTTCTGAGAGGCTTCTTTTTCCCCTGAAGAATCTCATTGGACCCTGCACACATGGAAGACAAATGCCAGGGAAGCGACTCTGACCAGCAGCCGGCAGGGCGGGTAATGAGATGGGAGCCCGGGTCCCTGGCCCTCCTCCTGGCACTCAGCCGCACAGGAGTGCTAGGTGGTATCCCGTGGCTTCCTTTCATTTCTCAGTAGGAGGAGCAGATGGATGTGGCTGTCTAGAGAGCAGGGGTTATTGGAGAAATAAATCTCTTTGGCTAAATATGAACCATGCAGAGGAAACAAAGGAACTGCTTTTTAATGACCAAGGTTTCGATGAAGCCCAGCCGCCGAAGGCAGAGCCCCAATTAAGAAGAGCAGGGAAATTAGTGTCCAGGAGACCACTTAGAGGTACATAAATATTTACGCAGCACCCACACATCCCAGGAATGGTGTTCGTTGCTGGGGTTTTAAGATAAATCATTTAGACACACAGACTCCTGCTGGGCCCCCACTTCACTCGGCCTGGCTCCAGAGTTGACCGAGGGGGGTTGGGGTGGGGTTGCCAGTTGACCTTGAAAGGTAGACACAGGAAAGAGTGAGAAGCAGGAGAATCGTGGGGTGACGTGGTGCTTGGGAGACCCTTCCCGGGAGGAGATCAGGGAGGGCTTCCTAGAGGTGCTGTTTGATGAGGACTTAGAAGATGGCAGGAGGAAAGGGCAGGAGGAGGGAGGGTTCTTTCAGGCAGGAGGAGGAGCATGTGGAACGGGTGGGAACTGGGGGCGGGTGGGGGAGCAGGAGGCTGGACCTGCCGTGCAGCTGTGCAGGTGCCTTGGGGGCATCTGGTGCCATCTTAGCCCCCACTGAACAACACGTAGCCGTCCCTTTACTCTCCCTAAATGAAATTCACAGGGAATCTAACTACAGACTTTATTCTGTACATCAGGGATGCTCACGCTTAAGGCACACGGCATCACCTAGGGAGCACCTATTAAATGCTGCTTCCAAGGCCGCATCCCCAGAAACTGTGACTCTGTAGGTGCGTGGGACCTGCAAGCCTGCCTGTGGACCAGCACCAACGCAGGCGATCCACCCGCTTAGGATCTTGGGGGTGGCGTGGGTGCTAAGGAAGCGGCCTGGCTCTGTGCTCGGGGAGTCTCGGCTGGAGGCCCATGGGACGGTGGCCCGCGCGGGAGGACGTGGTGGTGGGTCGGGTGCGGGAATCACAGGGTCCTTGGCCCGAGACGGGAGGCCTCTCTCGGGTGGACTTTGCAGTCACCAGGAAAAGTAACCTGGGCAGGGAGGGGTGGGGCCCGCTCTGCCTGCTCAGGGGCAGCGGCAGGGGAGGGTGGCCGTCCCAGGGGGGGCCAGACCTCATTTACGTGTTCTGCCACTAATTAAGCCCCAGGTCCCAAGGCTGGGGAGGGGCTGGCACCTGGGCTGGGAGCGGAGCTGGAACACAAACAAGCGGTGAGGACGGCAGGCTGGCAGGCCCCAGGGTGCAGTCTTCGCCGATGCCCCACCCCACCCAGTGACGTCGCTGGTGACAGTCCAGTCCCCACAGCTCTGCCCCGGTGACCCCGCTCCTCAGGCTGCTGCCAGCTGCCACGGGCTCAGAGGGATTGTGCTGTGAGCCGGGCCCCGTGTGCACCAGCTGTGCGCCAGGCCGCAGGCGAGAGGCCCCAGCCCTCAGTGACGAGCCTAGTCGTCACCTGAAGCCACACCAGCGCCTCGCTGGTGCTAGAGGCAGGGAAATGACAAAGGCACAGAGGTCCCCTTCCTTCTGGGGTGCTCCACTGCAACCAGGTCGCCCCGGACTGTCAGGGGCATCTACACCACAGGCTGAAAGACGCAAAATCTCCACTACGCCCCCCCTGACCTGCCCGGCAAGAGCTGGCAACCTCTCCAGCCTGAGCACAGAGCTGCCCAGCCCTGGCCACAGGCCCCACTTAAAAATATTTAGCCAGGGCCTCCCCGGTGGCGCAGCGGTTGAGCGCTGGGTTGCGAAGCTGCCCGCGGCCTCTGTGGCGCCGGTTCGATCCCCGGCTGCTCCCCGGCCAGCGGAGGAGGGTCCCACATGGCGCGCAGACCTCTCCTGCCGCCCGCTGCTCCCCTCAGCAGTGTGCTTCTGTCCTTCTGCCTGCTCTGCTCCCAGCTCTGGCTCTGGTGAATTCTCTCACCCTCCTGCGCTTCTGACTGTACCCAGTGCATGTATAAACAAAGCAAACAAACAAACAAACAAATAAATAAAACATGCCTCCATAAAAAAAAAAAAATATTTAGCCATCCCTTTACTGTTCTTAAATGAAATTCATAGATCATCTACCCAGGTCGTAATTTCATAATTTCCAGAAAGACTTGCTGGCCTCGCTGTGGTAGAAAGGAAGCGAGGAAGATAAACACGGGTCAGGCATTTCACAGCTGTGCTAGGAGACAGGCGGCGGCAGACACCTGCGTCTCTAGATTCCCGTGGATGCACGTGTCACGTGGACGGGGGACGTGGAGGACACAGTGTGTGACAATGTGGCGTCACAGACCCATTTTCTAAGTGTGTGTGGTCGAAAAGGTGAGTTTTCTGAAATGGCAGTGAATGGTTTTTGATGAAGTTCCAAACAAAGTAAGACTCAACTTCCCCTCGATTCGCCTGGCAGTGCAGTCCCACGAAAAGCATAGTTTAAACTGCAAACGGAAACACTTCATGTTTAGGGGTACAAGTTTAGCAGCGCAAGTTAGCTACCACATCTGGAGGATCGTGGTTGCTTTTTCATCCACTTCAGTGCACAGAGGATATTAGAAAGTCGTGAGTGAACGAAGGACCCCTCATGGGGTTGGGTCTTCCTTTGTCATGACAACCCAAAGCACGTACCCACAGATTTTAAAACACCCCCAGGCCCCTCTGAGCACCATTGCTGGGGAGCTGACAAGTCCTTTCTTTTTTTTTTAATTAATATTTTATTTTATATAATTCTTACATCATTTTTCATTTTTGCACAATGTATGCATTATCCTTTTGGCTATATTTCCCAAACAATTGCACCCCCCCTCTTATTTTGACCCTAGTCCTTCCTCTCCCCTTCCCTCCCCCCGCCCCAGTGTGTCTCTGGTTTATAGTTGTTTGTTGATTTTGATTTTTACTTTGTATTAATTCTTATCCATGAACTGATCTGAGCCTCCCCTTGCAGAGAGGCTGAGCAGGTGGGAGACAGGGCAGGGAGCGGGCGTCACACCTGGTTTCCTGGGGAATTAGCACGGGGGGGAGGGGCAGAGGGAGCCCAGAATCTCTGAGTCTTTGATGGGGTTATGGTTGAGCTATGTCCCCCAAATCCACAGAAAGTCCTTAGCTCTGTAAAAGACTGAGTACAGAGATCTACAAAGAGCTCACACAACTCCCCCAAACAAACAATCCTGTCAAAAAATGGGCAGAAGAGCTGCAAAGACACGTCTCCAAAGAGGAAATGCAAATGGCCAACAGGTGTGCCAAAAAATGCTCAACATCACTGACAATCAGGGAGATGCAAGTTGAAACCACAACGAGATGCCACTGCACACCGGTGAGAACAGCCCTTATTAAAAAAAAAAACCCAGCAACAGCAAAGGCTGGCGAGGATGTGGAGAAAAAGAAGGAACTCTCCTGCACTGCTGGTGGGAAAACAGGTCCAACCACTAAGGAAGCCATGTGGAGGACCCTCAGACTACTAAAAATGCAGCTACCATACAACCCAGCAATTCCACTCCTAGGAATCTACCCAAGGACACAGAAACATTAATTCAAAAGGAAACCTGCACCCCTATGTTCATTGCAGCACTGTTTACAATAGCCAAGATATGGAAACAACCTAAATGCCCCAGAACAGATGACTGGATCAAGAAGATGTGGTCCATGTATATGCATCCATTCCATACATGATGGAATACTATTAAGCAATAAAAAAGAAAAACTCATGCCATTTGCAGCAATATGGATGGAGCAAGAAGGGATGATGCTCAGAAGGAAAAAGAAAGGTACTGGATGGTTTCACTTCTAGGAGGAACATACGGGAACCAAACAAGGCGTCAGGAGGAAAAACCACAAAACTAGCAGGCGAACTATACACGGGAGACGCTCAGCAGGGGAGGGGCAGGGGAGGGACCGAAACAGGGGCGGGAAGAGCTCATGGGACTGTGGTGATGGGTCACCCGTGTCTTGGTGGTGGGAATTTTATGTGGATCACGCCTGAGGGGAGAGATGAAGTTTGTACAAAAACGAACAACAATGTAGAAAGACAGAGAGAAAGAGGAGCAGGGCGGAGGGAGGAAGGAAGGAAACCCTTATCTCCGGTCCCTCTGGCTGTATTTGGGGGTGGGCTCCTTAGAGAGATAACTAAGTTGAAATGAGGTCGTTGGGGTGGACCCGGAGCCAGCATGGCTGCTGTCCTTGCAAGAGGAGATTGGGGCACACTCAGAAGAATGACCGAGTGAGGACACGGGTGGGAGAAGACCGACATCTGCAAGCCAAGGAGAGAGGCCTCAGAGGAAACAGCCCTGCCGACGCCTCGACCTTGGACTTCTCGCCTCCAGGACGGTGAGACCAGGCATTTCTGTCGTCCACGCCCTGTCTGCGGCCTGGTGTTATGGCGGCTCCGGCGGACTCGTGCAGGGAGGTATTTGAAGATGGCCTAGTCCAGCCACCTGCCCCCTATATAAGTTGTTTTGGGGTTACCAAAAGTCCGTCTCATGGCTTCCTGTCTACTGCTCGCCACATACCACAGGGCTGAAAGCGTAGACACCATCATGCACCCCACAAGCCAATGAGGTTTTTCGCCAGAGCCAGGCAGACTCAGAAGCATCCCCGCACGCGGGTCAGCAGGGAAACATGTAACCACCTCTAATTGTGTCTCAAACATTATTGAGCCCTGCATCGTCCAGAGGAGACCAAATCAGGCCAATTAATTACCCACATTACATTAATTACCCAAATCTCTGGGTTGAGGCTCCATCTGTCAGGCTGAGGGAAACTTAGTCATTGCCTGGGCTGCTTAGAATCACCAGGGGTGCTGACTCATGTCTGGAAACCAGAATGTTGGGGCTTATGTTCTGCTTATCCTGAGGGTAGGGCAGAAAAACAGGCACCCAGAACCCCTGGTGTAACCCATCACCTCCTGTGGGCTCCCATTCCTAGCCGCAGAGGGCTGGGGGCCCAGCACTCGAGACCACCACCTGGCACAGTCTGGCTTTCCTTTCTAAGCAAAAACCCCTGTTTTAGCCAAAGGGGTCCCCACAGTAAGGACTCCTGAACCCACTTGTGTTCCAGTTCCTTCCATCCCCACGTGTCCCCAGACACTTCCTCCTAAAGTATGAAGGTGATTGGGGAGCTGACCCCACCTCCCGCCCTGTCACCTTGGTGCTGAAGCCCCTGGGAAGTTGGGAATCCTTGTTCCTATTGGGCTGGGGCTTGGTGAGTGCCGGTAGGGAAACTGGTCTTGCCTAAATCTGCTTCTGGAGGGGCTATCCCAGGGCATTTTGTGTTTACTTATCCCTAAACCTCAGCAGGATTCAGAATTCTCACGCCCTTTTACCCCTGCCCCTCCTAGACTCCCCGTGTCCACTCATGGGCAGGACCCGGCCCCTGTGCAGCCCTGTCCCCAGCAGCCAAGCCCATGGCCGCCATGTTGTTCCAGCCAATGGCCAATTGTTGAGCTTCACCCTTTGCCACAGGTGGTCTCTGCCTCTGAGACTCTCGTGCACTTGGCTACCAAGTCACCAGCCTCTCCTGGCTCTCCTCCCTCCCAGCTGCTCCTTCTCTCTCCCGGGCATGTCAGCAGCCTCTTGGAGTTCCCGAGGGTCAGCTCCAGGATGGCGTCTGTTCTTTTCACCGCTGAGCTCCTTCCGTGAGTCCCTGAATACCACGGATACACTGATGACTCCACCCCAGGCTGCTCCTGCTCACTCTGGACTTGGACTTGAAGATCCATTGGCTCACTCAACACATCCAGTGGCCTCTGAAATTTGACGTGTCCACACTGCACTTCTGCTCACCTCTCCCTAAACACCAGCTCTTCCCAGTCTTGCTTCTTCTCAATAGATGTCACTCCCCTCATCTACTTCCTTAGAGTCACCCTAAACCTTCCTGGACCTCAGTTTTCTCACTTGTAAAATGGGGGTAGTTGTTTTTATCTCAGTTTTTATAAGGATCCAGTGAGTTCATGTTTGTAAAGGCCTTCGAGCAGGGTCTGCGACATTGAAAGTGCTCTACGTGTTTGCCAACCTGGCCCAGTGCTTGACTCTTCTCTTTTCGCACGTCTCATACCTAATCTGTCAGCAAATCCTGCTTGCTGCATCAACAAAATAGCATCCGACTACTTCTCACCACCTCCTCTGTTATCACCCTGGTCCAAACCAACAGTTTTCAGTAAATTTATAGAGTTACGCAACCATCATCACAATCTACTTTTAGAATATTTCCATCAGTCTCTTGTGGACATTTCCTATAAATGGAATCATGCAGTATGTGATCTTTGTGTCTGATTTCTTTCACTTACCATAATGGTTTTCAGGTTCTTCCGTGTTGCAGCAGCTCTCAGTTTGTGCCTTTTTACAGCTGAGTAGTATTCCGTGGTGTAAGCGTGAGAGTTGGCGTCTCTCTTTTACTCACTCAAGTGCCTGATTTCAGCTTTGCTTGCCCAGGAATCCCCTCCCCGATGGCGATCTCAAATTCACGCTGCCAGCCACAAGTCCGGCTAGAGAGCCAGGCCATACTCATCGCTTCCTCGCCACACACCCTCCCCAAGCTCTTTTGTGTTAGAGATCTCAGCTGATTTCTATAACTAGCCATTTGGGTGACTTGTTTTTTTTCTCTTCCTGTGCTCTAAATTCCCGTTAAATTTGCCAGTCAAGAGTGAACCTGTGAAATCCTAAATCTTCGATCCCAGGAAAAGTAGAGCCACAGGCCCATGAGCCAGCACATTCCCACCCTCTTTACTGCCATCCCTCAGCTTCTCTGCGGGTTCAGGTGTGCCCGTGATTTCTGGGGCCTGTGATTAATAACCCTTGTCTCTTGCAAAGTCCCTGGTGATGACGGCTGAAGGATGCCTTGCAGCCCTACTAAGAACCACCAGGACTGGCCCAGCCATAACACTGGCTATGGAAAGGCAGAGGCTGGGCCCCAACACACTCCGTTGAGAGGACTCTGCGTGATGTCTGCAATAAAGGGCCACACAATCCATCTGAGCTTTATCCCATGAGGCGGTAGCTTCCCAGCTTTGCTCTGAGGGCCTCCATGTGCTTCCTTTTAGCCTCCTGAGAGCCTGCAGAAGAGGTGGAAGGCAGGTGGTTTCAGTCAGAGCATCACTTTTTCTGGGTTTCACATAGAGAACCTCTCACAAGACTTCATTTAGCAAAGAATTTGAAAACCACCGTTGTCCAGCGCCATCCAATGAGCTTTCAGCAACTGGAGGAAAGTCCTGTATCTGCACAGCTCGAGACGGCAGGTTCTCGCCACATGTGGCTGCTGAGTGTTGAAGGATGGTTAGTGAAACAGCATTTTTAATTCTATTTAATGTTAATTAAAATAAGCTTGTAATCGGACAGCCCCATGTGGTCGGTGGCCACCATGTTGGACAACACAGTGAGGCAACAAGCAGCGACGGGAAGGGTTCGGGGGAAAACATGACTGGAATTGTGCCTTGGAGGGAGTAGGCCTCACAGCTATCTTACGAAGCAGGTGAATTGATCTCTGTTTTGTCAAAAAGGAAATCAAGTCTCAGAGAAATAACTTCCTAGTAAGTAGCTAATATGGGTCTTAAAGTACCTTTAGCCCCAAACCTGGGAGACAGTCAGGGACCCTGGTAACAGCGAAACAAGTCCGGGGGGGTTATGTGAATTCTATCACTGGTTATTACGACCACTTGCCAAAGGAAGTACCAGTCCAATACTAAAAAAATGGGGGACAGCTGCCCCAAATTCTACTCAAGGGATAATGTATCCATATATTGAAAGATTTATATTTGTAGAGTTTTTCTCAACAGGAATTTTCTGCTAAAAAAAAATCTTACTCAGTCCTTACAATTGCTTCTCTGAAATCATGCACCATGGGGTCTTTGTTAGACAAGTAAGAAGCTTTCCCTGGCAATGAAACTCTGAGCTAACAGTGGCTTGGACGGCAAGAATAATCCCTCTTGGTATTAGGCCATCTACCTACATTACTGGAAGCACTCAGGACTGTTTTTCTCATCCCGCGCATGGGTTCTTTAAGATAATTTCCTAAAGAATATTTTCTTTTCACCCTGGCAGGTAAATGTAAGTTGGGAAAAGCCTTCAAGCTCATTCCTGCAAGATCAAGCTGTCTTGCTTTCCCTTCCTTGACTGTTTTTTTATCCATCTGACTCAGACACTGGGGTGGAATCACACCATGTCTTTCACATCAGAAAACCACTATCCAGCACAGACCAGTCTGAGGGCTGAAAAGCAATGACTCGTCAACCTTCAGGGGAGGGAAAATGCCTGGTCAGGCTCAGAGCTGAAAGGACTGCAGAGGTCATCAAACATAACCCTGAGGTCACCCGGGCAGGAGCAGAACCAGCACTAGCTTTTCTGGCTCTGGAGACTGAAAAAGAAGATTCTCCATGGCTCACCAACTGCCCTCTCTGTGCAGGGCCTGATCTGAAAGGAGAGGAGGGAAGGCAGAGGCTGGATGGCTGCATGGGGTGGGGTTGGGGGCGCATTCCCTGGGAGGGGCCCTTTTCTTTGGCCTTTCTTTGGCAGACCCTGGACAAGCTCCCTTTCTGAGGTCACTAGATCACAACCTTTGTTCACCTTGATCCAACATCTCCCCAGGCGCCTTGGGAGTCCCATTTCAAGTTAACATTAGCTACTGACTCAGATATGTCTTCTAGCTTCCTGTGGCTTTTTGAGAACCTGGGAGCTGAGCATGTCTAAGAGATGGAGAGAGAGACAGAGAAACACAGAAAACAGAGCTGAGTGGGTGAGCGTGGTCTGCAAAGACGCATGAGTGTGATCTTCCTTGTGCCACAGTCACAGGGCACCTGCCAGGAACGTTCGGGTCTAGTCTCACTTGTTCAGTGACTCTCTCCTCCATAAACATATAAGTTCCACCAGGACATTATCTGCAGTCTCGCCTGGTACGAGGGTTGGTTCCAGGCACCAGAAGAAACATGGCAGCCTAGGCATGAGGAGTTCAGTGAGTGCTGGTCAACTGGACGCAGAACAACAGAAAGGCACTAAAAGGCTCTCAACACCTGGAGGAGAGGATTGTGAAAGACCAAAAGCAGGTCCCGTCCAAGCAACTTCCGATCTGAGTCTCAAAGATGGTGCGGCAGGAGCTGGAGACCAGGGGACACAGGGAGGAGGAAGAAGGTCCAGTGGGGAGAATAAGCAGGTGCAGTGAAACTACATTCACTCACTCACTCACTCACTCACCCACTCACTCACCCACTCACTCACCCACTCACTCACCCACTCACTCACTCACTCACTCACCCACTCACTCACTCACCCACTCACTCACTCACCCACTCACTCACTCACCCACTCACTCACTCACCCACTCACTCATGCACTCAACCAACCAATGTTCTCTCCCTCCATAAGTCCAGTGAGGATATGGCACGTGGGAGGACAACCCGGCAGATGCAGTGGTCCCAGACGCAGCTGTCACCATTATGGCTTCTGCCTCCCCTGATCTTGTAGCCAAGACTTTGAGGGGTCAGTGTGAGCCCTGAGACCCCCTTCCTGGCCACCTGCACAGACGTGCTTCACCCGGTCACTCTGGGGAGAATGAGCCAAAAGCAGAAAACTAACAGGGACCCAGTAATCCCCAAACTGGTCAGACCGGCCAGCATAATGGAGGGCTGACAGGGAGGGTTGTCAGGGAGGAGTTTTTGAACCCAAGGTCAGAGCCGAGTCTGACTAGACAGGTCTGTGACACTGGAGGCTGAAACCGGACTCTGCGGCCTGAGGGTCTCTGTTCTGTGGCCAAGCCAGGGCCCCGTGTTCTCCTGCCCTTCTTCCCCTGCCCGGCCTGCTCCTGAAGCCCGTCCACCACTCACACACTCACTCCTTTCTCTCCTGTCTGTTGAGCTCTTTCATCTCATCAGGCCCCAGCGAGGGCTCATTTTAGGGAGCTGGGTTCAGACATATGCATTTGCTTTTCTGATTCGCAGATTTTCTTGGTCCAGGAGACCAGTGACTGGGAGGCAATAGCGGGACGCTATTTGTATAACTTCGGTGTGATTTAAGAAGGCCTGTTTCACAGATGACCACGATTACCACCCACACCCACCTCAGGTCATTGGGAGCCCCAGAAGCTTGTCAGATCCTTGGGGAAGCCCAGGCTCAGAGCCTCTCCTGGCCTCAGAAGAACATAAATATTCAGCATCAGGAGAGACAGGCTGCAGCCTTCGCAAAAAATTTAGAACACCCATAATTAAGCACAACCCCTAATTAGTCTGGGTAAAGGAGGTTTGGCTTCGTTCCAGTTGCCAAATCTAAGGCAAACTGACTTTCCTTGGGTAGACCAGAAGACGTGTTCTCAAGGAGAGGGTCCCCCAGACATGAAGCCATAACAGGGGGATCTCAGCTTGACTAGCATGTCAAAAATAATAATCTTGGGCCTCCCTGGTGGCGCAGGCAGTTGAGCGCAGCACTGTGAAGCTGTCCGCAGCCTCTGCAGTGCCGGTTCAATCCCCGCCGCCGGCCTTGGAGCAACCCACATGGTGCGCAGACCTCTCCTGTCTCAACCACTGCTCCCCTCAGCAGTGTATTTCAGTCAGTCTGCCTGTTCTGCTCCCTACTCTGTCTCTGGTGAATCCTCTCACCCTCCTGTGCATCTGGACTGTACCCCAGTTCTTGAATAAATAAAATAAATCTTAAAAATATATAATAATAATCTTGTTATTTAACACTGAGTTGCAGGGAAAATCCTAAAGAAGCACGGATGACATTCCCACCAATGCCAAGCGCGTCCGCCGTGATTGATGGCTCCAATAAACAGTCAAGGAATCAGAAGTGATTGATTAGGCATCTCTTCAAAGCATTCCCAAAAACTGCCCAAGAGAGCAGACCTTTTCCTCCGTTGGTGAAAAACACATGATCACATGTCAGCCCTATTAAGTCACTGGGGGACACGTATCGATCAGCTGATACCTGGTCAGAGTGTGAAGCTGAGAATTTTGGAATGTGTTATAAACACACACCTGTGTAGGACGTGCTCTATGCCACCACCATCTGCATTGGCAGGCAGCTCAGGGGGTAAAGTTGGGGTGCCTGGGATTGAGGTCACAGTTAGAATCTCCCTAGCCAAGGCCTGCAGCCATGGAGGTTGGTTGTCCCATGTGACAACGACATACCAGTGGCCTCCAAGAGGGCTTTGGGATGCCATGCAAGGGATCAGAGGGTGCCTCTGTCTTCTTCCCACCAGCTGAGCTTCATGGAAATGTCTCCATACTCCCTTGCCTCGACCTCGTTCACTCCCCAGCCTCTTGACTCAGGCCCCTGAAAAATGACTGAAGTGGCAAATGATCACACCAGCAGGCAGTGTGCAGCCCTCGGGGCACAAACTCCAATAACCCCCCTTCTTTTTTTTTAAAGATTTATTTATTTATGCATACAAAAACTGGGGTACAGGCCAGAGGTGTGGGGAGGCAGCGAGAGGATTCACCAGAGACAGAGTGGGGATCAGAACAGGTGGATTGACTGAAATCCACTGCTGAGGGGAGCAGCGGGCGAGACAGGGGAGGTCTGCTGCACCATGTGGGTAGCTCCCTGGCCAGCCAGGGATCGACCTGTGGTGGCTGCTGATAACTTCATAGGTTGCGTTTTAACCCCTTGCGCCACCAGGGAGGCCCCCGCTTCTCCTTCTTGACCTCCACTTGCAGCTTAATCTTGGTGATCCCTGGGCCTCCCCAGTGGCGCAGTGGTTGAGCGCTGGGTTGCGAAGCTGCCCGCGGCCTTTGTGGCGCCGGTTCGATCCCCGGCTGCTCCCCGGCCACTGGAGGAGGGTCCCACATGGCGCGCAGACCTCTCCTGCCGCCCGCTGCTCCCCTCAGCAGTGTCCTTCGGTCCTTCTGCCTGCTCTGCTCCCCGCTCTGGCTCTGGTGAATCCTCTCACCCTCCCGCGCTTCTGACTGTACCCAGTGCTTGAATAAACAAAACAAACAAACAAATAAATAAATAAAAGCATGCCTCTATAAAAAAAAAAAAAATTAAAAAAAAAAAAATCTTGGTGATCCCTGAGTTCTGACTTGTCCATCCTACCCCTACCCCCCAGGAACTGAAGCATCATATCTGCACCTCCCAGCTGCCCAGACACCACCGTCCAGGAACGGCATTGCCAAATCAGTGTCCCTTGGAGATGTCTGGGAGACACCTCAGCACCCCCACTGCCCTCAAGCACCCCACCTGGGCAGAAGTGAGCCACACGCAATAATTCTACCTCTTACCCGTAGATATTCCCTTGCCCTCGTCCTTCAGTACTGTCAGAACTTAGGTCTGATGGTGCGACTGTTTCTTCCTAAATGGTTTCTCCGCTCTCCAATCTGTCGCTCCACTGTTGCCATGGTGATTTCTCCAAATGTAAATAAAATCACTCCCCATCCTAGCTTGTCTCTGAGAGTAGCCCACTGCCCATGGGATACAAATCAATAAATATTTGCAGGACTTGAATGGGTTTCAACTCCTGCCCCCATTCAAATTTGCAGCCCCAGCTCCGCAGACTCCTCCCACTTCTAGCCACACAAAATGCCCGGTGGGTAAACAGCCCTCCCTGCCAGTTACACCTTCTTGCCTTTGCACACTCGGTTCCCTCAGGCTGGATGCTCTCCGTTACTTTTCTGATTGACTAGCTTGGCTTCTTTGATGAAGCTGCTGCCTTTGGGCCCTTGATGCAGAGCCTGAGACGTGTTCGCTCCTTCTGGGGGTGGTCTCAGGAGAAGGGGGAGGAACAAGATGCGGACGCTGTTGAGAGCAGCCTCAGCCTGAGCACACCTTGCACTCCAGAGCCAGCCCCTCACGCGGTCAAGGCAAAGGCAGCGGCTCTTTGTAGTGCAGGTGAGTCACGGGTCTCCACCTGTGAGGGCGGGGACAGAGGTCATCTGAGTGAGGCCGCTTCCTGGCAGGGGGCGATTCTCGGGAGAAGAGGGTTAGCAGCCCGCGCTGGCAGAAGAGGGGACGCTGCAGGGAGGCACCCACAGCACCCACTGCACATAGACCCCAGCTGTCGCCCCAGGCCTTCCACTAACCAGCTGTGTGACCTTGAAGAAACGAATTACCCTTTCTGGGCCTCAGCACTGGGCTTCCTAGGGGAAATGAAGGTTTGAACAAGGTCCAGAGTTCTTTTATGTACTATGGATCCCTTTGGAGGTTGCAGGGGCTTGCATTCTCAGAATGTTTTGAAGTGCATTAAAAAATTAAATTTACTGAACAAAAGATGCTGTTTTCTTAAGGTAAATGTTAATTAACTATGTACTTAAATTATATTCGTGAGGTTTTAAAATTTATCTTTTATTGAGGTAACGTTGATTTGCAACTTTGATTGTATTTTAGACTTGTGGGATCTCCCCATTCAGGTGTTGTTACCACATCACACCCACCACGAAGGCATCCTTAGCCCCTCCACCCCCATGCTCCTTGGAGTTCCTTCCCCACTTTGTTACTCTTCCTCCCCCTCATATACAATGTTGTAAACCAATGTTACCTTGATAAAAATTAAAGAACAAACAAAAGATACCTAATTGTGGATCAAAAGTCTGATCTAAGTTACTGTCCTATTCATGTCTTCTATTTTTTTCAAATTGATCAGCGTTGTCTCCCATTAAACTGTACTTCTATCGGAAAAAAAATTAAACTTACAAGGGAAAAATTATAGTATCATAAATTTATCAATAAATTGGAAAAAATAGTGTTCTAGAGTGATCTATGTGCCTCTTAATATTGCAATAAAGAACAAGCGCCAGCGGTGGGTATAATAACTGTAATTCCAAATTAGCTACAGGTGTAAACTTGTATTTCAAAATACCGACAGCCACCATTGGATGAGCTTTCTCTTGGTGACGAGATCACAGGTGCTGCTAAGGCAACTAGTTTACTGTCTGTGTTTGCAAGGTAGGAGAGAAATGCCCCGGTCTCTTTCCATTTCCTCGCAGTTTTATCCACAAATCCTGTTCTGGGCTGAATTATTGTGTCCCCCAACCACCCCAAAGTCCACATGACCCCCTCGCATCTCAGAATGTGATTGTATTGGGAGATACCACCTTTAAAGGGATAGTTAGGTCGTTGGGGGACTCTGGTCCAGTATGACTGGTGCCCTCGTAGGAAGGGATTAGGGACCAGACACAGAGAGAAACCACATGAGGGCCCGGGGAGAAAACAGCTGCGTGCGAGGAGAAATCGACCCTGCTGGCACCTTGATCGCAGACCTCCAATCTCCAGAACTGGGGACAGTACATTTCTGTTGTCTGAGTCACCCTGTCTGCGGGGCGTTGCTGCAGCAGCACAAGCCGACTAGACTAGTACAAACCTCCAGTCTGTGGCCCCCAGATTACGGATTCCAGAGCAGGACCATCTAAGGCGTCCTCTGACCACGCCTGGACGGACAGAGGCTCCGTGCTGGAAAAGAAGGGCTCTGACCATGAAGGTAAGAGGGGTACGTGTGCTGGTTTCTTTCACTACTGCAGACAACGCCAAGATAAGGAGACCCATGTGCTCCGGGCCCTTCACTGATCATGCCCTCACTGTGCCCCTTGTGCTAACGAGTCTCATCGCCCTGCCCTGAGTGCAGAACCTGCGCGCTCCCAGGGCCAGCCCAGCGTGCTGCACGATGTGCAGAAATCTTCACCCAGAGGCCTTCATGACTTTGATTCTGAGTCACAGTGAAAAGATGGAGGTTTGGAGGGTGGTCTCCCATCAATGCCGCATAAGAAGCTGAGACTGATTGTCCCAAACGCTCACTCTCTCCCAGCACCAGAGGGCCTGTCCCTGGGGAACCGCGGCCCAGCCAGGGTCTTCTGCTGAGCTGGCAGGAAGGGCGGATCTGGCGTTCCAGAAGAGGGGCAGGGAGGGAAGCGGGAGGGGAGGAAGGGAAGCAGTGGGAGGCAAAGAAGAGAAGACAGAGGGGAATTTGGTTGTTCAGGGAGGGAGAGAAGTAAAGAAGGGGGTAGTGGAAGTGAGAAGCAGAAGACAGAGGAGAGAGATGGAAGGAGAAAGGGAGAGCGGGCAGGGGTGGGAATTCTCCATCTCCAGACAAGGCTGCCTGACCCTCCCTCGCCTCCCTGGGGACTGACAGTGACCCAAGGTCAAGAAGAACTGGGAGGGGCCTCCCCGGTGGCGCAGCGGTTGAGCGCTGGGTTGCGAAGCTGCCCGCGGCCTCAGCGGCGCCGGTTCCATCCCCGGCTGCTCCCCGGCCACCGGAGGAGGGTCCCACATGGCGCGCAGACCTCTCCTGCCGCCCGCTGCTCCCCTCAGCAGTGGACTTCGGTCCTTCTGCCTGCTCTGCTCCCCGCTCTGGCTCTGGTGAATTCTCTCGCCCTCCCGCGCTTCTGACTGTACCCAGTGCATGTATAAACAAAACAAACAAACAAACAAACAAATAAATAAAACATGCCTCTATAAAAAAAAAAGCAGCACTGGGAGGAGAACAGAGAGAACACCTCACCTCCCCACATACATGCACCTTAATGACTAGAGTCTCGGCAGCTGCTATGTCAGCCTTTGTTCCAGCAATCTGTCCCCCACAGAGCCCTAGCTCCTAATTCTGGGGAGCAGGCCCAGTAGGGGTTGTCCCTTCCATCCAAGTCATGACTGTCTTCAAGGGTTGCTGATCTATTTGCACAGTGAAGCTGCTTGACCCCAAGTTAGCCAATGGCTCCTCCTCCTGAGTCCCAGCCCTCTGCTTTCTCATGGAAAATCATTGACAGAGTTTATTTTCTTGATGCTGGTTTGTTTTTCAGTCCTGTCGGCCCTGATATGATGTTAAACACTCCTCTGGGGAGCATCGTGAAGACATTGCAATCTCTGAGGTAAATACCTAATTAGGATGCTTCTGAACAGTGCATTATTTACTTGTGAGAATGTATCTTGGGTCAGTGTGCAATTAGGGAGGTTATTATTTTCTCAAGAGAGGGAGGTGGTTCCGGCAGGTCCTGTACTTAAATATGTCATTAGGTGCTGCTTAAAGCATCTGCGGTGCCTGGAAAGGCAGCCTTCATTTATTTTTAAGAAACTTGCTTATTGCAACATTCGTCCAGCTGGGCCACTGGGATAGGAGAGATGATTCTAACTATATAGTTGGAGGCAAAGTCATACTGGGTCACCACCCAACTAAACCAGCAGCAATGAAGGACTTAGAGCCAAATAGTACCACTGAATTAATCAAGAATTTATTCTAGGGCCTCCCCTGGTGGCGCAGGTGGTTGAGCGCCGCGCTATGAAGCTGTCCGCAGCCTCTGCAGTGTTGGTTTGATCCCTGCCAGCCGGCGAGGGTCCCACATGGCCCCGCAGACCTCTCCTGTCTCGCCCGCTGCTCCCCTCAGCAGTGTATTTCGTCAGTCTGCCTGTTCTGCTCCCAGCTCTGTCTCTGGTGAATCCTCTCACCCTCCCGCGCATCTGACCTGTGCCCCGGTTCTTGTATAAATAAATAAATAAATCCTTAAAAAAAAAAGACTTTATTCTAAACTGGGCATGTTGCTTTACGTTTTCATTTAAGATTTCACTTAATCCTCAGCACAGTCCAACAATATTTATTATTCCTGTTTTACAGATTAAGGAATAGACTCAGTGAAAATCATGCCCAAAGTTACAAAGCAGCAAACGACCATGCCAAGAGTGTTCCAAGCGAAGATGGTAAGGTACAGCCATAAAAGCTTCAAGACATAGACTCTTTCTGAGAGAGACTCTCTCTGAGGAATCGGAGAAGCCCAAACTGAAGAGATGACCAGAAAGAAAATTATATAAGCAGAAAGAAAATTATATAAGACAGAAGCTTAACTATAAAAAAAGGAAGAGCAGCAGAAAAGGAAAAAAAAAGAGTAAAATAAAATCTTATATTTTTTATTCTTAATTTATCTAAAATATAACTTTGTTGACGACAACCACAGTAACATGGTAATGTATGATTCTAGCATATGGATAAGTGAAATGAATGACAATATCACAAGGGCTGGAAGGGAGAAATTGGAGAGAAGTTGCCAGTACTACTTGTGATCAGGTGTAGTGTTGTTTGAAAGTGGGCTTATATTAGTTCAGTAAGTTTTTTGTGAACTCCAGGACACTGAAAAAAAATTTAAAGGAGTTACAATTGACATTCTAGGAGGAAATAAGAACTGGAATATGTCAGACACTCAAAACAAGAGGATGGAGACTTCTAGTTTCTGGCACATCTTGTAAGAAGCTTGGAAGTCACCACCCCATCCTAACAACAGGTAAAAAGCTGAGCATACTGAAAAAGTCAACAACCTGCTTAGATTCACAGATGACATCACTGGGCAAGTCACTGCTCCTCAAATTGGAGAGACCAACAGATAAATATAGAGAATCAGAACATGTCACGGCAGAAAGCAACCTCTGAAGAGTGGTTGGGGTAAGGAAACTGAAATTATAATTAACTGATTTCTGAAAAAGGCTGAGTGTGAACTAGTCTGAGTTAAAAACTCCAGGGCAACCTACTCTGTGTGTGTGTGTGTGTGTGTATTTGTGTGTGTTTCCACATCCTTCCACAAAGGATACTGAAATTACCAAACTCCTGTCTCCTAGAATCATCCTGTCCCACTTAAGGGGGAGGGAAAAAACCCTGAGAAGTACTTATGAAATGCACAGTCCAGAAGTCCAGCCTCAGTAAAAGACTGAGACCTAATCATAGAACTAAAGACTTCTACCTCCCACATACACACCTTATCACTTACATTACTAAAGGCTGACTTACATCAGTTCCTTTTATCCAGTATAGCATGTCTAGTTATTAAGAAAAAATTGCTAAAAGGCAACACACACCATTTGGAGAGAGGAAACAAGCATCAAAACTAGATCCCAATATGCAGTGGTATTAGAATTATCAAACTGGAAGTTTGAAACAGCTAACATTAATATACTAAGGACTCTGATTGATAAAGTAGACAGAATGCAAGAACAGATGGGCAATGTAAGCAGAAATAGAAATTCTAAGAAAGAACGAAAAAGAAATGCTAGGAATAAAAAAAAACACTGTGATAAAAACGAAGAATTCCTTTGATGGGCTTCTTAGTAGATTGGACATGGCTGAGGAAAGAATCTCTGAGTTTAACAATATAGCAATAGAACCCTCTAAAACTGAAAAATAGAAAACAAGACTTAAAAAAATGCAGAAAACAATCTCCAAGAACTGTGAGACAAGTACAAAAGGGGTCCTCCCTTGTGGCACAAGGGGTTAAGCACAGCACTATGAAGTTATCCAGAAGCCTCTGCAGCACGAGTTCGCTCCCCAGACGGCCAGGGAGCAACCCACATGGCACAGTAGACCTCTCCTGACTCGCCTGCTGCTCTCCTCAGCAGTGATTTTGAGTCAATCTGCCTGTTCTGCTCACACTCTCTCTGGTGAATCCTCTCACCTTCCCGCACATCTGGCCTGCACCCCAGTTCTTGCATGCGTAAATAAATAAATCTTAAAAAAAAACTACAAAAGATATAACATGCATGTAATAGGAAAACCAGAAGGAGAAGAAAGAGAAAGGAACAGAAGAAATATTTGAAACAATAATGACTAAAAATTTTGCCCAAATTAATGTCATACACCAAACCACAGATCCAGAGAGCTCAGAGAATATTACGTAGCAAAACAAACAAACAAACCATAAACTTATACCTATACACCTAAGCATATCATTTCCAAGCTATGGAAAATCAAAGATAACAAAAAAATTCTTCAAAAATCAAAAGAAAAAAAACACACATTATCTGTAGAAGAACAATGATAAGAATTACATCCAACTTCTCAGAAGGTATACAAGTGAGAAGAGAGTAGACTGAAATATTTGAAGTATTAAAAAAAAAAAAACAACCTAGCAACTTAGAATTCTGTACCCTGTGAAACAATCCTTCAAAAGTGAAGGAAAAATAGACTTTCAGATACATAAAAATTGAAGGAATGGGTTACCAGCAGGCAAGAACTGTTAAAAGTGATTCTTTAGAGAGAAGGAAAATTATATAGGTCAAAAACTCAACTGGCATAAAGCAAGGAAGAGCATTGGAAAATAAATAATTCAAAGTAAAACAAAACTTTCATCTTTCTTAAATCTTCTTTTTTTTAAAGATTTATTTATTTATATGGGAACCCGGGCACAGGCCAGATGCGTGGGAGGGTGAGAGGATTCACCAGAGACAGAGAGGGGAGCAGAAGAGGCAGACTGACTGAAATACACTGCTGAGGGGAGCAGCGGGTGAGACAGGAGAGGTCTGCTGCACCATGTGGGTCACTCCCTGGCCAGGGATCAAACTCATGCTGCATTAGCTGCCAATAACTTGATAGTGTTGAGCATTAACCCCTTGTGCCACCAGAGAGGCCCCAGCAATGTATATTTTAAAAAATACATTTTTAAAATTTTTTAAAATGTATTTTTAAAAATACAACAGATATGCTAAAGAAATGAGAGAAAACAGAATCATAAAATACTCAATTAAAACCACAAAAGGCAGAAAATAATGGAAGACAAAAATATAAACGAAGACCAAGGACAACAAATATAAAACAGTAACAAAATATGATAGATATTAATCCCACTATATCTGAAATCACTTTGAACATCAGTGGTTTAAATACCTCAGTTAAAGGACAGATTGTCAGAGTGGATCAAAAAATAAACCCAACTATATGTTGTATACAAGGCATATGTAGATTGAAAGTAAATGGATAGGGCCTCCCTGGTGGCGCAAGGGGTTAAGCACCGCACAATGAAGCAATCCACAGCCTCTGCAGCACGAGTTCGATCCCCGGCTGGCCAGGGAGAAACCCACATGGTGAGGCAGACCTCTCCTGTCTCCCCGCTGCTCCCCTCAGCAGTGTATTTCGGTCAGTCTGCCTGTTCTGTTCCCTACTCCGTCTCTGGTGGATCCTCTCACCCCCTACATCTCTGGCCTGTACCCCAGCTCTTGTATGCATAAATAAATAAATCTTTAAAAAAAAAAAAGTAAATGGATAGAGAAAGGTATAAATTGCTAATACTAATAGCAGGAATAGCTCTATTCATTTCTCAAATTGACAAAGAATAGCTACCAAACCCTACAACTAACAGCATAGTTAATAACAGAGACCAGATTAATTTTTTCTCAGATCAGGAACAAAGCAAGTATATCCTCTCTCACCTCTCACATTCATTCTTACACTGGAAGTTCCAGTTAGTACAATAATAAGAAAAGTAAATATGACCTACATAGATTGGAAAGGAAGAAATCCAGCTGTTGCATTCACAGATGACATGATTGTCTTTGTAGAAAACCCCAAAGAATCTACACAAAAATATTCCTGAAACTAAAAAGTGAGCATTGCAACATCACAGGGCATAAGATCAACATGCAAGGATCAATTGCTTTCCCATGTGCCAAAGTGAATGATTGAAGTTTGAAATTTAAAAATAAAAATCCTCTATGTACAAGAACAACCAAAATATGAAATACTTAGATTGTTTCTAACAAAAATATACAAAGTTCATATTTTAAAACTATGAAATTCTTATTAATGAAATCAGAGATCCAAATAAATGAAGAGATAGTACATGCTCATGAATTGAAGACTCGGTAATGTTAATTCTTCTCAATTATGTTAATTGAATAACGTTCAATTCTTCTCAACTCAACACAGATTCAGATTAATACCAATCAAAATCTCAGCAAGCTATTTATATAATCAACAAATTAACTCTGACATGTATGGGGGAAAAGTCTAGCCAATACAATGCTGAAGAACAAAACAGGAGAACTCACGCTACCCAGTTTGAGACTTACTATAAAACAAGACAGTGGGTACTGAGGAAAGAATAGAAACATGAATCAGCGGAGCAGAGGAGGTCCCCAAACAGGCCAAATACATTGCACACATTTTGATAAAGGTGCAAAGACAATTCAGTGAAGAAAGGAACAATTGGACATCCGTATGGAAAACCATGAACCTACAAACAGACCTTACACCTTATACAAAAAACTAACTCAAAATGGACCATAGACCTAAATGCAAAATGCAAAACTTTAAAATTTTTAGAAGAGCGTGGAGAAAATATAATTGAACTGAGGTTTGGTGATGAATTTTTAGATACTCCAAAAGCACAATCCATGGAAGAAAAAGTTGGGAAGGAGGTAGAGTGAGTAGAATACGAACCCAAAAATAGATGTCCACATTTGAATCGCAAATGTTGCCTTATTTGGCAAAAGGATCTTTGCAGAATGTTAAGGATCTTGGACGAAATCATCCTGGATTACACAGATGAGTCCTACATCCAAAGCGGACAAGTGTCCTTGTAAGGGATACAAAGGAAAGATCTGACAGACCGAAGAGGAGGGCCCCAGAGGCAGGTATTTGAGTGATGCAGCCATAAACCAGGGCGTTTGACATGATGTCATGAAAACGGCCTTTGACCTCTGTTGTCTTCCTCCCGAAAACCCATCGCTCCAATCTACTCATGAGAAAAACAGACATGTCAGTTGAGGGTATTTTACAAAATACATGAGCAGCACTTAAAATCGTCAAGGTCACCAAAAACAATATAAATCTGAGAAACTGTCAGAATCAAGAAGCATCTAATGAGACGTATTGACTTAACGTAACTCGGGTTCCATTTAGAGAGGGGTCTGGGAAGAGAAAAAGGACACAAGGTAGAAACCAAGGAAATCTGAAGAGAGTGTGTGCTTTAGCTAAAATGGTGTGTCAGTGTTTATTCATTAATTGTAACAAGTGTCCCCTACTAGCACAAGATGCTAATAATAGGAGCAACTGGGAGGGGGGTATACAGGGACTCTCTGTGCTAACTTTGCACATTTTTGTCATTCTAAATCTATTTTAAAATACAGCGCTTATTTGAAAAGTGAAAAAAGAGCTAATAAGCCCTGTTATTTATAATCTCAAGAAAAAGAAAAATGAAACATGAAACACTCCCTGAAAATAAAATACACTTTCCAAGGATAACATACAAGCAAGGTAAAGTAGAAGAACATATGTTCTAGAAGGGGGGGGGGTGTGTTGGGGGGGTGAGGACTAGGACTGGGATTTGTTCAAGACAAAGAATCGAGGTACTTGAGGATTCAACCACTGACAGCTGGCGATGGTAAGCCATAAAATGGGGGTCACTGACTCCTCCCCAAGTCTGTGCACCCAAAGACCTGTAACAAGAAGGTTTTGTTTGGAGAGGGTGTTCTCGGCGGTGGTGGGAAGCAGGCACTGACCGCTGACCCGGTACTCAGGCAGCCAACACCCCCTACCTGACCTCCGGCAAAGCACTGCACCTGCTACATCTCTGTCTCCTCATCCACAGACTCGGGCCGCGGGGCTCATAATCATAACACTGGCTTCTGAAGCTTACGTGAGGACTCAACGAGGCAAATGGATGGAAAGCACTTACCCAGAGCCTGACGCATCAAGCCTTGTGAAGCGGTGGCTATTATCACTTCAAATACTTTCCCGCCTCCGATTTTCTCCTCAGGCCGATCTGTAATTATTTCTTGCAGGAAACATGTCTCATGGCCCGTCTTCCCCTCAGCTCCCTTCTCAGAACCTGCCCCTCGCCCCCTCCCTGGCCGCCCAGACCACCCACCTGGGGCCAGGAGAGCCGGGCAGGTCAGGGCCTCCCTCAGGAAGGGGACCCACAGGACCAGCCGCGGGTCTCCGGAGTCCGCGCCCACGTTGCGGACATCAGGACAATCCTCCGACTGTCAGGAGTCACGCCCGGGCGGCCACGACACACGTAGGTGTGGGGGGGCAGGAGCTCTGCTCCCTCAGGGCTGCAGATGCGCAGACAGGAATAGAGAGAAAAAGACGGGACATTTCCCTGGAGGGCCAGACGTGCTTTCTGAAGTCTGGGCCCTTCACACGCCCTTTCCTTTGTCGTGGAAGTTTTTTTCACTTGAATATCTTAAATGGGTTCTGCTTCTTATAACCAACAGAACCCCGGCTGACGTGTTAATTAACAGGCGTGTTCACCACCACCCTGGGGCACCTTCTTCTTCCCAGCACCTAGCGGGGTTCTGGCTCAGGGACTGCTTGCTAGGGATGGAGGGACGAGGGATGGAGGGGTGAGGGACAGAGGGTGAGGGATGGAGGGGTGAGGGGTGGAGGGATGAGGGATGGAGGGGTGAGGGACGGAGGGGTGAGGGACGGTGGGGTGAGGAACGGAGGGGTGAGGGACGGAGGGGTGAGGGACGGAGGGACGAGGGACAGAGGGGTGAGGGATGGAGGGACGAGGGGTGGAGGGACGAGGGATGGAGGGACAAGGGACAGAGGGGTGAGGGACGGTGGGGTGAGGGACGGAGGGGTGAGGGGTGGAGGGACGAGGGATGGAGGGACGGAGGGGTGAGGGACGGAAGGGTGAGGGAAGGAGGGGTGAGGGAAGGAGGGTGAGGGATGGAAGGACGAGGGACAAAGGATGGAGGGACAAGGAATGGAGGGGTGAGGGGTGGAGGGGTGAGGGATGGAGGGACGAGGGACGGAGGGGTGAGGGGTGGAGGGGTGAGGGACGGAGGGGTGAGGGACGGAGGGGTGAGGGATGGAGGGACGAGGGACGGAGGGGTGAGGGACAGAGGGGTGAGGGACGGAGGGGTGAGGGACGGAGGGGTGAGGGATGAGGGCTGGAGAAGAAACAGACAAGCCAGCACCACAGAGACGGCCTGTCCAGGACCGCGCCCCTTGCCAGGTCCCTGCCCCCTCCAGCCCCCTCCCTGGCCTTCGGGCCGTTGGTCTGAGGAGCCCTTTCCTCGGGGCCGGGGCCGGGATCCCGAGCAGCTCGTGGAGATGTCTCGCCACAGAGCCCGGGGTTCCCACACGCGGAGGGTGTGAAATGCGAGACGGCCAGTAGCTGAACCGCGGCCGAGACAGGCGTCCCCCAGAGGCTGGCTCTGGGCAGGGGACGAAGAGGAACTTGGCGTCCCTAGTGTGGGGCCTTCAGGCTTCCCCGCGTCCTCGAACCCGGGCCTGACACCCTCAGATCTGTTGCTCCCCGGCCCGCGGAGCCGCAGGTGCAGGCAGCTGGCCCCGCAGGGCCTGTGTCCTTGGGGTCAGTCACGAGAGGCAGGGGCGTGGCTGGGGGTCAGGGGGGGAGAAGGGAGGGTATTTCTCCGCCTCCCTCCATGCTGGGCTGAGTCCTCTGTGGGGTCAGGCCCCACCTGGTGACACGACCCCCGAGCTGCAGGAAAGCGGCCTCCTCCAGGGGCCTTCCTGCGCGCCTCGGGATTACCTCAACCTCCTCCCTCCGGCTGTGCCAGCACCGAACCAGTTCCCTGAGTGTAGCGTCACCTGCTTTAAACGCTGCAGGAGTGTCACTGGGTGCGTCCCTGGTTTCCACCCAGCACGCAAGGGCAGCGGCGAGTAACTTGCCCCCTGAACGGCCAGTAAGTGGCGATGCTGGATTTGAACCCGGGTCTGCCTCGCTCTGGTATCGTGTTTCACACACACACGCTTCCTCCCACTGCCCCTCTACCCACCAGGGATGCTGGCCTTGGCCCCACCTGCGCCCGTGGCTGTCTCAGGAGCTCTCACAAGCTCCCTAAACGGCAGCCTCCAGGCAGCTTGGCAACGGCAGCCGCACCCGCTCAGGGCAGGCGTGTGAGCCCGGGCCCCGGAGCTCCGCTCTCGGGCGGGACAGCATTGGCCCTGCGCCTCTCCTGGAAGCAGAGAAAGCAGCCTGCCTCCAGCCAGACCCTCGAAGATGCCCGTGGGCTTGGCCTCCTCCCCTCAGTGAAAGGGGCCTGGTGTTTCCTGTTTGATTCTGACTGATCTAGATCCTGAACCCACAGTGTGGCTGGCTGACCAGCGGATCACCTTGGAGCCTGCTGGGAATGCAGAGCCCGGGCTGCACCCCAGCCCTCCTGGGTCAGGATGTGCATTTTAGCAAAATCAAGACCCCTGCAAGCTTCAATAGACATGCCCTAGGCACCTAGTCGGTGTCATCACATAACCGTCATGCGTAGCTCGTGGAGATGCAGCAGATGAAATGCATGAACACATCAGAACGGGACCTGACACATAACAACGGCTGTGGCTTTTAGTATAATAATCAGTGTTGTTAGAGCCACTTACTTGCTCAAGCCAAGCAGCAGGGCGCTCAGAGATTAGTAGATGAACAAGGCAGAGCCCTGCCTCAAGCCCACACTTTCAAATAATGCCCTCAAGTTCTTCTGACCATGGCTGGATCCACCCGCACAACAGCCAGGGGCACAGAGGGAGCTGAAGGTCCTGCCACCTCATGTTGTGACCCTGAGCCCCTCCCCCACCCTGCCCCAGTGCTCCCATCTGAGCAATAAAAAAGGGGAGCGAGTTGGCCTGGGGCCTCAGGAGCTGTGAAGACCTTGGGAAGGAGCGAGAAGACTTTGTTCTGAGTAGTTTAAATGACTTCATCGGCCAGCTGGAAGGAGACTGGCTGCAAGTCTCTGGAGGCGCCTTTCAACGGGAAACCCATCCAAAAGTGTGACGATTCCACAGACACAGAGGGGGCCAAGGGGCAATAGCGAGAGAATGAGGGGGTCCTAAGATTCCAGGCAAGGTGCGCCCTTCCCTGCATCCTCACGTGCACCGCTGCCTGCGGCCATCTTCCCTGTTGGTTTGGCTGTTGGGGGCAGGGGGCAGCCTCCTAGCCCCAGGAATGAAGTCAGTTGTATCACGCCTTCCCCTGTAGGTGATTGCCTTAGACCTGAGTCCAGGACTCAGCTGGCCAAGGAGAAGTCACCCGGACTGCCAGGATTTCCTCCCTAATCCCGGAGCCCCCAGGAGAGCTGCCTTCCAAGAGGACACTGGCTGTGCCAGCAACTGCTGCAGCCACCTTGTGATCAGGAGGCGTCGAGAGACCCCCAGAGAAGCTGGCATGGTGGGACCCCAGCAGCAGCCAGTCCTGAGGCCAAACGTCTACTTTTCAAGGAGATAATAAACCTATTGCTGTGGAAGTCATTTTCGGTCTCGTATTCTTTCTTGCAGTCAAATGTGTTCTAAATTAAACATGTAGTTTCCTCCCTTGTCAAATGAAGATAATTTTGTGAGGATAAAATGAGCTGAAAGAGGGGGAAATACCCAAAGCATCCATGGAAGTGCCTTAGGAATCCATGTCCTGAAAACTAACAGCTTTAAGGATGGGCGTGGGGATTGGGGGGGGCTGGTAGTCCCATTATAACCCACTGATAGATGGTTTAACCCCCAAGGGGCTTTTCTATGGGAGGAAAGACGCTCCCATAATTGTGTGGACTTTCCTTAATGCTTAATTTGTTACACTTAGGTCTAATTAACAGAACTCAGAAAAGCAATTTTTCTCAATTATAAATATGATGAATTAAATGTTCTTAAACAATTTAAAATGCAATTACAAACAGTGCATTCGATTCTTTGGATATTCCAGAGACCTCAGAGAGCAGACAGAATGTTCAGAAACACGACGTTTCCACAACATGTTGCTAGAGCCTCACCTAAGCCCCCTCTAAAACCATGACCTTCCGTCATGATTCTGCCCTTTGAAAGATTACCTTCCCTGAATTATGGCTATATTTGTTTATTTATTCTTGATTACATTTTTCCATGATCCTAGGGTTTCAGTAATATTTTATCCTAACGTCTTGGGGAGTCATTCGTCTTAGCATCGACTTGCCAAAACATAGAGCCGAGGAGAGAAAATCAGGCGATTGGCTAATTGACTCTTGGCTGGGACATGGGACCTGCAGACACAAATTAAGGTGATTTAAACATGAGTCCCAAGTCTCTAGCCTGGATTTCTTTTTATAAAATACTTTCACTTGTGATGACTTGGGAATTTGAAGCCTTGGCCCTCTTTATGTGAGATGAGCTATGAGCTGTTAGCTGGTCTTCCCCCAGTGCGCTCTCCAGTCTAACCAGGAGAAAAGTATCAAGCAAACCAAACCTGGTGATGTTCTACAAAATATCCTCAGAACTGTCGACTGGAAGGACTCAGAGACTGGGCAGACTAAGAGACACGATGATTAAATGCTCCTGGAAGTGATTCTGGAAGCAGAGAACATTAGGAAAGAAATTGACCAAATCCGAATATGTGTGGAGTTTAGTTCATAGTCGTGTGCCCACGTGAGTCTCTTCGTTGTGACATATGGTAATGACCAGGTCAGGTATGGGTAGAAGGTTTCCATTACTCAAGATGCATAAGTTCTGGAGATCTACAGTACAGTATCGTGCCCATAGTTAGCAACAACATAGGTGGAACAATAAAACTAGCCATAAGATACCATGTGCTCAGAAATTTAACAGGGTAGATCTCCTGTTAAATGCTCTTACCACAAAAGAAAACAGCATCAAAGGAAGATGAGGGAGCCACAAAGATTTCTTGGGACGTTCTGGACATGTCTGTTACCTTGACTGTGGTGACGGTGCCCCAGGTGTTCGCAAATGTCCAAACTCATCCAGGCGCACACACAAAACATGGTGGTTCTTTGTGTATTCACTAGACTTCAATAAATCTGTTTTTTAAAAAAAAAGTCAACATTAGAAGAAACTGGTTCATGGGGGTATCCAAGAAGTCTCCGTATTATCTTTGCAACTTTTCTCTAGACTGAAAATTATTCCCAATGAGTTTATTTTTCACCATGGTGCTGGACTCTGGGGTGCCCCAGAAGCAGACGCTGAGACAGGAAACAGTAGAAGTAGTTTCTTAGCAAATGCTAAGTAGGCAATTCTAGGAATCACTGGCAGGGGGGTAAAACCAGGAAGGGGGCAGCGAGAGGCTGGGTGGCCAAGCAGATGACTGCTAAGGGTGTGCAGGTGCAGTCCTGCCCGGAAATAGAGGGCAACAGTAGAGAGCAGCTCTCAGGGTTACCCCAAGTGGGAGGCAGGGGTACAAGATGTTTATCCACCATCCCCTTCAGACACAGGTTGATCTGCACCCTGCAGCTGGACACTTCAGGCTGCCCAAGTGGGCCCAGGGGCTTCCTTTCCTAGTCCCGGTCTGCAGGGGCCTCCCTGGTGGCGCAGGGGTTAAAGTCTTAGTACTGTGAAGCCATCGCCAGCCACTGCAGCACGAGTTCGATCCCTGGCCAGCCAGGGAGCTGACCCACATGGCGCAGCAGACCTCTCTCTTCTGTCTCCCCGCTGCTCCTCTCAGCAGTGTATTTCAGTAGATCTGCCTGTTCTGCTCCCCACTCTGTCCATCCTGGTGAATCCTCTCACCCCCATCCCCCACATCTGGCCTACACCCCAGTTTTTGTATGCATAAACAAGTAAATCTTTAAGGGGAAAAAAAAAAAAAAAACAGCCTCCAGGCCCTGGTGGCTGGGGATAATGTCAAGCAAAGAGTTGCAAGGCTCAAGGTTGGCAGCTGTCCTGTGCCAGCAAGGGGATGGCCTGTGCCCAGGAGAGACAGCAGGACACCGGGCATCATTCCCAGAACTGATTCCACCTTTAAATGCCTCTTGGCTGATAACAGCTAGCCCAGCACTGCTGTGACGATGCATTGACCCAGTCTGACAATATTATTTGAATTTTGTTATAATTAATATAAGACTATCTGAAAATTTCATTTTCTACTTGATAGTGCAAATCTGCAAAGTCAACTCCTTTCCTCAGGATGCTTGTCTCTGGGGGAATTGTCTCTGGGGAACATTCTGTTGAAGCCCCGTTCCCTGACTTCTGTGCGTGTCCCCCACACCAACCAGCTTTGGCTCCCTCGGTCTGGGTTTCATGTGACCACAGAGCTCACCGACCCTTCCTGCCCTTGCTGCTTGGTCTGGTTATTCTGGGATTATTTGGTTTACTCGTAAAAACCAGTACCTGGTGTTTATTCTTTCCTGCTTGTGTAGATAGAAACAATGACGTCGTCTCTCAGATAATAACCAGGAGGGCAGCCGTCATTTCAATCATTTACATGGAGGGAATTTGTCAAAAGGAATTGATTATATAGCTGAGGAGCCAAATAGGGGGGCTGTGAGTGCGCCCAGAGATGAGCAACGAGAGGAAACGGCTAGCACCTCTGAGCTGGTGGAACAAAGAAGATGCTACAGGCGCCCAGGGGCTAGGGGACCCCAGAAGAAGCTGACCCCATGGGGGTCCCACAGGACAGCTGCTGGAGTGAGGGATATGACGTAGCTGGTGCTGGAGACCATCTGAGAGAGCAAGAGGAGAGAGAAGTAGCTTGGCTTCTCCTTTCCTCTCACTCTCTGGCCTCCCTCTGACCAGCCTGTAGCAGCCTCCCTGTGATATGCAGGGGGAGGAGCAGGGTCAAGAGTGAAGGGGAGGCTCACACACGCCCCCAATCACTGAACAGACATGTGCCTTACAGAAGAAACGAAATATTCATATCTTATTTTAATTGAATAAATTGGACATGTAGCATGTATGTTGAACGTATGTATAGCGGGTTACTTTGATGCATTTACATGTGGCACTGTGATTCCAATGCAGCAATATTCATCACATTACATAGTTACAGTGCAGCGTTGCTGTCTGGATGCCTTCCTCTGCAGCAGAGCGCTGTGGTTTACACCAGGAGCCAGTCACGATGAAAAACAATCTGGAAATGCCTCAAAAAATTGAAAATAGATCTACCAGGCCATCCAGCAATTCCACTTCCGGGGACACACCCAAGGGAAATGGCTGAGACAGGTGTGCTTCTGCATGCAAGGCCGCAAATTCGCAACAGACACAGGAAGATACTCCTGTATCAACACTCCCTTGTCAGAGTGAAAAGTAAATAGATCCTGCTAGTCCTCCTGCTCAGATCATCAACCACCATTCATCCAGCAAGTCTTCTCATTTGCGCGTTGTTGTGAATACATGGTAGCGCCAATGAACCGAGTTAGTAGATGGTCCACTTGTCACACTGTCCCTAGGAGCACCGTTCGGATGTCCTCGGCATCCTTGGAAGGATTCCTCCTTTCTGGCAAGATGACCCAGAACTTTCCATCCTGATTTTCTCCCACCCCCAAGACATGAAATCAGTCACCTTCCAAGGGAGTCCCAATGCCATTAGCAGAGGAAGAGTTGCTGAAGATCAAAACCTGGCTGCAAGTTCACCTGGGGTGGCGACGAAGTTGGAAACATCTCTTTTTGAGATTATGAATTTGTACAGGTAGCTCCAATGCAACGCAAAATCTGACAGAAACTCACTTTTATTTTATTTATTTATTTTCTTACATCATTGTTCATTTGTGTGCGATAGTTTATTTCTCCCCTCAGGTGATATGGAAACTCAATTTTGAAAAATCTCGTAGTCCATCATTTCCACGGCCAAGTCATTCATGTACTGGGCAGAACCCAGATGCCTGAGGGAAGTTCTGATGAACTTTGGCTCCAGAAAGGACTAACCACAAGCCAGGCCCTCTGATAGCGATGCCGCCAGGGGCAAGTGGCACTCTGACTGTGTGCCAGACCCTGGCATTAAGCACTTTACCTGCCTTATCTCAGTGATGCATCAGCACCTCTGCAAGGGCTGCGATTACTAGGCCTCTTTCACAGACAGAAAACAGACTCAGGGAGGGCAGATGTGCACCATCCCGCTGCACGCCTGGCTAGTGCACTGCAGCACCCCACGGCCCACTGGGGTCCGCCCAGCCCCTCAGCCCACCACTCTGAACCTACTCCATGCCTCCTGCCGCTGCTGTTTCTCCCTGGGCCAACGTGACCTTTGCTCCCAAGACATGACCTTCAAATTCCAGCTTGATGGCTCCTCTTCCAAGCCCCTTGCTCCTCTTCCGTCTCAACATTGGAGCTCTGTGCGCATGTCTGAGTGTGGGTGCGCGCCGGGAGCCCCTGAGGGCAGGTTCTGCGTGTCCTTCACCCACAAAGCACAGTGCGACAGAGCAAGTAACACTTGACGAAGGAACCAAGAGGGAAACCTGGCTCTGGTGCTGACGCCTCTCCCCTCTGCCCGTCCGCCAGGCTTGTGCCCCACGTCAGATGGCTGCTTTCCCTGCATCCGGCGAGTCTGTCAGCCGAGGGCAGCAGAATGACGCTCTGGCTTCAGCGTTCCAGGCGGCATCAGAGAGGCCCAGGAAGAAGGCCCAGTCGGGCCGGGTCTGAGGATGGCAGGCTCGTCCCGGGGCCTGAGAGCGTGGGACCTTGCTGCAGAAATCCAGTGGACTCTCGCAGGATGTGCTCAGTCAAGCCCTCCTTCTCTCCTCGCCGCTCGGTCCTCTCCTTTCCTCTCTGCTCTCTCCTCTCCCTCCTTATCTCCCCTCCTCTCACACACGCTGCCTGGGAACCGGTGATCGCCAAGAAAAGTGCACATGCAGCCCCCTCTCTGCATCGAGCGCTCCGCTGACAGCACGCAGGGCCCAGCAAGTTTCTTCCGAGGAGCCCGGAGCTGCCGGCCTCGTGTGAACCCGGCCCTCCAGCCTGCACTATGGGTGCACAGTCTTCGGGATCCCTGCGGGTGGCACCAGGGCTGGCGTGGCGAGCCTGCTTCAATGGATGCGTGTGTCCTCCCGGCTGCAGCCTCTGCTGAAGTCCTTGAAAACCGTCCGGCCCTGGAAATAGGTGACACCTCCTTCTGCCACCTCTGCGCCCTTGCTCACATCCCTGACTCAGCCACCATGTCTACATACGTGAAGAAAGCCCCCCAAGAAGTGACTAGTGTTGGCACAGCAACCACATGTTAATTGCGTCTTCCCTACAGCAGGCCAGTGGGAGCTCCACCCGCCTTAGTCCTGTCAGCCTGCCCTTCAAAATAGAAGTGCCCTCCTGTCAACGTGCACTTCAGACTTTCCCCTTGAAGTTAATAAGCTCTGGGTGATTTTTAACGCCTCCATATTCAAACAGAGATGTCTGAGACCTGGTCCACAAAACTGTCTTAGTGTCAGGCCATCGAAGAGGACAAACGGTCACTGTCTTTTCCCAACCTCCGCCTTGGTGCGCCCCTTCCAGAACCTTCCTGCATCTCTGAATTCTCACTAGCCTACTAAGGAGGGCTCCTACTTTGGTGAGGGAACAACTATCAGGGTTACTGTGTTTGGGGTTGCAAATAATGGGGGACCCAACTCAAACCTAATTAAACTGGAGAGAAGATGGTCAACTGCATGGGAAGCGTCCACATTGGGTGGGCTTGGGGGCTGCTCCATGATGCGGCTCAAGGACGTAACCAGGGACTCGAGTTCTTTCCAAGCCCTTGTCCATCCTCTCCACCGAACTCGCTCCAAGCCTGGCTGCCACCAGCACCCAGCAAACAGGCAGCGAGGCAGAGACAGAGAGAATGGATCAGGCCTCAGCCCTCTGCCCTCCCGGAGAGGGGGGGCACACCACTCTCGTGTCTCGTTGGCAGGATTGGGGCACAGCTGTTCCAGAAGCAATCGGTATTAATCTTTCCTCCGGACCTGCCTAAGAGCGAGAGTCATTTCTCAAACTGAGGTGCCACCGTGGCCCGTGTCAGGGCCAGGGCAGCCGGGGGAGCCGGCGCTCTGTCCACCGGGCAGCACTAGAGGTAAGAGAAGCGCCGCTGGGACGTGGCGAGCCGGCGAGTGCATCAGGCTCCACAGACCACGGCTGCTCTGCTGGTGCCGCTCCTCCCTCTGCTTTGTCACCCTCCCAGCTTGGCTCCCGAGGGCCCCGCAGAGCCATGCAACAGGAGCGTGGCGTCCAGTGGCGCTGCTCTCCCTGGGGAGGAGGTCCAGGCAGCCACAAGCTCCCCGGCACACCGCCCCGGTCGGCCGTGACTTGCGACCCTCCGGACAGGGCGCTGGACGCCCCTCGCCGGCAGGAGCTGCCTTCTACCCCGGGCAGAGTGCAGAGATGAGCCCCCAGGCCGACGGGCAGCCCCGGCCACCCACCCACCACCCGGCCAAGCTTCTAGGTCTTTGGAGAAAGATTGTGCGGGCAACGCTGGCTGAGACGAAAGGCTGGAGCTCGTGGACAGGAGCCGCTGCCCCTCAAGTGGCCCTTTATCATGAAACCTTTTATTTGTCAAGGGCCTGCTCGGGCGGGACACGATACATCGCAAATAAGGAAACGCCTGTGAGCCCCAGACCAGTCACACAAGAACCTGAGCAATGCAAACAGCCACGGCGGCCTCGGCTCCCTCACAGCGTTTCGCTGGCCTTGATCCTTCGAGGCTCAGCGCAGCCCTGGGGAGCAGGTGGAGAAAACCGCATTGTCCCTTTAGTACGCGGGAGGCTGGGGCGAGCAGGTCGTCTGCTGATGCACGGGTGGCTTTCGAGTCAACGAAGGACTTGCATCTAAAACAAAGAATTCTTAAAACTCAACAATAGGAAAACCAACCATCCACGCCACTTCTGTTGTTTTCCCACCGCCAGGCCTTCTCTTTCCTCGCCCCTCCCGCCCGCCCCTCACCTCCAGCTCAGCAGCCTCACTTTATTGATCAATGTTCTCTGGTTTTTCTAATTAGTTTACTTTGCTGAGTCATCTGCTCTGTAAGTGTCCAGTATTGGCCTCTGTCCTTCTGACCGGCTTTACTACACTTCACCCCCTCAACCCACTGTTGCGCTGTCAATGGCGGCATCTCATCTTCCTCACGGCGGAACAGTATTCCAGAGCGTGGCTGGACCACAGCTTCTTGGCCGAATCCTGGACCACCATGCACTTGGGTTGTTTCCATGTCTCAGCTTTGGTAAACGGCCCAGGGACCCACTTTTAAAAATGACAAGGGAATTTCATATTTTTATGCTTTGATAGGATGTAAGAAAGGAAAATGATGAAGAGATTTTAGCTGCTAGGTGCGTTTATCTCAGTAAGTCGCGTCAGTTCCATGATTGAAGGTGAGATGGGGGTGTGGACCTCAGTACCAGCCCTAGTCCTTTCCACGAGGAATGGCCAACAACCAGTTAAAGATTACTCCATGTTCTAGCTGCTTTCAATTTTATGTAAAACATTGGTCATATTTTTATTTTCTTCTGTGCCAAAGAATCGACAGTCACCATTTTACAAAAACATTGTTTTCAAAGGATTTTTTGGTTAGTTTTGATTGGAACACATTTTCCACATAAATGCTATATTCACTTCCCCAAACTATCAATAATTCTTCTAATGCGACAGCACAGAAATGCCAGAAGAATTGGGGGTAAATGTTTTTATCATTAAGTTGTATTGTATAAAGTAGTCCAAATCACTAAAACTCAATTTCCAGGAAACTATATGAATGAATTGCCAAATTGACTTGAAAAAAATTGGTAAAAATAAATAAATAAATAAAAATAATAAAAATGACAAGGGATTTGACTAGACATCTCTTCACAGAGGATAGAAGAATGATGAATAAGTACATTAGCCATTAGGAAAATGCAAATCCAAACCACAGTGAAGTACCAGTTCATGCCAACTGGGATAACTACAATCAAAAGATAAATAATACCAAGTACTGGCGAGGAGGCAGAAACCTGTCTAGAGGGACTGCCAAGTGGCACAACCATTCTGGAAAACAGATTATCAGTGTCTTACAATCACACCCTTTCCATATAACTCAGTCATCTCACTCCCAGATTTCCCTTAGAGCATGAAAAGTTACATTTACATGAAAACCTGTGCACAAAAGTTAATAGTCCCAAACTGGAAAAACCCGGGCGTCCCTCATCAGATGGGTAAATAGTCAGATAGGATTGTTCTCAGCAGCAGAAGGAAGGAACTGCCTGCTGATGGGCGTGCCAGCCTGGGCAAGCTCAAAGACAGTATGCTGAGCGAGAGAAGCCAGCCGCAGAGTTGCACGCTGTATGATTTCATCTACACGAAGTTCTCGAAAAGACAAAAATGGAGTGACAATGGAGACCAGACCAGGGGCTGCCAGGGCTTCTGGCTACAAGGAGGATGGTCTTAAAAGGCATCTTTGGGGATCATGTTGCTGTTCCACAGCCCGATTGTGATGGTGGTTACACACGGGTGGTTTAAGTTTAGAGCATCATACTCTACAAAACACAAGAGCCAAGCTTTACAGGACTTTAAAGAATCATTAATTGGAGACCAGGTCACCCCCGCACCCTTCGAGCCTAGAGCAGCTCGAAGCTTCATTCATGGCACAGCACCCAGACCTCCACTCAAAGCCTTGTCTTTAACAGCAAATTCCAGTACGTCTCATCCTCAGCTTTCCCAGCCCACAGGAACAAGCACTGAGGAGAAGAACAGACGTGCTGGCAATACCGACGAGAGCCGAGTGGCAGCGAAGGAGACAGGAAATATGAAATGCAAACACACACGTTCGAGACTTGTCAGTGTCCAGGCCATTTGGCTCAAGCCCCAAACACCCCCTCTGCGATGTGTGAGGTTCCTGGCTGCTGACGAGGAGCCTGAATCCCAAGAAGGGGGTCACTGCAGAAAAAGCCTCCCTTTGCTCCAGAAAATAACCAGTCAGACGCTCGGGACCACCCTGTGCACCAGCAACCCTGGAGTCTGCGCAGTGATTTCCCTTTCAGAGGGACAAGAATTTGCACCCAGGGTGCCAGTGAGAACGCCTGCCAGTGGCCAGCATCTGCCTCCAGATGGCCTGTGGTCTCTGCTGTCTCTGTTCCGGTGACTGGTGGCCACCCCCTGTTTTATTGAGCACCTGCTATGCTCCAGGCACTTTCTGAAGAGCTTTACATGGATGGTTCCATTTAATTCTCACAATAGTCCTAGCAATAGGAATCCTAGTAAGTCCAGTTTTACAGATAAGGAAACTAAAGCCAGAGCGGTCAAGCAACTCGCTTAAAGTCATCTGTCCAGTAAGAGGTGGGGTCAAGACAGATCGCCCGAGGGTTCCCTCACAGGTGCCCCATGGCCTCAAAGAGTCAGCTGGACAGGGAAAAGAGCACACAACAGACTGACCTCCAGGGCTGTCACAGAACAGAAGGGACAGTGAGGATGATTAAGGAATCCGGGCTGCTCCTCATGGAAACAGGTGGGGGGGCGTGGCCTGCAGAGGGAAGAGTCTCATTTATACCACAGCGTGTTTACACCTCATCCCACCTTTGATGCCCTTGGCCTCTGAGTTTTGCATTATTTCTAGATCACTTGTAATCTATTCTTTCGCAGTCACTGCAGTGTACTGTCGTGACCTGGAGCAAGTGAATTCAGGGTTCTGTGCCTGTTCTTTTGCTACACCTTTGCAGTCACCTCCGGGCGGGTCTCAGTTGGCTTTCTTTTTTTTATTTATTTATATATGTATTTTTTTTTACATCATTGTTCATTTTTGTGCAATGCTTGATTTCTCCTCTCAGGTGTAATCCCCATAGAATTCAAAATAGATCCTACCCTTTGAATGGTGGGATTCCCTGCTGCTGCCATACTTTAATGAAAGTTCAAGTAGAATGAGATCATATTTATTTACAAAAATATTAAAGTATTTTATTGAATGGCGACTGAAGCTAGGACATAATCAAATCCTTCAAAAATAAGAAAAATAGATTCTTAAAGTTATTTCACTAATTGCTCCAACTACAACAAATGTTGTTAATCCAAGAAGAGAGATTTTAGCATGTCTTATATTTAACTTAATGTGCGGGGATGTTTATGCAAACATCATTGAATTGTGATTCCTGAGAAATTCACACCTTTTTCTTTTAGAATCTCAGTAACTCAACAATCTCAGAAACTCTACCCAGAACAATCCAGTCTCCTGTATGGTAAGGAAAAGAACTTGGATGCTTAGAGGGATAACCTCTCAATTGTCTGGAACATCTATTCTGTGGAAACGTCATGCCCAAGTCATGGAAAATAAACACTATAATTTCAGAGCAGAATTCCCTCTTCAATGCCAAGACTTAGAGTCCTGAAAACTTCCTTGGCAGAAGAGTTTTAGGAACTTCTATCCTTGAAATAAAAACTGCAGGGACACCAGGCCACAATAATCCCTGAGTAACAATAAACCATAAATCTCTGAAGTGTTTGTACCAGTAACTGTGGCGAGGCCCTTACGTGGCCCCAGCCACCCCTGCTTCCAAGCTTCCTTCCACATTCTCCTTCCATGCCCTTCCTCTGTGTAAGGGCTGGACGAGACTTGCTTCTAGCACAGGTGGAGTGTGGCCATTGCCGGCAACCTCTCGACAGGCCCTACGCCAGAAGGCCTAAGCTAAGTCACTTGTGATTTTGTTCCCACAGAAACTCTGAGATGATAAATGCTGCTTTCAGCCACTGTGCTTGGGGGTGATGATATACCACTAAGACACAACTTACCAGTGACAGCTTACACACGATCTTGGTAATAAAGACTACCTTACCTCTGTATTCCATGTCCCACCCCTAACGGATCAGAAACTCTCAAGATCCTCTCACCATCCCAGTTTCAAAGAAACACTGTCATTTGTAACAGGATTTGCGCTGAGCATTTGAATGCAGAGCAAATCCTGTCCGATGAAGACTATGGAACATAAAGGAAACCTGTAGGCTCTCCAGGGCTGTGTTTCAAGACACTCCAAGGCCTTACCTCCCCAATTACCATCTAATTTCTACCTTGATTATATAGACATGTGTGCACAATGCAGAATATGATAGCTTGCTAGAATTTTCCAAGAGGACTGGATTTACTCCATGAGGTTTCCTGGGCCAGCTTTGCATTTGGGTCACCAGCAGGAAATCTTGCTCCTCAGGCCTTGACGTCCCTCCCACACACGCTTACAGGACATGGGGACTTCCTGGACACTGTCTACCTCTATAGAACTGACAAAGGGATTCCACGGTTAAGTAAACACCCTGTAAAGGGAAAGACGAGAAACCATTTTGGCAAGAATGCTGACTGGGGGGACATTGCTGAGCCTCCTCCGGGCCTCTCTGTCTGCAGCTCGGCCTCCCTCTCCTGCCATCTCAGAGCCTCTGGAGCAAAGACCTCCAAGGTCCTGCCTCATAAACTTCGAAAAGGAGGGGGCCTATGGGCTCAGGACAACCCCCCACCCACTTGGGTCTCCTGAGACTGACCCCCGGATTCCTCAGGGATCTTCATTGGGAACTAAAGTCCAGGCTCCTGAGACCAGCCTGGATGAGGAAGAAAAGAGAGATGGGGGCGTAGGGATAATGGCAGCCCTCTGCCCCCCGCCCAAGTCTGGGAGAAGCATATTTATTCCCCACTTTTTGCAGAGACATGGAAGGAAGCCAGCTCTCGGCCCCTCCATTCCATTTGTTTGAAATGTTTTGGATTCTCCTTTTCTTTAGTCCAATTCACTTAACAAGCTGAATTTCTGCAATTGGCTGAGATCTGATTTCCTGCTTAAAAAAAAAAAACAAAACATCAAAACAACAAAAGTCATCCTAACCACCCACGAGTCTAATAACGACGAGAACGTCTCTGGCCACAGTCGCCTGAATTAAGGGCAGCACGGCGCAGGCGTGGGGAGTCCTCCTGAGTCCTGAGGTGGAGGTGGTAACTCGGGAAACCCGGGGCTATTGGGGACACTCTGGCCCTCAGAGGGCCGCCGCGGACTGTTGGAGCAGATGGCTGGAGCCGGCGCGGTGCTTCTGAGATCTCCCAGATCATTTGGCATTATTAGTCCCCACTTAGCAGAGACGTGTCTGAGGACAGGGGCTCCATCTTCCCCCTTTGAGACCCCCCCATGGCTGGGCAGGAAGTGCTGCTGATTGATGGCAGCTGCCCCTCTGAACTCAGGGTCTCACCCAGCAGGACCCTGAAGAGGACGCAAACGTGGAAAGTGAAAAGTGACTTGTGGGGGACACACACGCATATGTAGAAATTTCCCCACCATGGCTCAACCCTCTGGTTTCCATCCAGACCTCACAGGGGGCAGCAGTTGACCACCGATGCACATAAAGGGAGGAGAGAGTATTGAAGATTCTGACCCTGTGTGCTCGGAACTGTCCCAGGCCGTGTATTATAACAGCTTCAGAGTGACGGAGAGTCACGTGCCAAGCACTTCACCTAGGCTGAGGGGCCCGCTTTGACTCTATGTGGATTCAGGTGTGCCTGGACACACCTGAATACCAGTGAGGAAGACCCCAGCAGGGTCTACTTGCTTGAGGACTGAAATATCTCCTGGGCAAGACTTCGCCCCAGAGGAAAAGGGAAGCTACCTGCTACGAGTGTGGCACCATCCACTAGGGTCAGTTTCAGTGGAATGTAGCAGGCGGAAAAAAGAAATCTCAAAATAACTATACATAAACAAGATTGGTATGTGTTTTGCCTTCATGCCAAAGAGTTCCAGAACTGATGGCCCAGCACTGGCATGGAGATTCAACTGTATTATTAGGGACACAGCTGTCAATCTTTGTGCTTCGCCATTAAGGGACATGGCTTCCATCCTCAAGCTTTCCTCGTGGTCCAAGATGGCTGTGGGTGTTCCAGCCATCACAGCTCAGGCTGTTGGCGGACAGAAAGAGGAGAGAGGGCAAAAAGGGACATGCTTCAGTGAGAAAAAAAGAAATTCTGCAACTTAAATAGGCCAATTTTATCTCAATTCCATCATTAGCAGCCAGAATAAAACCTAACAGAACATACCTAATTCTAGCTTAAATTAGAGACAGTAATTTTGTTTTCAATTGCAGGTGATCCCTTGGGATGAAAGAAAGTGTGACAAGAGCCCAAGGAGAAAAAAAGTATCCCTTAAAACTAAACTAAAGCATTGATAGCTGCTCTCTCCTGGCTAATACTTCTGCCCTTGGTCCTGTCCTGCCAAATCCCTCAGAGGCAGGAGGGAGACCATCCAGGTGAAAGGGGACCCCCCCACCAGACCTTGTGGGTGCAGGCATAGGCATGTTCACGGCACTCCAAGATGGAATCTTCATTGGCACTGATTCCAGAAGACCGCAAGTATGCACCTGCCTCACCGATTCTATATTCTTGAACTTCTCTAAGCCTTAGGTCCCTCGTCTTTAAAATAGAAACAAAGTATTGATATTTATTAATATAGAAGTGCTTTGTAAACTATTAATACACATTGACACTATTCCTTTTTTCCCTCATGGCTGGGTTTAGCTAGATTAAAAGGCTAGCTCAGGAACGCAAACAGCCTGACAACATTGGCTGCGTTGTAAAATGAGCCCTTTCAAGTTCCAAAGAGCTCACTTGCTTTTAAAACCCTGCGGCTCTTGGGCTGGAGGCCTGTGCTGTCACCGAGACCCTGCAGCTGTTACATGTGCTTAATGTACGTTTAACGACTGAACAACTTTGAAGTGTGAAAGGTTCGTGCCCAGCTGGCTTCCTGTGAAGATGGTCAAAATCTAAAGGGAGTGTAAACTTATCCTTGGTTTAAGTGAGGACCAACACCCAAGTAGTTTACCGTTTTCATGTTTCACTGCATGCCTCCCACCCTGCTATGGCCAAACCCCGAATAAAATGAGTTTTTCCCTGCCCTAAGTTTTACAGTTATAAGATAATCCTTTGCATTTGCAAATTTACAATTTCCAAAATGGATCCAGTGGGTCATCATGACTCACAATGACCCCATTATAAGGACAGAGATTATCTCTTCCATCTCACAGATAAAATGGATTATTTCAAGAGTTAACTGACTGTGAGATCATTTGCTCAGCATGGTCCAGTGAGTATGTGGTAGAACTGGGACTGGGGGTCACCCCTGCTCCCCTCTAGACCTCCCTGGAGAGGTGTCCCATTGACTTTGCCATGTTCATGCTTCCCACGGTCTGTTTGGACTCTGTCTGAAATGTAAAAGGCAAAAGATTGACATTGATCACGGAGAACATAGTTTTCAAAGTTAAATTTGCCCAAAAATCACCTGGAAATTTTAGGGTCGGTCTGGGCAGTGCCAATGCATATGGGTGTTGATATTGTTCTAGAATTCTTTCTACTCAAAGTGTGGTCCTGGGTTGAGCAACATCATCATGCCCTGGGAGCTTGTTACAAATGTAAATTCTCAGACACCATGTGATTTTACTCACATGTGGCACATAAAGAAACGAACAATGAAACTAAATAAAACTAAACCACTAACAAAATAGTGGTTATCAAGAAAGAGGGAAGGGAGGGGTTAATCAGATTAGAAAGCGTCAACAGTCTGGTAATGGATGGAAACTAGACTTCATAAGGTAGTGTGACATTGTGATTTCCAGGAGATATGCACATTTGGTCATTCACAGGACCAAAATATATTTCCTATACATATTTGGTCATCATCCACAGTTCCTGGTCCACAGCTTTTCTAGGGATTTCTTACACATTGAAAGCATTAAAGGTGTCTCTTGCTATGTTAATGAAGACCACTTTTGGAAGTCTTCTGGTCTTGGGGGCTGGTTACCAGGGAAACCATCATTTATGGAGGGTTGGAACTTCCAGTCCTACCCCCAGACCCCTAGGAAGGGAAGAGGGGGCTGGTGGTTAAGTTCAACAGCCAATGGCCAATGAGTTCATCAGCCAAGCCCATGTAATGAAGCTTCCATAGACGCTCAAGAGGAAGGGACTTCAGAGAGCTTCCTGCTTGGTGAAATCAATGTTCCCTGAATTGTAAATCTTTGAATTTTCTCCCAAGTTTTAAGCTAACAAAGGAGAGAAATGGATGGGCGAGGTGAGGACAGGAAAGATGGGCCAGGGCTTGGGAAAATGGAGCACAGGGTGAGAGACACAAAGGAAGAAGTCCGTAGTAAGAAGGTCAAGGGTATAGACACCAGACTGTACCTGGTGTTAAACTGTTGCGTCGGGCCATGCCACACTGACAAAGACACGGGTGTCGTGGAGCAGGCTGCACAAGGCAGGACGCTGCTGAGAGCAAGATCCTGGCCATTTTTGTTGATAGAATAATCATAGAGCATCAGCTACGTGCGTTAGGAGGACAAGGAGAAAGGATGGTGACACTCAGGAATGTCATCGAGGCTTGGGGGACACGAGTCTGCTGACCATGTTATCAGCTTGATGACCAAGTTTTGTCATCGAAACTGGACCCCAGACCGCCAGCCATGGTCCTAACCTTATTAACAAGGCGTTCCACTGATCAGCTTCTGGGGTCCCTTGTCCTACATCGGTCCTCGGCCCCCCGGGCATTCCCGGTCATACCTCATGATGTATGAGTCAGGAGTAAGTTTATGCATCTGACCTCAGCCCCCCGGGCGTTCCTGGTCATGCACACCCTTCTCAGGGGGATCCAGCTTTCTGCTCTTGATTGATATGAAAGGCGCCTTGTAAGGTTTGGCTCCTATGACTGTGACTGGACAGTTCTGACCTTTGTGCAGGAACACAGAACTGCAGGGAACCACGATGGTGGCTGAGCAGGCTGCTTAAGCCTAGCAGACCCACATTAAGCCCGTTCCTGCTACTTGTTTAGGGTTTGACATTTTACCCCTTGTCCCAGGTCCCATCCGTAAGGGCCAGCCCCATGACCTGTCCACTCCCCCCCCCACCACTAAGCCCTGCCCACAGCTCCTCTTAGCCTCCTCCTCTTCTCATCAGCCTTGGTAATCTAGATTCCATCTGCCATGCTGCCAAGTCTGTCTGAGGTATAACTAGCTCTTAAAGAAAAAAAGGCCCTTAATCTGAGCCGGTTAACCTGGCAAAGAGGGAGCGAAAGACTGACCGAGACACCAGAAATACCTGAAAAAGCACTCAAGCCAGGGATCACCGGCAAGAGGATGGAAAAAGAAACGTTCAACACTGGAGGTAAAACCATGTGCCCTTGCGTGAAATCTAATATGCATGTGTCTGGAAATTTGAACTCATCTGAATACCTTTGGGTGACAGCCATTTGATATCCAGGAAGCCCCTGGAATGGATTTAATCGGCTTTATTAAGCTCTTTATTTCCAACATCAGGAACTTGTGTTCTGCCAGGAGGAGATCAGATTGAAGCCTATAAGATTCCAGAAAACTTAACATGGCCTCACAGTGGGTGACTGGGAGATCCAGCTGGCTAACTTGACCACCCACCCACCCAACCTGCACTTTTCATCTGGTAACTTCCTGAATCCAGACGTGTTAGTCAGCTTGGGCGTCCACAGCAGAATACCACAGACTGGATGGCTTAAACAGATACTTCTGTACTAATGTTCATAGTGGCAAAAGGTGGAAATAATCCAAATGTTCGTCCATGGGTGAATGGATAAACAAAATATGGCGTGTATGCCAAAGGAATATTATGCAGTCTTGAAAAGGGAAGAAAACCTGTCACATGTTATAATATGGACAAACATTGAGAACATTATGCTACGTGAAATACATCAGTCACTGAAAGACTATAATCCCACTTACATGAGGTACCTAAAGCAGGCACATCCATAAAGAAGGAAAGTAGTGGAATGATGGTTGCCGGGGACTTCCAGGGGTGGGGGGGTTGGGGGGGTAAGAATGGAGAGTTACTTATGACTTAATGGGTTAGGAATTGCAGCTGGGAAAGATGAGAAAGTTCATCTGGAAACAGGAAATAAAGAGGGGTCATTACACCAAATCTAAGGTGTCATTCAGGGGTATAATATTATGCTTCTTGGTGCTAAGAAGTATAGAAGATTCTACCTTCCCTTCACTAAATGGCAAAATTCAATCATTGTTCTCTTTCCAGCCTGTGCTGCCTGGGTCTGTTTGGGAAACAAATTTCTGATGAGAAATGATGGGTTTGGCTAGTTTTTCCTAGACCCAAGGCGAGACTGTAGTCCCTAAAGAAACTTGCACTTACAGGCAGCTCAGGGGAGCATTTTGTGATCTTTAGGGACATAAAATTCTTTTAAAAATCAATGTTCATGTGCTTGGGGATGAGTCCTGCTTATTGTATTTCTGAGCTGGTCAAGGTTGCTGGTGTTTAGACGCAGGAAAACTCAACTCAGAGCCCATCTGCTCAGTATTTGGAGCAAAATCACGACGAGTAGTCAGGCTGAAAATTGGTTTGGGATTTTGGTGGTTGTTTTAAAAATGTCCTTCAACCACTATGGAGATGAGTGTTATATCTTAAAACACACTGTCTTGTGAAAGCTCACAAAATATCATCTTCTGCTTTCCTGATCTTTGGGCATTCTAATTTCAGATGTCTGCCCTTAAAATGTGATGAGTGGCTGTCAATTTAAATACCAGGCTCTTGATTCAGGATCTCCTTAAGGGGACAGAGGGTTTTGTAGCTACTGGAAGGGATGGTTTCAAACGTGGACATTCATCACTGCTGGTGCTAATTACAGGGAAATCCCTGGCCAGAATATCTTATGGTGTATGTGAACGTTTTGGCTGCCTCTCCCCTTCCAACTCCAGGATTAGGACTCAGCTTAGGCTATGCACAAACGCAGGGTAAGGAACCTATTTCGTTCACTCCTACATCCTCTTGTGATGATCAGGGTGAGACCAGGGGTGGGGGTTGAAAGAATTCACCAGAGACAGAGTGGAGAACAGAATAGTGGGATGTATGGAAATACACTGGTAAGAGAAGCAGAGGGCAAGACAGGAGGGGTCTGTGCATGAAGAAAGATTTGGGGCTCCCTCTTATAAACTGTTTGCACAGGCTTTTCTTGACTGGGGTGTCAGTTCAGGCCAGTTAGTGCTGGGATGTCTGGTCTTGGGCGTTGGCCTTTGACACAGAAGTTGTCCTGGCCCTTCAGCATTCAGGGTCAAGGTGGTCAGTCTTATGGCCTAGTTCCCATAGCATCCTCATCATTTCCCTTTCATCTGTTCAAGCTTCCCAAACCTTCCTGCTAGGCAAGGGGTGAGGGCTTAGATTTTAACCTTTTTAAATGATACCCTGACATCTCCCAAGCTTGGGGGCCTGTTTGGGGTCCCCAGTGCTTCATACAAGATAGAAATACAAAATGTCTACTGAGTTGAGCTGATGTTCATCTGGGATTACAGAAAAGGGGGCATAGAAAACAAACTCTTAATCCCAAGTAAGCGACCTTAACTACAAATGCGTCATTTTTTTTTTTTTTTTAAGATTTATTTTAGTGGGGTTGTAAGGTCAGGAATGGACACAGTGCAGGTTTTCTGATCCCATGCAGACCAGGTAAAGGAGGAGTCAGAGTCCTTAGTGGGTTTTTGCAGGTCTTTTATTGGGGTTCACCAGGCATATGGCAGGCAGGGGTGCTGGCTGGGGGGCTGGGAGGCTGGCAGGCCTCCCAGCCCCCAGCAAGTCTTTACTCTATCTGGGCTCTTTGGTGTTCATTCTGCTGCTTCTTGGCTTCTCTTTCGGCTTCTGCTTCGGCTTCTGCTGCTGCTGCTGGCGTCCCCGTGACGCCGCCCTTAAAAGCACAGTCTTAGCTCAGCTGAATCCCATCTACCTATGCCCACATTCCAGGTGCCCGCCATCAGGCATGCATTCAGGCAAGGATCCATCATCTATCCTGATGGCGGAAGGGCAGAGAAGCCTGATATTTTCTTTACCCTACAGGGGTCTAGGCCAGATGTGTGGGGTGGGGTGCGGGTTAAGAGGATTCATCAGAGACAGAGCGGGCAGCAAAACAGGTGGACCTACAAAAACACTGCTGAGGAGAGCAGCAGGCGAGACAGGAGAGGTCTGCTGCGCCATGTGGGTCAGCTCCCTGGCCAGATTGGGGATCAAACTCATGCTGCAGTGACTGGTGATAGCTTGACCGTGCTGAAACTTTAACCTCTGCACCACAAGCGAGGCCCCCAAATGTTTCATCTTCATTTAGGTAAAGAAAGAAGAAACAGTCAAAACTTGTTCTATGTACTAACAACAAATAACCAACTTTCAAACTCTGAAATTATTGTATTATTTCTATGATCCAGGACTTATTAATCCTGAAGGCAAAGATAATTACAATGAGAGGTTGATGATTAATTTGTCTCATTTGGGTTTACTCCTTCTAGCTGGTTTCTTCTTTCTAATAAATTGGCTGCATTCGGGCCAAACAGATCTGACAGCCCTGAATGAGACAATCAAGCCTGACTGCAGGTCCAGTCACTGGCCCACGATGCCTAAGATTAAAAGCCCTTGGTCATGCCAGGAGGTGTGTTTCCGAGGACCTCCATCTGGGTAAAGTCTTGCATTTCGTATAACACTTCGTACTTTTCAAAGCATTTTGGTATGTATCTAGACCAGTTTATTCTCCCACCCACCTGGCTAAATCAAAAGCATTCCCATTTTGCAGAGAAGAAGGCTGAGGCATGGAGCGATCCATCGATTGGCTCACTGGAGTTACTAATAAAGCTCAAATCCTAATTGCTTCTCTGCAGTCAAGCATCGCTTAACAACCGACGGGGACACATTCTGAGAAATGCATCAATAGGCTATTTCGTCATTGCGCAAATGTCACAGAGGGTGAATTCACACTCGGATGGTAGAGCCTCCTTCACACCTAGGGTCCTGGTGCAGCCTGTGGGGACCGCCATATGCAGCCTGACATTGACCAAAATATCGCTAAGTGACGTGCGGCTATCCTTCTCTGGTTTAATCGGTCCTGATTTAAATGCACATTTTTAAGTTTAAAACTTCAGGTTTATTTGTACAAAAAGCACAGTAAGACACCAATACCACGCACACAAGCAGCCCAGAAGTCACCCCAGCCCTGTCCTCACATGGGCAGATAGGGTTTGCTACTCTGGTGACTTTGTGGGCGCCTGACCATCTTTGGGACCCCGAGCTGTAGCTCCTGCTTAATTTCTAGCCCCTATAGGTTGAGGATGGGAAGGGGTGGGGGTGTTATAGGACAGGGAGAGGGGCAGCCCAAATCCCGCAAACCTGCCTATTCTAAATGAGTTCTGCCATCCGCCACATCAACACAAAACATATGAGACTTTAATGGGAAGGAACTTTAATAAAACTAGGAAACAATACAGGAAAGGCAAAGAGTCTAGTTTCTAAGTGAAGCACCCAAAGTTACCCGTCCCCTCGTGGGTAAAAGTCCATCCATATGGGATCGGCCCAGAGCAAGGCCCCAAAGCCTGCCACAAGTCTAAAGCATCTTCCAGTGGGGACCCACAGAAAAGAGTCAGAAACAACCAGACAAGCCCGGAAGGAAAAGAGCAAAATCAACATCAAGATAAAAGCTGCCATGGTCACCTCTCCACGGGTCTCACCCACATTTGTGTCACCCAGTCCACGACCAAAGACAAGCACAGTTTCTTTACGTGTCTCTAGGCTCCATGCGCCTCCTCCAGGTCTCCTGGCTCCATCCTGCTTCCTTCCTCAGTCTCTTCTGCCGCTTCTTCTCTTCCTGCTCAGCTCCACCCTCCCTTGGGTGGGGCAGGGCACCTCCCCCTTTCCTGGGGACCACCCTGTTACAATCCCCCCTTTTAATTTTTATTCCACCATATCTATGGTGGCACAGATGGGGGAGGTGCCCTGTTACAGGGGGAAGCTGGGGGGTGGAGGGGTCAGGCCATCACCTGCTGCTTAACTAGTACTACAGTAAAATGGCTTCAAGCTGAGTTTGATTGTATTGCAGGAACTTGCTTGCATTCTTTTGGGTTCTTCAGTGGCTCCTATTGGGGCTGCAATTGCAAACACCTTGCTTCAGGCAATGCATTCTAGTTCTTTCCTGCGGCCCACTCACTCCACTCACTCCACACGGTCTCTGTGGAGTCCCGTGGCCTTGCCAAATAATCTTCGAGTGCGGGATTTAAAACTTTCAGACTGAACTGTCTCCCATGAGGTTAGGGGGTAATATATGTGCAGAATATGGATAATAATTTGGTTCTAACACATTCGTGGTCCTTTAAAATAATTCTCCAAAACTATAAAAATAAAATCATTTTCAAGACAAAAATAACATCTAAATAAGATTGAGCAATATTTTGAAAGTATTTATAATCTACATAATAACATCTCTTAAATATTAGAAGACTCATTACTTGGGTAATCATGTACTTTAATCCATTTTGTAGTTATATCTGATTTTTTTTTAAAAGATTTATTTATTTATACAAGCACTGGGTACAGTCAGAAGCACGAGGGGGGGGGTGAGTGAGAGAATTCACCAGAGCCAGAGCGGGGAGCAGAGCAGGCAGAAGGACCAAAGTACACTGCTGAGGGGAGCAGCGGGCGGCAGGAGAGGCCTGTGCACCATGCGGGACCCTCCTCCGGTGGCCGGGGAGCAGCCGGGGATCGAACCGGCGCTGCAGAGGCTGCTGGCAGCATCGCAGCCCAGCGCTCAACCGCTGCGCCACGGGGGAGGCCCTATATCTGATTCTAATGCTAACATGTTTCAGGATTTCATTCCTTTTTAAGTTGATTCTTATTTGTTGTATATATTTGCGCATTTATCTGATCCTGATACTGTGTCACCCATATACTTCTGAAAAGTGTTTTCTTTTCAATTTGAACTCATTATTTTTAGATTTTTATGACTGTAGGGTAAGGTAAAAAATCAGGCTTTTCTGCCCTCCCGCCATCAGGATAGATGAGGGAACCCTGTGATCCTGAATGCATGCCTGATGGCGGGCACCTGAAGGGGGTACACCTGGGCTAAGACTGTGCTTTTAAGGGTGGTGTCACAGGGATGCCAGAAGCCGAGAAAGCAGCAGCAGAAGCCGAAAGAGAAGCCGAGAGAGAAGCAGAGAAGGCCAGAGAGCCCAGATAGAGTGAGGATTTGCTGGGGGCTGGGAGGACTGCCAGCCTCCCGGCCCCCCAGCTCCCCTGCCTGCCATATGCCTGGTGAACCCCAATAAAAGACCTGCAAAAAACCACTGAGGACTCTGACTCCTCCTTTACCCGGTCTGCATGGGATCAGAAAACCTGCACTGTGTCCTGTGCTGCCTTTACAGGGAGGAAGAGAGATAAATTGGTGATTGTGTCCTACCAGTTCCGCCGAGCTAGGATCCCAATGGCAAGCTGAAAACTGGCGAAAAACCCAGGGACCCCCCTCATGGCGCACATGTCTCGTTATATCCCAAGCCTGGCTGCTTAACTCCACCCTCAGTTCCCAGCACCCTCTCTTCAGCGGGGATGATGTTATGGGTTTTGTAGGCCTTGGTGTCTTGGCTCTCTTTGGTCTGGAGTGGGGGTGGAGCCCATAAAACCTGTGTTTGTGGAGTTGGTTCAAGACATCCGTTCCCCCCAGCACTGACCAAGATACTTTTAATTGAGAAAATACCTTTCACAGGTATCGAAGTACCTTGTGAACTCAAAGGAAATGCTGCTAAATGAGGGAAATCCCCATTTCTAATTTATTTCACAATTAAATTCAGCCGAATCGTTTTCACATGCAGTCTTTTTGCTCCCTTGCAGAGTGCCTTTCTTTGCTAAGTGTTGTTACAAGATAAAAGGCTTCCAACATGAAATCTCTATTTACGACTCTTTTCAATGTCTCACCAAACTCATCATGTCTGAATTTTATTCCATTCTGGTACAGGATATAAATATATACAATTAAAAAGAGAAACTTCGTCCAAAGATTCTCCCTCCCACTTAAGATCCCCCAAGTGGAACGGTCAGTTGTGCCCCATGTGCTCCCATTCCCGAATTCTCTCAGCCACTCCCTTGCTGTTTTAGGAGTGAGTTTCCATGCCTTCCTATTTGAAAGTTCTGCTTTCGTTTAGCAATCGCAAATTTGCAGAAAGTTTTAAAAGCTGAAGTTTTATTTTAGTGGTCCATTCATCGATGAAATCTTTCCAACTGATGTTTGACAAAAATGTAAGAGGACTCACTTTAAAAAGAAAAAAAAATCTGGTTCCATTATAAGACTGTCGCGCTGATTTACAAAGTCGTTCTGCAAAAGCTCAAGCATCCCTAAAGTCTAATTAATGATTTGCAGCTAAAAAGGGAAGTGTGTATCACCATGCCAAAGGATTTTTGTGATGCTACTTCAGTTTTATCAGTGGTGCTCTGAGAAGGCATAAAAATATTTGCATATTTAACAACTGCAGCTTCCATTTCAGTTGGTAGAATATCACAGCTGGTTTGAATGAATTAGAAATTACATGTGCATCACAACCAATTCCAAGGTCATTGCTACTAGATAGTTTAATTTAGTAAAAACATCGTTTTCATCAGGCAGCTGTGTTTCCCCAACATATATATTTGTAATGAGACCTCAAAAACAATATGGTATTCACTGCCAGACATTTTAACTAAATTTCCGCTAGTGTTCACATTCATTTAAGATGGTTTGCCTTTGGCAGGATGAACTTCCTGAAGCTTTATTTTGAATGAAAAAATTCAGTCCTCATTGGAGAGAACTGATCTACTAAAACATCAGATGACACTGATCAAATTGGCATCATTTAACTGTTTACAAAGCTGCTCTGCCAATGCAGCCCACACATTAGCAGTTATCACTTCTCTTTGTACAAGTACAAGGAAACTTGGAATCAAAAATGAACAAGATTAATTCTTTATTGTGACAAAATATACATAACATAAAATTTACCATTCTAATCAGCTTTTACTGTACAAATGAGTAGTGTTAAGTCCATGCACACTGCAGCCATCACCACTGCCCATCTCCAGAACTGTCTGACCCCAAACTGAAACCCTATCCCCATTAAACAATGGCTCCCCATTCCCTCTCCCTCAAACTTCTAGTAACTGCTCTTCCATTTTCTCTGAATTTTAATATTCTAGATAGCTCATGTAAGTAGAATCTTAAAATATATGTCTTGGTGTCTGTATAATTTCAATTAGCATAATGTCCTCAAGGTTTATCCATATTGTAGCATGTATCAGAGTTTCATTCTTTTTAAGATGAATAATAAGTCTGAATATGCCATATTTTGCTTATCCATCCATCCATTGATGGACATCGGGGTTGACTTTTTTCTGTAAATATTTTATTTATTTTTGCATAGAAGAACTGGGGTGTAGGCCAGAGGTGCAGGGGTGTGTGGTGTGGTGAGAGGAGTCACCAGAGACAGAGTGGGGAGAAGAACAGTTGGATTGACTGAAATACACTGCTGAGGGGAGCAGCAGGCCAGACAGGAGAGGTCTGCTGCGCCATGTGGGTAGCTCCCTGGCCAGGGATATAACTCAGGCCAGCTGTCATGGTGGGCCTTTGCACTTCTCTAGACCACCAGGGAGACCCCTATTTGACTTTCTGACTGTTGTAAACAAAGCTCGTGTGAACATGTTATATGAATACCTATACATAAATACCTATTCGAGTTCCTGATTTCAACTCTTCTAAGCTTATACCTAGAATTGCAGTTGTTGGATCTCAGGGTAACTCTACGTTTCATTCTCCATAAGGACTGTGCCATTTTACACGCCCATCTGCAATGCATAAGTTTCCAATTTCTCCACATCCTTGCTGACACTTGTTATTTTATATACTTACGCATATAGTGCAGTCCTTTACACAGGGATGGGGTGACAGATACCGCATTGTGGTTTGGATTGCCATCAAAGTAATGTTAAGTGTGTTTTCCTGTGCATTTTGGTATCTCTTCTTTGATGAAATGTCTATTCAAGAACTTTGTCCAAGTAATGAGCAAGATTAATCTTAAAGAACAATCATTTAATATGAACAAGAAGTCATCTTTGACAGAATGGTCTATAAACATGCTCCCCTGAAGCTTGCCGTGTAAACAGTCCTCTTTTTGAGCTTCATCTCCTAAAAATAATCACCGCCTTTTGCAGAGGATGTTGATGCTTCCTCAGCAGACTTGTGGTCGGTGACTAGCCCACACGGTGTCGTAGCAAACATCAACATTTTGTGCTAGGTACATGTTCATCATCGACTTTCTTGAGAAACAGAAACATGGTGCTCACGCTTCCATTAAATATGCATGCCAATGTTTTTGAGCCTGTTATGGCTGGAAGGGCTCTGGAAAATATAAAAATCCAGTCAGCAAGTAGATTACACCACATGATAAATGGCAACACCCTGGTAGCAAGAGCGCTCAGACCTCTCCCCAAGCTCCAAGATAGCACTGCTTAGCTTCTGCTCCCCACACCGGCCTTACATACACCCATATTTCCCACTGACACCATCTACTGGCAGCCTGGTGACTTGGGGCATTTTGTCAGCCACAGCACAGAAAACTGGTACAGGCCTTGGCACAACTGGCTAGCACACAAAGCGCCACCGGTTCAGAAGCATCGAATGCTTTCTCCTCCTACCCGAGAAGACTGGCAGCTGGAAGCAATTAGCTTCTCTCATTACTAGTCATACGTATTTTATTTATTTGCAAGCGCCCTGTGCTCTGTTTTTGAAAGGAAGGTGTTGGGTAAGCCCTGTAACAATAGAAGAGACACCGCTGGGAAACTTCTGATTCCAGCACGTGTTGTCATGTCCACATAGGTCGCCAGTTGAGACACCAGGGAAGCTAGAGGTACCAAATGGAGGTCTGCCAAACCCAGCCAGTCTGTTTCTGTGACATTACTACTGTAATAAGCCTTGTTTTTAAAAATGATATGCCCGGGCCCCCCTGGTGGCTCAGGGGTTAAAGACAGCACTCTCAAGCTATCGCCAGCCACTGCAGCACGAGTTCGATCCCCCGTTGGCCAGGAGCTACCCACATGGTGCAGCAGACCTCTCCTGTCTCCCCGCTGCTCCCCTCAGCAGTGGATTTCAGTGGATCTGCCTGTTCTGCTCCCCACTCTGTCTCTGGTGAATCCTCTCATCGCCCACACCTCTGGTCTGCACCCCAGTTCTTGTATGCATGAATAAATAAATCTTTAAAAATAAATAAATAAAAATGATATGCCCAATAAGATGAGACTCTAAGAAAACAGATGTAAACTAGACTTGTCCCTGGCCAACGGGAGCAGGTGGTCATGATCAATGACCCTCAGCAAGTCGTGGGGAAGCCCACACATGCTCTGTCTGGACAAGCTCTGGGGCCCCCGTGGCACTGACTCCCCCGTTCCCCTCCCGCCCATCTATCCCAAGCCCATCTGTCTTGCCTTAAATAGTCCCCAGCTGGAATCAAACCCCAAAGTATGTGTTTCCCAGCTGCTGGACCACAAGAAAAGAAGTGACAGACTTATCAAGGACTGACTCCTTTCAGACACAGGGCCCCTCCCTGGGGAGTGACCTCAAACCAGTAGAGCCAGCGTCTCCCAGGGCAGCTGAGCGGGCAGGCTCTGGAATCGCGCGGCTGGTGTCCTGCCCACCGACCTCTCAGCAGCAGCGCGCACCCGGTGAGCTCATCCACTGCTGTTTCCTCACCTGCAGAAGATGAGAAAGTCAGGACAGGGTTCTGCCCTCTCGTGCCTGTGCAAGTGACCTTTTTCCTTTCCTCTTTTATGTGATAAATCTGCCCTTTTGCATATAACTAAACGTCTCTGCCTCTTGGGGAAACTCGCCATGGGCCACTGAAACAGGGACTCTGGTGAAATTTGTCTCAGGGGTAACCCAAGGACCCCGCTCTCTGAGTCCAATGCTCTCCAAAAAACGACTCTGGATTATTATCAATCAACGTCGAGCAGGTGGAGAAGGGCTGACTGCTGCATTGGAGCCGGGGGGGCTACTGCTGGGCAATGCTGCATTTCACTTGGGCCAAGGAACCCTCAGTCCAGAAAAACAGCTGCGCATCAGGAAGGCGGACAGAACTCCGCCCTCACGTGCTGACTCGGGCTGCGCGTGCAGGACCCTGGCTGGGCCAGCAGGAAGGCGGCCGAAGGCCCGGCCGAGGTCTGAGCCATCTCACTCCAAATGCAGCTGCTCTGGAAGTCAGACGGCGCCGCGCCCTGCTGCCTCCAAGAAGAGCCGCTAGACAGGTGAAGGCTCCAAGCGCCCCTCCCGCCAGCACCCCCGCGCCGGCTGTCCAGGAAACAGACGTGAACCACCCGGCTGGTGGCTGAGGGTGAACCAGGCCAGCAAAGCAGAAGAAATGCCTTTGTGAAGAGAGTGTCCCCCTGCGACACGCCCATCACTAGACCATGTCTCTCCACGGGGACCTCTTCATCAAAGAGTGTTCATCAGGGACACGAGGTACGACTGGACAAATAACAGAGTCGTGTCAACAGACGAGCCGGACCAGAAGGAGCCAGAACACCCGGGCTCGGCCACCAGCTTCTCTGCCTGAGTTCCACCTCCAGCCTGGAAGCTCTAACACAGCAGGCCCTTCTAAGACTCAAACCCTCCCCATCCCAAGACCTGCCCACAACCCAGAGACCACCCAGAGGCTTTCTTTGGTCCCGCGACTTCTGTCATCACCAGCGTGAGCTTCCCCTTCAGTTAAGTCTGTTGGTTTCCTGACACTAATGTAATAAGTTCCCACAAACTGGGTGACTTAACAGAAATTTACTTCCTCACACTTGTGGAGGCCAGAAGCCCAGAATCAAGGGGCTAGCAGGGCCTCGCTCTGTCCTCGGCGTCAGGGCTGCAGCCGTGCCCTGCTCTTCAGCGTCAGGCGGCTGTCATCACCCGCCGGCAGCAACGTGGGCTCAGGGCCGCGTCCCTCCCATCGCTGCCTCTTCCTCACCTCACCGTCCCCTCTGCGTCCGCGTCTCCCGTCACAAGGACACTGTCATTGGATTTATTGCTCCAGCGGTTAGTCCAGAATGATGTCATCTCAAAATCCTTAACTTACGTCTACAAAGACCTTCATCCCGAGCAAGGTCCGTCTCGGATCCCCCGTCACGTCTGTTTTGGAGGCTGCTATTCACCCCATTATACCAACTAACTAAGCTGAAAAGTTTACCCATGAAGCAATAGTTGAATGCCGACTCCATGCCAGGCTTGTGTGGGGCTGGGGCTCCTCTGTAGCACCCCCACCTGAGGTCTCGGTCCCAGGAAGCCCGCGCCAGGTGGCCTGCCCACACACGGCCTGAAAACACCTTCTCGGGTGTCTGAATTGGGAAGTGAGGGCATCACCCATTTGTTGGGGCCGCTGGGACAAAGAAACACGTACTGGAGACTTAACGCAACAGGAACATGCTCTCCCACAGTGCTGGAGGCCGGAAGCCTGAAATAGCAGGTCGCTGGGCTGCACGCCCTCTGAAACTGGGTGGCCTCCACCCCTGCCCTTCCTTGCTTCTGACGGGGACCCTCAACCATTGGAGTGTCCCCCTCCTCGGCCTCCGTGGCCCGTGGCTTCTCCCTGTGTGTCTTTCATCACAGGGTTGTCCCTCTTCCTACAAGGACACAGTCGTAGTGGACACCAGACCTCAGCTCTGTGCTCCCCCTCACACTCTCCAGCCACACCAACCACCTTGCTGAGCCCCGGGCTCCTCAGGTCCTCTTATCTTTGCACAAGTTTTGGTTTTCACTTGGCTTTGTTTTTTATTAAGATTTTATTTTTTAGGGCCTCCCTGGTGGCACAGGGGTCAAAGACACAGCGCTATCAAGCTATTGCCAGCCGCTGCGGCATGAGTTCGATCCCCGGCCAAGGAGCAGCAGACCTCACCTCTCTGCCCGCTGCTCCCCTCAGCAGTGTATTTCGTCAGTCTGCCTGTTCTGCTCCCCACTCTGTCTCTGGTGAGTCCTCTCACCCCCCACACCTCTGGCCTACACCCTAGTTCTTGTGTGCATAAATAAATAAATCTTTAAAAAATAATAAGATTTTATTTTTTAGAGCAGTTTTAGGTTCACAACAAAATTGAGCATAAGGTATAAGAATAGTCCTCTATCCCCACACGTCCCCCATTATCAACATCTCCCATCAGGGGGTACATGTGTTACAAGTAATGCACCTTCATGGACACTTCATCCTCACCCATATTTTTGGGGGGGCTCACTCTTTTACATTCGTTGAATTGGGGTGTCCACATTTATATCATCATACACAGACATTTCACTGCCCTCAAAACCCTCCATGCTCCACCGATCCATCCCTCCTCCCTCCCCCAAGTCCTGGCAGCCACTGATGCTTTCCCTGTCTCCACAGTTCTGCCTTTTCAGATGATCGTGCAAATGGGGTCTCACATGGTACGCAGCCTTCCAGCCTGGCTTCCTTTCTTCTTTTTTAAAGATTCATTTATTTATTTATGCACACAAGAACTGGGGTACAGGCCAGAGATGTGGGGGGTGAGGGGTAAGAGTATTAACCAGAGACAGAGTGGGGAGCAGAACAGGCAATTGACTGAAATGCACTGCTGAGGGGAGCAGCGGGGAGACAGGAGGGGTCTGCTGCGCCATGTATGTAGCTCCCTGGCCGGGGATCAAACTCGTGCTGCAGAGGCTGCAAATAGCTTCATAGTGTTACGTCTTAACCCCTTGTGCCACCAGGGAGGCCCCAGCCTGGCTTCCTTTACGTGGCGACGGGCATCGAGTTTCCTCCAGACCTTTCCTTGATAGCTCGTTTTGGTTCACGTGCCACATTGTCCAGATGCATTGTGCCACAGTTTGTTTATCCATCCACATGTATCTATGCACAGGTTTGGGGGTGCACAGAAGTCCTTGAGGCACAGACTTTTTCCTTTTACTTGGTGCCCTTCTCCCAGATACCCAAGCAAACTTTGTCTTCCCATGTCTCTGCTCAGCTTTGACAGAAGGGAGTCCTGCCCTGGCATCCTAGTTACAGCTGCAACCCCCAACCCCAACACCTCCGTGCCCTTGGCCTCCATTACTCTGTGGGCACATATGTCCTTCTAAAGTAGTCTACTCTGTATTTTGCAGGCTTATCTGTTGTCCCTGTCTCAAGAATGGAGGTTTCCAGGGGCTAGAATGGCTGATCGCTCTATTTGCTCACAGATGACTCCCCTGTACCTCAAGTGGTACCTGGCAGGTACTCGGGATTCATTCATTCACTGAACAGATACTTACTGCATGCCAGGTGCTGTCTAGGCCCACGAGCAGTCTTCATCCTCATTTCTGGCCTCTTTATTGTCTCTCTGGCCTCTGGTTCAGTGCGGCCGAGCCCCCAGGCCTCTGCAAGCTCTGTGTTGCGGCCCTGCGTGTGGCCTCCAGGCCCCTCGGGAGTAGGCCCTGTGCCCTGCTGTTTGCCGGGGCTTGAACGACTGAGCTCAAGGACGCCCTCCCCGTGATGCCATCACAGGAGCCCCTGCAGACTGCTGCCCACGGCTGTTTGAGGCTGAGCACTTTGAAGCCAGAGTTTCTGGGTTGGCTCATTTTTAAACAAAGACACAGTTTACACATTCAGCCCATCCGCACCGGGCCCCTGGCAACTGCTCCGTCCGGCTTCCTTCCAGCTCTCCGACAATCAGCCTCTGAGTCAACCTTTTTCAGTTCAGAGTGAGCTTAGAGGACTTTCACCTTCGAAACTCGCTTAATCAGAAGGTGACAAGACCCTGGCTGCAGAGGTCTGGGGTGGGGGCCTCTCTGCATTATCTCCTGCACGTAGTCATTATGGACTTGTTCAGAGATTCTCTTGCAACCTCAGGGATCTAGAAAAATAACCAGATCTAAGTCAAAAGGGAACCAAAATCTATGCCTGAAAAGTAACTGTTTGAGCAGGTGTGGCATCAGCGGTTCTGTGAGAACAAGGGGGCTGCTGGTGGAGACTGGGGTCTTTGCTAGTTAAAGAATCGAGGACCGCAGACAGCAAGCACCCCCAAGAAGGCTGAGGTCATGGCATCTGGGACTGTTGTCTCGTCTCAAGCTTCACTGCAGGGACTTGGAAACCTGGGTACGGTGCAAGGTGTCAAGTATGGTGGGTAGTGGGTATTTCTAGTACGTTCCATGGGTGGGATGGGATGCTCAAGATACAACTTCATTCTTCCCTGGTCCAGAGGGGAAAGGCTGGCCGAGTCTGCTGGAGGGTTTCTTTGGGTCAAAGTCTGCTCCAAAGAGCACCTGGTGCTTTTGTGTTCTCTTTGGTTAAAGATAAAAAAAAGAAAGAAAGGAAGATGGCTGGAGAGAACTTACTGCCCCAGGGGTGGAAATAAAGGGGCTTCCCCCATCCCTCCCCCAAGACCAGGTGTGCCACCCACTGCCCCCTGGGTGCAGACAACCTGAGGATTCCTGTGCTGCGATGTACCCCACAAAGATACCCCCACAAAGAGTCGAGTGCAGGGGCAGTGCCCTGGGGAACGCCTGGTGTGGGAGATCTAGCAGGACAGCCCCCCACCCTGGATCTGGCATTGTTGGGTGCAAGTGCCATGCTTTCATCCTTTAGACAGAAATCTCTCCCCCAACCCCCAACCCAAAGACCACAAAAATAATGCAGAAGGACCCTTGAGAGGCTGAGCTGTCCCTGTAGGCAGGGGGTGGGGGTCCTCATTTCCTAGGGAAGCTGAAGATTCCAGACTGGACACCAAAGGGTCAGATTGATGCCTTTCCTCAGCCCCCAGAACACAGCCCCATGTGAGGGGCCTCCTCCCAGCCCAGCCCATACCCCCAAATTTCACCTCGCATAAGCCCCTTCCCCTGCAGCTCCAGGAGTCCAGAGGTGGCCCCTGTTTGCTCGCAATTGTTCCTCTTGGGTTTGCTGCCTGTAAGGCCGTCCTTGCAGGCCTGCTTGGGGAGGGAGCAGATGGGCTCACCCCACAGAACTCCAGATTACCAGCAGGAGGGGCCTCTTTACGGAGCAGAGTCTGCCCGGAACTCCCCAGCAGGGCTCGAGGTGCTGCCCCGCACCTGGCTAACCTCTGGCATCAGAGCAGCTCTGCAGTGCATCTTCTGCCCTGCCTGCCCCTGTGGGAACAGGTGAAGGGGTACCCGGGAGACTCCAGCCCTGTGTCCTCTCAGAAGCAGGTATAAAATTCCTCCAGCCTAGAAGTCCCATATCAGTTTGTCCTGGCTCATGGTACTTGCTCGGATCACTGTATACAGATGTTCAGCATCTGTCTCTTGTTCTCAAGCCAGGGCTCTGCTGGGTTAGAAGCACCTGCAGAGTGGGGAGGTGTGCCAGGTGGCCAGGGCACCCGAACTGTTTACAGCCTCTTCTGTGTCCTGTCCACCCGCACCCCTCCCGGGGCCATGCTCTTAATCCTCCTGGCGGAGGCCCCGGGGTTTGTACCCCGTGTTCCCATCCTCTCTGCCTTGGTACTTGGCAATGTCTTTCTGGCCCAGACCTTGGCCTCCCCTCTACAAATTTCTGACTTACACGCGATCTACCCTGGGCACGCTGTCCTTAGCTGACGCGCCTCAAGCCCAACCTGCTCCCGACACCCTCTTCTTCTGAAATGTCCCTCATCTCCACTCTGTTTTATTCAAGTCTCATTGCTTTATGGTCTTGCTAGTGTTTTGTCTGTATAGGATTTCTGCAGCACTCCCACACCTGAAACACCCTGTGCGCCCCCCAACTCCACTCTTTACCCCGCCTTGGGTGGGCCTCCGACGGGGCATCAGAAATAGGGACAGAAAATAGTCTTCAACTTAGCCACCCGGGCTCTACGGAGGAAAAAGAACTAAAGTGGACGATACACATGTTAGTTGTATCGCCTGGAGTTGGGTTGGGGGAGGGCGGGAGGATGTGTGAATGCACGACTTACCCAGATGTGGCTCTAATACCCTCTAGAATACAGGCATCTCAGGCGACAGGTGCATGGTTCAGTTTACTCAGATGCGTGGACTAGAAAGGGCGAGGAGCTGGTTCTAGATCTGCCCGTGTTGGGGCGGAGAGGAACAGGCGTAGGCCAGGGGAAGGATTCAGTGGAAGGGACCAGAAATAAAAAGCTTTCCTACAACCAGCAAGGGCCGCGGTGTCTGAAGGGTGCGGTGACTGGCATAGTAGTGGTCCGGGTAAGGAGGCAGCCTGGGGGGTCCGTGTGATGCTCATGGGCCATCCAGAGGCAGAGAAGAGCTGACCACCCAGCTCTTGGTGGGCAGTTGGTGCAGTGGGCAAGTCACAGGGACAAATGTCTTGTGGTCATGCCTAAGGGCTGTGAGTGGAGTTGTTAAGTGATTATTTCTATAGAAAATGGAATCCGTCCAGTTCTCCTGCTCAAGAGTCAGCAAATGAACCTCCCGCGCAGGCAGCTAACACAGCTGTAAGGGGCCTAGGACGGGTGGGGATGACGTCCACGGCAGAGGCCGCATCTGTGGTCGTCTTGTCACTAGTGCTGACGCTGCTTTCCAAGCACTTGCCAGGACTTTCTGCCCCCGCCTCCCCTGAAGACAGGAGAGTGTGTGAGTGGCTTTGAGCAATGAAACCTGGGCAGAGGAGCACGTGTCCTTCCCGGGGGAAGCCTGAGGAAGCAGGGAGCTGTTCATGCTCTTCCCTTCGCTGCTCCAGGGGGGTGCAAGCTTATGTCAAGATGGAGCCGCCATCACAGACACGAGCCGAACCTCCTGCTGACACGTGCTTGACATGTCGCGTGGATAAGACATAGACTCCAGTCCTGTGACCCATGAAGACTTGGGAGCCATTAAGGCCGCACAACCTAGCCTGGCAATGGGAGCTTCACACCCGTTCCTGGGCCTTGGGCCACGACTCCCTATGATCAAAGAGTTTTCCTCCATCAGGAAGGCTCAAGAGTCTCCATCTTTTGGGCCTCCCTCGTGGCTCAAGGGGTTAAGATGCAGCACAGTGAAGCTGTCCGCAGCCTCTGCAGCACAAGTTCAATCCGCAGCCAGGGAGCTGACCCCCATGGCGCAGCAGACCTCTCCTGTCCCTGCTGCTCCCCTCAGCAGTGGATTTCAGTAGATCCGCCTGTTCTGCTCCCCACTCTGTCTCTGGTGAATGCTTCCCCCCACACACACACCCCTGGCCTGTACCCCAGTTCTTGTGTGCATAAATAAATATTTTTTTTAAAAGTCTCAATTTTTTGCCAGCCTTATGTGGTTAAAAAGAACAGGCACACAAAGGTAAGTCCCCTGTGTCTGAATTTTCTCATTTCATGGAAATAAGAGCACCCAGTGGCGGCCCTGGGACCAGAGGCAGCCTGGGCCAGGCAACGAGAGCCTTGGCTTCAAGAGGAATAGCCACAGCTCACGCTATCATTTTTCAAGGAGGACAATGACTGGGCTCGATTCTCTCACAGGCGAGAACTCATCCCAAATGGACCTGTCAGGCCAGGAGGCAGCACTGAGGTCTACAGGGATGAAGCAGCAGAGCTGGGAAGCTCCCTGTCTGCGTTGCTGTTTTCTCATCTGTCAAATGACACAGTGCAGCGCACCAAAAGCCTGTTCCAGGCCCTGGGGGTGCAGAGCAGAATGCCAGAGCCTCTGTCCTGAAGGCGGTCCCAGGCTAGCACCACTCTCCCAAAAGCACTGGTCTATGAAATGTTTGCTACCAATCTGTGGTAAGAGATGGAACTTGCACCAGAGTGTAAATCATATTCCCTCACTAGACGCACTGTCTAGATCTGATTTTTAATAGCAAGACTTGCTCAGGGAAGAAAGCAGCGAGTTGATTCACAAACTCTTTTCTCTGAAGGGCAAGTGTTTGTGGCGTTGATCTACTGACTGCACTTTTTGAGTAGTACCTTCTAGCAGTTTGGAGGTTTACTTCAACAAGTTGGTAGGCATGAAAATGTTGTACTGGGAGAGCAGTAGGGGAGGCTGCTGGCGCTCCCTTTCCACATCCCGTCAGTACCCTCCACTCTGACAGTTTCCTCCTATGACAACTCCCCGGAGGGCTTTCTCTGAGGGGAAGATAGAAGTGCTGAGAGCTGTTGCCCCTGTGCCACCCCTCAGGCATTAAATACGATTGGGAGGATAAATAGCCTGGCTCTTTGCTCCTCCAGTGAGACAGTGCTGAGGCAGGCCCTTCTCTCTCCCCCTGCTGAGGCAGGCCCTTCTCTCTCCTCCTTCTCTCTCCCTGGCAGGACTGCACCCCTATTTTCCCAGGAGGTAAGCTCCTCCTTAGCAAGCCCTCTCTTGGCTCCATCCCCTCCTCTTACACCCCCTCTCGAGCACTTGCTGAGGTCACTCCTCATCATACCACTGGCCTTCACATCCTTACCTCCAGAGCTGATTCTGGGACAGGCCTGTGACTCTGTGCTCGTTTAATAATCCAGGGATCACATAGTGGAGCTTGTGCTTCAGAAGCAGTTTTGAGGTGACAAAAAAAAAAAAAAATAACACTCTTAGTTCTTTTGCGACACCCAGGAGTCCTTTCACGCTTCCCGTCACCACCTCATCACTCATCGCTTAGATTTGCCTAAAGGGCAGTAATAAATCCAAGTGTAAGGCTCAAATTTTATTAACTTTCAGAGGCAATGGAGTAAAATGGAAAGAGAATATCGGCCCTGGACTCCAGAAAAGAACTCTTGATTTTTGCCCCAAATATCTCTCTCTCCCATGAGGCAGCACCATCCACCTGACCCACCAAGGCCCAACCCTAAAAGTCAACCTCAATTTCTCCCTTTCCTGCACCCCATGCATTCAGTGTTTCAGGGACCCCTGTTGCTTGTGTCTTGGGAACCTGGCTGCAATATTGCTCAAGGTCACACCCCAACCCCAATTTCAAGCCATCATTACCTCTCTCTAGGGCGTGACCAATGCCTCAAACCAGTCTTGCTGCCTCTACTCTTGTTCCTTACAATCCAGAGATTGTAAGAGATCTCTCAAAATATAAATCAGACTATGCTGCCCCTTGCTCATCTCCTCATCTCAGCCTGAACGATACGCAGACCCCTTACCCCAGCCAGGGAGGCCCTGCGGGAGCTGGCTCCTGCCTTTCTCTACCTCAGCTTCTCCAGCTACTGCTTACTGAGCTCCAGCCACAATGGCTTCCTTTCAGCTTTCAAAAGTTCCCAGATATTTGCTGCCTCAGGGACTTGGCACTTGCTTCCCTCCCTGCCCAGAAAGCTCCTCCCTGTGTCTCCACATGGTAAGAGCAGCAGCATCTCACCTGTCAAGGCTTAGTTCAAGTGTGACTCCTACAAAGCCTTCCCCAATCACCCTATCTAAAATGCTCCCTCCCCCCAAAACACCAGAAACTCCAGTTACTTCCGCCCCGTCACCCTGCTTATTTCCTCGTTAGCAAATATCACTAAATCTCCAATTACCTTGCTTATTTATTTACTTGTTTATTGACAGCCTCTTCCACTGGAATGGAACCTCCACAAGAGCCTGGATTTTTTAAACTCCTCTGCTCTGTGTACCCCCCACCCCCACCAAGCACCTAACATGTAGTAAGTGCTCAATGTGTTATTTTAAGTCATGACAGCTCAGAGTCCTACCTCTGGCGCTTAACATGTGACCTCTTGCAGGTCACTTAACCTCTCTAAGCCTGTCTTCTCAGATGGAGAGTGGGGATCATGTAATAATTATCTGCAGGGTAAATGAGGATTGCTCAGGCTTTTGTGCCATTGGTCTCTGTGGCTATCACCTGCCTTGAAGGCAGGAGGTACCTGGGAACATGGGCTCAGGGCACACATGCCCAATGGTGGACACCTGGAGTATGGTGTGGGCATGCGTGTGTATGGTATGGGCATGCCTGGAGGCTGAGCAGATAAGGGCAGCATCACAGAAGACAGGTGCAGCAGAGGACCGTGGGAGCGGAGTGCATGGAGAGCAGCAGAGAGACCAGAGAGAATGTTCCAGTGAGCCCAGAGAGAGATTCTCAAGGGGCTGGGAGGCCTGCCAGCCTCCTGCCGCCCCCCCTCTCCCCAGCCCCGGCCCCCCTGCTTGCCCTGTACCTGGTTGTCTCACAACAAATGGTGTAAAAAGATCACTAAAGGCCTGAAAAAGCCGCTGAGGCCTCCAGGACTCTCCTTTAACCATCTGTCCAGATCCAGAGAGAACCTGCCCTGTGCCTTGCTCCCACCACTTTATCTTACAGAAAACTCCTAACCCAGGCTACACGCTGGGGGATTTCACAAATGCTGGTTTGTCTCGGTGGCCATTAGAACACTCTCAGACGTACAACAGTGTAAAGCACCCGCCGGAAGAGCATTAAACAAAGGCGCTTCATTATCTCAGAGAATTCAAACACCTACATGAGGGCAGGCCCTGATGGTTCTCAGCAAGGGCCTCAGGGAGCCAGACTCTTTCGTCTTTCTACTCGGCCTTCCTCAGCAGAGCAGCAGGGCCTGTGGTGACAAGACGACTGCCAGTGCCAAGGCCATGCGTAGATGTAGCAACATCCACTGGCAAGACCATTGCCACCCACGCACGCCCCTTCTTAGAAAGGATACTTGTGTAGTAGGCCCCGACTTTTGTTGCAGAGGACGGGCGGTGCGTGTGTGGCCGCCTTTGTAAGAGCAAAGGAAGCAGGGTGCGGAGTGGGTGGTGGATGTGCATTAAGAGGCCCCTGCATCTTCTCGTTCCTCTCATTTGCTGGTTTCCTTGCCCCAGGTGCCCTGCATGCTCTGCTCCCGGCTGGCCATCAACTCTGTTTGAAAAGGACCTGTAGGTGCTGCTTTTGCAGGCAAGCAGGTGTCCCAGGCTGAGGCCCAGGAGGTGTCGAGGGCTAGTAGAAGGAGGTGGAAATTTAGATCTCATGGGGGGTTGGTGGGCAGAAGAAGGTGCTGAGCAGTCTTAGAGGGCGAGAGAAGCCGAGGCCAGAGCCAGGGAGCAAGCTTGGGCTGCTGTGAACCACGCTTTCTCTGGGGACAAGGGGAGTGGACGGAGGAAAAGGAAGGACTTTTGTTTCAAATCCCCAACTGAGCCTCTGCTCTTCCTCCGCACACATGCCCCGTCTCCCCGCCCTTTCTGTTCTGTCTGCGCCCTGATGGTGTTCAGAGTTCAGCCTCCCGGTTCCTGGGCCCAGGAGGGGGCCCTTCTGCTACTTCCTTTAACTCGGGGAACCTGTCTACTCCCAAGCCAGAAAGAAACATTCGCAGCTGAAGACATGCGCTGCCAGAGAGCCAAATGAACGTGCGCGGCAAGAATTGCAGCATTTCCTCCTTTTAAATGGCCAGATAATATTCTTGTGTGTGTGACACTTGTCCATTCATCCATCGGTGGACATGCAGGTTTTCAATTTTGGGGGACTGTACCTAGTGTTTTCTGTATTGATTTGTGAAGTGTCTGTTCAAATCTTTTGCTAATTTTTTGTTGGGTTGCTTATTTTTTTTATTACTGACTTTTAAGAGCTGTAGGGTAAGGTAAAAGATGTCAGGCTTTCCTGCCCTCCCGCCATCAGGATGGATGATGGATCCTTGAGGTCCTGAGTGCATGCCTGCTGGCGGCACCTAGAGCGGGGCGTGGGCCTAGGTAGATGGGATTCACCTGGGCTGAGACTGGGCTTTTTAAGGGCGGCGTCACGGGGATGCCAACAGAAGCCAAGAAGCCAAGAACGAACAGAAGCCGAAGCAGAAGCCGAGAGAGAAGCAAGAGAAGCAGAAGCCGAGAGACGGCCGGAGAGCCCATACAGTGAAGACCTGCTGGGGGCTGGGAGGCCTGCCAGCCTCCTAGCTTCTCAGCCACTCAGCACCCCTACCTGGGGAACCCCAATAAAAGACCTGCAAAAAACCACTGAGGACTCTGACTCCTTGTAGGGTAAGGTAAAAGGTATCAGGCTTTTCTGCCCTCCCGCCATCAGGATAGATGAGGGAACCCTGTGATCCTGAATGCATGCCTGATGGCGGCACCTGGAGTGGGTACACCTGCGCTAAGACTGTGCTTTTTAAGGGCGGCGTCACAGGGACACCAGTAGAAGCAGCAGCAGCAGAAGCCGAAAGAGAAGCCGAGAAGCAGCAGAACGAACGCCAGAGAGCCCAGATAGAGTAAAGCCAGCACCCCTGCCTGCCATATGCCTGGTGAACCCCAATAAAAGACCTGCAAAAAATTGCTGAGGACTCTGACTCCTCCTTTACCCGGTCTGCTGGATCAGAAAACCTGTACCATGTCCATTCCCCTGCCCTTACAAGAGTTCTCCGCATAGTCTGTTTCTAGTCCTTTATCAGATCTGTATTTTGTGCTGACCTTACTGTGCTGACTAGGCTGACGACTAGGAGTAGGAAAAGCGGGTATCTTTGCCTTTTCCCCAATCGTTAGGGCAAAATGTCTAGTCTCATCATTAAATATGAGTTTAGCTGTAGGTTTTTATAGATGCTTTTTATTAGGGTGAGAAGTCCCCATTTATTCTCAGCTTGCTGACAGTTTTATCATGAACAGCTGCCCAATGACCTTTTAATAAATTTCTCTTCTGCCTAAATCAGCCCCAGTTGGTTGTCATTGCAAATCAGAGGCCTGCCTGATACATTAGACCTGCAACGTTGGGTTAAGTTCCTTCACCGCACCCGAGCCAGCTCTGAATAGGAGACTTGTGATGAGACTTTAAGTCCTTTTCCACCACCTAAAGAGAATAGCCGTGGCAATCTCTACGGCTATCTACTATGTCGTAGAAAAACTTTGAGTCTTATTATTTTTATCCCAACCTCAATAACCTTTTATCGGTAATCATATAAATAATATGTACTTATTATAAAAACCTAAACAACTCTTTAAAATGTAAAGAGGAGACAACTGTCTGAGATAACTGCCATTATCAATTTCAGAATCATCTTTCATGCTCCTCTTCATGTGTGTTCACACATACATGCATGATTTTCCATGAATGAACACACAGGGCACATGTGTTATCAGGTGCGCTGACCCTCTTGTCCCACAGCTGAGCCCCTACCCCAGCTCTCAGGGTTCTTAGGGTTGAGTGGACTCCACGGGGTGGTCTTCATGCAGGATCTGTCCTGTAACTGCCATCAGGTGTTGGCTGCAGCTGCAGCCGTCTGGGTGCTCGCCCAGGTGGATGTCCAGGCCAGCTTCCTGCCATGGCTGCAGTTGATGCTGCCTGTCAGTGGGAGCACAGCGGCGGCCACCCATGCTGTTGTCTGGAGCACCCACATGGGGCCTCCTCGTCTGCTTGGACTGCAAAAAGCCAGATCTGCTGCAGAGGAGGAGTAGGAACCCCAAAATACCCCGTGGAAGCTGAGACGTCTTATGACTTGGTCTCAGAAGTCCCAGAGCATCGCTCTGCCAATTTATTGATCAAGCAAGTTGTTAAGGCACGTCCAAGCTCAGAGTGAGCAATTAGACCCACCTGTCAATGGGAGAATTAGGAAAGAACTAGCAGCCACCTTTAATTTGCCACATTTATGATAGTGAGTATGTATTGAACACTGCTATGTGCTGGGAGCTGTTTCAAATGCTGGGGATACAGAGGTGAAGAAATAGTCTGTACTGTGAAGGAACTTGCTTTCGAGTGTGTGGACAAGTGAGCAAATAAATAAAGGTAAAGGAAAGAATATTTAAATTAATTTAGTCAATAGATTAAGTGATCGCCCTCTTTCTCCGAAGTCCTGGGAATTTTATCAGGACCTGTCTTTGGCACCATAGCCTTTCCCTTTAACGTTTCAGTGTTGACACTCCAGTGGGTGTCTTTCCAGCGTCACCACCTGTAAGAGCTCCTTGGGGAGTGACATTCAACAGAAACTGTGCAGAACAGTGGTGAGGAATGTGAGGGCTTTGGAGCCAGGTAGTGCAGGTTCAAATCCCTGCTCTGCCAACCTGCTAACTGTATGAGCTGGGCAAATAACCTCTCCATGCCTCTCTGTGCCTCAGTTTCCCCATCTATAAACTGAGGAATCAGGGCAATAATACAACCTAATCCCTAGGTAGTAATAACTAACATTTGTGAAACTCTTGCAAGAATGCCTAACACATAGTAGGTGCTTTATCCATGTCCATTGAACGAATGGACATCTCCTCAAGCTCTGTGAAGCTGAGCCAGCACTTCTGCTGCACGTGGTCCAGTCACCATGCGGACAACTCGGGCAGCAGCCACCAACCCCTCAACTAATCCAGGGCTAAGCCAACATGGGCTCCAAGGTGCTTGTTCACAAGTAGGCTTTAAAGGGTGATGAGCAGGCCCCAGTCACCTGTCATTTCAAGAAAACTAAACAAACATTCCCCTCAGGGCCTGCAGTGAGGCGACTGGGCAGGCTCACTCATTAGCACACCCCAGGAAGGCTCCAGGAGCAGCCCAGAGCAGGCCTCATGAATAATTAACACCTTCCAGCAGGAGCCTCAGCTTCCCACAGGCAGCTTTATGGGCTGTGTCAGAACTCACATCTGCAGCTGTCTGGCCTAGGACCAGCCACTGACCCCACAACCTCAGCGGCGTGAAGCGGCTGTGCCGGCACCCGCCCTCACAGGAGGCTCGTCTCAGCCGCACGCTGTGGGTTCAGAGGCAGCTGCTCTGCTGTTAAGCCGCCGGCTTACCTCCTGTGCCTTCCAGGCCTGGTAAGTAGGCTAAGGCCAGCCTGGGGAGATTACGTGCAGGGAATTAGAGCAGGAGAGAGCAGGATTAGGGCAACCTTCCCACGGGTGGCTCCGTTGGTTCCATCTGCAAAGGACTGGTGCCACCTTTAGTGAGGGGACACTGATGGGGAGAAGTCCCCCGTGAACGAGACGTGCTTACGGAGGCGCTGCAGCCTCCAGGACTTGCAAAGGATGGGCAGGTGGCAACAGGAATGAGGACAGTTGAGTGGGTCCCTGTCACTCACTGGGCAAGGCAACTTTCCTTTTGGGGCCTCCTTTCCTCACCTGTAAGATGGCAGTGCTGGTTCCACTCCTAAGGAGCTGCCCGAAGGACACAGAAACATTAATTCAAAAGGATACCTGCAGCCCTGTGCTTATTGCAGCACTGTTTACAATTGGAAGCTACGGAAGCAACCCAAGTGCCCCCAAATAGATGACTGGATCAAGAAGTGGTCTACATACACAGTGGAATATTACTCAGCAATCAAAACAGATAAACTCATGCCATTTGCAGCAACATGGATGGAGCTGGAAGGGATTGTGCTCTGTGAAATAAGCCAGAAAGAAAAAGAAAAATATCAGACGGTTTCCCTTATAAGAGGAATGTAGGGGAACCAAACTTTTGTCATGAAGAGGAGCACAAACCAGGTGTTGTGGAAAGCAGAGCAAGTTGAGTTCGGAAAGCTAAAGTTTTCCCAACAATAGGGGATCAGGAAAAAAATAATTATAATAAATTAAAAAACAAAATTAATAGGCAACTATAAATCAGAGACACCGCAGGGGAGGGGAAGGGAGAGGGAGCAAAACTGGGAGGGACGAGCACAAGGGACGACGGTGATGGTGCAGGGGTGACCTGGTGGTGGGAATTTTACGAGGACTACAGCTGAGAACGCACACATTGTACAAAAAGGAAGAATGATGTAAAATATATATAAAATTTTTTAAAAATATATGGCAATGTTGGTCCCACCTGGCCCAAGTATTCTTAAAACTCTGTGATTCGAATTGCAAAAGAGACCACACAGTTTCCTACAGACAGACGGAATTCAGTGTTGAATAAACAAGGGATGGGTGGATGGGTGGATGGAAGAAACAGCAGATGTGGCTGATATATAGGACTGATGAAAGGCAATTGAGTTTCCTTCCAAAGACGTGGAAATAATATAACTAAATCTACACCTGTGGATCAATTATATAATCTGCACGAAATGGATAAAAATCAGAATTATTCAGATACTCGAAATAAGATGAATAGTCATTCATTTATTGAGCACCTATTCACCAGACATTGTTTTTGTGTTTTATGACTATAATTTCATTTAATCCTCATAATAATATAAAGTAAATACATTATAATCCCCAACTGACAGATGGAGAAAGTGAGGTACAGAAATGTCTAGGCTAAACTTGTCTTGCTTCAGAAGCCATGGGTTAACATTCCCCAGTTCTGCCTCATAGGCCAGGCCCTGTAGGCCAGACTGGGCACTGGAGGTGGGCACTGTTACCTGAGGCCTGCCTGCCTCCATCACCCCTCAAGCGTCCTCCACACGGAAGGTCTGATCTTTGGACTCCTGGCTTGTCCAGCAGAAGTCCTCAAGTTCCCCCAAGGTCTTGCGTCAGCTCTGCCAGGTGCCAGGTCACAACTCAGTTCCTGAATGGGGACCTGGACCACAATGCTCCCTTCCCTCACACCAGCAGGGTGGGCTGGGGGCAGAGGCGCCTTCCCCCGCCCTGCCCATCCCTCCCGGGCCACACACAGGCCTGGTCCTACTCAGAATTCCCTCCACACTCCCAGCAATGCCCTTCCTCAAGGCAGGGCCTCGGGGGCCAGGCAGGCCTGCCCACGCACCGGATGGGCCCAGCACAAGGGCACAGGGCCAAGAAGCTTGGGAAAGAGTTCCTGGTGAGCTGGGCCCCCAAGCTAGTGCCACAACTTAAAACCGACTTCACCTACCTGAAGTCACAATGAATTCTTTTCCAGTCACACACATGTTGTCCATACCCTATAATGCCCCTGTAGTGGCAGGAGGACAGGGAGCGGGATTTCTGTGATCCGAGCAGACGGGTGAAGGAGAGAGTCCTGGAGCCCTCAATGATTTTTCAGGCTTTCTATTGGGATTTTACTGGGTACACAGCAGGCAGGGTGCTGGGGGGCCAAGAGGCTGGCAGGTCTCCCAGCCCCCAGCAAGTCTTCACTCTATCTGGGCTCTCCGGCCTTCTCTGGTGGTCTCTGCTTCTCTGCTCTCTATTTCGCTCTCCTCTCTGCTTCTGCTGGCGTCCCCGTGACGCTGCCCTTACAAGCCCAGTCTCAGCCCAGGTGCACCCACTTACGCATGCCCGCACCCCACTCCAGGTGCCGCCATCAGGCCTGCGTTCAGGACCGCAGGGATCCCTCATCCATCCTAATGGCGGGAGGGCAGGAAAGCCTGATACTTTCGACCTTACCCTACAGCCCCTAAGAGATATTTACCACTCGCCATCCTAAGACCACCATTATTGTAAGGATCAGTGAGAAAGAGGAGGAAATGCCTCTAGTTAAACTTTACCAGGCCAGCACTTGTAAGACTCACCTGGATTCCAGAGGTGGGGACGTGGAAACATGTGCTTCCCGGGATCAAGGAAATGTGGGTGTGATCCCATCTTACAGGTTAGGAAACCACGAACTTGGTGATGGTTTTTCACCCAAGGTCACATGGAAGATGTTTTCAACTACCTGACGCACCTCCCTAGTGGGGTGGGGGAGGGGAGGGCCAGGCTTGCAGGTGGAGAGGCACAGACCCCAGAAAGGGACGGTTGACAGTGGGTGGGACTTGGCCCTGTGCCCCTTTGGGGTGCTTAGTTACGGGGCACTCAGAGCAGAGAGGGCTTGTCGCTGTAGCAAACGTGGAGAGGAAGGGGTGCTGCAGGAGGGGTGAAAGCAGGCAGAACTCCAGCCGGTGGAGAGGCGTGGAGACCCCCATCCAATCGTCCTGGTTCCCCCCCACACACACCCAGTGCCCACCCCACACCCCTCCCACCCTAAGCCCCACGAACATCAGAGGAAGCCACTGCTGAGGAGGATCCCAGCGAGATGCTACACGTCAACGCACCGTGAACACGGTGGCGCCCTCCGCCAGGGTGTTTCCTGGACCAGTGGAGCTTTCCTGCTAGCACAGGCGACAGCGGCGCAACCCGGCCGCCGAGCGGGCCAGCGGCCCTGCCGTCTCCTGCGCAAGGAGCCCCAACGAGCAGAAGAGCAATTCAAGTCTTCTCTATTCTGCTCTCTTGAAAGATTCCAAATAGGGATGCCACGTCTCCCGTCTTGTCCGACAGCAGCGGTGTCTCCCAGCAGCAGCAGCCGCTCACCTGCAGCCCATTTAGGCTTCAGATTCACTCTCTCTCCCTCCCGCCCCCCTCTGTCCCTGTGAGTTCCAAAAACTTTCATTGGGGGGTAGGGGTGGAGGGGAGAGAGATTGGCCCACAATGGCCTTTCTCCTTTCTCTCAATTCCTCCCATTTCAGAGTCTACCCTTTTTCTCTTGCATACACACCTCTGCCCTTGGGAAATACACGTTATGCTTATTTATGTATGTATATAATGCATGCATGTTGCCGCCTATGTGTATTTTCTCACCCTTAAAAATGCTTTGGTTCTATCCCCTGTCACAGCGCACAGCCCGTGGGTCCCAAAGCAAAGGGTCTATCACTCAGAGTCCTTTGTACCGTGGAGGTGTGGGGAGCATGTTAACACCTTCTGTTTGTCAAGTGAATAATCATCAATGATCTCTTGACCTAGCACATGGCAGCTGTTGGACTCATGATCGGCAGGTAAATATAGTACAAAGAGTAAGATTCTCCTGGTGACTAAGATATTACTGTGTGCCGGCAAATGTAAGATTCCCCCCTAAAATTATCCTTAAAGAGAGGGTGTTGGGCCTCCCTGGTGGTGCAAGGGGTTGAGCACCTCACTATGAAGCAGTCCGCAGCCTCTGCAGCACGAGTTCGAGCCCCAGCCAGCCAGGGAGCTACCCACATGGTGAGGCAGACCTCTCCTGACTTGCCCGCTGCTCCCCTCAGCAGTGTGTTTCAGTCAGGCTGCCTGTTCTGTTCCCTGCTCTGTCTCAGGTGGATCCTCTCACCCCCTGCAACTCTGGCCTGTACCCCAGCACTTGTATGCATAAATAAATAAATCCTTAAAATAAAAAGTGGGTGTTGCCTTCCATCTAGGTCCTCGCAAAAAAATCTCACATGTTACAGGAGTCTCTCTTATTATTTTGAACATTAAATACCATCTTGAGAAGGTGCATCGGCTTGGAAAAAAAATCAGTTGATGCTAATTTGGGCTGTTTTGAAGATCTTGATAATCACCTGGCAGATGCAATAGAAAAGGAGACAAAGACATTTAGCACAGATTTATTTAGTCCTAAGGGGAAGGACCTTAGGATAGTGTGTGATGTTGTTAAAGGAGGGGAAAAGACTTTTAAAGCAATTTGTTTAGCAGGGCTGGGCACCCGCGCGGTCCCCACCAAGTCTGGCATTCTGGATGCTTCTCTCCAACCCTCTTGATCCTGAAGCCCCTGTATGCTCTGGTGGGCAGAACACCCCCCCCCATGTCCCCCGTCCACATCCTAATCCCTGGAAACTGTGACTGTGGCCCTTTTCCATGGTAAAAAGATAGATGTCGTGAAAGATCCTGAGGAGGGAGGATCATCCTGCATTATCCAGTTGGCTCAATACCCTCATACGCATCCTTGTAAGAGAGAGACTGAAGGTCAGAGATGTGGAGATAGAAGCTGAGGGTGAAGAGATGCTGCATAGCCAGGGCCCAGGGCCCAGCAACGCAGCAGCCTCTAGACTCTGCAAGGGGCAAGGATGTGGATTTTCCTCTCAAACTTCCAGAAGGAATGAGGTCCTGATGACGCCTTGATTTTAGCCCCGGAGGTCCTGGGAGACATCTGACCTCCAGAGCACTAAGATAATACATTTGTATTATTTTAAGGGAAAAAAACCCCTAACGGGGCAATGCACTTACTGCTTAGAGCGTGGAGGTCACGACTGTGTGTCCACAGGAAGAATTGTGCCCCGTGTTCCCAGTGACAGCAGTAGCCGCTCTTTCAAAAGCTTCTGTCTCTGCTAGTGGGATCAGAGGGGCTAAGCTGTTACAGACCTCGGAGAACAGAGAAACAGACGCTAATACACCGCGAGTGAAGAAGTTTGGATAAAATTTTTCCATTGAGACAGAATGGAAAAGGGCAAATTTGCAAATTAGTGTAAGCTTTTCTAGAACACGTGGCTTTCAGATAGCAAGTACACATTCTACGGGCTAAATATTATGAACGCTGGACTCTTTTGTTTATTTCCCTGAAGGTTTATACATTCTAGCTGGTCCCAGTCAGTGGTTTTTGTTTGTTTGGTGGATGGGCTGATTTGTTTGGGGATGTTCCAAATCTTTTCATTGGGAAGATGGAAAACTGCCTTATGCTTCGAGCGGTGTGTCCGAGCTGGGTACACACGGGCTTGGCAGGAACGGAATTAAGAAACCTTGAGGCTATGTTTTCCTCGAAGGAGAATACGACCTGCAATTACCTGCGAGCTCAGAGTGATGGCTCCCTCAGGACATCACAGACTCCTGGGTTTCAGGTCTTCCTTCCACCGGGCCAGCCACCCTGCATGCCTGTTCTGGGTGGTGATTTGAGGAGCAGTAGCTGAAACATTCAAGACAGACACAGGCCAGGGGGTCCTTTAACAGTCATTGCCAGCGTGAGCCTGAGAGTCCTTCACTTCACAACATCTCGAGAAGATTGTTGGGGCGGGGGCGTGAGTTCAACTAGCACTGGCCTTGCCAGATGCACTCGAAAGTGACTGTCAGGCTCCCTAGCTGCGACTACAAGTCCTGGTTTCCCCCAGGCCCTCTAGAGATGGAGGGGAAGAGTGGAGAGGTGCAGGAGCAGGAAGAGTGGGGAGAGGGAGTAAGCAGCGGGGAGTCCCCCAGGAGACCTACCTGAACACCCGATGTCCTGCCCGTCCAGCTGTAGCGGCAGGATGGGCACGGAGCAGGTTGCCTATGATTCCAGCAGACGGGGGAAGGAGAGAGTCCTGGAGCCCGCGGTGGCTTTTCAGGCTTTTACTGGGATTTTACTGGGTACACGGCAGGCAGGGGTGCCAGGGGGGGTGGGGGGATGCTGAAGGGCCTCCCAGCCCCCAGCAAGTCTTCCCTCTTTCTGGGCTCTCTGGCGTTCTCCGGTGGTCTCTGCTTCTCTGCACTCTGCTTCTTTTCGTTCTCTTTGCTTCTCTGCTCTCCTGGCATCCCCGTGACGCCGCCTTTATAAGCCCAGGCTCAGCCCAGGTGCACCCACTTAGGCATGCCCGCACCCCACTCCAGGTGCCGCCATCAGGCATGCGCTCAGGACCGCAGGGATCCCTCATCCATCCTGATGGCGGGAGGCAGAAAAGCCTGATACTTTTTATTTACCCTACACCAGCCTTCATATGTATAACCAAGGTCTGTCTCCTGGAATTCAGTGTCTAAAGACTCTTCCAGATAGTATTAGCAAGTTCTAATCCAAGCCAGTCACTGCCTCTTTCCAATAATTCATCAATTCCCCTATTGTTAGGAAAACTTTAGCCTTCCCAGCTCAACGTGCTCTGCTTTCCACAACTCCTGGTTTGTGCTCCTCTTGATGACAAAGAAAAGAGAAAACAAATTTTTTTGTGGGACCCTCGCCGGTGGTCGGGGATCGAACCGGCGCTGCAGAGGTTGACGGGCTCCTTTGCAGCCCAGCGCGCAACCGCTGCGCCAGCAGGGGAGGCCCAAGAAAACAAACTTTTAAAGGAATTTGAGGTCATATTTTGAAAAACTAAAAAAAAAAATCTCTGATTTGGCAACTTTTTCACTCAAAATTCCCTGAAGAATCTCAATTTGAGAAAAGAGTTGACAGCAAGATGGTTCGCAGAACGTGTCTGTGGTGTTTTGATTTTTGAAGGGCTTGTCCATCTCTCCTGCCTGAGCCCCCTCAACAACTCTGCGAGGTAAACAGGGCAACCGTCATCACCTGTTTGCCATCAGAGGCGCTGAGGTTTGGAGGAAAATGAACTCACACATCGGTGTGACGCTCACGATGGGCTGGTCCCGGGGGGCTAGAGCTCTTTAGTCAGAACCCTCCTCTGCAAGTTCCAGAAAAACCAGCTCAAACTTCGGTAAACAAGGCCCCCAAAATTAATTGATTCATGTGAAAAGTTCCAGGGGTGGGTTCAGAGGACCTGACTCAGCATCAGCAGCTCGCTCACTGCCCTCCAACCTCTTTCCAGCCTTAGTTTCTTCTGTGTTGCTTCCCCAGACAGGCCGAGCCCCAAAATGGCAGGAGCCACGCAGCCACCATTCCCAGGATTAGGTCCTACGGGTTTAGCAGGATCCTGTCCCACCATCGTTTGCACGTTTGCATGTCTTGGGCCTCTTGGACCTGACGCGAGTCCCATTCCCAGCCCCGAGCCCCATTCCCAGCCCCGAGCCCCATTCCCAGCCCCGAGCCTGCCACTATGGCTCAGGCACCTGCTCCAGCCGTGACTCCAGTGCCGGAGGGCCCGGCTTTCCCGTGGGAGCGGGAGGCAGGGCCCGCTGCCGTCCCTAACAGCAGGGGATGGGTGCTGGCCAGGGGGAACCCTAGGAATCGATTGTGGTCACCATTCTCACTATCTTTGAGAAAGTGGAGCAGGGCTGCCTCTCCTGAGGTCCGCTAGCGGGGGGGACAGACTCTGGACACGGGACCTCTTGACACCCTGGGGAGAGGACTTGGTTGACACACCTTGAAGTGCTGAACTGATGCCAGAGCTCAGTCCCTCTGCTGTCTGGTTCTAAACTCATGCCCATTGTCACGAGTCCCAGCCTGCACCCACCCCCCATGTTCACACTGTCAGCCAGTCTCCCGCCACCTCTGCCGGCACCACCTTTCCTTTAGGAAGAACATGAACTTGGGTGTCCTCCCCATAGAATTTCCTTCACCAGTGCATCCATGCGCCATCACCTGAGGGGTGTCGGGGGTGAAAACATTGCTTAAAAATGAACAGTAGGGCCTCCCTGGTGGTGCAGCGGTTGAGCGCTGGCTTGCGAAGCTGCCCGCGGCCTCTGCGGCGCTGGTTCGATCCCCTGCTGCTCCCCGGCCACCAGAGGAGGGTCCCGCATGGCGCGCAGACCTCTCCTGCCACCCGCTGCTCCCCTCAGCAGTGTACCTCGGTCCTTCTGCCTGCTCTGTTCCCTGCTCTGGCTCTGGTGAATTCTCTCACCCTCCTGCGCTTCTGACTGTACCCAGTGCTTGTATAAATAAATAAATAAATCTTTTTTTAAAAAAGTGAACACTAATGTAAAAATATATAAAATAAATAAATAAAATGCAAAAGGCCTAACTGCTGAAAGCCATAATAAAAATAAGTATGATCTATATAGGGGTAAAAATTAAAAAAAAAAGTATTGCATTATGGGAACTAAAAAAAATATGAACTTGGGGACGCAGTTAACATTCAAGCCTCCTCAGGTTTCCTTCTGATTGGCTGGAAAGCAAAGGGAAGGCCCTCCAGGCCCCAGCCTCTACTCCGTTCTTCACAAGGAGGTCCTGCCGCATGCTGGCCACCGAGTCAGTGAGGGGTACCCTACGATGCACCCCCACATGCCTCTTTCTCCCCATTCCCTACTCTTGGGTGTTTCTCTAGTCAATATGGTTCTGATCCACTTAAGAAACTGCTGTGACTGTAACTTGCAGTGCTGGAGACTGACTTATCTCTTTTTGTCCCCCCAAATGCCCTGCATATAGTCACTTCAATAAGTGACTCTGACTTGTGTGACCCCACTCTGGGCGACTTCAGGCTTAACATTCAATAGACTAAGAGCAGACTTTACTTATTTCTATTTTTAAATTATCTTACCACAGATTATTCCAGAAGTCACTGGATTATTCCAGAGTGGATGGAAGCAATTTCATAAGCATTGCATAGGGTATGAATTGGTCTCAGGGTAATTTTTCTAATTGAAGATCCTTCACAGCACATCTTTTAGAAATAGTTTCTCCAAAAGGTATCCTTTCTTAGCCTAGTTCTCATCAATAAAAAGTCTCTTTTTATAAGTCTCTTTACATTCTTTGAATTAATCATTCTTTCAATAGCAAGCTAGCTAACTAGATGGTGGATGGTGGATGGATGAATGATGGATGGATGGATGGATGGATGGATGGATGGATGGATGGATGGACACAGACAATATATTTTTCTTCAAAATTTTATGTGTCCTTTAGATCCTTTTCCTTACATCAGGCTAAGGACAGGGAGTTAGATTACCCAGAGCATTAAAGATTTCTCGCCTCCACCAGTCTTCATAGGACTTCTTCTCTTCCTAAGGCATAGCTCATGTGCTTAGGCTGTTTTGCAGAAGAAGAGCTTAAAGGGGAATTAACGTTTTCTGGAGGCCTGCATGCATTTCCAAAAATCGGTAGGGTGGTGCGTTTTTAATAACACCAACTAATTACCCTCTTTAAAATTAGCTGTTAAGTTGAAGCCTTTAGGATTACCACCTTTGAACATGTCTAATAAAAGCAACTTATTATGAATAAAATGTGGTTTCAATATGAAGATACCTCGAGGGAACAACCATTAGTACAAGAAAAACTGTCCCTAGTTCAAATTCAAAGAGATTGACTGTAAATCCATCAACAGAGGAATGTCAGTTGCAAGAGCTAAATTTATGTGAAGAGTTTTCCCTTTTGCTGAGAGCAGTGGGCTGCACTGATATAATATTTGTTTTCTACCCACTGGGTTATAAAGGTAATGAGGAAAGGGAGGGCTGTGTGGAGGATGAGAGCTGCGGGGATCCAGAAAATCTCTCATTTGCCAGCTCTTGCGTTTGTTACCTACTCCCCACACTATCGTGGATCTAAAAAAAGCAGCATAATATATATATAGCACACAGTATACTTGTCTAATTTTTTTTTAGCAACACAATATATTTGACTTGGTTCATTAAATCATACTGTAGAAAATGGCCTTAGAAATTACCCAGGCCAGCCCCACTTCAGGTCTATTTTATAGACACACTGAGGATCACAGAAGACCAGAAACTTTGCCAGGGTCCAAAGGTGACAGTCCCAAGCCTTCCAAATCTCCAGTCCGTGCTCTTTCTACATCAAGACCCGCATATGTTCTTATGTTTCATACTTGTCATCCACTTTGGTTGGCCGGCCGGGGACAAGAACCAAAATACCAAACCCAAGAACCACATGCCAAACCCAGTGTGTGTATTAAACATCTCACCAGAAGCACTATTTAATACGAGATCTTGTCCAGACTTAGAATTCTTAAAAGGCAACAAATCATACATTGGAAATGAAATGGACAAAGATTGAACTATTGATTCACGTGATTCTTCGAAGACAGGAGTCCATTTGTTGCAAAAGTAGACAACAGAGGACAATGGAGGCAGCAGTGCTGGAAAAGACCTCAGTGCTCTGGGGGAAACACTTCCAGGCAGCCTGCTCCACCTCTCTGCTCTTTTGCCATCACCTCCTCTACTTACTCTCTGCAACCTTCTTTGACATGACTACCACATGGTGCTAAAAAAAGGTAGGTAAGAATGTTCATGTGACACCCATATCAGTTTCCTTTTAAACTAAGCAAGATAATTAGTAAAATAAACTGAAGACAGGGTAAGTTTTCATCTCTAATGCAGACCTGGGTTAGTATCTTCCCTTAGCCTCTTGCATATATAATTTTACAAAAAAGTAAGATACCTTAGGGCCTCTCTTGGTGGTGCAGCGGTTGAGCACTGGGCTGCGAAGCTGCTGCAGCCTCTGCAGTGCTGGTACGATCCCCTGCGAGGGTCCCACATGGCACACAGACCTCTCCTGCTGCTCTCGCTGCTCCCCTCAGCAGTGTACTTCCTCAGTCTGCCTGTTCTGCTCCCCGCTCTGGCTCTGGTGAATTTTCTCACCCTCCCGTGCTTCTGACTGTACCCAGTGCTTGTATAAATAAATAAATCTTTAAAAAAAAAAAAGTAAGATACCTTAGACATTACTTTGCCACTTAATTTTTTACCATTGTAATATAATCCAAACATCTTCCAAGGTCAGAGTATTGTATCAATCAATCAAAATTATTTTTTAAAATAGGTGCTAAATATTCCACAGCGTGTCTATGCCATAAATCAACTCAATTTCCTATTGTTAGATATTCCATGTCAAATCAGGTTTGCTGTTGCAAAGGTTGCAGTAATCAAGTGCCTGCCAGTGCCTATGGTACAGTAACATCAAATGTCAGGATCCCTATCATACTTCTTGTCCAGAAAGATAATTAGAATGGACGCCATGGTCAGCAGCTCCAGACACCCACTAATCATTTTGTTCATCTCTGCTCGGCGAGTTCATAGGTGTTCCTTGGTTTCTGAATTTGCATTTGACACCATCTCTTCCCTGTTTTATCTCAAAGACGGAAATCTCAAAATGTTAACTCTGCCTGGAACAGCTCTACCAGTAGCAGAAAAGTGCTGCTGGAGCGAGAAAAATGCTGCATCAGGTCGTGAAAGCACTTAGAACAGAACACCTTGGATTCCACGCTAAACGGCAGCTTTCACGAAGGCGACCAACACTGCCATTTTGAAACGGTGATGAGGGAAGCAGCTGACTCCCTGGGAATAGGCAGACCTGTAGTTTCCAGCCAGCGGGCAGAGAAACATGGAGGTTTCTTTCTCTGCAAGAAAAGAGGTACGTTTCTCCACATGCCTTTAGTCCACAAAGCTGAGTGGATCTGGTCATTGCTGCACTGGGACAGTTCTACAATTGCAGGTACTCTTTGGAAGTCTTCCATCCATCCTCATCCAAGAGTAGAATACTCTGGAAGTACTAAGAAAGTACTCAGTACTTAGTCTAAGTACTCTGGGTTATTCAGAATTCCAGATTTGTATCCAGGCTACAGTCCTTACCATTGAAAGAGTATTGACAGCTGAAGGGAACTTTTAGCCTGGATCTTCTCTTCCTCATCTATCAAATGGGGGTAACTTGTGAGGTCTGCATAGGCTGCTGCAGAGATTAAATAAAGCACAGCAAATGTGTGACACATTGAAAAGTCGTAATTCTCTTTGTTTGGGGTCAGCGAGTAAGTGGAAACATAGCCCTATTCTCTCCCCTTGTGAATCAAATAGATGCATCAAACAACACCCATCATTATGGCTTGTCGCTTATTGCAGTTTATCCCTCACCAGTTTCCTCAGGATTGCCAACTGAATGAACACTTTCTTAGCACCTGGGAGCTAAATGTGCTAATGTTGGTCTCACTATTCAGGAAACCAAAGTCATGGAATGAAGAGCTAACCAGGACTGAAGCATCAGTGCTCCTTAGGGTGGCTTCTGGAAGCAGATGACTGATGTAGCCCTGCCTTTTCTCATGGTTAAACAGATTTAAAATAATTGCTAGCAATAAGGAATAGGAGAGTGACAGTTTCAACAGATCTTTTGAGAAATATTTTCTGACTCCCCTGGGATGCTCAGTATCCAATGTGGTCTCAATTTTTGAGACATTTTCTTTAAAAAACAAAAGAACAACACCAAGAGAAGATGTAGAAAATATGCATACACAAAGGTGGCTCTAGAAGCAAACTCTTGGAAGAGGTATGTTTAGGGGTTGGTGGTGCGTAGATGACGGAGGCTCTCGTTTAGTTTGTTAAATGTTGAAGACTTAAGTTGTCCAAAGAGAGCTTACTGCACATTGAACTTTATATCAATACATAAACTAGGGCCTCCCCGGTGGCGCAGCGGTTGAGCGCTGGGCTGCGAAGCTGCCCGCAGCCTCTGCAGTGCTGGTTCAACCCCTGGCCACTGGCGAGGGTCCCACATGGCGCGCAGACCTCTCCTGCCACACCCGCTGCTCCCCTCAGCAGTGTATTTCGTCAGTCTGCCTATTCTGTTCCCCGCTATGGCTCTGGTGAATTCTCTCACCCTCCTGCGCTTCTGACTGTACCCAGTGCTTGTATAAATAAATAAATCTTTAAAAAAAGAAAAACCATAAACTATACACTAGTGAGATCACTAGTGAGACCCTAAGAACGCTGCAACTTAACTGATAGCTCATTGGGGAGTTTTATTGATCTTTAGCCCATTTCTCTGTAAGGGGCTCTTTTTTCCAAAAATGGGTTCTATTCCATACACCGATCACCATCCTGGGTTCCTGTAGCTGGGGTTACACCGTCATTCAGCAAGTCAGTTACTCTCCTCTGGACCTCGCTCAGATATTAATGTCTTTTAAAAGCTGAATTGAGGCTGTTTCCTACTAGGTAGCAGCATTAATGTCACCCTGCATGACATCATGACTACACCTGCATGACATCACGACTACACCTGAAAGAGAAAACTTGGAAATCATCCAAATGGGGAAGAGCTAACTAACACTATGACCGTAGGATGGAGTATTTGCAGCCATGAAGAGATCTTTGTAAACATGAGACCATTTCTCTAAAGGCATAATGAAAAACTATACATACACAAATCAATTATGTAAACATCTCACTGAAAAAAAGATGGAAATAGGCCAATATGATAAAAAATACTCCACTTAATGTGAGCCTTTTCCTATATATGCTTTTCTACACCCTCTAAATTTTCTATAATGTGCATTTAAATCTTATTAGAGGGGAAAGCAGAAAAAAAGTGAGGGGAAGGGCAAAATGTTTACCATTCTAAGCAGTAGAACAAAGTGGGGCATCACCATCTTTGTGTGAATGGTCCACTAGTAATTAGAGTCCATTTGTCCATTAGTGCTATGGCCTGAAGTCATTTTCTTTTTTGTAGTCACCATTATTCTCAGCCATAGTTCAATAAAAAGCTTTAAAAAAAAAAAAACCCTACAATTCTGGGCTTTCTCTCCAGCATACATTTATGCCATTGGTTTAGAAAGACAGGTCAAAAATTATTTTCTTAGACTTTGCCCATTCTCAAAACTTCTCAGAATCCCTGTAGGTACCAATTCTGAGCTAGATCTTCAAGTGGCAGGTTATTTGCAAATTTTCTTAACCTGCCATGAATATCCTCAACCAGAAAATCTATAAAAATGTGAAGAAATATAGGATGACAGAAGAGCCTATAATTTAGATCAGCACATAATCACCAATGAGCAACCTCTGGAAATTGCTGTGAAAAGGTTAGGCCACTTGACTAAATCAAACCCCTCTTTCCCAGCCATACAGATTTTATGGGAAAGTGTTAGGTGGGTTTCTGGAATAAATATATAGACATTCCTGGGTAAATATGTTCCAACATTGTCCAGCAGCCTGTGGATTTTCTCATTTTGGACTAAGGGATGCCTGCTGTCTAAAACTCAATGAGGAATAGCTTATAAATTTACAGTAAAGATGAGAAAATATTCAGCTTCTCTAGATGAATGCATTATCATTTTAATCAAACCAGAAAGTTTCCCTCATTTAAATTCTTGGAGAACGTTTAAAAGTAAAAATGTCTGCTATTAGGTCACATGGTATAGATTCCACTTGTTTAGAGGACACTGTGAATTTATACTTTGGAAGTTCCTTTATAATGTTTCTTGTCTAGAAGCTAAAAGGATAAATATGGGCGCTCCTTTCTGTAGACCAAGTGGCATGATTAAAGCACCCCATTCACTACTGATCACTCTGTGTCTCTGCTTAAGTCACTGAATTGACTCCCTTCCACCTGGCCCCACTGTCAGTTTATTTGTAAACACAGAGGTGACAGTAGCCTTTGGGGTTGTAATGAAATTTGAATGAGGCAACGCATGTGCAAGGGGTACTAAAGAACTGTGAACGTGTACTAAGGTGTTTGCTACCTGGCAGCCACTCCAAGCTTTGCATGACTCCATTGAATCCTCCTGAGCCCCTAGGAAGGGGAGCCGCACCATCACCACTTACGTGAAGTCCTCAGATATCAAGCACGTGGTCCAGTCCACATTGAGTGGTGCTCAAGACTAAAGCAGTCTCCTCAGCTACATTATCATCTAGCACAATACACACTGTAATGTCTATGATGTGTGACAACTGGAGAAGTAAAGACAGACCATCAGCTCAGTTTCTCCTCTATAAAAGGGGCAGCAACCGCCCATTCTGCCCTTGAGCTGATTAAATAAGACAATGCATGGAACGCATTTAGCAGAGTATTCAGTGCACACAAAGTATTCAGTGTCGGCAACTATTGCGAAGGCTGTTGTTTTTTAGTAAAAAAGCACTGGAGCAATTATTCCCATTAGGTGAGCCAGCTCTCTGAAATGCAAATAATTATGGCCATAGAGTCCATTTTCTCTCAGATAGAATTAAGTTCTAATAATTATTCTACATTTCCCACATGAGTTACGTAACTGGACTCCATCCCCGGTTACTAAGGAATCATTTGTCCAGGGGCATGATATTATTCCTCCCACCACACATTGTCAAGATTGAAGAGTGACTGCTTCATAAAAGAACACCTCGGCACTCAGTATAGTGAACTTGGTCCTGACACTCTTAAAGCTTAAGAGGTAAGGGGGTGGATAATCCAGATGAGCTGACAATTTTTTTTTTTTGCAAGGACAGTTATAAAATAACATTAACACAGAACTTCATGATCTTGAACTGTTAGTGTGTTCTAGCTTAGAGAGCCTTTGGGGCGGCGCTCACTACGGTGGTTCCCTCCCTCACTCCTCTCAGGACTCCAGGACTCCTCTCAGAACTGGGGTTCCGTCTCTTTCATATTCTCTTCCATTCACGTCCACAGTGATCCAGACTCTGACTTAAGTATAGAAAGTAAGGAGGAAAATTGGGCCTCCCAGGTGGCACAAGGGGTTAAGACACAACCTATGAAGGTGCCCGGATCCGCTGCAGCATGAGTTCCATCCCCAGCCAGAGAGTTACCCACATGGTGCAGCAGACCTCTCCTGTCTCCCCCTGCTCCCCTCAGCAGTGGAGTTCAGTCAGTCTGCCTGTTCTGCTCCCCACTCTGTCTCTGGTGAGTCCTCTCACTCCCTGCACCTCTGGCCTGTACCCGAGTTCCTGTATGCATAAATAAATTGATCTTAAAAAAAAAGTAATAAAGAAAATAATGTAACAAAATAACCAAAACAAAGACCTAAAGACTATACAGTCCCATTCTAAGTAGAAACCTTCAGATTCTGTGCTTATTTCACCATTGCTGACCACCATGTATGTGACGCAACTGTGGAGGCACAGCCTTCTAAGGCAAAGGCCTTAGGTCTTTGTTTTTGTTTTTCTTTTTTTAAAGATTTATTCATTTATTTATACAAGAACCAGGGTACAGGCCAGATGCGCAGGAGGGTGAAAGGATTCACCAGAGCCAGAGCAGGGAGCAGAATAGGCAGACTGACGAAGTACACTGCTGAGGGGAGCAGCGGGCGCGGCAGGAGAGATCTGGGCGCCATGTGGGACCCTCGCTGGCGGCCAGGGATCTAACCGGCGCTGCAGAGGCTGTGGGCAACTGCTGCGCCACTAGGGAGGCTCAACGGTGCCTTCTTGAAAGCTCCCACTGTGGGGTTCAGTCAGCAGGTGATGCCAGGGACTGGAGAGTGGAAGCAAACAGTGCTGGCAGCAGCCGTGCACAGGGGGCTTGGCGTAAAGCAGCCAGGCCCACGGTCACAGGGAGAGGGAACAAACAAGGGAATAGACTGAGGATTATGGGAGCCCTGTTTTTCACTATAGTCTAAAGGAAGAACAAATACGGAAAGGGGGGAAGCCAGAATAAATCTTGTGGAGCATTAGTGGAATGAGACATGGGTGGAACTCGTGGTTTCTAACAGGAATGAGGAAAGAGAGGCTAGATGAGGAAACCATCTACTTTTGGTGCTTATTTCTTAATTGTCAAAGCAACGACGGCACAGTGGCAGGGAGCACAACTGAGCGTTCAGGTCTTGGTTCTTAAATACCATTCTCCACTGGAGTCAGGAATCTTCAGAGACATGGCTGATGCCAGCACTGGGGGAGAGAAAATGCAAGATGGAACCTGGGATGTCTTGTGGTGGCTGAAAGGACGTGCTCACAGAACCACGGGAAGGTATAGCCATTAAACAGTAGGGAGTTCCTCAAAAAATTAAATGAATTCTGAGGCCTCCCTGGTGGCCTAGGGCTTAAGTCCCAGTGCTAGCACCGTGAAGTCCCACCTCAAAGGCCTCAGTTCAACCCCCCGCCAGGGAGCCGACCCACATGGTGCAGCAGACCTCTCGTTTCGCCTGTTGCTCCCCTCAGCAGTGTGTTTCAGTGAAGCTACCTGTTCTGCTCCCCACTCTGTCTCTGGTGAAACCTCTCACCATCCCCACCCCCAACCTCTGGCCTACACCCCAGTTCTTCTAAGCAAAATAAATAAAAATCTTACAATAAAGGAATAATTCTTAAAAAATAAAAATAAAAGAATTCCTATAGCACTCAGCGGTCCCACTGGATGATATCCAGAAGAACTGGAAGGAGGATCTTGCAGAGATATTTGTATAACCCTTGTTCATCACAGCAGGATTCACAACAGTCAAGGGGTTGGAGCAACAATGTCTATGAGCAGATGAATGGATCAAGAAAATGAGTTTCACCCTTATCGTGGACTGGGAAGCAGCCTTCAAAAGGAAGGAAATCCAGTCATATTCTATGTCCTGGTTGAACCACAGGGTCATTAAGTAAGTGAACCAAGCCAGTCACAGAGAATGAAGACTGTGATTTCACTCAGGAAGCAGCTCAGGCAGTCAGAATCACAGAAACAGAAAGAAGACAGGTGGTTACGAAGGGCTGGGGAAGGAGGAGGAACTAGTTTTAGTGAGTTTAGGGTTTCTGTGTTGCTGGTGGGAAAACCTGTCGAGATCTCTTCCAAGACACAAATACACTTAACACTACAGTAGACTTAAAACATGGTTACGATGGTAAATTTGTTATGCTTTTTACCTCAGTTTAAGAAACCTGTGGCGTGTTGAAATGACACGTCAGTGCTCCCACTAGTCAAATGTAGGACAGCTGGAGCATCGGAATAAATGATCATTTGCAGATTATGAAACCGTCTGTATCCCATAGTGACATAAATCAGTAGAAGAGATAAACTGCCAATGAAATGTAGAAGCAGCGATTAATCACCATTTGGCACTGATTCAGGAAAGAATCGTGAATAGATGCTAAAACTATAGTTTTATAATGTAGACAGTCTCCAAGTAGCTCCCCACAAAATTCTTATTAATAAGTGCAAAATATTTACTAACTTCATGGCGAGGAGACTTTGCAGACATAACCAGCTGTTAAAAAATTAACCTCACCAGTCACGGGAGAAATTGACACTGCGCCTCCTGACCCTGGGCAGAGAACACAGCATCGCTTCTCCGGGGCTGCTGTCAAAATTCATAAACTGAATCTAATCATGAGCAAACATCAGACAACCCCGAGGAAGCTCCTTCTACAAACAACTGGCCAGCCCGCTGCAAAAACGTCGGTCATTAAAAAATAAGGGGGAAAAAATGACAGTGTGGTGAGGTCTCTCCACTTACTACATCAGTGAGCAGAGCTCGGGTCCCTAAATGTTGTCTTTTCTGCCACTTGTTGGCATTCAGAGACTTCCTGTAACCAAGCTCTTCAGTCTGCGAGCATGAAGCCCCCACCCTTACTCTGCAATCCAGTGTCATCCCTGCCTTTGGTCACGCTGTGAGGCCATCCCGGCAGCTTTCCCTTTAAAGAGAACAAGTTCAAATCTACTTGACAGTTTTAATCACTGCCAGTTATTAAAAAGATTTGAAAGAAGGGGGGAAGCATACTCAGGAGGTACGCCAGGCTGTGGAAGGCTAAAGGGAAACTATCAAATGCACGCATCATCCTGGATTGGATCCTGGATCAAAATGGAAAGGATAATAAGGACATCTTTGGGATAACTTGCGTAGGCACCATGGACTCTCTTACAATTTCACCAAAGCCCATACACTTTTGGTTTTCTAACTATGAGAGATTTAAAACTCTTCAAACTTCTATTTTGCTCCTTGGAAACACATTTTGACTTCAAGAAACAAAGTGAAATGTGTCTAAGTAGTGAATGAAAAAGCACCAAAAAATAGAGCTGGGGTTAGGGGTGCAGGATAGGAGGGAGTGGCCAAAGTGTCCTCACTTCCAGCAAAGTTGTGGATTTTTCATTTATTTTGGTCATTGTTGGTATTTCCTTGTACACGCGATGGAGGTGGTTAAAATGAGAGAAAAGCAAAAAAAACAAACCACACCTCTCCTTGCTCCCTGCCACGGTAGGCAGGTCGGAATAATGATTCTCTGCTTTGCATTGTACCTTCACTTACAAATTCGTGCCAGTTATGAAACAGCTGACTGAGAAGGGAGCCTTGGGGAGGCAGAGCTACGACCACTAAAACAACCACCTCTCAATTACTGAGTAACTAATCTTATATCACTTGAGATAATAATCGGTTCATTAATGTTTAAAGGATTACAACCTTGTGATAAAACACTAGAAGCTCACAAGCAAAAAATGTAGAAACATGACACTTAACCTTCTCCTCCCCTCCCCCATTGTTATTAAATGAATTTTATAAGGTTGGGGTCCAATTCCAACTCTCTAACCAGTTATGTGACTCTCAAGGAAATCCCTTCCCTCCCATCGGTCTATTGATTAATACTAAAATAGGTGTGTTGAGCCAGATTTTACAGTCCCTCTCCTCAACGACATTCTAAGATTCTAAAGTGCAAATTTCAATACTTCTTTTTTCCTGGTGAGCTTTTTTGGGCAGAACTGATAAGCTGATTCTAAAATTCATATAGAAATGCAAGAAAACCAGAATAGCCAAAACAATCTAAAAAGGGAACAAAGTTGGAAGACACACTTGTCAATTTCAAGATGTAACACAAAGCTACAATAATCAAGACAATGTGATACTGGTGTGGTGATAGTCCTATTGGTTAATGAAATAGAATTGAGAGTTCATGAACAAACCCATACATTTATAGATAACTGACAACATAAGGTGGTCAGAAAATTCAATGAAGAAATAGTCTTCCTCAATAAATGATACTAGGACAACTGGATTTCCACATGTGGAAGAATAAAGTTGGACCCCTACCTTATAACATATATAAAAAATACAAAATGAATCAGATGTAAATATAATTGCTAAAACTATTAGGGGAAAAGAAGATATACATATTTAGGATCTTTAATGACTTTTATATGACAGTACTACAAAAAAAAAAAATCAAAGAAAAAACAGATGTCATCAAAATAAAATCTTTTATGCATCAAATGACACTATCCAGAAAATGAAAAAGCACACAGAATGGGAGAAAATATTTGCAAATCATCTATCTAGTAAGGATTTTGTATCCAGACTAAATAACTCCTATAAAATAAAAATAACCAAATTTAAAAACAGGCAAAGGATCTAAGCAGATATTTCTCCAAAGAATATGTACAAATAGCCAAATGAACAGAAAAATGTTCAACATTAGCAAAATGCAAATCAAAGCCGCAATGAGACACCTCTTCACTCTCTCTCTCTCTCTCTCTCTCTCATACACACACACACACACACACACACAGATGTGTAAAATAAGAGACAGTGTTGCCAAGGACAAAGAGAATTTGGAGTCTCAAACATTGCTGGTGGGAATGTAAAATGAGTTAGCCACTTTGGCAGTTCCTCAAAGATTAAGCAGAGTTACCATATGATGCAGCAATTCTACTCTTAGGTGTATGTGTGTGTATATATATATCTCTAAGAAAACTGAAAACATGTCCATACAAAAATTTTATACAGGAATGTACATTGCAGCATAAAACAGTAGATAATATTAGCCAAATACCCATCAACTGGTCAACAGACAAAATATGGACAAATCACACAACAGAAGACCATTCAGTCATAAAAAGGATACATGCTATGACATAAATGAATCTTGAAAACGTCCTGCTGAGTGGAAGAAGTCAGATACAAAAGGCCACAGGTTTCTGATACCATTTCTGTCAAGTGGCTGATACCAGTGAGACAAGACACAGATCGACTGTTGCCTGAGGTGAGCAAAAGGAAGAATGAAGTGTCTGCTAATGGGTATGGAGTTTCTCTGGGGGATGATAAAATGTTCGAGTTAGATAGTGGTAATGGCTGCACAACTCTGCATGTATGATAAAAACCAATGAATTATACAATTTAAAAGAGTGGACCTTATGGTATGTGACTATATCTCAAATTCAAAAAAGCCAGTGGCAATCCTTGAAAAATGGATTTTGACACTTCTGTTTCAGTCCCCATGGGTTCAAGAAAATACAAAAATACTTGCAATATTTGACAGATAATTCCACTGCAACAAATACTCGAATAAACCTTTTTAACCAAATTATTTATAGGTAGCAGCTGATAGCCCATTTGTACTCATTTTGCTTCTAAGCAATAAAGATTCTGAAAGTGCCTCGGAGTTTATAATTTCTCTCCTAGCCCTTTTTCAATTTATATTTCTCTCAAATAACTAAGGTTAACCAATTTCTTTATTTTAGAAATACTGTCATCCAGAAGCAGGTAAAATTATGCTGCTGTAATGATTAGTTGGCACAACCATCTTTAAGCAGTACTTTCAAATTTAATTCCTGTATATAAGACTATAAAAAGGCTAGGCAAGAAACAATTTTTCAGTATTGGCATTGCAATGTAATATGTGTGACCAGATTTTTTAAGCCAGGAAACAAATGCAGACATACTTTCCCTTGCAATAGAAATAGAATTCTAGACTTAATTGTATTCAGTAATAAACGTTTAAGTAAAAATTTTCCAAAGTTCTACCAAAAAAGAAAACAAAACAAAAAACCATACTCTTCCTCTTCTCTAACAGTGTATGTATATCTGGTTTTCAACATCAGAAGGCTGTAAACATTGCATCAGCAATATAATCTACAATAAAAGCTTTGTAAGCATTTGAAATAGAATGAATCATTAATACTATTCTGATATCACTGAGTTGCAATTTAAGTTAAACGAGAGTACTGATCCTTCTAAAAATACTAAGTGTAAAGAGTAGGGCCTACACACTTTAAGAAATAAACATCAGGGCCTCCCCAGTGGCGCAGCGGTTGAGTGCTGGACTGCCAAGCTGCCTGCAGCCTCTGCAGTGCTGGTTCAAACCCCGGCCACCGGGGAGGGTCCCACATGGCACGCAGACCTCTCCTGCCGTGCCTGCTGCTCCCCTCAGCAGTGTACTTTGGTCCTTCTGCCTGTTCTGTTCCCCGCTCTGGCTCTGGTGAATCCTTTCACCCTCCTGTGCTTCTGACTGTACCCAGTGCTTGTATAAACAAAAAAATAAATAAATAAATCTTTAAAAAAAAAATAAACATACATCAAGGTCTGCCATGATTAAAGCTACGTTAAAAAAAAAAAACAACATATTACAATAGGGTGACGTGGTTTTCATTGCTTAAGTTCAATGAAAATTGCATATATTCGGTTCTTGCGCTTAACAGTAGTTGACACGATGGCGGGGCTGCTAGCCACAAGAAAGACAAGCTCGGAAAGGATGGCCTCATCCAACTCAGGATTACTTTTGTAGTAATGTGTAGACACTGCTTGGCCAGCCCAAGAGATGACAACATTTGCCCCTTTAAACTAAGTTACCCCATTACCTTATAAAGATGTGAGGGTCAACATTTGTTTTCTTGAAGGCTCACCACTCCACAGTTTCCAACATAGTAACGCACACCACAAGAAGTTCTATTGAATCATGTATATGCCAACAAAGGTCTTGATAAAACAAGAAATGGGGGAAGTAACAAGTGATTTCTGAACCTCACACTTGAGTGAATCACTGTGTATACCAAAGGCAGGGTTTAGATGTCTCCATGTGAAAACATGGAGGATTCCTATCATGCCTGATAGGATTCTAAAGAAGAAAGAGCACATACTCCACATACTCTGTTTTTTAAATAGACAGGCCTCAAAAAGCAGTTTAATCAGTTTTTCTTTAATATCACATCTCTTCTAAATAATTCTCACTTTTCATTTCTAGAAAAGGTAAGAAAGAGTTTGCAAGAACACATGCAAACATGTGTCTCTAAGGCGATGAGCTGGTCTGCTAAGTTGCATTGTTTTATTCAAGTAAAAAGCCCTTCTAGAATAAGGGGCCTGTAGAGGAAACCAATCCCCTTCAACTCTTGGGCCTGCACACTTGGTAGGGTTTCTAGCATTCTGAAAGCCAACAGGTAGATGCTCATTTGAGCATTAGCAAAATGGTTTCTATTTACATTTTAAAAAATGTAACGCATGTTAAGTTTTCTGGCAGATTTTTTTTTTGTATGTTACAAAACAGAAAAGCAAAAGCTTAGAGTAAGAATCCTTTTGCGTAGAAAGACACAACAGATACTTCTTGACATCATGTCCTTTACACAATGGCATATTGTTCATATAAAAGGTCTCTTATCCTATAAAAATCTTGACAAAGGCAGCCTTCTAATCCAATACGTCCAGTTTCCGTCTAGAAACCAAGTAAAAAAGAAAAGTGCTTTAGTACATTTTCTATCCATTAATATGCAGACATAACCAAAACATATTAACTAAATTATTCTATGATTGGTCAGGAAATGGGTTGCTCTGATTCACAGAATGTGCATGTAATATTCAAATCATGAATTTTACATAAATGTCAGAGGATTCAAATGATAAAAATGTACAATAAAATGATATATCATGTCTTTGTGAGTCACTTTTATAAGCCTTCAAGGTCATCATTATGAATAGAAATTACTGATTTCCAGTTCTGTGAAATTACTAATCAAGACTTACAGAATTCAAAGTGACTAAACATCAGAAGCATCTGTTCAGTTTACCTTTAATTAAAAGCACTTACTCTGCGGACTGCTACTTGATTGTTGCAAACCAGTACACCACCTACAAATTCCGCTTGAATCCCCTCCCGTAGAAGAACTTGTTTGAAGTCTGAAAGTCTTGGTTCATTCATAAAAACAGACTGATGTCCAGGAACCTTTGATAAGGGAAAAGGGAAAATAATAACTCCAAACAAAAGACCAAATACACAGCTGTCCTGGATAAAGTGAAATAAGTAACGCATGATCTCGAAGGCATTTTCTCTCTGAAGCCCTATGACAGATCATCTCAAGCCCGCACATTCCAAGTTGTTATTCTGAATTTTACCTCATTAATTTTACCTCATTACTTAACATTACAAAGCCCTTCACATTTTCTGAATGTTTCACAATCAATTTTATTAGTCATGCCTCATAATAACAGAGATGTTTGGTGATGTTATGCTCTTCACTCACCCACTTGCCTAAGGGGGTCAACTAGAGTGCCAGTAGGCAGAGCTGAACCAAAAATTCCTTCTCCAGAGTCTAGGGCTTTGCTGAATTTGGAAGGTAATTCTCCCTGGGGCCTGCGTGCACTCCCCCTTAGAGAGAACACATGGGTTTCAGAACCAGCAAGGCATGTGGTTCAACCTAATGCTATTACTCTGAAATTGCTTTGAGGAACGCGAGCTTCAGACAAAGAGAAAAAGCTTCTAATTCCTCCTCCCAGTATCAGGAATATTACGAGAAGGGAACCCAGTGACCGAGTGTTGTTTTCAATTCTTCACTGCACAGCGAGGACAAAGGTATCACCTGACAGAAGTGCAGATCTCATACTAGACTTTAAACACTGTTGTAAGTGAATTACCTGAAATCTTTGCCAGTTAACTAGATCTCTGCAGGGCATGTAAACACTAGACCAGACCTACATCCAAACATAACCCAGCATCGTCATTTTCTGGGTCTGGTCATGTGTATTAAACCTTGAAAACTCTCACTGCTCCGATCCTTACCATGAGCAGTAGGACATCTAAGACCACTAGGGCTCCCGTCTACTTTCCAGAGTGAAGGTTCTATAGATTTCTAACTGTAGGGTAAGGTAAAAAGTATCAGGCTTGGGGGTCCCCAGTGGTGCAGCGGTTGAGCGCTGGGTTGCGAAGCTGCCCGCAGCCTCTGCAGTGCCGGTTCGATCCCCGGCTGCTCCCCGGCCACCGGAGGAGGGTCCCGCATGGCGCGCAGACCTCTCCTGCCGCCTGCTGCTCCCCTCAGCAGTGTACTTCGTCGGTCTGCCTGTTCTGTTCCCCGCTCTGGCTCTGGTAAATTCTCTCACCCTCCCGCACTTCTAACTATACCCAGTGCTCGTATAAATAAATAAATAAATCTTTAAAAAAAAAAAAAAGTATCAGGCTTTTTCTGCCCTCCCGCCATTGGGATTGATGATGGATCTGCAGTCCTGAATGCATGCCTGATGATGGTCATCTGGAGTGGGGTGTGGGCATATGTAAGTGAGATACACCTGGGCTGAGACTGGGCTTATAAGGGCGGCGTCACGGGGACGCCAGAACAGAGCAAGGGGAACAGCAGAAAGAGGAAAAGTGGAGAGACCAGAACAAGTGAGAAGCAGAGGCCATGAGAGAACGCCAGTGAGCCCAGAAAGAGTGAAGACTTGCTGGGGGCTGGGAGGCCTGCCAGCCTCCTGAACCCCCGGCACCCCTGCCTGCCGTGTACCTGGTAAATCCAAATAAAAGCCTGCAAAAGCCACCAAGGGCTCCAGGACTCCTCCTTCACCCGTCGGCTCGAATCATGGAGATTCTGCCCTGAGTCTTCCCACCATTACACTAACTGTATCAAAACCAAAAGCGATGTGAACTGACTTGACAACATACAAACAAGGAATGCCAGCGTGTACACTCAGCAAGCTAGGAAGCTCTTGGCTGGAGCAGGAGGAAGGCCCTCACCATCAGCAAACTTAGTATTTAAAAATCCACACCGGGGCCTCCCTGGTGGCGCAGGCAGTTGAGTGCCGCACTGTGAAGCTGTCCGCAGCCTCTGCAGTGCAGGTTCAATCCCAGCTGGCAAGAATCCCACATGGCAAAGCAGACCTCTCCTGTCTCGCTTGCTGCTCCCCTCAGCAGTGTACTTCGGTCAAACTGCCTGTTCTGTCCCCACTCTGTCTCTGGTGAATCCTCTCACCCCCTGCACCTCTGGCCTGTACCCTAGCTCTTGTATGCATAAATAAATAAATCTTAAAAAAAATAATAAATTATCATTCTAACCACACTGAATTAGTAATCTTTACATGTAACACTTATTTTAAAAGGTTAAAAACACTGAGAACAATTGAAGGGTGGCCAGCTGAGGAAAAGACAGAAGGGCGCGCTTTCTCACCTCATGAGGCGGCAAGGGCTCCAAGGTAGGGATGATCTCGCTCTCTTCCCCGGCTTCTTTCTCGTCGTCTCCAAACAAGCTCTTCATGGCCTTCTGCTGCGCTATGACGCTCGAGTCGGAAGGAGCGTCCACTTGCATTTCTGAGTCCTCCCCATCATCCTTCAGTTCACCTTCTTCTAAAATAACCCCGGTGTCCACTTTGGAGACTCTCATGTCTAAGACACCATCCACCCAGGCCAACTCAGCATCTTTTGCCTTACAAAACTGAAGGGAGCTGACAAGTGAGTCTTTTAATCTCACCTACATACGCAAAAGGGGGGGGGGGAGAGGGGGAGAGAGAGAGAGAGAGAGAGAGAGAGAGAGAGAGAGAGAGAGAGAGAGAGAGAGAGAGAGAGAGAGAGATATGAAGCCCACAGAAAACAAAACAACAAACAAAACCCAGCATTGTCATTTTCTAGCTCTGGTCATGTGCATGAAACTTTCAAAATCTTTCACTCCTCTGATCCTTACCATGAGCAGCAGGGCCCCCTAAGACCACTAGGGCCCCCGTCTACTTTCCAGAGAAGGGGTTCTCAACCCTGACTGCACACTGGAATCACACGGCCATTAAAAAAAAAAAATGAGTGCCAGCACCCCACCTCCAGTGATTCTGAAGTAACTGGTGAGGCTGAGACCGGATAGCCAAGTCCTCCCAGGCCCCCAAAGCCCCCAGGTGATGCTCATGCGCAGCCAAGGCTGACAAGGTGCTGCTTCTGTCAATGGTTCTTGATGCTACTTCGAGCACTGAATTGTTTCTAGTTTCCTGCATATTCCACAGTTTCACACGCCCATGTTCTTACTGCTTCCTCTTGTTCTTCCCAGAATCACCACTCTGCCTGGTCAATTCCAATCCACTTTTTCCAAACAAGTACAGACGTCACTCCTGCGTTAACTGACACCATCTCCCACGAACACGAGTTAATTTAATCTCTCGGCTATGCTGCTCCTGTTCTCTGGACTGTCCCCCACCTTTTTGTTAAGGAGTGGGACACTGACATCCACGAATTTTTATAAAACGTCGGAATTCTTGTCCTCTCATCATTCCCTTTGCAAATGTTATTCCCTCTGTCCAAGACGGTCGTCCCCCTACCTGCTCCATATGCAACCCCTCTAAAGACCCACTGGGATCCAGTTTGGTTGTCACTACCACCTCCGGGAAATCTCTTCCTAACCTCCAAGTTTGAGTTAGGGTCTCCCTCTAGCTGATCCCACGGCACCCTCAGCTTCCCCAATCAGAGGAGCACCGCAGAATCATGTAATATCCTGTCCTAAGCCCCACAAACTCTTAAGATTTAGGGGCAGGGGACTATGTCTATCTCTTTCACCACTGTCTTCCAAATGTACCTTCCCTAAACTGCAGCAGACAGTACTTATGTCTGTGTGGCTCAAATGTGGCCTGTGTACCTGGTAGATGTGAGTTTCACTCGTGGCATCCACCGTCTCGTGCAGCTTCGGCATGTACACTTTGATATCTTTGCCACCAAAGGCGCGGCAGCACTCTGCCAGATCCTGACTGGCCTCCGGTGGCCCATGGACGATGATCAATTGTCGTGGTTTCATCTGATTAATTATTTTTTTAATGGAATCCCCATCAGAGCGTCCTTCATAGTCTATGTACGTAACTCTGGCTCTGTAATTAGATATAATTCTTTCAGCTTACTTTTCTGATTCTTTTTCTAAAATTAGGTTAATGGCTTTTATTTTTTTTTTAAGTTTTATAAATAACGTAGAATTCTTTTTTTTTTTTTTTAATTGATGAAACACTAGTTTAAAACATAGCATATAGGGGGCCTCCCAGGTGGCGCAGCGGTTGAGTGCTGGGTTGCAAAGCTGCCCGCAGCCTCTGCAGCTCCGGTTCGATCCCCGGCTGCTCCCCGGCCACCAGAGGAGGGTCCCACATGGCGCGCAGACCTCTCCTGCCGCCCGCTGCTCCCCTCAGCAGTGTGCTTCGGTCCTTCTGCCTGCTCTGCTCCCCGCTCTGGCTCTGGTGAATTCTCTCACCCTCCCGCGCTTCTGACTGTACCCAGTGCTTGTATAAATAAATAAATAAATAATTTTAAAAAAATAGCACATTAAACTTTTAAAACAAACAAACAAACAAAAAAATAAAATAAAACATAGCATATAGTTTGGAGATATAGGATCTTCCCCTCCAGATTTTATTATCAGAAAAGAAATGAACACAATATGTAAAATGGGGACTTGAGGAAGGTACATGTGTTATACTGTTAATAGGTATTATTTAGGTCTTAGATACAGCCTAGAGTACAAATAGCACATGATATCAAGACAAATAAACCACTTTGCTCTTTGACTTAAAAAAATATTCCAGAAGGATCATTTATTGTACCAAACAAAAGAGGGGAAAAGGTTTTGGTTTCTGGGCCTCCCTGGTGGTGCAGGTGGTTGAGCGCAGTGCTGTAAAGCTGTCCACAGCCTCTGCAGTGAGAGTTCAATCCTGCCTGGCCACGGAGATACCCGCATGGCACGGCAGACCTCTCTGGTCTCCCCACTGCACCCCTCGGCAGTGGATTTCAGTCAGTCTGCCTGTTCTGTTCCCCATTCTGTCTCTGGTGAATCCTCTCACTTTCTGCACCTCTGGCCTGTACCCCGGTTCTTGTATGCATAAATAAATAAATCTTTAAAAAAAAAAAAGGGGGGGGTTGGTTTCTTAGCTGTTTCTGCTGACATGGACGTGTTTAAGATATTAGAGATGCTGAAGTCAAGAGTAGATGCCTGTTTCTTACACACGCAGTGAGACAAATGCAACTTGTGAACTGTACCAGTTAACCTGCCGTTAGACTAAGGAGGCCAGAAAGAGCATGTCTTCATGTAAACACACAATTTCATGTTTAACCCCACCTCATTACCAATTCACTCTGACACTCGAATGTCTAAAGAGAAACTACCACTGTACTTTACAAGTCTGCATGGAAACAAATCAATGTTTAAAAGGCTAAACTTCCTAGAGGATATTCAGAAACTTTACTGTTGAAATGATATAAATTATGTCATTCAAGTGCTTGAAATTTTATTTTGCAATCTATTTTCAAAACGCAACAAAAACACTTACTTTATTTCAATAGACTCTGTTGTGGAGATACACTTCGTGGGAACGTCAGATAGATCCTGATCCATGGGTTCATCTCCAGGTGTCATGCCAGATTCTAATTTGCTTTTTTCTTCTTCAGTAGCTTGAAGTTCTGGCACTAAGAAATCCTCGGGTCTAAATGATAAGTTTCTAATTAGAGTAGATGGCATAATTTTTAAACTCTTCAAGATTAAAATATACATTTAATCCAAAGCCAATGCACTGCACAATGTCAATGACCAGATGACTGCATATACAATGTTCATCATGGCTTTTAAGGACTGATCTTTAAAAACGCACCATGTGGCCTAGAGAACGAGCCCGACGGGTTGTTAGAAGATCTCAGTGGCTGTCACAAGTACTACTGCAACCCAGCCCTGCGTCTGTTTCAACAATTCTCTTCTCAATTTCTGTGATTTCCAACACCAACTCCCAAGCCCTATAAATCCCAGACCTCCTTTGATTTAAGACTCCCAGGTTTTCTCTCTGGACCCAAAGAGAGCAGATGACTGTCCCCTATGCGCTTTACTAAGAAGACTGAGATACAAAATCACTAGCACCCTCAAAAGCCTTCATCTTCATTCCCACAAACTATTAAGACATCGATCTTCCCATTTTATTTCCAATACCAGAATTCTACGTGAGCATACTGAAAAAAATATTCTCTGTGACCATCCATGTAATTGTCTATGCCCCACCCCACACCACCCCTACTCCTCTCTGAGAATCCAAGCCTGTTAATCCAAGCATGCAGTAGCAGCTTCTCAGGCCTGGAGTCCAATACCTCCAACTGGAATCCATGTGGTAACAGCAGTAGCAACCACTTAAAGTGCATTCACCATGAGTCAGATTTTATGCTAAGTGCCTTAAAAACACAGCTTCACTTAATTCTTCTCCCTATTTTTAGATAAGAAAATGAAGCTAAAGAGCATGTCCATGTGCTAAACAGATTGGTCACCAATTAAGTGGAATGGTATGCAAACCCACCAATACTATTTAAACTGTTGTTTTTCCCTCTATTATTTTAGAGGGCCCAGGAGACAATGGAATTTCCCTCATTAAGTCCAAGGTGACCCAAGTCCATTGTGTGCTCAGCCAGCATTCTGGAAGGACAAAGCAAGTACGAGAGCAACCTAACTGGATTGGGGTGGCAAGCAGGAAACAGGACAGGCTTCCAATAGTTTGTAGGCAAGATTCAGCAGCCCGAGAAAAGGCCCAAGGGAGCCATGTGCACAGGCAGGCCATGAAAGGCTGCGCAGAAGGACACAGAGGAGGCTGGCAGCACCGGAGAGAAGAGAGTACTGACGTAACAGAACCTCACAGACACGCACCAGAAAAGTGGGGGAACCAGGTCATGAGAGACAATGTGCATTTCACAAGCACCAGGAAAGCGATGGGACCCCGAAGAATCCTGATGCCGGGCAGCGGTGTTTTCAAGTGTGTGAACAGAGCATGTGACTTCAGTCGTTTTCCAATAGGAGGTGTGGACTGTGCAGATCTTCCACGACTCTACCCTGCTCTCACTGTTCCTCTTGTAACTAAAATGTGCACAATACTATTTAAGACATAACTTATCCCCCAAAACCATCCCTACCCATCCACGGTTCTTCCTGTTCTAGGTCTTCCTCCAATGCAAGTCCTTTACCTCTCTTTTCAGTCAGAGGAAAAAAGTCTTGATCATCTTTTTAAAGCTTTCCGATGTTGCAGTAATAAAATAACCAGTTTTCCTTTAACATAAATTCTGTAAATGTTCCTCAGCATTTCTGGTTTTACATTGCAAACACATTTTCAACATCTTTCAAGCTGAGGTGCTCAGGAATGAACAAAGTACGTGATGACCAGAAGAAAGTTCAAATAAGCTCAAGTGATAATAGTCATACCTCTAATCTGTAAGAAAATGCCTGTTTTGCTTACATACTTGATAATTTCTCCATATTCGTCCCATTTAATTCTTTCTTCTGGGGCAGGAAACATAGGGTACGACTTCTTAGCCTGTTTGAAGAAACTTCCCTTCCGACTGCCTTCACCTTTCATCATCAGGTCATGCTTAGTTTTGTGAGCCGATGGCTGGTCAATATCTTCCTCAACGTCACTCTCATCACTAGAATCTATGTCTGCCCTAAGAGGATTTGGGAATAAAGGTCATAAAGTGCCCAAGATTCTGAATTTTCACATTATTATTATTATTGAGTTGTTCTATTATTATTGAGTTGATATTTTGTGTTGACATACAGCTTTAACGGTCAGTTAACAAACACATACTAAAATTAGCAATGAAACAATTAGGAATTCCAGTATCATTTGAAAGATATAACAAAAGTGATGAAATCAAAAGAAAATTTAAATATATTCAATTGAATGTTTTTATCTTAGGAATAAGTTCTCTTATATAAACTCATAATCTGAAAATAACCCACTCTTTTGACTGCTCAAGTTTCTTAGCAGCTTCTTTCTTAAGCTTCTCTTTTTCCAAGTATTCTTCAAGTTCCTTCCCTTCAAGCTTCACACGCTTCCTCAACTGAAGAAAACAGCAGACAAATGGAAATACCAGAGTTAGGGGGGACTAAGGAAGGGAGTATGTGATACAACATGTCTGAGAACTGATTCAGCATCTGGATTTTCCTCTGAGATTATTCAAGTTTCCATTACATGTGATCACATACTCTTTTTAGATTAGTTATAAAACTGACCTATCACATTTCTTGGATGGATTTGATTTAAATCAAGTTGGCTAGAAATCACCAAACAGGAAAAAAAGACAAGTATTTCTTATAATTTGAAGTTAAGTGAAGTCTACATATAATGGAAAACCCAAAAGCCATAAAGGAAAAAAAAACGAATAAATATGGCAATAGGAAAAAACTCACTTGGGCATATTAAATCTCATAAAATCAAAGGAAAATGGGAAATCATGTAACCATTAGAAGCTACTTTTACTCTTTCAAATCAGTTAAGAGAAATGATCAACACATTAAAAAAAATACAAGCAATTTATGAAATAAGGAAAGCAAAGAATAACCATGAACAAGGTCTAATTTCACCAATGATTTTCGAAAACTGCAAATTTTTATAAATTAAAAACCTATGAGGTTGGCAATGCTAATTGATACATGGGAATAAGATACCTTCATCCACTATCTATGGGAAAAATTAGGAAAACTATGTTGGAAGGCAACTTGCCAGCATTTAAAAATAAAAACATGGTTGTCATTTGACACAGCATTTCTACTTTCAGGAATTTATCTTACTGAAACAATCACACTAGTGGTGGGCGGGGATCACACCGTAGCAATGTTTATAACAGTAAAATGGCACGATTTTTAAATCCATCAGTACAGGATGTTTAATTAGTAGTTTTCAAAACTTGGACTCTTTATTACTGAGAACCCCAAGGTGTCTTTGTGTTTTTATAGGTCATATTTATCAATATTTACCATGTCAGAAATTAAAACTGAAAAATCTTAAAAACATCTGTTCATCAAAAATAACCATTACATGTTAGCACTAACATGATGTACAAAATGCAATTATTTCCATAGCAAAAGAAAAAAAAAATTAGTGAGAAGTACAGAATTATTTCACATTTTTGCAAATCTCTTCAATGTTTAGGACAAGAGAAGACGGCTGGATTCTCACAGCGGCTTCTATAGTCAATCTCTTGAAATATGTTGCTTATGTTAATTAAGTATGTGAAGAAAATCCAGCCTCACACAGATGCATAGTTGCAAAAGGCAAAGGATTTAAATAGCCTTTTCATTACTATTCTTCTTTGGTATTATATTAAAACTCAAGTGGCACAACTAACTTAAGGTTAGTTGTGAAGTGCCATCTGAAAGCATACCAGCAACTTATAGTACTTCATTGTGTTAAAATTTACTGTGGGCCTCCTTGGTGGCTCAGGGGTTAAGTCGCAGCACTATGAAGCTATCAGCAGCCACTGCAGCACAAGTTCGATGCCCAGCCAGGGAGGTGACTTACATGGCACAGCAGCCTTCTCCTGTCTCCCTGCTGCTCCCCCCAGCAGTGGATTTCAGTAGATCCACCTGTTCTGCTCCCCACTCTGTCTCTGGTGAATCCTCTCACCCCCGGCAGCTCTGGCTGACACCCCAGTTCTTCTACGCAAAAAAATAAATAAATCTTGAAAAATGAAGTAACATGATGGGTGGGCATGCGAGTAGCTATTTTTTTTAAAAAAATATTTATTTATGCATACAAGAGCTGGGGTACAGGCCATAGATGTGGGGGGTGAGAGGATCCGCCAGAAACAGAGTGGGGAGCAGAACAGGCAGATCTACCGAAATACACTGTTGAGGGGAGCAGCAGGCGAGACAGGAGGGTTGCTCCCTGGCCGGCCAGGGATTGAACTCGTGCTACAGAGGCTGTGGATTGCGTCATAGTGTGGTGCTCAACCCCTTGTGCCACCGGGGAGGCCCGCGAGTAGCTACTTTAGATTGGAAGTCAGAGAAGGCCTACCTGAGGAGGTGGCCTTTAACCTGAGACTTGAGTGCCAAGGAGAGAGCCAAGTGCACGTCTATGAAAGGCATTATAGGCAGAAGGCACAGCTAGTGCAGAGAGCCTGAGCAGAGTGGAACACAGAAAGGTGGAATGAGATAAAGACAGAAAAGCGCGTGGATCAGGAGGTATTTCAAAAGTCTGGGTAAGTTTGGATTTTATTCACAGAGCACACAAAGAAATCACCAGAGGGCTTAAGCAAGGGAGCAGCAGGAAATGATGACTGTTTAAAAGATGCCTTTGGGAGTTACTATTCAATGTGCTTAAGAGTTTGCAAGATGGAATGTTCTAGAGATCTGTTGCAAAACAATGTTCATACAGCTAACACTACAGTACTGAAAACCTAAAAATGGCTGAGGCGGTAAAATGTATGTGAGATGGTCCTTGTCACAATAAAAGGGGGGAGAGGATATATCACCTTGATGCTGTGAAAAGAAAGGATTAAAGGACTATAAAAGGAAAAATATATAAATAGAGAAACCAGTTAGGATACTACTGCAAAGACCAGGCAACAGGACCTTTCAGCCTGGACAGGATGGTGACAGTGAGCTTGGAGAAAAGGAGGCAGACTGAGATACACCTGCAGGTACACAGGATGTGCTGCTGGGTGGATATGGTTGGCAAGAGAAAACTGAGAAACTGAACATAAGTTTTATTAATCTGGGCATCAGCAGTCAGGACCGGGGTTCCCCATGGAAGGGACGGGCAGCGTCAGGAAGGGGACTCTGGTAACATTCCCTTCCTTGGTCTGGACGGAGCCTACGTAGGCGTGTTCAATCTGTGGAAAATATATCATGCCGCATATTTTCAGGATAAATTATACTTCAAAGATCATTTTAAAACTGTCTACTGAGTAAATGTGCAAAGCACTGCTATTCCCCGAGACAGGGCAGACTTGAAGAAAAGCAAGTCTGGGCATCAGGGGAAGCACAGTTAAAACCGATCTGGACATGGGGCCTCCCTGGTGGCGCAGGCGGCTGAGCACAGCGCTGTGAAGCTGTCTGCAGCGTCTGCAGTGCCGGTTCGATCCCCATTGGCCTCGGAGCAACCCACATGGCGAGCGGACCTCTCCTGTCTCCCTGCTGCTCCCCTCAGCAGTGTGTTTCAGTCTGTCTGCCTGTTCTGCTCCCCACTCTGTCTCTGGTGAATCGTCTCACCCTCCCGTGCATCTGGCCTATACCCCAGCTCTTGTATAAATAAAAATAAAATCTTTAAAAAACAGAAAACAACAACAACAAAAACAAACTGTTCTGGACATGACCAAGGAGAGGGAAAACATGGAAGATAATAGGAAAAAAATGGATCTATAGTCCTAACGAGATGAGAGGGGAAAGAATTCCGAGCCTAACAACATACTACTTGTTAATAAAATAAAAAACTTGATGCTTGAAGTTTTAGCTCTGTAATTTTCAAATTTTTTTCAAATTCAAACCACTTTTAATGTTCTTTTATTAATGCTTCAAATGGCATACCAATTTTAATTGAATTTCTAGTAATATTTTTCTAATTCAGTATTTCATATCTGATGGAAGTGTTTCAAGCATTTCTGAGTTCATTTAATTCTGTATATCTAAGCTATTAAATAACACAAAAGGTAGCATTTTACTCCGGTTTGCTTGCTGTGAATCCTTCTCAACAATTCTCTATTTATCATGACTGTACATCAGATATTAGTTACTATTATTATGCTTTTCTTAGGGTTAAAGGCTAAGAGACCCTTACTGCTTAGTTTTAACAAACTGAACATGCCTGAAGATGGCTGCTCTGGAGACACAATGAGAGCAGTCACCAGAACTCGGCACAACTTTGGCAGTTACCAACCCACTCAGTATTGCTTATTATACACTACACAGTAAATGGTGCTAGTTTTGGAAAACTGATATGATAGGTTGGTTATTAAGAAAAAAATGTCTTTTGGCATATTGGTCATCTGATTTATCTTGCTCCTGTAACAGGAGACAAGACAGCAAATGTGGATGCAGAAATAGGTTAAGCATATAGTGACAAGAAGATAAGGGAATTCTGTCTGACTGCTTCTAGTTCTCGGTTTGAAACAAGGTCATGTGCTACAGGATGAGAACTGAGAGGGAGCTGGAGGATGGTTGAGGAGATAGAGGTGTGGAATTGTCTTACTGCAGAGCAGGAAAAGGAAAAGCCTACAGGATGCTGAGTGTCAGTCGTGGGTGCCTTTCTGAGCTGTGAGGTCAAAAATGTGAAGGAAAACTTGCCCACATGATAGAATCCAGTAATACGAAGCTGTCTGGGGAGAGACAGAGAGTAAGCAATTAGACTTAAAGTCAAAGCTTTGCCAAGTGAGCACAAAAATAGAAAAGGGTAAAAGGCATTTACAGAACTGTAGGGATGAAAGAGAGTAAATGTGCTTGGGGTTCATCAACTCTAAGTCCCAACACTGGCAGGAGAGTAACAGAGAAGGCCGGCTATAAGATCAGCGAGGGACACTGGAGGTGCAGATCTGGAGATGGTCCCGTCATCACAAGGTAAAGGGCACGACCATGGGAATGGACAGCCGACTGGGCAGAGGGCTGAAGGGGAGTAGAAGAAAAGCTCATTAAGAAAGCCGGTATTGGGCCTCCCACGGTGGCAAAGCGGTTGAGCGCTGGGCTGCGAGGCTGCCCGCAGACTCTGCAGCGCTGGTTGGCTCCCCAGCCGCTGGCAAGGGTCCCACAAAAAAAAAAAAAAAAAAAGAAAGCCAGTATCAAGGAACTGCTCTCCCCAAGTCAGAGTGGACAGGCAGTCAAGGAGGTCAAATTCTATCTTGCTTTAAGTATCCTACCAATGGTTGCTTAAATCTCTATCATTTTAATAAGACTAAGAACCAGGGTCTAAACTCACCAATGCACAACAAAATACAAGAGACCCAGGAGGGGTCAGTGTACTGTCAAGTCCGGTGGCACCAACTACCAGAGAGAAAGGGCATGATAGCTTCAGAACAGAAGGGACACCTACCCCCTCCTTCCCCTTCATGCCCCCTCTCCTGCCCCCGCCCCAAACACATGAAGCATGAAAGAGGAAAAAAAGAGCATCTACTGGAGAGGAAGAAAGGAAAAAAGCATCGCCAACAGCCAGATTTCAACCAGGGAAAGGAGTGACAGGAAATTTTCAGAGAGGCTGAGAATGCAGCGAGGAGGTTACCCTCTGGGTAAGCACCACAGGAGGGCTCAGGAATGAGAAATTCCAGCTTAAGGAGCTCTGGAATGTGTGCTACTAATGGCAACTACTATTTTGACAAACATCCTGAACCAATTTCAAGTTTCATTTTTGTTCACAGATTTTCAGAAACATCATGCATAGTACATCCCTCAAACAGTTAAGATAAAGTTCACACACAAGTGCTTACCTCTATTTCTGTAATTTTTTCAGAAGGATTATCAATTAGGAAACGTGCTAACGTCCCAGGAGTAGTTCTGTAAGTTAGAATGATTGAGTTCTTAGGGTCCTGACACCACTGAATAAAGAGATCCCTTGAAAATCCGCATTCCAGGTCAGGCTGGCTGGCAAGTACCACTTTAGGGCTAGGGACACGAGCCAAGTCAGAAAGACCGTGACACAAAGAGAGATGGCGAAACTGAAATGGATTATTTCTTTTATCTTCAAAACATCTCATCAACTTATCACTCATCCATTCTACCTAATGAGAGGGAAAGGGTGAAAATAATTAGAAAATGTGAAATCATAACTTCAATGCAGTCTACAGCAAAGGAGGTTAAATTCTACCTTGCTTTAAGTCTCCTACTAATGGTTGCTTAAATTTGCACTGTTTTAACAAGCTGCTTATTTTCTGCTTCTGCTGCCCACCCCTGCATTCATTTCTAAAAATTCAATTTTGTATTATGGTTCAGTTTTAAGTCCCATGAAATCTTATTAAGAAGGCAGTGCAAGTTCTAAGTATCTTACCCCAGAAATTATTATTTCAAGGGAAAGTTTATTCAAAAGGAAAATGAATTCTAACATTTACAGCCTAAGATGTATATGACTGTTCTATTTTTGTCCCATTTTAAAAATGGGGACATTAAGGGTTAAAGGAGAAGCAACTCGCCCGATCTGTAACATGGAGACAAAAATATAGGACTTCATAGGATATATGAAGATTATAGGAAGTGATGAATGAAAAACACACAGAACAGCAGTGGTTTTTAGGTATCATCATCATCATCATCATCATCATCATCATCATCATCACTTTCTTCCTCTTCTTCCTCCTCCTCTTTATAGAAAATCCAAAGCGCAATGAAGACATTGTTTCCTAGAAATTCAATCACTGTATTTTACAATGATAACATGAAAACAAACCTGGGACTTTGAAAACTCCACCACATTATAGCTGACATTATTTAGGAGTGCCAATGAGTAAACACCCAATCCGGCATCTTTAGTTCTCCAAATTTGATCAAGAAGTTGAGCAAGTTCCAAAACTCTGCCTGCAGTGTCCACTGCTATTAATACATTCCCATCACCTCGAAGTGTTTCCAGGACATTTGCTAGAAAACAAGAATGCAAAATCCCTATAGAACATAACAGTACTCTGCTACTAAAATAAAAGATAGGGCTTCCCTGGTGGCGTGGGCGGTTGAGCACAGCGCTGTGAGGCTGTCTGCGACCTATGCAGCATGGGTTCCTGCTGACCGGCCAGGAAGATGCCCACATAGGGAGCAGACCTCTCCTGTCTCACCTGCTGCTCCCCTCAGCAGTGTATTTCGTCAGTCTGCCTGTTCTGTTCCCCGCTCTGTCTCTGGTGAATCCTCTCACCCTCTCGCACATCTGGCCTGTACCCCGGTTCTTATAGCATGAATAAATTGTTAATAAATGAAATAAAAAATAACCTTATTTTTCTGTTTTTGCTCTAAAGACTATAATTTATAAAAAAGTAATTACTAGGCCAGGTGTAAAATGATCTCATCGAATGGAATAACATATTCAGCAAACTTCAAGACAGCAAATGCCAACCAAGAATACTTTACCCTGCAATGCTCTCCTTCCTCTACGGAGGAAAAATATGGACCTTCTCAGACAAACAGAAAATCCAGAAATTCATGATAACTAAACCCTCACTCCAAAAAATTCTACAAGAAGTCCTAAAGCCAAAACCAACAGAGGATTGAACAAGAAGAACAGAATAAAGCAAGGAATAAAATCACAAAAAAACCCAAAATGGCAAACACAGATGCCAACATATCAACTCTAAATGTAAATGAATTAAACTCATCAGTAAAAAGACATAGAGTAGCAGGCTGGATTAAAAAACAAAATCCAACCTTCTGCTGTCTCCAGGAAACAAATTTAACCACAAAAGATAAATACAGACTGAAAGTAAAAGGTTGGAAAACAATCCTACAAACAAATGGACCAAAAAAAGAAGACAGGAACAGCCATACTTATATCAGATGAAATAGACTTCAAATTAAAAAAAGAAAAAAGACCCGGTGGCGCAGTGGTTGAGCGCTGGGTTGTGAAGCTGCCCGCAGCCTCTGCAGCGCCAGTTTGATCCCCGGCTGCTCCCTGGCCGCCGGAGGAGGGTCCCACATGGCGCGCAGACCTCTCCTGCCACCCGCTGCTCCCCTCAGCAGTGTACTTCGGTCCTTCTGCCTGCTCTGCTCCCAGCTCTGGCTCTGGTGAATTCTCTCACCCTCCCGAACTTCTGACTGTACCCAGTGCTTGTATGAACGAACAAATAAATAAATAAATAAATAAAGAGAGAGAGAGACATGGAGGGACACTACATTATTATCAAGGGGACAATACATCAGGAAGATATAAACCTCATCAACATATACTCACCAAATGAAGGGGCACCAAAATATATTAGACAATTATTATCAGCTCTGAAAACAGACATTAAAGAAAATACATATATAGTGGGAGACTTCAGCACCCCACTCTCACCAATGGACAGATCAACGAGACAAAAAATAAAGACACTAGAGCCCTAAATAAAGATATAGAACTCATGGACTTAACAGACATTTATAGGACACTGCACCCAAAAAAATCTGAGTACACATTTTTCTCAAGTGCGCATGGATCATTCTCCAGAATCGATCACATACTGGGCCACAAGACTAACATCAACAGATACATGAAAATCAAAATCATTCCAACTATCTTCTCCGATCATAAAGGTATCAAGCTAGAAATAAATCATGAAAAGAAAACAAGGAACCTTCCCACTTCATGGAGATTGAAATCCACACTACTGGAAGACCACTGGACTAATGAGGAGATCAAAGAAGAAATTAAAAAATACTTTGAGTTGAATGACAAGGAGGACACCACTTTCCAGAATGTATGGGATACAGCAAAAGCAGTAACAAGAGGAAAATATATAGCAATACAGGCTCACATCAACAAACAAGAAAGAACTCAAAAAACCAACCTAATCTCACATCTCAAAGAACTAGAAAAAGAACAACAAAAAAACCCAAAAGCCAGTAGAAGAAAGGAAAAAATAAAAATCAAAGCAGAAATTAATGAATTAGAAATTAAAAAAAACAAGCCAAAAGATCAATGAAACCAAAAGTTGGTTGTCTGAAAAAATAAACAAAATAGACAAACCTCTAGCAAGGCTCACAAAGAAAAAACGGGAGAAAACATGTATAAATAGGATTATAACTGAAAGTGGAGAAATCACAACAGACTCAGTAGAAATCAAAAGACTAATAAGAAATTACTATGAACACTTATACGCAAACAAATTTAACAACCTAGAAGAGACGGACAAATTCCTAGAACGATATAATCATCCAAAGCTGGACAAAGAAGAAATAGAACAACTAAACAGAACAATTACAAGAAGTGAAATTGAAGCAGTAATCAAAGCACTCCCCAAAAACAAAAGCCCAGGCCCAGACGGCTTCACAAATGAATTCTACCAAACGTTCAGCAGTGAATTAGTGCCTATCCTACACAAACTCTTTCAAAAAATTGAAAAAGAAGGAATACTACCAAATACGTTCTACGAAGCCAACATTACACTAATATCAAAACCCAACAAAGACAGCACAAAAAAAGAAAATTACAGGCCAATCTCCCTAATGAACACTGATGCAAAAATCCTCAACAAAATCCTTGCCAACAGAATTCAACAATGCATCCATAAGATAATTCACCATGACCAAGTAGGATTTATTCCACGGACACAAGGTTCAACATCCAAAAAATCAATGTAATCCAACACATCAACAAAAAGAAATATAAAAACCATATGATAATATCCATACATGCTGAGAAAGCATTCGACAAAGTACAACACCCATTTATGATAAAGGCCCTTGAAATTCTCGGGATACAAGGAACATACCTCAACATCATAAAGGCCATAAATGACAAGCCCACAGCCAATATCATTCTCAATGGTGAAAAGCTGAAAGCATTCCCATTAAGATCTGGAACAAGACAAGGATGTCCACTCTCACCACTGCTTTTCAACATAATACTGGAAGTCCTAGCCAGAGCAATAAGACAAGAGAAAGACATACAAGGAATCCAAATAGGCAAGGAAGAAGTCAAACTATCACTATTTGCAGACAATAGGATAATATACATAGAGAACCCCAAAAACTACACAGAAAAACTAATTAAACTAATCAATCAGTTTAGTAAAGTGGCAGGATACAAAATCAACACACAAAAATCAGTAGCCTTCCTATACACCAACAATAAATCGGAAGAAGAAATCAAGAAAACCATTCCTTTTATTATTGAAACAAAAAAAAAAAATCAAATACCTGGGAATAACCCTGACAAAAGAAGTAAAGGAACTATACAAAGAAAACTATAAAACACTGTTAAAAGAAATAGAAGTAGACACAAAGAAATGGAAAGACATTCTCTGCTCATGGATCAGAAGAATTAACATTATCAAAATGGCCATCCTACCAAAAGCAATATACAGATTCAATGCTATTCCAATCAAAATTTCAATGTCATTCTTCAAAGAAATAGAAAAAATATTGATGAAATTCATATGGAGCCACCAAAAACCCCGAATAGCCAAAACCCTCCTGAAAAAAAAAAGGAAGGGAATGGAGGCATCACTCGCCCAGATTTCAAACTATACTACAAAGCCATAATCATCAAAACTGCATGGTATTGGAACAAGAACAGACACACAGACCAATGGAACCGAATAGAAAGCCCAGAAATAAACCCACAGATTTATGGTCAACTAATCTTAGACAAAGGAGCAAAGAATATGCACTGGAGCAAAGAAAGTTTGTTCAATAAATGGTGCTGGGAAAACTGGATCACTACATGCCAAAGAATGAAACTTGACTACTACCTCACACCATGCACAAAAACCAACTCAAAATGGATTAAAGAACTAGACATAAGACCCGAAACCATAAAATATATAGAAGGAAAAATAGGCGAAACACTACATGACATGCACCTCAAAGACATCTTTACAGACACATCACCCAAAGCAGTGATAGTGAAGGCAAAGATAAACAGCTGGGACTACATCAAATTAAAGAGCTTCTGCACAGCAAAGGAGACAATAGCCAAAACAAAGAGAAACCCCACCAACTGGGAGAACATTTTTGCACACAACACTAATGATAAAGGACTGATTACAAAAATCTACAAAGAGCTGATGAGACTCACAAAAACAAAGAAAATAATCCAGTCAAAAAATGAGCAGAAGAGCTAAAAAGAAACTTCTCCAAAGAGGAAATACAAATGGCCAACAGGCATATGAAAAAATGTTCAACATCACTTGCAATCAGGGAAATGCAAATCAAAACTATCATGAGATACCATCTCACACCAGTGAGAATGGCACATATTAAAAAAACTAGCAAACAACAAATGTTGGCGAGGTTGTGGAGAAAAAGGAACTCTCCTGCACTGTTGGTGGGAGTGCAAACTGGTCCAACCACTATGGAGAGCTGTGTGGAGATTTCTGGACCTACTAAACATAGAGCTTCCATAGGATCCACCAATTCCACTCTTAGGTATTTACCCAAAGGACACAGAAACATCAATTCCAAAGAGCACCTGCACCCTTATGTTTATAGCAGCGCTATTTACAATAGCTAAGCTTTGGAAACAACCCAAATGCCCAAAATAGATGACTGGATCAAGAAGATGTGGTCCATATACACCATGGAATATTACTCAGCATTCAAAAAAGATAAACACATGCCATTTGCAGCAACATGGATGGCGCTGGAAGGGATCATGCTCAGAGAAATAAGCCAGAAAGAAAAAGAGAAATACTGGATGGTCTCACTCATAGCAGGAATCTAGAAAACCTAAATAAGGGACCAGGAAAAAGAATAGCTATAAGAAAGAAAAAATCAAAATCAACTAACAACTATGAACCAGAGACACACTATGGGGGGTGGGGGGTGGGGAAAGGAGAGATTGGGGTCAAAATAAGGGGGTTGCAATTGTATGGGGAATATAAAAATAAAATTAAAATAAATAAATAAAATTATCTCATCCATAATACAACTTTTATTCTGTTAAATGTCTTCACAGCAGTGAAAAAGAATGTCATTAACTCAATTTTTTTCCCACTGAAAAATTATAAATCAGTGGTTCCCAATCCTTTTTTATCATAACATAGTACACACAGAAATTACTCATCATAACACAGTACACACAGAACATATTCGTATAGCACACTGGGAAAACTGGATAAATGTGTCAAATGGGTAGGTTTACCTGGGGTTTCCAGGCCTCTGCAGTCTCACATGTCCATCCAAAGCACTTTGTTATAAATAATTCTCAAATTTATATACACACATACTTTATATTTACACATATATGTTCTGTATGCATGCATGCATGTATGTATATAGGCCTAAAGAATATAATACCGATTACCCACTTCCAACCAAAGTATCTTTATAAATAGATTTCCTTGCCTTAGATGAAAGTCTACTTGGAAATATTTGGCAAAACCAAGCTTTAGCGGAAAAAAAAAAACAAACTCAAAAACTGGAGACATTAAAAAGTCAAGTACTGTAGTAAACAAGTTATACTTTTAAAGTACCAGATAGGAGTAATGATTTCAAATGTTTAAAAGTAGAATCCAATTTTCCCTGTCAAAATCCCACGTAGCTTAGAGCGTTAATGTTTTTCTAATATACTCACATGAAATCTTTATATAATTTGGCTTTCCTTAGAAACATACCAGTGAGTGCCAGGAAAAGACAGTTATGTCCTGAATGGCAGGGAGAAACCAATCTTTATAACGATCCCACCAAAGTTAATTCAAACCAACTAAAATATATTCTTATATAAAATATTGACAGGGTCATGTAACATTTTTTCAAAAATACTAGAGTTAGCCAATGTCTTAAGATGAAAAAAAGTTACACAGCACAATCAGCAATTCATGTCACCATGTACTGGACAGTTCTTTAAAAAGGACGTTATATAATACGTACTCAGAAGTTGCTCATCTCTCTGTTTCCTCCTGGGCTGCACATACGTAGCATTAAATGAATCTGTGATAAGTAGGGAGGGTCTGCTTAGCATTTCCAGGGAACATCCATTTAAGTGGCTATAACAAAGTTTAAGAAGAGTGTTTTACATTCCTTCAAATAGCTTTTACATCCCAAACAATAGTTTTTCTTACTTAAAAAATAAGCATCATCGGGCCTCCCCGGTGGCGCAGCGGTTGAGCGCTGGGTTGCGAAGCTGCCCACAGCCACTGCGGCGCCGGTTCGATCCCCGGCTGCTCCCCGGCCACCGGAGGAGGATCCCACATGGCGCGCAGACCTCTCCTGCCGCCCGCTGCTCCCCTCAGCAGTGTACTTCGTTCCTTCTGCCTGCTCTGCTCCCTGCTCTGGCTCTGGTGAATTCTCTCACCCTCCCGCGCTTCTGACTGTACCCAGTGCATGTATAAACGAAACAAACGAACAAACAAACAAATAAATAAAAAACATGCCTCTATAAAAGAAAAAAAAAAAAATAAGCATCATCTTTTATGTGGTTTTCCTTCTCTTACTATAAAAGTATACATGCTTCTTGATAAGAAAATCTAGTAAATTCAATAAGGGTAGTGGAAAATAAAAATCTTCCAGGGTACCATCAGTCGAAGATGAATAACGTAATATTTTAGTGTACACACTTCCAATCATGTGCGTGCAGTGTATATGGCATATGAAGAGGCACTAACCCATGCATACATCTACCTACTCGGTTCTCTAGCCTGGCTTTTCCCCAGCACATTCAAGTTTTTTTCTAAATCTAATTCTTAACCATTGCAAAAACTTCCTATTGTGTCTGATGACATTTTATTTGATCATTTCTCTTTATTGACATTTAGGTTACATTTTTTTGCATTATAAATAACCTTTTAAAGAATGTTTCCACAAAAATCTTTGCATTTCTTAAGGACACAAGCCTAGAAATGTATATGTAGAGTATACAACATTGCTGGATGGTTTTCCAGAAAGCTCTCCCTTTTCCAGAAAGGTTCAACCAGAAAGACCAATGCATTCATTAACTACTCCCAGAAGAATATGACCATTCAAAAACAATTTTAATGATACCTAATACAAAAAAAATTAGAATTTTGTCTTTTCCTAAACTTTTAAGTTTTATTCACTTTACAACTGTTATCTTTTGGATTAATCACATTTATAGGCATATATGCAATATGTATGCATATTTCTTATCTATACATATAGATATAAAATGTACAACTTGCTCTGTATTTTCCCTTCTTTTGGTCTTTTAATATAGTTTGTTTCAGACATTTTAAACCTGTATTTAATCAAATCTATCCAAGTTTTCCTATGTAACTTGGTCCATTGATTGTATGTTTACAAAGTCTTTTCCAAATCAGAGACCAGACCCACCCATACTGTTTCATTTTCTATTTAATTATAATCCATCTGAAATTTATTTTGTTATATGGCAAAAAAATCTGATCTTTTTCCAAAAATGGTTGGATACCATTTACTCAAATATTCATCCTTTCCTCATTGATCTTGTGATTACTAAAATTTAAAGTTCAATTTATTAGTCTTATTTTTATAAGATAAAAAATAAGACACAAAAGATCTTGAAGAAACTGAATACAAAAAAGCATGAACTTAATGTACGAAATAACAGAAGACTGCACGAGATTAGACACCAAAGCAGTTTTACAGTAATGCTCAGTACAAAATAAAGTATTTAAAAGTATTACTATCATGTTCCCTTTTAAGGGGGTAATTACTGACCATTACCAAAAAATTAAAAAAAAAAACCTACCTACAAAGTTCCTTTAAATATCATGTCAGTGGGCCGCCTAGGTGGTGCAAGGGGTTAAGCACAGCACTATGAAGCAATCCACAGCCTCTGCAACATGAGTTCAATCCCCGGCTGGCCAGGGAGCTACCCACATGCTGCAGCAGACCTCTCCTGTCTTGCCCGCTGCTCCCCTCAGCAGTGTATTTCAGTCAGTTCTGTTCCCCACTCTGTCTCTGCTGAATCCTCTCACCCCCCACACCTCTGGCCTGTACTCCAGTTCTTGTATACATAAATAAATAAATCTTTTTTAAAAATAAATAAATATCATGTCAAGTGCATATAAAATAAAATTAGATGTACAAAAATTCCTTTCCTTTGCAATATTTCCAAGGAAAGATCAGCTTTATAGAATGGATAGTTACACATAAATTTTTAAAATCTCTTATGCCAAAATTTTCTCTTTACAATGCAAGTAATTAAGTAATTTCAAAAATAATATTATTTGATGTTTTCAAATTGCTTTCAATTTTTGGTTAAAAATGTACTGTTTCCAATTTCCCACCCAGAGAATGAAACAATTGCTTTTCCATCCATGTTTATCTTGATATACCTACATCTCCCTCTTGTGGTTGAAGTCAACTGCATAAACAATTTCTTCTTCTCCATCTTTAACAATTTTCCATATTGTTCCACCAATCATATGACCAGCTGGCAGAGGTGTGATAGACAAGCCATGTCCTTTACCTATGTCAACAAAATAATGACAATACTCAGATTCTGTAACCCTAAAGAAAGGTTACTTATTTGTCAGTAACTAATATGGGCAATGATAACGAACTCAAAAGTGGCAAGGCACACAGTGAAATGCAAGTCTCACCCTCCTGCCCCCACCATTCCACTCTCCAATGGAGGTAACCCCTCCTGTCACTTAGTTACACGTGCTTACAAACAGAAAGCTAGAGGTTGGACTTAAAAACTAGTAGGCTCCCAAATCACATAATAGGAACTAACAAACTTTAATATTTATATTGTACACACAATTATTAAGCACCTCCACTTTTGCTAACTTCTAACAAAACAAGGACATCTCATTATGAAAAAGACCTTATTCTACAGAAAAATTAAGTATAAGCCAAACTGTTGAGACCATTATTACTTCCTGGCTAAATGCTCAGAGTTCATTGTTGCACTGTTTTTTTCAATCCAAGGGTTCCTAATTATGAAATCGTTAATATAATTCTCTGTAACTATACACTTATGACTTCCTGACCTAATTAAATAATAAATTTCTAAATGTATAAAATTCTAGAATTCAGTCATTCTCCATTTCGTGTTGCCATAGCACTTCATTTACATCAATCACTATATTTAATCACCTAAGCTACTTGATCTTCTCAATCTGAGTTCCCAAGAGGAGGATCGGGTCACTTTACCTTTGTGCGTTAAACACAGTAAACACTAAATAAATCTCTCCCAAGTTAAATGTGAAAAGGCTGAGCTGTTAACATATGGTAGTATTTGATAGTATTTGGTATTTGAATGTTAAAATTCAAATGACTCCGGGAAGTTCAGTGTTCCACATCAGAAAATGCTAATTTTTTAATTTCAGACCACAGTGCCTGTAATTACTATAAATCCCCCCTCTACTTTTCTGTAGGTAAAACATTAGTTCAATTATTTGCCACTGGGTAGCATTTTTTACCTTTCAGATTCACAATCTGAGAGAACTTTAGCTGCTGTATTTTATCAAAGGCTGCATCCACATCATCTAAAGTAAAAAGTGTGAAATCTTCTGTATTGTGTCGAGACTAAAAGAATAACACAAACTGAAGGTTAAAAATGATCACTGCAAGAGTGTAAATTTTTTTAAGAGTGTAAATTTTTTTTCCATATCATAAATTACCTGATACAGGTCATACATGAACATCTGTCCCATTTTGTAAACAGGAATGGTTGCATAGATAGCGCAGTTCAGACCCAACTTCCCGACAGCATACGGGAGGGCGCCGAGGTGGAGAGGGTCGGGGTGAGACAGCAGCACTGCATCAATCTGGTGAACATGCCTGTGAGGACACAACAAAATAAGGACTCAAATCTCCCGTTAAGGGTACAGAGAGGCTATTCAAAATAACTTGCTGGTTCTGATCCCTCTTAAGTATTCTGGATTGAAGACTATGTGCCAAAGTAAAGGGCAAACCTGAGAGTTAAAATGACGACATCTATGAATTTCAGTTATTACTACCTCTGTTCTACATCGATATTAAAATTATGGTGCAAGGTACACATAGATGGTGGCGAGCCACATTTAAAAGAGAAAATGAGAAAGTGCAGAAACCACATGGAAGCTGATTTCAAATGACTATCAAGTTCAAGAACTCAGCTGGAATTTCAGAAACTGTTAAGGAGAAGCCATTTAAATGGTCACATATTTACTATAGATTTTGGCCTTTTTTTTAGCATGTGATTGACATTGTAGTATGACTTCAATTAATCAATGAAGCATATACTCTCGTGAACAAAAGAAATTAACTAGAAAAAAATGCTTTGCTATGAGCTCTAAGTTTTTTAATATTTAAGTCCTTGCTTCTTCCACAATTAACACAATAGTGCAAGCACAACTGAGTTTTTCCTTAAAGCATTAGCATCCTTTTATATCTCAGTCATCATCCTGAGCACCCACCCTCACCAGGGAGCAGCAAGCTTCAGAAAGCAAGCTCACGTGACCTGACTGCAGCATCTTCACACAGAAAAAGGCTTTTCCCCTCTCCAATTTTTGTGATTATAATCTTGCTATGAGTCTCCCTGGTGGCGCAAGGAGTTAAGTCTTAGCACCATGAAGCTGTAGGCAGCCACTGCAGCACAAGTTTGAGCCCCAGCCAGGGCGCTAACACACATGGTGCTGCAGGCCTCTCCTGTCTCCTGTCTCACCCACTGCTTCCCTCAGGCAGCGTATTTCAATAGATTCATCTGTTCTGCTCCCCATTCTGTCTGTGGTGAATATTCTCTCCCCCCACACCTCTAGCCTGTATTCCAATTCTTCTACATAAAAAAAAAAAAAAAAAACCACGTAATTTTATTCCTTCCTAAAATTACAGTGCAAAAAATTTTACTGAGATCCATGAGTCAAGTAACAATTTAACACTTTGCTAAATTTCGATAAACAAAATTTACAAATCAATCAAAACTTCACAAGTAAAAAACAATCACTATTTGACGCTGGCTTAAGCAAAACTAAGCATTTTACTATAAACTAAGTTACAGCAGAAAAACAAACACTGTGTTACATCAAAATAGTATTACAGAGCAGAAAAGAGATGATATACAAAAAGCCTACAAACATGAAAAGTAACTTACTTCCTCAGGGAATCTATAATATCCATAGAAAAGTGCTCATCCCAGCCACAGTCCAGTAAAAATCTAAATTCATCAACTTGGAGCAGATAGCACAGCGCAGACTCTTCCTGCACCCCAGACAGGGTAGTTAATTTGATAATAGATGTCATTTTTTTTTGGTCCAGTAACAGCAATCAAAAAGGTTCTTTGAAGAGAAATAAAAACATATACCTACTATATTAGCATGTCTTACACATAGTGGTTGGTCGATCATTGCTGAAACAAGTAAGTTAAAATTAAAAATATAATGACTTAGCATGTTCCTAATTGTAAGGTATAAATAGACACTAATTTTCTCTTAGTGAAAAATGTCTATAAATGTACTTTCGGAACGAACCAAGAAATTTTTCCTTCCAAAAATACCGTTACTATAACTGTATCACAATGATATGAATGTCCTGCAGGAAACTCTAATGAAAACTACCTTTTTCTTTCTTTCTTTCTTTTTTTTTTTTTTAACATTTTAAAAGGACAGGTGGCTAGGAAAAGGAGAAAAACACAGCACCTGCATAGTCACAGATGGACAGGAAAGCTGCCGCTCCTGTTTTACAAAGGAAAAAGGCTTGTAAAAAGAAACGCCCTGCATAGTCACAGGCAGTCAGGAGAACTGCCTCAAATCCACCTTAGCTCCCACTTTATTTAGAGCAGAAATGAAAATACAAAGTATTTGCAGAGAGAACTGAAGGATTTCATTTTCAAGCTGTTTTTTACAGGCAGACCCAGATTTTAACAGATGGAAATATAGTATTACCCCAACTACTCATAACATAATAAAGTTATACATTAGACATTCATTACTTACTGATATCTCAGTCATACACAGGATGAAACACCATGAATTCAAAGGAAGAGTTCTTTATAAATCTAAAAAATAAACAAATAAGAGTCTCATGAATGTACTAAGGGTTTACTTCTATTTTTAATTGCAGTGCTTAAGTTTTATGTTTTGCCCTAAGATGAACACCATAAGCAGCAACAAATAATATATGTTCCTGTTTTAAAAAAAGATAATTGTCATAATTTTAGGAGGCTTAACCTTACATAAAACAAATAAGGATAATAGAACACATAATAAAAGATAAAAATGAATAGTAAAATACTAAATTAGTTATAATCAGATGCTGAAATATGCAGCTTAGGAAATGAAATTTTTTTAGGTGAACATTACATTATCGCGAGTGATTAAAAAGGTAGGATCCTGGGCCTCCCAGGTGGCACAGCGTTTGAGCACTGGGTTGTGAAGCTGCCCGCAGCCTCTGCAGCTCCGGTTCGATCCCCGGCCACTGGGCGAGGGTCCCACATGGCACGCAGACATCTCCTGCTGCCCGCTGCTCCCCTCAGCAGTGTACTTCGTCAGTCTGCCTGCTCTGCTCTCCACTCTGACTCTGGTGAATTTTCTTTCTTTTTTTTTTTTTCTTGACTCTGGTGAATTTTCTCATCCTCCCGTGCTTCTGACTGTACCCAGTGCATGTATAAATAAATAAATAAATCTTTTAAAAAAAAAGGTAGATCTTAAATTATTAAGGATTGGCAGGAACTGGGTAGAAAGCACAATGAGAAAAAGTATGTAAAACAGGAAAATAACATGACCAACGGCACAAACAGAAGCTTACAGATCAAAACTGGCCTGGCACACTTCCATAGAAACAGAAAAGAAAAAGGCATTAGGAATAGAAATGGACCAGGTAACAGAAGGTTCTGGAAACCCTGACTGGTTCTACACATAACTGACTAACACTTTAAGATCCATCACCAAGTATGATGACAAGGAATTCTGTACTTTAGGAAAGTTAGCTGCTGTCAGGACTGATTAGCTGGAGATGAAAAGGTAGCATATTTAGCAGACCACTTCTTCCTTACAGTTTGGCTCATTCCACCGAGACACTTTAGCTTCAATGTACTTAAAAACTGACACGCACTCATGAGTTCTTATCTAAGCAATCAAGGTCTACGTAGCGCCAGCAAGGCACGATGCAGGTTTTCTATGATGCGGGCAGAGGGTAAAGGAGACGTCCTGGAGCCCTGAGTGGCTTTTTCAGGTTTTTAATGATATTTCTACACCATCTGATCCCACACGTAGTGAAGCAACCAGGTGCAGGGCAGGTAGGCGGGTGGGGGGCCGGGAGGCTGGCAGGCCTCCTAGCCCCTCGCCAATCTTCACTCTCTCTGGGATCCCTGGCCTTCTCTCCCGCTCTCTGACACACTCCGCCACGCAGTGCTCTACTGCCACGTCCTCTGCTCGCTGCTCCTGCCCTCATAGGCTCAGTCCCTGCCTCAGGTGCGTCCACTCACGCATGCCCACACCACACTCCAGGTGCCGCCATCAGGGACGCATGCAAGCCCACAGGTGTCCATCACTGATGCTAATGGCTAGAGGGCAGAAAAAACCTGATCACTTCCATTCACCCTGCAGTTTGAAACTCTGTATGTTTGATTCCTTCGTTCACTGCTTCTAGAACAGTTACCAACTCCTGATTCTTTTCCCTCAGAACGCCTGATACATCATTCCTCTTCCATTCCAACTGCCAGCTGCTGAAGGCAGGGTCTCAAGACCTTAAATTTAGGTTTCTGTTTCTCTGACTCCAAACTTTGCTACCTTCATTTCAACCTAAACACTGCTACCAGCTTAATCTTCAGATATACTCCTCCTATAGTATCCCTCACTCAGAAATCTCTGAAGACTTTGACTTGAAAGAAGCCTCTTGTTTGAATAAAACAAACTTGAATGCCTTACCTGGCATTGTAAGGCACCAAGAATGATGATACCATCACAATCAAGTCTGAGACATGCACATAAAAACAGAACGGTGCCAGCCTGCACTTTAGGAAAGGCCAACCACAAAGCTCCGCAGTCCAAAATATCGATTTCAGTCTAGAGTCTGGATCTGTGTTAGAATAGTAGCCACTAGCTACCTGTAACTACCCTGACAGCACCATTCACCCTCACCTCAAGATCCAGCTCAAATTCCACCTCCTTACTCTTCATTGGTCTAAACTAGAACAGCTGTCCAACAAAAATGTAATGCAAGCCACACGTGCAATTGAAAAAATGTTTAAATTAAGGCCATCTGGAAAATCTTTACAGGTGAAATCAAGCTTAATGCATATTATTTAACCCAATATCTGACATTACCATTTCAACATACAATCATTATTTTAAAATGAGCTATTTTACATTGCTTTTCTTACAAAGTCTTTGAAATCCAAATATGTATGTATTTTCACATTTTTAATGGACGGGTTTATTAGAAAAGGGAACAGGAAAAGAGAGGCACTTGCACAATCACAGGCAGGCAGAGCTGCCTGAAATGCAGCATCTATTTTATATTTATAGATCTCAATTCAAAGCACACTTCCAAATGCTCCGAGTTCCAGGGAGCTGTTGTAGCACAGACCTAGACTCCACACTGTGGAGTCAGTGCTTTGGGCACTACAGCATTGGGCTTGGCCTCTTCCAAGGTGGAGGCTGGCGTAATTCTGAATTGATGTACATGTCTCAGATTTGATTTTAATGCTATCAATCATTTCATCTCCTTGGCTAAAACTCTGGAGCCAACATCTTACCACCAGATCGGCTGCCATCAGCTGAATCCTACTTGACACTTCAGAAATATCCTTGGGCCTCCCTGGTGACACAGCAGGTTGAGCGCAGCGCTGTGAAGCTGTCTGCAGCCTCTGCAGCATGGGTTCGATTCCTGGCCGGCCAGAGAGTCCCACATGGTGGTGTGGCAGACCTCACCTGTCTCGCCCGCTGCTCTCTTCAGCAGTGTATTTCGGTTGTCTGCCTGTTATGCTGCCCTCTGTCTCTGGTGAATCCTCTCACCCTCCTGCTCCTCTGGCCTGTACCCCAGCTCTTGTATAAAAATAAATAAATCTTTAAAAAAAAAAAAAGAAGTTAACATCCTCACCTATCTTACCCCAGCTGAGGGACTCATTTAGTTTACCTGAGTGATTGCAAGTTTTTTTCACCTACTTGTCTTGTTCCAACATGATCCTCCCTACAGCTGTGAGACTTTCCTGAAAAACAAATACTCGCATGCACTTTCGTTGTGAAGTATCCACTGGCTTCCTGCAAACTGCTGAATAAAATCTAAACTCCTTAGAGGAAAGCAAGATGCTTCACAAAAGACCAGCAAGAAATGAATCTGAACCGCTATCCTCAGCAGACTCATACAAATCAACATTCTATGTATTTACTGAGCAACACTAATAAAAAGCTGGACCAGCAAAACAAAACAAAAACAAAATCCTTCACACGGTGAGCTCAGCCTTCCTCTTGCTTCACCAAAAGCTCTGGCACCGCATGCTTAGGAGCGTTTCTTTCCCTCCTCTCCCTGCGGATGCTGGAACTTCTCAAGTCTGCATCCTGCCCTGCCTGCACTCAGGCATGAGCGCCTCGCTCGCGAGCCTAGTAAATTCCTTTTCACTGCTCATGAACCCAGCCCAAATCCTAGTTTATAAAGTCCTTCGGTGTCCTCAGGCACGAAGATTCATTTTGAAGCAGCAAAAGTGGGCTCCAGGAATATTCGGTGCCTGCACGTTGAAGGTTCAGACCAGCGCCCAGGGAATCTGCGTGTCTCCAACACGGGGGACAGAACTCAAAGCGAAAGGGGTGCAGGGGCAGGAAGGAATCCTCGCCCATCAGAATCCCGTGAGGGCAGGAATTTTGGCTCCTACCACCTCATCTCAACGATCAGTCACCGGCCCTTTCCAAATGATGGCGTCTGCCGATGACCACTAAGAGGCAGCAGGGAGAACAAAACGAAGGAGGGTGGGTTAGCCCAGGAGCTCGCTGCTGAAAACCCCTTCCTGCTCAGCCGGGGCGCGCAGGGGTTTCTTCACAGACTCTAAGCTGGTTCAAAATAAAGCCTGAGGGCCTCCCCGGTGGCTCAGGGGTTAGGACACAACCTGTGAAGCTGTCCGCAGCCTCTGCAGCACGAGTTCGATCCCAGGCCGGTCAGAGGGCAACCCACATGGCGCGGCAGACCTCTCCCGCCTCCCCGCTGCTCCCCTCAGCAGTGGGTTTCGGTCAGTCTGCCTGATCTGCTCCCCACTCTGCCCCTGGTGAGTCCTCTCACCCCCCACACCACTGGTCTGTACCCCAGTTCTTGTATGCATAAATAATCTTTAAAAATAAAATAATGAGGGGGTGAGCAATGGAGAACCCGGGTTCTCCTGACCCCCGGAGGCCAGCCGGGCCGGGTGATGGCGGACCCCACCTTCGGCTGATTTAAGAGCAGGTGAGACGGGGATGTGGGGGCGCTGGGGGGGGGACGACCTCCATCCAGCAGGGCAAGCCCGCCCAGGTCTCGGGCCTCGATTCCCGCAGAGGGGCGCCTCGTCGCGCAGAGCCCCGCGGTCCCGCGGCCCGAGCGCGGGAAGGCCCCGGGGGGCTGGGAGGCCGGAGCCGGCGTCCCGGGGGCCGCGGGGCGGCCAGGGCGGGAAGCGAGGCGTGGGCGTGAGGCGCGCGGCGCCGCCGAGGCCGGGGCCCCGGAGTCGCTCCTCCCGCCTGGCCGGGCGGCCGCCGCCGAGTCCCGGGCGCTCGCGTGGCGCGGAGGCCGGAGCGGGCGGGCGCCGGGCCCCCGAGGGCCGCCCCCGGGCGCGGCGCGGTCCCGCCCTCGCCCCCACTTGCCTGCTCGGGCCGCCCGCCGCCGTCCTCCGCCTCCCGGGCGCCGGCGCGGTGCGGGCTCAAGCGCGGGAAGGGCCGGCGCGCGCTCCGCGGCCGCGGCGACGACCGGCCGGCTGCAGCCCCGCGGTGGCGGCCGCCATCTTGGCGCGGAGACGCGCGGCGGGCGGGGCGGGGCGGGCCCGGGCGCGGCCACCTGCGGGGGTGCGGAGGTGCGGGCGGGAGGCGGGGGGCGCGCGCCCCCACAGGAGGCGCCCCCGGGACCCACGTGGGCGTGAGGAAAACGAGTTTCCGCTGCGCGGGCGCGAGCGCGGGCGCGAGGACGAGCCGAGGCGGGGAGAACGCGCGCGCGCGGCCGGCGCCCCCCCCCCCCGCGGCCGGGGCGGGCCGAGGCGCCACTTCCGCCGGCGCCGGGGCGGGGCGCGCTGCCCTTGTCGCGGGGTCGTCGCCGGCGCGGAGGCCGCAGGTGGGTCCCGGGCCGGGCGCGGCGCGGCGCGGCGGGCGGGCGGGGAGGGGCCCCCGCGAGGAGCGCCCTCGGCGGGGGGGGGTGTTTGTGGGGTGACCCGGGCCCCGGGGGCCGGCGCCGGCTTCCCTGCGAAGGAGGCGGGCAGGGGCGTGGAGACGGGGATTTCTTCGCGGCTCCCGCGCGGCGGCTCTGGGAAGGGCCTCCCGGGCCGTCGTCGCGGCGTGAGGGGAAAGGACGTCAACCCGTTTGATAGCGGGGCTGCCCCGTGACAGCGGGACAGCGTCCTTTTTTTTTTTAAGATTTATTTGTTTATGCAGACAAGAGCTGGGGCGCAGGCCAGAGATGCTGGGGGTGAGGGGATTCCCCAGAGACAGAGCAGGGAGCAGAACAGGCGGATCCACTGAAATCCACTGCTGAGGAGAACAGCAGGGAGCCAGGAGAGGTCTGCGGCGCCGTGTGGGCAGCTCCCTGGCCGGGGATCGAACTCGTGCCGCAGAGGCTGCGGGCAGCTTCATAGTGCGGTGCTTAACCCCTTGCGCCGCCAGGGGGACCCCTGGACAGCGTCTTTATAGAACCCTGGTCACCTCCCCTGGCAGGGACTGGAGTGGAAACCGACCCTAATCACCCTCTGGGCTGAAGCGGGTTGCTCCGCGAGCATCTCTAGTTCGCCCAATCCCTGCGTTTCTCTCTTGCTGGTTATTTAGAATTGGAAGCTGACCCCACTCCCTTATAGATCTCAGAGCCGTTGAGCCGACCGCTCCCCAAAATACATCTTTAATTTGTGCCTGTTTTCTAGGGATCATAAGTCATCAAGATAGGGTCACCAGCCAGATCTCCAGGAGTTGTTTCTCCAGCAGTGTTATTTCATAGCTTAAACCACCACTTTTTTTTTTTAAGGTTTTTTTTTTTTTAATTATTTTTTATTTATTTACTCAAGCACTGGGTACAGTCAGAAGCACGGGAGGGTGAGAGAATTCACCAGAGCCAGAGCGGGGAGCAGAGCAGGCAGAAGGACTGAAGGACACTGCTGAGGGGAGCAGCGGGCGGCAGGAGAGGTCTGCGCGCCATGTGGGACCCTCCTCTGGTGGCCGGGGAGCAGCCGGGGATCGAACCGGCGCTGCAGAGGCCGCGGGCAGCTTCACAACCCAGCGCTCAACAGCTGCGCCACCCGGGAGGCACAAACCACCACTTTTTGAATGTTCAGTCATCTCTTTTTCCAATATGAATTCGGAGTGACTTACAGAAATACACATCAGATAGTTTTGTTTGTAAAAGTTAAGTGGGGAAAACTGGGTTGAAGAAAAGTAATGTTAGGAAACATAAGATAAAGCCAAAGTGAGGTTTACCTCTATACTTACTGTAAGAGAGAGTGAAGCACAACTGTACATCTGGGATGGAGGAGCCGGGGCTGCCTGAGTACTATTTCCATCTAAGCCACTTACTGCATCTGTGTGTGACCAAAGGCAAGTTGATTGTCCGTGGATTTCATCTTCTGAAAAATAATACATGCCTGCTCCACTGGGTACATGAGATTAGTTGCTCCTTGTCTAGTATTCTGATGATGACACGAGTTGGTGAGTATGAAAACATTAAGCGCTATGCCTGACAGTGCTACAGGAGTCAGCTCTTTCTAGAGGTGGGCAAAACAATCTGAATCATTCTGGTATGAAAGGATACAGGATCCCCTTACTTGATTCCTTGAGTCCATAAGATGAAACCAATTATTTGTTTTTTCCCCCCCAAAAAACACCATAGTTACTGCCGGTTGTGAAATACAATATTTTTCTTGAGTCTTTGTATAAGGAAGACACTAATAATAAACACAGCACCCTCATGGGCACCCATGTGGGTGCTATTGACTTCATCCAAACCTCGGTTTGTCTGAATTGAACCTGTCCCAGGTCCTTGTGCTCACCAGATGGTCCTGGGCCCTTCATTAAGAGCATGAAATCTTGTCTACACTTCCTGTTCTTTCTCCAGAGACTCTAATTTAGTTCTTATGTCTATAAATCTTTGCTCTCCCTGGCCAGCCACAGGACAAATTATGTTCAGTGCCGCTGCTCTCAAAGTCCATGAAATAATAGATTGTTCAGTCATACTTTGAAATGCCTCTGGGACTAATATTTGTCTTTTACCTCTTTCGAATAGAACAGGCTTCCTTTACGGTGGTTAAATGCAACTCTGGATTCTAAATGTAAAGAATCTATATGTCCCACTGTCTACCTGTGGAATTCCCACGGGCACCTGTGTGTCCCAGGAGCCTCAGAGCTTGTCTCCTCTATTCTCAGAGTGGAGCAAGACAAAAAGAGTGGCTGGCCCTGTTGGAGGAATGCCAACAGTAGGGATTTTATAGCCCACAGGTGGCCGTGAGCGTCTTTAAAACAGCCTTGGGCTGAGAGTTAACCTAGTTCTTTTTGGTAGTTAAATAGGAACAGTATCAAACATCTGTGCTGACAGTTAGACTTAATACCTCTTTGGGCCTCCCCGGTGGCGCAGCGGTTGAGCGCTGGGTTGCGAAGCTGCCCACAGCCTCTGCGGAGCCGGTTCGATCCCCGGCTGCTCCCCGGCCACCGGAGGAGGGCCCCACATGGCGCGCAGACCTCTCCTGCCACCCGCTGCTCCCCTCAGCAGTGTATTTCGTCAGTCTGCCTGCTCTGCTCCCCGCTCTGCTCCCCGGCTCTGGTGAATTCTCTCACCCTCCCGTGCTTCTGACTCTACCCAGTGCTTGTATGAATAAATAAATAAATAAATCTTAAAAAAAAAAAGAAATGTAAGGAACCTACTAAGGACAGGTGGCAAATAGATGAGGACTAGACTTCTTATCTTTTTTTAAAAAAGATTTATTTTTATTTATACAAGAGCTGGGGTACAGGCCAGATGTGTGGGAGGGTGAGAGAATTCACCAGAGACAGAGCGGGGAGCAGAACAGGCAGACTGACGAAATACACTGCTGAGGGGAGCAGTGGGAGCGACGGGAGAGCTCTGCCACCCCATGTGGGTATCTCCCTGGCTGGCTGGGATCAAACCCACACTGCAGAGGCTGCGGACAGTTTCACAGTGCGGCGCTCAACCGCCTGTGCCACCAGGGAGGTCCATGAAGACTAGACTTCTACAGAGGCCTGTACTGTCTAGTATTTTGCAGTTTTGTGTTTTCAAAGTTATCATTTGATTGAGACATGCATTGTTTTTCCCAATTAGTTTTCAGTAATTACACTAAAGAATTCTGATTCTGGCAAAATAGCATGATTAAGCATTGTGAAATGTCCTAAAAATAATTTCCATGTGTAAAAGTTCTAAATCAATATAAGGAAGGTGCCAATGCTAAGGTTTTCTACATAGAATTTCTGTCTGCAATTCATTTTTCTGTGCTGTATCTTATCAGCTCACTAATGGAACTAGAAATAAAAATAATTTGACTTCAGTGCAGTTTCCTTTTTATATCATCATTGTCACTTATATAATCTTCATCAGGTAGATTTTAATTTAATACAGCCCTCCCTTGGTGGGGCAGGGGGCAGGACTTGGCTCTGGGTCCTCCCCCACAGATACCAGTATACACTACTCTCTGGTGTATAAAATGGTGTAGTATTTGCATGTACTCTATGAGCATACTCTGCATACTTTAAATCAGCTCTCAATTACTTAAATAACTAATACAGTGTAAATGCTGTATAGTTTTAATGCTATTTCGTTTAGGGAAGAATGACAAAAAAAAAAAGTATGGACATGTTCAGTACAGACCTAACCAGGAGGCCTGACTAGATAGCACGGATTTCAGATTGGTAGTTGTTTGAGTCCTCAGATGCAGACCCTGTGGATGCAGCTGGTGACTACTGCAGTTTGATACCCAGCTAATTTAAGGAGTTTTGCACTTTTAACATCAATCTCCTACATTTCTGGCTACTTTACTGTTTCAGATACAATTTAAAGCTGTTTCAAAGGTTATTTCTGATGTAATTTTTAAATTTTTTTTTTTTTAGCGTCCACAATGAATTTACTTCAGATGGTACGGGACCACTGGGTACATGTACTTGTACCTATGGGGTTCGTCCTTGGATGTTACCTAGACAGAAGGAATGATGAAAAGCTAACTGCCTTCCGGAATAAGAGTATGTTATTTAAAAGGTTAGTTTGCACTTTTTTTTTAAAAAAAAAGATTTATTTATTTTTTATTTGTTTATACAAGCACTGGGTAGAGTCAGAAGCGCGGGAGGGTGAGAGAATTCGCCAGAGCCAGAGCGGGGAGGAGAGCAGGCAGAAGGACCGAAGGACACTGCTGAGGGGAGCAGCGGGCGGCAGGAGAGGTCTGCGCGCCATGTGGGACCCTCCTCCGGTGGCCGGGGAGCAGCCGGGGATCAACTGGTGCTGCAGAGGCTGCGGGCAGCTTCGAAACCCAGCTTTGCAACCCGCTGTGCCACGGGGGAGGCCCTAGTTTGCACTTTTTTAAACCAATAGCTGGCCAGCATAGTATCATATGTGGGTCAAAAACTAATAGAAGAGGTAGTTTCACCCCCTTGAGGACTAATTTTAAGTGCTATTGTTTTGTAGTCTTGTTTAATCCTTTGACAAAAGTGTATGATTATCTTTGGAATGTAAACAAGCCTTTAGTTTATTAAGAAGCTATTTCCGATCTTTGAAAGTTCCCTTTTTCTCCTTTTTTTTTTTTAAGGTTTATTTATATATGCATATAGGAACTGGGGTACAGACCAGAGGTGTGGGGGATGAGAGGATTTACCAGAGACAGAACAGGCAGACCGAAATACAGTGCTGAGGGGAGCAGTGGGCGAGACAGGAGAGGTCTGCTGTGCCATGTGGGTCAGCTCCCAGGCCGGGGATCAAACTCGTGCTGCAGTGGCTGCTGATAGCTTCCTATTGCTGACACTTAACCCCTGCGCCACGAGGGAGGCCCCCCTTTTCTCTTTTAAATTGAGGGTACATTTTAATACAGAAAGTTTTAAACCTGTTCATTAAGGCCTACTCTATAAACAACAGTCACCTTATTACCATGTCCTGCCTTACCTAAATCTTAAGGTAACTGAAATAAATGGTACTCAGTGGTTTGTGCCGTGTTTTCAGTGTCACTACCTGCAGGCTTTAGACATGGTGGCTGAACAACCAGATGACAGCTGCCAGCTGCATGGTCCCACTGTGTCTCTGGAGGTGCTTCTCAGCCCAGAGAGGGTTAGCAAGACAGCATCAGCCCCCGGGCATGCCGCTGGGTGGGAGCTAGGGCAAGGGACTAGGCAAGAGATGTAGGAGAAGTTGTCAGGGAACTCAAGGGAATAAAAAGAACTGGAAAGAGTCTAGAAAACAGATGAACTCATGGAGAGAAGAGCTTTAGTATAAAGATGAACTGAGAAACTACACTTCTCCAGTCTGGAAAAATGAAATTAAAGAGATGGTAAAAGTGTAAAATCATGAAAGAATGAATATATTGCATCTAAAATAGAAAATGTTAAGTGGGTAAACAGAAATACTGAATTCCTATTCGGCTGCCTTTCCTTTTATCTCCTCATAAAAGTTTCACTTAAGCTTTTTCCTTCCTTTCGGTTTCCTTTCCACAATTCCACGCAGGGAACTGAGACCCAATGAAGAAGTCACCTGGAAGTAGAGGCTGTGGCTGACATGCAGGATGTTCACGTCATAAAAATTATGAGAGAAATAAAGACATTATTATTTGGTTTGAAGAATTTAAAGTGTGACTATGTGATGATGTAATCTTTCACTTTTTAAGTAAGTGATACACTTGGCTTAAAAATAACTGTTGAGTACCTGATCTCCCCTGATTTTCAATAAACCAACCTAGGTTCAAAATACCTAAGTTGGAAATGCTGGCTGGGAGCGGCGGCCCTGGTGACCAGCGTCATCAAGTGGCCCTACCACACTTCCTACTGAATGTGTGTCCCTCTCACACCATCACAAAGAACAAGTCCAGCCATCTGAAGTTGGGAAACAGCTGTACTACTCAGCACCAACAAGGAATAATCTACTTAGAGAACATGGGTGAAATTCAAATAAGCCTGTAAGAATTCTTAAAAAGCACATACTACATGATTCCATGTACATAACGTGTTCGTTGAAACTAATCTCTACTAATGAAACAGACAAGCGGTTTCTGGGTAGCAGGCTCCAGAATGAGGTTGGAGGGACACAAGGAAACTTGGCTGGAGTACTTGGAGGGCGAGCTTGTTTCTCCCCAGGGCGCCCTTCCCAGGATATCTGGGCTGTCTTGGGCACCGCCACAGTATCTTGAGCCCCTGAAGGTGGGTGATGCAGGATTGGGCGGGAAGGGGTCATGGACACCTCTCAGTGCTGCTTGCTTGACCTCAAAGCCTTTGCTTTGACTTTGGGCTTGGAAGGAACAGGAGCTTCCTTTGCTTTTAGGGCCATCTTTGTGAGAAGATCATCTTTTACTTAAGGATCCTTGTTATAAATTACATGCTATTAGGGCAGGAAGGTGAATAAAGTGATTAGTACGAACAGTACTGAATGTTGCCAGGAACTGTCCTAGGTGGTAACGATTTCTCAGAGCAAAAAATAAGGTCCTTGGGGGTCATGTAGATCCTAGTCAGCAGTTCATCACTATAGAGAGTTGAATCCTGTCCTTCCAAATATAAGACACCTCAGAACCAAAGACCTTTGGAAATAGGGTCTTGCCAAAGGGACACAGAATCGCCCTGCGTTAGAAGGGGACTTAAATGGAGTGGTAGGTATCTTATAAGAGGGGAGGCTGAAATTCTACAGTCTCAAAGCAAGGGCCACCACACCAGAAGCTGGGAAGCAAGGAAGGATCTCCCCTAGAGACTAGAGTGAGCCTGGCCCTGCTGCACCTTGGCTTCGGACTTCCGAGCTCAAGAATACAGAATCACTTTCTCTTGCTTTAAGCCACCAAGTTCATACTATTTTGCTCCAGCAGCCCTATCACATGAATACAATCACATTTTTTGTGTGTAATACATGAACACAGCTCAAAAATCAAGGCTACAGTGTCCCACCTGTGTCCCATTTGTCTAGTTTTTTTCCCATCTCAAACATGTACTCCGGGATTCCTACTTAATATTCCAGAGGACCTCCCTGGTGGCTGAGGGGTTAAGCTGATCCCCAGCCAGGGAGCTAACCCACATACAGTGCAGGGACCTCTCCTGTCTCACCTGCTGCTCCCCTTAGCAGTATATTTCAATAGATCTACCTATTCTGCACCCCACTCTGGTGAATCCTCTCAACCCCCCTCCCCACACCTCTGGCCTACACCCCAATTCTATGCAAAGATAAAAAAAAAAACAAATTCTTCCAGATATGTGTAAAGGACATACATTAAAAAAAACATTTCTCTACACAGATACACCTTTTAAAAATAAACCAGAGACACTGGTTTGCGTATATTTCATTTCATGAGACCATGATTTATCTCTCCCAAATAGGCCAGAATTCCTTAAGAACGTGACTGGTTTCCCAATACAGGACAGTGGATTGTGCACGCAGAGACATCAATAATAGTAACTGAAGCCTCCCCTGAGCACTGGCCCTCACTACAGTCTCATTTCCTTACTGATCCTGCCCCTTCTATTCCTCTAAACCTGAACTCACCAGTCACCCGTGGTCTCCATAAACGTAGAGGCTCTTGTAAGTTGTCATGTTGCTGGAGTTGTTGGCAGCAGCCACACTGAGTGCTCCCCGAAACCTTCCATTTCCAGAGCTTTCTCAGTATTACACATCCCTGCTTCTCCCTTCTCCATTTTTACCCTTCAAGCCCTACTCTAGATCCTTTCCTCTCCCGATCTCTTCCTTTGCCCTGAGATGATTTTATTCACTCCTGTGGTTTGTTACCTTTTATGCCAGCAATTCCCTGTCCGGCAACCAAACCAGTCTAAACTTCAAGAGGTCATGACGTTTACACAGTGACTACTACTTAATATGTAGCTAGAAAGACAGACAAGGGAGGTAGAGTCAAGTATTACCAAACATAATTTACATGAATGTCTCAGATATTTTAAATACAACATATCCTGATACAAACTCCGTCATCTTTTCTCCCCCCAACCTTGCTCCTCCCAATCTCAGTAAATACTGCTCCTACCACGGTGGCTGCCTACAGCAGAAAGCTAGAAGTCATCCTTAACATTTTTGTCTCCTCACTACCCACTCTCCCAAGTTCTGAATTGCCCTGCTTCCTAACGTTCTCAGGAAATGGTCTCTCTCTATTGCCAAGTCACCACCAGCTTGTCAAATCCCAAAGAAATACCAGATTCTTTGTCAGCAATGTGTCTCTTCTGTGACCAGAGTGATTTTTCTAGAATGCACATCTGAGCACGTCTCTCTTTTTAAACTTTATATAGTTTCCCACTGCCTTTAAAAAGTAATCCCCCATAACCTGGTTTTATTTTATTGTTTTAAAAGATTTATTTATTTATGCTTACAAGAGCTGGGGTACGGGCCAGAGGTGTGGGGGATGAGAGGAGTCACCAGTGACAGAGCGGGGAGCAGACCAGGCAGACTGACCGAAGTACACTGCTGAGGGGAGCAGCGGGGAGACAGGAGAGGTCCGCCGCGCCCTGTGGGTATCTCCCTGGCCGGGGATTGAACTCGTGCTGCAGAGGCTGCGCAGTAGCTTCACAGTGCGGTGCTTAACTCCTCGCGCCTTTTTCTTAATAAGGCCATGCGTGGAGGAGGAGGAGGAGAAAGAGTAAGTTATTAAATAATTACATGCGGATATGACACGAGGAAGCAAAGCGGGAAACGCAAGAGCAGAGGCGCCAGGTAGTCCCAGGGCCCCTGGACACCGGACAATCACGGCAGCGGGTGGGCGGAGAGATCCTCCGGCCGGCAGGCGGCGCTGCGGCGCGCCAGAGGGCGGGCTGGCCGGCCGGGGGCGGGCGGACGCGCTACACAGGTCACGTGCCCCGCGCTTGCCGCCCGGGCGTTCGCTCGCCCTCGGCCCCACGTGACTCGGCCCCCCGGGGTGATTGGCCCGCCCGAGGCACGGGGGCAGGGCGGGGGCGGGGCCGGCGAGGGGGCGGGGCCGGGGGCGGGGCCGGAGGGGGTTGGCTGGGCGCGGGGGCCGTTGGCTCCAGACAAATAAACATGGAGTCCATCTTCCACGAGAAAGTGAGTCCGTGCGCGGGCGCCCGGCGCGGGGCGGGGTGGGCGCGGGCCCGCCTCCGGGCTGCCGGGGGCCCGGGTCGCCCCGTCCCCGGCTCGGCGGGCGGAGAGGCGTCCCCGGGCAGGGAGCGCGGCGACGCCCCCGCCGCGCCCCCGCCGCACCCCCGCGCCCCCGCCGAGGCCGCGCCGGGGCCGGAGCCGGAGCCGGAGCGGGGGGGACGGGGGGACGGGCCGGGTGCTGGGGCCGGGGGCGGGGCGGGCCGGGGGCGCCTCGGGGCGAAGGGGCGGCGCGGCGCGGGCCGGCGTCGGCGCGCCCCCTTCTCTGGGGGTCGTGGGGCCCCCGCTCCCCGGGCGCGACCCGCCCCCGCCGGGACGACCGACCTTCCCGGCCCGGCCCGCGTCTCCGCGCTGCCGCGGTCTCGGCGCTGCGTCCCCCGGCGCCCCTCGGGGGCCGCGACCCGGGCCGCCCCGGCCGGCGGGCGCCGCGCTCTGCGGGGCCGGGTCGGGGTCGCCCCCGCGGCCGCCCCGCCTCCCGCGCCGCGGCCCTCCCTGCCGGCTCGACGGCCCGCGGCTGCTCCGCGCCCCCCGCCCTCGCCGGCCCGCGGCCCCGCGCTCGGGGTGCGCGCGGGGTGCCCGCCCTCCGGGCCGCCGGCCCCCAGCCCCGGGCGGGGCTCCCCGGCGCGGGCCGCGGCCTGCGGGAGGGGCCGGGGCCGAGGCGGGGGCCGGGTCCTGCGGGCGCGGAGGGGAGACGGGGCCGCGCTCTCGCGGTGTCGGGGGACCCGGTCCCCGCGGCGGGCCGGGGAGCCGGGGCCGGGCGGGAGGGGCGCCCGGTCGCGGCCGGCGGCGGTATCGGCCCGCGCGGGTCTCCGTGGGTCTCGGCGGCGGCGGCGCAACTTCTCTCGAGGCCGGCGCGGCGGAGCCGCCTGTTCCCGGGGAGCCGCGGGCGACCCTGTCCCGGCGGCCCCGCCGCGGGGTCCGGCCCGGCCCGGCCCGGCGCCCTCCGTCCAGCGCCGCGCCTGCTCGGGCGGCCGGTGCCGGCGGGGCGCGGGGGGCCCGGCGCGGCGGCGCCTTGTCCTCGGGCGACGCCGCCAGGAGGCTGCCGGCCCGGCCCGGGCGCGCGAGGCGAGGCGGTGGCGGCGCAGACCCGACGCCCGCCCGGCCCCCCGCCCGCGCCCGCGTGTCCGCGCGGAGGCTTCAGGGCGGCCTCTCCGGGCCCGCGGCGCGTGGTGGGGCGAGTCCGACCCGCTCGGCGCCCGCTGGGGGCGCGGGGCGCGCGGGCTGCCCCGGCCGCGGGAGACCCCGGGCGGCCGCGCCCCTCCGCGCGGGCGGAGCCGCTGGACGGTGTTTCGTGGTTTGGGGCCGTGTAGAGTTTTCTTCATCTTGCGGCTTTGCAGAGCGGTTTTAGATCTGGACCGAGTCACTCGGTCTTTCCTTCCATCAGACGGTGTTAGAAGAGCGGAGCCTGGGGCTGCTTCCGCGGCCGTGGCGGCGGAGCTCGCCTGGACGCGGCGGGTCACACGTGCTCTTTCACGTCTCAAGGCGCGTTTCCGTCGAGGCATCTGGAACACAGCGTGGCGCCTCCGCGGAGAGCCCGAGCCGGGGGAGCGCGGCCTGTCGGGGGCACTCTGCAGGGGCCTGTCCTCGGACAGCTGCTCTGACCGCGGCCGGGCGGCTCTCGCGGCGTGGGCTGTGTGTGTCTCGGCGGAGGGTTCTTGGCTGTCTGAACTGTGTGTGCAGCACCCAGGGGCGCCCAGATCCGAGCGCCGCGCCCCGAGCGCGCACCTGCACCAGCACCTTCACCCTCCTCCTGTGCAGCCCCTTGCCCTGTGCTGGACACTCTCGCTCCCTCCCCGGGCCTTCCCCCGCGCCTGCAGGGGTACCCACTGCCCTCTGCCCTCAGCTGTAGTTCATAGGTTAGTTCTGCCTGGTTTTGAGCTTCTGTAAGCGGCGTCATTACAGTGAACGCTCTTTTGAGTCCGTCTTTTGTCAAACATTGATTGAGTCAGGCTTTCTGCTACGAGGAGTTGCGGTTAACGCGCTCCCGTTTCTCTGTGGTGCGCCTTCATGACCGCGCTGCCGCGTGCCCGGCCACCGCGCGCGGCATGTGGGTAGTTCCTGTCTGGAGGCCGCTGCACATGGCTCGCCTGTCACCGTAGCCTCTTGTTCGCTTGACCATGGGCCGTGTTAAGCTTCAGTAGATTTGCCAAATCGTTTTCTGAAGTGGTGATACTAATTTCCACTATACCACTAGTAAATGATAGGTTTTTTTTAAAGATTTATTGATTGATTGATTGATTGACTGATAGAAGCACTGGGTACAGTCAGAAGCGCGGGAGGGTGAGAGAATCCACCAGAGCCAGAGCGGGGAGCAGAGCAGGCAGAAGGACCGAAGGACACTGCTGAGGGGAGCAGCGGGCGGCAGGAGAGGTCTGCGCGCCATGTGGGACCCTCCTCCGGTGGCCGGGGAGCAGCCGGGGATCGAACCGGCGCTGCAGAGGCCGCGGGCAGCTTCTCAGCCCAGCGCTCAACCGCTGCGCCACCGGGGAGGCCCTAAATGATAGTTTTGATATCTCTAATCCTTTCCAGCATTTTAGCCATTCTGGAGATTGTGCAGTAGTATCACATTGTGATTTTATTACACACTTTCCTGGGGGCCATTGAATTGAGTACCTTTTGTATGTTTTTTAGCCATTTTACTGTCCTCTTGTGACCTCTTGGTCTTGTCCTTTTTCCTATAGAATGTTAAGTTGGGCATCTGTCTATGTCTTGGTGATTGTGTGGGGTTGCTCCCTGGTAGTAGAAACACAACAGAAGGAAAAAAGAGATAGACACAAGTCTTCTGTCACATTGTGATGATGACTTGGTGGATAGTATCTTCTTTGGTTCTCAGTTATTTATTCTGTATGAAAATATGAAGGTAAACTTAGCTTGGCCCCTTCTCAGACTCAGTTCAGCTCAGTCTCCTTCCTGTTCCTTTATATACACGTACTCTGTGTAGTTTTCAGCAGCTGCATTTTGTTCCTAGACCATTAATTCATCAGGAAAAATAGGTGTTTTGTAAGTGTTGCTCTTTGGGGTTACCATCTGTGTAACATCTCGCTCAGGACTAAGTGCCAGAGTGTCACCCAGGGTGGATTAAGGACTAGACCCTACTGAGGAAAGTAAAAAGTTAGAGAGCTAGGGTTAGCAGAAGAAAGCATTCTCCCATCTGCCATCATTCAGTAGACCAACCCGGAGACTGGATTCGAAGGGAGAGGTGTCCTCCCTGGCTGAGTCTCCCTTCTTTACCCACCAGCATGGGAAGGCGGTGTTGTGTCAGGGTGAGCGGGATAAGCCGGCTGTTCAGTGCGAGGCCAGCTGGAGTTAAATTTGAGGTACAAGTTGTATGAAAAAAAATCTCCCAGTACCCAAAAACTCTAGGACCAAGGGAAATTGTACTCCTCTCAACTCCAGGAAGCCAGTGATCTCACGGGGAGCTGGCTCGAACCCAGTACCGCCTTGCAGCCTTGTCCAGAAGTGAGCTGCAGGGGTGTCCTTAGAAGTTTTTTTCATTGCACTGCCCACAGCACTGCGTGCCCATTGTCTGTGGAGTTCCCCAAAGACAACCCTGACCCTGTACCTGAAGTCTTCAGGAAAAGAATTTCTTACTTTATTCATTCTTAAGGGTCTTCATTTGTCATAGTTATGAAATTCCACGTGCAAAATTTAGGTTGAGGCGAGATTATCTTGTTAAAAGAACACATGTTCTCACATTAAGATCGCCTTTCAGCAGTAGTAATTTGCCACGGCATCTTCAAAGATGAATTAATATTTTAGGCACTGGAAATGAGAGACTAAATGTTTCTATAGAGTAGTTTTTAGTAAAATGTGAAATTTGGTATACTTGATACATGTTTGTTTAATATAAATCTTAAATCTTTGATCCTATAACTAAATAATTGCAGTTTCATTAATACTAGAATTATAAAGTGTTAACAGATGAAAATATATGTACTATGAATCATGCTTCCTTAAAACTAAAAAGGTTTGGTTTGACTATGTTAATGATTAAATTCCTCTTTAAGGAAAGATAATGTACAATTCTGTTTAACAAAGCGCATTTGAATTTTTTCTCTTGGAAATATTAGCAAGAAGGCTCCCTTTGTGCTCAACACTGCTTGAATAATCTGTTGCAAGGAGAATATTTTAGCCCTGTGGAGTTATCTTCAATTGCACATCAGCTAGATGAAGAAGAGAGGATGAGAATGGCAGAAGGGGGAGTTACTAGTGAAGACTATCGCACTTTTTTACAGGTATTGATTTTAAAGCCAGTACATCCCTTTTTTTTTTTTTTTTAAGTGTGGGTGCTGTTTAGAAAAGGAAGAAATAATCTTTCCATTGGGATCTGACTTAATTGTAACTGCACGTTGACTTTGTGAGGGGAAATGCACAAGATACTGTTTGAAATATACACACTAATGACAGTTTTTATCTTTCTCTCCCCACCCTCAACCCTTGTCTCGACTGCCCGTCCACATTAAGCAGCAGCCTTCTGGAAATATGGACGACAGTGGTTTTTTCTCTATTCAAGTAAGTAGTCACAAACAGGTTGTCATTGTTGCTCATGTCCCCAGCGCTATTGAAGCTCCAGGTATGGTTGATAGCATCTCTTCAGAGCCTTTCCAGTTGAATATATGGATGTGAGCTTCCAGAATTTCCTCCAGTAGATTGTGTCTAAGGGTGTAACACGATATTCCAGAGCACTAGGTTTTTATGAAGATAAACATCAAAGTTAGAATTGTAGAGTCTTCATTTTAGAGGAGCACTTTTTGAATAATTACATTCATTCTAATCAGTCACAAACTCACTATCTCTTGCATAAATTTGAGAAAATGCAACCCCTGTACCTTTCATTTAATCAGTCTTCAGGCTTGAATTCATTTGTTATATTCTGTGCCTTTGCTTTTTTTTTTGCTTTTTTTTTTTTTTTAACTTATAGCTCCCCTTGAATTCTGTTGGTGAATATATATGTCCTTGTAAGATACTTTTCCTGGTGGGTCTTCCATTCTATTTCTGACACCTCTGAGATACAGCCAGAGTTTTTTCAGTCTCTTTTTTTTCCGAATTACGTTTGTTGTGGTTAGGTAGGTTTATATCTTTGTGTCCACAGTGAGGATTATAGGGCCAAACCTCTACAAATGTCTACTTTCACATACTCCCCACCACCAGCGCCCCAACTATCCTCCATCTTGTTCCCTTGGAGCCCTTCCCTCCCCTACTATTAACCCCGGACCCCTTTGGATGCCTCATTTGTGCAGTCAAATGTTAAGACTTTGTTATTGGTTTGGTTTTGACTGATCCTTTCTTATGTTTCTCTCCATTCCACATGTAAGTGAGACCACCTGGTGTTTCTTTCTCCTTCTCATGGACTTGCATAATCCTCTCCGATTCCATCCATGTTGTTGCTAATGGGAGGAGTTTATCTTTTTTTTAAATACATACACACACACCCCACATTTTTCTGGTCTCCTCCTCTGTCCTTGGATAGACTTGTTTCCATGAGCTATTAGTTGTTGTAATTAGGACTGCAGTGAACATAAACTAAACATATCCCTTTGATTAGTGTTTTTGTATTCTGCAGGTGTATTTCCTAGGAGTGAAATTGCTGAGTCATGTGGTAGAACCATTTTCAGTATTATGAGAAATCTCCATACTGTTTTTCTTAGGGTTTGAGCCAGTTTACATTCCCACCAACAGAGTGTGAGGGTTCCTTTTTTTCCATATCCTCGCCCACCCTTAGTGTTTCTGCAGACCTGACTTGAGGGAATTGTGTCTGGAAATGCTTTTATTTGTATTCTCCTTATACTGTTCTCCTGTACTCTCATGGATTTCATTCACCAGCATTTCTGTCCAGTACCTCGTGGACTAGGCTCGGAGGCTGGGAGGGCCAGCACGTGCCATTTCCAGTTAATACAGTGCTGCCTGGTGCCAGTTAACTTTTGCCCTTTGCATTTACTTTGTCTGTGCTAGTTCCTCGTTAACTTGCTTCTCTGTTGGCTGGCGTGGAGGGTAGAGAATGAATTTTCAGAAATTTCCCATTTTTCCTCAGACAGTTTGAAATGATCAGGTTTATCTTTCTACACATTGCAAATCCATGATAGTAGAAGTTTAAAATCAACAAAAGCTTCATTTAGTTCCTCAGAAAGAACTCATTTTACTAGACATATAGTTATCATCATTGCAGACATATCAAGTTGTGAGTTGAGTATAACTTTTCTAAAGCAGGACCCATAGCAGCCAGATAATCACTTGTATATAATGGATGAGTTTTATGAATAGCACTTCCTGGATAGAAAGTACATCTGGATTTTTGAGGCTGTCACTAGAAACTGTGTGGTCCTCTTGAACATTCCAGAAACCTGGTGTAGAAACCACTTCTTTAGTGCTATGTTTGTATGTTATTTATGGAGTCAGTGATATATATACACAAACTAGCTTTATGGGCAAATTTATATAAGAAGGTACAACTTGACACAATTAACATAGCTACAATTACTTAAATTTGAAATTGAATGGTTTAGCTCATGAAATATTGCTATTTTTTCTTTTTTAAACAGGTTATAAGCAATGCCTTGAAAGTTTGGGGTTTAGAACTAATCCTATTCAACAGTCCAGAGTATCAGAGGCTCAGGATTGATCCTATGTAAGATTTTATTTTGCTTTTCTTTTTCTGAAGTTGACTTTCAGTTTATAATTTCTTAAAGGGATTAAAAAATATATTTTGAATGTTTTTAATTTCATGTTCCCTGTTTTATTCCCTGAAATTTTTCTATTCCTTTGGTAATGTTCATGAATATTTGCCCTCTGGGTATTCCTGACACCTCAGTGTCTGGCAGAGCTGATCCTTGACTAATGTGTGGTAGTTCATTTTTGCACAGTATTGCTAATCAGAGAGATTATTTTTGTAATTTTTTAAAAATCAGTGATTTTTGCATGGTAAACTTATTCCTAAATTATCATAAATTTTGCATAGTACTTGCAGGTAGGCAAACCAAATGAACGTGACTCTGATATTCAACTTAATATTTTGTATGTTTTTTTTTTCTAGAAATGAAAGGTCATTTATATGCAATTATAAAGAACACTGGTTTACAGTTAGAAAATTAGGAAAACAGGTAATCTTTCTCCTCCTTGCCTTTTTTGTTATTCTGCTTTCCATTTGCAACTGAGATGTAAGGAACTGGTGCCTCAAAGAGAAAGAAACCACGTACAGTAATCTGTGTATGTACGGGCTATCGGTCTTGACAGAGAGAAATTTACTATTTCAAAAGAGTATCAGTTTCTCGTAAGGATTAGTTTGTGACAACCATATACAATTTAACTGTATAGTAAGAAAATTCTATAATGCAAATATGATTTATGTGGATTATTATGTAATAAGCTGTTGGCTGTTAAATTTCTACATTTGTGTTCATCACAGTAGGGTCACAGGGCCTGAAACGATATCCAGCACGAATAAAGGTTTTCCCCTGTGTTTGCTTTAATATAAGATTATTCACATTCCGGATGCGATGTTAATACATGTATCTACATGAAATCATTTCTGTGTTATTTATTTGAGTTTTAAAAGCACAGGTTTATTGGGAAAAGGAGAAAAAGAGAGGCACTTGCCTAGTCTCAGGCGGGCAGGGGAGATGCCTCATTTCCGTTTGTATGTTTGTTTGTTTGTTTGTTTGTTTTTAAAGAACATGTAGTGTGTCTTGAGCAAGTCATTTTTAAGATCAATAAATGTACATAAAATGTTATTTTTAAAAATAATTACCAGTGATCTTTGTATATACTATTTTTGAAGCAATCTTTTAAAAGTCCTTTTTATTAGAAGTTTAATGTTTAAAAAAGGATTTTTGAAAATGGCCTCATGTAGGGCCTCCTTGGTGGCCTAGGGGTTAAGTCTCAGAGTTATCACAGATGACTACAGCCTGAGTTCAGTCATCTGCCAGGGAGTTAACCATTGTGCAGCAGACCTCTGCTGTCTCTCCCACTGCTCCCCTCAGCAGTGTATTTCAGTAAATCCAACTGTTGTGCTTCCCTCTCTGTCTCTGGTGACTCCTCTCACCCCCCACACCTCTGGCCTACACCCCAGTTCTTCTACACTAAAATAAAATAATCTTTTAATAAATTAAAAAGCACTTAACATTTGTAAATCTGTAACATTCTATTTCAGTTCTTAAAATCACATTAAGTTAAAAATCTGAGTTTTTAGTGTTTAGATAATGTTACTGAGTTTAGATTATTTACTTTTTTTTTTTTTTTTAAGATTTTATTTATTTTTGTATAGAAGAACTAGGGTGTAGACCAGAGGTGCAAGGGGTGAGAGGATTCACCAGAGAACAGGCAGATCTACTGAAATATACTGCTGAGGGGAGCAGCGGGCTAGACAAGAGAGATATGTGGGTTGACTCTCTGGCCAGGGATCAAATTCAGGCTGTGGTGGCAGTAGTGTTGAGACTTAATCCCTTGGCCAACCGGGAGGCCTAGAGTTACATTTATTCTTAATGTGCAAAACTTCATTACTTACAATGTACACTAACTTATATACTGGCAATTTTTTTTTTTTCAGTGGTTCAACTTGAATTCTCTCTTGACGGGTCCAGAATTAATATCAGATACATATCTTGCACTTTTCTTGGCTCAATTACAGCAGGAAGGTAAATAAAGACTAAAAATTTTGTGATGTTACCTTTCGAAGTAGTTTATAAAACTACCTTAGGGGGGCCTCCCTGGTGGCTCAGGGGTTAAAGACACAATGCTGTTAAGTTATGGACAGCCACTGCAACATGAGCTCTATCCCAACCAGGGAGCTGACCCACATGGCACAGCCAACCTCACCTGTCTTGCTTGCTGCTCCCCTCAGCAGTGTGTTTCAGTAGATCTGCCTGTTCTGCTCCCCACTCTGTCTCTGGTGAATCCTCTCACCTCCCACATCTCTGGACTACACTATAGTTCTTGTATGCATAAATAAATAAATCTTTAAAAAAAAAAACTTTCTTAGGTGTGAGTGTAACGGTACTGTTTTCATGAAAACATTTTTTTTTTCTTTTCTGTATTACTCCTGTCATTAGCAAAATAATAATTATTTTCATTGATTAAAAAGAGAAAAGCCTTTTAACTCTAGGAAATTCCAGCTGTCTTCCATTTTTATTTTCTACTCCATTTTATTTTCTCTAGAATAGTCTTTTGTGTGTTGTCTCTTCTTCATGAACTCATTGTAGTCACATTTTCATAACCACACATTTTCAGTATGTCACTGAAAAACCCTCAGTGTCACCAATATCATCCTTACTTGCCAATGTCTGTATTTGGTTCTCAGCCTCATCTGAGGTTATAGTTGATTATACCCTCCTTTAGACAGAGCAAGCTAAAATCTTTGTCGTTGAAAATTTCAAACCAGTAGAAAAAGAAAATGTGATGAATTCTCTTGTGCATTTCATTTAAAATCTTTAAAACTGAGGACACTTACAACTACTATACTCACAGGTAAAAAGTTGCATCACAGTGCATTAGTAATCGGAAACACTGCTCACTGTTCAGACCTCCAGTCTCCTTGGTTGTCTTTAAGTTTTTTACATTTTAATCTGGGTTAAAATAAGGTGTGTTGATTACATTTCTTAAGTCTAGCAGTAGGTTTCCTTCTTCATTTCTCCCCCCCCCCTTTTTTTTTAAAAGAAAATTGGTCATTTTTTCTGTTTCCCACAGTCGGGATTTTGCTGACTGCATTCCTGTTTTCCTCTGAGCGCCCAATCCCCAGTGTACGACTTCTTAGAGGAGCGGTTTCTAGATCAGACCAGTGAATTCTTTTCACAGCTGTTTTATTACTTGATGTCTCGTCTCTTTTTGTGATTTGAATAGCTTTGGGTGATCGAGCCCGTGATTTATTATTTCATTAAGGGTTGCAGATGATGATGTTCAGAGTCCTGTCATTCCTTCATGTGTTAGCTGGAACACTTAACTTTTCCTCATTAATTATTTGGTGGTTCTGAAGTATAGTTCATGTGGGAAAGGCAGGATAAATATTTCCTTTTATCAGTTTTTAAAATGAGTTGGTGTCAGTGTTCTGTCTCTGAAGGTAATCCTTTTTTTTTTACTCAAATGTCGTAAAGTAATCCATTAAGATACACTTTATATTGTTTCAATTCATTATAATTATTACTCCTATTGATTGTCAGAATTGTACCAGTGAGGACCAGTCACCAACTTTTTGAAATTAACCCCACATTTCTGAAATGACCACTGTGTAACAGAAGATTCTGGGCTTACCTTGTCTATGTCCTGCCCCTTTACTACTGTCATGCAGAGCTTGATCATTGGCCTGTGTTCTGAGAACTGTGTCATTAGGTAATTTCCTTCTGACGACATCGCCTACACCACACCTAGGTGGACAACCCACAGGGACCACCCTGGTATGTGTGGTGTGTCACTGGCTGAAACATTGAGTAACACATGACTAAAAGGTGTTTTGAGGTCACAGTCTGGACTGCTCATTGCTACTGGGCTGATTATTGTGTAGTTCTTCCAATTCCTATGGAGGATTGTATGGCTTTTGCCATACTTAGAGTAAAAAAGAGTAAAAGGATACTTGTGCGCCTACAACACTATAACCTTCCTTGAAAGACTCTTCATTCTTGCCTTCTAGCCCACGGTGCTCTGGTTTTCTCGGATCCCATTGCTTGTTCTGATTCCTTTTGTGAAAATCACTCTTTCCAAAGTGAAGTAACACAGGGTCCAATCCTTGGACAACCTCCTGATGATGTGTTGCCAAGAGTTTGAAATAATCATTTCCATTTTTTTTTTTATTTTTTTTTTATTTTTTTATAAATTTTATTGTTATATTCCCCATACAATTGCAGCCCCCCATTCTGACCCCAATCCCTCCCCTCCCGCCCCCGCCCCCCTAAAAGTGTCTCTGGTTCATAGTTTTTTGTTGATTTTGATTTTCACTTTCTTATAGTTATTCATTTTCCTGGTCACTTATTTAAGTTTTCTAGATTCCTGCTATGAGTGAGACCATCCGGTATTTTTCTTTTTCTTTTTGGCTTATTTCGCTGAGCATGATCCCTTCCAGCGCCATCCATGTTGCAGCAAATTGCATGTGTTTATCTTTTTTTGAATGCTGAGTAATTATTTATTTCCAAATAAGATAGATATGCCAGCAAGTCCCAAACACTTGTCTTCCACCTAGACATGTGCTTAACACCAAACCCCTGGCTTTGCTATCTCCACTTTGAAGTCCAGAAAGCTCTTCAAAGTGACCACATCTGCAAAGAAGAGATTGTCTCCCCATGCATGCTGTCCCTTAAGTTTTCCATTAAGAACCGCTCTTCCTGTACTCTGGTTCCTGTATATTACACTAATAAAGCAGCCTCGGGGACTTTTTTTAAAAATGTGATGCACATGGTGGCTTCCCAGCAAGCTTAGAATGAAATCCAAAATCTTGAGTAAAACCTAAGATATTTGCTGTACCATGTGAACAGGACAGCATTTCTGTCCTTCATGATGCCAGCTGACATTTACTCTAGAATCCAGGGGTAATTGTACTGGCATAAAACTTGTTAAACCATCTGAACTTTGAGCATACTTGTCCTTGTAAAAAAAAACGATTTCACGTGTATTATGATTTACTGTTTTGATTAGCTGTTAATTGCCTTTTGTGTGGTCTGTCCATCCGCCAGCAGAAGGGGTGAAATGCAGCCATTTGCAGCTAAATGGAGGCAGTTCAAGAGAATGTGCAGTAAAGCAAGTCAGAAGGACAAAAACACATGCTGTGTATTTACATAGCTGACAGTTCTATAATGTGAAACGATTTCCAAAATCAGTGGGCTCAGTAAACATCCTGAGGGCTCTGCAGTTTAGGAGGGGGAGGAAAGAGCATAAGAGGGTGTATGGGCTAATGGTGGGGAAAATTTTTTTAAATAAAAAGGAGACTCCCTCTCTTTGGGGGAAAAAAAAACATTTAAGTTTCACAACAACCCCATGAGATAGATACAGTTTTTACCCACAGGTTGCAGGGGAGGACACTGAGACACAAGAGACAAATAGTAGAGCCACAAAATGAAGGAAAAAAATAAGTGGTGGTGGTTATTTAAAGATACCTTAGATGACCAAGCTCCTTTTTGTTTCTATTGCATGAAGAGAAAAAATGTGGGAGAATCAGAAGTGAGATACCCCGTTCTAGTTGATGACAATACTAGAAGGCTAGCTGATATGTAGCGAGTACTTAGCATGCAAGTGACTGAGCCAGAATTCAAACTTCAGGACTATCTGGCTTCAAAGTCCGTATGTTAAACCACTATACTGTTCTAACCACTATACTATTCTAACCACTATACTGTTCTAACCACTATACTGTTCTAACCGCTAAAATAAAAAAAAAAAAATCACACAATTTTGTCTTTGAATCATAATAATAGCTAAACAGTTGTAGAGTCAAACAGTGACTGAGACAGAGAAAGTCTGTAAGACAGAAACTAAAGGGGAAGTTAAACAGTGATTTCTATGATTCGCCAAAGCTGTGAAAAACTCTGGTAAGAATCTGATTCAAAATAAGATTGACACTAGAAAAGGTATATTAATTAAATATAGAGAAAACTGCTTGTCACTCACTTTTTTTTTTTTGCTTCCCATAATAAATTTTGTTTGTTTATTGAGGTCATTCATTTCTAGCCTTACATAAACTTCAAATATACAACTTTCTGTTTCAACACCTGTATAAATCATGTTATAATTATCAAAGGTCTGGCTTATGACAATGATAAGTTTTAAAGACCCACATATACATAGAATTAAGAGAGGGTTCTGGTATTTTGTAAAGATATAATTTGACAGCCTCTTCTAAGAAGCATTGACAGGTTTGCATTTATTTTTTTTTATTTTTTTTATTTAAATTTTATATTCCCCATACAATTACAACCCCCTTATTTTGACCCCAAGCCCTCCTTTCCCCGCTCCCCACCCCCCGTAGAGTGTCACTCACTTTTTTATCTTGTTTTTTCATCGAGGGTGACTAACTTTTTAGAGACCATACTTAAAATAGTGTTAAGCTCAGAGGATGAATGTTTTTCAGTTAATAATAACAAATAGAGTGACCTAACAACAGGGAGCTCAGATGCTGGAAACAATTGTTTGGGTGTTAGTCCCCGTTCTTCCTCATAATAACTATAAGAGCTTGTGGGTGAGGTGAAAACTTTCCTCCGCCCTCTTAGCTTCAATCCTAGAATCCCACAACTTACTAGAAATTCACAGAGGTAGTTAGAATTTGGGGTTATTAAGAAAAAGTAGTCTTTAATGCTCACAAAGGATATCCAGTAACAAGCACAGATTTTAAGAAAAATTTAAGGTAGAAACATGTAAATTGATTAAAATGACTTAGATACAGGCCACCCTTCCTCAGTTTGTATGGCATATTGATCAGGTAAAGCCTTGGCTTTCTAGAATTACATTCATAAAAACTAGACCAGGCCAATGTCATTCTTTCAAAACACAAACCACATTTTCTATATTTTGACTTCCCAGATCCTATTTTCAGTAAGGTGTGTATGTTAGCTACTTCCACAGATAATTCATTATACACAAAGTATTGCATTTATTATCTGTATCCTCATAACAGTTCTCTGAGGAAGGTACCAGTATCCCCTGTTTGATCATCGAAGACACCAGAGTGACTTACCAGTGCCCATGCAGCTCGGGAGCAGAGGGGCTGGGATTAAAGCCCAGATAGTCGGGTCCACTCCTTGCTCCTGCCCACTCCTTTAGCTGCCTCTCTCGTTATCACTCAGTGATTGCCTTCTTGGCCAAATGCTGTTTTAGTAGGGCCCTTTACAAATGTTACTTCATTTGTTGCTCATTGTTCTCTAGGAGATGGTCATTTTATAGTTGAAGAAAAAGGCTCAGAGACTAAGTCATTTGTCCTGCCAGTAAGGGTGAAAATAGTTACTTAAGCCCTGGTCTTTCTGATGCCTCAGCTTTTTTTCCCCTCCCATTTGTGCTGTGCCGCCTCTCTCTCTGATATCTATAAACTGATTTTTGAATCTCGACCTAGTTGTTTTAGTTTATTTTTACCTTTTTTTAGGTTATTCTATATTTGTTGTTAAGGGTGATCTGCCAGATTGTGAAGCTGACCAACTCCTGCAGATGATCAGGGTCCAACAGATGCATCGACCAAAACTTATTGGAGAAGAATTAGCACAATTGAAAGAACAGAGGTAAAATTAAACCTGCACTATGGAATATGTGAATTGTTTTCACGCTTGCGTCGAATGTGTGGTCCTTTTATTGTTGGTGACTGTTTTTAGACCTGTATATTTCAAGTCAAGCTTACTAGTTCAAACTAGAATTTACTCTTCGAATTTTTTAACTATTAACTTGGTTTCACAGCACAACATAATCGTTATATTATTAGACCTTATCTGCCAGAAAATGTAAAAATTCAGACTTACATAAAGTCTTTGGTTTATAAATACCTCTATGTTATACCTAAAATAAAAGATTGGTCTGCAGTTATTATAAGTGCCTTTGTTCTTCAGAGTCCAGAAAACAGATCTGGATCGAGTCTTAGAAGCAAATGATGGGTCAGTAATGTTAGACGAGGATGAGGAGGATTTGCAGAGGGCTCTGGCATTAAGTCGCCGAGAAATTGACATGGAAGATGAAGAAGCAGATCTCCGCAGGGCTATTCAGCTCAGTATGCAAGGTACAGACATTCTGACGTGTACTTTATGCATTGCTGAAGAGTTCAGATGACTTTGAGTTCTCCACAGGTCGATGCGCGGTTAGACATACCTTGACGACTACTGCAGAAGCAGCAGCTGCACGTAGCCAGCTATTCTTTCAGTGCTGTTGTGATAGGAATAACACAGTCTGTTTAGAGTAGAACTAGTTCTATTTTATTTCTGATTATTCCATTTGGTTGTAATACTGTCCTGACACAATGGCAAGCTGAGGTCATTCTTTATGAGTAGACAGTTTACCCTTCCCCAGACCAGCGATAATGTGTGCGGCTGGGCTTGAAGCAAGACCGGAACAGACACTACGGAGAGATTTTAAATAATCCAGCACTTGGTGTTGCACTCATTACAGCTGTAGCCCACTTCGGTGGACCCACAGTTTTTAGTAATATAAGCCCATCAGCAGAGGAGGGTGACTGAACTCCCCCTAGGGAATCCAGGCAGAGGTTGATGTCTGGGATGTAGCTCAGAGCGGCTTACTTAAAACCGTGTCATTTTTCAGTAGTTTTATTTTTCTCTAAGGTGAATTTGCCTTCTTGGTAATGAAGTTACTCATCAGTTCAGTTTCTTAAATATCTAAATACAGCTGCGGTTTCATATTAATATGGAGATATCCTTTTTATGCTCTGTTCTAGCCTGTGGCTTCGCATACCTATTGGCATACCTGAGAATTCCATATGACATTCAATCTTATTTTTGGCAGGTAGATTTTGACTAGTAAAACTCTGCAGGATTAGCCCAGTAATGAACAGATAGCAGCTTTTATAATTTATATTTTTGTGTATTTCACTCTTCCCACTATACTTCAGAATTTATGCAGAATATGGGTGGTACAATTAGTAAAGAACCTGGAAACATTCATAAGTTGTTATAGTACACAAATTTTCAAGAATAGAGGAATACAGAGAATGGGTTGTTTTGTAATATCCACTTTAAATTGTATCTAGAGTTCTGTACCTTTGGAAGTATAGACTCATTAACTTGGTTCTTCTTGGTTCTTCACATCCACTACATAACACATGGGTAACAACTTTGGTTGTAGTAGACACAGGTTATATTCGAAATTCTTTATTCAGATATTCCCTAAAAATTTAAGAGCTTTCCTTATATTTAAAGAATGGCAGCAGAATATTTGTTTTTTTAAAGATTTATTTATTTATTTATTTATACAAGCACTGGGTACAGTCAGAAGTGCGGGAGAGTAAGAGAATTCACCAGAGCCAGAACAGGGAACAGAACAGGCAGACTGACGAAATACACTGCTGAGGAGAGCAGCGGGCATGGCAGGAAAGGTCTGCGCGCCATGTGGGACCCTCGCCGGGGGCCGGGGTTTGAACCGGCGCTGCAGAGGCTGTGGGCAGCTTCGCAGCCCAGTGCTTAACCGCTGTGCCACCAGGGGAGGCCCAGCAGAATATTTTTAAAAAGAAAACTTTTTTTAATTATTGTGGTAACATTGGTTTACTTTGTATGATTTAGGAGACTAGGTTTACAGCCCCACGGGTGTATATGGCCACACCATAACCACCACCATACACCACTGGACTCCCTCCTCTCTCTGGCTCTACCCCTCCTGTCAGTTGCCTCAGTTGTGCAGTGAGATTATTAGGGTTTGCTTTGGTTTCATTTTGCTAGTTCCTAGGTTTCATTTCTCTATTTCACATGAGTGAAATCACGTGGTATTTGTCTTTCATTTTCTGACTTACTGAACTAACCATAATCCCCTCCAGTTCCATCCATGTTGTCATAAATGGCAAGATTTCATCTTTTTTATAGCTGAATAGTACTCCACCCTGTGTATGTACTACATCTGGATCCTTTCATCTGTCTTTGGACACTTAGGTTGGTCCCATAATTTGGTTATTGTAAATATGCTGCTCTGAACATAGGAGTGCATGTGTCCCTTTGAATTAGTGTTTTTCCATTCTTTGGATAGATACCAAGGACTGGAATTGCCAGAGTGTATGGTATATCTATTTTTAATATTTTATGGAACTTCTCTATTGTTTTCCATAGGGGTCTGATCAATCTACATTTCTATAAACAATATACAAAGTTTCCTTTATTTTTCCATACTCTGACCCACATTTACTGTTACTGTTTTGATTTTGTCCATTTTGGGTTTTTGTTTTTGTTTTTTTGATACGGGCCATTCTCACAAATGTGAGGTGGTGTCTCATTGTGGTTTTGAATTGCATTTCCCTAATAATAAGTGATGTTGAACATTTTTCTCATATGCCTATTAGCTATCTATAGGTCTTCTTTGGAGAAGTACCTATTTAGCTAGTCTACCCACATTTTGATTGGTTTCTTTGTAATTTGTTCAGTTGTATGAGTTCTTTGTAGATCTTGGATATTAGCACTTTGCCAGATGTATAATGTACAAAAATTTTCTCCCATTTGGTAGGTTATCTTTTCATTTTACTGATCATTCTTTTACTGTGCAGTAACTTCTTAGTTTGACATAGTCCCATTTATTTTCCTTGCTGTTGGGGTTGAGTCCCCAGAGATGTCACTGAAACCATGCTGTGAAATGTTTAGCTTATGTTTTCTTCTGTGTATTTTATGGATATTGGCTTTATATTCAACACTAATCTACTTCAAGTTAGTGTGTGTGTGTGTGTGTGTGTGTGTGTGTGTGTGTGAGTGACAGAGAGAAAGAGAGAGAGAAGTATAGTTTCATTTTTCTGCAAGTGACTCTCCAGTTTTCACAATGCCTTTTGTCAGAGACGTTCCATTCTCCACTGCATACCTCTTGATTCCTTTGTTATAGATTAGCTGTCGATATCAATGTGGGTTTATTTCTGGGATCTCAGCTCTATTCCATTGGTTTTTCTATATGTTTTTATTCTAATACAATGCTGGCTTTTTTTTTTTTTTTTTTAAATAGAGGCATGTTTTATTTATTTATTTGTTTGTTTTGTTCGGTGTTTTTTTTTGTTTGTTTGTTTATACACGCACTGGGTACAGTCAGAAGCGCAGGAGGGTGAGAGAGTCCACCAGAGCCAGAGCGGGGAGCAGAACAGGCAGAAGGACCGAAGTACACTGCCGAGGGGAGCAGCGGGCGGCAGGAGAGGTCTGCGCGCCATGTGGGACCCTCCTCCGGTGGCCGGGGAGCAGCCAGGGATCGAACCGGCGCCGCAGAGGTTGCGGGCAGCTTCGCAACCCCGCGCTCAACCGCTGCGCCACCGGGGAGGCCCAATACAATGCTGTTTTGATTACTATAACCTTGTAGTATAGTTTGAAATCTAGAAGTATGATCCCTCCATTTCTCTTCTTTTTTTGTCAACATTGCTGTGGCTATTTGGCACCTTTTGTAGTTCCATACAAATTTCATAATGATTGTCCTGCTTCTTTAAGAACTTCAATGAAATTTTGTTAGGGATTGTACTGAATCTGTGTAGTGCTTTGGGGTAAAATGGAGAAGAGAACTTTTTAAAAACCTGCTTTTAGCTGTAAACATATTGTTACATGTTTGTAAATAAACTGATTGTATTTTGTTCTGTTTTCAGGTAGTTCCAGAAATACATCTCAAGATACTCCACAGACAGCAGGTACACATCTTAGTTCAGAAGAGCTACGGAAGAGAAGAGAAGCCTACTTTGAAAAGTAAAGTAGTTGGTACAATATTAAATTTGCATATGTAATGTTTACTTTGGTGTTTTGTCTATTTGTAAACAGATTTCTTTGACTTAAAGTATTTATTTAGGATGCTTTTACTGCTTGAACCCTGTAAACATTGGAATATTTGTTTGTTTGTTTATTTGTTTTTGTTTGTTTGTTTTAACAAATAGCATAAAGGAATGCTTTTAAAATTTCAATTCCCAAAAGCATAAAGGAGTTAGGTCAAGTCAAGAACCAGTGCCTAATGGTCCTCTGAATGTGCTTCTTGGTTACCTGACTAACCTCTTCTGTCAGCAGGGATAAAAGCATTTTTGGTGGGGGTGCATGCTTCCAAATAGAGGTGATGGTAATTGCTTTGTTCATTGTCACTTGGAGACAAGTGAGGGCATGGCAGGACTGTGGGCATCAGGGACATTGGGTAAAACATAAATCTGAAACATCGGGTCCTAAGACCTAACTGTGTATGCCTGGCTTTGTAAGTGCTCTCAGTAGAAATTTTACCCTGTAAAAGTATCATCCTTTTCAGTGACTATCAGTCAAACTCCATCTTTTTTTTTTTTTTAAAGATTTATTTATTTATACAAGACCCAGGGTACAGGCCAGATCCGCAGGAGGGTGAGAGGATTCACCAGAGACAGAGTGGGAAACAGAACAGGCAGACTGACGAAGTACACTGCTGAGGGGAGCAGCGGGCGAGACAGGAGAGGTCTGCCTTGCCATGTGGGATCCTCGCCAGCCGGCCGGGACTGAACCCACGCTGCAGAGGCTGCGGACAGCTTCACAGCGCTGCGCTCAACTGCCTGCATTACCAGGGGAGGCCCTCAAACTCCATCTTAAAGATTATATTCAGGGGTCTCCCTGGTGGCACAAAGGGTTAAGACACAACTTATGAAGCTAACGGCAGCCACTGCAGCAGGAGTTCGATCCCTGGCCAGGAAAAAACCCTCATGGCACAGCAGACCTCTCCTGACTTGCCTGCTGCTCCCCTCAGCAGTGTGTTTCAGTCAGTCTGCCCGTTCTGTGCCCCACTCTGTCTCTGGTGAATCCTCTCACCACCCCCGCCCCCCTGCACCTCTGGCCCTTACCCCTTTCTTGTAGGTCAGAAAAAAAGGACCAGTGGTTGAACCTGGCCTGTTAATTACTATTGTTTATTATTTCATCAGTTTTGAGGTGCACATATTTCACATTTCAAAACCTCTGAAGTTGAGAAGCATCTGACAATCATAATTGACAATATTGATATCTAAAATATTGGCGCAGTTTACATTTGATGGTGTAATGAAGATAATATTTACCTTGTTTTCTGTTTTTTTTTTTTTTTTAAGTCACAACTCAGAAGTATGTGATGGAAAGTTCTGATCAACTGACATCCTCTTAATGTGAGATATTCCTAGTCTTTATTCAGTGATAGATCAATAGATTTAATTATACATAAAATTTCAAAATAGTGCTTGTTAGTGCTTTTCATTTCTATTTAAATTTTAAAATTTAATTTTTTTAATTACAATAAATTTCAAATTTATGTAAAAGTAGAGAAACCAGTGTAATGAAGGCCTATGTATCCGTTGCCCAGATTTAACAATTATTAGCATGTGGTTAGGGTTGTTTTTTATGCCCTCATCGCCATGCTTTTCTACTCTCCCTCCCCCAGTAATAACAGGTCTAAATCATCATATCTTTTATTTGTAATAATTGCAATACGTGCCTCTAAAATATGCAGGATTATTTTTTATATATAGCCAAATTATAATGTCATACAATGCAGGTAATAATACTGCATGGTAATTTTTAATGGTAATTCTGTATTACCAGTTACTTAGTGTTTATAAACTAAAAACTTAACATTCTAGAAATTTTAAGAAATATCAAAATTTAAAGAAAACCTAAATTTCCATGTTCTTATAACTAATGTCAGTGTTTGTCATATTCTCGGCTAATCGCAGTTATAAATACCCTTTTCCCATGATAGTGAATACTCTGTGTAGCAGGCTGCATGATACTTCAAAAAGTGAATGTATGATCATAACTTCCATATGAACCTTTTGATTTTTGCTATTGTGAATGAATAATGCAGCAAATTATCCTTGTACTGGTTTTGTGCTTCAGATCATTCATCATTCCTTTTAATGATTCTGAAGATGTCAGATTATTGGGTTAAAGGACTTGAGCATTTTTAAGACCTTAGTACAGATTTCTAAACTGCTTTCCAGAACAGTTCCCAAGTGGTATTTATACCCTGTTTTTTCCGTCTTTGTTGCCAGAATAAAATGTTCAAACACACATGCTTTATCGAGAAATTACAAAATTCATAAGTACACTTAAGAAAAGGAAAACATTTAAAGTATAAAAGCAAATCCCTTTTCTATTGAAAAATACATTTTGTAATTCTGGTGGATTAAAAATGTGGAAATTCCACTGGATTGAGAGAATGGCTAATGCAATAACCTCCCCTAACTACTAAGTAACTTATAATATACCCAGTACCAACAATAATTAATGAGATTTCAGGCAACCTTGTACCTTTTAAAAATACGTGAGCATTGGTATGACTCCTTCCTGATTGAAAGTAGTTGACTGGGGAGGAAGGTATATGGTGGTGGTTTTCAGCTGCAGCTTTTCATCCTCTGTCTCCTGGTTTGACCTTGAAAACATTGGTAGAAACTTGAGAATTATAGAGAATATTTTAGACTAACTAAATGTTGTTGAGAAGCCAGACTTCTTGGTATTTCTTTTTAATGTTGATTAGCATTGGTGCTTGTGGGACTCAGAGTAAAGAGAAACTAATACTTATCTTTCACTAAAATTCCTGATTACGGTGCCTGAATACGTCCTTGTCTCTCTGGTTTCCATCTTTGGGAACTTGGCTCTACGGTTATCAAGCTAACTCTTCCTAATACGTTCTCTTAACTGACCTCCTGTGCTAATTTGTTTTTCATTCACATTTTTAGTTTTTTCCCCATGTATTTTAAGCCTTATACTTAATGTAATAACCACAGTATGGATGCATCAAGTATACATAATAGAATTTTCTAGTATAAAAAATACTGTTAAAAATCTATCTATTGGAGGGCCTCCCTGATGGTGCAGGGGTTAAAGTCAGCGCTGTAACGCTATCCACAGCCACTGCAGCGTGAGTTTGATCCCTGACCAGGGAGTTGACCCACATGGTGCAGCACACCTTTCCTGTCTCGCCCGCTGCTACCCTCAGCAGTGTATTTCAGTAGATCTGTCTATTCTGCTCCCCACTCTGTCACTGGTGAATCCTATTACTCCCTGCAGCACTGGCCTGCACTCCAGTTCTTAGATGTATCAATAAAAAAATAAATCTTAAAAAAATCTGTTGGAAATTGCTTACAATTGTTAAATGGTAGTGGAGTCATATTTCTCCAGTAGTTACCTGTAAATCAGCTTATCTCTCATAAAACCCCAAGCAGAACTTTTATCCACACTGTTACTATAAAGCCTGCTTACCTCCCATGGTAGGACCAATGAAAGTGTGTATAACTATTGTGTGACTGTAAGCTAGTCCACAGATACATGTTAGCAGTGTTCTTGTTTTCTCCAGGTGTAGCTTTAAAATGATGCAAAATCTTTCTGTCTTCTCTAAAGTGTATTTCCCAACAAGGAGGAAAACAGATGCTGTTTTCATGTTCATAGATTGATTTTTTTTTTTGTGATTGTCTGATACTTAAACCACTGCTTCAGTAGAATAGCATAGTTTATCAGGGTTCTGCTTAAGAAACAGTAAGAATTTTAGGCAGAGTTACAGGTGCATATTTTAGGCCAGCCCTCCAGGATAGCACAGATCAACTTGGTGCCCACTACCCCAGTTAGGATGATGGGGAACCTGGATATTGAGTTTAAGGATAACCTGATACAGCTTTGCTCCTAGGATCAGGAGGCTGCCACCGCAATTGCCTAGACATGGGGTCGTGAAGTCTGGCCCCCCCATGGAAGCAGAATTCTGGGACTAGGACTTTCCTAGCTAGCAGAGAGGAGCCAAAGAAGCAGGAAGATGCCAGCCTCTCTCATTCAAGTGCTTTGTTGGTCACCAGAACCCTAGTTGGACTGTAGTCTAAGACACATGGTTTTTAGTTTTCTCGCCTGTCTAATGCTGAAGGCGCACTAGGAAGCAGTGAGAATGGGTGCTGCGTCCTGCTTGAACAGCTTCATACTACAGTGGTGTCACATACGAAAGGTGTCAAAATTGCTTCAAGATTGGCAGTTGATTTACTTCTTGTAGCAGATTTCCCCTCTGAAGTTGCTGTCTCGCCTACCACTCCTGTGTCTGAAGACATGCTTTCTTGAGTGGAGGGGGAGAGGGCGAGGAGCCAGAGCCATCTGATGTGCCCGGAGTTCCTCGTAACTCACAACCTGGCTTTCTCAAGCTGCATTCCAGAATTAGGGTGTGCACGCCCCACTTATAGACCTATGCAAATGTTAGTATGCTGGCTCAGTGGCCAGGAGGGAGAGGTTGCAATTACCACTAGTTGAATTTTCTTTGTTGTTCATATTAAAACCTAAGATTAAGAGGAAACCTTGGAAGCATATGTGCTATTATTCTGTTGATAGTGTTACTGCTAATTTAAGAATTCTTGTTCCTTTAAAAATCCTTATATGGGGCCTCCCCGGTGGCACAGTGGTTGAGCGCTGGGTTGCGAAGCTGTCCGCCGCCTCTGTGGCGCCGGTTCGATCCCCGGCTGCTCCCTGGCCACTGGAGGAGGGTCCCACATGGCGCGCAGACCTCTCCTGCTGCCCGCTGCTCCCCTCAGCAGTGTACTTCGGTCCTTCTGCCTGTTCTGCTCCCCACTCTGGCTCTGGTGAATTCTCTCACCCTCCCGCGCTTCTGACTGTGCACAGTGCATGTATAAACAAAACAAACAAACAAACAAATAAATAAATAAATAAATACATGCCTCTATTACAAAAAAAAAAAATCCTTATATGCATTTTTTTTAAAACGATGGCTTCTCACTCAGATGGTCACGGTTCTGTTTTTTTTTTATTTTCAGCATGTATGTATGTGTATATATAGATGTATATGTATATATGAAATGATTATAGATTAAATAATAGCAGAAAGTTCATAGAGCTCCTGTGCCCTTGACTCAGATTCCCCAATTGTAGACATTTCTGAATCATTTGAGAATAACTTGCAGATATGATTTCCCATTACATCTTAATACTTCAATGGATATGTTCTAAGTACAAGGACACTCTCTTACATATTTGTCATAATCATGTTTTATTTTTAAATATGTATTTTTATGATACTGTCTCTTTTGAAATAAATACAAGGAGAACTTATTTTAATATAATAGCTATTACTGACGCTTTGCAATGTGTGTTAAGTAGTTCTAGTTTTTTTCATTCATCAAGTATTTTGTCAGTGTCTACTATGAGAGAGGCCCAGTTTTAGTCACTGGGGAAAAAGGATAAGGTTTGCATTCTTATTAATTTACACTCTAAGGAGGGAAACACAGGGAAAATTCAGATGGTAACAGTGTACACAGCAAATTAAAATGAAGGGACAGTGAGACTGCAGGTGACTAGGTAGCGGGTCAGGTTAGGCCTCTCTCTGGAGATCGGTGCGCTCACATCTGAGCGACCAGAGGGAACTAGCCATGGAAAGAGCTTGATAATTCTTTGGTGATTTGAGATGCTTTGTCTTCTCAAAGGTACTTATTTTCACTGATTTCCAACAATATTAAGGATCTGTAAACCAACAAATTTTACATAAACATAGCTGCCAGTGGATCCTTTGGTACAGTGGGTTATTTTGTGGCATCTGACAAAAAATTATATATGTAGGTTTTCTGGGACCAACACTGTGATACTTTTAGGGTGTGTGTGTGAGAGAGACACTGATTGCTCTGTTTTCTTTTTTGTGGTGTTCGTGCTGGTGACTCATGTTTCATGGAACCACTTATTTACCGTGTGCATAGTTTTTCTCGTGGCATACTTATTCTTGGGTTTTGGTTTTTTTTTTTAATGTACATTCACTTTTTAATATTTCAGGCAGCAGCAGCAGCAACAACAACAGGATCTACCAGGTCAGCTTTCACATCCTTGTGAAAGGCCAACCACAAGTTCAGGAGCACTTGGCAGTGAACTCGGTACGCTTCTCTGACCATACATCACATTCATGACCTCTGTATTCTGTTTGACACACAGGCACCATTTGATTTTTTTACTATATAGGGTTTTTCCCTCCTGTTTAATTGTACTGAAACTCTTGAATCAATTTGTGTTCTAATTTCTCTGAGTAAAGAGCAGGCAGAATAAATCACTGGCGAATGTTTCATTTTAAAATTATAAAATAATAAATGCAATATCATGGTAGTAACAAGACATCCCCTACCCCCCAGAACAGAGTTATCAGTAGAGGACAGTGGGTAGCCAGGACAGTGATCTCATACACCGTCCCTTTGTCTGGCAGCAGCCAGGCCTCATCCCTTTAGCCCCTCCACTGCTGTGTCATCAGCCTGCTAAAAGAGAAGATTCAGCTAAGGTTCAAAGTCTTGTAACATAATTCCCAAAATGTTCAGGATTCAATCGAAAAACACATGATAACACAAGACAGGAAAGTTTCAACTTGAATGACAAAAGACAGTCAATAGACACCATTACTGAGATGACACAGATACTAGAATTATCTGACCAGGAGTTTTAAAATAGCCTTCTTAAAAAGTCTATAATGAACAATTATGAACACAATTGAAACAAAGGAAAAAACAGAAAACCTTAGAAAAGAAGAATCTATAAAGAACTAAGTAGAAGTTTTAAAACTGAAAAAGAACAACTGAAATTTTAAAATTCAGTGAATGGACCCAACAGGTAAATGAAAGGACAGAGGAAAGAATCAGTGAACTTGAAGATAGAGTAATAGAACTTAGTCATTCTAAGCAACAGAATTAGAAGACAAAATGAACAGAAGCTTAGAGAGCTATGGGACCATAATAAAAGATGTAACATTTGTGCCAGGGGAGCTCCAGGAGATGAGAAAGAGGCTGGAGGCAATAGACACCTACAGATTTAAGAAAGCTGAGTGAATCTCATGGAGGACAAATCCAAAGAAATCCATGCCAAAACATATCATAGTCTAACTTTTGAAAATTGAAGACAAAATTCAGAAAATTTTGAAACCAATTAAGAAACACTGTACTGACCACGCCTTCCTCTAGCCCAAGTGACCTCCAGCCTCATTCTTCTGAAAATAAACCCCTGACTGCTCCTGGTGCCCCAGGACTGTGCCATGTGTGCCCAGGGCTGCGTCTGCAAAGGGGCACAAGACAGGTGCAGCTGCTCTGCCTGAAGTCAGCAACACTCAGCTCCCGGATGTAAACAGCCACGTGTACAAACCTGCATTATTTCACGTCACATCTTACCCTGTTTTCTTTGATCCTTTTCCTATGAAATAAGTAAATGATAATAAAAGTCATTGACATTTTAAAAAGAAAAGAGAGAGAAACCCCCATAGCAGTTTTTATGATAACAGATTTTTTATCTGAAATCCGGGAGGTGAGAAAGTAGTAGTACGTTGCAACGGCTCAAAAAGAACTCAACCCAGAATTCTATATTCGATGACTATTTCTTCTAGGAGTGAAAGGGAAAATTAATTCACCAACAGACATACCCTAAAGATTACTAAAGGAAGTTCTCTAAACAGAAATGATAAAAGAAATCTTGGAAATTCAGGAAGAAAAAAAACAACAGTGAAAATATGGGTTAACACAATAGTCTTTCCTCTCTGAGTTTTCTTAGAGTTACTAATTGAAGCAAGAGTTATAACATGGATTTGACTTTTAGGATACATACATACATACATATTTATATAAATAAAAGATTTTCAAGCCAATTATATTGTAAATGGGGGAGAGAAAAGAACTAAGATTTCTGCCCTTCATTTTAATTGGTACAGCCACTCTGGTAAATAATTTGGCAGTTTCTTTAAAAACTGAATGTTCACTGACCATACAACCCAGCATTTATCCCAGAGAAATGAAGACATTGTCAGTGCAAAAACCTGTGCCCTAATGTTCATAGCAGCTTTATTTGTTATAATTAAAAACTAGAAACAACCAAAATATCCTGTAGAAGGTGGATAAACTGTAACGTGTGCATACCATAGATGACTACTAGGGATTCAGAAGGAGCCAATTGTTGATACATGAGTGAATCCTCAGGAGTCTCAAAAGGTTGCGGTGTGAATCTTTGTGTAACATTTTAAAAAGGACAAATTTATAGTGATGGAGAACACATGAGTGATTGCCTACAGCTAGGAAAAGTGGGAGAAGAGAAGTTGGTGTGACTGTAAAAGGATAACAGGAGGGCGATCGCGAGTATTCACAGCTCCCTGTCTTTGTTGTGCTGGTGGTGGTTCAACAAATCTATACATACATGTAACCTATCTCAGTGGTATGTGATGTCGCTTCCCAGGCTTTCTTTGAGTTCTCGTTGTGTCTGAAGTGTACAGTAGGACCTCTCTGAACTATCTTTACAACTTTGTGTGAATAATTATTTCAAAACAGTCTATTTAAGGAACAAATGGTTGATATATACAAGAAAGGGAAATTGTCATTCACTTAATAATGTGTTTGTTTTGAAATGCCAAATAAATTCATCATGTTAAGGGAAAGACGCCATGTTCAGGAGGCTACGTACATGTTGTATGATTCCATTTATGTTAGCATGCAGGAAAAGGCAAAACCATAGGGCAGAAAACACGCCAGTGGTTGCCTCGGATTCCAGTTTGGGGACTGACCACCAAGGCGCAGTAATGGGTAATGAAATGGTCTGGATCTGACCGGTGGTGTCTGTATAGCTCTGCATTTGTCAAAGCTTCCATAAGCACACACTCTTACAGAAAAGTGAATTTTACTGTATGTAAAATTCAAAAAAGGAAACTCTTATTAGTCAGATAGAAATACATTTTCTAGGAGCTTACTTTTGCTGACTTGGAAAAATTTCCAGAAATTCTAAGAATTATGTCTTTTCTTTCCCAACAGGTGATACGATGAGTGAAGAAGACATGCTTCAGGCAGCTGTGACCATGTCTTTAGAAACTGTTAGAAACAATTTCAAAACAGATGGAAAAAAATAATACCCTTTATAAATCATTTAGATATTCATACTTTTCAACATTATCCTGTGTGATTGCAGCATACGGTCCATTTTGGTAATGTGTCAAAGAGAACACAGTTCAACAGAGGAAATAAGGCCTTTAGGTGGTTTGCAAACAAAAATATGAGAGTGGAAAACTGCGTCAGTTGTAGGACTGAAAAGTGCTCCTCCAAATCCTAGCCAAAGAGGCATCCAGCAATTAAAGAAATTTAAAATAGTTTTCTAAATGTTCCTTTTTCTTTGTGCAATATCTAACATGTCTAACATTTGGTCATTTTCCTTGGATCTTTTTGCAGACCAACTAATTCATTCTTGCCATGAAACTGTTCTTTTCCTCCCGTGTGGGTGATTTGCCTCACTTTCATTATCCAGTAGTTTTTTATTTCTCGTTAACCAAATTAACTTTTTAGGACAGTGTCTCTTGCCTTTGTTGATAATAGTAACGGTTCCAGAAGGAGGATAAATTGTTCTCCCTCCCAGCTATGATTGCGACCTTGGGGTTTTCTCTTGTTATATTCTCTGATCACAGTTTCTCTGCTATTAGTTTTTCTTGTTATTTTTCTACTACTCTTTTGAAGCTGATAATCTTCCTTGGGGTTTTGCTTTTTAAACTCTCTACTATGGGATCATTATTTCATGATTCTAGTTCATTCCTAAACTCTGAAATCAGCTCCGCACAAGTATTTGAGAATAAATGAGCATTTCTTTTTAACGTGTGAGCATTGTCCTTTCCCAGGTGTTTTGTGAATATCTTATCAATTATGTCAGAACTTTCCAGCTTTGTTGTAACCCTCCTTGCTGCACCTTGCTATTTCCTTTCGTCTCTGGTTGAGAAGAGTAGGAGAAGCATGGTATGCAAGCAGACGTCCTTCTGTTACAAGACTGAACATGTAATACCCATCACGAATGTGTGATGGATGAAATTTGGCCTTCATTTTAGTAGTATTTCACTTTAATTTTTTTCTCTTGCGACTGATCTGTTCTGTTTACAGTTGAGGCATGGAGCGTAGGTGTCTGCTTCTGCTGCTTATCTTCACTGTAGTACAACTTGCCAGAGATGATGTTCTAGAATATGAAAATAAGTTACTAATGAAAATATATTTAAATTTATATTGTGGTTTGACACTTGTATCATGGTTAAATAGCATAAGAGTTACAGATGTCACACAGTACTTAATGGGTCTGTAAATAAGAAAGTCTTTAGTTTTGATAAACATTCTTTAATTGGGATGCACAGAGGGTTTCTTACTGGGTCAGTGGAGTGAAATGATTTGGTGAATATTAACCACATCTCTCTGAAATGGGTGTTTTAGATTCTGTCATCTACACCCCATCCCACATTCTCCATCCCCTTTAGAAGCCCTTTTGAATGTTGAATTGCTCATAAATTAAAATTTAAGAAGAAATTTCAGCCAACAACTTAGAAAATTATAGTATGTTGCCAAGCTGGCTGCACACATTTTATCAGGGAACTTTTTTGACTCTAGGATTTAGGATTTATTGCTAACTGAAAAATAGTGATAAATGTTTTTTTTTTTTTATTTGTGATTATGAAGTAGATTTTTCTTGAATAGAAACAGATATTTTAGTCATTTTGTGCCAAATTTTTCTGGTTTCTCTTACATCAAACTAGACAGCTTTATTTTAAAATCTGAAGTTTTCTTTTGACAATTGAAAATGTTTGAGAAGACTTACACAACTTTAGAACCCCAAGGCATATTGGAGTTTAGTACTACTCCCTCAAGATTTACATAGCAAAATAGTAACATGGACATTTCCGTAGTTATCCCCAGTATGCTAGTCATATTTTCCACAGATATTTGGCCTTTGCTTTTTCCCATTGAAAAATTACATTAAATTTTCATACATTTGAATTGATGAGCTAACTAATATCAAAATGAGAAAACAAATATGCACTTGAAAGATTGAAGCTTAGATTGTATAAAGTTCTTACATTACGCACGCTGTTAAAGCACTTAAGGAAGTATGGCCTGTTGACCTGTATATGTTAGCAATTTTTTTTAAGCAGAGCTGAGCACACACTGGATATATTTGAATGTGTTTATTTAGTTTATTGTGAAATTGTTATATATGGCAGGCAGATCCATCATCACTAGTTAACTGCCATCTTGTTTGGGTTGGCAAAACTTAATTGACCGTTTAGACTCCATTTCTTAATTGATTGGCCAGTGTGAAAAGATGCCAATACTCATAACCACAGTATCAGAAAATTTAAAAGTTATTGAAACTTGTTCACACATTAGGAACTGCTATTTGTTGTAAGCCACCTGCCAGAAAGTTAGGAACAAGAAATTCATAACTGTCCTGCTAAGAACTTTATTTATGTAAAGATTTCCATTCTTTTTAAACGAATTGGGAACGCCTTAATGTTTAATAATTAAACAATTATCGATATCATTTTTCTAATATATAATTTGTATGAACAGAATAAAGTCCAAACAGCGGCAAGTGGCATTGCTAGTGTTACAAGTAAAGTTTAAACAAGCTTTATGAATACCACTTCCATATTTTCAGGTGTTACGAACTTATTAATAAGTACTGTAGTTATTTATGTTTTAAATTCAGAGTAGTTAACATCTGATCTGAAATCACCACTACACTTTTCTGTATAGTAATTAACATTCAAATATTTCAGTAATATTCATTGGTTGAAAACTATTTCATCTCTAAGATTTTGGCCAAAAAATTTACGATTTACAGAATATTTAAGGAGGTGCTTTTTATCTTTAAATATTTATTTTTCTTAAGATTTTATTCATGCCAAAGTTAATAAGGAAAAAAAGCCCAATACTAGTTAAGGATGATTAGAGGCAAAACCTTTACCAATTGTCTACACATTGTTTCATTTAACGTTAAGTTGAATAAAATAAATTTTATTCCAGTCAAAATCTAAGTCACATGTGTGCATGTTTGATACTATCGGGTTTTCAGAAAAGTTGTGACATATTTTTTCTAAGTTTTTCAAGCAAAAATGCGTCATGACTTTTCTGATAACCCAATATTTTTTAAATGTTAGTGCCCAGATTGACTGTCTGATAACTGGTCCTTGGACCTAAGCAAGTTCAAAAAAGACTGATTCAGTGCATAAGCAGACTATAATGATAATGGAAATATCTTTAAAATATTGGTGTTTTAAATTCTTTTAAAAGGTCAGCAATTTTGATGACTTTCTTATTAAAAGCTTTGTAATTGGAGAGGTCTCCGGCTACTGCCATATGGAGATGCTATGCATGTGATCTTAGGAAAAGCCAAGTATGATCAACTAACCCTTTCAGCAGTGTAAATATTTTTTCATATTTTCAAAACAAAAACTTTCTTTCATTCCTGGTTCCTTCATAACCAGCATCTTTTGCTTAAAAAATTAACTGGCTTTTATTTTTTTAAGTCTTACAACAAAAACATTTTGTTCTATTCTGCTTTCATCAGTGAGAAGATTATTGACATGGTTAATTCTTGAAATTTGATTTATTCTTAATTTGAAGACAACCTTAGCTTTTTTTTTTTTTCCAAAGAAAACCTTAGCTTTTTTTTTTTTCAAAATGGTTGGCATTTTCAGAATTAATGCTTGTGACATCACTTCTAAATTAACAGCATTTGGTATTTTAATGACTCAAATTTTAAGACTCCATAGGCAAGGAGTGGGACGCATTAGTGAAATATTGGTGGAAATTCCTTATTCATTTAGGAAGCATTTCAGTGGTTTCTTGCATAGTTCAGAGAAAAATGTTTCCAGGAATTTTTTTATTGCCTTTTTTTTTTTTTTTTTTTTTTTTTTGGGAAAGAGGAAGACATTTGAAAGTGATTATCTAATTTCTACAACACTGGACTATGATTAACCGTTAAAACATTGCTGTTCTGTATGAGTAAACTATTTGGAATTAAAGGACAAAAAAAGTGGCATAAAAAGCATTGTATTTTGGCCATGAACATGTGCACTGTTGCAGTGCGATTTGCTCAGGACCCAACCTACAGCCGTGCTGTGTGTGCTTCTCCCAGAGTTCTTTGCCGTTATCACACACACACACACAGGCCTCCCTGTCTGGTCCTTCGTAAAGCCGGGCTTCCAAAGCACTGTTGAACACTGAGGATTCTATTGTGAATGTGGATGTTCGATAAGTTGTATTTTAAATATCAAAGATTATTAAATAAAATGTTTGCTTTTTTATTTCTGACTCTTTGTGGTTATTGTAAATTCATAGCCCTATTACTCAAAGTGTGGTTGGAGGCATAGTATAGGATTGCCACCACTTGAGTTTTCCAGAAATGCCTATTGAATCAAAATCCCTTTTTAAAATGTGCCCTCTGAAGATAGGCAGGGGAGTCCACCAGTGCTGTGTTCCAGCTAAGTGCTGCCAAAGGGCCCATTGCTGCTGGAGCCCCTCATCTTTTCTAAGATAAGTTAAGAATTCCACATTTTTACTTAAAGTCTGGTTTTTTAAATGTTGGCTCAATTGTTTTTTAACCGAGAACCAAATGAAGCACGATAGTAGCAAATTTTTGAGGAGAGTTTTTCCCTCATTCAATACCAGAGTCCAACTCGCCACTTAGGCATTGTCTTCCTGCTAAATATGCATCTTTTCATCACTACCAGCAGACAACTGTAGTTCCATTTTGAAAGTTTAGCATTATATTTTGGTTGGTAATCCACATTATCAACTGTAGTGGTTAATAATCTGTATCTCCCATGTATAACCCCTTTGTCTTGAAGTCACTTCTAATCTAGGGCATCATATACATATAAGCATGTGCAGTGACAGTTGTTCACTCGGTCTTCAGCCTATTTATTTTTATGTAGCTGATTTATAACATTGTACATGTTTCTGGTGTACAGACTACTCTGTACAACTACATCAAACTTGTCACCAGAAGTTCCTGTCCATCACTACACAATTGACCCCTATACCTACTCTTTGTTTTCAGTCCAGACGTCCCAAAGCTGGAAGCCCATTCACTCCAGTTACCTTTAAGGGAATCTTCATGATTGTCAACATGTTACAGAGAATATATGTGTAAATATTGGAGAGGATGTCAAATTACTTGCCAATATACCTAGACAACCCCAAAAGTTTAACTGAAAAGCTGTTGGGACTAACTAAACAGGTCCACCAGAGACACTGAACAAAAACCAATAGCTTCTTTGCATATCAATAATAACCTTTCTGAAAATAGGATGGGAAAATACCAAGCCCAATGTCTAATCAGTGGAGCACCAGAGGATCCTAAGTTCCAAGCTGAGGAGAAAGGAATGGCCCCTATCTGTGTTACACATTGTAACTTGTGTCCCAAGGGCTCTGCTTGTGCTCGGAGCCCTGCTGAGTCTCAGGAAATTGTTAGGTTCTGGCGCCTTCCGGTCTAAATAGTGCAAACTCAGTGCCAGACACCAGGAGGGAGCAAATCTGTGTCACATCCATTGCTTGCATGCCTAGTCCAGACAAGGTACATTTTCTCCAGAAGCTGCGTTTCCACTCTGCATAGGGGCAGTTCTGTCTCCAACACTGAAAACCCTTTTACCTTCTCAGGCCTAAAGTAGATTTGGCTTCAATGAACCATCATCTCAAACATGTTCTGGGGGTTTCAATTAAATACAGATGATTACTGTATAATTCCATTCAGATGAGTTAGAGCACTCAGGTCCACAGAGACAGAAAGTAGAATAGACTTGCCCAGGGCTGGCTAGAGGAAGGGGTTGGCAGTTACATAATGGGTACAGAGTTGTGGTTTGGGGTGATGAAACATTCAAGAGACAAACAGTGTTGATGGTTGCACAATAACGTGATATACTTGGGCCTCCCCAGTGGTGCAGCAGGTTGAGCTCAGTGCTATGAAGCTGTCCGAAGCCTCTGCAGTGTGGGTTCAATTCCTGGCCGGCCAGGGAGATTCCCACATGGCACAGCAGACCTTTCCTGTCTCGCCTGCTGCTCCCCTCAGCAGTGCATTTCGGTCATCTGCCTGTTCTGCTCCCTACTCTGTCTCTGATGAATCCTCTCCACTCTCCCATGCCTCTGGCCTGTACCCCAGCTCTTGTATAAAAATAAATAAAACTTTGAAAAAGGGAAAAAAAAGTGATATATTTAATGCCATTGAACTGAATACTTAAGAAATGACAAAAATGGGGAGCCTCCCTCGTGGTGCAGGGGTTAATTAAGTCTTGCACTATCAAGCATGAGTTTGATCCCTGGCCAGGGATCTGCCTGATCTGCTCCCCACACTGTCTCTGGTGAATCCCCTCACTACCCCCAAACACTCACCTCTGGCCTGCACCCCAGTTCTTGTATGCATAAATAAAAATAAATCTTAAAAGAAAAAATAAATGACAAAAATGATAAAATTGATATTATGTACATTTTATCACAGAGGATTATTGTATCTGCTCCCTTCTAAAATCCCACCAATCTGAAAGTGAAAAACAAATCTGACATCAGAGTCAGGAACCTGCTTTCTGTGTTCTTGCTTTTGGTACATGGCTTTCATTGCGAAGGTCCACTCAAGGATATTAGATGGCAGCTATGGTGCCTATGATTTTATTTGTATCCCAGCAGCCAAAAAGCAAAAGGAGGATAGAAGAGGTCATATGCCCTTTCTTTGTTACTGCCTGGAAAATGCCTCTTGCATTATATGAACCAGATCGGAATCCGAAGGGCCACTCTCAGCTACAAGGTGGTTTTTGTTCTGGGTGACTCTGAGTCTTATCATGGGCACCCTGGAGGCAGACCCCAAGATGAAGATTCCTGTAAAAAAAATTTTTTTTTTTTTAAAGTGTTCCCAAGAAGAAAGAGAAGAGGTATGAGGAGGTAAGAAACTGGGGCGAGGGATAGCATGCAACAGGCACAGCAGGAAGCCAGGTCTCACCAGTGCTGATGGTGCGGAGGCAGTACATTCGCATCTGAGAATTGTCCTGGTCTGGGCAAGGGAGCTGCATCATTCGGAAATACCACTGAACAAGGGTGGTGGTGCAGCATTTGGGCACGTGGGCACTGTGGGCTGGGCAGCCTGAAGGCAATCCACTGGCAGAGAGAAATAGGTGCTGGCTGTTGTCAGCTCCAGGGAATGAAAGCTCCCAGGAACAGGTGTGCATGGAATAGTAAAGGGATAAGGAGATTAGAATAGGCACTGGCTTTCTCCTATACTGTGTCCAGGTAAAAAGGGTTCAATTACTCTGCATGAGGGGGAGAACAGACTTCGGAGACTTCCAGATATGGCAGGTGACAACAGCAGGAGGGGTGAAGAGATAGTTGGAGGAAGTTGGGAAGTCAACACAGGAATGCGCTGTTAGAGAAGTATGCCCATGTGAAATGAAGTGAAAGCAACCACCATCTTGGAAGATGGGGATGAGATGTGGGCTGCAATCTGGAGGATGGCTTAAAAGTCTCTTAAAAATCAGCAGATTCTCTAGAGAAGAGGCTCTCATCAATTAAAAAAAAATTAATTTGTAAAATTAAAGATTGCTTTTGAGGAGGTTTGCCCTGGGCCCAGCAGTATGAATGAAACAACAAATGTGCCCACCCCAAGGCACATCATTAATTCCAGAGAATCAGAGGTAAAGATTATACAAGTTTCCAAAAAGAAAAACAAAGTGCAGAAAAGAATCAGATGAGAACAGCAGAAAAGCATGGGCTCTGAGTGAAGAGGATTGGTCTAATAGATTTTTTTTTAAAGATTTATTTATTTATGCATACAAGAACTGGGATACAGGCCAGAAGTGGGGGTGGGGGGCTGGTGAAAGGATTCACCAGAGACAAAGTGGGGAACAGAACAGGCAGTTTGGCTGAAATACACTGCTGAGGGGAGCAGCAGGCAACCCAGGTGGGGTCTGCTGCATCATGTGGGTAGCTCCCTGGCCGGGGATCGAACTTGTGCTGCAGTGGCTGCAAATAGTTTCATAGGCTGTGTCTTAGCCCCTTGTGCCACCAGGGAGGCCCTAGAATTCTTGATGTTTTCTTGAAAACAGAATTGGGAGCATATTTTATAATTCTGTTGCTAAGCTTCAGATGGACTGGTTATTCTGTAGTAAACAGAAAACTGCAATTTAAAACTGTTAACTTCAGGAAGAACATAAAATTGAAAAATACAGGCAGTGGCATCTTAGCACATAGTTGGCTCAGCAGTGAACTTATGGTTATGAGTCATATAAAGTAAACACTGACATAAGATTTTATCAACAAGTTTGATACCACTACATTAGGAGCTCAGAAAGGAGAGGTGGCATCCATGGAGTGAAACAAGAGTGCTCAATCTTTTATTTTTTGTAATAGAAAGTTGGTTCACAATACCCGTGCCCAGAATAATGGCAGACACTTCAACATGTTGCACGTCACCTGTATGTCATATTAAAAATACTCTAGCACTTTAATAGAACACACCCTATACTAGGAAGTGTTTGAAGCACTTTACCTTATTACCTTACTTAATCCTAACAAGCCCATCCAGTAGGCACTATAATTATCATTCCCCATTTTGCAAATAAAAAACTGATGCACAGGGAGTTTAAGTAACCTGGCCAAGGTAACACAGTAATTAGCCCTTTGCACTTCGCTGTCCCCTCTCAGGGGACATCGGAATTCTAGCATATCACTCGGATGTCCCCTCTCAGGGGACATTGCAATTTATTACTGATTACGGGAAATTGAGGTTATTTCAATGCAACTTTTTGAGACATGGATGTTTCCCTGAAGTTTTATCTTGAAATGGCACAAGAAATTAAATCAAAATATCGTAAAATGGTTAGGAGTGCAAAGGGTTAAGTAAAAGACCCCTGCAGTCAGGCTCCAGCGCCTGCACAACTACACCCCTGGGCAAAGATGTCTTCCACACAATCACCTGGAAAACACTGAAGAAACACTTCCAGGGCCTCCCCGGTGGCGCAAGGGGTGAAAACGCAGCACTATAAAGCTGTCTGCAGCCTCTGCAGCACGAGTTCGAACCCTGGCCAGGGATGTACCCACATGGCGCAGCAGACCCCTCCTGTCTCCCGCTGCTCCCCTCCGCAGCGTGTTTGGGTCAGTCCAGTCCGCCTGTTCTGCTCCCCGCTCTGTCTCTGGTGGATCCTCTCACCCACCCCCTCGCCTCTGGCCTGCACCCCAGCTCCCGTATGCTTAAATAACTGAATCTTTAAAAACAGAAACCCTTCCAGAACGAGATGCCAATCTTCTTTTAAAAGCATGTGGATTTCAGGAAGAGCTGGGGCTGCCTGGCGCCCCAGACCCCTGACGCCGGGGGTATCCCCGGGGCCCGCTCCGAACCGCGCCGTCGGGGCGACCGTCCCGCGAGTGCCCAGGCGACGGCCAGCGCGTCCGTCCGGCGTTACGCGGGGAAGAGCTGCGGGCGGCCTCAGTCTCCTCGCAGCGACGGCTGGGCGGGCTCCCCGCCAGGGAGGCGCGCCCCGCGAGCCCCCGCGGCCGCAGCCGGCGCGGCCGGGCGGGCAGGGCGGACACGGGCGGCCGGGCCGCGGGAGAACGCGGGCAGAGCGGCGTCTGGCTACCGCACGCCCGCCGCCCGCGCGTGAGGGCCTGTGGCCACGGCTGCCGCCAGGCCAGGCCGGCTCCCGGTGCGGGCAGCCTCTGCCCCGGGCGCAGGCGAGCGCGTCACGTCGCGCGGCGGCGGCGCGCCCCGGGGTCAACGCCGGCGGGCGACGTGGAAGGCGACCTTGCCCCGGGCAGCGGCCGCCTCCGCGGTCCTCCGCGATCCCACGCTCCCTTGCGCGAAGGACGGCGTCCCGCGTCCGCAGGGCCCTTCTACCCCCGCGCGCCGCCTCTCTATGATCCGCGGCCGCGTTCCCGGCCGGGTGTCATGGCGGCCGGCGTCGAGTTGGCAGGAGTTGCCCGCGGAGCTGGGGAAAGTCGCTAGAACAGAGCGAGAAGCGGCCCGGCCCGGACGCTGGGGCGTCGGGGGAATGAGCCGAGGCCTGGCGGCGGCGCCTGCGTCCCTGGCGGCGGGCCCCCGGTGAAGCCCCTCCGGCCTCCGCGTCCCGGGCACACCCGGCGCTTGGGACCCCGAAGCCGGCGTGGCCGGGACCTCGATGGTGTGAGCGAACCCCGAGAGTCCGACTGGGCCGAGCCCCGCGGGGAGCGGCGTGAGGGCGTCTGGCGGGACTGTCCAGGGCGGCGGACGCGCTTCTCGGGGCGGCCCGGGCGTTCTCGAGCCCGCAGCGATGTCGTCGTGGCTCGGGGGCCTCGGCTCCGGCCTGGGCCAGTCCCTGGGCCAGGTGGGGGGCAGCCTGGCCTCCCTCACCGGCCAGATCTCGAACTTCACCAAGGACATGCTGATGGAGGACACGGAGGAAGTGGACGGTAACAGCTGGCGCGACGGGAGGGGGCGCCTCGGGGCCCTGGGAACGTCCGCGGGGCCCCCAGCTCACGTCCTGGGGTCCCCGCGGGCGCGCCCCGCCTGTCTTCCCTGACCTGCCCGGGGTCGTGTTTCCCTGATGAAAACTTGTGTCCGGGGAGCGCTGCTCCTCCCCCCCGTGAATACCTGGGTGTCTCGGGCAGAGTGAAACTGCTCGTGGCTAGTCCAGTGTGTTTTCCTGTGGTTCGCCCACGCCCACCACTTGCTTGGCCTGTAGTTTGGGGGGCGGACCCGATTTTGCTCCTCTTCCTTTATACTGAAACAGTTTCAAAAAGAATTATTTGCGTATGACACAGTCAGGGGTTTGGATTTTTTTTTTTGGGTTTTGTATCAATTGAAGTAACTCATAATTAAAATATTTACTGGCCGTGGCCCTTTCTGACTTGGGTATAGTGTTCATGAAACGTGGCTGTGGTTTTCCTATGAGTTATTTTGTATTTTTGTGTATTTTGGTGACACATTGCACCCTTCCAGCTGTCCATTCCCCCCATGTTTGACCGTATCCTTTCTTTGAGTGCCCTTCGCAACCTTAACTCATTTTTGAAGTTATTTTGTTTTACTAGTAGTCACCCAGAATACTGTGGTAATGGATAGTTACATTAATTACTGTTTTGATTTCTTGTCATTTAGGCAACTACTATTTAGATCAGGAGTCTTTTGATTTTAATCTAGGTCAGCCTTGAGAGAGATAATGGCTGGTCTTTTGGATGATCCTTTCACAGCTTTCTTTCTTATAAATTAACAAATTATTATTTTGTTTTAAAAGCTTTTTTAATCGTGATTTTTAAAAAAAAACTTTCATATATATTTGGTTGAAACAATAAGTTTAACGTGAAGATTGTACCGATAGTGGGGAGCAGTACTCCATGAATGGAAGGTTTTTCAGGTGGGACAGGTTGGGGGTGGGATTGAAAGGGATTGTTCCCGAGTTTAGAAAGGGTCAGGTCACCTAGAGGGCAGTGAAGAGGCCCTGAAGGGCTGGATGGATAACATGAAAATGACTAGTTTGTCTTTGCATCCAAGGGGGGCAGAGGGTGGAAGACTGTTGACTCTTTCTTTGGCCCTAAGTTAGAACACTTACACCCCCAACCTGGATGTCCTGCAGGCATTGTTGTTCTCACTAAATGTGCTTCTTTATTATTAATGGTAATAGTTTCATCATCTACCCAATCTCCTAAACTAGAAATCTTTGTCAACTCTGTTTTGCCTTTTTCATTTTCTGCTTCCAGTTGGTCACCACAACTTGTTCATGCTGTGCTAGAATTGTTTCATATACTTGTTTTTCCTTCATTACCCCCTCTTCAGATCCCAATCTCTCCCGTGGCTATTTTTCTCGCACCCCATTCCATTTTCTTTTGTGTTGCCAGTTACTTTTCTAAAAACATGTGCTTTAAACTCCCCTCTTTTGGATACCAGACATGTTTGCGTTTTCAGTGTTCTATGAACTTTGCTTGCCTACCCCTCTCTCCCAGGTGCCATTCATAGGCATGTTCATCTGTGGGATTGCACCTGGAGTTAATGCCATGTGGAACCTTGTAAGGTGCTTACCCAGCTCCTTACGTGGAAAATCTTTCCTTTTCCTCTTTCTTCTCTACCTGCTTCTGGCCTAGAAAATAATTTTTTCCGGACCTGCTCACGTCAGGTATTTGGTGAAGCAATTCTCACTCCATGTCTGGTGGAGTTGATTGCAGGTGATCTGAGTTCTAAAAGAACTTTGAGGGCCCCGTCTGACAGCACTTTCTTTATTGAGTTATAATTGATCTTTTACTTGGTGCTCGGTGTAGGGACTAGATTTGTCCATACATTACCGATACATAGTAGATGCTTAGTGCTTAGTAGATGTTCAGTAAAAAGTTTATTGAGTGATTAAAAATCTGCAAAGGTTGCTTAATACTTTTATTATTTTCCCTGTGTGTTAAAATAGGACTTGCTTAACACCTTATTTAGGATTTTGTAAGTCACAATACATAAGATCAGAGTACAGTTCATTATTCATTCACCAAGTATTTATTTTGTATCTTATGCCAACAGTGAACAAGATAATACTGTTCCAAAATAATATTGCTAATACAGCTTGAAAATCATCCATATTTACATTATCCGAAAGTTGCTATTCTACTAGACACTACTGATTTATCAGTGTTAGAAGCTTGGGCTTTTAATTCTAATATGCATAAATTGAAATTCTCATGCATTTCAATTTGTGGGATAATTGAAAAGTTGTTAAATAACTTCTGAAAAATAGTGTCTCCCTATCTGTTAAATGGAAATGATCATATTTTTCACGAGGTTGGGAGGATTAAATGAAATGAGTGTAAAATGCCTAAAACTGCACCTAGAAAATAATTAGCATTAGTAAACAATAGCTGTTTTTTTTGTTTGTTTGTTTTGCTTCCCTCATTGAAGAAGAATTTTTCGGCTTGCATTTTCCATTTATTCCTAAGAAGACAATGACATTTTTTTTGGTCATCAGGGGAAGAGGTCTGCTTCCACCTTTTTTCCCTCGGAAACAATTGCTGCTCTTAACAATAACCTTTCCCAACAGGCTAGATGATGTTTTGTTGTCTTCCGAGTGGCAATTAGACAGACCCTCCTGTCTGTTATAGACAAGGTTATAAACAACCATAGGAGCAGCCCTACTTCCTGGTTTTCAAAACAAGAAGAGTGGGTTTGCCACTATTATTTATTGGATACTATTGCTAATTTCTTTTGCTTTCAACTGTTATTCAGAGAAGTTATGATAAGCTGAAGTGCTGTGAGTGATATGAGTACCTGGGGCGGGGAATTCAGTATGGACCCGATTTTCTGTGGACCTGAATTTCTGCCACATTGGCAGGGCATTTGGCAGTCTGGTCTCTGATCCACCTTTCAGATGAAAATGTGTGTGTGGGGGGTCTTTCTTATTTTAAATAAATTGTGTCCATGTTCTTTTTTTTTTTTTTTTTTTAAAGATTTATTTATTTATTTATACAAGCACTGGGTACAGTCAGAAGCGCGGGAGGGTGAGAGAATTCACCAGAGCCAGAGTGAGGAGCAGAGCAGGCAGAAGGACCGAAGGACACTGCTGAGGGGAGCAGTGGGTGTGGCAGGAGGGGTCTGTTGTGCCATGTGGGATCCTCCCAGATGGCCAGGCACTGCAGAGGCTGCAGGCAGCTTTGCAGCCCAGCACTCAACTGCTGCGCCACCCGGGAGGCCCCTTAAATGTTCTTTTATTGCAATTTCATTCTGTGTTCATAGATCATTAACTATTGTATAGTTTTGTGAACAGAATAAATTAGAAATAAGGTTTTAAACCCCAGTTGCATACATTTCATCTAAAATTACACTGAGAAATTTATAATACTGAATTTTTCATAACAAAATTTTAATGAACATGAGGTAAAGATAGATGATCATGTTTATTTTAAAAAAAGGGCAAAAAGAATGACTTACACGACAGTAAAGAACATTTGTGGTAATAGAAAGTTGTGATGAAAGTCAAGTAATGTCTTCTGGATTTTTTCTCAGATCAGCATACCATTCATTCCCAGTGAATGCATTCAATTTATTTGATAAAAGTTTTTGATTGTTTACGAATCGATATACCTTTGGGATACAACTTCACACCTCAATAATTGCACCCTCCACCAACGTTCCAGTGCTATGACTCTATTTCTGTCATCTATACCTCTCCATCTGCTCCTCTTCTTTCCTTCTTTCTTCCTCCTCTTCCTTCCATTCTGGTAACCTCCATATTTTTCAGAGTCTAGAGTTATTTATGTTGTTTTTGCCAGTTTTCTTTGGTCATTTATATTTCATGAATGAGTGAAATCCAGTTACCTTTCATTTTCTGGTTTATTTCACTTAGCATACCTACTCTGTGTAAAACTCAGTAAAATATATTTCCTTAAAAATGTCTGTTTATTAATTTACATACTGGTAATCAAATATTCAATATATTCTTTCTTATTCAATATATTCTTTCTTTCGTGGCAGAATTACCTAATTCTAAGAGAAAGGAAATTGAAGCCATTCATGCAATCTTACGATCAGAGGTAAGGAAAATTAAAGACTACCATTGAATGTAGATTTTTTCTTTTTGGAAGCCATGAAAGTTATTCTTTATTTCAGTCTTTTCTGTATATTACATTACTTACTTTTTATCTCTTTCCCTTTATCTCTTAGATGAATTTTTTTCCCTTAGATGAAGACTATATCTACATGTTACTGCATTTTGCTATTTGATAGTCCCATCTCTGTTTCTGTGTGCTACAAGTAAGAAAACTGCCAAATGTAGAAATAAGTGGCAATACTTTGTCATTATCTAGTACCTGTATTATAATCTAACTGTACTAAATTGCAGTAGTGATTTTTAAGTATGTGAAGAGTGCAATTCTGTTTAATCTAGAACTTTTTAATTCCCTAACATTAAAAGTGTGATATTTGTATACAAAGAAGTTAATATAGGCATACCAAATTAATTTCACAGTTTTCATTTTAGTGCCTCATAGAGATGAGCTCTGGATATTGTACTTAATAGGAAGCAGGAAAGCTTGGAAAGGGTTTCGAAGGAAAGCCATAAAGAAAAAGAAAAGATTTAAAGGAGGGGTCTGTTGTAAAGGACTAAGACACTCAGCTGCTTAGCCTTTGGGTGAGAATAGTTAGAGAACACTTAATGGTGTGTCTCAGCAAAGGATATTCTTAGAAGACTATAGTCAGCATGTTTTCTTCTCTACTATGTCCTTAAAAAGAGAAAAATGAATTTAAATGTAAGAAAATATGGCAGCTCCCCTGCCCACCTGTGTCTATGCAGGTGTTTCTTTCACCAACCTCTCCCTTTGCAAAGCAGCGGAGGCAGCCCTCCTCCCGAGACCGCCTGCCTGTGTCTATTCAGGCCTCTCTTAGCAGCGCTGTCCTTCTCGGGGGCTTTTTCTGCCCACTTGTATCTGTGCAGGGTATAATAAACCTGCCTTTTTGGATAAAACTAAAGGTCTCTGCATTGTGGGGAAACTTGCCTGGGCAAACTTGCTATATGCCGCTGAAAGGAGAGCTCTGATAAAACCTTTCTCAGAGATAACCCAAAGACCCCACTCTCTGAACCCCACACCTCTCCAAACTGACATCAGTAACTGTTTTTCCCCCTCTAGACAGTGAACCTTTTCTGTGCACAGTACACTAAAAACTTTTTTATACCTTGTCTTCAATTCTTACCTCCAGAAAAAAAAGAAACTATCACAACAAGCACTTTTGAATTCCAGTCTTAGATGACCAAGGTGAGATTGTGGAAATTGAAAGAGGAACCATATTCGCGTTCTGCCTCAGCAGAAGGTGGTGACTGGGTGGCATTTAAGAAACTTTGCTCTAATTACCTGTTAATGGGTGCAGTAGTGACAGGTGAACTGAGTAGCTCTTCCTTTATAAGGTTGAGATTGGGAATTGTACCTATAGTCCCTACAGAAGTCTTCAAGAAAGTGCTTGTCAGTACAGCCCACCCAGAAGAAGTTAAATGGCAAAGATCTGTGGAGTGGCATTCATGTGGGTAAATTTGCCAATGTACATTTGAGGAACAATAACATATGGTTACCCGATTAATGAATGTCTGCTTTGTATTGAGCTTGAATAGGGAGTTTGAAATTTTCTGCCCCACTGTTTATCCCATTTCTCACCACTTAGGGTGTCGCTGAATGATGGCAAGTATCATTGTAGAGTTTAGAAATATTTATTTTTGGTATAATACATCCCCAGAAGCAAGCCAACTTCCTCATTTGGTGCTTATTCCAAGTAGAGCAAGCTACTCAAACACTAGAGAAAAGCCTGTTATTGGACTTCCCAAAAGCTTTGTTTTTTCAGGTGATTTTAACTATATACGATTCTTACCTTATGTCAGCACATAAACACCTAACCCTTGCTTAACTTTGCAGTAGAATTAAGTTGAGATGTGATTGAAGCCATCAGGAAACTTACAGGGTAAAATTTTATTGAAAAAGTTTTAGTATAGACAGAGAAGGCATTATGTTTTCCTGAGGAAGTTATATTTACCCACATTGTTAATATTTGAAGCTGACTGAGTTAGGTTTCTTCAGTTGCAGGTAACAGCAACCAGACTAAGCTGATTTGAGCCTCTTTGCCAAGAAAAATAGTCATCACGTTTACAGTCTGGGTCCAGTGGGCTTTTAATGTTTTTTATAATAAATCATTTTACAAATAATTTACAGAAGAGGCGAGCAGACCTCTCCTGTTGCGCCCGCTGCTCCCCTCAGCAGTGTACTTCGTCGGTCTGCCTGGTCTGTTCCCCGCTCTGTCTCTGGTGAATCCTCTCACCCTCCTGCGCATCTGGCCTGTACCCTGGCTCTTGTATAAATAAAATCTTTAAAAAATAAAAAAAATTTACAGAAGAATAAAATAATAGTAAAAAATTTAATTGCACATTTTGATAGGAACTTATGTGTAGCAAATCCAAATACTCCTTATTCCATATGTTTCTGATTTTGAAAACATTCTTAAAAATAGGTAATATTCTTTAAATGCAATTAACTGTTTATTAACTCCTATGCATGAAGTGGAATTGTAGATAGTGATTTCAGATTTCACTTATATCTCTGACAGATTTTAGCTTACCATTATTTCTGGTTCTTCTTGACTTGTGCCATTAAAACCAATACGTTTGAAAACTTTGATGGCTCATGATTGTGTTGAAGACACACTGGCTGTCCTCTTCCCTCCATAATTACAAAGCGTATTTATTCTTAGATTTATAAATACCAAGTAGAATGACCAGTCCGCGTTTTGTTTTGTTTTTTTTTTTTTTCATTTTTATGTCATATGTGTTTCCTTCCATTTACCTTTTATGCACTCCTGCCTTCAGTATTTGTCTGTGTATGAACTATATAAGTAAATTTGGTGTAAAAACATCACTTACCTAATGAAAGAATAGTGTCATATACATAATCAATATTTAGCAAAGTGAGATGATTCAGGTTGTTCTCACAAAATTTTGAGATAAATTCTTTTCCTATTAAATTACTTTACTTGATGAGGCTACCCTTTCCTTTTTGTTCTTGGACCTGTAATGTTTAGTCATCATTTCTTGAGAAAATTCATCTAGGATTTTTTTTTTAATATTTTATTTTTTTATTTATGCATACAAGAGCTAGGGTGTAGGCCAGAGGTGCAGGGGGTTAAGAGGAGTCACCAGAGACAGAGTGGGGAGCAGAACAGGCAATTGACTGAAATAACACTGCTGAAGGGAGCAGCGGGTGAGACAGGAGAGGTCTGCTGTGCATGTGGGTCAGCTCCCTGGCCGGGCATCGAACTCGTGCTGCAATGGCTGCCGATAGCTTCATAGTGCTGAGCCTTAACCCCTTGCCCCTCCAGGGAGTTCCCTAGGATATTCTTATTTGAAGATTTTCTCTGAGATTTCACTTCTGCAATCAGTTTCATCATAATCACTAGACTTGAGTGCTATTTTCTGTCTTGCATTATCTGAGTTGTGTAGTTGTGAACTATTTTCCTCTGCCAGTTTTTTCTTAAAAAATAAAAATTCTGGATTTTTAACTGTGTTCATTGAAAGCAAAAGAGAGAGAGAGAGAGAGAGAAGAAAAGACTGCAAAGAAAGTGTCTCCAAGTAGTTTTTTTTTTTTTCTTTTTCAAAGATGATGCAATACTTTAGGCAGTGCAGTGAGAAAACTGGTTATTTCACTTTGTGTTATTCTTCCTGGTGATTCTGTCAGCCTTCTGTTTTTTTCTTCTCCCTTTTTTTTTTTTTTTTTTAGTCTTATGGGCATAATTGATTAATAATGAGAAAATAATTCTTAAGATGAAAAAAAGGCAAAATGTTGCAAGATAAAGAAAGATTATAATCCTATGAATATTAGATTTATAAAAGGAACCAATGTACCCTTAGTGCTAATTGCAAGGTAGAATTCGTTTTATTGGAAGACAAAGACAAGGCTAAGAATAATAATCCTAAACATTAATTATTAAGACTGCTCAAAAAAGAAACTCACAAACTAAAATTGTTTCCATTAGATCTCAGTGGTATAACAAGGGTTAAACCAGATGGAATAATTTAAGAATATGAGTATCTCATGGTTTGCAATGCTTAGACTTAGCCAGACTTTAGGAAGCAGCTGTAACCAGAACTGGAGTTCATCAGCATCAGGAATCCTATGTCTCATTTTTACTCCTCCCTGTTGTGTGTGTTTGTTCTTTGCATCTTTCAGACTGGCCCCCTCTGCTCCATGTTCCTCCATTTTAATAGAAAATATAGGCACTGGAAGCTGATAATGTTATGAGTCAGTCACACAAAGAGAATCTGTCCTTCGTGTGTGTTATCAGCCTTTCTGACTCATATGGCTTGGGCTGGTGGAGGGAATTTGGGGGGGGGGGTAAAAAACTAATCAGGTATTGGCCAAATTGAAAATTTTCAAGGTCTAGTTATTAATCAGAATTAAACCAGTCACCCTTAGGTATTTTTCTGTGGAAAAGCCTAGAGTGGATTATGTTTTGACTTCACTATTTGCTGTTGCTTTGCTTGTATATTGTGTTTACAGTTCACAGAAAATCATGGTAAGATAGCCACTAGAATAGAAGGCAGTTAGTTGTATGCCCCTTGATCCTGTTTCTTATTAATGATTCTTCCAGGTAAGTAATCAGGGTCTACGTTAAATTTCTGGAGAAAGACTCCCAAACTAGGATTTGTATGTGTTGTGATTTTTCCTTTGATTTCTATTAATTTTCCCTGGAAATTGATATAATCTTCCTGCATCATAATTTTCACATCTGCTGATATAAGAAATTAGTAGTATCTAAGAATCCCAGAATCTAAGAAGCAAACAGTTGACGTCCTCAGAGTTAAATACTCGCCCTCTGGCAGGGGCTTTCCTCCTCAGCCTTCCTCTCCTTTTTCTCAGCTACCGGTCTCGACCTGTGTTTGTAGATGTGCTAGTAATTCTTAGTCAGTTTTTGTCTTTAATTTGTAAGTTCGTTTTTGCAGCAAATTTTTGTGTCCATTTTTCTTGCTCCGTTATGTCCTGTTCAAATGTCAAGATAGTTAAATATTTAGACACATCAGATTTTAAGTGTTTTTTCATATTTTCCAGCATTTCAAAAAACTGATGTCTAGAATTTATTGAATTATGTATCTTATGTACTTCTAATAGTATGGCTTTGAAATTATGTATGATGGTTTCGAGCAGTGGTTTTAAAATTGGCTTTTTCAGAGGCTTCTTAGGAGCCGGAGAGATAGGCTGTCACAAAATTCAACTCATTGGCTTCCTGCCTGTACGTCAGCCAGAAGTCTTTTTTTAGAAAGACTTCTTTTAAAAAGTTCTGTTTTGGGAAAAAATAAAAGTTAATACTTGTAATCTAGTTGTTTGATACATTTATCATCTACTACATGCTCGACTCGGTATACAGAAATAGGGCAACCTTTCATCAGTGACTTTTTCTTAGCAGAAAATCAAACTTAGCAAGACATACTTTTTACTCTTGTTCAATGTTATGTATAATCTCTAAAACACACTATTTGCACTTGCAACTTTAACTGAAAGTATATTTTATTTTTTTTTAAACCAAACTTTTTTTTTTAAATATTTATTTATTTATTATTTATACAAGCACTGGGTACAGTCAGAAGCGCGGGAGGGTGAGAGAATGAAAGTATATTTTAAAGGTCACCTTTCTGAGAGCTTTTTGTGTGCAGCAATGTTTTTCATGATGTCATGCACACAACTGTTGCTAACTTGTTTTAACTTGTTAAAAATCCTGTTTCCTTTGCTTGTAGAATGAGAGACTTAAAAAACTTTGTACCGATCTAGAAGAAAAGCATGAAGCATCAGAGCTTCAAATAAAGCAGCAATCTACAAGTTACCGAAATGAATTACAACAGAAAGAGGTAAAGGTTATAACAGTTATTTCAATGTAGCTTATTTAGCAAGGTTTTATACAATAAAGAGTTGTATAAATTAAATTTAGATCCATAAAATTATTGAAAGTGTGTTGAAGTTAATAATTTCCAACTCATGTTGTGTCCACCAATTTAATAATTCTGTTAGCTTTCCTTTTGATACTGTATAGACTTAACTGGTAGATTTTTTTCCTACGTTATAAAAGAAGAAAGGTCTTTATAAACTATCAGATATCTGTTGCTTATAATTTCTGATTTTATGATTTTTTTAATCTATTAAAATTGTTTTGAATAGTATGATCTTCATTATTGCCATTTTCCTTTTTTAAGAGATGGTTGTAACTGTAGATATAAAATGTGTCTTACTGACATTTAATTTATTTTCCGTAGAAAAAGAATATTACATATATTGCAATTCACTTATACTGTATTATTTATCCTTTCAGTTTGATTGAAATAGTTCTTTTGGAATTGGTTTTATCCCTTTTTTTTAAGTTTTGGTAGTAAATAGATTTTAAGCAGTGTTATGAAACCTTAAAATACAGACTGTATCTCCATAACTGCGTTGCAAATACCATTTAATTGAGCCATTCTTGTTTTATTATTCAAATTTAGTTGTTCAGTTATTGATGAAGTGTTCTCTTGTGTCATAACTTTATATTTCGGCTTTTAAAATTTAGAGGTATTGATTTCTAGTTCCTTTAGTGACATACTGAAATGAAAAATAAAAGTGAACCACTTTAAAGATAAATGTAAACATTTAGAGTTTACATTTCTAATCTGTTAGGATTGCTTTCATAAAATTAATTGCTGCAAAAATTAAATTAATATAAAAAAAGCAGTTACAAAGTCAAACTAAACAGCCATTTAAAAAATTTCAACAGATGTAAAATTACTGTCAATTGGCTTTAAAAGTTTTTAAGTTCTTTGTAGGGCCTCCCCTGGTGGCACAGTGGTTGAGCGCTGGGTTGCATTGCCAGTTCGATCCCCGGTCACCAGCGAGGTCACAAAAAAAAAAAAAAAAAGTTTTTAAGTTCTTTGAAATCCTGTACTTATTTTGTCATGAACAGGTAGCAAGCATTTTTGACATCAGTTTGTGGCCACACTTTGAGCATCTGAATAAATATTACAGTAGTGCAATAGTTCTCATCCAGGGGCTTATAGCTGTTTCATATAATGCACATGATTCTGTTCTCCAGGATATTCTGATGTAAGTGTATTGGGAAGGCATGCTGGCATTTGTATTTTTCCAGCAAACGCCATTGGTGATTCTCATGCTTACACCCCAGCAGAAAACACTGCTGTGGAAAATTTTGCCATTTTATTTCCACTTAAACTATTGCTATTAGAGGACAAGTTAAATATTCAAGTTTAGAAGTGTCTCCTTGTATTGAAGCTTGCAGTTGGATAGCTCTACAACTTGATGTAAATGTTGTGTATAACAAGAACATCCTTTGTTTTATAGCTACAGTTTTGAAAACTGATTGTGAATCACAGTACTTTTTATTAGAATGAAGAATAATATACAGTATATTTTAGATCTGCCATTTATAGTATTTGCTGCCCATTGTTGAATTGAGAAATTTTCAAAGATGTAACTTATTTGATTTGGGAAAATGAATCTACAATATTATACTGACTATATCTCCTGTAGAGAAGGGACTCTGATAAGAAATTATTGGGGCTTTTGACATAAATGTGTTTAATTTTTGTTTATTCAGTTGCTTGACTTTATACATGTAGAAATATCATTACTGCTTAGCAGTCTCTCCAGTATCAAATTCTCCTCAGTTGTGGCAGGATGTCTTCTGAAGGCCCTGCACACTTATTTCAGTTTTTTGTAGCTTGATCTTATGTTTTGAGTAATCTCTCACTGGGAATCAGTGTGGCATCATGGCAAGTCATAAATTTAGGATTAGGATGTTGCCAAACTTCAGTCAAAACAGTTCTCAGGGTTTCAAGGCCTTTATACTGTTCTGAGTAAATCAAATTTTTATGACCCCTCTTTGCCAACGCCTCTTATAATACACAACTTCCTTTCAAGGTTCATGGACTAATAACCAATCTTACTTGTTATCTGAAAAGGTTGAATTAATAAATTAAGGCACTTTTCCAGCTGTGTTTGTGTAGTCCACTACAAAGTGACTCATGGTGCATTTTAAGCCTAAATCAAGCCAAAATCCATTGCATGAGACACTTCCAGTAGACGGTGTTCTAAGGAAACTTCCAGTGCATAGACTGACACAACTTTCATTTTCTTAAGATTTAAAATTTGATAATCAGAAACAGAAACCTAGGAAATTGTCTAGATACCTTGTACACAAAAGATAGTAAACCTATGCCTAACTGAGAAATTACTTGCCTTAATTAATATCTGTATGAAATTCTGATCTTTAAGCTATTTGAAGTATTGTCTTTATTTTAATTATGTAATCTTGTTTTTTAAATAAAAATATTATGATTAGTTTTGAAGACAGGAAGACATGGATCAGTTTATAGAGTACCATCATAGGATAACCTTAAGCAAATTATTATAATTATACATGAATGTATAAAAAGGTTATTTTATTTAAGTGCCTTCTCTGAAATGTGGATTATAAATATACAGGTAGAAATCAGCCATCTTAAAGCAAGACAGATTGCACTACAGGATCAATTACTGAAGCTGCAGTCAGCTACTCAGTCAGTAAATTCAGGGGCGAGCAGCATGCCAGCAACCACCACGTCATCTTCATTCGGTTATGGTATGAGTGATCACACATCAGCTTTCCACGAGGATGACATGGACTTTGGTGATGTAATCTCGTCACAACAAGAAATAAACAGATTATCAAATGAAGTTTCAAGACTTGAGTCTGAAGTTGGTCATTGGAGGCATATTGCTCAGGTAAAATTCTCACGAGTGAATAAAATTATTGGTGCTGTGTGTAGAAAGAACCTTGGACTAGGACATGGGAAACCTGCATTCTGATTCCGCCACTGACTGTCTTCAGTGACTTGGGTCAGGTCATCTTTCTCAGACTCAGGTTCCACTGCTGTAGGTTACTTGGGAAATTTTTTCAAGAGTATAAAGCAACAGAGTCACATTTTAAAATAAAATAAAATTTACATTTTAAAATAAAATTAAAGTGATAAGTACTTAAAGGCAATAAAAATGGGTTGCTGTGGTTGAACTAGCATCTTTTTCCAGAGTCTTGGCAGCTTCTCTGATAGCAACACCTGTGCTGCAAGGCAATAGATTTGAAATCTCTTATTAGATGTTGTTGTTTCCTGTTTGTATTAGTTACATGTAAAACGAAAACCTGAATTCATTATTTTAAAGGTTACATTACATTAAAGAAGCTGTTTTATGTTGTTTCTCCTGCTTGAGAAATTAAATTCTTGATATTTTTAGCTTTAAAAATTACTCCAACGGGCCTCCCCGGTGGCGCAGCGGTTGAGTGCTGGGTTGCGAAGCTGCCCGCAGCCTCTGCAGCGCTGGTTCAATTCCCGGCTGCTCCCCGGCCACCAGAGGAGGGTCCCACATGGCGCGCAGACCTCTCCTGCCGCCCGCTGCTCCCCTCAGCAGTGTACTTCGGTCCTTCTGCCTGCTCTGCTCCCCACTCTGGCTCTGGTGAATTCTCTCACCCTCCTGGGCTTCTGACTGTACCCAGTGCTTGTATAAATAAATAAATAAATCTTTAAAAATAAATAAATAAATCTTTAAAGATTAAAAAAAAAAACAGAAAAAAAATTACTCCAAGGAACTTTTTTTTTTTTAAAGATTTATTTATTTATGCATACAAGAACTGGGGTCAGGCCAGAGGTGCAGGGGGTGTGAGGATTCACCAGAGACAGAGTGGGGAACAGAACAGGCAGACTGACTGAAATACACTGCTGAGTGGAGTAGTGGGCGAGACAGGAGAGGTCTGCTGCGCCATGTGGGTCACCCCCCTGGCCGGGGATTGAACTCGGCCTACTGTAGCTGCAAATAGCTTCATAGTGCTGTGCCTTAACCCCTTGTACCACCAGGGAGGTCCAGGAACCATTTTTATTTATTTATTTATACGAGCACTGGGTACATTCAGAAGCATGGGAGGGTGAGAGAATTCACCAGAGCCAGAGCAGGGACCAGAACAGGCAGACTGATGAAATACACTCCTGAGGGGAGCAGCGGGTGAGGCAGGAGAGGTCTGCGTGCCCTGTGGGACCCTCGCCTGCGGCCAGGGATCAAACCGGCGCTGCAGAGGCTACGGGCAGCTTCGCAGCCCAGCGCTCAACTGCTGCACCACCAGGGGAGGCCCCAGGAACCATTTTTTGTCTCAAACTATTGAGGTTGTCCTGAGACCTGAGAGCCAAAATAAATCAGAACACTGTTCATTTGTATTTAATTTCTATCTTTTCAGTCTAGTTATGAAGGAAAAATCCTCCCAATTAAAATTATCTTCTTGCTTCTCAAATTTTAGAGATTACCAATACCCAAAATAAATCTTGGAATGATCTGTTTGTCAGTCTTATCTTTAAAAGTGGTAGATTTTAGGACCACTGCAGCAGATAGCTTGATGGTGCAGCAGACTTCTCCAGTCTGCACACTGTTCCCCTTAGCGGTATATTTTAGTAAAATCCACCTCTATCTCTGGTGAATCCTCCCACCATCCACACCTCTGGCCTACACATCAGCTCTTCTATGCATAAATAAATAAATCTTTTTTTTTAAAAGTGGTAGGTTTTATACTTTCCATGTGTAAGAATAACTTGGGGATCTTGATAATATTGTTGATTCATTGCCCTAATTTAGGAGAATAGGAATTCATAGTCTTATTTTAGGGTCTTAAAACTGCATTCAGGGCCTCCCTGGTGGCGCAGCAGGTTGAGCGCAGCACTATGAAGCTGTCTGCAGCCTCTGCAGCGCGGGTTCAATTCCCGGCCTGGCCAGGGAGAAACCCACCTGGCATGGCAGACCTCTCCTGCCTCACCCACTGTGCTCCTCAGCAGTGTATTCAGTCAATCTGCCTGTTCTGCTCCCTGCTCTGTCTCTGGTGAATTCTCTCACCCTCCTGTGCCTCTGACCTGTACCCCAGTTCTTGTATAAATAAATGTTCAAAAAAAAAAAAAAACTTTAAAAAAAAACCAAAACTGCATTCAAACAAATGCTCCAGATGGTTTTGATAACCTGAGGAACACATTTTTTTTTTTTTTTAAGATATTTATTTATACAAGAACCGGAGTACAGGCCAAATGCGCGGGAGGGTGAGAGGATTCACCAGAGACAGAGCGGGGAACTAAACAGGCAGACTGACGAAATACACTGCTGAGGGGAGCAGCATGCGGGACAGGAGAGGTCTGCTGCGCCATATGGCACCCTCCCCATAGGGGACCCTGCCGGCCGGCCAGGATCAAGCCGACACTGCAGAGGCTGCAGATAGCTTCACAGCGTGGCGCTCAACCACCTGCGCCACTAGGGGAGGCCCCTCAGGAACTCATTTTAAGAAATGTTACTGATGATAAGATTTCACAGAGAAGAGATGGATTTTTGGTATGTGTACCTTAGTATATCTTGAATACAGTATATGATAGACCTGTACTCAGACAGAATGGGAAAAAGAATAATTGGGACTTTCCAGGGGACTTAATTTTCTAGCAAGACGTAATGAAAATTAGTATTTGTATTATTCTTTACAAGATATTTCCATGTACTATCCCATTATATATTAAATTATCCTTTATGAGATATTTATTACATCTGTTTTACAAATAAACAAAGATTAATGTTCCCCTTGTAAGTAACAGTGATTAAGTTGTGATTTAAACATGTGTCTTCTGCCTCTAAATCATGTATTTTTTCCATTATGACGTGTTCCTTTTTTCATTCAAAGAGTAGCTTTTGGTTCCTTAACATGGTGTAACAAATGTTAATAAAGATGAACAAACACTATATAACTTTGCATGAGAAGAGAATAATCCAAAAGTTCTATTGTCAGCCCAAAGGTTATTCTGTAATAGGGTAGTGCTCTTTCGGGTACAGTCATTTAAAAATATTTTTAATGGGTTATTATAATCATTAACATTGGGTAACTTTCCATTTTAGGAACTTCCTTTTAGGAAGCTACTAAATTTTCATCTTGCTAAGCTGCATAGAATATTCTATGGTCTTTTCCGTCTTAACCTTGGTTACTTTGTATAAGTTGTCTCCCCAATTAGTTAGCAAATTCTTGAATAACGTGTTTTACTTATTGTGTATTACTCATTATTTGATGATTTCTTTCAGAAGTGTTTGGCAGACTTCAATCAGAATTTGGGAAATGCCCCCTTTTTAAAAGTATTTTTTAATAAGATTAGTTTGTGGCTTTCCCTTTTATAAGAAAATCAATATAATTGTCAAATTGTTTTTCTCATCTAGACTTCTAAAGCACAAGGATCAAATAACTCTGATCAAAGTGAAATCTACAAACTGCAAAATATCATTAAGGTGAGGTAGATTGTTGGAACTGTGGCTATTATACATCTAAACTGTGGCTATTGTACATCTTACTTATTAAAAGTAAAAGCCTAGGGGCCTGCCTGATGGCGCAGGCATTGAAGACACAGCGCTATCAAGCTATCTCCAGCCACTGCAGCACGAGTTCCATCCCAGCCAGCCAGGGAGCTACCCACATGGCGCAACAGACCTATCCTATCTCCCCCACGGCTCCACTCAGCAGTATATTTCAGTAGATCCGCCTGTTCAGTTCCCCACTGTGTCTCTGGCGAAACCTCTTACACCTCAGGCTTACACCCCAGTTCTTGTATGCATAAATAAATAAATTTTTTAAAAAATGAAAGTATAAGCCTAAATTAAAGCCTGTTACTAAAGTAATCATACAGGTTATGGCATTTGTTTCTTTTAATATTTTCTTTATTCTTTATTATATGTTAAAATAGCTCTTTCCAAAGTCATTTTGTTTTTTGTTTTTTGTTTTTTTAAGATTTATTTATTTATACAAGAACCGGGGTATAGGCCAGATGCGTGGGAGGTTGAGAGGATTCACCAGAGAGCAGAGCGGGGAACAGAACAGGCAGACTGACGAAATACACTGCTGAGGGGAGCAGCGGGCGAGACAGGAGAGGTCTGCGCGCCATGTGGGACCCTCGCCGGCTGGCCAGGATCGAACCGGTGCTGCGGAGTCTCCGGACAGCTTCACAGCGCTGCACTCAACTGCCTGCACCACCAGGGGAGGCCTCAAAGTCATTTGGTTTTGAGCATTTTTTCCTCAGGTAGTTTATAGTACATAAGTCTCTTACTATATTTTGTCTTTGTCTACTATATCATTATTAAAACTGATTCCCAGATTGTTGAAGTTTCAAGGTTTAGCTTTAAAGGATATTGACAAAATAAAATGGTAGTATCATTCTTTGTAAATAATTTTAGTGGTGAAATTTTGGTAGTTTGTGTCAATTATTTCAAGAAAAGTCTTACATATATTTATTGTGGCAGTGAATTGTTTTTAGGGTGTAAATTATTATCAGTTGTAGAATTTTTAGTTTTTGGATTTATAATTATATACGGATTTAGTGTGGGTGGGTTCCTGAGTCTGACCCGAATTTGAATTACTGACTCTGCTGTTTACCAGCTCTGCCACACTGGACAATTAGTTAACTTTTCCTAGTTCCCTTTTATCATTAGTAAAGTAGATACTACCATAATATCTCCCGGGATTGTTTCGAGGTTTCTCTGTAAAGCTGCTAGCCAAGTGGTGATATGTAGGATTAAAGAATAACTTCACCTGTGTTCTCAGGAAATAGGGCTAATTTATAGATTAGAATGTTTGTTTATAAGCAACAAAAACCATCTCTGACTAGGTAAAGCACAGGACAGACACAAGCTAATCTGTCCATCGGTTTGAATGAAGACGTGAGCGTTATGGCCTCAGGAAGGACAGGAATGGGAGCACCGTCAGGGGTCTTGCTAGGAGGATACCGGGGACAGACTTTTCAGGATGCAGCTCTCATAATGCTTTTGGTCCAGCCAGTTGCCCTCTTTGAGGAACTTGGCTCAAGATCCATGAGTGAAACTGGTATTGTCAATTTGGTTGATGATTTGGGATTTCAGTCAAGACTGGTGAAAGGAAAGATCGAGGGAGGGCATAAGGGTGATAAGGTAAACACAGAGCCTCACACAGACAATTGGTGGAATAGCAGGAGTAGCTCATGGTCAGAAATGGTAAGGAAAAAAGATGACTTCTGCTCAAACTTTTGTTCGTTTTTTCTTGTTGGTGTTCCGTCATTAAAAGTAGAAAGACTTTTTAAGGCCCAAGAAAAGAAAGAGTGAATGGAATCTTCCAGAATAGTCCAAATTTGGGGGCCTGTGTTTAAATTTTCTCTGGACTTAACAGGTTCAGGGAATTGTTTTTTTTTTGTTTGTTTTTTGTTTTTTATAAATTTTATTGTTATATTCCCCATACAATTGCAGCCCCCCCCATTCTGACCCCAATCCCTCCCCTCCCGCCCCCGCCCCCCTAAAAGCAGGGAATTGTTTTTAATAATGTAAAATTTTGAACAACGAAATTGCTTAGGTAAATTTATTGATTATAAATGTGGTTAACTTTGTTTTTATTTTTCAAGGAGCTTAAACAGACTCGAAGCCAGGAAATCGATGACCATCAACATGAAATGTCAGTATTGCAGAATGCACAGCAACAGAAACTGACAGAAATAAGCCGTCGGCATCGAGAAGAGTTACGGGACTATGAAGAAAGAATTGAAGAATTGGAAAATCTGTTACAGAAAGGTTATTGGTGTTTAATAAATTTGAAACATTAGATTACATAATTAAACACAGATGTAGCACTGCAAGACCGGGACCCTGATATAAATTCGTACTAATTGTTTTGCTCATCTGCCAGATTGTGCAGTGGCAGCATTGTTGCCAAGAGTCTGCAGAAATGGAAAGGTCCTATTGCCTTTGTGATAAATAATTATAATACATAGATTTCTTTGCATTGTTTGGTGTATTTTCACTTTCTTTCAAACTCAGCTACATAGGCTTTTTTGTCGTTGATGTCTTTCCTCGAGTGTTTTAAAGTACTTTGTTTATTATAGAAAAAATTTTTTTTTTTAATTTTTCTAGAGGCATGTCTTATTTATTTTATTTATTTATTATTTGTTTGTTTGTTTTGGTTTATACATGCACTGGGTACAGTCAGAAGCGTGGGAGGGTGAGAGAATTCACCAGAGCCAGAGCGGGGAGCAGAGCAGGCAGAAGGACCGAAGTACACTGCTGAGGGGAGCAGCGGGCGGCAGGAGAGGTCTGCTCGCCATGTGGGACCCTCCTCCGGTGGCCGGGGAGCAACCGGGGATCGAACCGGCTGCAGAGGCTGCAGGCAGCTTCGCAACCCAGCGCTCAACCGCTGCGCCACCTGGGAGGCCCTATTATAGAAAAAGTTTTTATAGATTTTTTTTTTAGCGCAATTTTAGGTTTATAACAAAATTGAGAAGGAGATAAAATGATTTTACCTATACATGTCCTTCCTTTTCCTGCCCTCCTAACATGCATAGCCTCCCCACGACCAACATCACTCACCAGAATAGTACATTTTTGGCCAAGAATGAACTTACACTGACATATGATCACCATTCTTGCCGTCGTCCAGCCTCTGGGTTTAGACAAATGTTACATATCCATCACTATGATAGCTCACAAAGTATGTCTGCCTTCAGCCATTCATGTTTTTATTGTCTTCCGCTTTATTTTTTTCCAGAATGTTATGTAGTTGGAACCATAGAGTTTTGTGACCTTTTCATATTGGTTTCTCTCCCTTACTAGCGTGCTTCTCAGGCTGCGCCCTATCTTTCTGTGGCTTCATAATGCATTTCCTTTCAGCTTTGAATAGTAGTTCCCAGCCCAGTGTAGATGTAAGACAGTTTACCCACTGACCTGCTGAAGGACATCTTGGTTGCTTCTAAGTTTTGGGTATTATGAATGAAACCGCTATTAACATTGTTGTTCACGTTTTTGCATGGATTTTAAATTTTCTCTCCTTTGGGTAAGTATCAAGGAATGCTGTGATTGCTGGATCACATGATAAAGAGTATGTTTAGTCTTATGAGAAGCCACTCAACTGTCTTCCAACATGACTGCCATTTAGCATTCCCACCAGCAGTGAATGAGAGTTCTGTTCTCTGTCCTTACTAGCATTGGATGGTATTAGTGTCCCACTACTCATAGGTGTGTGGTGTTAGGTATCATTTTTATTGTAACTTTTCTTTGTAAGCTTTTCAAGTTCTGAAGTCTGTTGAATCTTTCATTGCCTATAGCATGCTATTTTCATCTTTTGGTGCTTGACATTTGATTTTCTTGATTTTATGTTTATATTCTTCTAGGTGACTCAGAATTTACAGTAACTGATCACTCTAAAATCCATGAGATGCAAAATACTATTCATGTTCTACAAACTGAAAAAGTTGAATCTACAAAGAAAGTTGGAGAACTTGAGGATAAAATAAAAGACATAAGTAAAGAGTTATCTTCTGCAGAAAATGACAGAGAGGTTTTGAGGAAGGAACAAGACCGACTAAATGTGGAAAACAGACACATGATTGAGGAATGTACACGCTTGAAACTGGAATGTAGCAAATTGCAGACTTATGCCATGAAGCACAGTGACGCTGTGGCAGAAGGGGAAGGCGTTCTTCCTCAGAGGGCATCAATAGAAGAAGAGCTGTTCAGACTGCAGCAAGCATTGTCTGGTATGAAATGTTTGGACCTTCTTACTGATTGGTGCTTCATAGCATTCTAGCTGTTTTTAAGGGAAAAACCTTTGGCTAATATGGAAATGGAGTATTCGTGGAATTTGAATGCAATTATTTGTTTTAAATTTAGTTCCCTAATGAATAGAGCACAAATAGAATAGGTTGTGTTAGCTAAGAGTCTCTGAACTCCCTCATCTTTTAGGTATTTACATAGAACTCAGTTGATTTTTGGAGGCTATGTAGACATCTGGGAACTGTTTATGTAGACATTTCTTGGGAGGAGTAATGTATGTATTTCTGTTAGTCTATACAGAACCAAATAATTCCTTTAACTCTGATGGGCTCAGGCCCTCCAGTTAGGGACTGTAGCCTAGCTTCTTTAAAAATCTGTATTACTTTTAGAAATGACCTCCTATATCTAAACGAAGACCTGGGAGATGTAAGGCCATTTTCCATGCTTACAATGGTATTGAATTACCAAACCAATATTCTCTGTTACAAAGAACAAATATAAACGATATAGACCAGATAGCAATATTCATTTATGCGGGGAAAACATAATGGGAGCTCTTCACTTAAAAAGGTGCATTTTATTTTATGCTCTGTCTACTTCTTACAATATAAGCTTTTACTTTATGAATTTGTTTTTGTTCCTGCTGTGGAGGTTACCAGCCCTTGTGTGAGTTTGTGACAAATCCCTCCCTCCCTCCCTGCTTTCTGTATTCCTTTGGTGGTTATTTATCTCGAGCTCCTGACCTAATGGGCAACTCTATATAAATTCAAGTTAAACGTAGATTCAAAGTAAGGTCAGCATAACCTCCTCTTCCTTTGTCTACCTTGGTGATGGGTAGCATTTACCAGTCTCCTCCCAAATATTTGAAGTTTATGTCCTATAGGTTCTGTTAACTTAGCTTCTCTCCAGGTCAGTGATACTGCAGCGTCATATCCTCCAGGAACTCGGGTTGTCAGGGATGCCACGGTCCTGGGAGCTGACGTGCAGGCAGAGGGAGGGAACACAGTGGTGGAATTCTAGACTTCTTTTTCATTTGACTTCAGTCCAAGTAGCTCTGCTCTTTTCAAAATCATTTTGTCTATTCAACATACTGGGTGATCTATTTGAGTTTTATTTCCTTAAATAACCTGTGCTTTTCCCTTTTTTCCATATCTGCTGCCATTCAATAATTTCAGACTATTGTAATCTTTTTGTCTGGTTAACTATGGCACATCTCTTAGGGGAACAGAATAGTGTAGTGGTAAAGAACTTGGCTGAGATGCAACCCATTTGCATCACTGGTTAGCTGACCTGAGTTAAGTTGGCTAACATCTCTATGCTTTGGGTTTGTTTTTTTAAAGATTTTTTAAAATTTATTTTTGCATGGAAGAACCAGGGTGCAGGCCAGAGGTGCGGGGGGTGAGAGGATCCACCAGAGACAGAGTGGGGAGCAGAACAGGCAGATCTACTGAAATCCACTGCTGAGGGGAGCAGCGGGGGGACAGGAAAGATCTGCTGCACCATGTGTGGGTCAGCTTCCTGGCCGGGCATTGAACTCAGGTGGTTGTCGTGAGACTTAAGTCTAGGCCACCAGAGAGGCCTTGCTTTGGTTTTTTTTTTTTTATCTGTGTGGTTGGGATAATACTATCTTCATAGTTGTAGCATTTTTTTTTTTAAAGATTTTATTTATTCATGGAAGAGCTGGGGTGTAGGTCAGAAGTGTGGGTGGTGAGAGGATTCACCAGAGCTGGAAGTGGTTTTACTGAAATGCAGCGGGCGAGACAGGAGAGGTCCCTGTGCCATATGTGGTTTAGCTTCCTGGCCAGAGATCAGACTCAGGCTGGCGTGGTGATAGCGTTGATAGCCACCATGGAGGCCCCATTGTTGTAGCATTAATGAGAATTTTTAGCAGCAAATTTTTTTTTTTCAGTCACTGGCTGAGGACTTTTGTTTTTTCTTTTTTAGACACTGGACAAAATTTTCTTTAGAGAAGTGTCTATCCCATAGTGAGCTTCATGAAAGTGTTAGTTATGTTATCCTCTTGTCTCCAAGATTCCTTTTTCAATAATTGTTTTCATTCTGCTTGCCAAAATAGTTTTTCACTTACTTCCCACCTTTTACTATTTTGTGACTGCCTGTGAACTTGCAGGATACCATCTAAACTTCATAGTGAGACATGATAGGTCTTTCTTGATCTGGTCCCCGTTCAGCTTCAGTGAATTTGCCTTAACTCTGTTGTCTTTGCATTTGCGTATTCTCTGAGGAGTGTCATGTTTCTTTCAGCTGACATTTAGTACATTAAAATTCAGCGCAGGTGTTACATCCAGTGGGAGGTACCAAGTGCTGCAGCATTTCAGCCCACTTGGGTCCTCTTCCCTGCCCAGTGTGGTTTAGGTGCTGGCCCTTTTTGCTCTGGTAAGCATCCGTGCTCCTGGTGTCACACCTACGTGATCACTGTTTACTTGTCTTCTCCACTGAAGTAAGGTCCTTGAGACTAAGCAAGGACTGTATTTTTCTGACTTAGAGTCTAGCAGCTGACCTCATAGTAAATGCTCAATATTTTCTGAATGAATGTTGAATGAATTCTTTCAACTGAACCTGCGGTATTCTGTCTTTGTGCTTTTCTAGAATCATTTCTATTTGTAGATCTGTAATGCCAGATTAAATGGTCTTTTTATTAGTGGTGATGTCTAGGTCACTTTAGATAATTGTGAGATTATTGTATTGTGGTGTCAATATACAGTTCTTCCTTTTAACCTTTCCCCCCTATTTTTAGTCGTTATCCTGTTTCCTACTACACAAACAAAAGAACTGATTTGGAAACAGAGTAGTTGTATTTTTATCAAAGCAGTAACCTATATCTAGAGTATAGTAATAATTCTTTCTTACACTCTTCCGGAGAACTGAATTTTAACATAGTTTCTGACACTTCTATTATGATTTCTTTAGTATAGGCAAAATGGGAATATGAGATAAAAGAAAAATACATTTCACTAAGAACTGTTTGGGCCTGCTAATTATGCTTATGTTTTAATTGAGTTTCATTTCTGAGTGTACTATAGGAGGAAATAAGTTATTTTAAGAAATTTTAATGTCAGATTAATTTGTTTTTACAGATGCTGAAAATGAAATAATGAGATTGAGTAATTTAAACCAGGTAAACTCATTTTAAGAGAGAAAACTTTTGGCATTGGTTTACCAAGAAAAAAAATATTTTGACTTTTATGGTTGCTGCTTTTGTGATTTTATTTTATGCAAATTCAGATGAATTTATTGTAGGAACTGTCATCTCAGTAATTTATTTTTACTAATTAGTAACTTTTTTGCATAATAAATTGACATAATTTTAAAAGTTACATAATTAAAATATGCAAGTATCTCATTTTATATTCATTTGACAAATATTATATATAGAGACAGTGGAAGCAGATCTTCTACCCAAGTGAGGATTTGATTTCCCTTAAGGAATTTGGGAAGTTGTTTCTTTTTTTGTATGATTACAGGTTATTTTGTAAATATATGTTTCAAATATATTAAAGAAACCATCTAGAAAATACCTATACATCCAGTGGTTGTCTTTAGACTGTTGAGTGTTGAATGCTTAAAATTCTTAGATATCGTTAAAGAAATACTGAGTAGAAATGCACAGTTGAAGTTTCCCTGCTCTTACTGTAAACTTGAAATTTCTTGTTCTCTGAAAACACTTTTTTAACATTTTTGTAGGGTAACAATCTCGCTGAAGACAATCTGAAACTTAAAATGCATGTTCAAGTTTTAGAAAATGAGAATTCATTATTAAGTCAAGAAAAGGTGGGTGCAATAAAGTGGGGGCATACTTAAAATAATTTTAGAGTACCACTAAGGACCAGTTTATATCAAAATGGAGTGTTAAGTTCTTCAAAGTCCAGAGTTATAAGTGATCTCATCGCTGTCCACTAGGCCAGGTTGAAGTTCCTGGGCAAGGTTCAGAGTATTGAGAGGCTGGCCAGAGTTTACATTCAGAGATAAGCCAGTAGGCATGCAGATACAGGCAGCTCAGATTTAGTTTCAGATGAAGTTCTGACAGCGGTAGCGTGTTTGACAGGTGAGGTCTGTGGTAGTGAATACAGTAACCGTATGTATACCCCAGCAACTGTAACCTGCCCCAGAATGTGTCTGTTGTGAACAGGAGTTTCTTAGTGGTGATTGGTAAAGAGGGGCATTCTTTGTGATAGAAACATGAGGTCTTTTTGTGTCTATCTGTGATGTTGAGTATGGGGAAAAGTGCTTTTGCTTGTGCCACCTGGGAGTAAATCCTTGGCTCAGGCAGGAGGTGCTTAGAGAAGGCTTAGTTTTAAGCTGGGTTGTCTCAACTCAATTGAAAGCCTTACCTTTTTTTTTAAGGTAACACATATATCATTTACTGACCTATGTATCAGTAATACGTGCTGAAAATACAGTATGAAATGAGAACATCACTATTCATTGGCCTTTTTCCCAGTGGCACTCTCTCTTACCAATTTCTTGTGTATCCTTCCAGACTATATTCTTGTATGCATGATTATTAGATAAGTAGTTTTTGTAAAAGCACAAGTATTAATAAACTATACTCTGTACACTGTTCATGTATAACTTAATATTTTATTTTCAACATCTTTCTGTATCCGTCTGCAGACAGTGTTTCTCAAATAAATGCTATTGACATTTTAGGTGGGAAAATTCTTGGTTATGTGCACTGTCCTATGCATTGTAGAATCCTTGCTCCCTCTCTACCCACTAAAAACCTACCCACTGAAAGTGTTGTCTTCCAGTCATTTCTTCCTTTTTTTTTTTTTTTAAATGCAGATTTCCTCTGTTCCCATCGCATTCCCATTGCTCTTTCAGTTACACATTTCTCTAACTGGCCCAGCTCTAACTTGCAAATATTTGATAGTGCCCTTCTCCTTCTACTTTTGGCTTCTGCAGCTATCCCTAATAGCTGCTTTCTCTTGTCTTTGATATTAAGTAATCCACTGTAACTTTTTCTTGAATTATGTCTGCTGTGGGTTCATTCACTGGTTAAGAATGCCAAAAGTTCCTGTAAAGCTCTGTCTTCTTAAGATCCACCTGCCAAAAAATGTTTATGGCTCTCCTGGTGGAACAGATAACTCTAGAAAGATGTAAGAGAGTCCTCTTTCTGCATTTCAGTTATAGTTCAGAATAAGTTTTTGAATTGGAAGGGAAGAGGAATGAGAATTGTGAGACAGATATTCTAGTACTGTTTCCATTGGTATCAGTTGTAAGGTATATGTTAGACTATTTGTAGAATGCTGAGACTCTTTAAAGTAGAATGCATAGAAGTTTGATTTTTAAAAATCCTATCAATGAAAAAAAGCTTTACAGTAATATAGTTTCACAAACATTATGAGGTTGAAATAATTTTGAAGAATAGGGAACTGTCCCACTTCTGGAATTTTGGAAGAAAACTGTTGTTAAATACCAGTAAGATAAAACATGATGTATTTTTAAAAATCATGTGTAAACATAGCTCTAGGAATGTTAGCTTTTAGAGAAGGAAACTGAGCCTGTATTTAGGTTAGAAAGTTAAGGAAAGAAGGGAGGGTATTTTTTTGGGTCAAGAAAAGGTTTCACATTCTGATAGCCGCTTGTAGTAAGGGAAACTTCTTTAATGAGGGAACAAGAGTCTTTTGTTTTATTTGGTTAAAATTTAGAGTGAATGGGTATTATTAGCTTTTTGCATTTTTATTTCGTCTGTGACTGTTGGTGACTGGATGTTAAGGACTGGAAATGAAGAGAACCAAAAGACTTGGAATGTTTTGAAAAGTGTGGGGGGAGGGAAGGAGGAGACAGGGCAGAGGCAGTGGGAGCGGAAGGCTTCAGAGGGAATGGTTTTTGTATAAAGAAGGAATTGGAGTTGTGAGGGCCAGCTCAGAGTCATTGTGGCATCCTGTCTGTTACACAAATGCTCTGCCTGAAGCTGCAAATAAAGTTTAATATGAATGAAGGTTGTGGTTTGTTGAATTTTACATATCCGTGCTGAGATATTAATTCAGTGTTTCCAATATCAAGCATTTAAAATGGATTCTCAAGTTTTGTTTATATTTTCAGTCTTGGGCATCTCTTCAGATTTACAGCATGTTTTGTGTTTTTCCTTTTTATCACTTAAGGAGGAGCTTCAAAAGTCACTTTTAAAATTGAACAATGAATGTGAAGTAATTAAAAATGCAGCAACAAAAGAACTACATGATTTAAGACTTAATTTGGAGGCAAAGGAAGAAGAACTCAGTCAGAGTAGTAAAGAAAAGGAGATACTGATAGCTGAAATAGAAGAATTGGACAGACAGAACCAAGAAGCTACAGAGGTAATTATGCTAAAAACAGTGAGGAAGCGCGTTCTACTCAGATGAACTAACCATTAGAATGACAAATGATTTAATTAAATTTTATTTTAGTTCCTTGATGCTCTGGTCCTAGAGGTTGGCAAACCTTGTCAGTAAGATGTTTCATAGTAAATTTTTTGACTTTGTAAACTGTTTGTCTTGGTTACAGTTACTCACTGAACTCTTAATTGTGATACGTAAACAAATGATCATGGCTGTGTTCCAATAAAACTATCTATAAAAAGGTGGCAAGCTTGATTTGACCCATTGACTGTATAGTCTGTTGACTCCTGCTCCAGTGTTCGAGAGTTGAAAATAAACAGCATATCTCGTTCACCTTTGGTTTTAAATTCTAACTCTTAAATGATAAAATAGATTTGCTATAAGATATCAGTAAATAATTTCATTGGGATTTTACAGAGGATTAGGATATGAGTATAACTCTTCTGTTATTTTTTTTAAATGTTTTCTTTAGAGGTTGAAATGAAACAATATTTTAAACCTATGCACATTTTCTTTCAGCACATGATTTTGATAAAAGATCAGTTGTCAAAACAACAAAATGAGGGTGATAGCATCATCGATGAACTGAAAAAAGATCTAAATGATGAAAAAGAGAGAGTTCATCAACTTGAAGATGATAAAATGAGTATTACTGAAGAGTTAAACATACAGAAAGAAAAGCTAATGCAAAATGAACTGGTCCTAAATGATTTGCATCTAACCAAGCAGGAACTTGAGGGTAAAGTAGAAGAATTAGTCGATCAACTAAATCAGTCACAAAATAGTAATTTAAACATCCAGAAGGAAAATTTTGAACTTAAGGAACATATTAAACAAAATAAGGAAGAACTTAGTAGAGTTAGGAGTGAGTTAACTCACTCTCTTAATGAAGACTCTAGCAGTAATTTTAAGGATGATTTGCTTGAAGAAAGGGAAGCCGAAGTCAGAAATTTAAAGCAAAATCTTTCAGAAATAGAACAACTAAATGAACATTTTAAAAAGGCTGCTTTTGATCTCAAAATGGAAAATGAAAAGCTGATTTTAGCATGTGAAGATGTAAGGCATCAGTTGGAAGAATCCACCACTCGCAATAATCAGCTTTCTCTGGAACAGAACACTGTTGTAGAGGCTCTGAAAATAGAAAAAGGACAGTTAGAAGCAGAACTGTGTCAGGCCAAAATGAGGCTGTCTGAAGAAGTGAACAGGTATGAGAAAACCATTGAAGAACTGTCAGATGCAGGTAAGCTGAGAACCTCTACTGTACAGCTGGAACATGAGCGTTTAGTTAAACTCAGTCAAGAGAAAGACTTTGAAGTAGCAGAACTCAAAAAGAATATTGAGCAGATGAATGCTGCTCATAAAGAAACCAAAAATACTTTGTCATCTAGTTTAGAAGAGCAGAAGCAATTAACACAACTTATAAATGAGAAAGAAATTTTTATTGAAAAACTTAAGGAAAAAAGTTCAGGGTTGCAGGATAAGTATACTGAGGCCTTAAGAAAAAATGATATTTTAAAACAAACCATAGAGGAAAAAGACAGAAGTCTTGGATCCATGAAAGAAGAAAATAATCATCTAAAAGAAGAACTGGAAAGATTCAGGGAACAGCAGAGTCGAACTGCACTTGTTGCTGAACCTAAAACCCTTGATTGCATCACAGAGCTGGAATCGGAGGTGTCACAACTGAATATAATAAAGGATAATCTTGAAGAAGAAATAAAACTCCATCAAAAAATAATTGAAGATCAAAACCAGAATAAGATGCAACTACTTCAGTCTTTACAGGAGCAGAAAAAGGAAATGGATGAGTTTAAGTACCAGCATGAACAAATGAATGTCTCACACACCCAGCTCTTCTTAGAGAAAGACGAGGAAATTAAGAATTTGCAGAAAACAATTGACCAAATCAAAACTCAGTTGCATGATGAACGACAGGACATTCAAACAGAGAACTCTGATATTTTTCAAGAAACAAAAGTTCAGAGCCTTAATATAGAAAATGGAAGTGAAAAACATGATTTATCTAAAGCTGAGACGGAAAGATTAGTAAAAGGACTAAAAGAAAGGGAATTAGAGATTAAACTTCTAAATGAAAAGAATAAATCTTTAACGAAACAGATTGATCAGCTCTCCAAAGATGAGGTGGGTAAATTAACTCAGATTATACAGCAGAAAGATGTGGAGATACAAGCTCTTCACGCAAGAATTTCTTCATCTCCCTACACCCAGGATGTTGCTTACCTTCAACAACAGCTGCAGACATATGCTATGGAAAAAGAGCAAATTGTAGCTGTTTTGAATGAGAAAACGAGGGAAAACAGCTATCTAAAGTCAGAATATCACAAAATGGTGGACATAGTTGCTGCCAAAGAAGCAGCCCTCATTAAGCTGCAAGATGAAAATAAAAAATTGTCAACTAGCTTTGAAAGTAGTGGTCAAGACATGTTTAGAGAAACTGTCCAGAATTTATCACGTATCATTCGTGAAAAAGACATTGAAATTGATGCATTAAGTCAGAAATGTCAGACCTTATTGACAGTGTTGCAAACATCCAGCGCTGGTAACGAGGCTGGAGGGGTTAATAGTAATCAGTTTGAGGAACTTCTACAGGAACGTGACAAATTAAAACAGCAGGTAAAGAAAATGGAAGAGTGGAAACAACAGGTGATGACTACTGTACAAAATATGCAACACGAGTCAGCCCAGCTTCAGGAGGAGCTCCATCAGCTTCAGGCACAAGTTCTGGTCGACAGCGACAACAATTCTAAATTACAAGTGGACTATACTGGCCTGATTCAAAGCTATGAGCAGAATGAAACCAAGCTCAAAAATTTTGGGCAGGAATTAGCCCAAGTCCAGCACAGCATAGGACAGCTTTGTAACACCAAAGATCTTCTCTTGGGAAAACTTGATATCATTTCACCTCAGCTCTCGCCTGGGTCATCACTTGCTGCTCAGTCAGCAGAGTCTCTTCAAACAATTAAATGTGATTCATCATTGAGTGACTCTTCTAAATTGTTTCAACAAGAGATAGAAGAGCTCAGGAAATCCCTGCAGGAAAAAGATGCAACAATTAGAACTCTCCAGGAAAATAACCACAGATTGTCTGATTCAGTTGCTGCTACCACGGAGCTTGAAAGGAAAGAGCATGAACAAACTGACTCAGAAATTAAGCAGCTGAAGGAGAAGCAAGATGTTTTACAGAAGTCGCTTAAAGAAAAAGACCTTTTGATCAAAGCCAAAAGCGATCAGTTACTTTCTTTAAATGAAAATTTCACTAACAAAGTGAATGAAAATGAACTTTTAAGGCAGGCAGTAACAAACCTGAAAGAGAGAACATTAATTTTGGAAATGGACATTTGTAAACTAAAAGGGGAAAATGAAAAAATACTAGAAACATCCAGGGGGAAGGAAACAGAGTATCAGGCATTACAAGAGACTAATACAAAGTTTTCTATGATGCTTCGAGAAAAAGAATTTGAGTGCCATTCAATGAAGGAGAAGGCTCTTGCCTTTGAGCAGCTTCTGAAAGAAAAAGAACAGGTATGTTCTGAATGGAGTGTTGGGGGAGGTGACTTTTAAATGTGTTAGTCACCTTATTGATGATGTCTTTAAAAAGGAATATGAATTTGGTCATTTAGAAAATACTTATTTCAGAGTATTGTGATTCATTCTAAATAAATTTCCCTCAGGCATTTTGAAATTTCTCCCTCAGATTATTAAATTTCAAAATACTTTTACAACTAGGTTAATTTTTTGCAGCCTGTTAAGTTGAAAAATAGTTTAGTAGCTACTGGTATTTTTAGAAAATAGAAATGTGTCAAAAGAAGGAATTTGAAGGCACTGCAATTCAACCAAATTTTAGGTATATTTCAGGGTAGTTGACACTTGAGAGGAGGTTCTTATATGTAAAGGGAAGCTCTGTGAAATAAACGCTACATCTTGACAGTGAACTGCAGTAAGAAATACATTTTACATTGTGACACAGTAAGTACTTGGGTGCAGCATTTGTGCATGTTCAGGAATCAGAAATTAACCTTACTGCATGATACTCTAGAAAAGAGATAATGCTGGATGACCCAGTAAATTGATTTTATGAATTTTATGAATCAGCAAGCTACAACCTGGTGTTTGAAAGTGTTATCCTTGAGTAGTGATTGTCTTGTAGGCTCGTAAATACTCTGTCACTGCTGTGACTTCGGGTGTTTATGTGACTGTACAATGGTGGAGAGCTGTAGTAATTATACCTAAAGTGCTGGTAGTTTTTGATATGTTTAAATTTTTATATGAAGTAGATTTTATTTTATTTTTTTAAAGATTTATTTATTCATGCATACAAGAACCAGGGTACAGGCCAGATGTACGGGAGGGTGAGAGGATTCACCAGAGACACAGCGGGAAACAGACTGACTGAAATACACTGCTGAAGGGAGCAGTGGGCAAGACAGGAGAGGTCTGCCGAGCCATGTGGGTCAGCTCCCTTGCCAGGGATTGAACTCATGCTGACTGGTGAGAGCTTGATAGCGCTGAGACTAACCTCTGTGCCACCAGAGAGACCCCATGAAGTTGATTTTCCATTTTACTAAGACTATATGGAGTAACTTCATACTATGATATATGCCCTCTTGGGCTTTTTTGGCAATGTCTTTTTACTCTTTTTATTTTTATATTTATATATATATATATTTTTTTTCCAGTAGTAGAAATTTAGAGTAGAAATGATAAAACTGTGGAGTAGTCAATGTGTTTCTTGGATGTTTACATATTGCCAGGCACAAGTTACCAAATGATTTGGTTTTTTGACAGTTAAGTTCTCTCATAGGGTCTTGGGTTCAAGTTTGGGAACAACTGCTATAATTTTCACTTGTTAAGAGATGTCTTACCTCACTTTCCCCTCATTGCCATCGGATGAAGTAGATCAGATCCACTGAGTGTTGAGGTGTTCTCTCAGGCGTGCTTCTTCTTTTTTTTATATATATATTTTTTAAGATTTATTTATTTATTTATACAAGCACTGGGTATAGTCAGAAGCGCGGGAGGGTGAGAGAATTCACCAGAGCCAGAGTGGGGAGCAGAACAGGCAGAATGATGAAACACACTGCTGAGGGGAGCAGCAGGCGAGACAGGAGAGGTCTATCGCGCCATGTGGGACCCTCGCCGGCGGCCGGGCATGGAACCGGCACTGCAGAGGCTGCAAACAGCTTTGCAGCCCAACGCTCAACCACTGCGCCACCAGGGGAGGCCCAGGTGTGCTGCTGCTTGTGGTACTGGTCTGCAGTTGATATGACAGACTCTTAGGGAATAGAAGCACCCACTAACCAGAACTGGGTATATAACATCTTATGGTTGTAAGAGTATAACAAAAAGAATGCAGAGTGATGTAGTCTGCTTTATACCTTTTTTCCCCCTTTTGCAGTTTTAGCATCTTATAAAATTTAGTTCCACTTCATTAGCATTTATATATCTGAAGTGTGCAGATTTTGTTAGAGATTGGCTACTTTTCAAGCTGCTTCCCAGAATTAGTAAAGTAATACTTTATTGGATTACGTGCAGCTGATTCATGTAAATGAATTTCTTCCAGTACTCCTGATTTGCGGAGCACCTTTAGAGTATATTGTGACTAGAACAAATACCGTCTTTTTGTTAGGGAGAAAGAGAGGTCAACAGGAGACCTTCAACTCTGTTTTTCAAACATTTGTTCTTTCTCTGTAATATGAAAAAAATTTTACCTGAAAAACTATTTGTAAAATATTGGCCTCATCCAGGAGGAGGGGGTGATCAGATAAAAGGAAGGGGTGATTTTACAACTTGGATGCTATGATTTGTCCTAGGGACATTATATCTTCTTAAAGAAATGGAGAGTTTACATGAAAAATTTTAATAACGCAAAACTATAAATTCATATGATATATATATTTAAAATGAAAGAACAGCCTGCACGTTCTGCTGCTATTTAGAGCCTCACCTGTCATCCTGAATTCATGGCCCTGCCCCTGCCGGGATGGTTATGTGTCTTTTGCTATTGCTGATGTCTTGTACTCCTGTGGAATGCATGCAGGAGTACATTTTCGTTTTCACAACCATCAAGCAAGATAGCAGTTCCAGAACTGATTTCATTAAGTTGCCAAAATGTTCTTTTAAAATAGGCTGTGCAAGTGACATCGCTTTCTTCTGTCAGGCACTTTTACTTTCTCTGAACAGTTGCTGATGCCTGCTGAATGGAATCTCAGCCTCTCCCTCTCTTTCCCTCCTACGTCCCGCCTATATTCTTCTGGGTGATGATGGGGTTTGTGAACTCTTTGTTGTGTAGGGCACATTTGAAAAGATTGTATCTTTAGAGTTTTTTAAAAACATTTTGAATAAGCATTTTCTTTTAGAATATATAGTTTTAGATTATTAGAAAAGTTGGCTAGATAGCAGAAGAGTTCTAGTCTACCTCATATTCAGTTTCTCTTGTTAATATAAACTGATGAACCAGTATGGAGCCATTACTATTAACTAAAGTTCATCCTGGGCCTCCCTGGTGGCGCAAGGGGTTGAGCACTGCACTGTGACGCTGTCTGCAGCCTCTGCAGCCCAGGTTCGATCCCAGCTGCCCTGGGAGCTACCCATATGGCGCGGCAGACCTCTCCTGTCTCGCCTGCCTCGCCTGCTGCTCCCCTCAGCAGTGTTTTCGGTCCTTCTGCCTGTTCTGCTCCCGCTCCCCACTCTGTCTCTGGTGAATCCTCTCACCCCCACATCTCTGGCCTGTACCCCAGCTCTTGTATTCATGAATAAATAAATCTTTAAAAAAAATAATAAAGTTCCTCCTTATGTACTTTCTTAATTTTTAACCAACTGTTCTTTTCCCTGCTCTGGGCGGTTACCCAGGAGCTGCATTGTTTCAGTCACCGAGCTCCCCTGGACTCAATTTCTGACAATTTCTCGGGCTTTTCTTGTTTTTGATGACCTGGACATGGTTAACTAGATTTTATTTTCTTTTATTTTTCTTTATTTTATTTTATATAATTCTTACATCATTTTTCATTTTTGCACAATGTATGCATTATCATTATGTTATATTCCCCGTACAATTGCACCCCCCCTTATTTTGACCCTAGTCCTTCCTCTCCCCTTCCCCCGCCCCCATCTCTGGTTTATAGCTGCTTGTTGATTTTTATTTTTACTTTGTATTAATTAGTCTTTTTCCTGGTCCCTTATTTACATTTTCTAAATTCCTGCTATGAGTGAGATCATCCAGTATTTTAATTATTGATGAAGAAATTGTCTTTTTAAATGTTTTTTGTTGTCAAATGTATTTTTCTTCAAGCTAAAGTTGTTTTTTCCCAAAAGGGCAAGACCGGGGAGTTAAATCAGCTTCTAAATGCTGTTAAGTCAATGCAGGAGAAGACAGTTGTGTTTCAACAGGAGAGAGACCAAGTCATGTTGGCTTTGAAGCAGAAGCAAATGGAAAATAGTGCCATACAGAACGAGGTATATTTTCCCATTAGAGAAAGCAGTGTAAACAGTACGTTTAATGACTGTTAACTAAGGAAACTGGAAAGATTGTCAATTAAAATGTTTCTTAGCTGATTTTTTTCTTTAATCTGATGTGCTATAGTAGAATTTTGATCTCCCAGAGTACATTTCCGTTTTCAAAAGGAAAACCATGGCATATCTTGGATATAAGATAAATTTCCTGCCTATAACATACCAAAAAATGAGATTGACTGAAAAAGTGATCTGTCACATAAAACTTAATGTGTTGTAAAATTCCATTTTCCATTTTAACCGCAGGGAATGATCTTACAAAGTAAAGCTTCCACATGAATTTTTTTTCCTAGCAAAAAATATATCTTGAGCAGTATGAAAAATTAATGTTCAATGAGTACACTTGAACATGGGTGAAAAATTTCATAACAAAGTAGCTATCCCAGGAGGGAAAGGAGCATTTTATACACAACAAAAAAGAAATGTCCTCTGCCTAGGTTCAACATTTACGTGACAAAGAAGTAAGATTAAACCAAGAGCTAGAGAGATTGCGTAACCATCTTCTAGAAACAGAAGATTCTTATACCCGGGAAGCTTTGGCTGCAGAAGATAGAGAGGCTAAGCTAAGGAAGAAAGTCACAGTACTGGAGGAAAAGCTAGCTTCGTCCTCCAGCGCAATGGAAAATGCAAGGTAACCTTTTCATTTTTTTTAGCAGTAATTGGACTTTTTAGTGTCAGGGTCAATAAACGTTTTTCATGTTATCTCATTTTATTCTCACAAAATTCTTTACCTCCATTGTACAGATGAAGAAACTGAGGGTAAAAAAATTTAGTAACCTGCCCAGGGTCAGGATTACAGGATGCGAGTGTGGGTTTCACACTTGGGTCTGTAATTCTCAACCAGGTCTGCCCAATTCAATTAAGGTTTGTTTCACTGATTCCTAAACCGTTGCTCTAGATAATTGCCTCTCGTCATTTTAGTACTCCAGACTTAAATTCTGATTGATTTAGTTAATGTGGGCTTTCAAAGAGTTGCTTCATATGATTTTATTCATTTATTTATTTAAGATTGATTTATTTATGAATACAAGAACCAGGGTGTAGACCAGAGGTGCGGGGATAAGAGGATTCACCAGAAAGAGTGGGGAGCAGAACAGGCAGATCTACCAAAATACGCTGCTGAGGGGAGCAGCAGGCTAGACAGGAGAGGTCTGTTGTGCCATGTGGGTTGCTCCCCGGTTAGGGATCGAACTCCTGCTTCAGTGGCTGGTGATAGCTTGATGGCTCTATCTTTAAACCCTGCACCACCCAGGCGGCCCCCATTTTTAATTAAATTATCTAAGGTGATTTTTTTTTTTTTTAATCTGCTTCTGACGTGCTAGTGTAGAATTTTGATCTCCCAGAGTTTTGCTGTTGGAAGAGGAAAGTAAAGGAAGTAGCAATGAAGACTTAGGTCAGCATGAATCAGCTCTTGGTATATTAGAACTTTTTTTTTTTGTTTTGTTTTAATTTTTTGCAAGTTTATTTATCTATCTATTTATACAAGCACTGGGTACAGTCAGAAGCGCGGGAGGGTGAGAGAATTCACCAGAGCCAGAGCGGGGAGCAGAGGGGAGCAGCGGGCGGCAGGAGAGGTCTGCGCGCCATGTGGGACTCTCCTCCGGGAGCAGCCAGGGATCGAACTGGCGCTGCAGAGGCTGCAGGCAGCTTCGCAACCCAGCACTCAACTGCTGCGCCACCGGGGAGGCCCTTATATTAGAACTTTTGAGTGACCAAGTGCCTGCTTATGTATTTTTAAATTTTATTCTTTTCAATAATTTTTTTTCCTTTTCCCCCCCTTATTAGAAAAGCATTTTATGGGCCTCCCCGGTGGCGCAGCGGTTGAGCGCTGGGTTGCAAAGCTGCCCGCGGCCTCCGCGGCGCCGGTTCGATCCCCGGCTGCTCCCTGGCCACCGGAGGAGGGTCCCACGTGGCGCACAGACCTCTCCTGCCGCCCGCTGCTCCCCTCAGCAGTGTCCTTCGGTCCTTCTGCCTGTTCTGCTCCTCGCTCTGGCTCTGGTGAATTCTCTCACCCTCCCGCGCTTCTGACTGTACCCAGTGCATGTATTAAAACAAACAAACAAATAAATAAATAAAAAAAAAACATGCCTTAATAAAAAAAAAAAAAAAGAAAAACATTTTATTTTCCACTTCAGGAAAGCCATACAAACCAAAAAGAAATAAAACCACAACCCTGTCTGCTGAGAGATAATCTTTTTTGTTGTTTTTTTTAAATGCTTATATATCTATATAAAAGCTTTTAAAAGTATGCTGTGTGTGTATGTATTTTTTAAAGCAAAACTGAGATCATACTATTCATGTAGTTTTGTGACCCACTTCTATCACTCAATAATGAGTACCAGTGCACATTAAGCCACATAGCTCTGTAACTGTTTTAAGACTACACTGTATACCTTCATTTGAATTTGCCATAATTTCTTTAATCCAGTTATTTAGTGTGTTTCAACTTTTCAGAATTACTACTTAGTACTGTCATGATGACCCAAGATATACGTGCTTGTGTTGAGATATGATTCCCTTAGTGTAAATTTTGAGAAATGTAAGTTCTGGTTCAAAGGGCGTTGTGTGTGTGTGTGTGTGTGTGTGTGTATTTATTTATTTTACATCATTGTTCATTTTTAAACAATGTTTGCTTTCCTTTCTCAGATGTAGTCCCCCTAGAATGTCCACCTGTGCACCATCACCACAGTCCCCTGTGTTCCTCCCTCCCTCCCCCGCCCCTGCAGAATATCTCTGGTTTTTGTTTTGTTGTACTTTTTTATTGCAAAACAGAATTTCTAACTCCTTTTTGGGCAGAAGTGGAAGAGGTATAGCAATTTAGATGCTATTTCCAAATAAGTTTCCAGGCAAAAAAACGATTCATTTTATCAGTGCATTCAGAGCTGTATTTTCATCTTCACAACTGAGTTTTTCAGGGACCCTTACAATTTACATAGAAGCTAGTGCCTCATTTACCTCACCTCAAAGGGCACTTTTTAAAATCTTTTTTTTAAGATTTATTCATTTAGGGCCTCCCCTGGTGGTGCCGCGGTAGAGTGCTGGGCTGTGAGGCTGCCCGCAGCCGCTACAGCACTGGTTCGTTCCCCGGCCGCTGGCAAGGGTCCCACAAAAAAAAAAAAAAAAATTATTCATTTATGCACACAAGAACTGGGATACAGGCCAGAGGTGCAGGGGGTGAGAGGCTTCACCAGAGACAAAGTAGGGAACAGAACAGGAGTATCCACTGAGATCCACTGCTGAGGGGAGCAGCAGGTGAGACAGGAGAGGGCTGCTGCATCCTGTGGGTAGCTCCCTGGCCAGGATCAAACAAAGGCCATGGCGGTGTTAGCACTGAGACTTAACTTCGAGGTCACCAGGGAGGCCCAAAAGAGCATTTTTTTTTTTTAAACTTTTCAGATGTTCTGTAGATAATCCTTGAGAAAAAATTATGTGCATTTATCCTTTCATTAGTGGTGTGTCATGTTTTAATCTCTTTACCATGTGTGATGCTGAGGGAGATATAAGGAAATGATATTTCTGTCTGCAGAGAGATTATTTTAGGCCAGTAGAGACAATATTTCTTAGGAAGAATGCCTTCCCCATTTTGTGGGTATATTATTTGACCTTCAGGCTCAGAAGGGAAACTTGTTTAAAATGAGAATTAACAACAATGAGTGACTGATAAGTGTGTATTTCACACTGGCAAAAATGCCCCAACACTCTCATGTAATAGAATTCAGCCTCTTATTTTCCCTAACTAAAATAATTTCTAGTCTCTGTCTCCTTACATTTATCTTCATAATAACTGCCAGAATAATCCTTATTAATTAGAGCTGTTATCATATTACTCCTTTTTTTTTTTTTTTCCAAAGACAAGGATAGACTCTCAGGATTTGGCCCCAGGCTATACATTTTAGTCTTGGTTAGCACTGTCACCTATAGCCAGCCAAAGTGCCTTACCCAATTCTTCAGATAGAGCTGCTTGTTTCCTATTTGTTTTTTTCTATTTTTTTTTGTTTCATATCCTTTCTCCTTCCAAAAGAATGGGCCTGATCGTTAAGTTTTTCTGTTAATCACATCTACTCTTCAAATAACATTTCTACCATAAAGAATATTTTACACCCCACTCAAATCCAACAAGCCCTGGTATATTTTTTCTTTGTTAAAGACTAATACTTCAGGTTTTATGTTTTACTTTAGTGCACAAGTAATTGTTGACTTGCTGACTTACTGTTTTTCCCACCAAAAGAAATATAAGGTTACTGAGGGCAGGAATGTGTCATTTATTTCATACCTTTCCCATAGCGTATATGGGAAATAAATGCTTTCCTATAGCACATAATTTAATAGGTATCTCAAATGTACAAACCAGATTATGGTGTTTTGAGTCCGTAACAGTAGTAGCACTTGGTATTTATAAACTTTCGGGGCGCCATCACAGCTTATTTCATCCTTACTCTCTCTGTGAGTGATTTGCCAACCTCCAAAGTTGAATGTAAGTTCAGTATTTGAAGGCAGTTTGTTCTTCTGATTATCAGCTGACTGCTCTTTCCACCAGAGGGTGCTGTTGGTAAGATTTCTTTACCATGAGCTGTTTTTAATGGCCTGCTCTTGGATAAGGATTTAACTGAAGATTAAAAACCCAGAAAAAGCTATTGCAATATTTTCTTTGAAATAAGTATACATTAAGGAAGTACAAATTTCTTAGGGATCTCTGATATATTTGAGGGAGGAGGACAGGTGTAGGGATTATTGAATGTAAGTAGAAAGAAAGATGCTAGTAAGAGATAATTAACTAATAATCAAAGCAGTCAATAAATGAGATAACTTGTGAATTCACCATTGTAAGTGCCAAAACAAGAGAGTGTCATAGAATCCATTGCTTATTAGGTTGAAAGAATGACTTCCAAGATCCCTTACAATTTAAAATTTTATGATAAATTGCATCTTAGACTTTTAGCTTGGAAACATGAAAGTAGAATGTTATTTGCACATTTTCTTTATGCTAATATTTCTTATTTAGCCAGTTCTTAGTCTTTAAAATGACTGTCATTTGCTGAAAGTAATTTTCATAGGAAAGATGATGGCATTAAACAGAAAGGACAGATCGGAGGAACTCTTCAGGTCTCTGAAATCTAACTTGAATTTAGTGTAATCATATGTAGAAAAGGTAAAATTCATAGAGACAAAATAGAATGGTGGCTACTGGGAGAAGAAGACATTGTTTAATGGGTGTTCTAGCTTAGGAAGATGGAGAGTTCTGGATATGGCTGCAGGCGATGGCGTCAGAGCGTTAAGGTGCTTAGTGCCACTGAATTGCGCACTCAGAAATGGTTAAAGTTATCAGTATCACATATATTTTGCCACCAGGAAAAAAGTAGGGAAGATGTTTCATTTGTTAAAGTATCTGAATAGATGGAAAGTTTGACTTTTATTTTTTTCATTTGAAGCCATCAAGCCAACTTGCAGGTAGAATCATTGCAGGAACAATTGGATGTAATCTCCAAGCAGAGGGACGAGACAGCACTGCAGCTCTCTGTCTCTCGGGAACAGGTAAAGCAGTATGCATTGTCACTCTCCAACCTGCAGATGGTGCTGGAGCACTTCCAGCAAGGTAAGTTGCGTGATCACTCGGTAAAGAAAAAAATACTGTAATTATTGGGAATTTTGGCTACGTAAGTGCTATTTTAAGATCAGGCATGGGGCATCTGTGAAAGTTTACTTGTAGGGGGAAAAAATAAGTGACCTTCAACAAGTTAATTTAGACTCCTCACAATTAAAACTAGGAAATACAAAACTACAGCAATTAAATTTTTGTTTTAAAACTTCAACGAACCCAGTGCCACACATCAAATATATTTCACCTAAAAATGTTTTAATATTGTATTATTACCAGTAAGGTGAGAGTTGGGGAAGAGTCAGGGTAATATAGAAAGGATGATTGCATGATACAGAGGCTACTACAAAGAAAGAGAGGCACACATGTAGAAAAGATGATTAGGTTTCCGGTGGTTAGAGATTGAACCCACTTACCAGTAATTACTGTCCTTTTGAAATGATGACCTCGTTCTTAGCTGTTCATCTGTACTTTGAGGTAGCTACACTTCCTAGTCCAGGTGAAAATTTTTTTTTGGAAACAATAAAACTAACCAATGCAGTTTCACCTTGAGAGCCAAATAGGCTACCACCCAGCCTCAGATTTACCCTCTTTAGGTCATCCACAAATCCACTTGTTCGTTCATTCAGTAATTGTTGGCTGTGAATTAACTCCTATCAATGGTGGTGATTAGGTGCTGTGAAGCTCATGGAATAACTGGGGTTATAATTTTGTATCTAAACAAAACTTGTGCATATGTGAATCTTCAGCATTACTCATATGGTCGGAATCTTGAATTTTTAAGTATGATAATTTTCTAGGTCTCTTTTACAATATAGTAATTATTAGAGTGAATATGTGTACAAGATAGTATGGCACTGAGGCTGTAGAGAAAGCTTTGTCAGAGGGGAACTGTTTGGGTGGATTCTGAAGGAAGAGAAGAGTTGGCAAGATGAGAAGGAATTAAGCTGAGGATACTGATCTCATTCATTCCAATTAACATGATGAAGGCATACATAATTTCCTGGAGACATTTGTTTTTGTTGAATTATTAAAATTTCAAATGGTTTAAAATTCTGATTTTGTCACAATTGCACAACATTAATGTAATTTTTTTCCCCTCTTTAGAGGAAAAAGCCATGTATTCTGCTGAACTTGAAAAGCACAAACAACTTACAAATGAATGGAAGAAAAAGGCAGAAAGTCTAGAAGGAAAACTGGAATCATTACAGGTTGGTTGAATCATTTTCTCTTGTAAGTTTTTTTTTTAAAGATTGATTTATTTATACATATCAGAACCGGGTTACAGGCCAGAAATGGGCGGGGAGGGGAGGTGAGAGGATTCACCAGAGACAGTGAGGAACAGAACAGACAGACTGATGAAATACACTCTGCTGAGGGGAGCAGTGGGCGAGTCAGGAGAGGTCTCCTGCGCTATGTGGGTAGCTCCCTGGCCAGATTCATGCTGCAGTGGCTACAGATAGCTTCATAGGTTGTGTCTTAACCCCTTGTGCCACCAGGGAGGCCCTTTCTTGTAGGTTTTATTATTCATTGAAAAACACTTGTAGAATCACCATCATGGAAAGAATCTCCTAAACAATTAGTTTAGTAAATAATACGAGGCTACTCTATACCTTGCTCTGGAGCATAATAGTGAACAACATACCTGGGATTTCCCTGTGTGACTTAATAGACACAGCAAGTGTGAGATTATTGGACATTGTAATTTTTTTTGCATAAAGGGATATTTTAGAGATCTCGGGGGGGGGGAGATTTACCTACAATTTTAATTTTGTAATTTTCAACCAGATATATTGGGTATTATATTTCACATAGATTAAAGTAATGTTATCCCATTACATCTTTTTCTTTTCCAGCAAAACCCTTTAAATGCCATATTTCATCAATAATTGCATGGAAGATGTAAATATATCTTTTATAGATGACATCTGAAATAAAGACATATTTCTTATTTATATGACCATATGATATAAATAAAATGAGCCCCTTTGAAGAGATACCAAAGGGACTTGCTTTTCAGATGTAGGGGTTAGATTTTAGATTAAGGATAAACTCTGGTGATAGTTGGTAGAAATAATAAAGCTTGTTTAGCTGTAATTAGTAGTGGATATGCTGTTCAAACATTAATATTCCAAATAAAATGAAGGCATTTCCCTTAAAGTTTTGAAATTTTTATTAAATATTGAGTGACTGCAAAACCTTGTTTAGATAACATGTATAAAACATGAAAATAACAGTATAATAAATATCCAAATACTCGCCACCCATTGTTAGAAATAGAATGTCATCCTTTGAAGTTCCTGATGCACTCTTCCATATTTCACACCCTTCCTACTGCCTCATGGCTAACCACCATTTCAGATTTTATTATCCCCTGGCTTTTCTTTGTGGTTTTATCACATAGTTTTGTATCTTCAGACAGTATAGCATTTGATTGTATATATAGCAGATCCTTGAATAATGTCATTTGGTTATAAAGTTGATGAGGAATAAAAACGTTCCTGGACAGGACCACGATCTGTGTGTAGTTTGCACAGTCTCCCCTCATGCATGGATTTTCTTGAGGACTTTGATTTCCTCCCACATCCCAAAGATGTACACATTGGATTTATTGGCGTATGTCAGTGTCCCAGTCTGAATGTGTAAAAGTGGGTGCTCTTCAATTAAAAAGGGTGTCCTGCCCTATCCCCTGAGCTGCCATGACACACTGTGGCCACCTGTGAACCTAGATTTATTCAATCTAAAATAAATAGATTGAAAATGAATGGATAGGACCTCCTTGGTGGCGCAGCGGGTTGAGCGCAGCACTGTGATGCTGTCCACAGCCTCTGCAGCGTGGGTTCGATTCCTGCTAGCCAGGGAGATACCCACATGGTGGGGAAGACCTCTCCTGTCTTGCTCGCTGCTCCCCTCAACAGTGCTTTCTGTCCGTCTGCCTGTTCTGCTCCCTGCTCTGACTCTAGTGAATCTGTTCACCCTCCCACACCTCTGGCCTGTACCCCAGTTTTTGTATAAATAAATTAAAAAAAAAATGTTAAAACAAAAAAAAAGAAAATGAATGGATACACATGATTGTTTAATATTAGAAGTGTTTGGGGTCTTTATTTAGAAGTTTGGTGTTTTGTGACCAAAAATATGCTGTGCGAACTTCACTCGTTTTTATCAGTTTGCCTGTGGTAAAGTTGGTTTCGGTATATGTTGTTTGCTTAGCCTTGGCACAGTTTCCAAGAACATTATCAACAATGTTAAGTGAAGACTTAATATATTTTGAACTCCATTATAAATGGAATTTTAGCTATGTAAATTGAACAATTCTCCTGAGTCTTGCTTATTTTGCTTACTATTATGTAACTTCATGAGTTGCAACCATGTTACTGAGTGATGTGTAGAAGCTTCATTATTTTCATTACTGTGTTCATTGCATGAATATATCATCTATTTACCCATTTTTACCGATAAAGGGCATTTCCATTGTTTGCTATACAAACAGTGCAGTGACGAACTTCCTTGTATATATCTCCTGATACACACGCAAGACTTTCTTGATTGGAATTGATGAGTCATGGGCTATATATGGGTAACTTCAACTTTATTAGACGATGGCAGATTGTTTTCTAAAGCAACTGTGCTAAATTACTCCTCCCAGTGGGACTAAGGGTTCTGGGTCTATGTCCTTGGCAACTCTTGGCATTATCGGAAATTTTAAGTTTTGCCAGTATGTTAGATGAGAAGGGCTATCTTCTTGTGGTTTTAATATGTGTTTCTCTGAATACTAATGAGGCTGGGCATCTTTTAATATGTTTATCAACCATTTATACTTTCTGGTTAATTCATTAATACATTCAAAAGATATTTTTATTTTTTTTTTTTTTTTTTTTTTTTTTTTTTTTTTTAGTTCAAGTTTATTTTTTTTTTATTTTTTTTTTTTATAAATTTTATTGTTATATTCCCCATACAATTGCAGCCCCCCATTCTGACCCCAATCCCTCCCCTCCCGCCCCCGCCCCCCTAAAAGTGTCTCTGGTTCATAGTTTTTTGTTGATTTTGATTTTCACTTTCTTATAGTTATTCATTTTCCTGGTCCCTTATTTAAGTTTTCTAGATTCCTGCTATGAGTGAGACCATCCGGTATTTTTCTTTTTCTTTTTGGCTTATTTCGCTGAGCATGATCCCTTCCAGCGCCATCCATGTTCCTGCAAATTGCATGTGTTTATCTTTTTTGAATGCTGAGTAATATTCCATGGTATATATGTACCACATCTTCTTGATCCAGTCATCTATTTTTGGGCATTTGGGTTGTTTCCAAAGCTTAGCTATTGTAAACAGTGCTGCTATAAACATAGGGGTGCAGGTGTTCTTTGGAATTGATGTTTCTGTGTCCTTTGGGTAAATACCTAGGAGTGGAATTGCTGGGTCATATGGAAGCTCTATGTTTAGTAGGTCCAGAAATCTCCACACAGCTTTCCACAGTGGTTGGACCAGTTTGCACTCCCACCAACAGTGCAGAAGAGTTCCTTTTTCTCCACACCCTCGCCAACATTTGTTGTTGCTAGTTTTTTTAATATGTGCCATTCTCACTGGTGTAAGATGGTATCTCATGGTAGTTTTGATTTGCATTTCCCTGATGACAAGTGATGTTGAACATTTTTTCATATGCCTGTTGGCCATTTGCATTTCCTCTTCAGAGAAGTTTCTTTTAAGCTCTTCTGCCCATTTTCAAAAGATATTTTTAAATTGACTAAAATATTTTACTCAACTTTCCAGAAGGTCCAGAGTATCTAGTTTGCCATACTATCAAAAGTCCAGATTTTCTTTTCTTTTTCTTACTTTTGTCACCATGTTTTCCTTTAGTAGCATCTTGTTTTTTTTATTTAGTTCCTCTAGAAAGCAATATTATAGTGTGAAGAGTATGTGAGTTCTAGCATTGAGACTAGTAGCATGAACTTTTCCAAGGTTATAGAGGTACAGCTTCATTGGTTGAAATGAAAAGTTTTGGCTCTGAGATGCCTTCTAGCACTGTAGTTTGTGAAATAGTTTTTGCATGCTGCTTTTTAATGAACTGTCTGCCCTCAGGAGCGTTTGGATGAAGCAAATGCTGCCCTGGATTCAGCATCGAGACTTACAGAACAGTTAGATCTAAAGGAAGAACAAATTGAAGAACTTAAAAAACAAAGTATGTTTATTTCCTTTTCCTTTTTCCCCTGGGGTTGATTCAAATGTGGTTATCAAGCTGCACCTATGCATTGGTTCAGTTGAGGGAGACAACTTCCGTTGGTGTGTGACTTCCATTTCCATGTTCTGTGACCAGTTTGCTTCATTTTGATTATTTTAACGAAACCAGTAGTCCTGGTAAAACAGAGTCATAAGTTGGCCCTGGCTATCAAGTTAGTTTTCCTGCATATTGAAGCAATCCAGTTGTATTGACTTTTGCCCCCACATCCAAAGATGTACACATTGGATTTATTAGCGTATGTCAGTGTCCCAGTCTGAGTGTGTAAAAGTGTGTGCTTTTTGATAAAAAAAGGGTGTCCTGCCCTATCCCCTGAGCTGCCATGGCAGACTGTGATTGATTAACTTGACTGTTGATGTGATTGACTTGACTTTTTTTATAGTTGTGACTTCTTCCTGATCAATCCATGTTCATCCTACCTGAAGCCTTCTGATGGGTTTGAGAGGGCACTATTTTATGTGGAATGAATGTCTGGGTGTAACTAGCTTTTCATGATTATAGATGGTACTTTACATATAGTCAGTCATCTTGTGTTTTGATGCTCTTGGGGTATTTCATTAACCCTGTCAGTTCCCTAATGTGAGCCATGTACTTGGGATAATTAATTGTACCTAGGTAATCAGGTGGTTCATAGTGCTTTGTTGAGTCTAACAGCTGACAGAGATGGCATGTGCTCATATAATCTCTGATTTAAGGGTTCTTAGGAAATTGAAAATATACTAGGGCTGCATTCAGTGGGAAGTGATTTGAGGTTATTGAAAGGGACAAAATGGAGCCTAGAAATTCATCAACTTTTAGGTGCCTGGGTTAAGCGCAGCAGCGCTGAAGTATATCATTAAGGAATTAAGAAATAGTACCTAACATAAAACAGAAACTAGAACTAGATAAAAATCCACAGAACATGCCTCAGCAGAAATACCATCAAACACTGTGGGGGCAAGCATGTAAGAACCACGGAAAGCTTGGATGCCAAAGGACAAATTAGAGAAAGTCAGCCTAAATCCAGTACAAGACAGAAGATGAGAGAGTTTTAGGAATCCAAAAGGCAGTAAGATCGAGCATAGGAAGTAGTTTTCCTCAAGATAACTTGGTTCTGAGAGAAGTTACTGCCCAACTAAAAGTCCTGTTTACTTTGTAAGAGTTGGCCAACCTTGGAACTCAAGAAATCTTGAGTTCCAACTGGACTGGAAATGGGCATTAAGGAAACTATTATATATTGAGTATTGTGGAAATTTTTATATAACATTACAGTATTATTCTCAAATTTTGTGTACTTTTCATAAGCAAACCTAAAGTTTTTACAGTTTAAAGAAACTGAGATTTGAATTTACCCATGACTAAATCTCATGATCTTTCTGCGGTACTATATTTCTTCCTGTCTGGAAAATGTTATAGTCGGACTTACATTTTGTTCTCTGTATCTTCATCTACTTTGAAGATAGGCCAGTATCCTGTGTGCTGTGTCCCAAATGTTGAAATGGTTGCCTTTACCTGTAAGCACTGTTTATTTTGAAGAACAGTTTAGTTAGGTTAAGGGCCAGTGCAACCACAATGTTATCTGGAAGACATATGGGTGTCCCAGAGGATACACACTGGGCACCCAAAGGATTAACCAAAGAATTGATATCTTAAGGCAGGGCTTCACTAGTGGAGGTGAAAAGACAGTGTTCTGAACCATTGGTCTGTACAGCTCAGTGCCATCTGTTCTGATGCTGTAATATTTAAGGCCACATCCCTTTTAGACATTTCCCTGAGTCATTCCTGGGAGATGATGGTAAGATGAAAGAGTCACTGGTTTGTTGCATTTGATAAGTATTATCAGAGTCCCTGTACTACTTAGTACTTGTTCAGATACCCACTTAAACCCTTTAGTAGAATATTTTCAGATTTTTATTATCTCTGACAAGGCTAGGTCTCTATTCATGTAAAAAATTACAGTACTCATTGTAAATACATAGGAACTTTGGACTCATTTTGTGGAATCAATATTAGCTACAGAAAAAAACTCTAATTAGGCTCATACCACTGGTATTTAGAAAGACAGGCAAGGGGCCAGTCTTGCACAGACAGGAAGGTGGAGTAAAGACACAGTTTTGTTATGTCTTTAAGTCACTCTTGCCATTTACAGTTTTTAACAATCTGTTTTTTTCTTTTGCTATCTAAGTGCTTAATATTGCTTTTATGTCCCTCAACACAAATGTGATTTTATTTTCTCAAAACTACTCTTGATAATTTAAATAAGACTTTGATTGGCTTAGTTGTTTCAAAAGAATCACTGTATATTTTCTTTCCTAGATCATTAAGTACTTTAAATGCTGATTGATGTTGTAATACTGTACTTTATTTTTAACACAAAACTTGGCCAGACAGCAAAAATATTTGCCAGGAGAAACAATTTTGAAAAAGACAGATTGGCTTTTGTTGCACGAAAGTACAGAGACTTGAATTGTAGAGGCAAAGTATTATTTTATTTCTAAGCATCTGTGAACTGTTGATTAGTCGGTACATAGTTTCAACATTTAAACAATATTGGGAAATTCAGTTTAAAAAGTGGTATTTTATTCAAACTCTTGATTATGTTATTGGTGCCAGAGATGAGATGATTCAGTCTAGTCAAACTTATGAAAAGAGAACTATAATGCCAGTATTAAAAGAGTAGATAGTCAATCGTTTTTAGAGTACATAGTTGTTGGTGCTGTGTACATGCAACTGTGTGATGGATTCAGGGGAGCCGCCGGCCTGGGGTGAGAAGTATGAAGATGCATTATTAGGCTTTAAGAACTTAATGAGAACCAACTGCTCAACTTCATGTTAGATGGTATGTGAGATACTAGATAAGATCTCTTTCTTTCAAGGAGCTTATTAGATAAGGAAATAACACACAGCATGCATGCCAGAGGTTCATATTTAATACAGTGGCACAGAACAGTGGTCATGAGCAAGGCATGTTTAGTTCCCTGTAAATCCCAGGGGCATTCAAGGAACGTGAGCGGAGTCCTAAACCAGTAGCAGAATTTCACTATGAAAATGTAAGAACTTCTCTCCCTCTCCCACCCTTTCTCTCTCTGCCCCCTGACCTGTTTCACCCACCTTGAAAAAGTAACAATGAAGGGAAACCCTCAGATCTTACAGATGCTGTGTTTTGTTTTTTTTTTTTAAGATTTATTTATGCATACAAGATCTGGGGTACAGGGCAGAGGTGTGGGGGGGGTGAGAGGATTCACCAGACACAGAGTGGGGAGCAGAACAGGCGAATCTATTGAAATACACTGCTGAGGGGAGCAGCAGGCGAGTCAGGAGAGGTCCGCTGCGCCATGTGGGTCAGCTCCCTGGCCGGGGATTGAACTCGTGCTGCAGAGGTTGCAGAGAGTTTCATAGTGCTGCGTCTTAATCCCTTGTGCCACCAGGGAGGCCCCTGCTATCTGTATTTTAATATAGTATTAACTGGTAAAAGAATTACTAATCCTTTTAGAAATTCTTTAAACATTTTGCTGAATATAATTCAATATCATTCTTAAAACTTATTTCAAATGCCATCCTGTGTTTTGATTGACCTTTGACACTCAAGATGTTAGTCCCTGTGAAGCAGATGGGACATTGTCTCTCATGAACTATTCTGCATTGATCAGAGTTCAGCATTTATAAGGACTTGTCATTCATGGAAAAACACACACCTGTGGAAGTCTAGACTACAGCTGAACTGTTAACATTGAAATAGAAAACAACTTATTCAGGAGGGTGCTGAATTTTGTGATAGGCAAAAGAAAATAGGTTTCATAAAAAATACAAGTTTAGATTCTACCGCTAGGAAAATCTTTTGGAGTGTCTGCCAGTTTATACTAATACCTTAAAGGAGTCCGTAACTGATTTTTTAAGAACGGTTTTTAAAGCTTTAAAAAGGTTTTCTATGGATTGGGAATGGAAAATTTCCTTAGACTGTTTTTTAAAGAAAATCTAAAACATATAAAATGAGTCCCAGTCAACCTACTGTAACATGAAGCATAAAAACATTTTAAAGATACAAATATAAAATAAGTTTATATGTTTTTCATGGAACTGCCTTTATGCCGCTGGATGGTAGAGTTTTTATTTTAAATAAAGACATTCCGTTTTCCAGGACATGATTTATACAAGAAAACATATAATGTCCTGTTGAACACAGGCCAAATACATTCCCAGACGCTTTGTTACTCAAACCTTTTGAGGGCTTTCTTTATAGATGTTTTTGGCAGAAGTGGTGATTTTAGAGGAAATGTATAAGAAATACCAGATGCAGCTTTCTGAATTGCCTTAAATGGTTAAAAAATTATTTATGATGATATAAACATCTGGGTATACCAGACAATGCTGTAATTTAAGGGGGAAAAAGTTGATATATCAGTGAGATAAATAATTAAGCCTTTTTCAGCTTGTTATATTATGCTCTGTTCCCAGGTCCTCTTCCCTTCCTGAAGTAAAATTTATCATCCATTTATTTATCATACATTATTTTATGCTGTTTCCCAGACGTTAAAATAGGCACTGGTGATACACCGATAGTGTGCACTAGGATCTTACTTTCAGAAGGTTTGCAGCCAAGCAGGAAGGGGAAGATTACATGGAGTCACATACATGGCAACCAGCTGGTTTGAAAGGAAAGCGCAGTCCCTTCTATTTGGTTTTATGGAAAGGGAGCAAAGACTGGTGAGGAGTATACTCACCTCACTTGAAAAATAGGTACAGCTAGTAGTCAGGGAGTTGGAAGAGCATTCTAGATAGAGGGCTGAATTCATATGTGGAAACTGGCTGAAGATCTGGTAGTAGGGACCATAGGATGCTGGGGGAGGTGTTTGTGTGTGTTTGTATGTGAGTGTGGTGGTGGTGTGAAATGCTGAGAAGTTGGAGGTAGAAATGGGTTGCTACATGGAGAAATTGAACTTTTAAGTAGGGATCCTAAGCACACATCATAAACTGGAGCCTAAATGATAATATAAAAGAGCAAACGGGACTGAGACTCGTTCCCAGCTCTGCCCACGCATTGCCAAATCTTCATGTTTCAAGAGACACTGGAAGTTGGGTCTTTCATAAGGAATATGGCAAATTTTTAATGACACCTAATTTAAGTTTTTATTTGTTTGTTTGTTTATTTTTGCATAGAACTGGGGTGTAGGCCAGAGGTGTGAAGGGTGAGAGGATTCACCAGAGACAGAGTGGGGAGCAGAACAGGCAAATTCACTGAAATACACTGCAGAGGGGAGCTTTGGGTGAGATAGGAGAGGTCTGCTGCGCCATGTGATGGGATCAAACTGAGGCTGTAGAGGTGAGGGAGGCCCCTAATTTAAGTTTTTCTAAAAGTCCTGTGTGGGCTGAACAACATTTCATTGGGCCAGATGTAGCCTATGCTGATACACAACAGGGAGCTAGCTTTCAGAAATCAACTGAGGCTCAGTCTGCAACCTAGAAAGAAAGCCATTTGTCATTGGTATTTTTCCTAGTGATGATATTCAGTAAATGTCAAAAATTATGACAGCCTTTTTAACAATTTTTCTTTTGCTATGGAAAGAATGCAGTATGAACTATCAGAATTCATGCAAAGGGAAGAGGGAGGATGGGGAAAATTGACCTGATCTGACTACATTAAAATATTTATATGAAATATCTTTCAAATGCCACCGTCACTCTAGTTTAACTATAAAAATAATCCATCAGGCCTCAGCCTAACTCAGCTTAATCACAAATTCTGAGCTAGTAAAATTTAAATTAATTGAAGTTATACTCTACTAATACTCTCTTTTCCTGTGAGTTCATTGCTAGAAAATGGAATTTCAAAAATTACTTTATATTTAGAAATTAATTATACTTATGAAACATGGAAGCATCCACCATATATACAATGGACCTTTAAGTTCTATGTCTGATATGGTTGAAAAGAATTGAATTAAAAGGTAATACAGATGCTGTTAGGTCTTACGTTCCAGTGTAATGAAATGCACTTTTTAAGAAATACTTGGTGTTATAATGAAAGTCATCTTGTAAAAGTTGAAATTCTATAATAAAAGGATCACTAATTTCTAGCTCTTGTTTTGATACATTTAATAAACTAGTCTGAATTTCCTTGTGTTAGATTTAATGTATAGATTTAAATTTACCTTTAAGGTAGCAGTGCCAGTCAGACATTAATTCAACGTATTTGCTGATACAGCGATAAAAGAAATCACCTAGAACATTTTTCCTTCCTTCTATTAACTCCTTTGCCTTGGATTATAGAGATGGCAAATAGAGGAAAATGTTAAGCCAGGTGGTATTTGATATTGGTTAGGACCAGGTTGAAAGTTGAAGTCCTGGTTACTTTAAGAAATCAGATGAATGAGCACTGGTGCTTTATATAGCACTTGATTATATAGAATGGCCACATTTAATTCAGCAGCTTCTCTCAAAAATTCTTTGAGATATGGGCAATAAAGTCTGACCCTGGTGACAGGAGCATGATTCATATCCAGGTCTGTGACAGGTCAGGTCTTCCGACCCTCAGGTCCTGCTGCAACTTGTCTTATCTCAGTCAGGTGACTCTTCTACTGCTTAGACAAGAGTTTTATAAAGTTCTGTGAAGACAGTGTTTCAGTGCAGTGTTACTAATCACAAGTAAAATGTAAACTTATGATGTGCTGATTTGTTGTAATCATTTGCATTTTATATTCAATTTTGATTTTAAATCAGTTTTGAAGACCATGCCACCACCTCACTGGCATTATAGACGAGGCTCTGATATGGCAGGTTTTAGGATGTTATATATTTTGAGTAGCTCTTCCTCCAAACTAGACTAGATCTCAGCTCTTTAACTACTCAACTTCAAATAAACCCAACCCCCTCCTATTCTTTCCACTTCCAGAATTATTTTGGCAGGTTAGATTATTTCATAGGGGTATTGTATTTGGCTTAAAACTCATTCCTGAATAATTTATTTTGCCTGCCCATGTAAATACAGTTCTGATTTCAAATTGTGGTTTGACTTAATCTCCTGTTTTTGTGGAGAAATACTCAGTATCTCTGATGGGAGGAAAATAGGGTGCCTAGAGAAAAAGAGAAGTCTTTGGGGACCTTTGAAGTCAGAATTTGACTTTTCCCCTCTCCTGGTTAATACCCTTCTAAACCCTACCCCCAGATTCGGAGGACTTTTTCCCCTTAGACTCAATTATCAGACTCAGACTGTCCTTAAAATACAAGTTAAATTTGAAACAGCCCTGTGCATGCCTGCAAGGGTAGACGGAGCTAGCGATTCTGTGTCACGTGAGCTCAGGACTAACTTCTGATAATGAGTTTAAGGAATTTTAATACAGTTATTTTAGGCCTGCCTTGCTGAACAGATTTTAATCAATATGCCAATACAAATGAACTTCCTTGAAGAAAATATTTTTGACTTAACCTTTTTATTTTTTTTTTTTTATTTTTTTTTTTTATAGAGGCATGCTTTATTTATTTGTTTGCTGGTTTGTTTGTTTGTTTTGTTTATACATGCACTGGGTACAGTCAGAAGCGCGGGAGGGTGAGAGAATTCACCAGAGCCAGAGCGGGGAGCAGAGCAGGCAGAAGGACCGAAGTACACTGCTGAGGGGAGCAGCGGGCGGCAGGAGAGGTCTGCGCGCCATACGGGACCCTCCTCCGGTGGCCGGGGAGCAGCCGGGGATCGAACCGGCCGCGGGCAGCTTCGCAACCCAGCGCTCAACCGCTGCGCCACCGGGGAGGCCCGACTTAACCTTTTTAAAGACAGATGTCTTGCTGAATTTTTCATATGGTGGTGTTAAATTATTCTGATTTATTAAAATCATTTTTATCAGAATGAATTCTACTTTGTGAATTTTACTCTAAAAATGTTTATCATTCAGTTTTATCTTTCTTTTTTTTTTTTTTTAATAAGGGACAGGATAAGCTAGTGGAGATACAGCTTGGTTATATTCCAGAGTACTGCTAACCAATAAAAATACAATGCAAGCCACAGCCACAAGTATAATTTAAAATTTCTTAGTGGTCATGTTTTAAAAAGTAAATAGATATGGATAAAATTAACTTCGATAATATATCCAGAATTTTATTATTTTGACATGTAATCTATGCCAAAAATCATTAATTTTAGAAGACAGTAGGTAAATGAAGGGATGTCTCAGAGAAAGGGAAGAGAGGGTAGTGTAAACTGGAGCTCTGTTTCCTGCTACCTTTTTGTAGTGTGGAGAGAAGTGCAGGAAGATGGGAAGAAAGGCCTTGCTCCTCCTTTGTCTGACTTTTACTTTAACTCACGAGTGGGATGGTTAATTCAGAACATGAATTAGAGATGAAGTTACTTGTTATTCTTCTGAATAATTGAGAGTTCTATTTATATTCAGAATGTAGTACTAGAGAAGGCCCAAATAATACCCTTTGTTCGTACTACATATGTGTACATAAAGAATATAAAATGTCTCTTCCTGACTCAGCCTTTAATAAACATAATCTTGTTCCTTTTCTCTTATTCTTTAAAAAAAAAAATTTTTTTTAATGTCCAAGCTTAAATTCCACTGGAAAGACAGGAAAGGAAACATTTATAGTAGATTTTCCAAACACAAACCTTGCTTTTATAATATGGTTATGGCAACCATCTCTGTTTTGGTAAAGTTAGCCTATTAGATGAATTACACTTTGCAATTTAAATTTTCAAGATTTAGAGCAACCACAAGCTATTGCAACAGTTAAACTGGACATTTTGTGTACAATTTGGTATTTTAAATTAGGATTCTAGGCAACATAAAAGGCAGAATGCAAACAAAACAGATAGACCTGGCATGCTCCGTATGGCTCACAGAAAACTTTGAGGAAGTGACCAAGGAGCTGAAATATCAAGAGTGAGCGGGAATTGTTAATAGGCAACTGTTAGGAGATGGAAAAGAATTTTCCATGCAGAAGAAAGAACATTTGTAAGAGAAGTCTTGCATTGGGAATTGAAAGTCCAGGAACAAACCATACATTTATGGTCAGTTGATTTTCAATAGGGACAGTTGTTCAAGAACAGTTTTTCATTATATTGTGCTGAAACCCACTGGGTATCCAATGCAAAAGAACAGAATTGGATCCCTTCCTCACACCAACCACAAAAGTTGAAATGGATCATAGTCCTAAATTTTAGAGTTAAAACTGTAAAACTTCTATAAGTAAGTTTTTGTGGTGTTGAGTTAGGCGGTGCTCTTAACTATTAAGAGCACCAGCAACCAGAGAAAAAATAAATTGGACTTTATCAAAATTCAGCACTTTTGTCCTTCAATGGATACCACCAAAAAATTGTAAAAGGACAATCTACAGAATAGGAGAGAATATTTGCAAGTAATCTAGTAAGGGAACTGTATCCTGCTACTACCGTAGATGCAGCATGAACAGGTTTGTGGGAAAAGGTTGGAGTCCAGCATTGGGATCTGAGTATTCTTTGATCTGAAAACAGAGCTCCGCTGCACAGCATCTCCTCTCTGTTTTGTTCAGAATGAAATCTGTGATCTCACTGGAGATAACAAGCATCTCCTTCAGCTCACACTTCTGTTTCTGAAGTAACAGGTGTGAAGTCCACGGGTGTGGTTGAGCGTTCCTTGGTTCTTCATAAATTCATTGAATTTATGAACAAGAAATCTGTTGTGATTCTAGATTTTATCTTGAAGCTCCTCAAATTCCAACTATTTTTTTTTCCTAAAGATTGATTTATTTATAAAAGCACTGGGTACAGTCAGAAGTGCGGGAGGGTGAGAGAATTCACCAGAGCGGGGAGCAGAACAGGCAGACTGACGAAATACACTGCTGAGGGGAGCAGCGGGCAGCAGGAGAGGTCTGCGCGCCATGTGGGACCCTTGCTGGTAGCCAGGGATCATACTGGCGCTGTAGAGGCTGCGGGCAGCTTCGCAGCCCAGCACTCAACCACTGCGCCACCGGGGAGGCCCAAATTCCAACTATTTCATCAGTATTTCACAGATTTTGCTTCCTTTTCAATGAGTTTTAAAATAGTCGAAACAGGGCCTCCCCGGTGGCGCAGCGGTTGAGCGCTGGGTTGGGAAGCTGTCCGCAGCCTCTGTAGTGGCCGGTTAGATCCCCGGCTGCTCCCCGGCCACTGGAGGAGGGTCCCACATGGCGCGCAGACCTCTCCTGCCGCCCGCTGCTCCCCTCAGCAGTGTCCTTCGGTCCTTCTGCCTGCTCTGCTCCCCGCTCTGGCTCTGGTGAATTCTCTCACCCTCCAGTGCTTCTGACTGTACCCAGTGCTTGTATAAATAAATAAACAAACAAACAAACAAACAAATAAACCTTTTAAAAAATATAAAATAAAATAAAATAGTCGAAACATATAATCATAAGTCATAATCTGTTGTTTTGACTGATATGTGAGAGCCAGTGATCTGAATTGCATTTGTAATTTATTCATTCAGAATACTTTGCCCTGTGAACTACATCCTGGCCATGGTCTTAGTTGTGTTAGACACTCTTAGTTCACAAAAATCAAAAACCAGCCAGGAAAATGGATAAAGGGAATGTAAATTGTCTTTTTTGTTTCTTTCCATTAAAGAGTGGTTCTGGAAATAGTTCATGCAAGGATGCAGTGGTGAAAATCTCCCTCTTTTTTTTTTATTTTCAAAGATTTATTTATGCATACAAGAGCAGAGGTGCAGGCCAGAGGTGCAGGCCAGAGGTGCAGGGGTGTGGTGTGTGTGAGAGGATTCACCAGGGACAAAGTGGGGAGCAGAATAGACGGATCTACTGAAGTACACTGCTGAGGGGAGCGGCAGGTGAGATAGGAGGGGCCTGTTGCGCCACATGGGTCAGTTCCCTGGCCAGAGATTGTGCTGCAGAGGCTGCTGATAGAATCATAGTGTTGAGACTTAACCCCTTGCACCACCAGGAAGGCCTGGAAATCTCTTTTTTGCTATTGTCTCTGAAGAGGATGAAATTTTTGGGGGGAAATGTTAATTTTTTGGGGGGGTATTAAATTTCATGTTAAAGACTTGATTATTGTATTGGGGGCAAACCATGTGAATTAATTTCTGGCGTCTAGGTAATTTCTTATCAGAATGCCTACTTCCTTGAATTAAAAGAGAGATGAAAATAATTGAATATTCATAGTTAGCACAGGTGAATATTGTCAGACTTTACTGCAAAGATATCAGTCTCATTATATAGTAATTCACACTATTTTAATGACTCTTTATTCATGTTTCAAAACAGATGAGCTTCGACAAGAAATGCTGGATGATGTACAAAAGAAATTGATGAATTTAGTAAACAGTACAGAAGGAAAAGTGGACAAGTATGTTCTGTCTTTTCACTTACATGTATTTTATGGAGTTATTTTTATAGTAAAAAGCGCTTCTACCTGTAGATGTTTATATGTGTGTGCATATATATTTTTTTAATAGAGTAATGCAGCATTTTGTTCTGTCCATTAATGACTAATATTTGAGAACATTTAAAATATCAACAAAACTTAATTTAAGAGAAGCCCAACTTCTTTACATTTCATTGCTAAGTTCCTAATAAGAGTCAAAATAATTGTGGTCAAAAAATTACATCAAAATCTTATAACAATTGCTAGTGTTAGTCTACATGCATTTCAGTTTTTGGTATAAGAAAGTTCTTTGGCTGCAAGAAAGAGCATTTGTTTTACTTCACTAATAGGAATATCTCTTAGAGCTGGGATGGCCGCTCTTTGGTATTTCTTCTGTTGTTGATTTTTAACATAGTCATCTATCATTGTATGAATGGAGTTGAGTTGGAGAGGTACTCATCATGTTCACTGAAATAAAGTACATAACCCAGTTACTATAGTAATGAGGAGGTAGACGGCAAGGCAGCACTGCTCAGTATTTTTGAGGCCAAGAGGTTAAGCCTGAAGAATTTAGCCAAGATTCAGGAATAAAAGCCCATATGAGATATGAGTATGAAGCCAAATTGGGAATTTAAGAAAAGGACAAGACTATATAAATCACTGTTGCTGGCAGTGGCAATGGTGAATTTTCCACCACTTTCCCCCTGACTTGAGACAATCTCTAGTTCTTCTTGCACCCACGTGGGCCCCTCCTGACAGTTCCACCACCTCAATGCAGTCCCACACTTACATAGGCACAGGCCAGGGGACTGCAGAGAGAGCTAAAGAGGAGAAATTTCAGAAAGGCCCAGTCCCAGATGGCCATGCTGCCCTTTTCCTTACGTGGTGTTGAGTTGTAGGTAGGTAGTTTTAATGAAGGGTGGGTAGCATAGCAGCTTTTCTCTTGGCTTCAAAATAGATTTTTCCAGCTCAAATTCTTTTTCTTAAAACCACATGGGAGAGGGCCTCCCCGGTGGCGCAGCGGTTGAGCGCTGGGTTGCGAAGCTGCCCGCAGCCTCTGCAGCGCCGGTTCGATACCTGGCTGCTCCCCGGCCACCGGAGGAGGGTCCCACATGGCGCGCAGACCTCTCCTGCCGCCCGCTGCTCCCCTCAGCAGTGTACTTAGGTCCTTCTGCCTGCTCTGCTCCCTGCTCTGGCTCTGGTGAATTCTCTCACCCTCCCGCGCTTCTGACTGTACCCGTGCATGTATAAACAAAACAAACAAACAAACAAATAAATAAAAAACATGCCTCTATAAAAAAAAAAAAATTTAAAAAATAAAAAAAAAAACCACATGGGAGAGTTAAAACATCGCCACAATTATGAAGTACTTAGGAAATAAAAAGTTTATTCTTAGCATTTTTTATTCTCTTTACTATCCTTAAATGAACATAGTTTGCTAAATATATTAGGTCTGAAACTAGATACATATGTAATACTAATATTTGAAAATTTTAAATATTAACAAATCTTTTATAAACATGAATGGGGAAATAGAAACATCACCATTAAGCATAAGAACTATCATCACTATTTACAGTGGGGATGGAAAGATCTGGAGTGTCTCTTTAAGATGGACATTGACCCAGATAGGTAATGAGAATTACTTCAATGGGGCATTATCTTGACTGACTGATTAGTTTTTTGGTTGAAGAAAGTCAGTGATTAAGTGATGTTTTTAAATGTATGCGTTATGAGTTGTTTGAAATATACATGTCAATGGTTTATAAAATTACTTTTTGAAAATTAAGTATAATTATATGTTTAGCGTTTATTGTTTGAGCTCACTTATTGGAATAATTTGTGCTGTTTCTGCCTTCATTTTCAGAGTCCTAATGAGAAACCTCTTCATTGGACATTTCCATACACCAAAAAATCAGCGTCATGAAGTATTACGATTAATGGGAAGCATCCTGGGTGTCAAAAGGGAGGAAATGGAGCAGGTAAATAAGTGATAAGAGACATTTGCGTATTGTTTATAAATAAAATAGGGTCCCCTATGACATTGTTTACTACTACTGTGTGTGTAACTTTGCCTGAATATAACTTTTTCATTGTGGAAATGGAATCTACAATGGTGAAGAGATGAATTTTTTCAGTTTGTGTATTTTAAAAAATATTTTGTAATCTATAAATCATCTCTCCTGTGAGAATGCTGAAATTTGATACAACAGTCCTCAGCTTTTATTTGAGATACTGCCTGGGATGACATGGTGATGGCAATAGTAGTCTTGATCAGTAGGAAACATTTACTGGGAATTAGACTTGAAAAACATGGCTTGTTACTATCTGAAACCATATAAATTATTTTTATTTTTTCTTACATTGATAATAATTTTTTTTTTTTAAAATAACCTTTCAGTTGTTTAATGAAGACCAGGGCGTTGTTAGCAGGTGGATGACTGGGTGGCTTGGAGGAGGATCGAAAAGTGTCCCCAACACACCCCTGAGACCAACTCAGCAGTCTGTGCTTAATAGTGTAAGAGCCAATTTTATTCTTTTTGAATATGAATGGTGAAATGATTGTACATCACATTGGTTTGCAAGGAATCAGATTTATTTTATATAGCCATTTTATTTTGGAGTGTGAAAACTGAGCCCCAGGAGGGTGATTACTTAAGAGTAATAATCCAGTCGTAATAATTTTATTGTATGTAGTTTTTATTTTAAATTTTTATTATATAGTACTTCTGCTTTTCAAAGTGTTAACTGTTTTTTCGTTGTATTTGATCATGCTGCTGTAGACAGTCATTCGTCTATCTTACTACTAAATTGTTAAAGATGGAAGCTTTACGCATGTCTGTGTCTACTCAGGCACTGAGCTTTCGAATACTTGCTGAGAACCTACTGTGTACTGGACTGTTGGAAGCAGTGGGGATCCAGCAGCAGACCAGACAGTGCGCCTGCCCTCACTGCACTGACTCTCTGGTGGGAGGAGGCAGTTCATAACTTGGAAATATAGTGCCTGTTACACAATAGGCATAAAGTGAATATTAATTGAATTGAGAAGCACTGTGAGTTAGAGTGTGGAGTTTACATCTGTGGTTTTTTGTTGTTGTTGTTGTTTGTTTGTTTTTAAATAAAGAGGATACTGAGGATAGATGATTTATCCAGATCTGGTTAAAGATAAAACCCTATTTTAAATTGGATAAAATTTTTTAAAAGATTTATTTATTTATGCATGCAGGAACAGGGGTGTAGGCCAGAGGTGTGGGGGGTGAGAGGATTCACCAGAGACGGAGCGAGGTGCTCAACAGGCAGATAGATCCCTGGCTGGGAATCAAACTCATGTCTCAGTGGCTGGTGATAGCTTGCTAGCACTGCGACTTTAACCCCTGTGCTGCCAGGGAGGCCCTAAATGGATAAATTTTAATTTAACTGCATTTAATCTGATACTATCACTGGTTAATTTTTGTTATAGTCAGTGAATGTGTCTTTTGAAAAATATGACTTTAATTCTTATTTTTCTGTTATAATTTTTCATATCTATGTGAACAGTCATTACAATGGTTTAAGGCTTAGAGTCTTACATGTCATTGATGGCAACAAATCTAAGTCTTAGCAGGTGGCTGTATGGGAGAATGAGGTTTGTAATGAGTGTTGTCCTTAACAATTATTGATTACAACACTTTGTGGCTGCTGCCCTTGTATCTAAAGTACTAGTATTTTAATTGGTCATAAAAGTTATTTATAAGGAAGTAATTTACACGGCATACTTAGTTTTTAATATTCAATGAGAATAGCTGGTAAAGTTTCTTAGTTGTAGGAAATACAGTTTCAATATCTACTAATGTGACCAAATTATTTTTTCTTAGTCCTTTTCAGAACTTTTTGTTAAGTTTCTGGAAACAGAATCTCATCCATCTATTCCACCACCAAAGCTTTCTGTTCGTGATCTGAAACCTCTAGATTCACCAGGAAGAAGAAAACTAGATACAAATGTACCAGAAAGTTTTAAAGGTAAAATCAGATATTTATATCTGCAATTTAAAAATGGAGTGTTTAATTTATGATTATGTTTTACAATGATATTAACTTAGATTTTAGTGTTTTTGAAAATAGGTAATGATTTGTACTGAAATTCCAATAAAGCATTAACTTTTGACTTCCTGTATTTTTTTAGCAATCTGATATTTAATTGGTTTAGATTAAATCGCATGAAATAGTTTCCCTCTGTAAATCAGAAGAATTCCTCTCTGCAGCAGTCACTTTGAATTATCCTTCTTGGAGAAAGGGTAGTGAACTGATGACCTGCTTTCCTTTCTCACCAATGGTGCTTATTGCTAATCAGTTACAAGTGTAGTTTATACTTAGAGAAGGCTGATGTGAAAATCTGAGTGTTACACTCATTAACCACATCTTGGTATGTTAAACATTAACATTTTTTTAAGAGCAGTTGAGTAAACTGGCTTAGACGTCCAAGAATGTCATATGGCATTTGCTTCTGTTGAAAGATCTGCTTATAAGCAAGTGGCTTGGTGGTTCTACAGTGTGTGGACATGGTTCTCTAGTTCACTAGATTTTTTTTTAAAGATGTATATATTTATCCGTAGAAGAACTGGGTTATAGGCTAGGAGTGCAAGGGCTCACCAGAGACAAAATGGGGAGTAGAACAGGCAGATTTCCTGAAATACACTGCTAAGGAGAGCAGCGGGCGAGACAGCAGAGGTCTGCTGCGCCATGTGTGGAATCCAGCTCAGGCCGTAGTAGCAGTGATCAGTGATCGAGCTGAGACTTAACCCCTAGGCCACGAGGGAGGCCCCTTTCACTAAACTTTCATAAAAAACTTATGTTTTCTTTTTTAGAAAACTTTTATAGAAAATTTATGTAAAATCTATTTATTGTTTCGATAACAGGTTTGACTGCTAAATTGAGTGAAAAGTCTTAACTTCACGTAGTAGGACTAGGCTGCACTGAAAACACTTCTTGTTCATTAAGACAGTTGCCCCCTTTTCTCCTGCTCTCTCCCTCTCTCCCCCTCCCTTCCCCTTCTCCCCTCTGCTCCCTCTCTCTGCTTGTCGTCCCCCCCCCTTCATATTGAGGCGCTGCTGGCTTTTTTTGCATTGATCAGAGACAAAAGCCAGTGGTGGTCTGATCTGGATACATTTGCCTGAAAATAGCAAGCTTAGTCTTTGATTCTGGATTTGAAGAGTCCGGGCTGACTGAGTACCACCAGAAGCTTTCCCAGAGTTTGGAAAATGGGCACTCACAGCAAAGTACAACTTGGGGACTCAAGGGCGCCCCATGATAAGTATAGTTGATGCATTTATCTCAGTGCTTGCTTTGTTGTAGAGGCCTCTTTGATTTGAGTTTTCCATGGCTGAAGTGGGTGCCTTGGTCAGGTTACTTGTGTACCAACAGTGACGTTGTTAGCGGTCTCGGGTAATGAGGCAGCAGGACATTATATTCACTAGACATTAGGGCGTAAGCTAAGTGCCTGTTCCAATAAAAACGAATTGTTTAACCTGACTTTTCAGGGAAACAATTGAGCATTGTTCCCAAACATTTGAATGTCTAAAAGATGATTAGATATGTAATGCATTTACTGTTTCTTATTTTGGTAAATTAATATTAAACTGTTACTGTAACATGGGTGCCAGTTATTTTCATGGCTGTCATAATTATTTGGGGAAAACAGTTTCTCAGGTCCTTCTTTCAGGCGGATAGTCAGAGTGTACCTTGTGACATAGAAACTACCTTTGTAAAAGTTAAATGAAGTTTGTCAATTATATAACAGGTATTTAAACTTAAAACAGCAATATTAGCGTGTTTAATAAAGTATTAGCTATATATACAAATATTCTTTCCCCTTTTCTTTCCCCCACTCCTTTCTTACTGCCTAGTCCTCTTTCCCCGTCTCATGAGCCCTGCCTCTCAGCTCCACGGTATAGCAGCTGTGAGTTGAATTTATTTGGGGACTAAACATGGGAACTTAAAACACATGGATAGCACCGGTTTTTACTGAAAATGTTTCGAATTACTAGGAGTGAACTTTAATCAGATTTTAACGATACAGATTAATATTTATTTGTATTTAGTAATTAGTGTCTATTTGTACCTTCTCTGTGAATAACTAAGGAGCGCTCCAAAGTAAGTGTCCGACACCATGGTGGTGTGACCAGCAAGGTCGACTTACGTATGACAGTGGTAGTTAATTGATTATTTGTGAATATTACAGTGTTATTTATGTGCACAGTCTTGTTTCTATTTGACTTCTTTGTGAAGGTTAGTGGACTAAATAATTCATATTTTATCATTTAGATACAACAGAATCCAGGTCTGGTAGAAGAACAGATGTGAATCCATTCCTGGCTCCGCGTTCTGCAGCTGTGCCTCTTATTAACCCAGCTGGACATGGACCTGGTGGGCCTGGTCATCTTCTTTTGAAACCCATCTCAGATGTGTTGCCCACATTTACACCTTTGCCAGTGTTACCTGACAACAGTGCTGGAGTTGTGTTGAAAGACCTTTTAAAGCAATAGATGATTCTCAAGCCAGAGATGACATACATAGCACTTTACAGAAAACCCACAACACTACGTGTATGTACTTGATCACAAAGTGGCCTTTTGGAAAAAGTCATGTTTGTTGCAGTGTACATTCTCTAAATTTAATAAAAATATTCTTAGTACTTTAAGAAATGGCAGGTTTCACGGGAGGAAGCAATAGCTATATTACCTGCTTTTCCTCTCTCTCTGATTTGACCTAATTTAAGCTAGGAGAAGCATTTGGTCATTTGTTTTAATTTACAAAGTAAGTAAAATAAAAAGGCAAAATACTAGTAGCAATATATTAGCTCTTTAGTTCCTTCTCTGATTTTCAAGCTCATTTAAGCTAGAAACATGGTTTAGTATATTTGCTAAAGATAATAGAGATTTACAAAAATAATAGTGATGACTTCTGTGCCTAATGCAGAAAATTGACCTGAAGCACGTATTCTTCATGTGTCGCAGCCTCTGTGGAGGTCACAAGCGCAGGTGTCCCTGGGAGGCCCGGGTGTCCCGGTGTGCATTGGTGTGTTTGGTTCTGTGCAGTTTGATCACATGTGCAGGTTCATGTGTCCACCATAGTCCAGACATCGAGCAGCTTCGTCATAGGCGTCACCCCTTGTGACACCCTTTTATAATCACAGCACCTCTCCCCTGCCATGTGCACATCTGCCAGCCACCAACTGTGCTCCATCTTTATCATTTTGACATTTGAAGAGTGCTGTGTGTGGGCTCATACATTATGTTACCTTTTGAGATTGACTTGGTTCCGCTCACCACAATTCCCTGAAGATCCATCCACATTGCAGCACGTCTGGGCAATTTGTTGCTGCTTCATAGTTGAAAGTGTATTGCAGATGTGCTTTTGTTTTAAGAGCTGAGGTATCTTTATAAAGGTATCTTTAAACTAAAAGTTTGCTCACACACATTTGCACAAGTTTCATGTATAGGAAAGTAGTCAATCAATCATACAGCTGCGTTTTTATAACTAATGAGCAATATCACTGAGCACGACACCGCCTGCCTGTCTGAGGTGTTGATACGAGAGGTGCATTAATCCAGGAGTCATCGTTCTCATTGTTGTGGTCGTGGGAGCCATGAAATCACTTCAGCAACACCAGCGCTGGGCATTTGATACTAATGACAGCATTTTAGTTTTTTATAAACCTGTCATAAAAAATCCTAACTCGCAACTTAATTATATCAGGATGCTCATGGTTGATTCGTTGTTGAAGTTGTACATGTAAAGACATTTCTTGCAAATTTTGTGAATTTCAATATGCCTTGAAAATAGAAACATCTATATAACAAAGAAAGGTGAAAATGATACTAATCCAAATGTGTAAATAGGCCTGGCTGTGGCCAAAGGTAAATTTGGTTGTTTGTAAATTTTGCTGTGATTAACTGTATATTTTCTACTGTATTTAGAAAATTGGATGTCTTTATGTGTTGATGGATAAAACTTGTTTTTCTGAAGAATTTTAGAACTGAGACATTGCTGCCTCAAAACATCACCTGTCTCCTTAGTTAATTTATTTATGTTGCCACTCTTTATTTAGTACACTTTAAAGGAAGTTGTCGTACAAGTTCTATATTAGAACTGCCAACCTGCCTCATGTCTGTTCTGCCCATTATTATTTCTCTAGGAAATTATTACTTACAGATTTTTATATGATCCTTTCAAAGATACTTTCATTGACCATCCTAAATTATTTGCTGCTTGCCATTGAAGTTTCATTTCAGTGTGGAGCATCTGAAATAAAAGTTCCTAAGTTTAAAAATAAAACACATGATCCTTCATTTTGAAGAAATAGAACATGGAAAAAATTTTTTTCTCTTTTAATTTTGAGAAAGGAAATGCATGGTGGGCATATAAGTTACATCATATTTTAATTACCTTTTATGACATTTTGAGTTTTTCTTTTCCTGCTCAACAGTCTGTCCCTCCTCACCCCGTAGTTTAACATAAGTCTGAAAGCTGTTGTGGGTGGATTGTGTATCCACATGGCACGTGACCTTCCACGACTGCTATTTAAGTAAGTTCGTGCCCTTGTCCTAAAGCTGTAATACTCCACGTTCCAGTTGTGACACCATTGGCACTACCGCCGACTAGGATGCGTACTAGTGTTTGTTGATCTGAAGAGACAAACATCTCCATTTTCGAAACTAAATTATGTCAGAGATGAACCATCTGTACCAGGGATCTTCTGGGCGGCCATTCTGTGAGGCAGCGTATCTGATGAGTGATGTTAGCGGGAGGACAGCAGCAGCAGAGTTGTACCACAGTGTTTTGACTGCGGTAATTCTCCTGTTTCCTTCTCAAGAAACTTACTAGAAATTGTGGCTGAATTCTGCCTTAGCTGCCACAGTCTTCCATGACATTCCTCATGGTGTCAACCACTAGGTGTGATAGCAAATCCAGCCGTTGAATTTCATGTTCGTGTCGTTCCATATCATGTGGGTGTGCTTTAGTTCCTGCCGTTATTGGTTTAAAAGGGGTGGGGGGAACAGCACCAAAACGTAACAAAATATGGGGGGAAAGCAATGACTTTAATAAAACCAATCAACTAACATATCAAATACTCCCCCAAATAAAGGCTCCAGTTTGTCTGAACATTGTAATGGTTAATTGGAAGGAGGAGAGACGCAGTGACTTACCCGGTCAGAAGACATCGTGTCTTCAGGATGGAAGCGGTGAGCAGCACCCAGACAGTGCTTGTTCACATCATGCTCAAAGCACTGACTTTGACTCTTAAAGCTAATAATGGTTTTCATATCAAAGTATTGAAAACATCTTACAGCAACAAAAGTTCTTTAATTTTGTAAATATGAAGTGATATTTTGTAAATATGAAGTGATTCCTATGGAAAAAATAATGCACTTTTAATTCTGACCAAATTCCGACATTTGTGATTATTTACCCGTTTTTACTTTTCCACTTATGAAGGGTTCTCTTCCACTTAAAATTGACAAATTGAATCTACGTGTGGGAAATTTACAACCCAAACTTAATAAGGGGTTGTCTTTTATAGAGCTGAAATCAATGCATTTCTGAACTTCTCAGGAGCACCGCAAGGAATAAAAAGGAAAAAAAAAAACCTCCAAATAAAAATGATATATGTAAGTTGGCAATGTTTCATCCACAATAAAGAAAAAATTTTTTTAGTTAACAGCTGCTGACTTTTTCTTTAGAAGGGAGAGAAATGACTTACACATGTTGTTTATAGCAGCCGTGGATGAACCACCGAGGCTAATGTGTCCAAGTGTTGGCCGGATGTCTGCTGTTGGGAGACCATCTGAGCCTTGGAAATGTTAAGAATGAACAACTTGGTAGATGCTGGAGATTGTGTATGAAAAGGCCTGAGAGATGGTGGCCAGCCTTTGTTGGTGGTTTTTTTGCTTCCGAGGTGATAAGCATTTTATCTGCGAGATAATCGGTCATGTCTGTCTGCATTTTTTCCTTAGATGTGGGACTTGAATACTTGGAACTGTTCGTGTGGTAGCAGCGTTGGAAAGAACCTGGGCTTCAAAGTTGAAAGACATTGAACGCTGATTTTGACCATTTCTTGTGTGACTTTTAACAAAGTATTTTGACCACGGGACTGTTCTCACCACTGAAATTACACCCGTCTAGGAGCTGACGCGGTGGTGAGGGTCACGTGACTCATCCATTCATAATATTTATTAAATGAATAAATGTGCTCCTTGTGGAAATGTCCTGTGAGGACTGTGGTTCCGCACTGCCGAGTTGTCGTGATTACCACCAACAGCGGATGAGAATGTGAGGGGAGGAGGTTGTTGCTGAAGCCGGGAGTTGTTTCAGGAATGTAAGGAGGGGTCAGAAGTGTGGGGTGTGCTTGCTGCGCGAGGAGATAAATTTTAAGAGCAGTCCTCTGGAATTCAGGGCCAGGAAGTTGTTAGCTTTAACTTAGGGCAGAGCCGGGGGGATGGTAGGAGCAAATCCCTGTGGTCGAGTGCCTTGAGTAGGCGATGAGTGAGTAGAGGTAGTGTCTGCAGGCAGCTCTTGTGAGGCAACGAGGTGCTGGGAAAGGCATTAGTAGGAGACAAAACAGGTGGAGGGAGAATTGTTTTAAGCGGGGAGACTTGCCCTTGGGTAAGTTGAGGAGGGTGGAGAGAGGAATTCCTGAGAAAGGGCTCTGAGCACAGCTGGAGGGCTTGGCCTTGGACAGGAAGGACTCCTTTGCTGACACGAGAGTGATGGCGGGTGTGGACGATGGCAGATAGCAGGTGGATTGGGGCCGCGGGAAGTTGTGGGAATTTTCTTCTGTGAGGTTGGCATCCAGCTTTATCTGCTAAAATTGAAGGGGGCGGTGAGGCATGATCAGAATTGGGAAATTCATGGTCAAGTGGGAGGGGCAGATGCTTGTCGATTACTGGGGACGTGGGAGAAGCACCGGTGGGGCATGTGCCAAGTGCCGGGAGCCTGACTCGGGCCTGGCAGGCTATGGGCTGGGAGTGGTGGCTCAGCACAAGGTAAAGGGAGCAGCACTTAGACACGCTAGGTGGGAGCAAGCGAACCGATGTCAGGAGTCAAGCAGCTCAAAACGTTATCAACCTGAACCTTGTTTTCCTGTTCTTGGCACTTCGGTCATGTGAATATATGATCGATCTGAGGGTTTTGTTTTTTTATTAAATGATTCAGCTAATTTTTCTTTTAAGATTTTTATTGTTGTGTAGAAGAAATGGATGTACGCTAGAGGTGTAGGGGGCAGGGGGTGAGAGGATTCACCAGAGACAGTGGGGGACAGAAGGATTAACTGAAGTACACTGCTGAGGGGAGCAGCGGGGAGACAGGAGAGGTCTGCTGCGCCATGTGGGTAGCTCCCTGGCAGGGATCGAACTCAGGCCATGGCGGTGATAGCACTGAGATAACCCCTAGGCCACCAGGGAGAACCCCTATCCGAGGGTGTTACAGCTTATTGTCATAATTTAATACATCCAGTAAATGAATCCATTATCACAACAATACTTGTCTTGGAGATAAAAACTGATGTTAATAAATGATCATGCTGTGAAGAGGTCAGCCAGTCCTCCCTGCAAAAAACAAGTATAAACTAAAATTGTCCAGCCATTTGGGAACTCTGATTATTGATCAAAAACAGACAAATTTGAAATTGTTGGTATTTGAAAAACTTCCGGAGCTGCAGGTGACAACTGTCAGCGTTGGCATCTGTAAACGTACTGCCTGGCGCTCCCCACCCCAACAAACCTCCTGGTTTTTCCAGCACCAAGGAACATGCAAACCTTTGGCCACACACTGAGGGGCAAACTCAGTGGCAGGGGGAGCAACCCATGGCCTCTCAGTTAAACATAGCAAACCTGAAGAAAACTCAGCTTGGACCTATGCAAAGAAAATCATAAAACATTGTTAAAAGAAACAAGAAGACACAAAGAAATGGGTTGAAAGAATTAACATTACCAGGCCTTACAAAATGAACACTCATTCCGGATTGTTCTCCAACACCCAGAACGTACTCAGTCTCCCTATTTAGATCAGAGGTCTGTCTGCTCACCCCTCGGACCAGTTCAAATCAGGATCCGAACACGGTCCCAAACATCGCACTTGGTCGCGATGCTTCAGAGACAGTCCGTGCGCTGTGCTCTCCCTTCCTGCTCTACCAGCGTCCTGCAAACGGCCTTCTCAGCCTCCTTTGCTGGCTGGCACCCCGCTCAATTCTGCCAATGAGAAGCATTTATGGGAGGCTGGAGGGGCGGGAGGAGGCCGAGGTCAGGGTATTTTTCCCTGCTCGCTGCCCATGGCAGTGACTCTGTTACGTTGGTGATGCCAACTCCTCCTTCGGGCAGCAGCACTATGATTCCCCTTCTTAGAGGTGGCCCCGGCTCCGGGGTCCTTCAGCATCATCTTGTCCTTTGCATCCTCCAGCATGGGGGTTGCTTCCTGATGTTGTTTCTCTCTGGGTTGCTTCGACATTCCTTTTGTCTCTTCAGCACGTCGGTCACCAATTCCTTGTATGCAATTCCTCTGTTGAACTGCCTGGCATGGGCATTTTTTCCCGACCAGAACTTGATGGAGGCAGACATTTTTTTACACTTTAAAAAAAAAAAAAGTTATATCATTGATTCTTCTTCCTCATGTTTTTTGTTTTTTCATTTTTTCTGTTCTCTATATTTGTTGGCAAACTGGCAGATCTAGAGCCATGGCGACAGCCACCAGTTACATGTGGCTATTTAAATAATAATTTAAATAATAAAAAATGCATCTCGGTAGCGTTAGTCATGTTTCAAGGGCTTGGACACCACCGGGGCTAGTTGCTCCCATGTTGACAACACGGACATAAGGAACATTTTCATCATGGCAGAGAGTTCCAGTTCACTGGTCTCAAGGTCTGACTAGATTCAGAGTCAATACTTCAGCGAGGACACTTGGAAGAGAAGGCTTGAGTTGGACAAACGTCCCATGTCCACGTCCTTGTGTTCAGTTAAGTGCTGAAAATGAAGTTTCTCACCATGACCACCTGGGGTAGATGTTTTAATGTAGATTCCTTGTCCAGCTTCCCCTTCCCTGGATCAAAATCCCGGGGTAGTGCCTGTTGCATCTTGAGTAAGTCTGTTGCACGGTGACTTCTGAAAGCATTAAAATAACAGGACATGGAGGTGAACGCTTTCATCTTGTGTTCTAGCTGGGAACAGAACTAGGAAGGAAGTGACGCGTGCATAAGTGAACTGACTTAGGTAGCTGACGGTTGGGAGAATGAGCCCATGTCCAGAGAACAGTTGACATATTTAGAACAGAGTTCACCATTTATGCCTAACTCTCCTCAAATTTGCTCACATGCAAGTCTGTGATGGTTTTCACCAGCCCATGTGCAAGCTTGAGATTCTGCCTCTCCTACATTTGATGTTAAAATCCAATATGGAGCCTCCCCTGGTGGCGCAGCAGTTGAGCGCTGGGCTGTGAAGCTGCCCGCAGCCTCTGCAGCGCTGGTTCGATCCCCGGCCTCCAGCGAGGGTCCCACATGGCACGCAGACCTCTCCTGCCGTGCCCGCTGCTCCCCTCAGCAGTGTACTTCATCAGTCTGCCTGTTCTGTTCCCTGCTCTGGCTCTGGTGAACTCTCTCACCCGCTTCTGACTATAACCTAGTGCTTGTATAAATAAATAAATAAATAAATCTTTAAAAAAAAATAAATTTCAGAGGTATCATGCCTCTGAAATAATTTTTTAAAAAATCCAGTATGGTGATGTGGTATATGAGAGTTGTATATATTTTTCATTTTTATTCAGTAAAATGAAACGTTCACAGCATCATGTTCCCTCAAATTTTTGAGAAGGTTGATTTTGCTCATCTGGTAAACTGAAGCATCTGGGAGCCACCCTATCTTCTGTGAGTTGTAGTTAAGAATCAGGTCACTACCCATCATATTATCTTAAATTCATATTAAATATATTAAGTTTGCCCCAAATATTAATCTGTACTAAGTCTTAACAGACAAAAGCCAGAACAGCAAAGAGAAGAATGAAATTTGCGATTTTCTTGAGGGCACCCTGGGGCTCCAGGCAGCCTGTCACTGAGAGGAAAAATCCCCTATTGCACACGTGGTTATATGCTAAAGTCTCAGTCAGCTCACACAAGCTGTAAGAGAAGCCCAGGTGTTTTCATGATTCACTGAATTTCCTGAGAATTCCAAGTATGTGCAGAAAATCCTGACATCCTTCAACCAGTTGGTTGCATTAAATACAGTCAGAGATGAGACACGTAAATGGGAAAAAAATTCTGGAGAAGTTAGGGAACTTGGGTTCTAATCCCTCGTTTGCTTCTGGTTATATGATGTTGGGGAAATCCATTTCTCTGGGACTTGGTCTTTGCGTCTGTACATTAGGGGGTTGCAGTAAATGATGTATAAGTTCAGGACTCAGTCACCAGCTCCTGGCAATGCCTTTTTATTATATCCCCAAGGCCCCTGGCGGCCTCCCTTCGCCTGTGCACCTACTTGCCCTGCTGTCCGGTCACTGCCTCCTGGTTAAATAAATACGTTAATAATAACATTTCCTAACCTTTACTGGGGGCCTGCTGTGTGTGCCTGGGTCCCGGCTAGGTCTTTCAGAACACTCTTTCCTTTACAGGACCATGATATATTTTTATCCCCATTTTGTTGTTTATTTTTATTTATTTTAATCATTGTTCATTTTTAAACAATATTTGCTTCCCCCCACCCCTCAGGCGTAGTCCCCGTGGAATGTCCCCCAAGGCACCCGCGCACATCACCCCAGTGCCCTGGGCTCCTCCCTCCCTCCCTCTGCTCCCTCTCCCGCCTCCTCCCCTGCAGGACGTCTCTGATTCATAATTGTCTGTTTTCGCTTTCTTGTGTTTTGAACTTTTTACCCCCATTTTGTAACAGAAAGTGTGAAGCTCAGCAAGGTGAGCAACTTGCTTCAGGTGCTGTATCTGCCAGGGTTTTCCGGAGAAACAGAACGAGTCTTTTTAAAGGTCATTGTATGTTGGACATAAGCCTGACGCGGAGCAGAAACCACAGGGGACGAGACGAAGGAATCCACATGCATAAAGAGACAAGATGTATGTGTTTCCAGAAAGGTCCGAAAATCAAAGGACAAATGGAGGAAAATATCTGCCATGTCCATGAAAATGGAGAAATCTCTTCACTCTGGAAATAAAAGTGGGCAAAGAAAGCGAGCGGGGCTGTTTCGTGTGCGGCTGTGGTCCCGGGGCCGTGGGGTGGGCGAGTTACTAGGGAGATGTTGGAAATAGCTGGGTCAGGGTGGGCTTTGGACACAGCGACAATCAGGAGGGCAACTCTTCCTCCACCCCCACAGCCACCCGGGGGGGACAGGGAACCCCAGGAGCAGAGTATCCTCCTGCCCAAGGCCGGCCGGAGGGAAGTGGCAAGCCCAGGACAGACGTCAGACTCCTGTTGCCGCCTTGTTTTCTCCCCCTCCCCACGCCACAGTGGGAGACACCTCGGCCCGAGATCATGTCAGCTTTTCTCCAAGTTGCTCAACTTGCTCTGGTGGAAAACAGGCAGTGATTTCCTCTCCCGCCTCACCCTGCAGGCAGGTTGACCATAGGTGAGGTAACATCTCCCCACCCCACCAAATGCTCCCCGTAAATAGATTTTTCAATTCTATGAGGCTCGCTTTCGAGTGGGTCATCCACGCTGCCCGCGCCAGGGCACCTCATGCCCGCAGGTGCAGCCAGGCCCGAGCTCTGCCCTCCACCTGCTGCCAGCCGCCGCCCGGGTGGGGTCTCCCGGGGACAAACGAGAACGGGCGTCTGGGCACTTTCCCGGCTGTAGTAGGGCTTGCTGAGGGGTTCAAGGCGAACCCCCACCTTGAAGAAGGGACTTGGACTGCAGCCAACCCACTTGTCTTTTATAGAAAAGTGGCAAGGTTTCATCTGATAAAGGGTTCAGTGGGAGCGAGACTGTCATTATCCATCAGTGAACCTTCCCAACTGTCCCAACTTCACTATCAAGAAATCACTTTTGAGCAAGATCTTTAAAATTAATTTATTTTATTTTTTTTTTTTTTATAATAGAGGCATGTTTTTCTTTATTTATTTGTTTGCTTGTTTGTTTGTTTTGTTTATACATGCACTGGGTACAGTCAGAGCGCGGGAGGGTGAGAGGATTCACCAGAGCCAGAGCGGGGAGCAGAGCAGGCAGAAGGACCGGGGTACACTGCTGAGGGGAGCAGCGGGCGGCAGGCGAGGTCTGCGCGCCATGCGGGACCCTCCTCCGGTGACCGGGGAGCAGCCGGGGATCGAACCGGCGCTGCAGAGGCCGCGGGCAGCTTCGCAACCCAGCGCTCTACCGCTGCGCCACCGGGGAGGCCCTAAAATTAAATTTTTAAAAAAGTAATTTTTTAAAAAAGATTTTATTTTTATTTATTCAAGAGCCGGGGTACAGGCCAGAGGTGCAGGGGGTGCGAGGACTCCCCCGAGACGGAGCGGGTCGCAGAACAGGCGGGTGCGCTGAGCTCCCTGCGGGGGGAGCAGCGGGCGGTGGGGGGAGCAGCGGGCGGCGGGCGAGGTCTGCCGCGCTGCGTGGGTAGCTCCCTGGCCGGCCGGGACTCGAACCCGCGCTGCAGAGGCTGCGGGCGGCTCGGGGGGGCCCCTGAAGTTAAGTCCGTCTGACTTTGTTTTCCTGGGCTTGGGCGAGGCGGCCCCAGCGTCGGGGGAGCGGGCGGGGGGCTGGCGGCCCCGGGGTGCTGGGAGCGGCGGGCGCGGGGGGAGTCCTGGGGGCTTGCGGGGCGCAGCGGCGCGTGGAGGCGCCTCGGCCGCCGCCGCACCCCGGGGTGCCGCCCCCCGCCCCCCTCCCCGGGCCCTGCCCGGCCAGCGGCGTCAGCCCGGCCCGCCGTCCCCCCAGAGCCGGCCGGGCCCCGCCCCGCCCGCCCCGCCCCGCCCCCGCCCGCCCCCCGCGAGACGTGGGGCCGGGGCGGCCGCCCGGCCGGGGAGGCCCCCCCAGCCGGCGCGCGGCCCTGGCAGGCGCCCCGAGATCGCCGCGCGTCTGGCCGGCGGGGCTGTAATCCGAACCAGCTGCGCGGCGGCCGCGGCCGCCCTGGGATGAGGAGCAACTCGCCGCGCGCAGTCCTGCGCCCGCCCGCCCGCGCCCCGCGCCCGCCCCGCGCCCCGCGCCCGCGCCCGCGCCCCGCGCCGCCATGCCCGCGCTCGGGAGGTAGGTGCCGCCGGGCGGGGCGGGGGCCCCGAAACCCCGCGAGCCGCCCGGGCCGGTGCCCCGCGGGCCGGCCTCGAACCGGCGTCCCCGGCGGCCCGGCGCCTCCCCGCGGGCCTGGGGGCGGCAGAGCGCGGCCCGCGGGGGGACCGGGCGGGATCCGGGGCCGCGGCGGTGTCCGCGCGTCGCCCCCGCACCCCCGCGGGGCCCGGCCGCGCCCGCCGTGCCTGCCGTGTCTGCCGGGGGCTCGAAGCGCGCAGCCCCGGGGTCCGCCCGGAGAGCGGGGGCCGCGCAGAAGCGCCTGCGAGCCCGGGGTCCCGTCCCGGGGAAGCGGCACTTCAGGGGGGCGCCGCGGGGTCTTTCCCCAGCGGACGCCGGAACATGCAGCTGCTTCCAGCTGTGTGTGCATGTCTGTGTGTGCATGCGTGTGTGCGTGTGTGTGCGCGTGTGCATGTGTGTGCGCGTGCGTGTGTGCGCGCGTGCAGTCGTGCGTGTCCTGAGAACCCCCTGGTACTGCTGCCATCCTGGGCCGGGACGGCGCTTCCCTGACAGCCTCAGACTCGGTGGGTCTCCCGGCCCCCCTCACCGAGTGGGATGAGGCATCCGATGGGTGGACCCCCTCTTGCAAAAGTTCCGGGGGACAGCCGTGACAGCAGGGGACCCCCAGTAGCCCTGCAGTTGGCTTACTTTGGGGCCGTCTAGGGTTCCTCATGACAAGGTGTGGCTGCTTAGGACACGGTAAGAGCCGCCGGCTGCCCGGGCGTGATTTCCTCTTCAGAATCTTCTCAGTTTGGCTGGAATTTTCTTCGCCCCCAGACCCAGCCGTGGCCCCTCCGGGCGGCTGGGCGGAGGCTGGAGCTCCCGCGGGGGACCTGTCTCAAGGGGCCTGGGGAGCGGGGGGCAGCGGGGTCACACGCCTTGCCCGCTGGGCTTGAGGCGCACGGCCTTGTCAGGCTGTTCCGTCTCCAGCACCAGTGGGGCTGAGTTTTATCACCCCCCGAAGGAAACTTCATGTGAAGAAACAGAAAAACAGTGAAATTCGTAATATACAGCCTGGAAAACAAATTTGTTATTCTTCCATCCCTTCCAGATAGAAATCTGGTCTTTGCAACTATCAAATCAAATGTCAAAAGCCCTGGGATTTGGCTCTGCCCTGTAGAAGGTCGGCGCTGTCTCCGGCCTTCGAGAACCTGGCTCCTGCCGGCACTTAGACGAAGTGAAAACCTGTGGACTCTTGGGGGGTGGGGGGTCTTTATTTTTTGGAAGTGGCTTGTATGTACCTCCTAGCATCAGGCTCTCCTCCCTCTGGTCGTCACCTTTACTTGCCGCCCACCAAGCCTCGGGCTGCTGAGTGAGAGGATCCTTGCATCACGGAGTTGAGAGTTTTGTAATCTCTTGCCTACAGTTTTTATAAAGGGAGGGATTGGAAGATGGGGGGGGGTATGTTGGGCGCAACAGGCCATGAATCCAGCCGTGTCCCCAGGTTTACTGCCCTCCTAAAGACGTCCTCAAGGTCACCTCCTCCAGGAAGCCTTCCCTGCCTGGCCTCCCACAGCCTGGCTCTCAGGGACTCACCGCATCCTTCTGTCGTCCTTCACACTTCTGTCACCGCATACTTCTGTCGTGCAGACACCGATTCCTGCGGCTCGTCTTAGTTGTGTCGCTGTTGCAGGGTCCTTTCAGAATACAGGGGTTCAACACTTAGGGTCATGCCTGCAAGGAGTTGTTGCTCAAAGAGATTGTTCTTGAACTGAATAATAGAACCGAATCAAGCTCTGCGTGTGTATAGCTTCTGTTCTTTTTTCCAGCTTCAGCACTGGTAGATGCTCAATACCTGTCGCACGGTGGTGCAGCCAATCTCCAAACCTCTCTTTATCTTGCCCACCTGCAGCTTTGCTGCCCCCACTAAGCGACAACCCCCAACCTCCCCGGCCCAGGGCAGCCCCGGTCCCTCCGCTTTCTGCCTCTGTGATTCCAACTGCCACGGTCCCTCCGGTGAGTGGAATCGTACAGTATCTGTCTTTCTGTGACTGGCTTATTTCATTAGGAAAAGGTCCTCAACATCACCCATGTGGTCGTAGGTGTCGGAATGTCCTTCTGGAAGGCGAAATCATGTTCCACGCATGCACGGGCCACGTGTCCTCAGCCTTCGCCCAGCAGCGCTTGGGCTGCTGCTGCTGCACCTCTGGCCTGTCGTGCCGAGTCACGTTAGGAAGGCAGGCGTGCCGCGTCCCCGAGGTCCCGTTTTCAGTCCTGTGGACACACGCCCAGAAGCGGAGTGGCTGGGTCGCGGGATAATCCGTTTTCAGTCTTTTGAGGACCTTCCACCCCCTGTTCCGCAGCAGCTTGCACGGCGCCCCGTCGCCGTCAGCCGTGCAGGGGGTTCCAGGCTCTCCCGTCCCCGCCACCCTTGCTGTCCTCTGTGCTCTTCCCACTCTCGCCGTCTCGACGCGGGCGACCTGCGCCCGTCCGGTCTCGTGTCAGCGGCTCGTGCTGGTCTCGATCTTCCGGCCCGGGAGGTAGAAAGCCCCGTCGCGGGTCGGCTTGGCGGGGTGGACGCCGAGTCCGCTGCTTCTCGACTCGTCCTCCAGGGTCTGGTGCCCGGGCCCCCTCTCGGCCAGTGGGATGCGCTCGCTTCCCGACACGCGTGTCTTCCGTGGCCTTAGCGCTCCCCGTGGGCGCGTTTCCGTCGTCGTTGGCGGGCGAGGCTGGCATCCTTTCCGAAGACAGTTCACAGCCCAGGCGGCGCGCCCGGGCAGGAGGCGGAGGCCCGCGGCCTGGTCCGCACAGTGTCACCAGCACAGCGTGGCTTGTCCACTCTTCTTTGAAGCGGCAAAACCCTTTATTTAGAAAAGGTCACTCGACGTGCTCAGTGTGCGAAACCAGCACAAGGGCTGGCTTTGTCCGGGATGTTGGGGAGTCAGGACCCCCCCAGCCTCTTCCGGTGCACCCCTCCCCTGCCCTCCTTTACAGGCACAAGGTGAAGGCACCAGTGTAAAATCAGGGGCGCCTGGAGCGCCATGCTGACCCCAGACGTGGGTCCCGGTCGCATCTTGGGCGCTGACAGGGGCTTCTTCTCTCCACAGGCTTCTCACCGTCACCGTCCTGGCCCTCTGTCTTCAAAAGCCCGGGAATGCGCAGGTGAGCCTTTGCTCGTGTCATGATCTCCAAGTGTGCTACAAGCCAGAGGGTGTCCGGCCACGTACTGCAAGTCCTCGGATTGTGGAGGAGGGCGGGGCCGCACCTGGACCCAGGTGTCTGGCTGTGCAGAGATTGCAGGTGCACCCCAGGGGTGTGACTCGTCCCAGGTGCGGTCCTTCATCGGGGCTGGCACCTCCAGGTCCTGGCTCCCAGCCGCGGCCCCTTTTCGTGACGCCACGCTGCCCCGTCGGTGCCCCTCAGGGGTCTTGACTTTGCAGATCTTAAAAGGTCAAAGGTTCTCCAGCGTTTCCAGGTGGTGGGACCCCTGTGATGCCTGCTTGAGGCCCACAGGAAAGGGGGCGTGTGGGGGGTGGCCACTCTAGGAAGTGGAAGAAAACGTGCCCACAGGCAGCATGGGCCGCAGCCGCCCGACCCGCGTGGGGCGAGCCCCTCAGAGGCCCGTGCAGGCGGAGGTGATGCTCCCATCGCTGCCCACAGCATCCGGGACTCTCCAGAGCCCGAGTCTGTGTCTGCAGGGGACAGGTGGGCCCAGCTCCCCTCATGATCTGAGCAGGGCCGAGGGGCTGTGGGGCCGGAAGGGAGTATTTTTCCTCCTATAATTGTGAATTTTGAAATGCTTTCTGACCAAAGAGCCAGAGAGGATCCTCATAAGATTAGCAAAGACGTTTAGACCCCGGAGGCACCCGGTGGCCTCTAACCCAGCCCCCCGACAGATGAGGCATTGGGCCCTAGAGGCGGTGGTCCTCACTGCGTTGACCTCGCTCACTGACTACGCCCACACTTTCAGCCTTTACAGCCACAAGAAGTAAGTACTGTCACCCCATTTTACAGAGGAGGAGACTGAGGCCTAGAAAAATTGTGGAACGAGGGGCTCCAGTGAGAATTTGAAGCCAGGTGGGCCACGCTCCGCACCTGGTCTGTCCCCTGGCTCCTGGGCTTTATGGCACAGCCTCCTGGCTCAACTGCTTTGCTTGTGCCCCAAGGCCTTAAGACACCTGCACCCCTTCCGAGGAAGTAGACTCAGTCTATTGTCTCCACAAAGCAACAGGCAGCTCAGGGGAGCCTGAACCCCGAGGGATAAGCCAGGGAGGGGCTTCCGCAGTCAGACACACACCTCCTGGGCTTGTTTCTATAGACCATCAGTCTCCAGCGTTTTCCCAAAAGGCTCACAGATTTGCCACTTCCAAGACAGTTTTTTAAATGCATGATGTTTCACTGAAGTTGTTCGTGAGGCTTTCAGCCCCAGGGGACTGTTGAGCTCTATTTCTGGAAGCATCTTTGTGTAATTGTCTTGCTGAGGTTCACAAAGGAATTTCTGCAATTCTACTGTTCTTAAAAAACTGTCACTGGAACTTTTTATGTACAGACCTCAGAATCGTGTAGAGGAATTCACAGAGGGCACAGAGCTCATCTGGGGCACTGACAGGGTGAGGTTAAATAGCACCCAAAGAAAGACAATGCCCTAAAAAGCAGTCAGATCCCTTCCCAGAAGGGAAAAACATGGGGCTTGCTGGTGGGGTGGATCAGATGGGGTTATTCCCTTTGTCACTAGAGCTCAAAGATAACCATCCTCCTGATCACCATCCTCCACAAAAGGCGGATTTGAAGCGGGGGTGCAGGGAGCTTTGAAAATGGGACCAAGTTTAAAATGATTGTAACACGCAAAACACAAAAGGACGAATAGGGGCTACACCAGAGGCGTTCGTATGACCCGCGCCTGTTTTACTTTCCTCCATTTCCCAGCATTTCTGTGGTAGAGTTACAGCTCTTTCTTAGTGTGGAAAAAGGCTCTAACACGACCGTGCTTCTTGTCTCCTCTTCCCGCAGCAACAGTGCACCAACGGGTTCGACCTGGACCGCGCGTCGGGACAGTGTCTAGGTACGAGGCTGCGCGGGCCCTTCGGGGTGGGCTTTCGTGACCGCTTCCCTGCAGGGCCCCTTCCCTCCGCCTTGGTCCCGCGCGGTCAAGCCTGTATTAACCGTGGAAGAAAGAGCGACACGGGATGCTGGAAACCAACATCCTTTCCTGGGTCACCTTTTTGTGTGTCTAGCGCCCGACTAAGAAGGGTGAGGGGTTAAAGATGAGTCACCATCCCTCTCTCCTCGGGGAGCTCGGCATCTGTGTGTCCCGTGATTGCCATAACAGACTGGCGCACATGTCATGACTTCAGCAGCACCAATTAATTATCTCACAGGTCTGAAGGTCAAAGGTCCTCAGGGATCGGCCAGGCTGAAGTCAAGGTGCTGGCAGCGATGGATCCCTCTCTGGAGGACCTCGGAGTAATCCATGTCCTCGCTGGTGGGCCTTGATGGCAGAGTTCAGCTTCTTTCATTTTTTAAAAATTGAGACATGACTGAGACACACCAGCGCGCGGGCGGAAGGCGTGCTGAGCGTTGGTCTGCTGCACATGTGTGAGGCAGCGTGGTCGCCACGGTAGCATCTGCTGGTGCCTCTGTCACGCCACATAGTTACTATTTCTTTTTTGTGGGAAGCACATGGAGCATCACACAGTTCAGCATTGTTAACGCTAATCTCAACGCCGTGCGCTAGACTCCAGGACTTGGTCTTCTTCTCACTGGAAGCTTGTGCTGTTCGGCCAGCATCTCCCCATTTCCGCTCCCTCCTGACCCTGGTAACCACTGTTCTGCTCTCTGTAAGGTCAAGCGTATTAAATTCCTCCCACAAGTGAGGTCATGCACTAGTTGTCTTTCTCTGACTTCTTTTACTTCGCATCAGTCTCTCAGAGTTGCTATAAATGGCAGGCTTTCCTTCTTTCTCTTGATTGAATAATAATAATAATAATCCATCTTAGGATGTTTCCAGATCTTGACGAATGTGAATAAAGCTGAAACATGAGGATGCAGATATTTCTTCAAGATTTAGTTTTCATTTCCCGTGGTTGTATACCCAGAGGTGGAATTGTTGGATCCTAATACAGTTCTATTTTTAAAATTTTGAGGAATTTCCATACCGCTTTTCACAGTGCCTGCACTCATGTACATTCCATAGAATCCAGTTTCCTGCAGCTTTAGCTCTGAGGCCTGTTTCCTTGCTGAGGGCCTTTGCCAGTCTCTAGAGGCCGCCCTCATTCCTTGGCTCATGGCCTCCTCTTCAAAGCCAGCACCATGAGTTACAGCCATCACATGGGTGAAACTTGGCTTTTTCTGTTGCATCTCTCTGGCCAGCCTTCTGCCTCTTCTTCTTCCACTTTGAAGGATTCTTGTGATCACTCTGAGCCCACCCAGATAATCTCCCCATCCTGAGCTCAGATAATTAGCAACTTTAATCCCGCGTGCTACCTTCTTCCCCTTTGCCGTGTGACTTAACAGGGTCACAGGTTCCAAGAATAAGGATGAAGATGTTTTGGGGTAAGGTGGGGGTGCTGTTCTCCTAGCACACGATCTAATGGGTGAGCTACACCAAGACAAAGTGAACTCTATGGGGTGGAATAAAATCATTGCCAAGTCAGGGGGAAAGCAGTGGGCCCTATAAAAGTGGGGGAGAGAGTGACACCTTCAGTCTGGGGCCAATAAAGCAAGTCTTCAGGGAGGTTACATTTGAATTGGGTTTTGAGGGATGAGTAGGATCCTGAGAAATGGCATTCTAAGTGGAAGAAACAGCATCAGTGAAGACCAGAGTGGAAAGAACTCTTGGAGCATAATTTGTTGTGGCACATAACGTATATAAAAAGAATAAGCTGGGTTCTCTGCCTGCCCCCCTGGGATTTGTTTAGCTTTTAACTATATTTGCTTTAGGTCTTCCCTAAGTTTATATCCACTAAGAACAGAGAGGAGACTTTGCTCAAAAAAATGATGAGCGATGAGGCATCGGCCCCCATAGAACATCTCAGTTTGCCCTATGATGTGGCGGTGGGTGAGGAGGGCCAAGGATGAGGAGAGGGGCAGCAGCCTTAGTTTCTGGCCCACCAGTTTTTTGCTTGTTTTTGTGGAGATAGCGTTACTTTACAACACCATCTAGGTTTCAGGTGTACGAGTTCTCATTCCAGAAACTACACATTTCATACCACACCCACAAATGTCAGGTCACCCCAAACTACTCCTCCCCTTCCCCTCTGGTCACCCCCATTTTTATGGCAGAGTCTAAGGATTTATTTTTGTTTTTGTTGCGTTTGATTGATTTTGCTTTTCTTTATATTCCACAAATGAATGAAAATGTCTGATATTTGTCTTTTTTGCTTTTGATTTATCCATCCATGTTGTTGAAAACGGCAGGTGTCATATTTTTAATGGCTGAGTAATATTCCATTGTGTATCTATACCACATCTTCTTAATCCATTCATCTGCCGTGTCGTCCAGCACTTGGGTTGGTCACGTGACTTGGATGTTATGAATAGTGCTGCAACAAACACAGACCGTGTATACCCCTTAAATTCATATTTTTATATTCTTAGGTAAAAACCCAGAAGTGGAATTGATGGATCACATGGCAGTTCTAGTTTTAATTTTTTTTTTAAAGATTTATTTATTTATACAAGCACTGGGTACAGTCAGAAGCGCGGGAGGGGGAGAGAATTCACCAGAGCTAGAGTGGGGAGCAGAACAGGCAGACTGACGAAATACATTGCTGAGGGGAGCAGCGGGTGTGGCAGGAGAGGTCTGCGCGCCATGTGGGACCCTCGCTGGCAGCTGGGGACTGACCTACCCCACTTAACCATGATTTCAGGCTAACTGCTAGAGAACAGAGTCTTCTGAGCCTCAGTATTTCCCTCTCGCGAGGTGAGAGCTGGCATGAGGTCTCACGTGAGGTGGTTGGGGTGAGCTGTCAGGATTCAGGCAGATGTTCCTGAGCCTCTGTCCAACATGGAGCAGACCCTGAGGCTGGTGAGCTGGCCCAGTGTATGGGACCGGGTGGGCTGCTCGTGCAGGGTAAGAACACAGGCCTCCCCTGTCTACACTCTGGCAAGGCCGATTGCTAAGGAACCGACCTCTCCTCTCCAGGTCTGACAAGCAGAGCACCGGCCTGGCTGGAAATGAGCCCAGCTTGGCATGGTGCGAGCTGGCTTCACAGTCAAGCTCCGCTCTCTCAACAAGCAACTAGCTCTTGACTCAGCCTTTCTTTCTTGTTGCAGGCGACTCTTCCCTGCCCAGCTGTTACTTAGAGTAGAAGCGGATGGTTCTTAGCTCCATCCTGATGTTCCCACAGTGTAGTTTGGGCACAGAACAGTATCTGAGATGTCTTTAGACCGCATGCCCACAGATACATATTTTGTTACCTTTTTTTTTTTCCTATGCATATTTATTTATTTATTTATTTTTTAAAATAATAAATTTTATTTTTATATTCCCCCATACAATTGCAAACCCCCCATTCTGACCCCAATCCCTCCCCTCCCGCCCCCCACCCCCCAAAAAGTGTCTCTGGCTCATAGTTTTTTGTTGATTTTGATTTTCTTTTATGCCAGTTGATAGTATTTTTCATTTGGTGTCATCATATAAGATTAAAGAAATACTCTGACTTGGGTTTCAAATGTGAGTTCATCTAAAGAGAAGAATTAAGTTTTGGTGGCTATGGCCCGGATGGTGACGGTGGTATTTGAATGGCTGATGCTTGGGTGACACGGGTCAATTTGGTTCGGTGCGGCCAAGTTACCTGCTGGGATTACCTGCTGGTGTTCAAGAGCAGATCCTATGCTCAGACTCAGACCCCCAGAGTGTCCTGGGGCCCTGCCTGGCCCTCTTGATGCAGGGCTCTGCTTAAATATGTGCCGTGCACAGTGTGGACACTAATGCTCATCTTTCTGTGGCTTCCAGATGTCGATGAATGCCGGACCATCCCTGAGGCCTGCCGGGGGGACATGATGTGTGTTAACCAAAATGGCGGTTACCTATGCATTCCCCGAACGAACCCGGTGTATCGAGGGCCCTACTCCGCCGGCTCCTCCTCCTACTCAACGCCCTACTCAGGGCCGTACCCAGCAGCTGCCCCGCCGCTCTCACCTTCAGCCTCAAACTACCCCACGATTTCCAGGCCTCTCATATGCCGCTTTGGATACCAGATGGATGAAGGCAACCAGTGTGTGGGTGAGTGGCTCGGCCTCTTAGGTTTCCTCTCCATCGTGCCCTGGTGAAGGCGTTGTCCACACCCAGCAGGTCCCCCCAAGTGGGGCATCAGCTGCCATTCAACACACAAGTGGGGTGGCTACTTTCTACCTAATCCTTTCACTCGGCAGCCCGTGTCTCCGGGAAACCCCCCGGGGGAGCTTGGTTTGCTGTCTCGTTCACAGCTCTCCAGAAAGTCCATTTGCTTTTCTTTATTTTCATCTAGCTATTGGTTCATCCATGGGCCAGTTGCTTGTATATATTATATATCCATTTCAAGATCAAGCTCATATTTTCTGTGACAGTAGGAAATGCATCTGGTCAAATGCGGTAAATGAATTTCAGAGAGAACATCTAGAAAGGACCAGAGCTTTCTCTTCAGTGCCTCTCACCTGTGATCAGAGCAGATGATCCTGTAATTAAAAAAAAAAAAAAAAGAGGCCCAAGGCCATGTGTTCTGGAAAGAAAGTGGATTGCTTCTGTGGGTACCAAGGCCCAAGGGAGCCTTGCTGATGGGGACATGTGGTAAATTGACCTCTGCACGCAGGTTATGCCTTGAGGGCTCAGAGGACCTAGAGCGTGGTGTGGCCGATGCCCCGGGGAGATCTGGTGTCCCTTGGCCAGTGGCCTTTGAGGAGGGTTACCCGAGATCCTCCCTGGTCTCTTTGGTTGTGGTTGGGCCTGAACCTTGTGTTTGTCTCTAGCTGTAGAAGATGGTCTAGCGCCATCATTCTCTAGAAGCGTCTTTGACCGTGTGCCCCTCTACAAAATATTTTTGAACCTGGATTCTCATTATATTCGTGTTTGTAAGTTACATGCGTATCTTGTTATATGGCTTGATGAGCATAAAGCATCCATAAGAAATAGAAAAAAATTGAAAAGAGGCGATAACATACATACGAACTGAAGTTTGAATATTCCCTTCCTGTCCTCCCAGCGCGTGGAGAATTCTGGCCTGATTGGTGAGATGTGCTCTCTCTCCTCTCAGCGCTCTGGAGTGCTGAGCTGGTTGCTCTGTCCTGTCTTCTGTGCACGCCTGCGGATGCATGTTTATTTCTACCTGGATATGTAAATAGCGTGCATGCAAAAGTCAGAGCTGCAGGGAAAATTGGACACACCGAAACCCATGTTTCCCCAAGGATGGGGCATGTGTGTGTGTGTGTGTGTGTGTGCGTGTGCGCACGCGTGCAGAGAGAGAGAGAGGAGGAAAAGAAGAGGGCGTGTAACACTTTTAGGACAGACAAGCTTGCTGAGCGTGCACGCCCCGTCGAGCATGGGCCGAAGCCTTGGTGGAGAGAGTCACACGTTCCTTCGGCGCTTCCTTGTAGCGAGCAGCAGAGCCATTGTCACTGGAAGGGGCGTCTGCCACCCTTCACCTCAGCCTCTTTATTTTACAGAGAAGGGAACATGGACTCCAACAAGCCATGTAAGTGCAGAGGTGGGGTGGGGGTCCAGCTCTCCCATCATCCTGATCCCCCCATCACCCCGCTCATCTGGCAGAAAAGAGGTCACCCCCTGGGCCCCGCAGGGAGCTGCGGCTGGGCGAGCGCCGCTCTCCCCGGTTGTCGTGGGCAGGGTGCGCGGAGGGACTGCGGGCGCGCGCACACCTTGAGGTGACAGGTGAGGACAGTCGGAGTCCTGCAGGCTGGAGGAGGGTCCTGGGGGGCTGGGATCAGCCTGCTCTACCTCTGTGGAACTGGCGGAAATGGCCGCAGGGCTCTCCAGGGCGCCCCTCAGACCCGCCCTCAGACCTCTTTCCAGGACCCGGCGACCTTGAGAATAAGGACACGGCTGGGAAACCGATTCAGCTCCGGTCCCTGTGACATCATGCAGTTTTATGGCTCCAAACCTGTCACACGGGAGCTGCAGAGCCTTCATAATGGGCCTTTATGTAAGAAGAATACAATCTAGCATCCCCGGCGAGGGCTGGCACGGGGCCCGTCCGTTTCCAAAACGTCCAGCATTATGCATTCATAAGTCTCGGCTCTCTCTCACTTCCCGTCACCCCACCCCAGCTTCCTGAGGTGCGGAGGTCCTTCTGGGCATTGTGAGAGGCGGCGGTGTGGCAGGGGCTAAGGAGGGCCAGAAGGGGAGTCTCTCTGCCTCATTCTCCCCGGGGAGCAGGGCAGCCGGGCCAGAGGCTGCTGCGCGGGGAGCTGTTGAGGAAGAGGGACAGGGCCTGGGGTCTGAGGAGGGAGACTGTGTTTCCAGAGCTTTGGTCTGGTCTGTGGAGGAAGCGTGGCATGAGCTGCGTGACGGGAGGGCTTGGGCAAGCTCTCTGGAGCCGCAGTGTTCTGGGAGGGGAGGACAAATCCACGGCAGTCTTCTCCTCATCGAGATCAAAAATGAGCAGCAGCAGCAAGAGCAGTGATGGCGAACGCTTGCCCGGTGCCGTGCGCAGGGGCCGCGAGTGAACACGCCGACCCCTCGCCCTCTGCGGTGGGACCGTGACTGTCCTGGCTCCAGGCGGACGCAGAGCACAGAGAGGTGGAGACCCGCAGAGTCGTGCAGCGACGAGGGCCTGAGCCGGGATTCGAACCTGAGGGGGCTCGGGAGGGCACCACACCCGGGCTAGGGAGCCGCGCTCACGGCACAGGCTGCACCACACGCGCTGCCGCTCGCGGCCAGTTTGCTTTAAACGAAAACTCGTCCTGCCCCGCTGATGCCCGGGTGAGAGCTGGACAGTGACACCATCAGATGTCCCCGGGTCAGGAGAACCGGAGGCTGACAACGTGATCAACACCAGAAGCGTCAGCCGCACCGGGCTGTCCTGACGGGCGGTTTGCTCCTGACGGTCTTTGTGCACCTCGTCACAGGAAGGGCAGCTGGGGGGCGAGAGGGCAGGGGTCTGCTCGGGTGCTGGGCCCGCCCTTCTCCCGCACCAGCGACCAGCCATCTGAGAAAAAGACGCCCTCGCAGGTTCGATTCCTGCCTCTGCTGGTGGCTTCTCTGTGGCCGCGGGGCCAGAACCTGCCATTCGGCTGACAGACGCATCCCGGCTCTGGGTGAAGAAACGAAGGCTCGCTTGAAGGCCCTCGGAGCCCGTCCTGGAGCCTGGTGAAAAGGCTCGCCTTTCTCCACAATTAAAACGCTGCTCCGTGAAGCCCGAACCTAGACGACAGCAGAGGCGGGTCTGGTCACCCGGCCTGGGGGTGTGAGCGTGGGCCTCAGCTTGTCTCTTCGCCACCCTCACCCGGCGGGTGAAGGAATTAATGTCAGATGCTACTGATTTGCCATCTGTGTCCAAGCCTATCTGACTTGGGGAGCGTGACTTCGCCCCTCCAGGCGCGCACGCCCTGCACTCACCACCCCCCGCCCTGAGCCTCTCTGCCCCTCTGTCCCCCCTTGTCACCTCCGTACTTCTCAGAGTCCAAGAGTTATTTTTGTCCCTTGGCCCGTCTCTCTGGTTATTTATATTCCACACATGAGTGAAATCATCCGGTAATTGTCTTTCCCTTTCGGACTTATTTCTCAGTGGCTTGATTTAAGGCAAATCCCAGACACATTTCATTTTATCCTTAAATATTTATGTCTCCCTGAGATAGAGATTCTTCAAAAAAAAAAAAAAACCATCACCATAGCATCATCAAATGTGCAAAAACCAGCAGCAGCGTCAGTTTTTTATCACTCAGTATCCCAGGAGTGTTCCTTCTCCCGGGTCCTCTCCTAAATGCCTTTTTCTCCCTTTGGGTTATTTGCATCCGATCCAAACTAGCTGTGCCCCTGTGTCCACGGCGTTTGGTCGACAAGTCTCTTCAGGATCTCAAACTGTCCAGTTTTCCTTGCCACTCGCTTATTGAAATGGCCGAGTGGTTCGGCCTGTAGGATTCCTGCCTGGGCATTCTTGTCGCGGTGCTGAGCATTTTCCCTCATCGCCTGTATTGCTCCGAAAACTGGTCAGGGTTCAACCTAGAAACTGGATCCAAGGCAGGTGTAATCCTTCTGGCAAACTGATTTGGTAGTGGCCTTACTTTTTCTAGAAGCCAGCGGACGCCTTTCCTGTGGCTGACTTTTCCCGGGTTTGGACGCAGTGGTGAGGAAGCAGGCTTCCCTCTCCTGTCCACATTAGACTGTGCCCTGTTCCTGCAGGGCCGGCGCCCAGGGACCCAGTGTCTCAGAGTTTCCTTTTGCACTTTTCTATTTTGGTTTCTACGTGCTGCTCCTTCTGGAACAAAATTTGGCCTCAGTTCTGTGTCCACAAACACCTAGATAGAAATCTGGATCACTGGAGGCCCTCGCAGACAGAGCGCACCGCGACCCGAGACTGACAGCCTGTGAGCCAAGAAACACTTGTGTCATTAAGCAAACTGGCATCTTGACTTTCTCAGGACTAAGGCAACTTCCCCAAGGGCGCTGGGACTTGTGACTGGTCAGAATGTGTCCCCCAGATCCTGGAGCCTTGGAAGATCTGGTGACCAGCTTCTCCGGGGATGGAGAGCCAGATGGACAGAGTTTACTGGCAAGGCGCAAAGAGTTACTGAGTAGAAGTCTTGCCTACCTAGGATACAACATCACACACACAAACCCAAGGGGTCTGAGCTGATCAAAAGGCATTTCCGAAGCAGGGAGGGTGCAGGCTTAATAGTACTGTTGCTGGAGCTTTGGGGAAAGGGATGACTGGAGACGAGGGGTCAGGGCACTGGGATTTGGACTCCCATTCGGGAGCCTCGCCGTCATTTGGACCCCACGTCAGGAGCCTCAGGAACGGACCTGTTTCTCAGGTCAGGTCTTACCATGGGTTCCACTTCTGTGTTTGTTCCCTGTGGGGCTCAGCTTGTCTTTTCTCCGGGTGGACATTCTGAGTTCTGGCTTTGCTTATTTACTTGGCTGAGTGGCAAATTTTGGGACTCCACCAATAGCTAATGCTCATGAAATGTTTTGTGGTAAAGAAAGCAATCTTTTACCAGAGCCGAGCTGCACCAGGGACTGCAGGAATTCTTCCAGTCATTTGTGAAATTACAAGCAATATCTTTACTCTCCCTCCTGGCTTGGAGTTTTCTCATTGATCAAAGTGCCTGAGTGGGCAGAGAGGAACACATATGGATCCTTTTGGAAGACGAGTGGTATTGGCTTGAGGCTTTCTCTTGAGTTATTTTTCCTGAGAGCTGGCCAATATTTATTCAACCATTGTTTACCAGTGTTGTTGGTGCCAGATTCGGGCCTAGGTATTGAGGGAGCCTGGAAATGGCCAGAGGGTTCTCTCCAGAGTATTATCAAGGAAGGGAGATTAGAGACAAAACAAACAGCTGAAATACTAGGTGGCTTCTGCTAGGTTCCTGAGATGCACCACGAGAGAGCAGAGCTGGAGAGGCTGCAGGCTGGGAGTGGAGAGGGCTGGAAAGTGGAAGTCAGACAGCCCTGGACTCTCACCTTGGTTTAGCTACTTCCTAGCTGAGTCTTGCTTACCTCAACTGTAAAACGGGTGTTGACAATGCCTGTCTCACAGACCACAAGTACAAATACCTTGTCTAGGGCCTCCCTGGTGGCACAGGGGTTAAGTCTCAGCCCTATGAAGCTGTCTGCAGCCACTGCTGCATGAGTTCGATCCCTGGCCAGGGAGCTGACCCACATGGCACAGCAGACCTCTCCTGTCTTGCCCGCTGCTCCCCTCAGCAGTGTATTTCAGTCAGTCTGCCTGTTCTGCTCCCCACTCTGTCTCTGGTGAATCCTCTCACCCCCACACCTCTGGCCTCTACCTCAGTTCTTCTATGCATAAATAATTGAAAATAAATCTTTTTAAAAAGATAAAAGCAAAGAAACAAAGAAAACAAATATCTTGTCCGGTGCCCACATGGAGTATCACACAATGAATGTTAATTGTGAAGGGCTCTAGAAGGAGGCTACGTGGGTCTTGAGATGATGACTTGTAAAAGATTCTGAGTCTGAAAATGTGGTGGAGGCCTAATTCTTCAAGATCTTAATCTAAAGCTGAGCATGGTTCCTTCTCACCTTCAGGCTTGCAGGACTTTCCCAGCCCAGCCCTTCATGCGCCGACAGTCAACTGCTTCAAGATGCCAGCAAAGCCTGGGTTTGTTTAAATTGTGGAACCAAACAATGGGAAGTCAGTCCAATGTGGCATTTGTTTCAGTGGATAAAATAGGATAAGAACACGCAGAAACCTCAACCCTGATGTGGCATTTTCTTGCAGGTTTTTCTTTTTTCTTTCTTTCTTTCTTTTTTCTGTTGGGGCAGGGGTTGACATGGCTTGTAACTTAAAACCATGTTCTCAGGATGAGACCAGAAAGAAAATCAGGAAGCTGAGATCACACTTTTTTTTTTTTTTTTTTTAACGGCTGAGGGCATTGGGCCCAAGTAGACCAGGGGAGGAATAAGGATCCAGGATGGAGGGGTGGGGGGAGGGGGTCACAGTTGGGTTTGCTCCTATGTCCTTGCTAACGGGCCTTGAGAAGACTCTTGTGTGCAGCCCCCTCTCAAGTTTCCCGTCCTCCATCATCTTTCTCAGTCATTGGCTGGAACAGCGAGCGAGCAGTTTAGCCTCTCTGAATCGGTTTTCCCGTCTGTAAGCAGGGATAACAGAACCAAATTCTATAGAATATTTATGAGGACTGTATCCTGCAAGGCTTTTTCAGATGTGAGGGAGAAATAAAGGCCTTCCCAGGACCTTGTAGGGCTAAACCCTCAAGAAATGTTGAAAGTTCTATCTAAATCAAAGAGAAAAAAATCCACCCAAAATTGAACAAGGAAGTCGAACCAGAAAACTGAAGGAAAAAAGTAATAGTAGCATATCCTTAAATATCAGTAATCACCCTAAATGCAAATGGATTGAACTCACAGGGTGGCTGCTTGTCGTCAAAAGACAAAACCCAACTTTCTGCTGTTTCCAGGACTTTGAGCTCCAGATAAATAGGCTCAAAGTAAATCCTTCAAGTAAATGGGACTCCAAAAAATATAGGGGCAGCCATATTTTCAGCTACAAAGGTAGTAAGACCTAAAAAAGGTAGTGTAATGATTAAGGGATCCGCTCACCCGGAAGACACAACAACATATATACACCAAGTAGAGGAGCATCAAAATATATAAGGCCACTGTTAACAAAACTGAAAACAGATATTGGCAGCAACACAATAGTAGCGGGGGACTTTAACACCCTCCTTCGTCAATGGGCAGATCAGTTGGCTGAAAACTCAACAAGGAAATAATAGCCTTACATGAGGAATTCGACCGTGTGGACTTGATAGACATTTATAGGGTATTTGGGAGAATCTGTGTAAATTGTCTCGCGTGGAGGTTGGCTTCTTTTGGGGAGGGCTAAGAAGGGTTAGTCATTAAAATTATTTTCATTATTTCAAATATCATCATTTCATTATGAATTTTCTTACTCCAACCTCCTAGTCCTGTGATCCTGCTATGGTTAAGTCTTTCCCCTGGGAATCACGTGGAGTAGTGCCTGCCTTCTAGCGGGTGGACGGCTGAACTTTTGCCACTTTTTAGCAGTAGGAGTTAGGGTTACTGTCAGGAAGACCTCAGCAGTGGAGAAACTCCAGAGTCGTCAGAGCTCATCTCAAATGGGTATATATATATGCCTGTGAGTCACCTGGGGAGATGCAGGTCTGAGTCGGCAGGTCTGGGGTGGAGCCCGAGGCCCACATTGCTCCCCAGCTTCCCAGGTGATGCGATGATGTGGGTCCAAGGGTCACGCTGCAATTACCCAGGCTCTGGTCCAACTCTCTCTTCTTAGACTCAGGACTGCACTTAAAGAAAGGCAAAAACTTGGTTTTTTAGCTGTAGTTCCCATGTGGTGTGAATTTATTGGGAGAATATATTGTCTCTGTTTAAAATCAAAAACCAAAAGCCCAAAAGAAAGTTTTTCAAAGCCTAAATTGAGCAGCGTGCTGTAGTGGCCAAAGGAGCAGGTAGGACATCCATAAAAATGGACTTTGATACCAGGTCTTCTGTTTATTGGCGGTGTGACGTTAAGAAAGTCCCTTGGCCTCAGTAAAAGAAGGGCTAGGAAGGGCAGAGGTCATCATCTAGGGTTTGTAGCTAGCACCGAAGGTATCCATTTTCATGACTTCTTCCCCAATTCTGATGAAACTCAGACCTTCTGATGAACCTCAAACCTTCCATCATATACACAGTAACTCCAAGGATTCCTCGCAGTACCTGTGACGGTATCCCCGAGAGAAATACAGCTATTTACACATCACGTTACAGCTGTAGCGGTTATTTTGAAGTTCTTATTATAGCTTGAAATGTTATTTGAAATATTGCTCATTCATACTATCACTCCAAAATGGCAAAAAATGTTAGATCTGCTGCTCAATCTTGTTATCTGATGCATTGATAAAGAAGCGCATATATTATTATATCACATGTTGGTTTTTTTAAAAGATTTTATTTATTTATTTACACAAGCACTGGGTACAGTCAGAAGCGCGGGAGGGTGAGAGAATTCACCAGAGCCAGAGCGGGGAGCAGAGCAGGCAGAAGGACCGAAGTACACTGCTGAGGGGAGCAGCGGGCGGCAGGAGAGGTCTGCGCGCCATGTGGGACCCTCGCCGGCGGCCGGGGATTGAACCGGTGCTGCAGAGGCTGAGGGCAGCCTCGCAACCCAGCACTCAACCGCTGCGCCACCAGGGAGGCCCCACATGTTTGTTTTAAAAAATATTTTGATGTCTGTCTTTTAGTATGATTGGTTTCTTTTGTAATCCCATGAGTTTAATTTTTTTTTAAAGATTTATTTATGCATACTAAGAGCTGGGGTACAGGCCAGAGGTGTGGGGGTGAGAGGATTCCCCAGAGACAGAGTGGGAGCAGAACAGGCGGATCTACTGAAGCCCACTGCAGAGGGGAGCAGTGGGCAAGTCAGGAGAGGTCTGCTGCGCTGTGGGGGTTGCTCCCTGCCCAGGCATCGAACTCCTGCTGCAGTGGCTACAGACAGCTTCATAGGTTGAGTCTTAACCCCTTGTGCCGCCGGGGAGGCCCGTATCCTGGGAGTTTAATTTTATGCCATTTGTGTTACTTTGAGAAGGGCTCATGGCTTTTCATCCATCTGCAAAACAGGTCGCCCACATGTGAACAAAAGGCTTCAGTTTCCTGGACCAAATGACTTCTCAGGTCCCCTCCAATTCCAGAGTGTCCTACTGTACCGAATCTTCTCGGTCTTTAGTCTTTAGGGAAGACGATGCTCGTGTCCAGACAGTCTGGATTTTCTGTTAACTCCCTCTCATCCGGGGCCTCCCCGGTGGTGCAGCGGTTGAGCGCTGGGTTGCGAAGCTGCCCGCGGCCTCTGCGGCGCCGGTTCGATCCCCGGCTGCTCCCCGGCCACCGGAGGAGGGTCCCACATGGCGCGCAGACCTCGCCCGCCGCCCGCTGCTCCCCTCAGCAGTGTCCTTCGGTCCTTCTGCCTGCTCTGCTCCCCGCTCTGGCTCTGGTGAATTCTTTCACCCTCCCGCGCTTCTGACTGTACCGAGTGCATGTATAAACAAAACAAACAAACAAATATAATAAATAAATAAATAAACATGCCTCTAAAAAAAAAAAAAAAAAAAAAAAAACTCCCTCTCATCCGATGGCTCAGCGATGCGCCTTCTCCCCCGGCCTGTTTCATCCACATACTCGGTGGCATCTGCCAGGACCCGGCTGATTCTCTGTGTGAGGAAACCTCTCCACCCCCTTGGAGAAGTGGCCTGTGGCTTTGGGAAGCGGCCTGCGGGACCGGCGCACTGACTGGCCTCGGTGCTGGGTGGGGACTGCCGGGGAACACGCCCAGCTCCCGCTGCCTCTGCGTGGCAGGCGCTGCCCAGTGCCCAGCACGGCAGTTTTCTCAATGACCTTTGCATTTTTCTTGGCTTTCACTTTGTGTGCCTTGGTCCGGTTCTGTTTCTTTGAATCGTGTTCCTTTCTGGAATTAGCCAGTTGTGTCAGGAAAGCAAGTGCTGTTGGAAGAAGATGAAAGACGTCTGGACTTCGTGCAGCAGGGTGACTCAGCTTTGCTTTGGAGGGTTCTGGCCTAGGTGGGCCCCTGACCCGGCCTCCTGAGAGTGCCCGCTGGCGGGCCGCGCTTGCGCTTACCTGCGAGGTTGCGCACAGCCTCAAACACCAGGCCTGGGGCCAAGCAGACCATTTGGCAGAGCAGGTCACTCTTGTGAATTTTCAGTTCGTGGAAGGTGCGCTCTCTGGCGCTTCTCAAAGCAGCATGAAGGTTCTGGGGTTGAGATGGAGGATGTGATTGTACCTTCTCGCTTGTCTTCAGGCGCTTTGTAGATTTCTTTTCAAACAGTTGCTTGAGAACTGCTCACATCAGTTCTGTTCCTCCAGTGCCAATTTCTGTGGACCTTCGGGGGCTCTTATCTGCGTGTGGGGGTGGTGTCCTGGGGCATCTTTGCCCCCCACCCCCAATGTGATGCGGGAAACAGTGACTTGGGAGATTTTTGTGCTGTTTGGAATGACTTAGATGAAATGAAGAAGTAAAACGTAGCATACGAGTGCAGAGTATTCGTTTTATGGCGTGTGCATGTAGGAATACAATCAAGCTGATCAAAATGATAAATTGGGAACCACATGATCATACTTAATGTTGGCAATACCCCCATGTGGAGATTATCTGATTGGCCCAAGCTGTAATATGTGCTCCTATGGGGGAAGGGGAATCTTTATTTTCTCAAAGGACCTGGAGAAAGGGGGTGATTAGGCCAGGGAGGTAGTAAATGCTGTGCGAAGAGCAAGGGCTTCAGAGTCACACATCTGGGGGCTCCAGACCCATTCTGCACAGTGGCCTGGCCCAGGGCTTTAACTGCTCGGAGTGTCCCCTCTGCACAATGACTTAATACTTAGCTTGTGGGTTGTTCTGAGGCTTAGTGACAGATTTGGGGAGGGCCTGATAGTTTAGTCTTTTCCCTGAATAATCACTGTCCCCCAACCCCCCATCCCCCCAAGTGCCTCTGTGCCCTTAATGTCATAGGGGCAGCTGCTCTATTTGCTTCACCTCTTACCAGTCCTGCCCAAGCACAGGGTCTCACACCTGGTGTCTGCTTGTTGACTTTTTATCCCAGGTGGGGAGGTTTCACTGGGGAGCCTGGAGGGGGAGGGAGAAGGTGAGCAGGATTGCCTTTCAGTGAGCCGTGGGCCCACCCTCGTGAGAGAGGCTCCGGACCTAGTGGACTTAGTTCCCCCGCAGGCCAGCTGGTTCTCTGCTTGGAAGCAGAAAGGCCACAGTTTCCCCCAGGTGCATGGCAGAGGCCAGCAGGCCCACGTGCACACACGGGCTGGGGGTGTCTGGCCTGGGGCAGCCGGTGGGTGTCCTGGCAGGGCTGTCCCTGGACTCCGGCACTGCCCTCGTAGCCAGGGCATCCGCATGCGGACTCCTCCTGAGCGTTGCCAAATGAATAGACTGACTGAAGGGTGAGAGCAGGGGTGCGTGGAAGGGAGGATGGGCTGTGTCTTTTGGACCCTGGCAAGCAGGAGGGGTGCCGTCCCGCATTCCCACGCCCGGTCTCTCATCCTCCCTCTGAGCCCCGCCCCTCCTGGCTCCACGGTGCTGGGCACTGAGAGTGGACCAGGGTGACCAGGCTCCCGGTTCCTGAGAGCCCCGGGGGCCGGGGCGGTGGTCTCCCCCCTCCCTCAGCGCCGCTGACCCTCCCGAGTGTAGAACTGCTGTGGCAGCTGCGGGCCGGCGGGCGAGCTGTGACGACCGTGCGTCAGGTCAACTTAGAGACCTTCCCCGCTGTCCAGGGCCTTTGGGGATCGCCAGGGGAAGGCTGTGGTGAGGTGACCATGTCCTGGAATCAGGGTTTCTCTTCTGGCTCCCAGGCATCCACTCCAGACGGGACACATTCCTTAAACTACTCCAAGGGGCCCCTTCGGTGGATGACGCGTCGTTGGCACCCCCAGAGCCCCACAGCCAGCCCGGGCTCCTGTTTGTTTTGGAAGCAGAGGCGCATGCTTGGGGCAGGGTCCCCGCCATCTCCTTGGGGGCTGGCAGGGAAAGGACATTCACAGGATTCCTTCCCTCCAGGGCTCAGACACAGACGGGATGTCAAGGACTGACCTCCCATTCCCCCCGGGCTGGCTGGTGGGAGCCGGGCCAGAGGGGAGCCGGGGACAGCGGGTGCGGGGCGCCGCCTGGGCAGCCCGTCCACGGGCCCCAGGGGACAGCGGCGGGCGGGGCCGGGGCGGCGGCAGGCTCAGGGCCTGGCAGCGCCGTCTGACTTGCCGTCGCTGAAGCGTTTGCAGAACCCCGGCCAGCGCTGATTTATAGCTCCGCATACTTCCCCGGCCTTCGCACGTCCCCCAGGGCCGGGGAGGTCGGGCGGGGCAGACGCTGGTCCGGAACTGCAGGAAGTTGGCATCCTCGGCGGGTCCCGTGGGGGGGTCATCTGGGGGCGAGTGCATGGAGCGGTGCAGAGATGCACAAAAGCCAGACTCTGCTTCACGCCCTCTGCGGAGAGGAAAGTCATCTGGTTCCTGCATCTGAGCAGGGCGGGGGTGGGGGGGGTGCGCAGGGACCGAAATGAGGCCTGACGGGCCGGGCCACCGGGCACGGGACCTCGGACAGGAGCTCAGTGCCCCTGGCGTCCCGGCCGCTGTGGTGAATCCACGTTTAGCATCCCCCTCCCCGGCAGGAGCTTCCCGCCTCCTCACCCAGGCAGGGGCGCCTGAGGGGCCGGTGGGCTCAGCAGAAAAGCCGCGGGGGCTGCAGTGGGTGCCCGGGATTCAAGGGGCACGAGAGTGGGCTCCGCCTCAGGAGCCGCTGCCCGGTCAGGTCCCGTGTCAGCACGCGCGAGCCCCGGGGCTGTGTCTGTGGACGGGGGCTGCGCCGGGCCGCACCCCGCCTGGGCGGGCGTGGGGGGTTGACAGGGAGTAGGGACTCAGCACTGCCCGGGAGCCCAGGGCCTGGTGGGGAGTCACCGGCCCCTGCGGGGTCGCGCGGGCAGCTCTCTCTGGCAGACCCCGGGGCCAGCGGGGAAGCTGAGGAAGAAGAGGCTCGTCCCTGCTGTCAGGACCGCGGGTGCGCGGGTGCGCGGGGTGCTGAGAGCTGACCCGCCAGGTACAGCTGGGGCGACCGGGGAAGAGGAATCTGCTGTGCAGATGGGCAGGACGCCCCGAGTGAGCCTTGGGGGGACAGAAGGGGACCTTCCCGTGGGCAGCGGGGAGGCGCCCCGGGGCTGGGGAGCGGAGGCAGAGACAGAGACGCTGGGGCGAGGACTTCACGGCACGCTGAGCTGACGACAGTGAGCATGGCCAGGCCTCGTCACCTGCTGCCCGTGGCCGCCCGTGCGTGCCTGCGGTGTAGACGGTGTAGATGGTGTAGACGGTGTAGACGGTGTAGACGGGCCTGCTTGGCAGGCACAGGAGGGACGAGGGGAAGAGTCTGCAGGAGTCCAGCCGGGGGTCCCGGGAGGCCACGCTGAGGCTTTTATTCCAGGGGCCCGTGTTTCGGGTGGACACCTAGAGGGGGCGCGGGCCACGGGTAGATCCGCTTTCCTCTCTCTGCCGTCTGTGTGGCGGGGGCGGGCGGGAGGGCGAGGCGGTGGACTGCCATGCCAGGGTGTCCAGAGGGGCAGGTCATGCTTTCACAAATGCCTGTGAGTCACCGCCCCACCCCCAAAGCCCCACAAACCTCCCCCCACAGGCCTTCGGGCGCCCTCCCTACCCCACCTCTGCTCACCTCAATTCTGCAGTCGGATTTCAAGGGTTTATTTTGGTTTAATTTTGTCTGTTCCTTTGCTTTGTGTCTTTATGTTCCGCAGATGAGTGGAAGCATTTGCTATTTGTCTTTCTCCTTCTGGCTTCTTCCCCTTAGCATCAGCCCCTCCAGTTCCACCCATGTCCTCATGCAACGCAAGAGACCCTCTCTCTGCCCAACGGGGTCACCTTCCATTGTGCGCCACCGCCTCGTCTTTACTCCCCGGGGCTCTCTCCTCAGCGTGGCTGTTGGGAGTCGCGCTGCCGTGGGCACAGCGGCGCGTTCTTGCCTTTGCGCTGCCGTGCTTGTGTCCGGGTAGCCACCGGCGGGATTGCTGGGCCATATGGCAGACCCATTTGTAATGTTTTGAGAAACCACAATACCAGTTTCCGCGGGGCCGGCCTCGTTTACATTCCCTCCAACAGGAATGCTGGGTCTTGAGCCGGGGAGTGGTTTGAAGAAGATTCCTGAATCTGGGCCCAGTGGATGGGGTCGGGGTCTAATCTTAGCCCTGCAGGAGCTCCGTGGGTGGCGTGGCTCCAGGCCCTTCTCTGCTGGGCTGGGCCGCAGGCTCCAGGCTCCGTCCAGCTGTGAGCGCTCAGGATGTGCGAAGTCTCGTGCAGGCGAGGGCCGACTCCGGTTCTGGAGAGAGCCGGCTCCACTTGAGGCCGTGAAGTTCTGGGGGCTAATTCCTGGGCCACCCTAGATGGTATCACCTCTGGGTTCTCCGTCCCTTACCCTTCCATCTCTCCTGGAGGCAGAGAGGCCCCTGCTTCCAAGGCCCCCTGGGAAGGGGCATCTGCGATGGGCTGAAATGGGCTCTGGCTGTGCAGACAGCACCTGGCCCGGTTCTGTGACAGTCTGGCTTAGCCTTCCAACACCTGGGGAGAGTGTCCACAGCCTGAGGAAAGCACAAGCTCCTGACAAAGCTAAGAATCCTCTTGACTGACCAGTAGGGTAGAAACGTGAGTTCCACCATCAGACCTTTCTGGAAAACCCCCCGACCCCTTTTAAAGGATCCTCACAGTCTCATTCAGCCCCAGACAGCGGTGCTGGCCAGGGGCCAGGTGGCGCAGGCCTGTGCTCTGCTGGCTTCTCGCTGCGGGAGGCCGGCCCCGGTGGCGACGTCCGTGATTGTGTTGATTCCCTTTTGAGCACCGCCTCTCGCTTTTCCTTGTAACTCACTGAATTCTCCACTAGACTAGTAGGTGGGCTCAATCTCGTTCCCTCCATTTTGGAGCACACTGGCCAGGGCTCCATGGCAGCCCCCACGCCCCCCGGCTCATGGCTCGATGACGTCTAGACCTTCTTCCTCCCAGGAGATGCTCCGGAGGGTCTGCATGGTTGACAGTCTGCACTGGCCTCCTCGCTCTTCCTCAGGTGTGCCCAGCTCCTCCCCACCCCAGGGCCTAAGCACTGGCTGTTCCTGCTGTTTGAAACTCTGTTCCAGCTCTTCCCATTGCTGGCTCATCCTCTGTCACTTCAGCTCAGTTCAGATGTCACCTTCTTAGACCCCTGATCTCCTGTCCAGAGTAACCTGCACTCACTGTCCATTACGGTCTTTATCACTGTCCACCATAAACGTGAGCATGAATGAAATCACGTGGAGGACTTTAGTGCAGAAGGAGCAGCCCCCGCAGCCCCCACACCGACCAGAGTGTCTGGCTCGTAGGTCTGGGCTGGGACCTGCATTTTCATGTGATGCTGATGCTTCTGGTCTGTCGTCCACACTTTTGTGAACCACTGACTGAGAACTCTTAATGGTTGTTTATTACCTGTCCTGCCTGCTGTTTCTGCTGTGTCCCCAGTGCCTGGCCTGTCTTTGGTGCTTGACCAGTGTCTTTTATTTTTTTTAAGATTTACTTATTTATTTATGCATATAAGAACCGGGGTACAGGCCAGAAGCGCGGGAGGGTGAGAGGATTCACCAGAGACAGAGTGGGGAACAGAACAGGCAGATGGACCAAAGACACTGCTGAGGGGAGCAGCGGGCGCGACAGGAGAGGTCTGCTGCGCCATGTGGGACCCTCGCCGGCCAGCCGGGATCGAACCCGCGCTGCAGAGGCTGCGGACAGCTTCACAGCGTGGCGCTCAACCACCTGCGCCACCAGGGGAGGCCCAAATGTTGTATGATTTGTATGATTCATGCATACAAATGAGGCAAACTAGTGTTACTTCAATTAAAACAATGAGTATGGACTGAAGACTCAGCGGGACTCCTTGCTTTGTAGTCACCTCACCCCCCGGAAGGAAGAAGGATAAGCGTTGACACACGCTCTGGGAGTTACTTGCTCGGATTTCTTCTCCCCATTACCTTTTTCTTTAACGTTTTCATGTTTAAGCTGCTTCTCAGGGTCATTATTAATTGAGTGCATAGACTGCATGGACGATGCTCATAAAATCCTGGGTGAATACACTGGACTGTGTAGTAGTAAGAAGTTCATCCAAGTCATAGGATTCCGAGCATGGATTCCTGAGCCTGCCCCGTCGCCCTGCTGCTCACCTCACATGCTAGCAAGGAGGGAAGAGCAGACCCAGCCCTCCTGTCTTCCTTGGGGAAAATGGCAGGTAATTATCGGAGGGCTGGCTGAGGGCAAGGTGGAGGGAGTGGGGGCTCTGCCCAGGGCGCAGGCTTCTCCTCTGTGACTAGCAGATGGGCAGTGGATTTTGGTTTCATTTGTTGTTCTTTTTCCAGTTCCTTAAGGCTTAAGATTAGCTTATTTATTTGAGCTCTCGCGTTTCTTGCCGCGGCCCTGTCTTGCTACACATCTCCCTCTTAGTACTGCTTTTACTGCTCCCCATGCGTTGGCAGGAAGGGAAGAAACTTCGATTTGGGCTTGTCGGCTCTGTGCTCCAACAAACTGTGCAGCCAGCCCAGATGCCACAGCTGTAAGCCTCTTGGGAAATGTCTGCATGAGTAATGAGCTTTTTATGACCGGGGTGCACAGAACATTTCTCATAATTCCCAAAGTGGTACTTTCAAAACCCCGAAGTGTCTGAGATCGCCTCCTTCCCATTGGTTTCAAGAGAACAACGTTGTGATTCTGCCAGACTGGACTTGGCTTTTAACTGTAATCTCTGATCTTTCTTGGCAAAGAAAGTTGAAGACGAGGTCTGAGGTGATTGTAGATTCCTCAAAACTGTTGCTGTGGCCAGAGGGAAGGCCAAGGGTAAAGCTGGCCAGCACTTCACCCTCCAGGCACTTCACAGGCCTCTTTCCAGGACTCACAGAAAATGGAGTGTGGGTGTGTATGTGTGTAGGGAGTTGCCAATGCTTGCAAAGGTCACCACCATGGCTATTGTGGGAGCAACTAATTCTTCCTGAGGAAGTCAGGGAAGTCTGCACAGAGGAGGGACATTTATAGTTTGGTTGCGAAGCCTGGAGTCCAGGGATGAGATGCCATTTGTCCAAGGTCACCTTGAAGGTCAGTGCAGAGCTAAGATAAAGCCCGCAGTCTCTGGACTCACCCCCAGACACCGTGTTATGTTGGGGAAAGAGACTGAATTGTGGAGCTGGCTGACCTTGGGCAAGTCATTTCTCTGTGGCTTCCCTTTCCTACTCGGCAAGAGGAAGATGATCTGTATTGGTTTAGACACTTAACTCCTTGCGAGACACTGTGGATAACAAATCAACAATGGAGGATCTCAGACCCACAATTTGGGTATTTCTGCTTCTGTTGCCTGTGTCAGGTTTTACGGTTTTAGGCTGTGTTCGTCCCGGATAAAACAGAACTGTCTTTTTAAAATGGGCTCTTGGCCTTGGTTCCTTTCACTGGAGTCTGTTTTCACTAAAATTCTCTCCCAACCCGGCTACATGGTCATGGCAAGATTAATCTTCTGTGTAAGTCAGAATTCTGTTCTTTCCACATTCAAGCTCAATTGCTGAGTTTACAAAAGACTTGTAAATTGAATAAAATTGACGGCGAGCATTAGCTTCTTCTGAAGATGCAAAGAACAAGGCGGGAGGCCCTAGTACCTCAGCAGGCGGAGAAGTCATAAATGGGTTAATAAAACAGAAAGTGACTGAGACAACAGGAGATAGTGCAGCTTGGCTTCTGGTGCTCAGGAGGAGGGAACACTTGCCGGATCGCATTCCAGTGCAGCCTACAACCGTGAAGAAAAGTGTGTGGGGTTCCAGAACCAAGCCCAGCGAGCCACACGCACGCTAATGAGGTCTCGTCAACAAGGACCCTGAGACCAGATGACGGGGCGGGGAGAGCGAGTGGGAGAGCTTGGTCTCCCACTTGGAAGATCGGGTGCAGTGTCCAGTGTGGGAGGTGCCCAGGCCTGGGGGGGGGCACACAGAATGTATGGATCTACTGGGGCTGCTCTGAGTACCGCAGTGTGTGGGGGTAAAGGGTGGAGGGCGCTGGAGACGTTTAAACAACAGACATTTATGTTCTCGCAATTCTGGGGGCTGGCAGTCTGGGATCAGAGCTGGTTCCTTCTGAGGGCCACAGGGAGGGATGTGTCCCGGGCCTCTCTCCCTGGCGTGCAGATGGCCGTCTTCATGTCCTCTCCCCACTTACGTGCTTCCCTGCGTCCATGTCTCCATTCTTGTCAAGGACACCAGTCCTCCTAAGATGGGTGGAGGTTCACCTTCATGGCCTTCTTCTAAACTAATGGCCTCTTTAAAGATCCTTTCTCCAAGTACAGTCATATTGTGAGGTACTGGGGTTTAGGATATCAACATATGACTTTTGGGGGACACAGTTTGACTTCAACATATAAATTGGGGGCACATTTTAGCCTACCACACAGGACACAGTGCTGTCCCTGTAGCAGGGACCCTTCTGGAGTCAGAGACCTTTGGAAATGCCATCCTTTGCTTTTTATCCTTAACAACCTGGCAATGGGTGACTTCTTCTGGCAAGCCCTGCTCACCCTCTCCACCCAAGCCCATCACATTCCCCTCCACCTCACGTTGGGCTCCCTAAACACTTTGCTTGTACCTCTCTCGGGGCATTTAGCATCATCATCCTCAGGCTTCATGAGATGTGTCTGTGCTTCCTGCTTTGTAAAGCCTGGTGTCGTGGGCCTCTTTGTAACTCTCTCATACTCTTATCCCCCATCTTACACTGAGAGCGGGTGCCATAATGTTTGCTGGCTTGTTGATGGGTCAGCTGTCCAAGAAAGTTGGGTAATAGCGCGGGATAAACAGGAAGAGGTGGCTGTTCATAAAACAGCAACAGCGGCACGTCTTTCCTTAGATTCCTTGCACTCATCCACAAAGTTGAGCTCCTAGATTTATAAAGGAAAGAAGCTCTTTCTACCCTTCTATACTCGTTTGACCACAATGGGTCAACAGAAGAATCTGCAAGCAGGGTGTTCAGCATTCTTAAACCCCCAGAGTTTCAAAGAGAATGACTCCTTTGGCCAGTCTTGAAGAAACTCTTCAATCATTTCTCGAATAATGACATTCTTTTGGTCCAGCTTGGTGGATACTCCTCCCTCCACCCCCAATCTGGTGACCTTCTGTCCCCTTATTTCTTGGCTGAAAGTCTGGGTCCACTGAAGAGAGCAAAAGCAGTTTCAGCAGAGCAAGGGGTCCTTCCCACGAATCCAGAGCCACACACGCCAGAAAACCTGACTGTGCAGAAACAGCTGGGGTTTGGCAGCTGTTTGAAAAACACTGCTAATAATTTAAAAGCACTTTGCACCAGAATGGCATATGGAGAATGAAGAATGTTCTGTCAGATAAGACAGCTCACCCTTCTTGTTAAGCGAAGACTTATTTGAGGATTTGCTGTCAGCCATAATCCTTCACCTTCTACCTATCTGTTTCTCTAGTAAAGCTTCCCAGCCAGCACCTGAGAGGTAGGTGTGGCTGGGGGTTGGTCCTGTCAGCTTTGGGGATGGCTGGCAGGACTTGGGATATCATGCCTGGGTTCTTGGGTCAATTGCTTTTACTCTTAATTGCCTTTGCTCAGTGGGCCTTACATACTTCTAGAACTTTCTATGTGTGTCTGGACATGGAAAAGGTTGGGAAGGACTACTTTAGACTGATGTGTTCCTCAGAGATTTGTAAGAACACAGAGTGGGTTTCTCAGAATGTGCTTTTAAAATGAAACACATTCACTTATTACTCTTGGTGCGCTGGCTGTGGCCAAAGTGGATGCCAGCAAGACTCTGCTTCAATAAAACTGCAGGGCGACTTGATTACGTTTGGCATGTAATCGTCAGGAGTCCTTTGGTCCTGATGACCAAGCTCAAAGTGGCTTAAACGAACAAACAACAGTGAAACACAAGAATAAAAAAAATGCATGTCCACGTCATTTTTTCATAACTGAAAAAAGTCTGTCAGTAGATTAGCTTCAGACATGGCGGGATCCAAGGGCTCAAGTGGTGTCGTACGGGTTTGGTTTGTTCCTGTCCATCTTTGGTCTCCGATGCAAAGGCTTCTTCACTCTCAGAGAAGGCTCTCTCTCGAGCGTGGGCCCTGGCAGCTCTAGGAAATTAATCATCTTTCCGTATGTCTTAATATATTTATTGGCCATTTGTGTTTTATCTTTTGAGGAATTGATCATATATTTTGCTCATTTTTCTGTTGGATTTTCTCTCTTGTGCTTGTGATTTGAATGCGTTCTTTATCTATATCTAATTTTTTCACTCTACCTAAATTCTTTTCCTGTTGTGCGGTTGCAGATGTCTTCTTCCAGTTTGTGGCTTATCTTTTCTTTCTTTATGAGGCTATTTTTGAATAGTAGAAGGTCCTGCTTTGGATGTAAATGAACTTACTCATCTTTTATTTTGTAGTTAGAGTTTTTGTGGGGATTTGTTTGGGAGATTTTTCCCTACCCTCAAATCATAATTTTTTTTTTCTTTAAGACTTTGCTTTTCAGATATGACCTGGAAACCGTTTGGAATTTATTTGTGGAGGTGGTGAGAAGCACAGATCCAGTTTCACTTCTCTCTGAGTGGACGACGCCCGGTTACCTCAACATCTTTGGTTGAATAGAACCGCCTTGCCCCGTCACGCTGTAACCTGCCATCTTGACTGTCAAGCCCACACCCGAGCTGTAGCTTTCTGTTCTCTCTGTTCCTTTCCAGTAACCACTCAGGATGAATGATTACTACAATGTCGTCTTAGTCTAGTAAGACGCTTTCCTCGACTTTCTACCTCAGGAGTCACTTGGCTATTGCTGGACCAAGTGTCTTAAGCCACCAACCAACGAAACAAGCAAATCAAAACCCTGTTGCGATTTTGGCTGTAATTTATTGCGTCTTCAGATAAATTTGAAGACGACCAGCCTCTTCATTATTGAGTCTTTGTATCCTTGAACATTAAGTCTTCCTTTTATAAGCTCTCCTTTAATGTCTTTCAGTAAGTTTCTGAACTGTGCTCTACCCAAGTCTGGCACATCTTTGTCTTGAATCGTTTCAATGAACCTTATATTTTTGGTTGCTATGTGAATGGTATCTTTAAAAAATTTTAGTATCCTTTTGTTGTTGGTATGTAGAAATTCAGTTTATTTTTGAATATTGATCTTATATTCAGATGTCTTGTGAAAGTCTCTCGTTTACAGTGCTTTGTCAGTAGCATCTTTTGACTTATTCTGGGAACCATGCTCTCTGTGAATGTGCTTTTTTTTCTCCCCTGAGTTTTACATCTTCTATTTATTTTTCATTTCTTACTCCATTGACAAGTACCTTTATGTTGAACATAGGTCGTGGCAGTGGACAGCCTGTCAGGTTCATGAAATAATAGAACTGCTTCTAAAATTTCGTTATGGAGATTGATTTTGCTGTGTTTTCTTTCTTTTTACAAAAATCATTTGTGGATATTGACTTTATCAAATGATTTTTCTACAACTGTGGAGATAATTATATGCTTTTAAAAATCTGGTATTGTGAGGAATTACCCTGGTAGAATTTTTTCTTATTAAACCACCCTTTGTTCATTTCTAAGATAACCATCTTAGCCATGACATAATATATGATACACTGTTAGATGTGCCTAATATTTTGTCTAGGAATATTTCATCAATATCTGTATGATATTCTCAATGGCCTGTCACATTTCTTTTTTAAAATACTGTTGCTGGGCTTGGCATCAACACATTCACTTGATAGAGTGAGAGATTCTTCCTTTTCTGTTCTCTGGAAGACTGAAGTGATCTACTCATGGAAAACTTATTGCAATTTGCCTGTAAGATCATTGAAAAGAGATGCGTGGAGGAGGCGGGTGCTTGCTTCTTGGCTTTGGACTTGCACCAGGAACTTGGGGTGGGAAAAGCATGGAAGGAGACACATGGAGGAGAGACATGTAGAGACGTAAGTGGGGAGGCTGACATGGCAGCCGTTATCTTGCTTTGTACTTTTTTTAAAAATTTATTTATTTATGCATATAAAACCTGGGGTATAAGCAAGAGATATGGGGGGTAAGAAGATTCACCAGTGAGAGTGGGGAGCAGAACAGGTAAATCTACTGAAACACACTGCTGAGGGGAGCAGCGGGCGAGACAGGAGAGGTCTGCTGTGCCATGTGGGTCAGCTCCCTGGCTGGGGCTCGAACTCATGCTGCAGTGGCTGTTGATAGCTTGATAGTGCTGTGTCTTTAACCCCTGCGCCACCAGGGAGGCCCCATTGATTTGTACTTTGATTCTGCTCTCTTTGGCCCAGACTTGCCTGGCCCTTTCATCTCTTTGTATGTTTCCCCAACAGAAAGTGCCATAGACGTGGGGCAGGCTGTCAGGCCTTGCATTCCCTCTTCAGGCCAACCCTGTTTGGCCTTGCATTTACCCACAAGGGGATGAATAACTTTGGGTGTTTCATTGGGAAACTATTATCCATTCTTCTCTTCCCTCTCTATGTATGATAATTCTATTAAGGTTCCATTACACTAAAAAAAAAAAAAAGATAATTGAGGTCTTGGGTTTCTTTGTGGGAAGATTTTTAACTACTGATATAATTTCCTTCATAGTTATGGAACAACATAGGCTTTTTACTCCTTCTTAAGTCAGTTATGCAGTTATGATTTTCTAAGAAAATTCTTAGAAGTGAAATCTCTTAAATTCCATTTAAGTTTTCAGATTTATTTACATGGATTTTTTAGCATTTTTCATATTATCTTTTAAATCTCTGCTTAATCGGTTATTATATTGCTCTCTCATTCCTAATATTGTGCTAACTCTCTTAAAAATATCTTAGTCATATCCATTTTATTAGCCATTGTCTAAGAACCAATTTTTTAACTTTGTTCATCTCTATTTTTTTTTTTACTTTTTATTCCATTAATTTCTGCTCTTATCTTTATTATCTTCTAATTTGTTGAATGTGTTCATTCCTTTCCCAGTTTCTTAAGCTGGATGCTTACTAGTTCATTTACTTTAAAGCCTTTCTTGTTCCTAATATTAGCATTGTGACTATGGATTTCTCTCTGTGCCCTGTACATTTGGATAAATATTATTTCACTGCCATTAAGTTCTAAGACTTTTCTGATCTACTGCAGTTCTTACGATCCATGATTTATTTAGTGGCGAGTTTTTAAATTGTGCACATTTACGGGCTTTATGTTTTTGTTGTTGATTTCTAACTTAATTGCTTTGTATCGGGGAAGATGATCTGCGTGATAACGATTCTGCGAAATGTGTTTGGAACGTGTTTTATTCACTTTGGATCCACAGTGCCTAGCAGGATGCCAAGAATGTAGACGTCTTTTGGTAAATGTTTGCTGACCTAATGAATGACAGATGAATGACTGTCTAGTGACCAGGCATTAGAGGAATTATCTCTTTCTACTCAGCCAAGCTGTCCTGCCAGCTACATAATAAAAACATATGACCAGCAGAAGCATAAGGCTCTCCCTGCCGATAGCACGGGAATAGAATGACCCTCCCAGTCGCCTGCCCTCCTCCTCTGTCCTTTCTCCTCTGGTCTGGGAAGCAGACGCTGAGTGGGTGGATGGGAGGCTGCTTGCAATGCTTGTCGGGAGACCACCAGACCCATTCTTGGAGGTGATAGATTTAGGGAACTGCATTCTTACTTTCTTTTTTTTTCATAAATTGTGCATTCTCTCATGTTTTGAAAAGCCAGTTCTTTTTTTTTAAAGATTTATTTATTTTTATGCATACAAGAGCTGGGGTACAGGTCAGAACTGGGGGCGGGGGCGGGGGTGAGAGGATTCACCAGAGCCAGAGTGGGGAGCAGAACAGGCAGACTGGCTGAAACCCACTGCTGAGGGGAGCAGCGGGGAGACAGGAGAGGTCTGCTCGCCATGTGGGTTGCTCCCTGGCCCGGGATGGAACTCGTGCTGCAGAGGCTGCGGACAGCTTCGTAGGTTGCGTCTTAACCCCTTGCACCACCAGGGAGGCCCCATTCTTACTTTTTTTTTTTAATAATCTGGGGAAAAGTAGAAAAATTACTGCTTCTCAAGTAGTAATGGGCTCTAAAAATACTATGGTGGCATTTCCTGCAAAGGAAATACTTTTCTCATTAAATCACTAAAAATAGTTAGCCGTGATAACCCCATTTAAAAAATGAGAAAACTGACATAATCTTAGTTAGCGATGGGGCTGATCGAGTTCCTTATCTGTGCTTCCGTTCTGCTTACTAACCGGCTCCACTGGTCCCATATAGTAAGAGGGTGGTAAGTCTGAGAGGTTGTGCGTAGATGAGAACACTTGAGTTCCACTTACAAGGGCACTTGAAGACAGAATGACAAATACATAGTCATTCTTTTCATCAATACATATTGGCTGAAGGAATGAATGGACAGCTCTCGTTTGGGTGAGACCGTCTCCTTTTTAAATTAACATCAACCGGGTATCTTAACAAAAAGGGTGATCATTGGCTTCTGTCTTTTCTTAAATCCCTGAGAAGTACCTTTTGAAGATGCCCATTAAAGAGGTCTTAAAGGAGGTCCAGAGGGAAATAGTAGAACATTCTTATTTCAGGTGTGGGAAGTGACGACAATGCTGATAGATCATAACAACGTTCCTATATTGCAGCAACATTCACATATAGCAATGTTCATTTACTGTGTAGACATTTATACATTATAGCAATGTTTATATATTGTAATTTAGACACTTGCCATGGGCCTGACCGAAAAGTGGAAGGTAACTTAATTGTGCTTTCTAGTACTGTTATTATTTTTTTAAGATTTATTTATTTATGCATACAAGAGCTGGGGTACAGGCCAGAGGTGTGGGGGGTGAGAGGATTCACCAGAGACAGAGTGGGGAGCAGAACAGGCAGATCAACCAAAGTACACTGCTGAGGGGAGCAGCGGGCGAGTCAGGAGAGGTCTGCTGCGCCATGTGGGTAGCTCCCTGGCCGGGGATCGAACTTGTGATATAGTCGCTGCGGACAGCTTCATAGGTTGTGTCTTAACCCCTAGCCTTGCGCTACCAGGGAGGCCCCTCTAGTACTTTTAAGGGTGACATCAGGCAAGAAGAGCTTGTCCACTGAGGTCACCATCTTCACCTTGAGTTTCTCCCTGTTTTGTAATAGTCACATCTACAAGGTCATGTTCTCTCGTTTTGGTCACAGGCCAGATGTGGGCATCTCCTGGTTTCATTTATGTCTTTTCCCCTTGTGTCCTCCAGAGGGCCTCCTTCAACCTGCCTAGGTGAGAGGTGTAGACCGCAGCGAGGGCAGGGAGCTCATGCGGAATACAGAGGATTCAGATTAATCAGCTTTTCCAGGTAGAAGCGACAATGGGCTGCATTTTCAGAGGAGGAAACGGGCCAAGAAAGATTTGCCTCAAGGACACCATTGAATTCGTGGAAGTTTCTGGATTAGAGCCTGACTTTCAATCTCCTCTCTTTTTCTCTTCTTTTAGAAGATAGCTCCCCTCTCAGCCCCTCCACTCTCTTCCTTTCCTCTTCTGCTTTTTGACAAGAAGCCCGAACAGTCAACCAAGCCATTTCTGTTCCAGGTACTGAGTGAAATAAAGCCTTTATTTACATGGGATCTCACAAAAACCCAAGAGTGATGTACCATCATTAGCTGCCAATTGCAAATAAGGAAACCAAGGCTTTTAGGGGTAAAAAACAAACAAGCGGAAAAAGCTTGTTTAAAATCATTCAGCTAAAATATTGGGGACAGGGGCAGAATCTGAAATAGGCCTAACTCCAAAGCCTGCATCCCCCCAACCTGGATTGAGCACCTAGAGGCAGGAGGCGTCAGACTTGTTCCCCCCTCCCATCCCTCCATCTTGCCCTCCCCCACCATTCCTTTTCTCCCCAGATTCTTTACTCTCACCCAGGGTCACTGGAGTCTTAATTCTTCTGTGAAGGGGCTACCGAGGAGTGTGGGCTGTTTGGCCAGAGTTCAGTCCCTTGGGAACAGAGAGGCAGCTTCACTGGGATTTTGCTTCAGATTACAGGTCGATTATGTCTTTGGGTGGGAGCAGTTCATATAATTTAGAATGGAATTTCATGAAAAAATATGCTTTGATTTGCAGATATGCACTTTCTGTTGTTGTGGGCACACCTACCCTGTGATTTGCCACGTTAACCAACTTAGTTTCTAATGCAATAGCACGTGGTATATTCACACTGGGGTGAAACAGATCTCCAGAACTTTCTCATCTTGCAAAACTGAAATGCCATACCCACTAAATGCTAACTCTGAGGACAGGTGGGTGAGGGCTGGTAGGGTGGTTTGATCAAACTCAATGGGTAGCTTTTACCTCCAAATCCAAAATGGCTGCTCCAGCTCTTACCATCACGTCTCCATCCCAGGAGAAGTGACCGAGGTATTGAACACTCATTCCTTTTAAAACACCACCTGAAGCTGTACATATTACTTTTACTTATATTCCACGGCAAGGATTTGTCAGGTAGCCACATTTCACTATAACGGAAACTGAAAATGCAGAAAATGTATATTGGAGGACAGGAGCAGCCTCTGCCACTATCCTCCTGGGTTCACTCAATGCAACTGTTCCAGCAAGCCTGTCCCTCCTGCGAGTGCCCCATTCTCTCCCTCATGACACTTGCTGTAGAGAATCGGGGGGCTCTGGTTCCTTATCTGCTCACAGCAGACTGTAAAGAGACAAGGCCCGTGTGCTATTTACCTCTGAGTCCCCAGCACCTATAGCAGAAATGGCGCATGGTGAATGAGTGTGGCATGCATGGCATCCACCCATACCCTGGGTTATGGGTGTTGGGACTCAGACAGTATGCTCTTTCTGGTGGGAGGGCCATCTTATGGCCTGGCAGGCGGCCCCCACATGTAACCCCTGCATTTTCCTGCCTTCTGCATGAGAGAAGCTCAAGACTCTGCTCGTGACCCCAGAAGGGTGGATGGAAAAAGGCAGCTTTATTCCGCCGGCAGGTAAACATGCAATCCCGAAAGTATTGAACCAGTTCAAATATTTATTTTAGATTCAAGTGATAGAATCTGACTCTAACCAAGTTCAAAGGGTGGTGGGCAGGGTGTGCCTCTGCCACCCAGTGCTGCTTGGGGTGGGGCCTTCACTTCTAGGGCTTAGCCAGGAGAGCGTATCCCAGGACTGCGCCTCTCGCATCCTCTCCACACCCCTTTGTCCCTGCAGGCCTCTCCCGTCTTCCAGCTGTCCCTCAGGCTTCACCTCCTCTGGAGTTGTATTCCCAGCAGTTAGGCTGATAGGCTGGGGTCCTCTGCCAGAGATGGGGAGCAGGGCGCTTTGGACCATGCCAGCGTGAAGGGATGGAGACGAGAGAGGAGACGAGCATCGTGGGTTGGTCCCAGGACCAAGCATCTGTTTCCTAGCTGCTGGCCTTCTCGTTATGTTGAGTGGGAAAGCCCCTGTCACTTGCCCCCAGGGGAGGGACGTGTCCTGGGATGTGAGGGGTTCCAGCCATCGGTGTGTGTGAAGGAGGCTGTCCCCGCGCAGGCCCAGCGTGAAGGTCTGCCTGCCGTTCCCAGATCGGGGACTCCCGCTGTGTGCGCTCATGCCCCCCCAAGGCATGTCTGTCTGTCTTCACGCTTGTCTGTCTGTCTTCCCCACTAGCCTGGGCGGGAGGCAGGTATGGGTGGCCCTATTCCAGAGATGAGGAAGCAGCCGCAGGAGCTCAGTGACATGCACCAAGCCGCCCTGGTTGGTCAGTGACGGGGCAGAAGGAGCAGCCGCGGGCGGGGAGTCGGTGCCTGGGGCCTGGGGGTGAATTTGCACATGTGGGTGTTCTCATCGCCTGCGCTGGGCTGCGGGGTTTGCCCCAGGCCTGAACAGTGGTTGGAGTTCTTGGTCCTGCCCTGAGAGGCCCTGTGGACGCGCATGGCAGCCCACGCAGCTGTACCTTTGCCCTCCTCGGAGGCGCCTCCGTGACTCCCGAAAGCGCAGGTCTTCCTGGTCGGGGCCTCTGGCTCTCTGGAGTGTGAGTCCATCCGGCCGCGCGTGTGTTGTGTCCCAGCCGCTGGAGGTTGGGCAGCGGCTCAGAGCAGCTCTGGGCAGAGATGGGGATGGGGATAAGGCGCCCGCTCCTCGCGCTGGGGCTGCGGTGTCTGCCCGGGTCCGTCACGGCGCAGGAATGAATTCGGGCCACGGAGCAGCTGGGTGACCCGACAGTGTCCTCTGATACCCCGTGGCTTCCAGATCTTTCCCTCTCACCTCCAGAAAAGTCCACGAATGAGTTTTTTCCTGACCCAATTCACGTTTTCTCTTCCACTCTACGTGCCAGGCACTGTGTTATGCCCTTAGGACACAGACGTGAACAAGAACCATTTCCTGCTTTCAGGGAACTTGGGGTTCAGTGGAGGGAGACACAGCCCCACACCCAGCCCACCGGCTCAGCCTCGGGAAGTGCTCGGCTGAGCTGGCTGTCCACCTAGGCCTGGTAAGTGATGGGCAGCCGAGGAAGCCTTGAGGCTTCTAAGGAGGGGATCGAAAATGTTGAGCAGTAGAGACACGGTCTTTCTGTGTGTGTCTCAGAAGGTTCTGGAGCTTGTGCTCACTGGACTTTTACAGGGGACAGACAGGAGGTCAGTGTTTTCGTAGACTATTACTGCAATCGCATCGAGAAAAGACAGCGAGGCCTCCGTGTCTTTGGGGTAAGAGATGTGAAGGAGGAGGGAAACGCGGAGGTTCTCAGGAAGAGGATTGTGCGAGGGGGGGGCGCGGAGGGAAGGCTTTGAGAATGAGGTTTCTGATCTGGGATAGAAAATGGTGACATCAACCGAGACAACATCAGGAGAGGAAGGTGAGGGGATGGGGCTGAGGGGATCCAGGCCGGGTCCCTGAGGAACGAGACATGAAGGCAGGATGTGGGGGAGGCCGGGGCTCAGGGTAGGAGACTGGAGTGAGGCGAGGCAGGACCCAAGAGCTGTAGCATTTCTAGAGCAGTTGTGAGGATTCCATCAAGAAGGGGTGCTCTGCGCTGGAGGAAAGACACTGTCCTTCCTCCCAGGTGGAGTTTTTTGCACTTTTTGTTACCATTTGGGGGGGCAGAGTCCATGAACTTTGGGGAACGGAGTTTACTCACAGGAAATGAAGACACCACCATCTGCTGGGAGGGAGACTGCTTTGAAAATACACAGTGCCCTAGCCCAAGGCCCCCACCCTGTCTGCACCCCAGGAAAGCACCCCATTCAGCGTGGACTGTGCTGGGAACTTCCTTAACAAGACTCCTTCAATCACAAAAATGATGGTTAAGTAATAGGTTTGATTTTCGAGAGGAAAGGATTCTCTTGGAAATCACCCCTTTACTTTCGAGCATGTAGATTCCCTCCTAAACTCTTTTGAATAACAACTTCTTAGACCTGAGCAGGTTGCGCGGAGACAGAACCAAGGAGCACTGAGCATCACTCAGCCCCTGGCTCGGCGGAGGGTGGCCCCGGGGCTGTCGCCCAGGAGTGGTCAGAAACGCCGAATCTACCCAGTCAGAACCTGCGTGTTCCCAGCATCCTCACCGCTTCTCATGCACGTTAAGGTCTGAGAAGTGCTGGCTTGGCAAGTGGATTCCAGATATGGAATTATTTAGGTAACTTCAAGGTCATACAGCTCTCCAAGCCTCAACCCCGTCCGTTCCGAATCAGTCCGAGAGTCTCCTGGGTAGTTAGGTTTGGGAACAATTGGCTTTTATAGATTCAGAAATCTTCTGTTGCTGGACAAAGGGCAAGAATTTTAGTAAATGCAAATCTAATTTGAATGGCACATTAGTTTGTTTTATAGTCACAATAATGGCCAAAGCCTCATGCCCTTCAAAAACAAAGGATGTCTGAGTTGGCAGGTTGGCCATTAAGCACCTTGTCACCTTATTCTCGGGGGACACCTTGATGATTGATGCTCAAGAAGGAACATATGTGACCCCCCACCCCCGCCCTCACCCACGGTTGCTGTGACCATTCATGCACTGGCAAGAGTTGAATGGACTTGGACTATTCACTGCCTTAAATCAGCTGATGTTTACCAAGCACTCTGGATGAAATTAATTAATTACCCCAGAACCCAGCAATGTGATCCCAATTAGTTGCATGACTTGTTTCTGTAGAGGGTCACAGCTCGAAGGAAACGTCCAGAACAATCTTTCATGCTTTTACTTTATGTGCAGAGAACTAAAGCCCACAAAGAGGTTGGGACCTGAATCCCGGCTGATTTCTTCCAGAGGAAAGAATTTTTTGTTGTTTGGAAAATGGACCATCTATTTATTACCTGAATAGAGGGGCAGAACGAGCAAGCTTTGCATTCTATACTTGAAATCTCAAGCACGAGACAGCGCTGGGAACACAGAAAGCTCTGACTCCGACAGAGCATTGCCCGGACTATCAGACCCAGGCAGCACAGATACCCTGGGAGTTGAACAAGCGAGTTCTCCAACGCTGAGATCTTTAATTAAGCAGGTGTTTAGGAAATAGGTCCTCTGTCGTTTCCAGCCTTGGCTGCGCTCCTCTCATTGAAAAATGGCCCTGACCCAGCCCGGCAGCAGGCCTGAAACTGGCTGCCAGGGGAGCCGTCGGAATGTGCATTGTTATTTTCTTGCTTATCAGACCCCATTAGCTTGAGCAAGGAAGGGACAAAACCGGGCTGGGAAAACACGTTGTTTCACTGGGCAAAAATTTACTACCAAGGAAATAATTTTGCTGTGTCCAAAAAAGGCATAGTGGAGGCCTTTGCAAAGGTGTCGCCTTCCAAGTCCTTTTGGACAGTTTCTCCCAGTGTCACCCAGGGAGAATGTTTCCCCTGGGCGGATGGCCCTTCTCACCCCGGGGCAGAGACGCGCAGCTGCGCAGCTGGCCCCAGGCTCACGGGGCCGGCCCTGCTCTTTCGGAAGGTTGGACAGACCCGGGAAGAGCAGAGAACCGCCGTCCGTGTGCAGGTGGACGGTGTCTGGCTGTGGAGGGCACCAGCACGCGTGTGGTGGGCTTTCGAGTGAGAGGACCGTAGGTGGACTCCCAGACGCCCAAGCGCAGAAGTGGCGGCTGTGGGTCCCGTCCAGGTCTCCTGCCACGTGTCCAGGCACGGGCGGGAGAAGTTGCCGGCTCTGGCTGTGCGTGACCCGCAGAACTAGTCCTCAGCCCTCTTGGCGTCTTGGGTAAACCCCACCACAGCGCCGGAAGGAGACAGAAGCCAGGGCCCGCCTCTCTTTCACAGCTGTTAGGACAGCGCCCCTCCAGGAAGGGCAGTAAGACGTGCAGAGTCCCTACTATGTGCCGGGCAGTGCCGAGGGGGCCGTGCACGCTGATATATGGATTCTCACTGCAGGCAAGGAGGCGGCTGCCAGGGCTCCGCTCTGCAGAGGTTAGTGACCTCGCTCAGCAGTACCCCGTAATTAAGGACAGGAGCCTGGATTCACACCCAGCCCTGCCTGCCCCCAAAGCCCTTTCTGGGGACATCTCAGCCCTTTGTGTTTTTTCCCTTAGGCTTTGATGCTGGGGGAATGGCCTCAGAAAGGCTCTCCCTGTGGACATGGGGGAACCATTAGTTTTTGTGTTTTTTACAGTTTAAAGGACATTTTATTTCAATTAGAGTTTGTGTCATGAAAACAGCTGGCATATTTTCCTTGGACAGTTAAGGGTGAATGCCGAACTGTAAATGCATAGATGTATACAGTTTGTCTATTTAGAAATAATAAGTAGCTGGCATGCTGAGGTGTGATACTGTGTTCAGACATAGGTGTTCTTGTCCATGTCGGCGCATGAAGCCTGCCATGCCGGCCTGCAGAGGCTTTTATGTAATAACCTGTGCCTTACCACTTCGCTCACACCCACAGCCACTCGTTTCATGTGGGACAGAAAGAGGGTTGTATGTTGTTTCCAGGGAAGGGCAGAAAACAGGAATGAACCAGCAGCACATTCATCACACATCTCAAAGCCTTCCCAGGAGAGGGGCGCTCTGGCTGATCCCATCACGGGCTCCTGCTGCAAGGGCTATGGCACCCCACAACTTGGTGGACCAGGTTCTCCTTTGAGTCACCCTGGAATTTTCTGTCATTTTGTTGTCCCGGCTGTTAGGCAGTTGTGTTCTAATGTTCTGAGGCAAGTTCCTTCATCTGGTGCGACTCTGAAGTCTGAGAGGTCTTGAATGGCGTCTTCCACCCACGCTGCCTCAGTGCACCTGCCCCGAGAGGCTGCCTCTTTGGCTGGGGGTGACACGCTGGCTGGTGGCACGAAACCCTGAGTGTTTGTGACGTGTGGGCCACTGTCCCACGGCCTCAGAGTCCACTTCTGCCTGTGGCCTTCTGGGAGGGCGCCGGGGAGACGAGACAGGCTGGTTTTGATGGCTTTCTGGAGTGAGTGGCATTTCAGATTGAGAACATCTAATGGCAGGTCTGTCCAGGGATGTGTGAAAGATGGTGGCAGCTCAGATAAACTGGACAGGGCAGCAGGACTGGTCCCCTGGATATGCAGGACTACACCCCTCGGGCACCCTCAGTGATGGGCTTTGATCTGCTGCCAGGTTCTGGAAGAGCCAATGAGCTCTTTCCTCCAGTTGTGAGTGTGCTGGTTGCCTGGACAGCAGATGGACATCGCCCCGCTGGGGAGGGATGGACGAACACGGTTGCTGTAGTGGAAGCTTCCAAGTGCCAGCTGCTGCCTGGGGCCATAGTCCCCAGGGGGACTCAGGGACTCGGCAGGAGGCCTCCGGGAGAGTCTGCGTCTGGGGACGACAGCGCTGCAGGGACCGTGCTTGACACCAGCGCTCCCCGCGGGCCGCAGGCTTGGGAGGACATTGGGCAGGAGCAAGCAGAGGGGTGATCCCGGATCGCGGGAACCCAGAGATCTTTCCTCTTGGGAGACTTCCTAAATATCACACAGAGAGAGAGGAAATAACAGGCTCGGTTTGCGTCCGAGGATAATGACACTCACTCAGGTTGCCCTCCCTTGTACTTTTCCACTGATGCAGAAAAGGACGCTTTGCCAAAGAATGTCCTTGGAGTGGCTCGATGTATTTTTCCTTCTGTTATTTAAGTCAAATGTATTTAATGTAAAGCAGGTCGGCTGTGAACTGGAACGTGTGCTGAGTCTTTGAGCCCCGGGTGGGGACCCACAGAGTGGCCATTTCCACCAGGTGCGTCAGTTTTGACAGTCGTTTGCAGCGAGGCTTATAACAAGGTCCACACACCAGAATGGTCTTGTCAGCACGTTGGCCGGGAAGATCCCATCTGGGAGCTGAGAGGCATGAATGTGTTTTATTCATTGTACGTTCATCCGCCCACACCCGCCCACCCAGCCACCCCTCCACCCACTCATGAACCCGTTTGTTCATCCGTCCATCCGTCTAGTCATCCACCCACCTGGCCTCCTAGCCATGCCTTTGCCAAACAGTTATTGGACATTTACTGTGGATGCAACGTCGTTCCAGGAATGTGTTGAGGGTATAAAGAGGGGCTGCCTTTCTCTCAAAACTCCAGGGACACACCTATATAATACATCTCACATGTATGATAAATATAATACATACATGTCATATATCATATAAGTTACACACACCTATGGATGCTGACCATTCATTCACTGAGTTGAAGGTTAAAATTTCGCTTTTTGGAAGAATAACAATAGGAATATGGTATAACGGACTTCTGTGGCTCAGTAAAAGTGGTGTAGTATAAAAGCATGAACTTTAAAGATTTTTGTTTCTAGGCCTGCGTGTTTCGCACGCGCCCGTGAGGGTGTACACACACGCGTGGGCACATGTAAGCCCTGCGTGCCCTCTGAGCCACCGTCTGGTTTCTTTCCCCAGGGTTTTGTGGCCACGTCGTGTGTCTGTAAGTTGCGCAAACACAGAGACCTGGGAACTGGATTTCTCCAAGGTTCTCTCACAGTTCCTCTCCCCCTTGGGTCTCCTCACACTTCATTCTCCCCCAGGCAGGAAAAAGAGCACAAATTCCTAAAGTCACGTTGTTCCCAGGGTACAATTGCCATCCATCACTCCCCGCGGAAAAATGTAAATATTTCCTGGCTGATAGTGGCCTTATTTATTATCATAGGCTGGATATGGATTTGAGCGAGGGCGGCTGGTGGCCAAGCATTATTCCTGGGCTTCCCTGGGACGCTTGGCTGGTGGGCAGAGCCGGGTGGAAGAAAGGTGAAGGGCGGAGGCAGGAGTTCCTGGCGCTCGGGGCAGGGTTGGGGCTTTGCCACCGAGGCTGAGCTTGGGCAAGGCGTGGGGTGGAGGGAGCCGCGCCGCCTTGCGACCTGCTTCTAGGAGGCTGTGCACATCGGAAAGACGGAAGGCTGCTTCCACGCCGTGCCCAGATACCCGGTCATCTGGGGGAGGGCGGGGGTCCCTCAGTGTCATCTGCCGCAGGTGGATGGTGCATTGTCATGGTGTCAGGTGACGCCCAGGGACCATTCCTTACCTGGCAGAATGTTTCAGTGTTTGACGAAAGAATGTTTTAATCAGTCTCTGCTCCCTGCAGACAAAGCCCCATGCTACCCAAGCCCTGGTCCTCGAGGACCTCATGCTTTGGGACCCTAGAACCCCCCACCCCATCACAGTCTGCCATCTGCAGCGTCCGAGGCAGACGTTTTCCAGATGGGGCAGGAAAAGGCCGCAAAAGCTTAGCCCTTTCTCCTCTGCCCGGTCTGCCGGCTCCTCCCAAACCTGCTTGGTCCTGGCGAGGTGACGGCTGCCCAGTGGGGTGTCTGGCCTTGGCTTGGTATGTGGTCACCCTTCACTGCACTTTCCCTGTGGAGAAATGGGCCTCATGAGCCTGTCCCGGGGTGATCCCGAGAATAAATACAGTGACCGGAGGTGTGGGGCACCCAGCACAGGCTCAGGGAGCTGCAGCTTTTTTTTTTTTTTTTAATTAAATAGAGGCATGTTTTATTTATTTATTTGTTTGTTTGTTTGTTTGTTTGCTTATACAAGCACTGGGTACAGTCAGAAGCGCCGGAGGGTGAGAGAATTCCCCAGAGCCAGAGCGGGGAGCAGAGCAGGCAGAAGGACTGAAGTACACTGCTGAGGGGAGCAGCGGGCGGCAGGAGAGGTCTGCGTGCCATGGGGGACCCTCACCCGGTGGCCGGGGAGCAGCCGGGGATCGAACCGTCGCCGCAGAGGCTGCTGGCAGCTTCACAACCCAGCGCTCAACCGCTGCGCCACTGGGGAGGCCCTGCAGCTTTTAACACTGTCTGCAGCTGCACGATGGTGCGCACCAGACATGGGTGGCGGGCAAGCCCTGACGGCAGGAGTGAGGGGCCAGGAGGACACGTCGGTGATGCGTGTGACAGGGGCGAGTCAGGCCAGGCATGTGCAGGACACGCCGGGGTCCTTGTGTGGTCCTGGACGAGCGACAAGGGCGGGGAGTGGTGGCAGGAGAGCCCAGCTGAGTGCTGCCCTTGGAGCGCGCTGCGGGGAGGGGAAGACGGTTCATTCAGTTGAAACAAACAGCTTTGCTGCTCGCGACGCACCCTGACCGTCTCGAGAATGTGACCTTGGGTACAGCTTGGTCTCTGGGCTTTGAGCTCTTGGGGAAGGAGAAGGGGTGGGCTCGGGTACAGGTGCCTATGTGGCATCAGAGACGGCGAGGGGCGTGCGGGAGCTGCGGCGGTGGGGACAGGCCTGGGAACTCTGGAGTGGAGAGAAGGTCGGGGCTCCGGGAAGCTTCGTGAAGAGGCAGGAACCACAGGCTGAAAGGTCTTCACGGACAGGTACAAGGTTCCGACGGCAAGGACTTTCCTTTTCCTCTGCGTGTTGCCCGTGATGTTTGTCGCACCCTGGGCGTACGGCAGGCGCGCAGCAGGCCCTTGTCCAGCACCTGATACAGAACATGCGGGTGTCGGGCAGGGCACAGCATTGCCGGGTGCTGGGCTCTGCCGCCGTGACTGCTCTCAGAGAAGGTGGTGAGGATGAGGATGGCGGGAGAGGATCCCTCTGACGTGTGTTCTTTTTTCAGCCACTTCCCTTTGTAGCTTTCTGGGGAGCAGACAAGCTTTTCCCCTCCAATGAAAGGTCAGTGTCTCCTGGTGGCACCCCATGGGGAGGTTCCTCTTTCTCCTTTTTTTTTTTAAAGATTTATTTTATTTATCCAAGAACCGGGGTACAGGCCAGATGCGTGGAAGGGTGAGAGGACTCACCAGAGACAGAGTGGGGAACAGAACAGGCAGACTGACGAAATACACTGCTGAGGGCAGCAGCGGGCGCGGCAGGAGAGGTCTGCTCACCATGTGGGCTGCTCCGAGGCTGACGGGGATGGAACCGGCACTGCAGAGGCTGCGGACAGCTTCACAGCGTGGTGCTTAACCACCTGCGCCACCAAGGGAGGCCCCTCTTCTTTCTCCTTAATGTAACCCAGGGACATTATCAACTGCCTCCCAGCCAGGCAAGCAAGCAGCTGACTCCGCTGGTGGCTCCAGGGCTCTGGATAGATGTAGATGACATTCTTTGGCGTATGTCTGTCTTACAGATGTGGACGAGTGTGCAACAGATTCTCACCAGTGCAACCCTACCCAGATTTGCATCAACACTGAAGGAGGATACACCTGTTCCTGCACTGATGGATACTGGCTTCTGGAAGGCCAGTGCTTAGGTGAGAACTCCCTGGGGCTCACAGAGACTCTCGGAAATGAGTGGTTACAGGAGGTATCATGAAATGTGGGCCCCGCCGGGAGGCCTAAAGGCAGAGGGCTTCCCTTTGGGGGGTTGAGGGGCAGGCAGAAGGCTACTGAGCTTATATGTAGCAACACTCTCTAAAATCAGCTGTTACCATCACGTCATGTCATCGTCAGAGTTCTTGACTGACATTTTTAAGGACTCATGTTTGATATGCCTAGACCTTCTTCCTACCTTTAGGAAGTTTATATCCAAGGCAGGAAGTGATGTGGGGGAGTGGTCTCTGTCCTCGTTAGACGTCATACTAAGAGAAGGGAACCCTTGCTTAGTCGCAGCAGAGTTCCAAGTCTCAAGTGTGGACCAGGAGATTCTGAGGGACAGTCACCTCCCCCGGTACCCCATTGTAGTCCTCTTGCCACCCGCCCTCCCCCAACCCCCGCCCAGCTGTGGTCTTTTCCCTCCTAAGGAATCATTTTTCAGAGCCAGTTGAGAATTTTGTCCCTGGCAGTGGGCATTGGTGATATGATCGTTCTGTTTGTTTTTACTGGAGGGTATTTTCCTTTCTTCCCCGCTAGTTTTTGCTTTAGCCAAGTGAATGAATTCATAGCAATCTCTAGCTGTCACTTCAGTTTCTATTTCTAAGGTGTGATTTCTATGCTGTGTTTTCTTGGAAAAGCTCTGCTAGTTTAAATTCTCTGAGACGCTATTCTGTTGCTGGAAAGTCAGTCTGGGAAAACTGAGAAACAAATCCAAACAACATCATGGCAGGGAAAAAAGGGGTTCTTTTTTCCAAGTCTCTCTTGATTGGGACCGAGTCGAAGTCCGCTGTCGAGCCCTGTCCGCAGCATCCTCCAGGCCCGATAAGCCAGCCAAGACTTGGCTGGGTTCTCCCTTCCAGGCATGCACCCGAGAGCTGGCTGCGCATGCGCCTGTGTGACCATGACGTTCGTGTGCATTTTAACCAACCTCAGCTATTATGGAAAATTTGATGCCACTGATTTGAACATAAGCAGATCAGTGTGAGGGAGTTATTTGTGCAGGAACTTAATATGTAGCATTTCAGGGCTGGAAGGGATGTCAGATATTATGTCATCCAACTTTTATAGAGCTGGGAACTGAGACTCACAGAGGAGGGACATTTTGGACAGAGTGTGTTGGGGTCTAGTATCTGTCTACTGTTTCCCAGTCCAGTTTCTCCTCCAGGGCATGCTAGACACGGGGGTGCTGGAGAGGCTCAGGTGCCTGGAACTCTCAGGCTCCATGGTATAGATCCCACCCCGCCAGTCAGAAGGTGCCCAGGTGGGGGGGGGGTGGTAGTATTGACTCCCACTGGTTGAAGCTTTTGGAGGGAGGCCCCCTGTGGCACGCTCCTCACTTACCCTAAAGGAAGAACTTTCCCAGTTGCAGCTGAACTTGTGCCACCCACTGGCCAAAGTCGTCTTTCTCTTCCAAAATGCAAGTTCCACAGCCATCCACCACCCCCTCTCTGCACCTTTGGAAAGGCTGCTTTTGCAGAAAAATCAGGGCCTGGGGGGTTGCCTTTACTCCAAGGCGCCTCTGCACAGAGGGTGCCCTCTTTTTCCTCTCCTGTTTCCTGGAGAGAGGGGAGGCCCAGCAACAGCACAAGCAGGCAGTGGGGTGGGCCCAGCTGGAAGTAGCTGCGCCTCAGAGATAAAATGGGATCACAAGGGCCGGCATGCAGCCTGGGTGGAGGGCGGGCCACTGGGTGAGGTGGAGGTGGGGGTCCCTCTGGCAGCAGGTGGTAGATACTCGGAGCAGGGTCAGAGTTTGAAGCTGGGTTCCAGAGTCTGGATGGATCCTGGTTTCAAAGGAACAGGGATAGCAGGTAGCGGGTGTGGCTGGTTTAGGGGAGGTGGGGCTGAGACAAGGACCAGGTACACAGGCAGCTCTCCTGTTCCCAGCAGGCTTCATTCAGACCTCTGACCCCACAGGAGGGAATTCCTTAGCCTGCCGGCCCATGACTTGGGGACTGGGAAGTGCTTTCCAGTGAGACCAGGCTCCCTGCTGACTGGTGCATGTTATCAGGGAGACTGTCTTGCCGGGCTCTGGATCCGTTCATGCACAGAGCTGACGCTTGCTCTGGGGAGGCCAGCCATGGCTTGGAAGAGGGGTGTGTATCCAGAGTTTTATGGTCTAGGAGGGGTCTGAGGCAAACTTCCGTGTCCTTGTGTTACTGGACCCACGGGACTCTGTGCACTGCCCAGACACCCTGACCTGCACTCGCTCTGTCTGACAGCTGGACACTGTTACTAGAGCTGGCCAGCAGCCTCATGGACCGTGTTATGGACTCTCATATTTTCAGCTAATTGTCCCATTTCAGGGCCAGGTAACATTATCATCAAATCTTAAAGCTGGATAAATTTTAGCTTTGATTCAAATCTTAAGCGGCCACCTTGTCCACCTTTCCGCTCTACGTGGAAATTTCTCTACCACTTTCAAGACTGGCTCAGGTGTTTGTGGGGCTGAGATGTGTTGGGGATGGTGACAGAGAGGCCGTCACCCTCCCTGACACTTAGAGCAGCAGATCCTCGAATGACATCACATAGGGCCCTTTCCTTATAATGTTGATAAGAAAGAATCCTGGCTAACTTTGAACAAAAACGATGTTATTTACTCAAAGGCCCAGTTTCATCACACTTCGTTCCTCTTTAAGTCACAGTTTGATGTTCATGAGAACTTACTGCCTTGCCGCAGCGCCCTGCGTGTGTCTGCGCCGTCCCAGGACAGAGACTGGGCGGTGCTGCTGCAGGGGCCGCCTCGGTGAGGCAGAGGATCTCTTACCTTGCTGGCGTTTCTGTTCCCAGACATTGATGAATGTCGCTATGGCTACTGCCAGCAGCTGTGTGCGAACGTTCCTGGATCCTATTCCTGTACATGCAACCCTGGCTTTACCCTCAACGAGGATGGAAGGTCTTGCCAAGGTACGTGGTGTGGATGAAAACTCGAACATGATGTGAAACGCTGGCTGTTGTCTTCGAGTCTGATGGCGTGTGTCGGCGGGAAGTGCTGCTGTTCCAGTGTATTCCCACTCGTGGTTCCCGCCCCCGCCCATGCCCTGAGATCGAAGGGGTGTGAAACATGCCAGAGGTGCTGCTGAGATTAGACCCGCAGCCCTCGGCCACTGGGGGCCTATGGCCTCATGGATTTGCGTCTCTGTGCACCCAGAGGTAGCCTTGGCGACACTCCTGCTCATCAGAAATGGTCTCACATGTCCTGTAACATAAGTTCAATTCCTGAGGCTCAAAGAGGGCCATCAGAGAGGGCTCTGGCCCTGGGTGAGCTGTGAAATAGCCCCCTACTCGAGGCCAGGGTCTCATGGGCAGTTGTGATGTCCCACCTGTGCCAGGAGGCCTGAGACCTAGCAGAGTCAGCTGCCACTCAGCACCCCCCCTCCCCAGAACAATGGTCTTTTCTGCTATCCACGTGACCACTTCAGTACTGATAAGTTAGAAAAACAGGCTGCGTCTCTGTGCCGTTTCCATCGGAAGATTTCTTCTGCTCAGGAAGTGAATGGGGGACTTAAGACCCAAGGAATTAGTGCAAGTCCCTCCCGGCCCCTGGCTCCCGGCCGCAGCCCCCCGCTGGGGCCTCCAGCCCCTGGCAGCTGCTCAGCCCAGGGTGGAGGCAGTGGCGGGGCTCAGAATGAGGTCTTTGTCTGGAGCCCGCCACCCGGCTTTGTAGCGCCCATTTCCTTGTCACACCATTTGAGGTCTGGCTGGCAGCCTCTTGGCCGGCTTCTTTGGAGGATATTATGTCTCCATTAGTTTAATCGTATGGAAATCATTGGGTAAACAGGAAGGCATCAGCGTTAAAGAGTTTGATCCTGGATTCTTTGTAAGACTCTCCTCCTCTACTGATTGTTCCAAGAAGTCTCAGCTTGCTCCCCTGGCCAGCAGAGGTCATTTTCCTCGCCCCTGCAGCGGGGAGTGGGCGCCTGGCCCTCTTGCTGCTGAGATAAGCAGCTTGGGGCAAATCCAGGCTTCTCTGAGGCTGGGTTTGGAGGTGCAAGCCCCGGTTTGCCCTGAGGCTGGAGCACCTACAACCTCCCCAGGAGTGGCCTTGAGCAGCAGGGCTGAAAGACCGCTGTGTCCTTCAGACCTCTTGGGGCAGGGACAGGCAGTGCCAATTCCAGATAAAGCAGCAGCCAGCGCCAGGCCTGGCCGCAGGCACTGGGCCACTGGGATATTGCATCAGCTGGGCCCACAGGCAACACGGATGTCACCTATTCTATGGCGCTTTTGTGACCTAACAGCTCATTCAAGGAAGAGCACGTCACACTCCTCAGAGCATTGCACAGCTGTTAAACTCACTGAACCCCAACTGTAGCTTTAGGAGGCAGGCAGGGCAGGTGTGGCCCTGCTTCACAGATGAGGAACTCAGGGCTCACAAAGGTAAAGCAGCTCGGCCGAAGCCACGCAGCCAGATGGTGGCTGATTGGGGGTAGAAACAAACGTCCTGACTTCCTGTCCAGCAAGTCTGTGTGGGCTGCGCCTGTGCCCATGGGATGCAGAGGGCAGGGCCTGCATGGATCCAGGGCCTGGCAAGGAAGCGCAGGGCCAGCTGCAGGGGCAGAGTGCTCTGGATCCTGCTGCTCTGCAGAAACAGCTGAGAACAGAGAGGGCGGGACACGAGCTCATTCATGTTGATGTGGCCAGCGTCTCGCCGGAAGCTGAGGACGCCAGCCCAAATACTTACTGATACTCACCCTGCATGAGCTCGTACTCAGTGGCCTGGCCCTTGGTGTTTTCCTGGCATCCCCAGAGGAAACCAGCATCCCTCCACGGACCTCCTGCATGAGCATTGTTTCTTCCCTCTGAAAGCTCCTGAGATGTCAGGGAGCAGGACCTGTTGAGGCCTGAGTTCAGCCTTCCCCTCTAAGGAAAACTCCTCAAGCTGCTTACTGTAAAGGCTTTCAAGGTTGAAAACACCCACACCTCTATTCAGAGGCTTAAGCAGTTTATCTGGACCTTTGAAGGGGATAGAAATCCTCTCAGCAGGAACTTGGGTCATTGCCATGTGGGGCCTGGGAGGGGGAGCTGCCAGGGGTCCGCCAATGCCATGTGGAGGTGGGCTCCTTCCTTCCCCCTCTGCACCACATGGGCTGTGTGGAATAAATCGGGTGTTGTGGACAGACCTTGACTCATGTTCCAGTTCCAGCGGTGCCCTTGTTGGCTTGTTGGGCACGTGCCTTCTCTTCCTTGATGTTTTACGGACATGCACTGAGCTGCACCATTGAAGGCACGTGGTTCATGAACTCAGGCAAGCATAGGCCTGCATGAAACCACCCCCACACTCCAGAGTGAATGTCCCATTGCTCCCGAAAGCCTCCCATGCCCCTCCATGGTCTCTCCTTCCCCTCCTGAGCTTGTACAGGGGCCGTGCCTGTGGGAGCCTTCTGCCATCAGTGACGTGGTTCATGCATAATTGTCTTAGCTCCAGCGGCCATGACAGAGTAGCACAGCCTGGGTGACTTAAGCATCAGGAGTTTTTCTCACAGCTCCAGAGGCTAGGGGTCCAAGAGCAAGGCGCCAGCACAGTCGGGTGCTTGGGAGGGATCCTGGTGTGCTGGCGGCTGCTTTCTCACTGTGTCTCACATGGCAAAGGGTGATCAGCTCTCTGGTGACTCTGCTTATGTGGGCACTAATCCTGTCACGAGGGCCCCACCCTTATTTAACTTAATTACTTATTTACCTAGTTACTCACTTCACTACTTCCCAACAGTTTATCTCCAAATATCATCACAGTTGGGTTCAGGGTTGTCAACATAACATGATTTTTTTTTTTTTTTGGTGGCGCACACAGTTTGGTCATTGCAATAATAAATAGAAGCATTACCGGAATTGTCATGATCTGTTTCTGAAACTTCAAAGTCAGCCAGCTCGCTGATGGAATGTAGCAGGTGATAGGAGGTAGCTGTTGTATAAGAAATTGCTATTGGTGAGCCTGGGGGAGCGTCTATGTTTACACCTGTCAGTGGTGTGTGGACACATTGCTTCCATCCTTCCCAATTTGCAACCCCAGAATGGAAGTGGAGATGGAGTCTAGTTCCTCAGGGGACACTGGAGTGTGAGCTCTTAATCCCCTAGGTGCTGGGTGGAGATCCTTGGTCCCTTGATTCTGGTCGCCTGCTGGTGGTTCTGTCATTGCTGGTGCAGTTTTCTGCGTACTGGGGGCGCGCTGTTTTGGGAATGGTCAGTGATGTACTTTGGGTTTTTCACAGACGTGAACGAATGTGCCACTGAGAACCCCTGTGTGCAAACCTGTGTCAACACCTACGGCTCTTTCATCTGCCGCTGTGACCCAGGATACGAACTGGAGGATGACGGTGTTCGCTGCAGCGGTAATGGACTGTTAGACACCGGGCGCTGCCATCTGTGCTGGGGGTCGGGGGTGGGGCGGAGGACAAGGGCAGCCTTCACAGGTGTTTCCTCTCGTTTCCCAGACACAACTCTGGTTTGGGATGGTTCCCAGTACCCTGGGGTCACAACCACACAAAAGAGAGATGAGTCACTTCCTGAACGTGGAGTCCCTTCCTTGGCATTTGACCTCTATTGCTACCCACTGGGGTCTCAGAGGAGGTGGGAGAGGGGACGGAGTCACCTAGTTCTGCACGTTGGCTTGAGTTGTTTGCCCTTGCCTGGCGCTGACTCAAATCCTGGGGCTTACAGGTGGTGGTGCTTACAGCGGGCCGAAGCCCACGAAGCGTGGCACATGTCACGGGGTAGGATGAGCGAATGAGGTCATGGATATAAGCAGATGCACCTTGTGAACTTTTGCAATCTTTACAGTCAGTACCTAGTGAGCGTGCAATAAATAGCTCCTGAATCGATGAGTGAATGATTGAATATTGAATGAAATCTCAGTCATTTGCTGTGACAACATAGATGGGGCGACTTAGATGGCCTCCTCGAAGTTCCTCCCAGGCCCAGGAACATATTGATCCTCTGCCCACGCTATCATAAGCCCCATGATAACAGGCACAGCATGTTAATCATTTATTCCTGTAGCATCCTGCACTGAGCCTTCTTTTCCTTTTTTCCTTGTTTTTTGTTAAATGTTGAATTAAACTGAACTCTTCCACCCACTTTTGGCATCCCCAGCAACTGTACATCAGCATGGTCTGAATTACTGAGGCTTTGCTCCCCGTATTTTTCAAAATCAGCGGCCCCTACTCTAGGGCATGTTCTGCAGAATGCAACGTTTTCTAATCCTGGGGTCACTGTAACAGGAACCGTCCCAGGCCATGAAGGAGACTTGTGTGATAGTTTCACTCCTGACTGGAGCGCTCCAGGGAAAGGCTTTGAAAGAGAGCAGCACAAACCCGTCTCCCAGGGCTGGGGACGCCCGCGCCACCACGGGCGGTTACAGAGAGCCTTGGCAGATGAAATGTCAGCCCCACAGTCATGTAAGATACCCTCGGACCTGAAAAACTACTTTCTTCCTAGATTTCAGGCCCCCTGTTCCCCTCCCACCACCCCCCATGGCACTCCTCAGGGAATGTAGGCCAAGGAACTAGGAGTTAGAAAGTGGAACGTGAATTTTTCCAGAATTCCCAGTACACCCATAGATATTTATTGACCATCTGCAGGGCGGTGCGCTAGAGAGGATCTGGAGTCAGACAGAACGGAATTCCAATTCTGGCTCAACTTTAGTGCTTTTCTTGACCAAGTCTTGAATGCTTCCTCATTGGTTAAAAAAACAGCCCTCTTAGCATGGCTGCAAAGGTGAGACAAGCTGGTGTATGTAATTGGCGCTGCGTCTTCATTTCCTTTCCCTAAGTGTGAGTTTTAGACACTTTTAGCTTTTCAAGTTCACATCCTCCATGGTTTGGCAAGGATTTCCAGTTGACTCTTTATCCCCAATGCCAGCTTCTCCTCCACCTTCGCATGATGCCCACGTTTTTCATGCATAGCTGCCTTGGGCCTTAGGGCTGGGCCAGGACAGTGTGGACACAGGGAGAGCTTGTTTGCTGTCTTTCTGTTCTACCTTCTCACCCCTTTCTCTGCTGCCCACTGTCCCCAGGAACTCTGCTCTCACTGTGTCATCAAAGCTGGTGTGACCCCCTCCAAGCTGCACCAGACCCTGGTCCTCTGTCCTTGGGGATTTGCTAAGCTGAGCTGATCCTGGAAACCATGGCGGGTTCTCTCCTGGAAGAGTGAACCTGTTCCGTGTGCTGCCTGCCAGGAACTGGGATTGTCTGTCAGCTATTTGGTGGCAGATGGATCCAAAGCTCCAGCAACCACTGGGGATTATGACCCTCAGATAAACGGGGTGGGTTAGGGCCCCTCTCTGTCCAGTGGGAGGTGGAAGTGGGTGCTTCCCTCTTTATCTGCACTGGAGCTAACCCATCCCCGGGGTTTCTCCCACACCCACCCATGCTAACTCCCAGGCATGATTTCTCAGAGAGCCCTTTGCTGTGGCACTGCAGCATAGGCGCTGGAGACTGGCTGGTTGGGTTCACGTGTCAAGTTTACAGCTTACTTGTTCTCTGTGAACTCAGGCAAGCGGCCTGACCTGTAAGCCTTCATTTCTCCTCTGGAAAACGTGCAGAGTAATTGCACCTGCTTCACAGGGCCGAGGTGAGGATTAAATAAAATGAGGCAGGAAAAAGCATTGAATCCCGTGCTTGGTATATGGTGACCTCAGGATCTGACATGTTGTGCTACTGCTTCTACTACAGGTATGAACAGAATCTACAAACTAAACAAATAAACGAGAACGCTCTGTTATGATCTGGGGCGCCACCAGGGTCCCCCGGGAGTGGGTGTAGACAGCATGACAGAAGCAGGTCTTCCTGAACTGCGCCTGCTGTAACTTTTCACATCAGCCTCCAGGTTCTGTTGGCTCCCGCCCCATCGCCTGAAGACCCCTGGGAGGGGTGGAATGGAGTTTTTTCAGGGTGGAATGGAGGCCCTGGGCACATAACACCCAGAAGCAACTGGGCTGATCTGATGGAGAAGCTGCCTCACTGGCATGGCACCCTATCTGTGATCCCAGCCACCGTGGTGTGTGCGTTAGAGAGTAATCCGAGGACATGTCACACGGGAAAACTAGTGAAAGCAAATTTTTCTGGAAACAACAAATGAAAGAAAAACATGTTTTCTTTGGCGAGCTTGTTGAATGAGACTCAAACGAGGGTCCCTTGCCAAACCCTTTGTGTGACACAGAGTTGACTCTTCTGGAATCACTGCTTCTGCAGCAGCTGCCATAGCCTGTGTGTTCAATGGACCCCTGCACCCCTCACATCCTCACCTCTGCAGGGGAGGAGCGACCCAGCTCTGGGCTCCCATGTCCACGGAGGGACCATGTGTGTCTGTCCCATTCCTTCCCTAGTTTTCGCTTTCACGGAATGAAGGCTAATAAGTACACTTGACAGCCCTGGCTTGTATAGATATGCCTTTTCATTGTGCTTTTAGGATTAATATTATTTCTCAGTTTGGTGGCAATCAAAGGACTGTTGGTATGGCTAATGTTGCCCATTTGAAAGACAGGCCAATGAATTCTTTTTTGGGGTCTTGGGGAAGAACTCTGCACCCAGAGAACTCCAGCAGGTAAACAGATCTCATGTCCACAGGTGAAGGGTGGATTCACCCTCAGGGCAGAATGAGTCAGCAGATGATGTAGGTGAGCCAGAGGCAAAGAGGTAGAAGCTCAGCAGAGACATATTTCCGCTCCAGATAGGAAAGAATTTTCTAACAATTAGAACTGTTCACGTATGGATGGGCTTCCGCAGTAGGTAGTGAACAGCCCATCACCATAAGTGTCCAAGATGGAAACTGGCAATAAGGCCGTCATCTGAGTTAGGAGAGTGATGTGGGAGTTGGAATAGACCATCACGCATCTCACCTCCCCAGCTAGTTGGAGACTGTAAACAGCAGGTGTAACTTGTTGCCTCCAGATATGGACGAATGCAGCTTCTCTGAGTTCCTCTGCCAACATGAGTGTGTGAACCAGCCTGGCACATACTTCTGCTCCTGCCCTCCTGGCTACATCCTGCTGGAGGACAACCGAAGCTGTCAGGGTAAGGCTGTCCAGAGGCCTGGTGAGGGGAAGTGTGTGGTGGGGTTGGCTCAGGGGGTGCCTTGGATGTCTTCACCTGGAGAATCCTGTGTGGTTTTGGGAGGGTGTCGAGGTGAGGGTGCTGCTGGCTTCCAGAATGGCAGACACTGGGCAGATGCCCAGGCTGGTGCCTTCCTGCCCTGCCATTTATTCCCTGGCCCCAGAAATGATGTGGCTACATTTGCTTCTGTAATGAACACCACAGATACAAGTGGTAGCCTCTACGGGCTGGTCCTGCCTCCCAGATAGATCGCGGTGGTCTGTGCTGTCCATGGACCAGGGCCCTTGGAGGGCAGCCTGGGCAACTTTTCTTTACTGACTTCCTGGAGAAGGGATGCCAGGGAGACATCACACATTGGACTGCTTGTCCCTCGAAGGGTCAGGAAGGACGCCAGCATGGGTCTTGTTCCTATTGGCCACTTGGCCTAATTTCCAGCCCATGCTTCACCCCCTGGGGTCAGTGTGGGAAGACTGGCTGCTGAGCATCTGATCCGTTTTCAGATCCTTAAACCTGCCTTATCCCAACTCCAAGCAAGAATTCCCCATAGCAGTGCTAGGCAGTGGAGATAGAATGCAAATTACAAATGTGAGCCACACAGGAGTACTTTTGAATTTTCTAGTAGTCATGTTAAAAGGAAAAAAAGAAGCAGGTAGAATGATTTAAGAATATATTTCATTTAATGCAACATACCCAAAGTACCATCATGCCAGCATGTGCTCCATGGCAAATGATTGAAGAACTAGTTTCCTTTTTGTGCTAAGTTGTTGAAATCTGGAATATATTCCCCACTTACGCATCTCACTTTGGACGAGCCACGTTTCAGATGCTCAGTGGCCACGAGTGGCCCACGGCTGCCGCTTTGTGAGTGCAGCAGTGTAGAAGGACCCAGGTAGCCTGCTCCCGCCCTGGCCCCTGGCTGGGGGCCACCTCTGTGGGATCGCTGCCCTGACTCAGCCCTCTTGACCTGCATTCCAGACATCGATGAGTGTGAGCACAGAAACCACACGTGCAACCTGCAGCAGACTTGCTACAACCTGCAAGGGGGCTTCAAATGCATCGACCCCATCCGCTGCGAGGAGCCTTATCTGCGCATCAGCGATAAGTGAGTCGTGGCCGCCCGTGGGAGGTGGCGGCCTGGGCGAGGGCCTGGCTCGGGAGACGGCCAAGGCGCTGGGAATGAGAGTGCGCCGCGTGTGAGGCCGTGATTCCTGCCAGGGGCTCACACAACACACACACCTCTCCTCCCCCACCCCCCAGTCACAGCTTAGTGCCCGCAGAGCGGAGCCAAACCCTGGCGCCGCAGGTGGCGGGGAGAATGCCACCCGCCTGTGCCCTGGGAACGCAGCACCTGACAGGAACCTGTGGCTCACCAGTGTGCCCTCTGCGCTGAGCAAAACTGGCCAAACAGGGTCAGCCGGGGCACTTAGAGAAGTCTCTGCTCGCTGCCAGGAGCGATAAGCTTCCGCCCTGGTCCGCTCCGGCTTCTGCAGGCCGCCCTTGTCTGTGGCCGGGGAGTTGACCCGGTTCAGCTCCCAGCGCTAAGGCGGTGCTGGTGCTGCCGGTCAGGCCCCCAGCAGGCGGCTGCAAATGCTGGGTGATGCCCTCCCTCCAGGCCCCTTCCAGTCTGACTCCCCGCACCCCCTTCCAGCTCACGGCCTTGTTCAGGAGCCCCGGCCCCTGCCAGCCCGGCAGCACTTGCTCTCACCTTCCCCGCGCTCTAGAACGTCCAGCCTCCCGCCCCTGGGGGTGTGTTTTCTGCCACACCGGAGGCACCCCTTCTGTGCCCTCACAGCCAGAGCCGCCCGGCCTTCAGCTCTCGACTCCAGGGCCACCTCTGCCAGCGCCTTGCGATCCTCTTCAGCTGGGCGCCATCACGCCCCTGAGACTGCCCTTGGGAAACAGTTCTACGTGACATGTGACATTTTGGCACCAGGGACATTTTGACATGGCTATTTTGATGCAGCCCCAGAAAATGAAACTTTAAATGTTCTTTTTACACAATCATTTATTAAGTGCTAGTCGAGCTCCTGCTCTGTGCCAGACACTTCGCTGTGGTATTTGTTCTGCGAGTGGAGAAAGACATTAAACAAAGGGTCACCTAAGTGAGTGCCCAAGCGCAGACTGTGACAGGGGCTACGGACAGGAGAACAGACATTCATGAAGCAAGAGAGTGATCTCGACCTGGGCTAGACCAGGGAGGCTGAAAATCCCCCCAAGAAAATGACACTTGGGCTGGAATGGGACAGGAGTCAACATTAACTTAGTAGAGGGTGGAAGAGCAGGGGGACCAGCATGTGCAAAGGCTCACAGTAGGGGTCACTTTGATGTCTTCAGGGAACATAAGGAGCCTGAGTTGCTGCTGCCCAATGAGGAGTGGACAGTGTGGTGTGGGAGGAGGTAGAGAAATTGGCAGAGGTCAGGCCCTTCAGGGTCTTCGGGGCTTGGCTGGGGGTGTGGTTCCTATTCAAGTTGTATTGGGGGCCGCTGTAGTGTCTTTAAACAGAATAGAGACATAATCTGATCTGTGTTTGACACTCTGGCTGCCATGCAATGGAGGGGGGCAGGAGAGACAGGCCCGGGGGGCCTGAAGGACATGCAGTGATGGTGGAGACGGTGAGAAGGGGTTGGATTTAGACTGTATTTTGGAAGTAGATCGAATAGGTTTTGAAGAAAGATTGGCAGTTAGGACAGAGTGACATAAACACAAGGCTGATTCCCAGTTCTGGCCACCCAGAGCACTTGATGTGAACTCTGACCCCTGGGGGAGGCTCAGGGGTGAGGCAAAAGATGGGGGGTAGCTAGGGATAAATTAAGGGGCATCTATAGAGTGAAGGATTATGATAATGCCAGTGTTTCGAGTTGGCTGCTTTGTATTTAACATGATGCGTTTATGGTTTATTTCTCCTATTATGCTCCACACACATTCGACTTAGTGCAAAAGAGAAAGTAAAAGGACTTCTCGAGTTGTGTCAGTCTAATGTGATTTCTCAGCTAGCATGTTGGCTGAGGGAGTGAAGGGCTCTGGGGCCAGTGGCACATTTGGCCGCCCGGAGACATGTAGGGCCATGGGGACAGAGCAAGGCTAAATACACTAGACAGGGTTCCGAATCCTGACGTCTGAGGTGCACGCTCGAGCAGCTGGAATATCTGATTGGCCAGAAGAGGCCATTCTCCAGGAAAAGAGGGTTCACCGACGTGCTGGGGAGTTTTGAAAGGAGAAGCAGGAGGAGGTGGAGGGGGTCTCCAGGCACTGCGTTGGGAGGATAAGGTGGCGTGGCCTCCTTTCGAGCGTTTTAAGTGAGGAAGTAGGCACAGCCAGCATCTGGAAAGGATTTTCTCAGTCCTCACATGATCTCCCTTCCCCTAGCCGCTGTATGTGTCCTGCTGAGAATCCTGGCTGCAGAGACCAGCCCTTCACCATCCTGTACCGGGACATGGACGTGGTGTCCGCACGCTCCGTTCCTGCTGACATCTTCCAGATGCAAGCAACGACCCGCTATCCCGGAGCTTATTACATTTTCCAGATCAAGTCTGGGAATGAGGGCCGAGAGTTCTACATGCGGGTAAGAGGGGTGGCGAGTGACGGCCACCACCTAAACAATGCCTGTGTCGTCTAGCCAGGCGTGTGCTTCTCGAAACAGGTCTGCGGACAGCGAGGACAGGGTGGTGTGGAAAGAGAAGAGGGGCGTGGGTGGGAGTCAGAACTCAAGATTCTGCTCCCGTCACTTTCTGTGTGGCCTTGGGAATGCTTCCGAGAGCCCCAAGATCTTTCTTTCCCGTGAGAAGTTAGGCTAAGTGCAGTCATAGGTCTCGTTCCTCCTGTGGTTCCATGGGGAAGGCATTCACACAACCATCTGTCCACCCACTCACTTCACAAATATTTATCCATTAGCCACTAAGCTCCATCTAGAAACTGAAACTGTAGCAGTGAAAAAAACACCCCAAATCCCTGCCTCATGCCACTGACATCGCAGGAATGTGAAGGCTGGCATACGAGCCACAGAAATACCCTCTACCTGAGCTGCCCAACCCATGGCCATCGTGACGCTTTACTTTTAAATGAATTTAAATGAAATGCAGTTAAAAGCTAGGTTCTTCCATGGCACTAGCCATATTTCAGGTGTTCAGTAGCTGCATGCGGCTGCTGTGTTAGCTCGGCTAGAGAGCACTTCTGTGGCTGGGAGTCGGATTGGACAGCACTGGCATCCGTAACAGTAAACAATCTCAGAGCACACATCCCCAGACATCTCTGCCTGTCTGTTAATTACATCCATGTAATCCTGTTTATATTATTGAGCTTCATCTCCTCCACCCTCTGGGGTGTTCACACTTCTTTAGAGACCGCTGGCTTAGAGAGATGTTTTTCACATCTCAGTGTGAATTTGGGCACTTGTGCAGAGGACCCCAGAGCTTCCTCTCTAGAGAATCTATTCCAGCAGATGACGTCTATCAGTTTGCTGCGACCACTGTAACAGATTATCACAAACTTGGTGGCTTAAGACAACAGAAACTGATTCTGCTCAGTTCTGGGAGCCAAAAATCTGAAATCATTTTGACTGGACTGCAGTCAAGGTGTTGGCAGAGCCACGCTCCCTCTGGAAGCGCTGGGGGAGAGGCCGTGCCTGTCTTCCAGCGCCTGGTGGCTGCCAGCATTTCCTGACTTATGGCCACATCACTCCAATCTCTGCCGCCGCCTCTTCTGTGTCTTTCAAATCACTCTCTGTCTATCTTTCAAGTGACACTTGCAATTGGATTTAGAGCACACCCAGGCGATCCAGGGTAATCTCCCCAAGTGACGATCCTTAACCTAATAGCACCTGCGAAACTCCCTTCTCCTTATAACATTTACAGGTTCTAGGGACTAAGTTCTGATGTCTTTGGGGTCTTTGTTCAGCCTCCTCCACCTAGGGATCTGAGCATTGCAGCCCAGTTAAGCATGAGGTCCTGTCACAGGGTCCCTGTGGGGAGCTGTACTCAGAAGCATAGATCCCTGAAGCTCACCCTTTTGGGGGAGATGCCCCAGTGCCTGTCAATGAATGGGCCACACATCTGAGCTCTCTATTCCTGGTAGAAGCTTCCAGTCCTTGCCTCTGGAGCTGGGACTGTCTGCAAATTGGTAGGTCTGAGAAGTGGTGTTAGAGCAGATTAGAAAAAGCCCCAGGGACTGATAATGTGCCTGTGTCCTCACTAACATGTTTTTGGCAAGACCTTAAAGGGACCAGGGCACATGATAACATGACCCATGAACCAGTGTGTTAGGGGTAAGGGTTTTGGAAGAAGGTAGAATGATTGGAGGGAAGAGTAACTTCTGCAAGTCAAAAAGAAGAACCTGTGTTTATGTCTGTCTTTTCGCATACCCACACGCAACAGCTGTGCAGCAGAAACCCGTATCTGTGAGCCTCTGTGGGCTGGCTGCCCTTGGAAGCAGAAGTCTAGCCCGCTGGCCTTCTCCCATCTCGCCTCTCTCATCCTCAGTACAGACACAGCGCGTCCCACTCATAGGGCACAAAAATGTCACTCTTGGGGACTTAAAATGCCATCACTCATATCACCTGCCTCTGATTTCCCCCAGCAGAATGGAAGATTTGTCTGGGTGAGATTTCATGCCTCTGGTCGCCACAGACTAGACCCAAATGTTCCCCCATGGGGCTGACTTGCAAGAGGTACCCGGGGATGGAGGGAAAAGGTCCAGGTGGAGTGAACAGGAGGGAGACCTCTTCTGGAGGCTTCCCCCGACACTCAGATTTTCACAGTAACGAGGGGACCCTTGAACTCACAAAGCTGAGCTGGAGGTAGCTTGTTCTCTGAGAACATTGCGAAGGGCCTGGTTTCTTTAGTATTTATTCAGAGGAAGATGTCAGGGCGCCCAGGCGGGGAGGGGACGCAGGCATGGCTGAGGAACGCAGGGCCCTGGCTTAAAGGCTCTCAAGAGCTGCTGCTCAGAAGAGAACCCAGAGTTGGGGTAGGGGTCCTGTGAAGCCACGGGCACTGGGGCAGGAAGACAGGACTCTGCCCCACGAGGCAGGCTTACGAGGCCAGCTGTGCGCGGCTGCAGCGCGCTCCTCAGGACGCCACTCAGTCATTCCGACATGGCTCTGGAGCTGGCCGACCTGCTCCTCTGCCCCAACAGCCTGCCACCGACCCTGAGCCTCAGCTTCCTCCCCTGTAGCGTGGGGACAATAACAGCGCTTACCGGAGGGTTAGCGCAGCCCTGGAACGCAGAACGCCTCTTTTCATCACCCTTGCAGAATATGGCAGGGCCGAACATTCAGTGACTTGCCTTTTCTCACCTGTCATCTCACACCGGAGCACCCTGGCTGACATCTCAGGCCGATTCCATCGAATTCACAGGCATATTCAATTACTGTTAAATTGTCTTATTTTCCATATCAAGAGTCTGGGCTGGTTTAGTGGAACTTTAGTCCCTCCATCTCTCATTCAGCCTGGGGGTCACCCCTCCCCCATTCAGAGGTGGGACAGGTGGTTGGCCTCTGTGCCACCTGCCTTGTCCCCTCCAGGAGAATGCTGTCCTGGGCTCTCCCTCCGGAGCTGAAGGGGAGAGGCCCTACTCGCTGCTGTTGTAAGCGGGTGCCGGGGCTCGCTCTGTGGCACAGACCTAAATGCGCTCACTCTTTCATGGGGCATTTGGTGGGTTCTTTGGAGGTTTCCCTGAGGACTGTGCCGACCACTCCCTGGTGTTCAGGTCTTCCACTTGCCCCCCCACCCCCGTTTCTGGTGCCAGGTCCTGCATAGATATTCCGTGGCAGTGGAGGATCCCCCATGAGGCCTCTAGGACTCCATCACCCAGTTCCCCTGTAGCCCCCAGTTGTCACCATGGGGAGGCTGCTCTGAGCTTTCCTCTAGACTTCTCCAGAAGAGAGTGCGGTACCACGTTCTGCTTTCTTTAATCACCAGGGCACACACAGCTCTGAGCGGCTCTGTTGAAGCCCTGCCGCTTGCAGCGGGGCTGGTGCTTGTGTTGCCACACGCCTGCAGGCCGGCGGCGGAGACAGAGACGCATCCTTTGGGCTGCCACTTTGTGGGTCCCATGTGACGCTGCCGTGACTGCTCACGGCCACAGCAGAAATCCTCCCTGTGCCCGTCGTGGGCCACGCAGGGCGCCAGCTGCTTTCCATACCCCACTTCATCCTCACAGTGTGTGGGGATGCGCATGCAGAGCCCCAAAGCACAAGGAAGCTCAGTAACTTACCCATGATCGTGACCTCACAGCCAGGGATCCCCAGAGCAGGACTCAAACCCAGACAGTCCAGCACATTCTCATGAGGAGGTGGGAGTATTTTCACTTACTCCAGCTTTGGGACCTCAGCAGAAATTGAGACAACGCAGAAAGCCCACTGTACCCTCGAGGGACAGTGAGCAGGAGTCACCATTGTCATGACAGTGTTGCTCCTGCAGCTACTGCTGCTGCGGTGACTTTCGTTAGGGGCATGTGAGCTCGTGGGCCCTGGAGGGACCCGCGGAGGTGCCCGAGGCACTGGGCAGCGTGAGGTCGGGCTTGACGGGTGATCAGGTATCTCCTTCCCTGACACTCACTGGTTGTATTACACGCGCTTGAGCACTTCATCTCACCTGGGAAGCAAACCACATGTGCGCACACACACGGGGCACACCCATGCCCGGGCATATACACACTTGGGTGCACACATGTCCCTTTCACAAGCCCTGTTGGCAGTCTGTCCCACACCGAGCCCCGGACAGAGGACTGGTGATGGGTCTTGGCCAGGTGACGCGGGGGTGCAGTCCGGGTGAGAAGAAGGTGCACAGCCAGGGGGTTCAGAGTGTGCCAAAGCACACTGACTCCATGACCCACTCAGATTGTGTGACAGGCCCCGGAGAAGGTGACTTGCTATAGCCTGGCTGCTCGCCACGTGTCAGACAATGCCGTCTCACAGCCGATTCAGAACAGACCTGAGTGTATGGGAGCGGGGTTGGGAGGCACACCCCGGGGGGCTTTTGCAGCCTGTTCCTGCTGCACTCAGCTGCACCAGCGTTCAGCCACAGGCTCCCCAGTATATTCACTGAGCACCAGAATATATGTGGCTTTAAGTCAGGACTGAGAATTCAGAAACAAACAGGATGTGGCCTCTGACTCTGAGGAGCCCTCACAACAGTGGGGAGGGCGGGGCAAACAGCCTGGCAAGCATTGACAGTCGAGTATGAGTGGTGGACCGTCCGGAGGTTGGCGGGTGCTGACTTTGTAGCGCAGGGTGCCGGGAGCGTGTGTTCAGGAGTCAGACGCTCTAGTGCCTTAACCTGTTTATGCAGATTAAATAAGATGTTTAAAAGGTGATAGTTAAAGGCCTGTTACCATAACCACCACCACTGTCATCGCCATCATCATCATTTCGCACTGGCCCGAAGCCCACAGGTGACCAGGGCCTGTCAGAGTCTGATTTCATGAATGTCCTCACCCAGCCCTGGAAGCCTGCAGAAGAGTGGAGGTGGCTGCCCTCCTGTCCTGGCAGCCAGGTGCTGTGCGCAGACCTTTCTCAGCCAACTGCAGGTCTGGCCCTGGTGGGAACCAAACTCATTCACTTCTAAGGTTACTTCTGAATGGCAGAGGTGATTCTTCTCACACTCTGGAGACCTTCCAGGAAAGCCCAAAGGAACAGTGTGGGAGTTTACGGTTCGGTTCCCCATCCTGCAGCTCTCCCTCCAGAGGACTCCCCAGAGCTCAACACCCTCAACCCTTCGCCTCTGTTCACACAAACAGTGAAAGCTGGTGACATATTTGTATTTGTAAATGCTGGAGGCGTTTCCCTGTGTGGCTGTACCTTCTGAAGTCCTGGCCGGGCCTCTGAGGTTTTGCAAGAGTTGATAAGGAAGTCCTGGCGATCCTCTGCGTGAATAGATGCCAATTACGCTGATGCTGACGGGAACACGGGGAGCTGATGCCAAGAGGAAGTTGTGTGGCTTTCAGGCTGCTGTTAGCTGGGTGGACAGTGGAGGCCCTAGTACCTGGCTGGCACCTGATAGCCCCACCCTTGACATGCCTGTGGCAGCTCTTGGGGATATACAGAATTTTGAGTTGCCCTCTCTTTACGGAGACAGATAAAATATCTGGTGTGGCTTTAAATGGGCACGGTGCTGGACTCTGCAGCTTGTAGGAAACTTGTCCAGCACATCTGAGCCCCTCCTGCTATTTCCTCTGCAGGTGCCCACTCTCTGGCCATGGCACTGGCCTGCAGCCATCTCTCCTAGAGGGCACTGCTAGGGAGGAGAAGTAAAACACATCCCAGTCTTCTTGTGCAGTGGGGTTGGGGTCAGAATGGAATCCCTTGGCTCTGCCCCTGCCTAGTCAAGTGACCCTAAGCAATGACCTACCCTCCCTGGGCTTTACTTTGCTTATTTTTAAATCAGCATATTTATATGCTCTTGGGACACATGTCAGGATGGACGGTGGGCAGGCTCCTGGCCGTGGGCCTGTGCTTTCAGACCAGCTTCTTAATTCCTACACTGCCCGCAGATCACCTTGTGTTAAGCCACAGATTCTGACTCAGTAGGTTTTAGGTGGGGCTTGGGGTCCTGCATTTCTAGCAGGCTCCCTGGTGATACCGATGCTGCTGATCCTGCGGCCACATTGTGAGGAGCGGAGCCTTTCGGGGTTTTTATGCAGTTTAAATAAGCACGTGTGTGTAAGTGTAGCCACACTTACGAGAGCGCCTATCTGGCATAGGTGATGCTCAGTGGAGGTCAGTTCCCTCTCCCTGCCGCCCCCAAAGTTTTAGAAGAGATTCAGTGGAGGAGAAAATGAAGTTATTAGGGCCACAGTGATGGCCCTACTACTGCACAGAGTAGTGAAGCTGGAGGTGACTACACGCCCAGGCATACCTGAGAAATCACTGAAGCAGAAAATCCTGGAGTGGCCCCTGGAATTGTTGCTTTAAAAACAGTGCCCCAGGTGCTTTGCAGGCTGTTTACTTGGAAATCACTGATCAAGAACAAACCCTTGTTTCAGAGAAGGGGCCCTGGGAGGTGAAGGTGAGAGCTGAGCCCCGCAGCTGGGCCAGCCAGTTATCCATTCTTGTGATCAGACAGGCTTTCTGAACACCCGCTGTGTGCCAGGCACTATGCTGGGTTTTGGCGGATACATTGATGAAAATCCTGACCCTGGTCCTTGCTCTCGTGGATCTCCAGGTCTCGTGGGGACCTAGACATCAGAACTCTGCCAAGCACTAGTGCAGACAATGCCACATGTCCTTGAATGCTTTCCATCCTGTGCAATGACAAAGGGTCATGGGGGGACCCCACTTAGTTTGGGGAAATCAGGGAGGACTCCTCTGAGGAAGTGACATTTCAGTTGGACCTGAAAGGTTAGCAGGAAAGAGCCGGTAGAGCGTGGGGTCCAGGAGAGGGGGTTCGGGGGGGTATGGTAGCAGCATGGGGGTGCCTGTTTGACTCTAAGAGGAGTGCCTGATTGAAGCTATAGAGGTCCACTGTGGCCAGGCCAGTGCACCATCTACTTTGGTGATTGTGGGAGAGCCCGCATCTGGCCTGCTCCCCTGACCACCTCAGCTGTTGCTCCACAGCCTCTGGGGTCACACCCCTTAAGTGGGCCTGGGCCAGACCTTCTCTAACTGGTGTCCCCGGTTCTGTCTGCAGCAAACGGGCCCCATCAGTGCCACCCTGGTGATGACGCGCCCCATCAAAGGGCCCCGGGAGATGCAGCTGGACTTGGAAATGATCACCGTCAACACCGTCATCAACTTCAGAGGCAGCTCTGTGATCCGACTGCGGATATACGTGTCGCAGTACCCGTTCTAAGCCCGGGCTGGAGCCTCTGACGCTGCCGCTCACGGCACCAGGGACAGGAGCGAAGAGACGAGACGGAGTTGAGACGGTCGCGATGCCTTTCCTGCTGAATGATTCCCCCGGAGCCAGCCCCGCCGGCCTGCCCCCGCCTGTGCTGTGCAGACCTGTCGTTCTGAAGGACGGACTTCCCCCAGTGCCTGCGAGGCAGTCACCGAAAAGTGTTGTCATTGGCACCTTGACCAGAGATCAGTGGAGATTTTTCAAGGTCATCAGATTATTTGCATATTTTCCAAAGGAAATAGATTAGGATGGCTGGGGTGTGAGTCCATGTTCAAAGACTGTGAACGGCTTCCTCTCCCTCTTCCACACTCTCTCTCTACCTACCCCCAACCCCCCACCCCTCCAGCCCCCCCCACCCCCCCACCCCTTGCTGATTGCTGCTTTGCAAAGGCCCAATGAGTCTTGGGGACGCTGGGTGTAGCTAGTTTGCTTCTTGTATGTACTGAGAAGGTTATGGGAAGAAACCACAGCAGGATCTAAGGGTTTTTAAAGAATCTATTTCAAAATCACATCTGGTATTTTCAGTCATAGAAGGAGTTTTAGTTGTCCTTAAGTTTGTATAACTGTTTAATCCTTTCTTGTTCATTTTGAGTATTTTTTTTTTAAATAATACCTTCAAAAGGTCTTAAGACACATGCTATGTTCTGTCTTCCCAACTGTCAACCCAGTTTCCTCTTCATTTTAGCCAATGTCTCCTCTGAGGACGCCTTAATCATGCTTTCATTAGCAATTTTACCCAACTGGGTTGGAAGGCAGCGGTCTCCAAACTGATTAAATATTTGAAGAGATTTTGTGTTTGGTTCATTTTGCCATCACTTTACAGCCTCTGGGGCTCGTTCTCGTTTTCTTTCAACCTGGTTATTGTGCACCAGCCTGGAAAACGCTCCAGGAACGCAGCCATCATTTATAACTCGGGCAAATGATGGGAAGAAGGGGACAGAACTGGGGGTGGAGTCAGAGGGAGGCGTCTATCCTGAATCTGATTTCATTCTATGAGGCCACGGCCACCAGTCCCTCTGGCGCGGGTGATTCCTGGGGACTCGTTCAGCTCAGGGATGGTGCAGGATACCCTGACGGCGGCGAAGCCTCGTTAGTACATTTCTGAGAGAAAAACATATTTCCTGGGCCCTCCCCTGTGGAGATTCTACTTGCGTTGCTCTGAAGTAGAGTACAGGCCTTGGGATTTCTGAAACCCTGATCAGTAGCTGAAGTTGAGAACACACCGTTGCAAACCCTGTAAAGAGCGGGGCACAGGCGTCGCCCCAGCGTGGCCGCCTCACCCTCAGCATCTTTCCCGTTAGAGATTCATTATCCTCTCTCTGATCCACATGTCCTTCAAGTCTTAGGACTCCGGGCAGGAGTAGAGACACAAGTCACAGACTGGAGGGGGGCGGGAGGGTGCGGCTTCTGTTGTGCCTCACCCAGAGTCAACCTCAGGCTTCAGCAGGAGGAGCAGGCGTCTTCAGGGTGCATCCCTGGGCGCTCCCGGTACACCTGCCGGGGAGACATTCATCACAGGCCAAGTACGTGGAAGGAACTGCGCCCTGGGTTCCGGGGATGCTGGGGTTCTTTTGACCCTTAATAACGGCTGCTTCTGGGCAGGAAGTGGCATGTCCTGCTCCCTCACCCAGAGACCGTTTCTCACACTCACGCCCCACACTAATTTTCCTCTTGGCTGTGGTTGTTTTTTCTGTAAAATGAATCACGCTGTGCCCTTCTATCAGGGTCAAGGGATGTCAATATTTTCACAACGCCAGTGGCTCAGCACATGCTGCCTTCACAGCCCAGAAAAGAAAAGAGACCCCGACCAGCCAGCGACTGGGCAGCCCCAGCTCAGCTCTGTGCGGAGGGAAGAGAAGGCGCTGGCCGGCTCCCCTGGCCTGGCGAGGCTGAGGGATCAGGAGTGGGTGTGGCCTCAGACATTCAGAAGCTGAGGGACCGAGCTCCGTCAGAGCCCGAGTCACCAGCCCCGGCTCAACCCCGGCTAAGGTAAGGTTTCCTTGCATTTCTGAAAACCAAGGAAGGGAAGCTTTGTCTTGGTGATTTGGGACCCACTGGTTTCAAAGGTGCCACATCTGGAAGCAGACCCGAGTCTTCTGGGCCTTGCATTTTGTCCTTGTCAAAATGTGGCTTCCTGCTTCTTAAAAAAAAAAAAAAAAAGCACAGAGAGACTCGTAAAAGCGGCTCAAAGGGCTTCTTGGACCTCAGCTTGCTCTTTCCAAACACGGTCTGATGAGTTCAGTGTAAATGAATCAGAAGCATGTGGGATCAATTTACCTTAAAATACACTTGGGCCTAAAAATTAAAGGAAAAACGCCCTGGGGCAAAGCGTATACTATAAGGCCAAACCCCACACATTTGGGAAAGCGTTCCAGAGTGTCCCAGAACCCGAAAAACTCTTTGCTTCACCCACCCCTAGGAAATAGTTGGGTGTTGTTATTTTCACAAGCTGGAGGAGGGGGGACAAGTCACCTCTGTGATCACAACGTTGTGTTGTGCTGGAGTCTGATGGGGCTGGGCTCGCTGGGCCTCCGTCCCCGAGACAGCTGGGCTCTCTGTGCCTGTCCCTGTCAGCTTTGCCACCTTCCGACCTGGGCACACAGCTTGTCACAGAACCCTGTCCTACCACCGCGGCAGGTCCGATGAAGGAAGGATTCGGTGGTGGATGGGGTGCTGGATTAAAAACCCAGGTGCCTGCAAAAATCCTGTGTTAGCACCTTATATTCTGGGTTCATGGTCAATGAAAATGTCTGTTCAGCTCCCTCTAATTCTAAAGCTTTGTGATTCCTTGAAATGTGCTTTGGGGATACCAGCCAGCATGGCCATTACAGTGCAATTTTAGAGTTTCCCAGCGGCTTGCCAAGCATAACACCCTCCTTGGCACAGAAACTGCCTACCTGGTACCTCGGCCTGTGTAACATACTTAGAAATGTGCTAGGTAACTGTCATGGCTCTTGGGTGTTATTTTTCCAGATGGTGAGAACATTTCAGCAGGTCTGATTACTTCATGCTCAGCGCCTTGAATGTATTCCTGGCCTGAGTGTTTACTGTTCTGTGCAGATTCTTCATCCTGAGCCCAGAGGGTCCTCCCGAGGGAGATGACAGGACAAAGGAGCAACTATTCTTTATTCTTCTGTCCACCTACGAAGTCTTGTTTGTAAGCGTTTTGATCTTACAGAGGCGATGTGCTGTGCTTGTGCACCCACTCACCCACCCGACTTCGGTTGAGTCATTTTCTGAATTCAGAACAAGATACGGTATAATCCACTGCTGAAATATTTATTCAAGGCTTATGCAGCCTATGAGTCAAAACTGGAATAGAAAATAATGGGGCAATGTAGCAGCATGGACAAAATGACTGTGGACAGATTTTAATTACCCTGAAACCGTATCCGTTCTATCCAACAGAAGTTCTTTTGAACACCCGTACTTGACATGTAGAATAAGGTGCCTCTGCTTAGTATTTTACATACATTGAAAGGAAACAAAATCAGCCTAAAATGAAAGTTTTCTTGCTTTTGGATCCAACATGCACTTTGAAATACAGTATTTTCTAGGGGAGAAAGGGCAAACATTTAGTAAAGTTCTTCATTCTTTTGAAATTGGCCAACGCCAGTGTGGCCGGGGGCTACAGGTACACAGAACACTACTCCCTGTTGATATTTTTGTTCTCAAATCTCTTAGTGTTGGGGTCTGCATGAGAATCTCTGGGATTTTTGTTTTTTAAATAACCAAGAGGCTCTAGGACAAAGGAAGTACACAGAGATAAGTTTTATCACTTTGGTGCAACTGTTGTGCTGACGGCCTCCAGTTAGAATCTGGTTAGAATCCGGTGAGCAGTCTGGTTTACTAATGCTTCCTAATAATGAGTCCTGTCCAGTAGCCATCACTTAAATAAACCATTAGGGTGAGAAAAATAGGTGTCAACTCGGGAACCATCTATTAAATCACTGTTGTTGTTAGAGGGCTGTTACGTCTGCAGAAGGTGATTCACAGCAATTTTGCCCGGAATCTGGAATATTCTTGAGCAATAATACAAAGCAGAGGCAATCTACACTGTATATAGATGCAAACACGGAGGCCATCATGATACCTATTTATCAAGATTTGAGAGATTATTGATTAATACTGACTGGAGGCCAGGTTGATGCGTAGGTGGATGCTATATAAAAGTAATTTTTGTTTGGGGAGAATTGTTTCGGTATCCACCTAGTGTTTTTTCTAATTCTTACTATCCAACTTTCTACTCAAAATGCGTTCGGTGTTGCAAAACTGGCTTCTATCGTACTTTTAAACAGGTGCCTCGAATTCTCAATTTTAACACACAAACCATTTATAATGGTTCCTTAAAGAGGAGTGAGGATTGCTGTTACATTCGTGAATGTTCTCCATCCCCTGCTCTTAAAAATTTTACCAAAAAAAGTCATCATTGAAGCCAAGCGGTGGTATTTGCAAATAACTTCGCTCTTTACCATGATCTACAGTCTTACATTGTTGCTTTGTCTTTCTTGGTTTTGTTTTCATCCAGTTCCACATTTGTAAAGACTCCCTGGAGATTTCCACCCCAAGCCTGGCATTTCCACGTAGCCTCTTGCCTGTCTTTCTGAAAAGCAGCCCCATGAATCCACAGCACTGCTGCATGTTCATGTGCAAAAGCACTGTTGAAATCAGTCTCCTTTTGCAGTGAAACCCGGGAGAGTCATGATGATCCTTTCAGTTTAGAATTTATGTACATTTGGAAATAAATAAACTTAAAAAAAAAAAAAAAAAGCCGGGACTGGACACAAGCAGGTGCTGAAGAGCTTCCAGGTGAAGTGCAAGATGGGGGACAACAGGGCACACCCAGGGGAGCAGGCTCTTCATTTGGAGCCAATGTAGAGGTGCAGCAGGCCCTGGGAGGAAAGCAAGTGGCTCCTTCAGCAGCCCTGAGCCAGGACTCCAACACTCAGCCAATAAATACTCAGCTTCTCACACTCATTCCCTCCAGTTGCGTATGTCCATCTTGGGAAATCAGCTCAAGCTGCTCTTGTTCTTAATTTTCACCAGATTTCCTGCAGCCCCGCTTCTTTGTTGGTTCTTCAGCAACCTGCTGAAGGCCCACGTGGGAAAGAGAGGACGAGCTGGAGAGGGAGCTGGCTCTCTTATTCCTCCCACCCTCCGGGCTGAACTGCTTCCTTGCTTTACTTTTGAATAAGGTCGGGAGCTTGGGAGCTTGGGAGCTTGGGGAAAGCCCCCCCCCCCCCCACTCTGCTGCTTGCTCCTTTTGTTTCCCTCCTTTCCTTTCTTTTCTTGGCTTTTTTCCTTCTCTGCCTCATCCCCACCCAGCTCCATCCTGACGTTGGATTAGAGGTAGTCAGGGCTAGGTCCTGTCCAGGGAACGCAAAGCTGAGTCTCAGGGTCAAAGTACAAAGTTATTTATTTATTTTGACTTCTCCCTCTGGCTCCTCTTTCCTTCTCTCCCAATACACAGACCGTCTCCCAAGTCTCCAGAACATTCTTTCCTGAGCAACACCATGACTTTCTTTCTCTTGCTCTTCTCCTGTTGTTCCCACTTAAAAAAGAAAATGATCTGATCCTGGGGCTTCCTCGTGACTGTTCTTCAATAGGATTTATTCTTGAGTTTCCTTCTTTTTTAAAAAAAATTATTTTTATTTTTATTTTTTACATCATTGTTCATTTTAAACGAGGTTTGCTTCCCCCGCCCCAGATGTAGTCCCCACAGAGTTTCTTTCACCCCATAGAACTTCCGTGCACCACCACCTCAGCCCTGTGCTCGCCCTCCCGTCCTCTGATCTCTCGCCCTCCTCCTCCCCTGCAGGATGCCTCTGATTTATAATTGTAAGTTTGTAGGGTTCCTTCTGATCTCCAGTCTCCCCATTCTAAGGTCAGCTTCCTTCCTGACAATACCCCAGGAGCCAGCTAACCCCCACTCATTCCCAGAAACACACTTGAAACATCATCTCCGCCCTCCCTATATCCCTAGTCCATCATGGCGTCTTCTAGCGCCTGCACATGTTGCCAATATTCATGTTATCTGGAGCAGAGAGGCTGGGAAACACTGGAGACAGTGCACAGTCTCCAAAGATCAGAGTATCTTTGCCAATAACAAATAACACGCAACTATGTTTATAAAACTGTCTAGCACTCTTCATAGATTCACAGATTATAGGATTATTCAGACTGTGCTGTGATTTTATGGACAGTAGCCTTAATTTAGGTCAGCCTCTATCTCTGCAACTCTCCCCTACACCACTTTCTCACAGTGGAGCTGATCATTGGTTACCTCTTAAAGAATGGTAAGAATTTCTCAAGCACAGAAAGTCATGGAATAGATCCGTGTGGTGAGAGCAGAAGCTGCAGGGGTAAGTGTGCGGCAGGGAGTGAGGGAAGTTGAAACCAGATCATTTATGTCCCTGATCGTGTTACTGAGTTTGGACTTTATTGTGGAAACCAGAATTTCACAGAATCCTAGTCCATGGAGAAGATTACTAGTGCTGTAAGATCAGAGTTCATTTGTTTAATAGATGGTAGAATCTGACTAATGACTCCTTTTTGAATATTCACAATGGACTTTAGAAAATAAAGGCTCTGAGAAGTCCTGCACTGGAAAGGAGATTTGCTTAATTTTGTAAAAAGGTCAATCAACTTATTTTTAAGGGAAATGTTTTCCTCCCTAGAACAACTTTCAACATCTCCAAGAATGTCAGGAGTGTGTGTTAAAGGAGAGTTTGGTGCAGGAGATTGCGTTCTGGGTCCTTCTGAGAAGTGGGTCTGGGGGTGGACATGAAGGGAAACCTGAGGCCCCATTCTTTGATCTAAAGCACCAGCTACATTGATGAGAGCAGTCACCCACTCAGCACGTTAGTCCCTTGTTTCCTGACCGAGTGGTGGGGCTCCTGTCCCTGGGGATTATGGTTACCAAACACAGCACATGAGGAAAGAATTTGAAGATAAACAAAAATGACTCATAACCTAAGATGAAAACTGAAAATTGCATGAACCGTGGTCTCTAATAGCTTCCTGAAGCAACAGAGTCATTTCCTAAATAATCCACGAGGCAAATAAATGCTCTTGGTTGAAGGTTAACATTTATTTTCCCCCTCAAAGAATATTGCATCTCACCAAACATATAGGAAAAAGTCTATTTTCTTTGGGAAGAATGGTGATATTGGGGGACGATCTCTAGTCTGGAAGTCTAGACATCTTTGATTGTCCTTTTAGCTTCTTTCCTAGGTCTCCTTTAACCCAGGGCAAGTCACATGGCTTCCCTGAGCTCCAGATCCTTCTTTTCTTGATCTGCAAAAAATTTTACCCCTGAATTCTGTATTCACTCAACAATTTTTTTTAAATATAAACATTTATTTATTTTTTTAAATAATAAATTTTATTTTTATATTCCCCATACAATTGCAACCCCCCCATTTTGACCCCAATCCCTCCCCTCCCGCCCCCCACCCCCCAAAAAGTGTCTCTGGTTCATAGTTTTTTGTTGATTTTGATTTTCACTTTCTTATAGTTATTCATTTTCCTGGTCCCTTATTTAAGTTTTCTAGATTCCTGCTATGAGTGAGACCATCCGGTATTTTTCTTTTTCTTTCTGGCTTATTTCGCTGAGCATGATCCCTTCCAGCGCCATCCATGTTGCTGCAAACTGCATGTGTTTATCTTTTTTGAATGCTGAGTAATATTCCATGGTGTATATGGACCACATCTTCTTGATCCAGTCATCTATTTTTGGGCATTTGGGTTGTTTCCAAAGCTTAGCTATTGTAAACAGTGCTGCTATAAACATAGGGGTGCAGGTGTTCTTTGGAATTGATGTTTCTGTGTCCTTTGGGTAAATACCTAGGAGTGGAATTGCTGGATCACATGGAAGCTCTATGTTTAGTAGGTCCAGAAATCTCCCACAGCTCTCCATAGTGGCTGGACCAGTTTGCACTCCCACCAGCAGTGCAGGAGAGTTCCTTTTTCTCCACACCCTCGCCAACATTTGTTGTTGCTAGTTTTTTTAATATGTGCCATTTTCACTGGTGTGAGATGGTATCTCATGGTAGTTTTGATTTGCATTTCCCTGATTACGAGTGATGGTGAACATTTTTTCATATGCCTGTTGGCCATTTGCATTTCCTCTTCAGAGAAATTTCTTTTTAGCTCTTCTGCCCACTTTTTGACTGGATTATTTTCTTTGCTGTTTCACTCAACAAAATTTTTTACCAAGCTTGCTACTTTGTTCCTGGCACTGACCTGCTTAAGAATCCCCACCCTAACAATTCATTTCTCTGCTCCCTGACCAACTAGCTGTCACTTTTACTCGAAAGCACGCCCATGTTCTCTAAGCCAGGGGATGCAAAGTGTGCTGCTCACCATGCAGGTTCTTTAGAGGAATTTTTTCCTGGCTCAGACAACTGGCAAATTGGTGCCAGTTTGGTGTGGTAGAGGAACCGCAGGCTTGGAGTTCAACAGAACTGGATTTGAGTCCTAATTCTGCCACTTAGTAGTTTGTGAATAAGTTTGTTCAGGTTTCTGAGCTTCACTTTCCTCATCTGTTAAATGGGGATAGTGAGACTCAGCTTCTTGTTTTGAAAAACCAGATGATGAATCCGGAGTGCCGGGTGCTTTCTTCCCTATTATCCTAATTGATGCTTCTATGCTCTGTCCCATGCCCTGTCGTCACCTCAAAGGTTCCAAATACCTGAGCCACTCACCTGAATCACAAGTCAGTTTATAAACATGCTCTGGAACTCAAGACCAAAGTGGCCTCATTCACCTCAGCACACCCTCATTTCATCGCCGACATTCCATCGCAGAGAGATGTGAAATCAGGTCCATTTCATCGCCACCTGAACAAACTGGACATGTGGTTTCTAGCAAGTTTCCCTCTTCCAGAACACTATAGATATCAGGGTGATAGCTTTAATTGAATTTTATTGGTCATGCCTCTCTATAGGTAATGACAGCTGGAAACGTCTAGAAATTATGTCATCACAAGCCCCAGCCATCTGCTTTACAAAGAGGAATCTAAGGCTGGAAATTAGGAGTGCCTGGCTTCAGGGGACCTGGTGATAGACCTGCCTGTTGTTCTCTTGATTCCTGGTCAAATTCTCTTTCCACTAAACCTGTTCAGAATCTTTGCAGTCCTAAACTATTTTAAATGCTTGTTTGTATCTCAAATGATCCGAAAGCTATATATTTCATCTACTGGACTTTCCTTGTTCTTTTGTGTTGAAGGACATTCACCAATTCTGACCCCTTTCATGGGAATTCAGTAAGGTAAGCTTGGGGTTTCCGAGGGGCAGAAGTAACCACAAAGAGGCCAGAGGTGTATGGCAACACAAATTAGAGCTGAGGTGGACTCTATCACTGAAAAGGAGGAACTTCAGAGAGCTTGGCTGGAAAAGGGATGGCTGACTCTTCAGTCTAAGAAGTGAGACCGACAGAAAGTTTCCACGTGGCACTCAGGTCTCTGGAGTGAACTTGGGTCTTGAGCAAGCAGCTGCAAGTATGGACAGCTCTGGGTGACAGCAGAGATCATTTTTGGTGACTCTACCTGACGTCTCCCATTCATACCTTTCCCTCCTGCTTCCTTCCCTTCTTCTGACCCCCTGCTTCAATTTATCTTGAGCCCTTCTTATAGGCCAGATCTTGTGCTAGATCCTCAACCCAGATTCTAGAGAGCTTGTGTCCCTTTTTACTTGGTTTCGATCCAAACATTCATCTTGCTTCTTGCTCATTCTTGTCCATTTTTCCTTTTGTTCTCAGTCTCTTCCACCTCTATGCTTCCCCTCGTCCAGCTGTCTTTACTTTAGTGTAACCCAGAAGTCAGCTGGGATCTCGTGGTCTAGGGGATCGAGACCCTCTTGCTTGGAATTCCTCAGCCTATGCCCTTTGAAACTACAAAGCCCTTCCACATGTCTGAACATTTGCCCGGGAGGTGGAGGTGGCTATTATGTTCGTGGTCGTCGCTGACTCAAAATTCTGACCATCTCTTGAATTTGCTTGGTTCATGGGCCATGTCACTACCACCCGCCTCCCCTCCATAGTCCTTGCCTGTCGACCCTGACATGAAACTCTGCCTCGCCCTTGATTCCACAAAAACACTGGAGCGAGTTGAATAATGGTTCCCCCAAATTCATGTCCACTTGGAACATCAGAATGTAACTTCTTTGGAAACCGGGCCTCTTTGTGCCTGTAATTAATCAAGTTAAGATGAAGTTGTGCTAGAACAGGGTTAGCCCGAATCCAATGAGCCATGTCCTCATGGGAGGAAGACAGGATGCCTGAAGATACACAGAGAAAAAAAGGCCATGGGAAGATGGAGGTGGAGTTGAAGTGGTGCAGCCGCAAGTCACAGAACAGCAAGGACTTCCAGGAGCCACAAGAAGTCAGAATGGGGGCAAGGAAGGATTCTCCTCCAGAGGCTTCCGAGGGGGCAGGGCCCTACTGCCATCTTGATTTCTAGCTTCTTCTCTCCATGGGGCAAGCATACATTTTGGTTCATGTAAGCCACCAAGTCTGAAGTACTTTGACACAGCAGCGCTGGAGACAAAGGCCATGTTCCTATGGGTACGCAGCTAGCCTCGCTGAGGATTGAGTGGCGGGGGGACAGAGAGGAATTGACTCTTCTGCTTTTCATCCCTGCAGTTTCACTGGCTCCCTCTTCTCTGCTCAACTCGCCACCTCACCCCTCCTGCCCACTGAGTCCCGAAACTCCAAATTCATCTTCCTCTCTTACACAGAACTCCCAGTCTCAAACTCAGCTTCTGGCCAATCCTTCAGGCCCACAGCTCAACTGCACCAACATAGGCGGCGGCTACTGGCAGCCCCGCTGAGAAGGGAGACGTGTATTTTAAAGGGTGCTCCTGTCTTGCTTTTGAAAGGGCCTGTTCCTTCTCCGCTTGATGTCCTTCATCCTGCCAGAGACCAGGGGTGTCCGCCTTTACCCGACCCCCCGAAGGCCCAGGGAATCGACTGTAGAAATTGATGGGGTTCTGTGGAATAGCAGTCAGGGGGTGCTACCCAGGACACTTTGGGGAGACAGGAAAGGAATACAGGAGGTCACCCAACCCGTGAGCGGCACTTCAGAGGCCTCCTTTAACTTCTCCTCTTAAAAAGCTCTGTTCAGCTTGTTTGCTCTCTGCTGTCTTCTAACAGTCTCCTGTATCCTACCTTGTCCTCATCTTCCCTTTGCATTTCCTCTCTATGTGTCTCTGTTTACAAAGGTCTTATGTGGTCACCTTTATTACTATTTTTTTATGCCTTCAGTTTCTATGGTGTCTGGAACACTGTTGTTCTTTGCATATTTTATAGGAAATAAGGAAAGTCACACCTAGAGGTAAAGTGAATTGCCCAAGATCATCTTTCTTTGTGTGTAGAGCTTGTCCTGAACCACAGGCCCTTCCTGCAAGCTTCAGAGTGCTTGTGGGACTAGACATCAGCCTGGAAAAATCCACTTCATTTACACTAGCCATCTTGTTTGAGTGAGAGTTCTGGATACTTAAGCTTGATTCCGTTTAGACACCACTCTGTGTTCTAAGAGCCTGCTGTTAGATTACGTTTATAAATCGGTTTGAAAAACTCAGGATTGGGACTTTGGCTTCAGAGAAATATTCTTACTAGCTTACATGATTATTTTGAAACTCAGTCCTTCCTTTTTTGTTATTCAATAAAAGTTTGCACAAACAATGCATCCCACAGGAGAAACTTACGCCAGATCCCAGATGTCTACTAAGTTTGCTTCAGATACCAGAGTTCATGACCTGTTGTGTTTGTTAAATCAAAAAATGTTAAGACCATAGAAGTGATTTTTTAATATTTACAAGTGCTACAAGGTCTGGGTAATTGCAGATTTTAACAAGCTTTTTGATCACATGTTTGTGAGTGTGTGTGTGTGTGTGTGTGTGTAAAACTTTGAAAAATAATTCAAGACAAGTTCAATGATGGGAAGCAGGCACTCTTCAGTTTTGACTTAATTTCAGTTAATTTCCATTGATCTATGTAGAAATGTTTAAAAAGTTCCTTTTCTAATCCTGACATTTGTAATCCTTCACCTGGGTGGGCTATTTAATCAAGCAACCATTTACTGATGAGTCCTGGAGTTCACAGCTGCTGTAATAGTCTACCAGCCAGCACCTACTGACCTCTGACTGTGCTGATCGTTATGCTGTTTTGTTTGCATTTATTATATCAGCTCCACGACGACAGCTTTTGTCCCAGCCACCCTACTCTCTCATCTCCATTACAGTCAGCCAGCTAGCCAGTCTCTGCTTCCACCTTGGCCCCTGTTTCCTGCGCTCTATTCTCAGCCCAATAGCTGGAGTGATATGTGTACATATTAAGTCAATTCATGTCATCCCTCCGCCCCAAACCCTCCAATGACTTCTCAGCCTATTCAGAGCACAAGCACCTGTCTTTACACTGGGGTGGGAGGATTCGCCAGAGACAGAGCAGGGAACAGAACAGGCAGATTTACTGAAAGACACTGCTGAGGGGAGCAGTGGGCAAGACTGGAGAGGTCTGCTGCACCCTGTGTGGGTAGCTCCCTGGCCAGGGATGGAACTCAAGCCATAGTGGTGATACCGCTGAGACTTAATTAACCCCTAGACCACAAGGGAGGCCCAACAGTGCTGCTTGAGTCCTCATATCTTTGTATAATATTTCATGGGCATTAGGAGAGGGGAAAAGGAGTTAAAAATAGGCAGTTGGCATCCTGAGAGTTTTGTGGAAACCTAAATCATCCTGATGACTTGGGGGCTAGGGAGTAAGATTATGTACTGATGATAAGAGGGCAGCAGATCCTATCAATGATCCTTTTCTTTATGGTCAAGTCCATTTTTTTTTAAAGATTTATTTATTTATGCATACAAGAGCTGAGGGTACAGGCCAGAGAGGCGGGTGGGTGAGAGGATTCACCAGAGACAGAGCGAGGAACAGAACAGGCAGACTGATGAAATACACTGCTGAGGGGAGCAGCAGGTGAGACAGGAGAGGTCTGCTGGGCCATGTAGGTATCTCCCTGGCCAGCTGAGGATGGAACTCGTGTTGCAGAGGCTGTGGACAGCTTCACAGTGTTGTGCTTAACCCCTGGCGCCACCAGGGAGGCCCTCAAGACCATCTTAAGGCTGCTGTAACCAGGCAGCAGCTCCAGGGCACGGGGCACTTTTAGAACTAAGGACCAGAGAGGCTGACATGCAGCCTGAAGTTGTCATTTAATCTAAGTCTTAACCTACCGGTGTAATCCTCAACTGTGTTCGTTCACAGGTGAGCAGTCCTTTAAAGTCTACAGGACTCTTTCATGCTTTTTTTTTTTTATTCATCCAATATTTGTTTGTTCCGTATCTATACGATGGTTCTAGGTCTTAAGGCAGACATCAGGAGTGCAAAGATGGCGTGGCCCTACCCCTTCCACTTTCTTGTTTGATACCATAACGACTCTGAGAGATTACCAGGAGAAGAGAATTATTCTTCCCACTCTCTGGTGAAGAGACTGAGGCTCGGGGAGGCACCTGCACTGTATGAAAACATCTTAAAACCAGAATTTAAACTCAGGTTTACTGCTTTTAAATCCCATGATTATTTCCAGTATTCATTACCATAAATAGTAAGAGGTGAGTGAGGCCTTAAGCAAAGGAAAATGTATGTAAATCACAGTGAAATTAATATTAGTATTTATGAGTATTGTTTCTTTTTGTTCGATTAGGCCCTTAATCATAATACAATATCCATTTTTATCTCTTATTACCTTTTTAAATTGGAAGCCTACTTTATCTAAGTGTCGCTCCTCCTGTTTTTTGTTTGTTTTTAGTTGCCATTTGCTTGTTTGTCTTCCAGTCCCTCTGTTGTCTTTGTTGGTAGATGGGTTTCTTGCAAAGAGCAGAAGGTTGCATTGGTTAAAAAAAGGTGTTCAGCCACCGTAGGGGCAACCATCCCAGGCTAGGGAGGTTCATTGTTGATCCCGGCAAGCAGAAAGAGGATCTTGGAGCCCTGGGTAGATCTGACAGGCCTTTAATGCTGACGCTGGAGACTGGGGACGAGCAGGCAGGGAGGTGGGGAAGCTGGAGGCAGCAGCCCAGCCCAGCCTGCTCCGCTCCTGTGCAATCTGCGCCCTTCTTCCTGGGCTGCTCTTCTCCTCCTCGGAATTTCTCTGCTCTGTCTCTGGGACACGGCAGGCTGGGGCTCTCTGGCTTCCTGGCCTGGGGGTCTGTAATCACAGGGGCACGTGCCCCGTGCTTGCACCCCCAAGCATTTCTTGCAATAACACATTCTCACACGTGGGCTACAAAACCTGTGAGGAAAGCAAAGCCGCAGAAGGTGACCGAAGAGGCTGGCAGTGATGGGAGGCAAAAAGGGCCCGAACCACTCCATTTTCCTTGTAGCCACTCTGCACCTTTTGGCTGGTGAATTCAGCCGCTGACACTGAAGGGACAGACCTTCAGGCTTTTGCACTGGTTGAAGTCATCAGAGCTCGGGCACTGGTGAGAGGGTATAGGTAAAAAATGATGGGGCAGTAGGGCACCAAAGGATGACCTCCCATGAGCGGCAGGGATTTGAACTTCCTGACAGGTGGTGGGTGCCTGAGATGTGTTGTGGGGACCCACGGTGAACCCCCTTCTCTAGGTCAGCTCCTTGCTCTTAGTGTCTCTCACGTCTCGTGTCGGCTTCTGCTCTCGGCTCTGTCCGAGACTAAAGGCAGCGCTGGTCATGGATCGTAGTCAATGTAGGGCCACCAGCCGGAAGTTGTTCTGTCTCCTTTCCCAGCATAGAACCTTTTTCTGGGGTGTTTGCTCTAATTATTCACAGGTGCTTAAGCTGGTTTGTGCAAGTATTTATGTGTTGTCTTGGTTTTAGCCCTGAGGTATGGGGTGGCAGGTGACTTGAATACCCCAGCCTGGGCTTCAAGCAGTGTCCGCTTCTGTGAGGACAGGTGACCGGCCTGTTGACACTGAGAGCCTTAGGCCCAGCCAGTGATTGTCACTGTGCCTGCTCCAGTAGCTCTCCTCCAGCGCGGCCTTCGTCCTGGGCACTTCCTCTGCGCAGCCCCTCAGCCAATGCAATCTTGTCCATGGTGTTGGTGTGTGCCCCTGAGTCAGCCACTGTAGAGGATTCCACACAGTAGCTGCTCCTCCCTTTGGAGGGTTGTCCTGCCACAGTGTCACTGCAGGGTAAAGGGAAGTTATCAGGTTTTTTCTGCCCTCCCACCATTAGCATCTATGATTGACACCTGTGGTATTACACGCATTCCTGATGGTTGTACCTGCGGTATGGTGTGGGCATGCATAAGTGGGCATGACTGAGCTGAGAGACTGAGCATATAAGGGGGCAGCAGAGGTCGGTGCTGTAGAGTGCGGTGGAGAGCAGTGGAGAGTGTCAGGAAAGAGCTAAGAGAGGAAACAGCGTGTAGGGATTGGCAGGGTGGGGACGCAAGTTGCTGACTAACTGCTGGCTTGTTTCCCCTAACCTGTGGGGATGATGCCAAGGGCTCCAAGCTTCTCTTTCAAGCTGCCTGGACCGACAATGACCTGCCCAACCTGGGACGGCTGCAGAACAATCACTATAAACACAGCATTTCCTATGGCCTTCCACTGGACTCTTGCTCCTGGACTGTGCTGTGGTCATGTTTGTCCTGCAGGGCTTTTGCACTTTATTCTGCAGCAATTTAGTTGTGAATATTTGGACAAGGTGAGGCTGGTGTCTTCACTCTGCCGCCATCCTTTTAAGTGTCCGCTGTGTTCTTAACACTCTGCAGACACCAAAGATATAATTTATAACAATAAGATGTGGTTCTCTCGAATTTAAAAAATACAGTAATTAGAGCACAATGGGAGTCTGCTTAAAATCAAGAGCTAAACCAGGTGTATCAACCAGCCTTGCAAAGAGGAGTGGATAAGAGCTGGGCAGTTACTAGATTTCAATGTGCTTCCTCACCCAAAGGCACAGCAGCGGGTCGCTCAGTTCCCTCCACCCCGCCTACCTCTGGCTGCATCAGGGCAAATGTGACACATGGGGGTACCCAGCCACAGATCAATCATCAACCTGTGTTTTGTTGGGAGGGCCTGAGTGGAAAACAGGAACTGAGTTCATCAGATCCCTCTCCCATGTATCTGGAAAGGGAGAAGCAGTTACTTCTCTTAGGGGACAGGCCCTGCTCTGCCTCCCAGGATGTCTCTATGCAAGTGGGTGCAGACAGCAGCCAACAACATCTATGTCTGAACGTCACAGGCCACTGACCATGCCTGGGATGTAGTGCAAGGAGCTTGACCTCTAGAGTCGCACACAGACTTGGGTTCAAAATCCCAGCTCCTGGATCACTTCTTCGTAACCTTGGAAAAGTTATGTGTAGAGTTTGAATAACAATACTACTCTGCCGGGTTGCTGCAAGAGTTAAAATTAGTGTATGTGCATCTATATCTCATCACCGCAGTCCTGGCACATGACAGAGCAGCAGAGAGTAGCTATTAGCATTCCAGACAGATTTGGATGGGAGGAGGGAAGTAATTTTCCACCCCATTTCCAGTAACGTAAAGTGGTTTTAATTGAGGCATTTTATATTTCTCAACATTTTTAAAGTGGGTTTGTGTGGTGGTGGGGGCGTGTGTGCGTGCGTGTTTCTTTGGCAAGCGTGTTGTTTGTCTCCCCGGCCCCCCTTTCTGTTGAAGTTGTATTCTCCATATTCTTGGACTAGTTATCGTTATTAATCAGACACGCGGTATGAGATGAACAGGGGCGATGAGTTGGACAGGCTGCCAAGCAAGTTCATGTTTTGCAGGAAATGCCAAATTGTTTCCTAAGGGGATGTTTTTCAGGAATGGAAGGGTCTGCTCCCCTAACCCTCTCAGGCCCTGTCCCCTCCCTGGAGAGCTGTCACCTCACAGGATGATCTGATAGCTCTTCCAAAGCCAGTGCATGCGCTGCCGTCCAGCTGTGCTGGAAATGTGTTTGCTTGGTTTTTTGTTTGGTTTTTTTTTTTGGTCTTCTGGTAAATGAAGCCCACATCAAGTAGGAAATGGATTGCAGACCTCCCACATTTTCCTCAAAAATCCCCAACATCATCAGTCCCCTCATAAACTAGAAAGGCGGGGAAAGCCAGTGAAAGGCAGGGAGTGATGGGGACAGAAGGAATGTCTCAAAAAACAAGATTATGAAGTGCTTCGAGGATCCCCCCTCCTGCCCCCAATGCTTCTAATTCATATAAAGGCCAACGAGAATTTCAGACTAACAAATTAAGATGCAATTGCCATAAAAATATGTCTTTGGATATTTGGTTCATCTGCCAACCACATTTATTCATGAATTCTCCGTATGGACTTGGAGCAGATTTAAAGAGAGGGGAAGAAAGTCTTGGCATCCTCAGATGTCTGGGGAATGTGCTGGGACTCTTGAGTTTTCCTAAACTCTGATGAAAGCAAAAATCACAAACAATAGGCTTCAAACTTTATTTTAGATATTGATTTTGAGTTGCATTTATAAACAATTAATATTTAGAAGTTGCCTCCTGAAGAGTTTTTAAATATTCCTCTCTTGTGCTGTGACAAATATTTAGATTTTACATCTAACCAGAAGGATAAAAAATGTAATAGAGTTTTGATGAGGGTCTAATGCTGTATCCTCTAATTTATCATTGGTCCATCTGGTGACTTGGGAGGGGTCCCCACGCACTCTGATTTGAATGTTTGGGGCCACAACTGGTAAAAGCACCTCTCCTACCCCGCCCCAGAAAAGCATGATTAGAAGATACATCAGGTAAAAGTTCCTGTTAAACAAACAATTCCGAAACCCTAAGGCATAAAATGACAACCATCTATTCTCCCTCATCTGACTGCTGGTCAGCTGGGGGTTAGTCTAGTTCAGGCTTATCTGGGATGATAACTCATCCTCCCTGGACCAGCTGGCTGACCCAAACTAGATCTCCTCATGGCAGAGGGGAAGCATAAGAGAACCAAGAAACACATGAGGCCTCTTCAGACCTAATCTCAGAACCTTAACACAGTTACTTCCCTGAGGGAAAGGAACTTTAAAGTCACGGCAAAAGATATGGATATAGATTTGAGGCCAACACCATAATCTGCCACATAGAAGGCTTTGACTGTGGCTGGACCTTTGGTGAATAAGTCACATAACTTGTCTGCTACTGTGACAGGTCAGTCTGTCCGTGGGATTAATGATGGCTATCATTAATCACAATTAATCACTCAATATTCCTCCAAACTCTCCTAATTTTTGGTTCCAGGGTCCTCCCCGGCAACCTTTTGATTTTCCTTGAGTTTTCTGTGTGGCTGTTTGACCATGAGAGATGGATGCTTGTGCTCTGTGACAATTCTATTTCCAGTTTGTTAACAGGCACCGTATTACCTGCTTCATTCTCTAGCGAGCCTGACTTCTTCAAGGGAGTTTAGCTTCAATGCCAAGGTGGAAAAGGAGAAAATTTCTAAGCGTGGAAAGCTTAAAGGCGTTTCCCATACTCTTGCAAATTCACACTATAAAGGCAGTGGGCAACTAACTAATGACCTTCGTTTGGGGAGACCTCTCTAGTGGGGTAATTTTAACCTGGATTTCTGTAGTTCCTATATATTTCATCCCAGCACTTTGCCTTTAATTGTGGCAGGGAAGAAAGTTACCATCCACATTATTTTCCTGTTGGGCAGCCAAGTATGTGCAAGGTGATCTGAGTCAGGGAAGCAGAACCGCTTGGGTATTATTGACGTAACAGGATCTTACAGAATTGTGGGGGAGACCAGGGAAATAAAGGTCTGAAAGTAAGATTCAAGGATTCAGAGAAAAGTCACCAATTAACCTCCATAAAGCCCCCATGCAGGTGGACTTGTAGGGTCAGAATGGGCAATAAATCTACCCCCACTGGACTCATAGGACCATTTCTATTTATGATTTCACAAGTATGCTAGGAATTCATATTCTTTTGAAGAGTTTTCATTCATTTGATAAGGGTTTGACATTCTTCCAAGTGTGAGGTGGTACGAGTATGCTCAAAAAACAATGGAGGTCATAATTCCTGCCCTTTGGTAACTCACAAGGAATGAGTTTTATAGGAAGAGGGAAAAGAAGCCAATACCCAGTTATTGTGTAGGTGCCACAATAGAACTATGAATGAATGGGTAATGGTGGGAATGCTGACAAAGAGCTCTGGATTCTCTCTATGGGTGGGTGTTGTGGAGTTTTATTTCCCACAAGAGGCAATACTTCTGTTGACTGAACATGAAATTTCCAACTCATAGCTGTAAGAAAGGGGTAACGGAAAAAAGTAGTGTCAATTAGCTTATTAGAAACTACAAATAATTCAGAAGGTCAAAAACATGTGGGGGATGAGGCGGGAGAGGCAGGGCTGGACTGAGTCATAAAGTCCTCATAAGTCACACTAAATGAGCAAAGAATGAAAAGAGATTAGGAGGAGGGTAAGTGATTGCTGTCTATCAAATGAAAGAATTCATACACACGGAAAAATTTAAGCAGCTGCATTATCCACATCCACAGAAAATGATTTTCCCCCAGACCTGCCTCAAATAATGACACTAAAAACATTCATGCTTACATTAAAAAGCAGGCAACCCACACAACTCCACTCAGAATGTTATGACAATCATTTTGTGGGAATAGGTTAAGCACTAGGGCATGAAGAAAGTAAATACCCTCCATTCATCTTGAAGTAGTCCTGCCTTTGAGGGTAGAACAGGAAGGAGGCTCATTTCAAGGAAAACAAAGAACATGGTTTCATGGTTTTCAAAGAACTGTGTCTGCCAAAGGATTCTTTTAAGGAAGTTTTTCAGATGGAAGGAAACTTATCAGCTCTTCCTCTTGAATTCTTCCTCATCAGTGAGCAGTCTGTTAAGGTTTTTCAGCCTGAGACCCAAGTACTCAGTTCTTTTCAAAAATACTAAGGGGCCTCCCCTGGTGGCTCAGTGGTTGAGCTCTGGGCCACAGGCGAGGGTCCCACATGGCGCACAGACCTCTCCTGCTGCCCGCTGCTGCCCTCAGCAGTGTATTTTGTCACTCTGCCTGTTCTGTTGCCAGCTCTGGTGCTGGTGAATTCTCTCACCCTCCCGCGTTTCTGACTGTACCTAGTGCTTGTATAAATAAATAAATAAATAAATAAATCTTAAAAAAAAATACTAAGGAGCACTGACACATTCATTCATTCACTCATCAAAATGACACCTTTGTGCTCTGCTCTGTGATGTCAGGTGCTGCAAGGGAGTAAAAGATGGATAAAGATCCTTGCCCTGAGAACTAGCACGAGAATCTGGAGCTGTCTAACCAAGGATGAACTCTAGCTGAGGGTCAAACGAGAAAGAATTTCTACCTTTGTCTATGCATAATATACATCTATATATCTATCTATGTAATATCTACATTTTATATGGAGATATCAAGAATATATCTACAGAGACTATATCATATATGTAAATTTTTTGTTATGTGAGATCCTTAGAGCCCCTTTGTATTTGTATATGTAAAATATATAAATATTATAGGTTTAAAAAGCCTTGGACTCCATCGTGACTCTATATTGGCCAGTTACTATTTGTTTGACCCTCAATAATAACAGTTACATTGCAAGTGAGTATTACATGAGATGACTCGTGCAACTTTGTGCAAACACTACAGAACTTGGCAAATATTTGTAATAGTGACGTTATTGCAGGTGAATGTACTAGGACTTTAAAGCAGTGTTCATCAAAGTGTGAGCAGAAACACTAATGCTCGAGAAGGTAACAGGCGTTGTGCAAGGAGGAAGTTGTGTGGTTTGTAGGGGAGACAAAATTTTACCTGTCCCCTCTTAGGATGTGTGGATGTGACTGAGGATCAACTGATTAAACAGCTTCACAGGTGCAAAGCACACAGACTTTTCCACGCCCACGGGAGAGCCCCTGGGGAGTGAAGATCCGCAGCCGCCGCTGGGGGGGCTTGTGTGCCACGTCAGACAAAGGGGAGTGCGGGGCTCCGGCCAGGGGGTGGAGAAACGAGCGGGACGGTCCGGGGCAGCTGAAGCGAGCTCTGCGGGGTTTCCCTCGCCCTGGCTGGGAGCGGATCTCTCACAGGGAGGCCTGATCTGCTCCGGGCAGAGAACGGGCCGGAGAGCTCCTCTGGCTTCTGTTTCTTTCAAGCACCCGTTTCTCCAGTGTCTCGAAGGCGAGTAACTCTCCCGTCACGGAGGGAGCGTTCGCCGCCCGTCAGGCCGCGCCAGTTTGGGAAGCGGGGGACGCGCAGGAACGCCCGGGCTCGACGGCCGCGTGCGCGGCGCCCCGCCCCGCCCCGCACTGACTCGGTTTGGGGGTCCACACCCCTCCCACGCGGCTCCAGCGCCTCCAGGGCGTGGGGGGCGCAGCGTTCTCTTCGGGGAGGCCCCTTCCGGGAAGAGGCGTCGCCTCGCTTCAGCTGACGACCCGCCGCGCGTCCCGCTCCCGGGGTGGGGGGCAGGCGGCCCCCGGCGCGCGAGGCGCGAAGGAAACGGGGAGACCGGCGGGCGGGGCGGGGCGGGCCGTCGCGGGGCCCCGCGGGATGCCTGCCCAGGCCGCGAGGCGGGAAGGCGGAACCGAAGCCACGAACGTGAAGCGATCGGGCCGCGGGGACACGCGCTCGCGGGGCCACAAAGGCGGCGGCGGGGACTCCGCGCCCGGGGTGGCAACCCCTCGCGGGGAGCTGCCCGCCACGCCACGCCCGCGGCCGGCGGCGCCCAGCTCGGCTCCCTCCCCCCGCCCCGCCCCCCGGGCCGCCCTCTGAGCCCGGCTCCCGCCGCCCACTCGGCCTGGCGCTCGGGGCGCGCGGAGCCGGGTGCGACCTGCCGGGCGGGCGGGCGGCGGGAGCCCAGGGCGCAGGCGCGCGGCGTCGGGTGCGGGCGGAAGACCCCGCCCCGCCCTCCGCGCGCTCCCCCCGAGGGGCGGGGCGAACCTGCCGCGGGGCGGGGAAAACCTACCGAGGGGCGGGGCGAACCCTCCGTGGGGCGGGGCGAACCTGCCGCGGGGCGGGGCGGGGCGGGCCCGAGGGGGCGGGGCGAACCTGCCGCGGGGCGGGGCGGCCCGAGGGGCGGGGCCTCGCGCGCGGGGCTTCGAGGTGACCCGTCGCGCCTCCCGCGACGGCAGAGCGCCCGCGGCCCCGAGCAGGTAACCGGCCGCGGCTTCTCCTCAGCGCGCCGTGGGGCGGGGACCCCGGGCCGCGGCGGGGCTGGGCGGGGCGCTGGCCCCGCGTGCGGCGCGGCGTGGGCCTCGTGCGGGGGGTGCGGCGGGGTGCGGGGCCGGCGGGGGGTGAGGCGGGGGGGGGCGCGAGGCGGGCGGGCGCGGGGGGCTGCCCTGCGCCGTCCTCGTCTCCGTGTCGGGAACTTCGCTGTGGTGGTAACGTCGCGGCGGCTGCGGGGCCGGCTCCCCGCGCCCCCCCCCGCACCCCCCGCGCCGAGCCCCGAGCCCCGACGGCCGCCGCGCCCGCCGGGCCTGGAGCGCCGTGACGCGCGGGGGCGGGGCGGGGACGCCGGGGGGACGCGCAGGGCGGGGGCGCGGGGGGGCGCAGGGGGGCGCAGGTCCCCGCGGTGCTCGCGGGGCTCGCGGTCGGGCGCCCTGGGGCGGGGCGGGGCGGGGCGGGGCTCCGGGGACTGGGGGGCGGGGGCCGGGCTTGGGGGCCGGGCTTGGGGGGCGGGCTTGGGGGGCGGGCTTGGGGGGCGGCGGACCCGGCAGGTTGCGCTTTTGTTTCCGAAACTTTTGGAAGGGGCGAGGAGCTGCCAGGAGGTCGCTCCCCTGTGGTGTCTGCAAAGCACGAGTGACCCCCAGCTCTGTTTTCTTTTTCTTTTTCTTTTCTTTTCTATGTTTTTACATCATTTCTCATTTTTGCACAATACTTGCGCCTTCACCTTGGTTATCGGCCCCACACAGCTCCCACCCCCGTGTTCTGTCCCTGATCCCTCCACCCCCCATTCAGATTCGTCCCCCAGTTGCGTGACCCCCGGGGCTGCTGCGGCTGCGGGGGGGCCTCTGCGCGCTTGTGGGCGCCGCGCCCCGGGTCGGGTCGGCTTCCCCAGGTGCCGGATCAGAACCTTTATAATATGTGAAATGCAGCCGTGAAAGCTTGTTTTTTTATTTAAAATGATTTGCTCATTCTCACTCCAGGTAGGCAGTTAACAGAGTCGTGTTTTTCCTGATTAATACGGTGGGAAAGTCTGGGAAATACGGAGACTTGACAGCAGCACCCCCGGGTACCCACGCCGTGTGTGATCCTGCCTCTGCCGGGCTTGAAAAGCCCCCCCCCCCCAAACTGACTCTGCTTGCTTGTGAGAACTGGGATTCCAGGGGACTTGCTTTTTGTCCTCGTATTTTGTGGGGTTTTTTTTGTTGTTTTTGCTTATGGTTATGAGTTCCCTCATTAGTGGACAGAAAGTCCTCATGAAAATTTCCTTTTTTAATCTTTCAAGAAAAAAATACTTGCGGGGTGTGTATTTTATTGCCTCCACTTGAATTGTAATTGTGTATTCACAAGTCAAACCAACAGGTTGAGAGTCTAATTCAGGTTAAGAGAAAATGAGCTCCCGCTCCTTGTAGGACACCCGGCCGGAGCTGTCTCGTGGGCACTTGGGTCTGTTATAGCAGGTTTTTCTGAAGTCAGGATCAGGGTGGGAGATACTGGAAGCGTCTGTGGATTTGTGGTGGTTCATCCTGTGAGAGTGGAAGAAATTATTTGAGTGGAGTATGAAGACAGGAAGGCCTGGGACGGGGAACAGAATTTGAGAGGTAGAGCTGGCCCCAAGGCCGCCGGCGGAGCCCCCAGGAGGAGGACAGCTGGAGAGACAGCAGCCAGGAGAGCGAAGGGCTTTCCTGAGGTGAAAAACTCCATCCCAGAGTCAAATGAGTGGAAGTGGTTAGGAAGACAGAAACTCATGTACCTATTGACTGGGGTTTGGCCCCGGCAGACAGTCAGGTGGAAGCCAAGGTTGAATGAGTCTGAGCAGTGGGGAGAGGGGGAAGAGCAAGGACAGTGAGGGTAGAAACAGAGATTGCGAGGGGCAGGACGGCAGAGGGAAGGTCATGGTCAGATTGGAAAGAAAATTAGGACAAAGGAACGCCTTGCAGGGAAGTGTGCCTCACCGCGTTGTTCTTCTCATGGAAATAGCAGAAGCGGAACATATTGAGTAAAACTAGTCCTGGGAATGTGTTTCATCTCCCCGGTTCAGAATTTGGACACTGTTTTAATGGTATGTTGGCCTGTTGGGTTCAGGTGTTACGATCAGTGTTAAGGTTGCGCTTCAGTCACTGTGTTGGATTTATTTGCTCTTGATTTCGGGAGTTTATGCCTCCCAGCTGCCCTGTAGGCCATGTGATTCTTTCAAGTGTATCTCAGTAATTTCCTGAAAATCTTATGTGGAAATCAGACGTTTTTATTTAAATCAGAATCTATGAGGCTTAACATCAGTTAGGGCCTTTGCATAAATTATGCCCGAAGCTGTGCCTCACAAAATTCTAGAAAATGCAAACTTAGTCAAGAGTAACAGAAAACAGACCAGTCGTTACACAGGGGTGGGGGCAAAGGAAAGTGAGGAGAAATGGATTAAAAATTAGGTATGAGGAAATTCTGGGGGATGATGGATGTGTTTGTTGTCTTGGTTGTGAAGATTCTTTCCCCAGTGTAAACATATGTCTAACTCAAGTACATATTTTAAATATATGCAGTTGACCATAATGCAAATATACTTCAATAAAGATGTAAAGAAAATACACTATTTAAATATATTTTTAATTTAAATACTGTAGTTATCTCCGGTATTATTGATAATTCTTATTTTTTTTTATCATTTTCTCCTGTATTTTTCATCACAGTCATGTATTTACTTAATTTTTAAATTAAAAGTTGTTTCAGATATGCAAAGTACTACTTTTGACACATTTACAGATTAGAGAATACACGTAAAATAAATGCCCCTGTCATGCTTTACAAATACTAATCAGTATTTTTGCAGCCTTGATTGTGTTGCACACTTTCCATACTCCTTGATTTTCTGTACAGTTTTATTATGCTCTTATATTCCTAGATAATGCATTATTCAGGTTTGTCTATTCCACAATTTGCTTTTTTTTGGGTAGTCTTTGGTTTTGTTTGAACTGTATTTCTTTTTCTCCACATTCTTGCCAACATTTGTTTGTTTGTTTTTGATGTGGGCCGTTCTCACGGGAGTGAGGTGGTGTCTCATTGTGGTTTTGATTTGCATCTCATTGATAAGTGATGTTGAACATTTTCCACGTGCCTTTGGAGAAGGTCTCCCCATTTAGCTCTTCTGCCCTTTTTTTTTTTTAAAGATTGATTTATTTATACAAGAACCCGGGTACAGGCCAGATGTGCGGGAGGGTGAGAGGATTCACCAGAGACAGAGCGGGGAACAGAACAGGCAGACTGACGAAACATACTGCTGAGGGGAGCAGCGGGCGAGACAGGAGAGGTCTGCCTCGCCATGTGGGCATCTCTGCAGCGGGCACTGCAGAGGCTGTGGACAGCTTCACAGCACTGCGCACAGCCCGCTGCGCCACGGGGGAGGCCCTGCCCATTTTTTGATTGGGTTCTTTGTTTTCTTTTTGTTGAGTTAAATGAATTCTTTGTAGATCTTGCTTATTAGCCTCTCAACATATCTGTGATATGCAAATATTTTCTCAAAACCGTGGGGTGTCTTTAGGTTTTAATGGTAGTTTCTCTTGATGTACTGAAGCTTTTTAGTTTGATGTAGCCCCATTCACATTTTCGCTTTTCTTTTTGCCGTTGGAGATGAGTCCCCAGCGATATCCCTGAAGCCAATGTCATGGAGTGTTTCACCTTTGTTTTCTTCTGTGTGTTCCGTGGTTTCCAGTCTTCAAGTCTTTTAATCCATTTGAGTTAATTTTTGTGCACGGTGTGAGGGAGTGGTCTAGTTTCCTTCCTCTGCATGTGGTGGTCCAGTGTTCCCATCACCATTTGTTGAAGAGAGTTTCCTTTTTCCATTATATACCTTGGGCTCCTTTGTCATGGGTTAACTGTCCATATAAAAGTGAGTTTATATCTGGGCATTCGATTCTATTCCATTGATCTGTGTTTCTATTTTTATTCCAATACCATATTTTTTTGATTATTATAGCCTTGTAGTCTAGGAGTGTGATACCACCATTCCTCTTCTTTATTGTCAAGATTACTTTGGCTATTCAGTGGCTATTACTTTGGCTATTTGTGGTTCTGTATAAATTCTGTAACATTTCCTCTATTTCTTTGAAGAATTCCATTCAAATTTTGGTAGGGATTTCATTGATTCTATACATTTCATTGATTCTATACATAGGGGCATCTTGAAAAGTTAATTCTTCTATCCATAAGTATAGAATATTTCCATTAGTGTCTTTTTCTGTCTCTTTTAAGTGTCTTATGGTTTTCATTGAATAGGTCTTTCAACTTCTTTGTTTGATTTATTCCTAGGTATTTAATACATTTGATGATACTGTAAATAGGATTGTTTTCTTGATTTCATTCTCTTCTATTTCATTAATTGCATATAGAACTGCAGTAGCCTTTGGTATGTTGATTTTGTAGCCTGCCACTTTGCTATTCTGACTTATTGTTTCTAATAGTTTCTAATAAGTCTAGGGTTTTCTATGTTATAATATTATCATGTATTCTCAAGTAGTGATAGTTTTACCTTTCCAATTTGGATTCCTTTTATATCTTTCTCTTGCCTGATTGCTCTAGCCAGGGCTCCTGATACTGTGTCAAACAGTAGTGGTGAGAGTGGACATCCTTGTGTACCTGATCTTCAAGGAAAAAGTTTCAGTCAGTCATTGTTGAGTGTAATGCTAGCTATGGGCTTGGCATATATGACCTTTATCATGTTTAGCTATGTTCCTTCTATTGCCATTTTACTAAGAGTTTTTGTCATAAATGGGTGTTGAATTATCACATGCCTTCTGTTTATCTATTGATACAATACGATTTTTGTCTTTTGATGATACGGTGAATGACATTGATTGCTTTGCATGTGTTAACCATCCTTGCATCCCTGGAATAAATCTGTGTTATTGAATTCAATTTGCTAAGATTTTCTTGAGGATTTTTGCGTCTGTGTTCATGAGTGATATTGGTCTGTAGTTTTCTTTTTTTGTGATGTCCTTGTTTGCTTTTGGTATCAGAGTAACGTCGGCTTCATAAAATGTGTTTGAAAGCATTCCCTCCCTGAGTTTTTGAAGGTTTGAGAAGGATAGATGTTCCTTTTTGAAGGTTTGCTAGAACTCACTAGTAAAACCATCTGGTCCCAGGCTGTTGTTTTTGGAGAGACTTGCACACCTTTCAGTTTCCTTGCTTGTGTTAATCTCTTGTCAGTTACATATGTGACAGATGCCTTTTCTCCCAGGAATTAGTTTGTCTCTTTACTTTCTTTGTATTAGTTTTTGATGGATACTACTATAGTAATGTAGTTGAATATGTCAACCTTTTTCTTATATTTATGCCTTTAGCATCTGGTTAACAAATCTTTCTTTTCTCTGAGGTCATAAAGATATAGTCTGATATTTTCTTTTAAACATTTTAAAAATCACCCTTCATATTTATATTCGTAATCCATGTGAAATTTGATTTTTGCATGATGTGAAGTGGGAATCCAGTTTCATTGTTTTCCATATGGGTAATCAGTTTTTCTCAGCATCATTTATGTATGAGTATTCTGTTTTTTTCTCTAGTGGTCTTCTAGTGTTATACATCAGGTTTTCACATATGTGTGCATGTTTCTGTACTGTTCTCTCTGTGGTGTCTGTTTCCTTCCCACAGCCCTTTTAAAATGTAGTTATATAAAGACCTTTGACACCTAAGAGAGCAAGTGAACTGCCCATGTTTCCTTTAAAGCTAGACTCCCCTTCAAATTGATGTTTATATAATTTTTTAAAAAGGATTTATTTATTCATACAAGAACTGGGGTACAGGCCAGAGGTGTGGGAAGGTGCAAGGATTCACCAGAGACAGAGGGGTACAGAACAGGCAGATTGACAGAAGTACACTGCTGAGGGGAGCAGCAGGCAAATCAGGAGAGGTCTGCTGTGCCATGTGGGTAGCTCCCTGGCCGGCCGGGGATTGAACTCGTGCTGCAGTGGCTGTGGACAGCTTCATAGTTTGTGTCTTAACCCCACTGGGGAAGCCCCAAATTGATGTTTAATTTTTTTCAATAATAAACTCTTCACTGGAGTATAATGTGTTATTTAAGTCTTAATTATCTACTGTGATCACCTGAGGTCACAAGTAATACTAAAATTGCTTTCATACAGACTTTATCATGCTGTCTGTATTTTTTGTAGACCCTGTCCTAACTCAGAGTTAATTTTAATTTGAAAATTAATTATATGATTTTCATTATGAAAATGTAGTTAAGGTTTTTGGAAAACTTTTCACCCTAAAAATAACTGAGGAAGCTGTAGTTAAAAAGCATTTTTAAAAGGTATTTAGAAATTGACATGTCAGAATCTAAGAAAGCTGAAAATTTGGGACAAAGGGAACTTTCAAGTCTTTGCTCTGAGAGTATATGCTAAACTAGGGAGACTTGAATAAGAACTTGTGGATTTGCATGTGGGGGTGGGCATGATTAGAAGTCAGCTCATGTCTCATGCACATTAAACTAAAAGAAACTTTCTGCCTATAAGTCCAGGATCCCAAAGGTCAATGGGAAGGATGAAAACTCACCTAAACGCCTTCTAAGATCTGCATGGAAAGTTGCCTTAATGCCAAGTAAAGCAGAGGAGGGAAAGAAGCCTTATCTTTGGTAAGTGGTAATCACCTAGCCATGGGGGAACTTCACATCACCTTCATGGTCTCAAAATATGTCATCATATGAATAATATTTTTTTTCAGATATAATCTACACACCATAAGATTTAGCCTTTTAGAGTGTAAAGTTTGGTGTTTTTTTCATATATTTATGAGGTTTTGCAAACATTATTACTATTCTAAAACATTTTCATCACCCCCACAAGAAATTTTGTATCCTTTAGCAGTTACTGATTTCTGCTTTCCTCCCAACCCCTGAAAACGACTGATCTCCTTTCTCTGTGTATGGATTTGCTTATTCTGGACATTTCATATGAATGAGATCATACAATAGGTGGTCTTTTGTGCCTCGCTTCTTTCACTTAGAATTATGTTTTCAAGGTTTATACATATTGTAGCACAAGTCTGTACTTTCCTTTTTATCACGATGTTGGTGTACAACACTTTGTTTTTCCATTCATTAGTTAATGGACGAAAGAGGCCTACTGAGGTGTGCCTACTTTTTACCTATCATGAATAATGCTGCTATGAACATCTGTGTGAAAATGTATTTTCCATTCTCCTAGGTATATTTACCTGAGAGAGATACCTGGATTGTATGGTAATTCTCTGTTGAAGTTTTCCCAAAGCAGCTGTGCCATTTTCATTCCCACCGTTAATGCGTGAGGGTTCCAGTTTCTCTACATCCTTTCCAACATTTAGTTTTGTCTGCTTTCTTGATTATAGCCATCTTACTGTGCGTGAAGCAGAATCTCATTGTGGGCTTGATTTGCATTTCCCAAATCCAGGATCCCAAAGTTCTATCAAGGGAAGGATGAAAACTCACTTAAATGCCTTCCTAGATTTCATCTTTTTATTGGCAATTTATCTACCTGTAGAGAAACATCTGTTTATATCCTTTGCCCGTTTTTAAATTTGGTTATTTGTCAAGGCATGAATTTAAAATGGCATGGTGTATAACTAGTCTCTGTAGGAGGATACTTTTATTATTGGCTTAAAAAAATGTCCTACTGATAAAGTTTCAAGATCAGTGAATAATTTGTTTTCAAAGATAACCAAGTGCATACAGAAAGAAGACAATCTAAGCAAGAATCAGCAGAAACAATAATTACAAGTAAATTTACCAAATCATTGCATATTGGAATTATCAGTCATAGATTATTATAATAACTATGATGGTCTATATTTCGGTATATATGAAAAAGCTTGAAAATACATGGAGGGAGCAGGAGTCTGAAAATGGTGCCGGAGAGCCAGAACTGGTTGTAAAAAAAGAACTAAATGTAATTCTTGTTAATGAAAAATGCAGTAATAAAACTCAAAACTCACTAGTTGAGTTTACCACATTTTAGACAATTAGGTAAGCCCCTAGAGGAATGAATGAACTGGACTATACTAGAATAAATCATTCCAGCATGTGATCCAAAGAAACAGAAATGGAAAATATAAAGATTAAGAGACATAGACATTAGAATGATCAGGGTGAGAAGTTATGGTGAGAAAGTATAGTAAATAGGAATTTCTGAAAGAAAATAAATAGAGACTGGGCAAAAGCATTATTTAAAGAGATAATGAAAAAATTTTCAGTACTGGAAAATCTACCAGTAGTGGAGGAAAGTTACCAATTTATACAATGGTTATTCCTTTATTACTGAATACTTTTCCATTTTATAGCTACACCACAATTTTTATACGGAGTTGAGCATTCCATAGTTTCCTGGTTTTGGCTATTTCAAATAGACCTGCTGTGAACACCAGTGTACACGTCTTTGCATAGACATGTGTGTGACTTTGTACCTTGAATAAATACCTAGGAACAGAATGTCTGGATTATATGATAGGTGTAGGTTTAACTTAAGAAATGGTCAAACCATTTTATAGTCACACCAGTCAAATAGGAGAGTTCTCTCTGTTCTATAAGCTTGTAAACACTTGAAATGGTTAGTCTTTGCAATTTTATTCTTCCTAATTGTGTAGTATTATATAGTTTTAAATTGCATTTTCCTAATGACCGGTGGGGTTGAACATGTTCCCATGTGCTTTTTTGGCCACTTGAATATTTCTCTGAAGAAGTGTCATATCATAGACCTTGCCTCTTTTTAAATTGTCTAATTTTTCTTATTATTGAATTACAATACTCCTTTATATATTTGGATATAAGCACGTTATTGGATTAATGGTTTGTACATATTTTCTCCTATCTTTAAATTGTCTTTTCACTTTCTTAATGGTGTCTTCTGAAGCATAAACTTTTTAATTTTGATTGTGTAATATATCAAAACTTTAATTTATTGCTTGGGCTTTTGGTATCATATCTAAGAAATTGCCCAACCTAAGTTTACAGAGAATTACTCCTGTGTTTTCTTCTAGGAGTTTTGTAGTGTTAGGTCTTAGGTATAGATTTGTGGTAAGTTTTGAGTTAGTTGTTGCATGAGGTAGTTAGTGAAGCCAATCTGGGAAGTGGCCATGAAGTTCTCAGACAATTTTATGTTCCAGGTAAATTTAAAAGACTCCCTTTATTGCTACTGTATCTTATTTCTGGCTTAGTTAGCTGGTGTGTGTGTGTGTGTCAGTGTTTAAGATAATGTTTTCCTGTTAGTGTAATTCTAAAGATTAAGCTAACTCATGAAGTATGAAGTTATTTGTTTGTTGGTCTGTAGTATGAGACCTTTGGATTATCAGAATAATTGATTTGAAGAAGTGAAATTTTTCTCACACTCTTCAAAATGCCATATTTTCTTTTAGTTTTTAGGCATTAATTTAGGTATACCAAGTGAAAGAAAATTCAGAGTGGAATTTTTCTATTTTTTTTCAGAGTTTTAAGTTGTCGTTTTAATGACTTATAAGGAGTCTAGGTTATACAAAATGCATATAGGAACAGAAATCTAACTTACTATACCATTTTTGCTTTGGAGCCCTCATTACATCTCAGGCAGATAATATGATCTAGAGATATCTAATGGCATTATTTTATGTGTGATCATTAACTTGTTTTCTGTTCTACCAACAGGTTAATATTAAAATTGAAAGTTTATATCTTGCTGGATATTGGAAATTGAATGTAATGGCAGCAGAATTTGTAAAGAGTTGTTGTAGAGGATGTTTCTATGGTGAAAAGGAGAAAAATAACTGTGAGTTTTTTTTTTTTTACTTCAGCAAACACTTATTTAATTCTTATTTATTTGTGGCATTTTGTAATATAAAGATAAATGAAGCATAGTGCCTAACTTCATGGGGGAGGCAGAAACAGAAATAGAAAGCACAGTAGGTGAGTATTAAAGTGCCTTAGAGCATAGGGGGAGAGAGAGTAATTCAGTCCAGGCGGCACCTTGGGACATCACCACAAATGGCATTTGGTATGAAAGTCTGAAGAAGATTTTAGCAAGTTGAGTGGGAAGAAGGAAGTCAGACATGGTGAGAATGAGAGATGAGTGTTAGTGCTGTATAAAATAGTACAGACAAAGGCAGGAGAGAAATTTGGGGCGTGTTTGGGGCACAACATATTCTGACAGATGTTTTAAGTAAAGAAAATGTCTACTTAATGAATAATGTGTTAAAATGCCTTTCATGAATGAATGATCAGTGGGGAAGAGACCTGTAACATTATCAAGACCCACACTTAATCTATAACCCCTGGTTTCTATTACATGGTTTCCTCATCTGTTCAAAAATGATGACTCAAACTATTTTTCTCTGACCCTTCCTTGTATTTTTTTATTCTAGAACATGACTTCCTATTATATATGTGTATATATAATAAGCCTTCTTTATACATTTGAACAATTCATAAATTGCTATGCATAGTGGTTGTACTTTCACTCTACAGATAATACTAATTATACATAATAATTAACTCTGGGTGTCCCTTACCTCCCCATCCTAAGTCACAGCTTAGGAATCAGGCACTGTTCTAGAGAATGGAAAAACTTAGGTCATAGAAGCTAGCACAGGGAGATTTACTATTATAGGAGAGTCAGTGTACATTTTATTTTGTGAGACTTTCGCTTGTGAGGATTGCTTTGTTGATAGTATTTTACAATGACTAAATTTTACTTGAAAGTGTTGTGGGAATTAACTACAAAATAAACTTGTTTTTCATCTGTGCACTCTTTTGTGGGAATGACACTCTGCAAAACTGCTTTTACCACTATGGTAAGTTAATATACTTTAGTAACAGTATATTAACTCATCAAATATTGGCTGAATAGAATGTAGGTTCCAGAAGTTCTTGATAGGGCCCAAGAGCATTTTATGTATCAGCAGTTTCTTTTAAGATGATTAAGTACTAAAGAACATGCTAGGTTTAGTTATTTTTTTTTAAAGATCATTTATTTACGCACACAAGAGCTAGGGTACAGGCCAGAGGTGTGGGAGGTGAGAGGATCCACCAGGGACAGAGTGGGGAACAGAACAGGCAGACTGACTGAAGCACATTGCTGAGGGGAGCAGTGGGCGAGTCAGGAGAGATCTTCTGTGCCAGGTGGGCTGCTCTCTGGCCGGAAGGGGGCTGGGGATTGAACCTGTGCTGCAGTGGCTGCGAACAGCCTTGTAGGTTGTGTCTCAACCTCTTGCACCACCAGGGAGGCCCTAGGTTTAGTTATTTTAATTAAATTTATTTAGCTATAAATAATTTTAAGAGTTTCATTTATTTAGTTATAAATAACTAATTGTTATTAAAATTCTGTATGTATATTGTAATTTTTCTTCTTTTTTTCTTCTTGTTTTATATGCAGTTTCCATGGAAAGAGACATTAAAGCAGCAGTCTCAAATGGTCAAAGTACTACTATCTGTATACCTCCATTGACTTCTGTTTCCATAAAGCCTCAGGTTGGCTGTACTGAGGATTATTTACTTTCTAAATTACCATCTGATGGCAAGGAAGTACCATTTGTGGTGCCCAGGTTTAAGTTATCTTATATCCAGCCCAGGACACAAGGAACTCTTTCACATCTGGAAGAACTTGAAGGTAAGCAATAAAATGTCAGGATTAAAAATCAGCATGCAGCATTTAAATGCTATTATTTTGTTCTTTTATATGTTTGATATAAAGATATAAAGTATATATTTTAAATAAAAATTTTACATTTTTGTTTCATATATTTTGTTTTCTTTCTTTTTTTGTAGTGTTTGGTTGTGTGAATTATAAGCTTTGTTTGGTTCCAAATCGTAAAGTTATTGTCATGGGGGAGAATCAGGTAAAAGAGGCTTGGGGGTAAAAGAATTCACTGGAGACAAAGTGGAGAACAGACCAAACGGATTTATTGAAATACTCTGCTGAGAAGCAGGAGACCAGACATGAGAGATAGTTGCACTGTTGGTTTTTTATGTAGAGGAGTTTAATGTACAGTATTTTTGAAAGATCCCATTATAAAATCTGATCACAGTATAACACATTTGTGTATAGATTTGGCTTTTAAAAAAAATAATATAATTGTTGTTGTGCCAAAGATCGGCGGACTCGGTGAGCATAGCCTCCAAGAACCCAAAGACAGCGGATGCAAACACAAAAGGGAGTTCATTACAGACTGGGGTCCGGGCTCATGGCACCTACTGACACAGTGGCAGATAACGAGAGAGCCCCGAACAAAGGAAGCAGGGGTTTTTTATAGGGTTACAAGCAGGTTTAATAAATTAAATCATGCTGGCAGTTACTCATTGGCTACAAGGATGTGTTCTCCATCTTTGTGCGGCTATAATTCTAAGCTGATTGGTCCGGCCGAGATGCAGCTCCAATTGTGGCAAGTTCGCCCTCATTAGTGACTGGAGGGTAAGGATGGAGTGAGGGTCGAAACTGTCCAAACTATCTCTGGAATGCTGTCGTCATTCCTGGGACGGCAAAACCTAAAATTCTAAAATGGCAGTTATACACAAAATGACAAAGCGATGGCTAAGAATACTTACGCTTGTTTCCACAATTGTAATACCTCTGTTCTCTATAAAGAAAAAATAGAGGAATTATTCTTTATTTACTCTTCCCTCTTCCCTCTCGCCCCTACCCCCGTTTTCCTTTTTGTATTTCACTAGACAGTTGACTTGGTTGGACTCTGCTGCAAATTTGTGTTTTCGATGGCAGCTCTTACCTCAACTTAGTTTTTCTTAATCCTTAGTTGGAATCTGTTACACACATCTGTGTGTAGTTCATGGACCAGCCAGATAGCTGAGCAGACTTTATTGACAGAATTTGGAGCTTTCTCCTTTCCAAGATTCTCACCTTTCTACAGCTGTGGTTGCTTTGACCTCTGCCCTCTGCATCTTCAGACCAGAAAGACTTTGGGTTTCCTTTTGGTACTTTATCCACCCTGCATGGTGCTAACTTTGGCCTCTCTCAGGCTAAAAGTCATTAAAAACAGGTAACTGAGTTTGTGCCATTCAGGTCCTCTCCACAGCCTGTGCTCCTTTTGTTAACTCTCCAGTGCCTTCAGGGATCTTTGTTTTCTTTTGGTTTAGAGTTAGAGTTTATTGTGTTTTTATCTATAGAAGAGTTGTGTCTTGTAGGAGTAATTTTTTTTTAAAAGAAGCAAAGAAAGATGAACCTTTTGCCTTTCCTACCAGCTTACTTTGCACATATCAATAGTGTCACAAAAATAGTTTTTAGAAGTTCTGGTTCACAGGATGCACTGATGAATTGATCTTTCTCTTTCTCTACTATTTAACATTGGGTTTAAATTGTATAGTCTTGTATCTCTCTTACTCACATCATATCTTGTGCATATTTTCATATACTTTTTAATAGTCCCATAATATTAAATCATGTGGAAATACCATAATTTAGTTAATAAATTCGCTATTGTTGGACACTTAGGCCAGTTGCATTATTTTCACAATCAGAAAATAAGGAAGAAATACCTGACAATATGATTTTTTTTGTCTTTTTTGTTCATTGTGTTAGTAGAGAACATTGCTTTTGAGTTGAATGAGTGAGAAATTGGTTCACGTTTAAATTATTCTTGTTACCGGGCAGGGTGAGGGGTGCCCTAGGACCCCTAAACCTGCCTGCTCTAAACAGTTTCTGACATCCACCACACCAAGACAAAGCATACTGTAGGTGCATTAAGACCTTCAGTGGAAAGAACTTTGCACAATTAGTGTGCAGTAGAGAGAAGAGAAGAGAAAGAATATAGTTAAAGTAGTTTCCAAATCAAACACTCAGAGTTTCCCATCCCCTTGTAGATAAATGTCCAGCCCAGCAGGGTTGGCCCAAAGCAGGACCACCAAGGCCTGAAAGCTTGATCACAGTACAACACATTTGTGTGTAGAATTGGCTAAGGCAGCTTCTGGTGGGGTCCCATAGGAAAGGAACAGAAGGGTCAGATAAGTCTGGAAGGAAAAAAACAAAATCAGAATCAAGATAAAGGCTGCTGTTGTCAACCTCCCCAAAGGTCTCACACCCACATGTGTTTCAAGTGTCTCCTTCCATGTCCCCCAAGTCTCTGGCACAGTCCAAGGCTGAGAAACAAGAGTGGCTTCTTCCCATGTCTCTCTGCTCCATGTGCCTCTTCCAAGTCCTCTTCTCCATCGCTCTCCTGATCCTTCTCTCCCTGTCTTCTCTCCCTTCTCTCTGCTCAGCTCCACCCTTCCTCGGTGGGGCGGGGAACCTGGACCCTCCCTTCCCTGGGGGCTACTGTTACACACTGAGTGTAAGCCATCTGACTTTTAGCATATGGAAGAGAAAATTATTTAGAGTCAGGAAAATATTCATGATGCCTAATTATAAAAGTTAAATACTGTGTATTATACTAGCACTTTTGGCGGTGATGCCCTCGATATAAACAGACTTTTGATGTGGTATTTTGTGCCATGATTTAAATTTTATTTTATTAGATGTATAGGCTCCTCATAATGCTTGTTAGCATCATAACTCCCTCTTGTCAGCCCTCTGCCTGTAGATTGGGCTTTGATAGTACCTATAGTTATTTGAACCAGGTGAGGATAAAATCTCGCCTCATAAGCCCATATGTTGTTTTTCTTTTCTGGACTCATGTGAGGCCACCTGCCTTATTACTTAGCTCAATTCAGAAAATATTAGTTATACTGTGGGCGCTATTTCCTTTTTTTTTTTTAAGTTTATGGGTTTTACTTTAAATTGGATAAAAAGAATGAAAAGATGACAATAACTAAAGAGTTATAAAAACTCAATTTTGGGACTACATATTATTTCCAAAGTGATTCTTAACTTTTAAAGGAATCTCATGTATTGTTTTACCCTTTACAAATTGGGAAATATAGACATAGAAAAAATAAAACAAATGTACAGTAATTTATTACAAAGCAAATCATGTATATGGTCACCACACAAGTAGAGAAATGAGTCTTACTAGCGACCCAAAAGCTTCTGTCTTCCTCCACTCCTGTCATCCTTCATTACACAGTAATCAGTGTCCCAGTTGCAACAATCGTTGCTTTCATGTTCTCCTTACTTTTGCCACTCAGAACATATCCCTAAATGTTGTTTCTGTTTTTTCTGCTTTCTGACCTTTATGTAAATGAAATTACATACTCAATATATATCTTTTTGTTTATGGGTTTTTTTTTTTTCATTCAACATTGTGTTTGTGAGATTCATTCAAATTATTTTCATACCTCTGTAGTAAATTATTTACTCTTGTATTCTAAATAGCATCATATAAATTAGTGTTTCGGTGTGTGGCATATACTATAAGGTATTTTTATGTAATAAGTGTATATTGAATTTTAACAATTTTACTGTTGTTAGACATTTGAATTTTTTCCAGTTTTTGGCTATTATTATAATGATGATGATTATAAACATTCTTGTACTTGTCTCTTGGTATACGTGTGTGAAATTTCAGTTCATTCCAGAATAGCATTGTTTGTTCATAGTGTATAAATATATTCACCTTTAGTGGAAATTGCCAAACTGTTTTGTGATAAATGTATCAACTTACATTCCCATCAGCAGAATATGATAGCTCAAATTGCTGTTTCCTTGCCAACATTTGCTAATCCCAGGGTTCTTAATTTTAACCATTCTGTTGAGGATGTAGTGGTATCTCATTGGAATTTTAATTTACAATTCCCTTGTGACTTTTGAGATGTAGTGCAAGGTCACGTCTATTGGCTGTTTGGATAACCTCGGAAAGTTCCTGCTGAGGCTAAAGCCAACTTATTTAGAGACTTGCCTTTTTCTTCTTGATATGTGGGAATTCCTCATGTATTCTGTATATGAGCCCTTTGTCACTTATAGTTATTGCACATATCTTCTCTAGCTCTGCCTGTTCCCTTTTCACTCTGTTAAGTAGTCTTTTGAGAAATGGGAATTTTCTATTTTGATGTAGGTCAGTTTCTTAAAATTCTTCTTAGGAAATGCTTCCCAGCGCTAATGTCATAAAAGCTTTCTTACAAATTAAGTAAAAACATCTTATGGTTTGCCTTTAATAATTAAGATCTACAATCCACTTGAAATTAATTTTTCTTGATTATGTTTAGTTGGGATGAGGGTTTTTCCCCCTACCCTTATCAATATCCAGTTGTCTTATCATCTTTTAGTGAGAGGAGCATTCCTTCCCCAGTTATGCAGTTCCACGTTGATTATAAATCAAATGTCCATAAGATGGGTGTCTCTTTCTGGACCTTCTGTTCCATTGATCTATGATTGTGATGATTTTGTGTCCTTGGTACCCAGTAAGGGGTACCAACCCTTGGTGGCCTAGGGGTTATGTCTCAGTGCAATCACTGCTGTGGCCTGAGGTCAGTCTCTACCAGGGAGCTGACCCACATGGCGCAGCAGACCTCTCCTGTCTCGCCTGCTGCTCCCCTTAGCAGTGTATTTCAGTAGATCTGCCTGTTTTGCTCCCTACATTGTGCGCTGTGTCTCCACACCTCTGGCCTACACCCCAGTTCTTCTATGAATAAATAAATCTTAAAAGAAAAATACCCAGTAAAACAAATCTTTGAATCTTGTTTTTTCCCCTAAATGTTATCTTTTTCTTTTTCTTAGTTCTTTGTTTCCATCTTAATATTTTCTATTCATCTTTCAACATGTGATCAATTTTTAGAAATGTTCTGTACTTGTCTTTTGTGAAAAGAGTACATCTCCGAAAAGATAATCTTTATCCTTAATAAATGTCCTTTGTATAAATAGAGAAATAAAAGGAAATAACAGAATTGTCTGTGAGACAAAGAAAAATGTCAGAAATTTGCTAGACTGAAGTCAGGGTTTATGACTGAGCCCTGGCAGAATACTCTCTACAGTTAGAGCTCAATAAATGTGAGCTGATTTTAAAAAATATATATATCAAATGCATGTAATTTAGCATTGCTTGAAACAGTTTTTTCCCCTTTGCCTTGGGTGCACTAGCTATTGGCTGATTATAAATGTCTCCACAAAGTGATGTTGTAAAACTTTAGAAACACTTGCTTTCAGGATCTGCCAGAGCATCTTTTGGCGATCGAAAGGCAGAACTTTCTAGTTTGTCACAGCATGGACCCAGCTATGATGTGTATAACCCATTCTATATGTACCAGCATGCTTCACCTGATTTGAATCGGCGCCTTTCTCCACGTTCAGGAGCAATGAGATTATATGGATCAGGTATGGAAAGTTTATTTTGTAATTTTCCTCTTGTGTTTCTCTTTAACAAATGTAGAAATCAAATTAAATCTCAGATCCTGGAAGAAATGATTTTTAGCAGGAAAGCAATTTAAATATGAGAAAAGCAGACTTCAGAAGTGACGTGATAAACACTATGACTTCTCTGTAGGAGTTTATCTAACGGAAAAATGGAAAGATAATGAGTTATATGCAGTCATAGTTCCAAATTCCACTTTGTCTTCTTTTTGAAAGAAATTTTATTTTCAGATTATTTTGTTTACATTTTATGTAACATCGATGTAGTAATAAATGCTACAGTAGATTTTTTTCTCTGTACGACGTGATTAGAAATGCAAGCAAATAGAGAATAATTAAATGTTATAGAACTTTTCTTAGTTTAATATTTGAGACTACATCAGTTATAGTCTGTCTCTTTTTGTTCTTTTTTTAAATTGAGGTAACTTTGGTTTACAACACTACGAGGTTCAGAGGCACAGGATCACACCTCCTCTGCTGCATGTCACAACCGCACAACCACCAAGACGGCCACAGCCTATATTCACATATCTGACAGACAGAATTCTCACTAGTTTTTTGAGTGTCCTGCCTCTCTCTATATATATCTATCAATTTAGATACATATGGCTATCTCAAACACTGAACTCAGGCTGAGGTACTGAAAGTAAAGCTGAAGTATTTATTTTATTTAATATTATTTAATACATATTTTTCAGCACTGTGCTAGAATCCACAATTAGTATACTGAGTTCCATTCTTCAAGGATCTTACAATTTAGGAGGGAAACTAGAACTATCTTGACACATGGAATTCAGTATTGATTTTTTTTTTCAATGTTAACATAACCCATTAAATAGTGGAATTGTATTTAGAGAACTTACACCTACCTGTTCTTCTGTGATGAAAAATTGGGTAATATAAACAGAAAAATGATTTTCTCCTACTTGATAATTTGATATGGATGTGAAAATATGTTGTTTCTGATTCAAACCAAAGTAAAATAATTGAAAAGTTAATATTGTCATTGGAAGGTTTTCTCTCTCAAATAGATTTGCATTAAGATTCATGATATATTCCTATGGAGATTTTGTTGATGGTAATTAAGTAGAATTTCAGTGTTTTTTCTTGCTATAAAAATAAGCAATTTCATGTCCCTTTGTAGTTTGTGATTTAAGGACCAGCAAACTTCCCAGTTCCCCTGGGCTAAGCAAGTCTATGTTTGATCTTACAAGTTCATCTCAGCGGTTCATCCAGGTAAATTACTCATCTAAATTTAATTGTATACAATTATTTATGTAAGCTGAACATTCAGAATTATATTAGAACAACATGTTATAGCACTTCTGTGATCTATGTATTCTATCAATAATAGCTGAAAAATAAAATTAAACATTGCTGGAAAAGGAACAATGATGTAAAATATATATAAATAAATTTTTAAAAAACACTTGTCATTTTCCACATGCATTATCTTAGGAAGCTTTCAATTAAATACTAAAAGGCAGTAGTTTTCCTTGTGTTTTTATGGCTCTTACATCTCTCAGTTGGTATGTACTCAGGCAGTCTTGAAACAGTTGGAATTTAAAATGGTATAATTAAAATGCTTATTGATTTAACTTTCCTTATTGAACATAATTTCCTTATTAGTAAAAAACAGTGTTTCTATTGAGACATAGGACTTTAATTATTCATTACTATTAATATAACATTCTATTTTTGAAATATAATTGAAATTTTTTAATTTAAAATATTTATAACAATGTACATAACACATAATATATTTAAAAATATTTTTAAAATTTTAAAAATTAATATAAATAAACTTTTTTTTAGAGATTTATTTATTTATACAAGCACTGGGGTACAGGCTAGAGGCTCGGAAGGGTGAGGGAATTCATCAGAGACAGAGAAGGGAGCAGAACAGGCAGAAAGTACAAAGTGTACCAAAGTACACTGCTGAGGGGAGCAGCGGGAAAGACAGGAGAGGTCTGCCTCTCCATATGGGAATCTCCCTGGCCGGCCGGGAATCGAACCGGTGCCACAGAGGCTTCAGACAGCTCCACAGCGCTGCACTCAACCCGCTGTGCCAGCAGGGAGGCCCATACAAATAAGCTTTTATTACTTAGTATTTTAATGGTTAGAAAATAACAAAATAAAAAGACAAATCATTTGTTCCTATTGCTGGGAGTAGAAGCACTATTGGAAATACTATTATATATACTTGTGGACTTTTTTCCATTTGATCATATATATGTATATTTTATTTAAATGGAAATGTATTCTAAATAATCCTTAATAATCCTCAGTTAATTTTTTATAGACTTAATTCTTTATAGCACCAGCTCTTTAACATACATCAGAATTGTTTGGAGAGCTTGTTAAAGTATCCCCCAGAGCTTTCGGATTCAGTTGCTCTTCATTGGAACCTGTTTTTGTATTCTTAATAAGTTCCCAGATGATGCTGGTACTGCTGGTCCAGAGGGAGCATGATTTGATGACTGCTGCTTCATAGGTTTTTATGTGATAGGTACTTCAAATATATTTTGATTTTTATTAGTACGTCCAAGTCTGACACAGGAGCAATAATCTTTCTCCCTAAGAATACTAGACCCAAAAGAACAAGGACTCCCCTACATTATCTACTAAGATATTTAAGAATTTCCTGATAACATATATAAAAAGCTTTTTTCTTCTTTACTTTGTGAAAGTAGGATAAGCCAATCAATCAGTAATGCTGTCAGAATGGTTAGCATGCAGTTTGACACTAAGTTGGGTGTTGGGACATAAGTTTCAGAACCCTTAAAGCATCATATGTAATTTCTAACTAAAGAAAACTTCTATTTGTAGAGACATGATTCATTGTCCAGTGTGCCCAGTAGTTCTTCCTCAAGGAAAAATTCCCAGGGGAGCAACAGAAGCCTTGGTAAGGAATAAAGTATCCTGTTTTTATATTCTTAGAGGGATTATTTCTACCCAATAGTAATTTAAAATATATTTTATTTTCATTATTTTTTATTAATTTTTTTCTTGCATCTTTACTAATTTTTTAGATTGTATTTGATTTCTCCCCTCATGTAGCCCCTGTAATTCTTCCACCATCATAGCCCCGATGATCTGTCACTACAGTCCCTTGTGCTCTTCCCTCTAACCTGTTCCCTCCCCTGCTGGATGCCTCAGATCTGTGGTCAGCTTGCAATTTTTGTCTTTGTTTCTTGACATTTTGTTTGGTTTCTCTGTATTCCACATGTAAGTGAAACCATCTGTATTTTTCTTTTTCCTTCTGACTTATTTTGCCTAGCGTAATCCCTTCCGGCTCCATCTGTGTTGCCACAGATGGTGTATGTTTATCTGTTTTGATCACTGAGTAGTATTCCATTGTGTATATATCTCACATCTTTTTGATCCCTTGGTCTGTTTTGGGGCATTTAGCTTGTTTCCATATCTTGACTATTGTAAATAGTATTGCAGTAAACACAGGTGTGCAGGTTTCCTTTCAAATTAGTGTTCTTGTGTCCTTTGGGTAGATTTCTCAGAGTGGAATGGCTGCGTCCTATGCTAGATCCATTTTTAGTGTTTTGAGGAAACTCCATACGGCTTTCCATAGTGGCTGGACTAGTTTGCATTTCCAGCAGCATTGGAAGAGGGTTCCCTTTTCATCCTTGCCAGCATTTGTTTCTGGTTTTTTGTTTTTTTTTTTAAGTATTGGCCATTCTCACAGGTGTGAGGTGGTATCTCATTCTGGTTTTTTTTTTTTAAGATTTATTTATGCAAGAACTGGTGTACAGGCCAGAAGCGCGGGAGGGTGAGAGGATTCACCAGAGATAGAGTGGGGAGCAGAACAGGCAGACAGACCGAAGACACTGCTGAGGGGAGCAGCAGGCGAGACAGGAGAAGTCTGCTGCGCCATGTGGGTTGCTCCCTGGCCGGTGGAGAATCGAACCCGCGCTGCAGAGGCTGCAGACAGTTTCCCAGCATGGTGCTCAACTTGCTGCGTGACCAGAGAGGCCCTCATTGTGATTTTGAATTGCATTTCCCTGATAATAAGTGATGTTGAACATTATTTCGTATACCTGTTGGCCATTTGCATTAACGTCTATGCTTGAGAAGTCTAAGGTTAAAAAAAAATAAGCCCAAATCCTGCTTGATTTTATCTATGTCAGCATTGTTACCTACATATGAATACTCAGGTCAGAGGGTCCTTAATTAATTTTTTTGAGGTATCATTGTTCTACAACCTTACTAGTGTTCTGGCAGTGTAAGATTTCCCTCCTCAGGTGCAGTCAGTCATTGTAGCCCTCCCACCAGTAAGTCACCGGTAGTAGTCCCTCACCATCCACCCTTGTGCCTTTCTATCCCCCGCCCCCTTTCTCATCCTGCCCCGCTCTCTCTGGATGAGATGGCCCGTATTTTAGCATACAGGCATGAATGTGTCTTTTGAAAAAGTTTAGCAGTTGAATATCTTTTGTTTGTTTTAAGATATATCAGTAAAGGAACTTCCAGGAGCACATAGTGTGAACACTATATTAATGCTATTTGGGAAAGTTTTTCTTTGTTTTAACTTTAATCCCTCAGTCCGTGATTGGGTTGAAGTTTCAAGCCATGTACCTTTGAAAAAAAAAAAGTTGAGGTTTAATTCACATATAGCACTATGTTAGTTTCAGGTATACAACATAATGACTTAACATTTGTACAAATGGCAAAGTGATCACCACAGTAAGTCTAGTTAACATGGATCCCCATACATGGGTGCAAAAATTTTCCTTGTGCTGAGCTTTCTTTTAGCACCTGAAAAAAGAATGACTCCTACCATTAGCAACAACATGGATGGACCTTGAAGGCATATGCTAAGTAACATGTCAGACAGAAAGACAAATAATACATGTTCTCCTTATATGTAGATTTTGTACTGGAAATTTATAGCATATGATCTTCTTAACCCATTTCATTCTGGTGCTGCTCCTCATTTCTGCAGTCACCAATCTGTTCTTGGTGTCTACGAATGTTTCAGGTTCTACATACAAGTGAGATCATACAGTAGTTGTCTTTTGTTGCTAGTGGCAAGATTTCATTCTTTTTTTATAATTGAGTAGTATAAGCCAAGTACTTTATAAGTGTATCTTACCCCTAGCACTTCAGTAAAAAAAACATTGAAGTTTGATTTTTGTCTCATTAAACTGGCAACTTACAAAAATAGTTTTAATGTTTAAAAATTGTTCGCTGAAAATTGGATTATGTTGAAGTTTAATTGGGTTAGAAGGCTTGTATAGCATTTCAAAAATCTTTGTCCTTTTACAATTCAGATACAATTACTCTATCAGGAGATGAAAGAGATTTTGGGAGACTGAATGTGAAAGTGTTTTATAATTCTTCAGTAGAGCAAATCTGGATCACACTTTTACAGGTACGTTAACATATCAATAGTTAATACCAACTTTTTGTACAAAATTGATTATAGACACCATAAGCATCTACTCTTGTTTTCTTTTCAAGAATGGGCCAATGCTTTCTTTGAAATTTAGGGTCCTATAGTGTTTTTGAAGAAAATAATATTTAATAAAGAATCTAAAGGTAATAAACCTGTAGATGTGATAGAGGCATGTTTTTGTTTTAGTTTTTTACATTTTCTGAAGCTTAGTTTATTTGTTTGTAACATGGGATGAGATTTAAAGGTTTCTAAATTCCATTCCATATCTACCCAATTTGCCCCCACAAATTCATATATACACACATATTCTGCAATAGATTAAATTTAAAATATTTTTGAAATACCATTTCTAATTAACTGAAAATAAACACCTGGGTTTCTTGTTCCTTGCCATAGCCCCTCTTCCCAATGGCTTTTTTTCTGACACACTGGAACGTAGCTGGATATAGGCTTTCTTCTAGCTTCTCGTTAGTCCTTTCAGATCATTTTCCTTTTGCCCACATTTTCAGTTTATCACCACATTAGACAGCACATTACTGTCATCTATACTCTCTATCAATACCTGGTCACTGCATGAATTTCTATTTGAATGTTTACACAAAGTACAATGTAATTCCAAAATTAATTCTTGTTTATTTCAATGTATATGTAGATAGTCTTTCCAACAACCAGAATTAAGTTTGCTAAATTCCTCCACTTAGCACCAAAATCACTGCTGCCATCATTACTAATAACTGCAAGAGACGTGTTTGGTTTTTAACGTCAAGAAGGAAATTGATATGATGCCAGACTATTAGATGTCATCTTATTTTGATATAGATGAAATAGGAGGCTTTAGTGGACTACAGTTTGCTTTTATAAAGTTTTTATTTGCATCAGTTCAAGAAGTACATTAAATACTTGCATCATCAGAGTTTTTTGTAATATTCAAACTGTTTTTAAATTTTTTAGTGCAGAGATTTAACTTGGCCGTCTAGCTACGGAGACACGCCTGCTATTTCTATAAAAGGAATGCTAACATTGCCCAAACCAGTCAGTTTTAAATCTTCAGCCAAGGAAGGCTCCAGTGTAAGTGGCTATTTGTGTTTGAATTTCTTTTTATGTTGTTCTCATTTGTTCCTTTAAGCCATGTAAGAAAGTGTTATTTTTCAACAAAAATAAGTCTTAGGCTCTGAAAAGTGTGATGGTTACCAGAGGGAAAGAGGACGGGGGGGGGGGGGGGTGGGAGGAAAGAAGAACAGGGGTCATTTTGTCCATCTGAAGGGCACTGGGTGTGGTTAGGCATGTATGCATATCAAGGTTTAAAATATTTGCTGTATCATTGTCCAATACTAAGATCCATTAATTTTTTAAATTAATATTTTATTTTATATAATTCTTACATCATTTTTCATTTTTGCACAATGTATGCATTATCATTTTGTTATATTCCCCGTACAATTGCACCCCCCCTTATTTTGACCCTAGTCCTTCCTCTCCCCTTCCCTCCCCGCACCCCGCCCCCCCGCCTCCAGCGTGTCTCTGGTTTATAGTTGCTTGTTGATTTTGATTTTTACCTTGCAATACTAAGATGCATTTTAAAGAAAATCTCTCTAATAGATGAACAATAGCTAAGAAAACTATTAACTTTTCTTTTGTGGAAGGAAAAGAAATGTCTATATTCATCCTTTCCCCACACTCCACATTGACTTTGAGAAATAATTGTGTATTAGTGAACTGTATCATCTAGAAGAACATACCATTTACAAATAAGGTAATTCAAATGACTAATAAACATGAAAAAAATTATTTAGTAACCACAGAAATATAAATTTAAATTACACATTTCTTTCTCTTTTCTATTTTTTTTTTGTACACTTAAAATTGGGAGAAATTTTACAAGTAACCTGGCACAACTTTCTGAAAATTATTTTGATACTGTACATCAAAATCTTAAAATATTTATACTTGTAACAAAGTAATTCTACTTGTAATCTGCTTCTTGGAAATAATCTAAGATAGAAACATAAAAATCGGTAAAATATTCTTGGCAGTTTTATTCATAGCAGAAAAGTTGGATATAATCTGAATGTCTCATATAGGGGTGTGCCACTGCGTATCCGTTTCCTGGGTTCTGAAACAAAGGACCACAAACTTGGTGGCATGGAACAACAGAAATTTATCTCTCATGATTTTGAAGGACGTCTAAATCAAGTTATCAGCAGTGCTGGTTCCTTCTCTGAGGAAAATCTGTCCCATGCCTCTGTCCTGGCTTCTGGTGATGGCCAGCAGTCCCTGACACCCCTTAGTTCACCCTAATGTCGACTTTGAGCCTCACATGGTGTTCTTTCTGTGTTTGTGTCTTTACACAGCCATCTTCTTATGAGGAAAGAATACCATGTGATAGAAACTAGGCAGCTATGAGAATGAATAATTAGGAAAAGTTTTTAAAGACATGGAAAGGTGAAATGTTATTAGTAAATGTAAGATAGTAATTATCTATATATACATCTTACTTTTTGAAAATATACATTATGGAATGTCTAGTAGAAATGAATCCTTACTCTAGTTATAATCCTGACAGATGATTACTTCTTGAATTAAATAATTTCACTTTTTTAAAAAGATTTATATATGCATACAAGAACTGGGGTGTGAGCCAGAATTGCAGGGGGTGAAAGGATTCACCAGAGAGAGGGGAGAACAGAACAGGCAGGTCTACTGAAATACACTGCTGAGGGGGAGCAGCAGGCGAGGCAGGAGAGGTCTGCTGCACCATGTGGGCTGCTCCCTGACTGGCCGGGGGTCGAACTCATGGTTGTGCTGCAGTGGCTGGCGATAGCTTGATAGTGCTGTATTTGGGCCCCCTGCGCCACCAGGGAGGCCCAAATAATTTCACTTTTTGATTTTCAGGTAAAATTAAGTAAAAGTGCAAACGTTAGTGAAAAAGCATTCTCTTTAAAACTTGCTTGGAATCTTTTTAAATTTACTATTATTTGTGAAGTTATTTGGGAGACCCCTTTTATGGAAAAATGTGAAGAAAACCAGCACATTTACTTCATTTGTAAACTCATTGCATCTGAGTTTAAAAAATAACCATTTTTTGTGTCCTGTATTAATTCTGCAGTACTGTGTCTTGAGATTCTGAAAGAAAAAGCTAGTTGGGGGCTCTTTGAAACAATTCTGATTCACACAGATATAAACAATTGTAATAATAGTAACATTTTGGGCACAATATCGAAAATACTGATGTTAGTTGCCCAAGTATCAAAAAATGTTCAATTTCAAACAGATGTGCTGAAGATGGAAAGAAGAAAGTTTGAACCAAAGAATGAAAGAGTCAAGAAAATGTTAGCCTGTGGTAGGCCAAAGTGTTCTAAAAATGTTGAGAACAGAAAGAACATTTGAAAATAGTCTAAACATGGTAAACACTGACTTGCTGCCTGCTAGGGATGATTTTGAGAGAAGGTGTAACTTTAATATTTTGCTTAGTCTTCTCTATCAAAGAGGTTGATTTTCAGATTAGCACGAGTAGAACAAACAACACCAAAAGAGAGATTGCAGCCCAAGATAGATGGAAAGAACGTTAGACAAGGAATAGCTCCTTTAAAGAAATGATTCGTGTCTTAACATGAAGAAGTTAGATTTAGGTACTAAGAGAGCTCACATTCGATTCTTGAACCACGCTTACAATAATAAATCCACACTGTTGAATAATTGTGGTGAATCACAGAAAAGATGCCCCAGAACCAAAGATGGGAAACTACCTCATTTTCTTTTTTTTTTTTAAGATTTATTTATTTATTAATTTATACAAGCATTGGGTACAGTCAGAAGCGCGGGAGGGTGAGAGAATCCACCAGAGCCAGAGCGGGAAGCAGAGCAGGCAGAAGGACCGAAGGACACTGCTGAGGGGAGCAGCGGCCGGCAGGAGAGGTCTGTGTGCCATGTGGGACCCTCACCCATTGGCCGCAGATCAAACCGGCCGCAGAGGCTGCAGGCAGCTTCGCAGCCCAGTGCTCAACCGCTGCGCCACCAGGGGAGGCCCAAACTACCTCATTTTCTAAAAGGGAACAATCCATATTTGATGAACTTGGTGTTCATATTGACCTGAATTCTTGTCTAAGTAATTAAAAGAGTAATTTTTGAAATTAAGAAAGGCAGTATCCTGGGTAAACTCTGGAAAAACAAGTCATGGCCATTCTCATTTTCATTTACCTTAAATAGTACTTTTTGTTGAACCAAATAAGGTGTCAGGAAAAAATAAAAAGACAAAACTAGCAGGCAAGTATAAATCAGACGCATTCTGCGGGAGAGGGGGAGGGGAGGGATTAAAACAGCAGGCAGGAAGAGCACAAGGAACTATGGTGATGGTTCATGGGTGACTTGGTGGTGGGAATTTTATAGGGACTACATCTGAAAGGAGAAATCAGATATTGTACAAAAATGAACACTGATGTAAAAAATATATAAATTTTTTTAAATGCACCTGGTTTTATAAAGAAAAAAAAGTATTTTTTGTTGTAAAAAAAATTAAATTCTACTTTTCCTAGAATATAAAATGTTATTTTTGTTTGTTTTGTATTGGCATATCATCGGTTCCTTTAGTCCTTTTAATTATTTTATATTTTCTTGTTTTTTTTTCTTTTTAGACTATTGAATTTATGGAAACTTTTGTATTTGCTATTAAACTCCAAAGCCTGCAGACTGTCAGGCTTGTATTTAAGGTTCAAATCCAGACTCCCAGAAAGAAGACGATTGGAGAATGTTCACTATCACTCAGAAATCTTAGTACACAGGAAATGGATTACTCTTTGGATATAACACCACCTTCAAAAATTTCTGTAAGTGATAGTAGTATGTATTATTAAAAGTATTTCAGGGCCTCCCCTGGGGGTGCAGTGGTTGAGCGCTGGGCTGCGAAGCTGCCCGCAGCCTCAGCAGCACCGGTTTGATCCCCGGCCACCGGGCGAGGGTCCCACATGGCGCGCAGACCTCTCCTGCCGCCTGCTGCTCCCCTCAGCAGTGTACTTGGGTCCTTCTGCCTGTTCTGCTCTCCGCTCTGGCTCTGGTGAATTCTCTCACCCTCCCGCGCTTCTGACTGCACCCAGTGCTTGTTTAACTAGAATAGTGTAGAAGACCCTTAAGAAGCAATAGCAGTAATAATGTTACTGTCCAAATCATTTTTAAAATGGTTAATAAAAGCATATAGAATCTATTTTGATTCTGCACTAGTAAATAGCTTTAAGTTATCTTCTTCTAGTACATTTTTAAAAATGTTCCATACTTCATGGGAAAATGACACCTGGGAAATAAACCTGAAGTTCAAATAGTTTAAAGTTATTAAATAATTTAAGATTATTTAAATGAGGATTATTTAACATTTTAAAAAATATTTTTCGATTGTTGATAACTTAGGAAAAGCAAGAAACAGTTATAAACTCCAAATTCAAAGATGGCTAAAGTAGATTAGGAAAGTTGTTTTAATCATAAATAAGCTGCATATCATCCAATAAATTGAGTAGAATAAAGGTTCTTACAGCTGGTTTCTTTTTTCAAGAGCTTTGTTATCTATAGTCCTGAATGGTTTTTGAGACTGGATATTTGCTTCTCACAATAAGTCAGCTGAATACTGTGTTTAAAGTGTTAAAAAAAAATTCCTCATAATTTAATATAGTTTCTATGACAGGATAACATTTATAGAAATCAGTAATAAATTAGCTTTTATGAGGGCAAAGGCATCTGTATCACCCCGTGTAATTCTATTGGGTAGCCTGGTCTGAGAACCACTGAATTGGAGGGAAAATTAGGAATTGAGTAATAAAAAAACCCAAAGGATGACTGTAATTGATTAAAGAGGATGGAAATTTCTTGTCTATTATTTTCTGTATATATCCCCAGGGTGTTTTCTGTGTAGTATTTATTACAACTTAGAATTATTTAAGTTACTTGTTTTAAACAAAACAGAACTAGGCTCACTTCCATCTTTTTTTCTTCATATTTTATTGTGCACTTTTATTAAGGGCTTGTCATATTCTTGGCATTGTATTTGTAGGTGTAAGTAGGTATAAAAGAATAAATTCTGAATGAAAGCCTGTTAAATTGTTGCTATTGTTTGTTAAAATATTGTAGTTTTGTTTTGTAACAATGATGGTTTTTCCATTTGCATCTTCAAAACTAACTTAGTAGACAGTAATCTGCAGCCATAGTTTATAGAAGGTACAGATACACTATTCAAATGGATAATTTGATTTCCTGTATTAAATCTTTAAAGACCAGTAGAGTATATCAGAAGATAACTAAGCAAAGCCATTTTCTGGGGAACTGAGACATTGTAATCCTTCCTGCAGTGGAAACTCTGAATGATTTTGGCTGAGTTCTTAAATTATATTTCATATATCAATGGTCTTATAAACACTTATACAGCTCTTGTATGCCAGATGTTAGGGTTATAAAGATTGATGGCCTGTAAGAAGAGCATTTGGACTATACTGGAACAATGAATTTATATACTGAGAGAATGTTTTCATATTATTGCCTTAAGCAAAAATAGTATGCTTTGTTTCTTGTGTTGAGGAAAATTAATGTTTTAATTGTGACACTGAAAGAACCAGACTTACAAACTCATCCTCCACACAGACAACTATTTCACCGCGAATAGCAGGACTTTTATTGAGAGCTGTATTTTCATCAGTAAAGAGTTCTTGACCTTGACAAATCAATATTTACTTAGAATCTGAAATTTCTGTCTTGAATAATGTTTGCTGGACAATTACAGAGACTTACTACATGACTGCCTTGGTTCTCAGTGACTTGTGCTTGCACCAAACTTACAGGTTTGCAGTTCTTATTATCCCTGTTGTGGTGACTAAAACATTTAAGCACTTGCCTGAGTTCATGTTTTGGGGGAACCAGGATTTGATGGAGGCCATCTGAGTCCAGAGCCAGTTCTTTTATCTTTACCATGTAATGGCCTTCTTAGAAGATATTCTCAGATGTCCCAGATTATGACTTTCTCTCATTATGCTTAACATTTATTTTATTTTCCACCATTCCAGGAGGATAATAAAATTTTCTTTTTTGGAAAAAGATTATTCAGGAGCAGAGATCATATTTTATATCTCCCACCATTTTGTGCTTGTTAAACATACTTAATATATACCTGTTCATTGATTGGAATTTTAATTTTTTTTTTAGTTATGAAATTGAAAACCTCTTTGAATAGCTTTTGAATAGTTTTCATGGTCTGAAAAATAATATCCTGGAACATAAACTGAATTTGTAAAATAACCTTGGCAAATAAGAAATCATTCCCAAATACTTTTCTGTTTTATGAGAGTTAACTCTTTAGTGTGTAACACTAGCAAAAGTTTTGCCACCTCTGGGCATTTTCATAATTTATTACATTGTGGGTGCAAACCATAATGAAAATTTTTTTATCTATGGCTTCCTTTGTGTTTGTAAACAATATGACTATTTTCAAACATATTTGTGAAATGCCAAGAACAGCATCATTTTTTAACGTATTTGTATATGGCACTAAATTAGTTCATGTGAAAAGATTTTTTATTCCATTTTCAATCTGATGGAAAGCAAAAACAGTACATTGACTTATTTATCATTATTCAGCAATTTTTTTTTTTTTTTTTTAGAGGCATGTTTTATTTATTTATTTGTTTGTTTGGTTTGTTTATACATGCACTGGGTACAGTCAGAAGCGAGGGAGGGTGAGAGAATTCACCAGAGCCAGAGCGGGGAGCAGAGCAGGCAGAAGGACCGAGGTACACTGCTGAGGGGAGCAGCGGGCGGCAGGAGAGGTCTGCGCGCCATGTGGGACCCTCCTCAGGTGGCCGGGGAGCAGCCGGGGATCGAACCGGCGCTGCAGAGGCCGCGGGCAGCTTCGCAACCCAGCGCTCAACCGCTGCGCCACCAGGGAGGCCCCTATTCAGCAATTTTTGACAAACTAGTTTTGTCATCCTTTTAGACCTTTCAAGAGGGAGGCTAACCATAGCAGTTGAGTTTATACTTTCAAGTGGTTCACTTTTTACTTTCTTTAAATTTATTATGGCATGACCAATTACAAAGCACAGACTTATATTTTATGTGCCATTTTTGTATTTAAAATACCTAAGATTCAGTCAATGACATACTTACTTATAGAAAGATTATTTTTCAGTGAGCCATGAGCCAATTATTGGAATACTGGGCAATTATCAAACAAAGTGTCATCCAACTATTATGTAGCTTTGTTGGAATCAGTACTCACAAAGACTTTTATGTCTGTCCGTGCTGAGCCCTAGTAAGATCTGTTAACATTATGTTCTTGCTTTATTCCCTTACTGTCTTCAACATGTGAATAGTAACATTCTTCTGTTTGGACAACTTCATGTTTCTCTGTTTTATTCACTCTAAGGACTTTGGAATTCACATAAATAGTCTGGTTTATGTTCTGTCTCACAGACAAATTGCCAGTTTTCTTTTGCTGTTAGTCAGCAATGCTGAAGAGCCCAGTCTCCTTCATTTTATTGTTTGCCTCAGGTTTTTTATTATTCCTTATTACTTAGTGCATCATCACTTTCACTAGCCACCTTCTTGCCAGCTTTCTTCTTTGACTTTATGCATTTGGTACAGTGGTTTAGCTCAGAATTCACACATCTGTTCACTGTAATAATACTTTGTCTTCTGATTGTGGTAGCACCCACTCTGATTTCTGCAATTAGAAAAAAAGAATTCTCATATATATGATTTTTGATCATATTTTATGTTTTTAAGTAGCTCAAATGACTTATAGATACAAAATTTTGAAAATATACTATTTTGGTGTTTATTTCACTGATACTTTCTCCAATAAAACTACTTAGGAATTTTTTTTTTAAGTTTCAATTTTTTTATTTTACTGATTTTGAAGAAGGATCTTTATGTAAGTGTAATTTGTGTTTTCGGAATCTGTTAAAGTGAATACCTCATATTTACAGAATTCATGATACTTATCTTCTTAACCTTCTAATATAATTTCATATGTCAATAAAAAGCAGTGCTTTCAAAATTTCTAACTTTGCTTTCTCTCCCCACCCCCATATCCAGGTACTTATAGTATGATTTTTCCTTTTCTTCCTCCTTTATTTCCTTTCCTTCCTCCTTCTCTTCCCAGTTGCGTCTGAAAACACTCCATAACCATAGTTCTTTATTTTTGAATTTTTGAAATATCTCAAACCTTATTCTTTATCAAATGACACTTTTTTAATATTCAGGTCTGCCATGCAGAACTTGAGTTGGGAACCTGTTTTCAAGCAGTAAATAGCCGGATTCAGTTACAAATTCTTGAGGCACAATATCTTCCAAGTTCATCAACACCTCTGACTTTGAGTAAGTATATCAGTAATTCAAAGTGGAGTCTTAACAAAATATTAGTAAAGGATATTTTCTTCTCCCTACATTTTATGACAGTGGTGATTAACAATGACAATTAAATATTTTTTTAAAGATTTATTTATCCAAGAGCCAGGGTATAGGCCAGATGCATGGGAGGGTGAGAGGATTCACCAGAGACAGAGCGGGGAACAGAACAGGCAGACTGACGAAATACACTGCTGAGGGGAGCAGCGGGAGAGACAGGAGAGGTCTGCTTGCCATGTGGGTTGCTCTGAGGCTGGTGGGGATTGAACCAGAATTGCAGAGGCTGCGGACAGCTTCACAGCGCTGCGCTCAACCACCTGCACCACCAGGGAGGCCCCGACAATTAAATATTTTTAACTTAAAAGACCATGTTGGACTTCAGATTTTAGCTATCATATATGTACCTGAATTCACTGGTCTTTTGATTCTTATCCAGTTATGTGCTCTCTGCATTTGATGCTATTCCTTGTCTAACTTATTTAATATAGATAGGTTGTCCAGAGGACTGTGAATATGTTTGTCACAGCCCAGATAATTTATTGTTTCTCTAGGTCTATGTCCTTCTTCGTATACTCTGGTAACTAGAAATTTAGTTTTTAAAAACCAAACATGTCAAACATGAACCTTGAAACACTTTTCCCCCCTTCCCTGTACCCTGGCATATTCAGGGTTCTGATAATTTGCTTGTCTAGACCTGACTCACATGGCCGCCCCTAGAGCTAGAGGTTGGAGGTCAGTTCTACCTCAGGAAGTAAGAGTGGGACAAGAGTGTTCCTAAAGAAGATATGGTGTATATGTACAGAATAGAATGCTAGTCAGCAATCAAAAAAGATAAACTGGGCCTCCCCGGTGGCGCAGCGGTTGAGCACTGGGTTGCGAAGCTACCCGCGGCCTCTGCGGCGCCGGTTTGATCCCCGGCTGCTCCCCGGCCACCGGAGGAGGGTCCCACATGGCGCGCAGACCTCTCCTGCCGCCCGCTGCTCCCCTCAGCAGTGTACTTCGGTCTTTCTGCCTGCTCTGCTCCCCGCTCTGGCTCTGGTGAGTTCTCTCACCCTCCCGCGCTTCTGACTGTACCCAGTGCTTGTATAAACAAAACAAACAAACAAAATAAATAAAACATACCTCTATAAAAAAAAAAAAAAGATTAAAAAAAAAAGATAAACTAATGCCATTTGCAGCAAATAAATGCAATGGAACATTCAGGTCAAGAAACTAGAAAAACAAGAAACATAAAGGAAAGTAAAAATAAGGAATTAAAGCTAAAGTTGAAGTTGATAAACAAAGACAACAAAAGACATAATAAAAATTAGTCTTTGGATCATTAAAATAGACAAACCTATAGTAGGTTGGTTCAAGCAAAAAATAAGATATGAATGATATTCTGAACAAGGAGGAGAATCTAGTTTCAAATTCGGAAGAGATTTAATAAGGGACAAAATAATACCATTTATAACTATACCAATCATTTGGACATCTGTATAAAATAATTTATTTTTTCTGGAAAAAATTATTAAAATTCACTCCAAAAGAGAGAAAATTAAATAAAACAATAACCAGGTAAAAGTAATTAAAGAACTGCCTCTAAGAGGGCCTCCCTGGTGGTGCAAGGGGTTAAGCACAGCACTATGAAGCAATCTGCAGCCTCTGCAGTACTAGTTTGATCCCCAGCTGGCCAGGGAGCAACCCATATGGCGCAGCAGACCTCTCCTGTCTTGCCCGCTGCTCCCCTCAGCAGTGTATTTCATTCAATCCACCTGTACCCCAGCTCTCGTATGCATAAATAAATAAATCTTTAAAAAAAAAAAAAAAAAGAATTGCCTCTAAGAAAAGCAGCAGGGGGGCCTTCCTGGTGGTGCAAGGGGTTAAGACACAGCCTATGGGGCTATCCGCGGCCTCAGCAGCACGAGTTGGATCCCCGGCCAGGGAGCTGCCCACATGGCACAGCAGACCTCTCCTGACTCACCCGCTGCTCCCCTCAGCAGTGTATTTCAGTCAGTCTGCCTATTCTGTTCCCCACTCTGTCTCTGGTGATTCCTCTCACCCCCACACCTCTGGCCTGTACCGCAGTTCTTGTGTGCATGGATGGATAAATCTTTAAAAAAAAGAAAAAAGAAAAGACAAGCAGCAGGCTGAGATGATTTAGTGCCATGTTCTACCAAACTTTAAAGGCACATACAATTTTTATATAAGCTGTCCCAGAGCATGTAAAATGTAATCTATGAGGTTAACTTACTCTTGATATCAAAATAGAAAGGATAGCACATACAGAAAATGCCCGTGGACTACTTAGCACTTATGTAGATAGATGGAATAATCATAAGATAACAAATATGCAAATAGGGGCCAACTTGACGAGTAAATTACTAAGAGTGCGCAGAGTTAATTCTAAGAAATAAGGACAACAGTAGAGACTGCCGGATGCAGTTGATTATATTACATGTCTTCCTGTAACAAAAACTAATTAGGTTTACTAGTGATCTCCATTTATATTTTTAACATTCAGACTTAGTCCTCACACTTTGTGGATGCTTCCTTCCTGGGAGTTCCCTCCTTACATTCTAACAATTGTTAGTAGTCCCAGCTCAATCCTCTGACTGCTCAAATTAATTTGTGCATTCTACTTGACGGTAGGCACTGTGTGTCAGTAAAATGGGGGATGAGCTTATGTTAAAAGCTGTATAAATCTGATAAAGCTGTATAAATCTGGTGTAGTGTCCATCTTTTAAGAGTTGACCCTTCTCCAAATTCTTCTTGCTTTTTTGTCACGCTTTAGTGTCTTCACCAATTGTTTTTAATATTTTTTTCTATGCTTCGTCATTGTTATCTATAGGAGGGTTCATTTATGTAAACTGTTGTACCAGTTACCATTACTGGAAGTTCCACATCTCAAGTTTTTTTAAAGAATAGATTTTCTCTGGCAGGTATATGTTTTACTACTGAAGTCTCAGGCAAAGAATTTTACCTATATAAAACTGTGAAATCAATTCTTCCTGCTGCCTAAAGCGTTGGTACCTCTCTTTTGTGTGGTCATTTTTAGTGTGTACTTCTTTGCTGCTCATTGTTATTTATCATACATTTCCAGACTTTATTGGCATTATAGGATAGAGGAAGATTAAATTCACTTGCACTTACAGTAGACATTTGTAAAGTGTAATAAAAATCAAAAAGTTTACTAGAGATGTTTACTGTTATGACAATAGCTCATCATATCTTTTTTTTAAGGTTTTTTTTTTAATGTTTTAAAAGATTTATGCATACAAGAACTGGGGTATAGGCTGGCGGAGTAGGGGCAGTGGTGAGAGGATTCACCAAAGACACTGTGGGGACAGAATAGGCAGATTGACTTAAATCCACTGCTGAGGGGAGCAGCGGGGAGACAGGAGAGGTCTGCTGTGCCATGTGGGTCACCTCCCTGGCCGGGGATTGAACTCATATTGCAGGGGCTGCACATAGCTTCATAGTGCTGCACCTTAATTCCTTGCACCACAAGGGAGGTCCCACTCATCAGATCTTTAGAAGTGCCTTATTTATATTTTTACAACAAACAATAGATAGATAAAATACAATATATGATGTCTTAAATAAAATCTTATATGTAAATTTCTTCTTTTTTTTAAGGTTTTTTTGTGAAAGTGGCAATGTTTAGCTCAGGAGAGTTGATTTATAAGAAGAAGACTCGCTTACTGAAGGCCTCCAGTGGAAGAGTAAAGTGGGGAGAGACTATGATTTTTCCACTTACACAGAATGAAAAAGAAATTATTTTTCTCATTAAGCTTTATAGTCGAAGCTCTGTAAGAAGAAAACAGTCTGTGGGCCAGGTAAGTAGGGAATTTTTATCTTGAATTCTTTCTTTGTGCTTTTCTTTTTTTTTTTTTTTTTTTTTTTTTTTAATAGAGGCATGTTTTTCTTTCTTTATTTGTTTGCTTGTTTGTTTGTTTTGTTTATACATGCACTGGGTACAGTCAGAAGCGCGGGAGGGTGAGAGAATTCACCAGAGCCAGAGCGGGGAGCAGAGCAGGCAGAAGGACCGAAGTACACTGCTGAGGGGAGCAGCGGGCGGCAGGAGAGGTCTGCGCGCCATGTGGGACCCTCCTCCGGTGGCCGGGGAGCAGCCGGGGATTGAACCAGCACCGCAGAGGCCGCGGGCAGCTTCGCAACCCAGCGCTCTACCGCTGCGCCACCGGGGAGGCCCTCTTTGTGCTTTTCTATGCATATTAACAGTTGGTTTAACAGTGGAAATATAGAATAGAATTAAAGTTTAATAGAGTAAAATTCTTCATTATAAATTAAAATTTAGTGTTGCTACAAAAATCAAATCTCCTATGTATGATGTTTTGTTTTAATAGAACTGGTTGGAACTTCTTTATTGATGAAAGACAAAAGTAATAAACAGAATTCAGTTATCATCATGTGTCAAGTTAAATATTTGTACTGTTTCTTTGCAGATTTGGATAAGTGAACACAGTAATAACATGGAAGCAGTGAACCAGTGGAAAGAGACAATTACAAATCCAGAAAAAGTTGTTGTCAAATGGCACAAATTAAATCCATCATGAAGACTTCACACATTAATTTGGTGAAGACCTTGACTTTCTTTTAGAAGACTAATGATTTCAGTTTGCTACCATGAGAAGTGACAAGTCAATATATTTATAAGTTCATTTATGGAGACCATAATTGTAGTATACAATCCATCTGATAGAAAATTAAACCTGATTTAAAAAAAAATGGGATGAATTATGTCTGAGATCCAAAGTAAAGAAACTGCGAAAACAGGCAATAAAATAAAGGGGTAGTATTACTCGGGCAAATAAATTATAAAATTAAATTAGTGAGAATATCAGTCATACGTAGTTGATTGCTATGTTGTGGTTTATTTGTGAGCTTTTCCTAGATATTCAAAAGCTAGTATTCCGAGTCTGTTATTACTATCAGACATTAAGAAGACTTTACTATTGACTGATTCAATGCTAGTCAATATTGATTAGATCTCGACTCCACTCTTTACCTCTTACTCCATATTCTCAGAAGGCAAAAATTCAACAACTGCAATTCTTTTATATTTGGGGAAAATTTGTGCCCAGTGATTATCATTTCTTATACATAAAGCATCACATTGGCACTTTCTAAGTTATTTACCTCCAAGAAACCTTGGAAATAGAAAACTGTATTTTGGCAAGAATAAAGGAGAACGCCAGATGCTGAAGTGTAATTGATACCAGTATGCACACATTTTGCTGTTTTCCTCCCTCAAATATTTCACTTCTTATTTCATTTGGATTTGAAATAATATTTATCACCCATATGACCCATCCTAATTAGCAGAATTAAATGAGCCTTAATGGCAGATTGAATGTTTCATGATAATCACTGCCTTGTTTTTAAGGCTTTTATATTTTATTGCGCTATAAGCCACAATATCACTTCCTATGGTGTTACGTGGTATCATTGTGTGGCAAATAAATATTTTCCGTTGCAGTTTTTTTTTAGGTACTCATTAGGACTCAGTATTTGCGCATAATTTCAGTTTAATTTGTCATAAAAATGATGACCAAAATGAATAGGTTTTTTTTTTTGAGAAACAAAAAATGCTATCCCTTGGAAAATATGTCTTTATTTTTTGTGACTAAGTGTAGACCATGCACTCTGTGTTCATAGACTTCCATGTTTTTTCTCTCTTCATTTGTCCCACACATGCCAAGAAATAGATGGTGATATTTTAGTTCACAGGTGCCTTGCTGTAGCTTAAGCATACCCTCTCCATTCTAGTTCCTGTGTCCTGTGTATCTCATTATAATTTTCCCAATTAAACACTTTGTTCCCCTTTTCCTAGCTACAACCTTCTCAAGTGACAACATGTCCTTTACATCTCCTTTACTTCTGCTGCCTAGATTTTATAGTATACTGGTGGTACTGACAGGTATACTCTGGCACTGCGCATTTTGAAAAATACGCACGCACCTATTGGGGTTGTGGAAAATGGCGTATTGGTCAGTACTTGCATGGACTTTTTGAGAAATCACTTTGTGTAGTAATGTTTTGAATCTTTAAGTCAATAACTGCTTATTTTTAGAGCAGTTTTAGGTTTATAGCAAAATTGAAGGGAAAAGTACAGAGATTTCCCATACCCACCCCACCTCCGCATATGCCTATCTTTCCCTGCAGTCAACATCCTGTACCAATGTGGTACTTTTGTTAAAGTCAGTGAACTGACTGACATATCATTATCACCCAAAGTCTGTAGTTCATATTAGGATTCATTCTCGATGTTCTGTTTTGTATGAGTTTTAACAAATACATGCTGACACGTAGTGACCATTGTAATATACAGACCAGGATTACTGTCCTAAAAATCCTCCGCAAATGCCATGCCTACTTTAATAGCTACCAAAGAAATAAGTCTGTTGGCTTTTAGAGAATAAATAATAGGCTTTATTGGTTTTCAAACTCTAGAAACTTACTTGGTTTCTTTGTGTTCTATTAATCCTTTCAGTTCTTAAATATATGTAGTCATATTTAATTCAATTTTTAACTATTTTATTTAATAGTATTTTTACAATATGTGTAATATGTGTAATTTGAGGGAAAGCTATGACCTCTTGGTTTGTTATGTCTTAGAATACCAAGTAAATAAAGCAATAAAAGGAAAACCTTGTCATGAAAAGACCTTTCAGTTAGAGAAGTATAGATACAACTAAAATACCAAATATTTTAATTATTGTTTACTTAAGTCTTTTTCAGGTGAAGAAGTACTTAATACAAATGATTTTTACTTTACATGGAAATATAAAAAGAAACACTCATATTTGAGAAAAACATTAGAAGCTGTTAATAAAAATGAAATACTGTGCAAACATCACTTCTTTGTATTTGCTTAGGCATTTTTGACCTTTATCTACCTGTAATGGGAGAAGGAAATCAAAATGTTGCTGGGTGGCCAGAGAAAGCAATGGAAAGATTCATGTGATAGTTGACATAGTGCCAATCCGCCAATCCCTAGCAGCCTATTTATAAGCTTTTGAATTAATACTAATATAATTAAATAACTATTGCCCACATTAAAATATAATTATTTGACTTTCAGTTGGTTTTGCATGATTTTTGTTAGGAGAACTCCTAGAGAAATTACCTTTGAAATATATCAGTTCCAGCTCTTATCAGACTGCTAAGGAGGAACCAGTGGGATTTTGAACATATGTTATAAAACTGTAATCTGAAAATAACCTGAACTGTTTGAATACAGTAATGTGAATTTCTCTGATACTAATGTCCTTAACAGCCAGGTAGAAACTGAAAATTCCACTGTGTGTTTAATCAAATAATTTTTTATGAAGGATTTCAGAACTATTGCAATAAATTTCAACTTTTTATGTAATACTAAGATTTCAAAAAAGTATATTTCCTTTAGGTTTTTAGTAGGGTGTTATAAGGGAAGTGCCAGTAAAATGTCTATCTATAATAGTTATGAGAACACTATATAAGCCCAGGTTCATCAGTGAAACAGAACCAACAGGAGATCTCTTTCTCTCTCTCTCATACACATACACACTTGACAAGAGGAATTGGCTCATTTGATTACGGAGGCTGAGAAATCTCACCACCCACTGTACAAGCTGGAGATGAAGGAAAGCTGGTAGTGTAATTCAGTCTGAATCTGCAGGCCTGACAACCAAGGGAGCTGATAGCATAAATCCTAGTTTGAGGGCAGAAGATAAGATGGGATATCCGAGGTCATCAGTGATATATGAAAAAAGGTGAATTCCTCTTTTCTTTGCCTTTTCTTCTGTCTAGATAGACACATTGGGACGGGCGTAAGCTATAATTCTTGTTCAAATTTAATTTCAAATACTTGTGGTTTTGGCTGAAACAGTGAGTTAAAGGAAAAGTAGATGCATATCAAGTACTATGTTGAAATAGAAAATTAAGATTAAATGTATAGTAAAAGTTAATGTAGTCCTCCAAAATTTGTTTCGTGGGTGATGAATTGTCTGAAAATGACTGCTGCCTAGATTTTCAGTAATTTCCTAGTAGAGAGTTATTTTCACTTGGTACTTAGGATTTTTAAATATTTTCACCTATAAAATATCTATAAAATAGCTATTATTTAATACAACTAACATATATAACTAGATTGACTACATTAAATTATAGGACCCTGACAACAGCAATAGAGGTCTAGAAAGAAAGTTGTGTGTCTTCTCAGATGGCCTGATGGTATGATTCAGTTCTGAGCTACGTCACTGAAATGAGGTATGTCTTGCAGATGATGATGATTACTAAGTCTTCATTTCCTTTTTCTCATCAATTTTCAGGGCCACCATTCTTTAGTTTTTAAGTAGGATAACCAGAAATACCTAGCCTTCATGATAGGACTAAATTTATGTAACATAAATTTGGGTGGTTGTGGTTCTTAATTGTCCTTTAATTTCTGGGTGTTCAATGTCTTGATTATACAATGTATGCTGTCTTATTCTTGAAACAAGTCAATTTTTCAGTGAGTCACTTGATATATTTAATAAATGCAAAAATATTTGTGTGGTATTTCATTCAAAAACTAGGTACTTTCAGTGTGAAGAAGCCATCACTTTACTGAGGGGTTTTATGTCCTAGTAGGGAAAAAATATAATGCCAAATTGTAGTAAACACAGTTTTTGAGATGTGGACAAAGCCTTTAGAGGCTCAAATAATTAAATGCAGCTGAAGAAAATAGGCAAAGTGTGCTACGTCCCTGACCTGAAAGTCACAGATCTGGGTAGAAAGGAGCCACTGTTACCTCATGATCACTGGACTCTGTCTAGCTAGCAGAATTACTTCATTTCTTTGGTCAGCTGACTCTGTGAAAAACATTCAGTGCTACTTTCTTCAACTTCCCACTGTCACATCCACAGACTTGTTTTTTTAAACCCACATCTTTTTTTGTTTGTTTGTTTTTTTCAATTTTTTTTAAAGATTTATATATTTATTTATACAGGCACTGGGTACAGTCAGAAGTGTGAGAGGGTGAGAGAATCCACCAGAGCCAGAGCGGGGAGCAGAACAGGCAGAAGGACCGAGGTACACTGCTGAGGGGAGCAGCAGGCGAGACAGGAGAGGTCTGCACGCCATGTGGGACCCTCCTCATATGGCCGGGGAGCAGCCGGGGATCGAACCCATGCTGCAGAGGCTGCGGGCAGCTTTGCAACCCAGCGCTCAACCGCTGTGCCACCAGGGAGGCCCAACAATAGCTCTTTCTTAACAATAGCTTATTGCCTTACTATCTTTGTAGCCTTTGCTTTTTATTTTAACTTGAATTTTTTTTAGCTATTTTGTCTCTGTTCATCTTTGTGATCTTTAAATTTTAAATTGGGAGTCAAGTGGTAAGAGCCAGAATCTTCTTGAGGAAGAGATAATACTAGATTATACATAATTAGTACAAAGTTTAAAAATTATTGCAGGGCCTCCCCTGGTGGTGCAGCGGTTGAGTGCTAGGCTGCGAAGCTGCCCGCAGCCTCTGCAGCGCCGGTTCAATTCCCGGCCTCTGGCGAGGGTCCCACATGGCACGCAGACCTCTCTTGCCATGCCCGCTGCTCTTCTCAGCAGTGTATTTCGTCAGTCTGCCTGTTCTGTTCCCCGCTCTGGCTCTAGTGAATTCTCTCACCCTCCTGCGCTTCTGACTGTACCCAGTGCTTGTATACATAGATAAATGAATCTTTAAAAAAAAATTATTGCATTTCTCATTATAGAAAAGAGAAATATGAGAGAGCCTGCCTTATATCTCTTTAATTCATTTTCTGAGTTTAGGACCTACAAAAAATAGGCCTCAACAATAAGTGCATGAGGGGTTCCTATTCCTTGTTCATTTTTGAATGCTGAGGGAGTTAAAATTTTTTCTTAAGAATTTTTTTCGGGGCTCCCTGGTGGTGCAGCGGGTTGAGCGCAGCACTATGAAGCTGTCTGCAGCCTCTGCAGCGCAGGTTCAATTCCCAGCCAGCCAAGGAGAAACCCACATGGCGCAGCAGACCTCTCCCGTCGCGCCTGCTGCTTCCCCAGCAGTGTGTTTCGGTTGTCTGCCAGTTCTGTTCCCTGCTCTGCCTCTGCTGAATCCTCTCACCCTCCCACGTCTCTGGCCTGTACCCCAGCTCCTCTATAAAAATAAATCATTTTAAAAAAAAATTTTTTTTTCGTTAAGGAAAAAAATGGGTTTAGGTAACAAGTTAATAGTTTTTGTCTGTTGCCTCTTCCCCTTCATACCTGAAGGCCATGACACATTTCCATCACTAACAGTGAGTCATAATGGCAATAATTTAAACCCAGGTTGTGAATCTTTAAAAAAAGACCTCTAGGGTTGGTTTGTTTTAGTTGTCTGTTTCCTTATTTTGTTTCTCTATATTCCACAGATGAGTGAAACCAACTGGCATTTGTCTTTTTCTTTTTTATGTCCCTTAGCATTTCATCTCCAGCTCCACCCATGTTGTCACAAATGGCAAGGTTTCATCTGTTTTTGTATCTGTGTGGTATCCCATCATGTATATATACTATGTCTTTATCTGCTCATCTGCTTGGGGGCACTTAGGTGGTTTTCATAGGTTGGCTGTTGTAAATAGAGCTGCAATGCACAGAGCAGTGCACATATCCCTTTGAATTTGTGTTTTTGCTTCCTTCAGGTTGATACATAGGTGTGGAATTGCTAAACAAATCCTAGAAATCTGACTAGAATTGAGACTTCCAGAGTGGGAGGATGGGGGATAGAAATCCAAAGGCAAGGTGGGGCGGAGGGGGCAATGGGCTGTGGGTGGAGGTTTATGGGTGCTTTGGTGGTGGGAATGGTGTGGTAACATATCTGAAGAGGTGTGAGTCTATACCCCTAAATCATAATAGAGTGTTGTAAACCATTACCTCAAAAGATAATACCAAAAAATCCAGAGCCTTAGGTGATTTTGTTACACCCCTTGTAGAATTATTGAAGTAGGTAGGCCGCAGTGAAATTCATCAACATGCTTGGGCTGTTCTGCTTTGTGGGTGTTTTTCCCCAATGTTTTTTATTGTGGTAGGATAGGCATAGCAAATTTATCATCTAACCATTTTAAGTGTACAGTTTAGTAGCATTAAATATATTCATACTTTTATGCAGCCATCACCACCATCCATCTCCATAACTTTTTCCATCTTATAATATCCAGATTCTATATCCATTAAATAATAAGCCCCATTTCCCCCCAGACCCCAGCAACCACCATTCACATTTGTCTCTATGAATTTGACTACTTTAAGTCTCTTATGTGAGAATATACAAAATATGTCTTTTTGTAACTGCCTTACTTCACTTAGCATAATGTCGTCAGATCATCCATGTTGTAGCATACCAGAACTAACTGCCTTTTTAAGGCTGGATAATATTCCAAAATGTGTGTGTATTCACCACATTTTGCTCATCCTGCAGTAGACACTTGGGATGCTTCTGTTTTTTAGCTATTGTGAATAATGTGGCCTAAAAATAGCTATTTGAGACTGTGCTTGAGTTCTTTTGGGTGTATATTCAGAAGTGTAGTTGCTAGATGATACAGAATTTCCCTTTTTAATTTTTTGTGTAATCAACATACTGTTTTCCATAGCTGCTGAGCCATTTTACAATTCCCACCAATAGGGTAGGGGCAACAAATGTTCTAGTTTCTTCATATTTTCATCAACACTTGTTATTTTCTATTTTATTCATAGTAGCAGCCATTCTAGTCAGTGAGAAGGGATAGGTGATGTCTCATTGTAGTTTTGATTTGCATTTCCCTAGAGATTAGTGATGTGACTATTTTTCCATGAGCTTATTGGCCATTTGTCTTCTTTGCAGAAATGTATTCAAGTCCTTTGCCCATTTTGAATTTGTTACTGAATTTTAGGAGTTCTCTGTATGTCCTGAATATTTTTCAAAAATATATTTTTTGAGGTAATGTTGGTTTACATTGTCTGTTTTTTTTTTTTTTTTTTTTTTGGAAGCATAGGATGCCCCCTTCTGGCACTGTTACATTGCTCCCACCACCAAAGCACCCAGAATCCATCGTGCTTACTCTCTACTTTGTGCTTGTCCCTCCCCATTCCTCTCCCTCTCTGACAGTCTCAGTTCTATAGTCTGCTTTCAAGGGCCAGTTTTTGAATTTGGCTTTATCTGACCCTTTTGTTCCTCTATATTACATGTAAGTGACACCTATGTTCTGGATATTAATCTACTGATGTGTGCTTTGCAAATATTTCTTCCATTCAGTGGACTGTATTTTTACCCTTTAGGTACAGTCTATTGATGCATAAAATTCTGAAATTTCCCTGAAGTCCAATTTGTCTTTTTTTTTTAACTTTTGTTTCCTATGCCCTTTGGTGTCATATCCAAGAAACGCTACCAAATCCTAGACTGCTAGACTGTGTGGTTTTAATCTCAGGTAGTTCACGCATTAAAATGCAATTTTCTCTTTTGTATTTCTCAAAAACGTTCTCCTTATTCATATTATTTCATAGATATTTTTCATGTCTCAGGAGCGAGAAAAAGAAACTACATATATTTTATCTTTAAAATTAGGATACTGAAAGGTGTTAATCTTTTGGTCTTTGAGCTACGTATGGAAAACATTGATTTAATCACTCAAATTATGTGTTTGTGAAGTAGAAACTACTTTTTTTCAGGACCTTGTGTGATTGCTGCTCCTGACCATAAGACAGTAGATAAACTTGGTTGTTTCTGAGAAGGGAGCATCATGTAGGGAGAAAGACTCAGGACAGCTTTGCTTGACTAAAGTCTCTGAGTGCAGCATCTTGGCACATAGTTTTGCACGGCTTGAGTTTTCATTCTCTCAGAATACAAATAAATGAGGGGGATTAGCTTAGCTAGCAGAACTTTTCAAAGTCTGTTGTGCAAACCACAATATTATTAGTTTACTAATTTATAAAGGGAGGCTAGTCCCTTCCAGTGGCAGAAATATTTACATTTGCCTTCATAATCAACCTCTGTTTTGTATTAAGGTAACTACAGAATTTCATATAAGAAGCCAGATAAGAGTTTGGAGAGCCTGAAATCAAAGCAGAAGGCATTGTAGACAGAGGTATTATCCAGACTCTGGTGTGATGGCTTTAACATCCTGTCCCAAGCAGGAGACTGCTGAAGATCCTTACCATCTGATGCCCATATTTAGTGTCTTTCTCCTGAGATTGCAGGACTCACACAGTTTACTCTGCCTCTTTGACCTTCCCTTTTGCTATATTTCATTCTAATCACCTTCACCTATTTACAGAGTCTGTGGGCAGGCAAGTTACTTAATTTATGATGTTTCAGCTTGCTAAGTTATCATATTTTATGATGCCTCACAGATACTATATCCAGGTCATCTTGAGTGCAGTCTTAGGAATTTTCTCCACCATTAGGTAATATATAAATGTTTGTCTGGAGTCTCTAGGTTTGTGATTTTTGATCTGTCAGTATCATTTGAAGTATTCCATATAATTGTTGGTCCTCTTTTTTTTTTCCTTTATACTTTTTATTCATAGGTTTGAGAAGAGGCTTAACTGGGCACAATATACTGATATATGCTTCTTCTTGACCCAAAATCCATATATCAGAAAAGGCTCCATGTGGACCTGAGATGAAATTTAGACATGCCAGATGATGTGTAATAAACAGGCAGAACTGACCACAACACTCACTTTCCCTAGAAAACTATTTGTGCTTTTTAAAAATATTTTATTTTGTTCTTTTTAAAAATATTTTATATAATTTTTAAATCATTTTTCATTTTTGCACAATGTACGCATTTTCATTTTGGTTATATTCCCCATACAACTCCTCCCTCCCTTATTTTGGCCCTAATCCCTCCTCTCCTGCCCACCACTCCCCCCTGTAGTGTGTCTCTGGTTTATAGTTACTTGTTGATTTTGATTTTTTTCTTTGTTTGCCCTCTTCTTTTAAAACACTTCATTACTTTTGAGAAACTTTTTTCTTTGATTCTTTCTTTTTTTTTTTTTTAAAGATTTATTTATTTATTTATACAAGCACTGGGTACAGTCAGAAGCGCGGGAGGGTGAGAGAGTTCACCAGAGCCAGAGCGGGGAGCAGAGCAGGCAGAAGGACCGAAGTACACTGCTGAGGGGAGCAGCGGGCGGCAGGAGAGGTCTGCGCGCCATGTGGGACCCTCCTCAGGTGGCCGGGGAGCAGCCGGGGATCGAACCGGCGCTGCAAGGCTGCAGGCAGCTTCGCAACCCCGCGCTCAACCGCTGCGCCACCAGGGAGGCCCTCTTTGATTCTTTCATTACTGCACTAGCTGGAGTAGCTCTAAGCACTGTATGAGAGAGGAAGGAAAATATGGCACTCCCATTCAGAGTTGGGAGACTAGACAGGGTTTATACTGAGGCTGGTTTGTGTTGGATGGGGGGTGCTTCATAGTAAAATGGAGGTAAGAGAAATTATCAGGGCAGAATTCCTCTAGCTTGTCGAAGATCTCAGGTCATCATCACCAGCATCTGAGTTTACTTATTTGAAAGCAGTGGTGTTCTATCTTTTTTCTGCCTTAGGGAAAAAATGATGAGAAAAAAATTATTTTTCATTGCACATATGGCATCTGACAGTTCTTTTGAAATAAATGTGATCTTGTATTTGTTTTATGTCTTAAAGATATACTAGATTCCCTGCAGGTTTCAGAGATAGAGTTTCCTCATTAGGAGAACATTAGTTCATTAACCTAAACTTTGAGGAAAGAGATTCCTTCACTCAGTACTGTCTTTCTCCCTTTTATGGGGTGGTGGTACTGACAGTTACTTGAAAGCAATTAATCACCTGCATTATTAATTCATGTGGCAGGGTGATCATCATCAGTTTAATATATCCCAACAGTATTTTTGCTAAAGAAGTTACAAGTTCTTAGAGCTGAAGCTGTTGAGTTATTTACTTAGTCTGAGATTAACTTTTCTGCTTACCATCTCCAGGATAAAGTCAAAATTACAGAAACTAAAAATGTTGTGAGGGAGAGGAAGGTTACTATAGTGTACTTTAAAAACTAGAAGTTTAAATTTATGTGAAAGACTGTATTTGTTAAGATTTCAACTACTTTTATCTCGTAGGTGGAGTAATGATATGGAAACAAACACATAACAAAATTCTAGTTTCCAGGAGTGGACAAAAAAGCAAGAGTAAAATAAGACTTTAGCATCACCAAGCCAACTGGCCAAAGTGTAATCATGTCCCTTTGAAAAGGTTCCTTTAAGATCCATACCCAAGGAAAATGATAAGCACATGAGAAATCCTCGATCTTCTATAAATAAGTGACTTAAAATTAATTCAGGTTAAATGGAAATTTCAGATCACCCAGTGTGTATGGGGTATTTTGTGTCGGATCCAGAGAAGACTGTCTCTGTATTTCTTTCTGTGGTATAATTACACCTGTGTGCCAACCATGTACATTTTTTAATTTTTCATATATTCAGCATGTGTGAACATGCTGCCTCACAGGCATGTTTATGAGAAATGCGGGGTTTTTGTGTCACAGACTAGACCGCTTACGGCTGGACAGATTCCAAACCGCATCTGAGTCGAGCTGAGTGTAGTTAATATTAACTAAGAGAGATTAATTATACACCAGAAGTCTCTTGAAATAGTCTGTTCTGAGAAAAAGAGAAGCAATTTGATGATATGTAAATCTTGTTCTTTGGGAAAGCTTGTTTTTCCTTTTCTCAGGACACAAAATAAGAGACAAACTGATAAAACCTCGGCGACTGGTACCCTAAGCTGGGACTCTGGTAGGCGCCCAAGGTCTTGTCTGCGGGGTTATGCTCACGTGGTTTTCCTCGGACTAAAACACTTTTTTTTTTTTTTCAATTTTTTAATTTTTTTAATTTTAATTTTTTATATTCCCCATACAATTGCAGCCCCCCCATTCTGACCCCAATCCCTCCCCTCCCGCCCCCGCCCCCCTAAAAGTGTCTCTGGTTCATAGTTTTTTGTTGATTTTGATTTTCACTTTCTTATAGTTATTCATTTTCCTGGTCCCTTATTTAAGTTTTCTAGATTCCTGCTATGAGTGAGACCATCCGGTATTTTTCTTTTTCTTTTTGGCTTATTTCGCTGAGCATGATCCCTTCCAGCGCCATCCATGTTGCTGCAAATTGCATGTGTTTATCTTTTTTGAATGCTGAGTAATATTCCATGGTATATATGGACCACATCTTCTTGATCCAGTCATCTATTTTTGGGCATTTGGGTTGTTTCCAAAGCTTAGCTATTGTAAACAGTGCTGCTATAAACATAGGGGTGCAGGTGTTCTTTGGAATTGATGTTTCTGTGTCCTTTGGGTAAATACCTAGGAGTGGAATTGCTGGATCATATGGAAGCTCTATGTTTAGTAGGTCCAGAAATCTCCACACAGCTTTCCACAGTGGTTGGACCAGTTTGCACTCCCACCAGCAGTGCAGGAGAGTTCCTTTTTCTCCACACCCTCCCCAGCATTTGTTTTTGCTAGTTTTTTTAATATGTGCCATTCTCACTGGTGTGAGATGGTATCTCATGGTAGTTTTGATTTGCATTTCCCTGATTACAAGTGATGTTGAACATTTTTTCATATGTCTGTTGGCCATTTGCATTTCCTCTTCAGAGAAGTTTCTTTTTAGCTCTTCTGCCCATTTTTTGACTGGATTATTTTCTTTGTTGTTGTTGAGTCTCATCAGCTCTTTGCAGATTTTTGTGATCAGTCCTTTATCATTAGTGTTGGGTGCAAAAATGTTCTCCCAGTTGGTGGGGTTTCTCTTTGTTTTTGTTATTGTCTCTTTTGCTGTGCAGAAGCTCTTTAATTTGATGTAGTCCCAGCTGTTTATCTTTGTCTTCACTATCACTGCTTTGGGTGATGTGTCTGTAAAGATGTCTTTGATGTGCAGATCACGTAGTGTTTCGCCTATATTTCCTTCTATATATTTTATGGTTTCAGGTCTTATGTCTAGTTCTTTAATCCATTTTGAGTTGATTTTTGTGTATGGTGTGAGGTAGTGGTCAAGCTTCATTCTTTTGCATGTAGCGACCCAGTTTTCCCAGCACCATTTATTGAACAAACTTTCTTTGCTCCAATGCATAGTCTTTGCTCCTTTGTCAAAGATTAGTTGACCATAAATCTGTGGGTTTAGCGCCTTCCTCTTTCTCCCCTCCTCCCCTTTCCCCCACTGCACAGAATGTCTATGTATTTTGAGAGTGTCATCTTAAAATAATTTTCTCCAGGAAACATAATAACCAGGGTTCTCTCGAGAAACAGAATCAGTAGGATGGGCATTTATCCACATACGTATGTAATATTGAATTTTTTATTTTATATTTGCCCTTTCATGAACTGAGCTTTTTGTTGTTATTCTTGAGTTTTATGAATCTCTATGTTCTGGATATTGCTTGACTCACATGACTGTGAACTGGCTCTGATGGTCCTGGCCACTGAGAAGCCCGGGATCTGCGGCGTGGGCTGGCGGGCTGAGGCCAGCAGAGCAGCTGGTACAGTTCCAGCATAAAGACCAGTGCCCGGAGACTCAGGGGAGCGGAGGCTACAGGTGAAGTCTGAAGGCAGATGGCTGGAAAATACCCTGCTGCTCAGCCCATCTGATTGATCTGAGAACCACAGAACCTTAGAGGGAAAATAAACATTTTATAGCAATAGCTTAATCAGTTAATGAATGACAGTGCTAAGTCAAGGATTCAGTTTCCTTGTTTAGAGGCCTGTCTTTTCCTTCTATTCCGTCCTTCAGCTGATTGGATGAGCCACCACATTAAGTCGGGTAATTTGCTTTCCCCAAGTTCATCAATGTGAACATTAATCTTATCCAAAAATGCCTTTTTTTTAAAAAAAGATTTATTTATTTATGCAAGCACTGGGCACAGTCAGCAGCGCGGGAAGGTGAGAGAATTCACCAGAGCCAGAGCAGGGAGCAGAGCAGGCAGAAGGACCCAAGTACACTGCTGAGGGGAGCAGCGGGCGGCAGGAGAGGTCTGCGCGCCAAGTGGGACCCTCGCCCGGCAGCTGGGGATCAAACCGGTGCTGCAGAGGCTGTGGGCAGCTTCGCAGCCCAGCGCTCATCCGCTGCGCCACCAGGGAGGCCCCAAAAATGCCTTTGAAAGCAAAAAATGGACAATTATAAGTCAGAGACATCCTGCAGGGGAGGAGGAGGGAGAGGGAGCAGAGGGAGGGAGGGAGGAGCCCTGGGGACTGAGGTGATGGCGCACTGGGAAGGAAACTCTATGGGGACTGCACCTGAGTGGGTGGGGGTGAAGCAAATATTGTTTAAAAATGAACAATGATGTTAAAAACAAAACAAAACAAAAATGCCTTTGAAGTTGAGACATATAATTCACCATCACAGCTTCCTTCTTATCCTAATTTGTTTGGGTTTAGGGCTCTGGATGCCTGAATGAATGTTATTAATGCTCTGCCACTTTTGTTTTTATGGCAGCATTGGGAATAACTTATTTTTATAAAATTAAACTGCACCATTCTGGTTTGCAGTTATACTGAATGTTCTAGCTGTGATCTGACCAGCTCATAGCATTTTTAACAAGATTGTTTTCAGTGGTCTGACTTCTATATTGCCACTAATGTGGTTCAGGATTTAATTCATTTTACCCTATACCATCACTGTTTTAATTTGAATTAAACTATTAGATATTGTCTCTACATGAACTACAGTTAGGGTAATTTCCTTCCTGTTTCAATCTGGTTTTTCAGTAATTTATTTAACATTTACCTAACATTTATTTAAGTCTATTTGTAGACTTCTCACGTGATTCTTATTTTAAAACACCACTAGTTAAGACTATATACTCCATATTCCATTTGTTAATAATTTTGCCTTTTTTTCTATTTTATAAGCTGGGAGACTATCATGCCTGCCATTATTTCCTCTAAGTGTTAAAGCATGGAATTCCAGTAGTCTTCAAGGTATAATTTTTCCTGTTAATGAAGAAAATATTAACAGCTTACTCTTCCCCATCACTGTCAAAAAGTATATTACACTGTAAGCTACCAGGACCATGTGATTGAAACCATGGCTGGTGAAATTGTTGTAGGACAGGGAGAGGGGCAGCCCAAATCCCGCAAACCTGCCTATTCTAAATGGGTTCTGCCATCCGCCGCATCAACACAAAACATAGGAGACTTTAATGGGAAGGAACTTTAATAAAACTAGGAAACAATACAGGTAAGGCCAAGAGTCTAGTTTCTAAGTGAAGCACCCAAAGTTACCCGTCCCCTCGTGGGTAAAAGTCCATCCATATGGGATTGGCCCAGAGCAAGGCCCCAAGGCCTGCCACAAGTCTAAAGCATCTTCCAGTGGGGACCCACAGAAAAGGATCACAAACAACCAAACAAGCCCGGAAGGAAAAGAGCAAAATCAACATCAAGATAAAAGCTGCCATGGTCACCTCTCCACGGGTCTCATCCACATCTGTGTCACCCAGTCCACGACCAAAAGACAAGCACAGTTTCTTTACGTGTCTCTAGGCTCCATGCGCCTCCTCCAGGTCTCCTGGCTCCATCCTGCTTCCTTCCTCAGTCCCTTCTTCAGCCTCTCCTCTTCCTGCTCAGCCCCACCCTTCCTTGGGTGGGGCAGGGAACCTGGAACCTCCCCCTTTCCTGGGGACCACCCTGTTACAATCCCCCCTTTTAATTTTTATTCCACCATAAATCTGTTATAGGACAAGGAGAGGGGCAGCCCAAACCCCGCAAACCTGCCTATTCTACATGGGTTCTGCCATCCGCCGCATCAACACAAAACATAGGAGACTTTAATGGGAAGGAACTTTAATAAAACTAGGAAACAATACAGGTAAGGCAAAGAGTCTAGTTTCTAAATGAAGCACCCAAAGTTACCCGTCCCCTCGTGGGTAAAAGTCCATCCATATGGGATTGGCCCAGAGCAAAGCCCCAAAGCCTGCCACAAGTCTAAAGCATCTTCCAGTGGGGACCCACAGAAAAGGGTCACAAACAACCGGACAAGCCCGGAAGGAAAAGAGCAAAATCAACATCAAGATAAAAGCTGCCATTGTCACCTCCCCACAGGTCTCACCCACATCTGTGTCACCCAGTCCATGACCAAAAGACAAGCGCAGTTTCTTCACATGTCTCTAGGCTCCATCCTGCTTCCTTCCTCAGTCTCTTCTGCAGCTTCTCCTCTTCCTGCTCAGCTCCACCCTCCCTTGGGTGGGGCAGGGAACCTCCCCCTTTCCTGGGGACCACCCTGTTGCAATCCCCCCTTTTAATTTTATTCCACCATCCGTGGTTAGTCAGCCCCATGGGGAAATTGGGCTTCCCTATGGCACTGGCTACCATAAGCGCAAATGTGATTTTTGGTTTCTCTAGTGTGTTTGTTTCATATGTCGATTTGCTGTTGAAAAACTGGCTTGGGCTTTGTGAAGATTCTGTCTGTTTGTGTCTAATTTGTTTGTAGTGACTTGCTAAGAGATTTTAATTTGTGGAAATGGTTCTGCGCCAGTTTTACTCAAAATATTAGGCAGTACATTGGACCATGTGGTCAGATCAAAGATGGCGTCTGAGGCCACTTTGAGTGCTCTTGTAAAATTCAGAGATTCTTGTTGCTAGGACTTCCGAAACTTTTTTTTTCTTTCTTTTTGTAATCTCTGCTGTCTCATTAGCATTTCTAAAGGCAATAATGGTTCTTCATTAATATGTAGCTTTGTCTTTGGCTACTTCCTGCTCTCTTGCCTGACCGGTTTTGCAAGCCAACTGTGGAGGGTGGTGTTTTAATTAGCAAATGTATGCCTGGGTGTTAAGGAAAGAGTAGCCTTAAGCAGTAACTGGTAATCGCTGGTATCCTTGATGGATTCTTGGAGATAACTTAAATTTTTGCAAAGTCTGGATCAGAAAAATTAACAAGATTTTGTCTGAGTCTGAAAGGATTTGCTGCTGTGAGTTTTGTCTACACAATTTGTTTTGGGCATGTTTGCCATTTTGAATTGTGGATTTGTTCAATTGCTGGCGTAAGACAAGATTTTAAGTTTCTGCTTCCTACTGAGGAAGGTCTGTTGTGGAAAGCACTCTTTAGGGTGCATCATGTAACTGTACCAGGTTTTCATACCTGTGTTGTTGTTGTCCCTCCCTAGTGTGGGGGAGGTGTAATCTGTGCTTAGATGTTTAATCTGCTCTTTCAGCTTCTGTCCCAGAGTGGCTAACAGAAGTAAGGAGATGACTCCTTTTAATTGAAAGTTAATTACTGATATTTTGATTTTGCTTTTTCAGGTTCTATTCCAGGAAACCCAAGGAGTGCCTGCTTGGTGGCTAACAAGAGATGACTCCTTTTGCTTAAAAGTTAACTGTTACTTTTATTCTTTCAGTTGCTGTACAGAATACCCCAGGATTGACTTCTAATAAAAAGTCTTCAACACTAAAAACCCTAATGTGATAAACAAGGTCGTGTAACTCTTGTGATTAATAAAACTAAAAAAACAATACAGGTAAGGCCAAGAGTCTAGTTTCTAAATAAAGCACCCAAAGTTACCCGTCCCCTCGTGGGTAAAAGTCCATCCAAATGGGATTGGCCCAGAACAAGGCCCCAAGGCCTGCCACAAGTCTAAAGCATCTTCCAGTGGGGACCCACAAAAAAGGATCACAAACAACCAAACAAGCCCGGAAGGAAAAGAGCAAAATCAACATCAAGATAAAAGCTGCCATGGTCACCTCTCCACGGGTCTCACCCACATCTGTGTCACCCAGTCCACGACCAAAAGACAAGCACAGTTTCTTTACGTGTCTCTAGGCTCCATGCGCCTCCTCCAGGTCTCCTGGCTCCATCCTGCTTCCTTCCTCAGTCCCTTCTTCAGCCTCTCCTCTTCCTGCTCAGCTCCACCCTTCCTTGGGTGGGGCAGGGAACCTGGAACCTCCCCCTTTCCTGGGGACCACCCTGTTACAAAATTAACCTATTACTCTAATCTTAATTCTGATTGGTTATATAAGAAATAAAATATCAATAGTTACTTTGCCCATCTGATTGATCATAGAACCCTAGCAGTAAATTAAACATTTTATTACAATAGCTTTATTGCTAATTAGTGACAAGTCTGAATCAAGGATTTGTTTCCTGATGTCTAATCTAGTGATCTAATATCACTTACCTGTTATATTTCCAAGTCATATGTTAAATGTAATATTTTGGTTTAAATCATTTACAATATGTAGTGACTATATGACAGAAGTCACTGCCCATTTCAGTTGAAGAAGGAAATGTTGAGATATCAAATATTACCCAGATAATAGACCTATGTTTTTGTGTAATTCAGAATTTACTTATTTGTTATATTTATTGTTATTGATAAAGTTCTTAAGCAGCCAAAGTAGGAACTTTGCTCTAGTGTGTGCTGCTAGGAGCTTTTCCTTTAATAGCTATGTTTTAGATGTCATTTATTTAAACACTATTGAACCAAGTAGTGGTCTTCCTAGGTGAATTACATTGGTTCCCTTCTTTTCGAGTAATGAAATGAGGTTATTTCTTTATCCCTGGGAAGAAAGTATATCTTACTATGAGGATGCCTTGGCCTTTTCCTAAATCAAATAAAGATTGACAGAGGTTTTTTTTTTTTTCACAGTTTCAGTGAAAAAATAAAGGAAAATTTGGTTTTAGATTTATTTTAAAAAATACCACAAGTGGCAGTTAGTAACCCTCATTTGAATTAGTACCCTCGGTTGCCTCAACTACACTTTACTTAAATATGTTGGAAAATTTGGAGTTGGATGTCAGTAAATGTTAGCTCCACTCCCTTTGGTAATATACAGTGTCTTTATGATAAGGACATGATAATATCGGTTAAAAAAATCATTGCCACTTAATTTTTTAAGTTTTGCGTTTAGTAACAGCAAGTCATGTGATTCATAGCTTATAGTGTTTGTTTTGCTGCTGACCCAAAATGTGGGTACTTGTGTTATTGAGATTAAATACTTAGCTTTGAGACCTTGTTTCTGCAAAGTCAAATCTCTGCGTTTCGGTTAAGTTTGTATTGGCTTTACAATCGTCAGCAGGTAGTGGAAGTGCCTGGAAGGAGCAACTGCAGTTGATGGGGATGGTATCGAGGCCCTTCTCCCCGTGCGCCTGTTGACCAAAGATATGAGAGATAACCATGTGCCTCTCCTTGCCTGAGCCCGCATGAGTCCACGTGGTCAAGTGCAGGCCAGGAACCAAATGAAAACCTTGAGATGAAATCCATCTCAAGCTGTCACCCCACCTTTCAAAGTAGTCTTGCAAAGTTTTCAGCACCTTAAAAGATTTTCTGAAACAGGATTCACTATGTCAATCACAAAGATGAAAGGGAATTCCTTAGACCACCTGTCGGGGCCCAGACCTGAGGCCCAGACCTGAACATCCGGGTTCTTGCCTGAAGCAGGTACTGAATGTTAGCTCCAGGGAAGGTTTCAAGTTTCCTATTGTGACGACTGAACCTTTCCCCCTGCTTGCTACTGTGGCTTGTTTGCATTGGTGGTCTCTCCTTGCTAGAGATAACGAGAGACCTCCTCCTCTGAACCCTATATAACATTGTACACATTCCTGAATAAATGAGACTAGCGATGATCCTGGCTTTGTCTCCACTCCTCGCGTACCCCTGTCCCATACCAAGCCCCTGCTTCCTCCCCCGGGTACCCCGTTGATTTGCCCGGCTGGCCCGGACAACCACCTTTAAAAATTATCAGTTTTTTCCCTCTTTTTGTAAGTTTGTTCTTAAATCACTTTCACAAAAACCAACAATTCGGGAGTGAATTGTGCATGTTAGCCTCCCTGCAGCGCCTGCTGGAATGGGGCACCTGTCAGAAAATAAAACTGAGAAACCCTGTGTGCTCACAGGATATTTAAATTCCAGTATGTGACTAAAAGCTGATTCCTTAAATAATGTCCAATTTGTTGAGATTTGCTGCTGTCTTCTATCGCTAGGTACTTGGATTCTGCCATGTAACATTTCAAGGTCAGTTTGGAATAAACCATTCCAAATTTTATACAGAAAAGCATCTACAGTTTGTGCTGTCTTTAAGGACGTTTTGGAGACACCGTAGTGCCCTTCTGTAGCACATTGCCTCCTATAATAATTCAGACCATTAGGAATTCCTTAAGTTAATATCTAATGGAGCTATTTTCCACCTCAGGACTCTGATATTTTGAGCAGGATAATTCTTGCTGGGGGGAGGGGACATTGTAGGATGCTCGGCAGCATCCCTAGCCCTAGATGCCACCCCCTCCCCGGGCCCCAGTTAGACAGCCAAAACTGTCTGCTGGGGGGCAAACTAGCCTTGTGGGGAACCACTTCTCTAGGACAAAATGTTAAGGAAAAGACCTTAGCAATTATCTAATTTTTATTTTCTCATCTTCCATATGGCAGTGATTTATGCAAGATCTCATGACTTCTTAGTCACAGAGATGACTTGGGTTAGTTTCTTTTCAGTTAGTTTCTTTCCTGCCCTGACCTCCTGCTGTGGGCTTGTGCAGTTACATTGGGTCCATGGGGGCATAGCTAAGCATTCAGCAACCTAGTTCCTGTGATGTATGGAAAATTCTGTAGCTCTCCTAAAATAGCCACTTGTATATCCTTCTGGGTTGTTTCCCCGAGAAGCAACCCTGAGATGAGGATCTGTGTAAAAGTGACTTAGGAGGAAGTCTTCTCAGGCCAATTAGTAGGGCAAAAGGAAAGCAGATGGAGCTGAGGAGGAACCAAGCAAGGATACACTATCAGGCAAACTTTCAAGGAGGCAATTTTAACTTAGTCCTACAGGAAAGCCCCAGGGACAGAGATTATATGTCAGAATTGTCCTGATGAGGGGTAAGATAACCAGAGTATTTACACTTTCCAGTCATTGTTTAGGTGGAGTTTTAACCTGGACACTGTTGACACTTTGGAGATAGTTTTTGCTGCAGGAGTCTACCCTCTACCTTGTGGGGGCATTTAGCAGCAGTCCTGGCTGCCACCTGCTAGATGCCAGTGGCATCCCAACCCTCTCTCCTGCCCAGTTGCAAGAATCAAGAATGCCTCTAGACATTTTGACTGTTGGAGGTCAAAAATTCCCCAAGTTGAGAGCCACCGGTTTAAAGGTTGCCCCTGGGGAGGTGTGAATTCCTAGGAACTTTAGGTTATCAGGCTAAGTGGTCTTTGGCAGCCTGAGAACCACTCTCAGAAGGGAGGAGCCAGTATGCAGGAATTGCTAATGAATCCCCCTGGAGATGGGTAGAGCTCTGACATCACCTGCTGCATGACATGAACTTACTCCATTTCTGAACTTGAGCTGTGTGAGCCGTGGGAAGGATCTGATAGGGAGGCAGTTTTCCTTTAAGGGCTTGCGTGGCTTAACCCAGCCTGGCGTGAGCACCGCTGCAGCAGTACCTGGATCATCCTACCATCGCCCCCATACCCCTGACTACTTCTCCACTGGGACTCTTTTTAATCTCTGTACAATTGTTTTGATCAGAAACCTGATTTGAGAAAGAATTGAACAACTTGGAACCACTCCTGTAAGACTAGAGTCTCTAGTTTTAGTTTTACTCCATCACAGACAATCACTATATTTTGGCAGCGTTTTTCTACTTTTGGACCTGTTTTCTCTCTGCTCTCCCTCCTGTCCATCCATTCATTTATTCAACATTTGTTGACTGAGTGCCTGATACATACGCAGCCCTTTGCTAGATGCTAGGAATACAAGAGACAAAAGAGATAGGACCCCTGCCTACATGGAGCTTTTGGCCTAGTGGGGGAGAAAGACAAGAAGTAAATGATCATGTCTCTCAGGCATGAGAACTTGGGAGTCCTTTTCTCCCCTGAAAGAATTTTTATGAGACCAGTAACTTTGTGTTCTCAGGGCAGGTAATTGTAACTTCACAGGCAAGCTGCATTCTTAGACAACTCCAGTAAATAACCTGTCTGGCTGCCAAAGTCAGACTGCCTGGTAATAAGTGGCTGTGCATTCCTCTCAGGAGACAGCGTGACACACAGGGAGTACAGTAGGGGTCATTTTTGTCTAGTATCAGCGAAGCCCAGTAGTGTGGAAGTAGTAGGAAGAGGAGGGAATGACCATATATTCGATTCTGTCATTAGTCTTGGCTTTTTGCTTGCAAATTTTCTCTCCCCAGCCAAGCCTCTCTTCAACCCATATTGTAAAGTATAAAATTTGTCTAAAGTGTACATAAGTGGTCTGAAGAAAAAGCAGATTTAAGGGAGATGTTGCGTACTTTGGATTATTAGAATGATCAAAAAGACCTGTCCAAGAAAGTGATATTTAAGCTGAGGTCTGAACACTGAGAAAGGGAGTCAGTGAAGACCAAGGGGAAGAACATTCTAGGCAGAGACAGACTATGGAAAAATCACTCATATGGAGAAGAGCCGGATATGTTTGAAAAACTGAAAGAAGGCTAATTTGGGTGGCTGAAGCAGAGTGATTGAAGGAGGGGAGAGTGTTAGAGAAGCACAGGATACAGTAGGGGCCAGATGGTAAGAAGTGACCTCTTGACCCTGGTTAGGAATTCTTATTTCATCCAACGTACAATAGGAAACTACTGATTTGGGTTTTGGAAGGTTGACTGTTGTTCCTGCATGGAGAGAGGCTTAGAATGGGAGCTGTGAGTCAGGAAATTAATGTCTCCGTCTATGTGAGAGAGGTGATGACTTTGGACAGGGTGATGGCATTCTAAGTGAGAGAGTTAAGTTCAATTTTGGAAGCACAGTCCACTGGAGAAGTCAACCAACATCATGGAGGGGAGAAAGAGAAAAAAACTAAGCATGACCCCCAACTTTCGACTTACACTACTCCATAGGTGTTGAAGTAGGGGAAATTCGGGAGGAGATGGCATTTTTTTAAGTGGGTAGAAAAGATAAAAATTTGTCAAATTTGAAATATGAACCATGTACAGAGAGATGGGAGAGAGCAGCTGAACATGTATTAGTTGGAAGTGCAGAGATGAGGCCAGGGCTGGAAATGTAATCATTGCTGTCATCTGAATAAATGTGGTTTTTAAAGCTAAGAGCCTGGATAGGCTTGCCAAGGGAACACGTGTGACAGAAAGGAGTACCAGGAATTCAGTCTTGAGGTTCTCCAATATGAAGAGGTTCGAGAGATTAGGAGGAACCAGGAAAAGATACTCTTTCACATAATGTGGTTTTGGTTAATGGTTCTGGGATTCAGAAGCAAAAGGAATATCATGAGTTGTTCTTTCTATCCAGCTGTGAAATGATAGTGAAGTTAAAACAAACAGAAAGATCATGAATACATACTTGGGCAACAGAAATATGTGGCAGTATTCAGTTATATAGAATCATCCATGTGATTAAAAGAGAGAGAGATTCCCAGATTTTCATGGAAATAAGGACAAAAATTTGTGCATTCCGGGAAACCATCCCTATGCCAGCAAGACCAGATTTATGTTCTTCTATGTACTGTCATACCCTTATCATAACCACACTACTATAAAGACTCATATGATAGGAAGAACCATTAGGAGTTAACCTGCTGTTCCCTCTGCCCTCCATACCCACCCACTAAGTACACAACTCTTCACCTGAAGGCCTCCTTCATGTGAACAAGATGTGGATGGAATGGACGTCATCTCAAAGAGATAGTCCCTCAATAGCACATACCCCTTTACCACCTTATCTCTATCATAGCATCATACTACTCATGATCTCTTAGTAATTTACTGAATCATTTACTGATTTTTGTCTTCCTCCCTCATGGGATTATAAACTCTAGAATGCAAGGACATGTCAGTATTTACTCCAGTCTGAATATATTTCATGCATATTTTTGAATGAATGCATAAAGTGATTATGAAAAAATTGAAAATTAGCATAAGTGACATAAAGAGTTATTGTCCCCTCTCAGTAGACAAATGTCAGTGTCTTACCAAATATAATTTATGTTCATTATTTTTGCTATCTAGGTATATGCTAAAACTCAACCCCACCTCCAACTTTTCTCAATTTCTGTTAATTTCTTATGTTTCCTACTCTATCTGCCCACTCTTCAGTACACAGTCCTTTCTGCTTTCCCTCACCTATAGTTTTGTGCTCAATCCTCACCTTTTTAATTTTTAAAAAAATTTATATATGCATACAAGAGCTGGGGTGTAGGCCAGAGGTGTGGGGGTGAGAGGATTCACCAGAGACAGAGTGGGGAGCAGAACAGGCAGATCTGCTGAAATCCACTGCTGAGGGGAGTGGCAGGCGAGACAGGGGAGGTCTGCTAAGCCACGCGGGTCAGCTCCCTGGTCAGATATCGAACTTGGGCTGTGGTGGCTGTCAATAGCTTCATAGTGCTGAAACTCAATCCCTTGTGCCAGCAGGGAGGTCCCCTCATCTTTTTTAAACACCCTTAACCTTTATTAACCATGTTCTCCCAGCCTCCTGCTTGCTTAATTTCAGCTTTTTACTTTATATTTCCAGTGTTTGTGTGCAGCTGACCTCTGGCCCTCTGGTCCATCCCCCTTATTCTGCATTACAGACACCACATTGACTTCCAATTACCAGGTGCATTTCAGGGCTATGCTCTCGTTGCCCCCCCCCCCCCCCCAGCACTACATTCATTGGAAGAGCATGTGAAGGAGGATTGAGAGCTGATCGGAGCAATGAGTGGTGATGGAATGATTAACTATGGCTTGGTCAATATGTCAGTTCTGTCCCACAAATAATTCCCCCCTGCTTTTCTTTGAGGCACAACACTTTGGCATAAACACATTTGCCCTGAATCTTGTCTGCTCTGTTCATGTCTGCCAGGGCTTTCTTTTCAGAGGAGTTTCAGTTGCACTTTTACCAAAAAGACATTTTGCTTGAATTATGTCTTGGACTCTGCTCACTATAATCTTAGTTATTTTTGGAATATTAAATAAAACATTCTGCCTTAGTTATTGTTTTATCCTGTCAGTTCATTTCTTATTATTAAAGTATCATTTGATTTTCTAAAGTTTCTGCCTGGAGTAGACATTTGTCAGGTGGGTCATGTTGCCCAGTAACCCCTAATCCTGTGTTTGGGAAGTCCTTGCCATAGAAGTCTTGGCTTGGACTAGACCCCAAAATGCCACATAGCTGATGCCTCCGTCTTCCTTGTAGCTTGGGCATCCTCCTGTTCGCATGTGCCCTAGCTTTCACTAGTCAGGTACACCTACTCAGACTTTCAATCTGAAGAACAGCGCAGTGGGGAAGCAGCAATATTGTTTCCCAGGCAGCCTCTAGGTTTCTGTTGCGGTGAAGACCTTGTGGCAAGCTGTAGATGTTTGTGGTTTGGGTTGCAACAGCAATAATGCACTTACATGCTATTTCACGGGGTGCTGTTTGGCTGTGTTCTTGTTCTTGGTTTCTGCTAGTCTTTCCACTGATTCTGTGAGTCAAAATATCCTTCTGGTTGGTTCTTATTTAGAAACCAGCCGGTTAGCTGCATCTAAGAAACTTACTTTTTTAGTTCCCCTTACATCGTCATTCCTTTTGTACTTATGGTCATCTTTCTGGAAAAAAAAGTTCTTTTTAGATGTGCATGCTTTAGAAGTTGCCTTAGCATAGAAGTCTTGATAGTAAACACACCCTGTTTTTATCTGTAAATGATTTTGTTTCACCCTCATTCTTTAAAGATAGTTTTCCTAAGCACACAATTATACATTGATAAATTCTTTTCCTCAACACTTTTTTTTTTTAAGATTTATTTATTTATATAAGCACTGGGTACAGTCAGAAGCGCAGGAGGGTGAGAGAATTCACCAGAGCCAGAGTGGGGAGCAGAGCAGGCAGCGTGACGAAGTACACTGCTGAGGGGAGCAGCGCGTGGCAGGAGAGGTCTGTGCGCCATGTGGGACCCTCGCCGGTGGCCGGGGATCGAACCAGTGTTGCAGAGGCTGTGGGCGGCTTCGCAGCCAAGTACTCAACCGCTGCGCCACCAGGGGAGGTCCTTTCTGAACACTTTGAAAGTATTTTTCCATTGCCTCCTGACCTTAATTATTGCTAAAGAAAAGTCATTTGTCTTTCTGATTATTTCTTTGTGGATGCCCTGTCATTTTCCCCCCAGCTAGTTTTAAGTTTTGAAGATAAAACTGACTGGCATCTAGAAACTGCTAGAATTGTATTGCCCAGTTTTCCCAATAACCATCTTGTTTGGGCTGAATATGAAGCCTAAGAATCAAGAATCCTGCCCCAGCTGAACCTGCAAAACTGGTTCAGTTTTTCTTTTACTATGAGTCTGTCATTCCTTCACCCTGGTGCCTTTTTTGTATTCCAGTTCTCAGTTTACAGTTATCTGCATTTCTAGCTACTCTCAAAAATTCTGCCACCACCATCCCCTATAGCTGCTGACTCTCCATTAAGCCCTTTCCCTCTCTGAGGGTCTAGATTTAAAATCAGTAGGGCTGGGTGTCATGAAAGAACATGAATTGAGCCTATTCAAACAAAAGATTATCAGATCAGTAACTCTAGAATCAACTGTAAGCTGCAGAACACGAAGGAATTCGTCAGGCATAAGAAAAAAGCACTTGAAGCACTTCCATTGAAGTCAGTAATGGGAGAAAGATGAATCTACCCTAATTATGTATGTGCTGGTGCAATTAGAGTGAAGTAGAAATGAATACATAATTGTAAACTAGAAAAAAATTAAAAAAAGATTAAACCAGTATTTGCTGACCCTAGGAGTCATCCAAAAGGCTAAGAGTCTGGGTAGTAAGGTCACGAAGACAAAAAGCACAGAAATAGAGCTCAGATAGTCTAGTAACAATCAGAAGAAGTGATGGAAGAAATGGTCCTACTGCATTTGAAAAAGATGAAAGGAATAGGCTTGGCATGGGACTTGAACTCTGTGAAAATTTGTAAAGCATCATGGAGAGAACAAAAAAAGAAAACTTAGAGAAAAATAAGGCATTGCCACACTTAGATAGGAGACTCCAACAACATCACAGCTTCGAGTCTCCATGACTTAAATCTGGCTGGCACCAACCACCTCTTGCTTTTACTTTTTGTGAGGAATTGGACAAAATGATCCTAAAAATCATGTATACAAAGAAGTAACAATTGCCGGGACAGCTGTGAAAAGAGAAAACAAATGAAAGGGTTCGAACTGTACTAAGTTTAAAAACTAATCCTGCAATAATGAAAATAATGATCTACTGGCACGAGTGAATCCACAATCCAAAGGAACATAGTAGAAAACTCAAGCATATACAATAATTAAATAGCGGTCTTGTTTCAAAACAGTGGAGAAAAAAGGAATTGCTTTGTAAATGGTGTTGCGACAGCTGAGAATCCATCTGAAAAAAATGTTTTTTGGACCATTACTTCATAGATTATATCAAAATGACTTCCAGATGGCTCAGAGAAGATACCTTAAAAAATGAAAGCACAAATACCAGAAAATAAAAGAAAAAATCCATTTATTTAACTGAAAGTCATCACCATAAAAAATTCAAAAGACAAAAGAGACATGGTGTAATTGTTTTGCAATTTTCCTCACAGGCTAAGGGTTAGTTTCCTTAACATATAAAATATGCTTACAAACCATTAAGAAAAAGATCAACATTCCAGAAAAACAAGCAAAACCTATGAACAAACAGTTCAGAAAAGGGAGTATGTGATATGAGCAATGCAAATACAACGACAACACAGTGACTTCCCTCCACTTGGTTGGCGAGTGTGTAGGGAAGCTGGCACTGCCATGCTGGCCGGGGAATGTGCATTTCTCCCCCTGCAGGGATGGGAAATTTGTTAACAGCATTTTTTCCATCGACTGATAACAGCAACATTTGAAAGGTATTTTTCTTTAGCCCATAAATTTCCTTCCTAGAAAAGTATAGCTATATTTCAATGTGTGTGAAATGACATATGGATGAGTATGCTTTGCAATAGAAAAATTTTGGAAGCAACTGAAATGTCTCTCCAGAGGTGGATGATTATATAAATGATGGTTCCACCCACACAGTGGAATTAGAGGCAGCTCCCCAACAGGAACCAGGCAGTTGTAAGGAAAGGACTCTTGGACGCGTGGTTAGAGTCTAAAGTATAGCTTGTAGCAGGTGCATAGTAAGCTACTTTAACCGAGGGAAAGAGAATGTGTGTGTATGTAGACCCACAAACGCTCACGCTGCGTAAGATTTAAAAAGTGTAATGAATCCTGTTTTTCAGATAAGGAAACGGGATTAAGAGGTTAAGTGGCTTTTCAAGGTAGCACAATTAACAAAGACCACAGAGTAAGAAACCAAGAAATCCGACTGTAGAGTTGCTCCTCTATACTCATCACATTTTCTCTGGGGAGGACAATAACCTTTTTAAAGCGATCTTGTTGTTCATTTGTGCAGCATCACAGACACTCGGCGCTGTTTAAAGTGCTACAGAAGAGTTAATGATCAAAAAGCAATAGTTTCGGCCTCCAGTCAGTTCCTGTCTCAGACCCCTCTCCAGAGGGATCCTTTGTTTTTTAGTTTTTGTGTTTTAATCATTACCCTCATCATTCTATAAAATATGCCATTTCCTCTATGTCCTGATTTGCCAACCTAGTCTTTGTCCGTAAGTTCAGTTTAAATGTTGGAAACCAGTAACAGCGTGCACATCATCACCGTCGTCATGTCGGAGCGCGCCCAGAAAAGCAGATCCCGTGCGTCCTCTCTCTGTCTCTCCTTCTCTGTCTCTCTCATTTCTCTCTCTCTCAACATAGAAACCTACCTACACACACACACACACACACACACACACACACTTGTTTATTCTAAGGAAGTGGCTTCTGAAATTACGGGGCCTGACTGAGCACTCCTGGCATCCGTGGGACGGGTCATCAAGAGGGAAGGTCACAGGAAGCCGTGAGCATGAGCTAGAGCTTGAAGTTTGGAACGAAGGAAGGGCCTGGGCTTTTTTTTAAAGAGCCTTTCTATTAAGTTAGATCCACCCAAGATAAATTCCTATTAGATTAATTTAATGTTCTTGATGAGGAGCTTGTACTCTATCCGCAGAATTCCTTCACAGCAACGCCTAGATCAGTGCTGCGGAGCTGAGAAAGTCGTGCAGATTCTACAGCATGGCTGCCGCCTCCTCTTTGTCCTCCGGCTCAGGAAAGCATGTGCCTCGAGCCCAGTCTAATGAGAAACATGCTGGAAGGGAATCTGGGGAATGTGGCCAAGTGGCCACGTCTCAAAGTCATACTCTAACCCTTGTCAGCTTGGCACTCATAAACATCTGCTGAGACATACTTCATGTCCAAATAAAGACAATATACACTTCTTTTTAACATGATGCAACTACCCCAGGTACAACTAAACAGCTAACTCTTGCCCCAGCAGAGGATCCCAAGTGATTGGAGGAGATGATTCTTCTCCAATATCCTTTAGATTAAAAATAAACTATGATTAACACATGTTGGATGACAAGAGGGTGAGAAAGAGAAAATCACAAAATATTTGGTTAATGTAGATACAGCACACTCAGGAAAAGAAGGAGGACTTACTCAAACCGTTGTAGTTCTCAGATCTCCAGCTGCCCATGTGATATTTTTATAACTACCTTCTACTTCCCATTCCCTGTTTCCTTTGCCCTCAGCAAGCCCCTCACAGCTGATTGTAGTGATTTGGCCCGCTGGGGAGACCGCCTTCATTCTTGAAGCTTCTGGACTGCTAGCAGTCCTGCCGGAGTTGGCTTGTTGGAGTACTCAAAGGTGCCTGGGGGACTCCTCCTGTGAGCCATACCTACGCTTCCTCATCCCCACTATGTAGCAGCATCCCAGTCTCCCCTGGGTCATCAAGATCAGTCACCCAGTCAGTAGAGCAAGGTCTTCACCTGTGGATTCAGAGGCACAAGAGGCTAGCAGCTCCACTGGCAGTGCAATAATGGCGCCCTTGGGGGTCTGTACTAGCTCTCCGTGGCTGCGTACAAGTCAGCGCCGAGTGGCCTGAAACAACACATGGTTAGTACCCCACAGTTTCCGGGGGTCAGCAGTCCAGGCACAAGTTAGCCACTTCTCTGTGCAATCTCGGGCTGGCACTCAAGGTGTTGACTGGGCTGATTTTCCACCTTGAGATTCAATCGGAGAAGAATTTACTTCTAAGTTTGGATATTTGGCAGAATTTATTTTCTCGTGGTTATATAATTGAGGGCCTTAACTTTTTACCAGGTGGAGGTCCCTCAGATCCTAGCGGCTGCCTGCTCTGCCACTTTGCTCTCCCCATAGGCATTTGTCAGCATGGCTGTGTATTTCTTTAAAGACAGCAAGAGGACCCTTCCTTAGTATTTTTATATAATGTAGCATAATCACAGGAATGAAATCCTCTGTCGTATAATCTAATCAAAGGAGTGGCATCTCCTCATCTTTGTCATATCCTGCTGGTTAGAAGGAAGGCTCAGGTCCCACTCACACTCAGGGGAGCAGTTCATTCACACCGTGGATCCTGGTGGGTCCCCTTAGGTCACACTGACTACAAAAGACTTCATTTCCAGACCAAATAGCAGGTGAGGATTCTATTTCCTCTTCTATGAGTCCAGTGTCACGATCTCTGGGCCATCAAAAAGAACATTGTTCCCAGATGTAGGTCACTGGACTTAATGTAATGATCATTTCACAATATATTGAATCATGATGTTGTACTCCTAAATTAATATAATCTTGTATGCCCATTATATCTAAATAAAAAATGAGGGAGTATTCCCAGAATCAAAATCAAATGGATTTTTTTTTCTGCTACCCTCCAATAATTGTTTAAAATTCTCGACACATTTAGGATTTCTGTCTATTGGTTTTGAACACACGTATTTACTGTCACTCTTACTGAAATAAGTATTAAAGGGATCACTAAACATTAACGTGGCATGACCTCATAAGTACAGAGAGAACTAGAGAAGCAACAACAGGAACCAAATTTAGAAGGCTTGAGAGTAGATGGATAAGAAGTAACTGAATTAGCAGCCCTAGGAAAGCTGAATCCTAAACTGACCTTGGACACAGATAAACAATGGACTTTGTACTGTAGAACCCCCAAAGAACCCAGGATTTGACAGCACTGAGTATCTCTTGAGGTGCTGGTGAAAGTAGGGCTAAAAATAAGATTGTTTGAATACCCATGGAAGAAATTTTTAGATCCTCTCCCCAATACTCTGCAGTCTTGCTGCCTTTCCCTCCCAGACTCTTGCTGAAGCTTGTTCTTAGGAGAGGGTGAGACAGAGGCTCTCTGGACCAGTAGGAACCAAGCACATTTGAGAGTCCTAGAGGTGCTATACTGAAAGGGGGGGACAGAATGAGAACTTACACGCTAAGCCTGATACCCTGGAATACTAGCAGCAAGGCTTGCTATGCTCTTTAGGAAGGATATTAGAAGACCCCAGGAAAATTGAGAAGCCAAAAATAAAGACTTTAAATCATTGAGATTGTTTCTCCAATGAAGCAACTTCTGCAGAACATGCTACTATAAAACCCACCATTGACAGACCATTCCCTTGAATTCAGAGCTTCAATAAGCTTCTCAATGCCTGCTCTTAAATGGGAGTAGAAGATTGTTGGAAAAATCTTGAAATTGTTGGAAAAAGCCACTTAGAGAAATCAAACTATGAAAGGAGATTAATCAACAATACCCTACCACTAAGAGTCTCAGAAAAGAGAGAATGTTACATGCATATTTAAGATTAGAATCTATAAAAAGAAACATTCTGAGAATAAAAGAAACTTATTGGAAAATAGAAGTATTATAAAAAAAATTTTAAGTACTATAAAGGACTTGGAAGGCAGAATTGAGAAAAATTTTAGAAAATTAAACAAAGAGATGTAAAAAATAGACGTTGGGGGCCTGCCTGGTGGCACAAGGGGTTAAGACGAGCACTATGAAGCTGTCCACAGCCACTGAAGCAGGAGTTCGAGTCCTGGCCAGGGAGCTACCCCCATGGTGCAACAGACCTCTCCTGTCTCCCCACTGCTCCCCTCAGCAGTGTGTTTCAGTGGATCTGCCTGTTCTGCTCCCCACTCTGTCTCTGCTGAATCTTCTCACCCCCCACACCTCTGGCCCATACCCCAGTTCTTCTATAATAAATCTTTTAAAAAGAGAGAGAAAAATAGAAGTGGTAAGAAAATTAGATGAACAGAACAAAAGATGGTAGCATAATAGAGGAATGAACAAGATGCCTGTGTGTTGGGGGGTGGAGGAGAAAAAGAAGCTAAACCCTCTTCTTGACTTGTGAAAAGTCAGTAGATGTTACTCCAGCCTGTTCTCAGTATTTCTCCTCTCAGGTAGGATGCGATTCAAGAAGCCTGCGCTGTATTCCACACTGCTCTACTCCTCCACCCTCTGCCCGTGTCCTTGCTATCTGACGACTCTGGTGTGGACTCCAGTTAGTCTTTCCAGTTTTATTTTATTTTTAAAAAAGATTTATTTATGCATACAAGAACTGGGGTACAGGCCAGAAGTGTAGGGAGGGTGGGGGGTGAGAGGATTCCCCAGAGACAGAGTTGGGAACAGACCAGGCAGACTGACTGAAATGCACTGCTGAGGGGAGCAGCAGGTGAGTCAGGAGAGGTCTGCTGTGCCATGTGGGTAGCTCCCTGGCTGGGATCGAACTCATGCTGCGGATAGCTTCGTAGGTTGTGTCTTAACCCCTTGCGCCACCAGAGAAGCCCTAGTCTTTCTAGTTTTAGATGTTTATTTTCCACTTACATGTAAATTGGAAATGTCATTCGACAAAGGTCCACCCTAAATAGCACAGGCTGATAATGGGAGTTAATGTGCTGCTGTCCACTGCTCCACCTGCTGGCAATTGGAGGGATGGACTGGGGAGTGGGGGGGCTGTGGGAGTGGATGGAGGCCTGCTCCCGGGAAAGGGCTCTTGAGAACTCTGATCACAATTAAAAAGTGGAGTCCACAGACAACCACGAAGGCAGGCAAGGAGTCAGCACTTACTGATTAGCAAAAGAGCAAGGAAAAAGCTCTGGGGAAACCTCTGGACTTCAGAGCCTCTCCAAATTGCTAGGGCTGGGGGCTCTATATGGGTCTTAGGGCTGGAGTTTGAGAGCAAAGTAATTAAGCTTTATTGACTGAGAAAGCAAGGAGAGTGGACTTGGCTAGAGTCCATTTGTCTGTCCACATGTGGTCCTCTTATTGCTGCTAATTGTGCGCACCCATCAGCTGCAGTTTGGTGCTTGTTGGGGGCTCGTGTTGACCCTCTCATGGGAAGTATCTCATGGAAGCTGTGTGCCTGCAGCTCCAGCTTGAACCTGTCTGATCTCAAGGCCTGAACTCTTCTCTCGATAGCAGCCAACTTGAAAAGCTGTAGAGACAACTCAGGCATGCCCAAGTTAGGGAAAAATTAGTAATAAAAGCAATGGGCCAAGGAAATTTATGGCAGCAGGTGTCTGGGCCTGGAGTCATCAGATTTATTTAAACTCTTGTTTACCAGCCCATGGGAACAGCAAAGTTTTGTTCTTGAGTCTTGGCCTATCCTTGTTATGGGACCCTTCCTGTTTCAAATTGTTGGTAATCTCAGTCTCCTGTTTGCTCCAGGGTTTTTAAAAATTTAATTTTCTTTATGTGATTGGGAGGTGGGCTACAGAATATGAAGAAACTCAACTTTAAGTAGCTACTATTTATTTTCCATAAGGTTTTTATATGTTTACTTAAAAAATACTAGCCTAGCTCCCAGATCATAATCTAAATACCATTTTTCAATAAAAGGAATCAGAATTCCACAGAGAATGTACAAATTTTGCATCTGGGACAGGAAATGTGTAAAGTGAGCCTGGAACAGCTTGTTCTAGAGGGAAAGAAGAAAAAGGAAGTTATTAAAGGTTCCTAGAGCCATAACCTCGGAGCCAACTTTAAGAAGAGCATACCTGCCAACCGGACCATCTGATCATCGGTAAGGATAATAACTGTAATGGATAGAGATGCTCAAATATGTTTAAATTGAAATCTGTGAGTTCATAATGATACCAAAAAACAAACCTAATGAGTTGCTTTTCTGAGGATACTAGTAAGTAAAGGGAAAAAAATGAAGGAATTATACCTCTGGGTAACCAAATAGTTGATAGAAGAAAATTTATAGAAGTATTCCAGCAAATAAATGAAGAAGAAATGATAAATGTTCCCATTTTGCAAACTTTAATGAATTTAACAGATCCAGGAAGATAGTGATGGCTACTATATCATGAAAAGGGAGACAATTAGGGACTCCCTGGTGGCTCAAGGGGTTAAGTCTCAGCACTGTGAAGCTATCTGCAGCCACTGCAGCATGAGGAGTTCGAACCCCAGCCAGGGAGGTGACCTACATGGTGCAGCAGGCTTCTCCTGTCTCGCCTGCTGCTCCCTCAGCAGTGTATTTCAGTAGAACCACCCATTCTGCTCCCCACTCTGTCTCTGCTGAATCCTTTCACTCCTGGCACTTCTGGCCTACACCCCAGCTCTTGTATGCATACATAAATAAATAAATCTTAAAAAAAAGAAGAGAGAGGCCCTCCCCGGTGGCGCAACGGTTGAGCCCTGGGCTGTGAAGCTGCCCGCAGCCTCTGCAGCGCTGGTTTGATCCCCGGCCACCGGCAAGAGTCCCACATGGCGCACAGACCTCTCCCGCCGTGCCCACTGCTCCCCTCAGCAGTGTACTTCATCAGTCTGCCTGTTCTGCTCCCCGCTCTGGCTCTGGTGAATTCTCTCACCCTCCCGTGCTTCTGACTGTACCCAGTGCTTGTACAAATAAATAAATAAATCTTAAAAAAAAAAGGAACTTTAAAAAAGAAAAGAAAAGAGAGACAATCAGACATCAGGTGCCTCCTGTTGGAACTGACCAATACCACCCATGATGTGCTCCTGCCAAAAAACATAAACCAGAATCCTATCAAGCCTCTAAATCTACTTGGTGGTATTTCAGGACAAATGAGATAGACCGAAGGTGTAAAAAGACATGGTGATGGTGCAATTAGCCAGATCCAGACTGTGAGGAACGTTAGAAATAACTACATCTTCAAATGATAAGTTGCAAGGAAAAAGAAAGAGACCATGATTGAAGAGAGGGAAAATAGTTAACTAACATTATTGAAACATGATTCATACATACAAACTATAACAAAATTTAAGAATGAAATAACTGGGAAAATATAAACAGATATCCAGAATCCTCATTCTTTTTATATGTGAGATGGGATTGTGGTTTTCTCTTATTTAAAAAAAGGTGACTTTCTCTTAGAAATATTTACTGAAGTGTAGGTAGATGTCTAGGATATCTTCAAGAGGACCCTGGAGAAGGAAGATGAAAGGGTGGGTGTATTGATGAAAGAGAACTAATGCTATGCTAGATGATGATTATGCAGTTCTTCCTACTTTTCCCAGTGTTTGGAAATATCATGTATTTTTAAAACTTTCTGCAGTGATCTTGGATCATCAAAATATCCTTGTTATTTTTGAGTTTTTTAATTTTCTCACATAAAAAGAATAAGAAAAGTATGTCTCTGGATGGGGGAAGATTTTGAAACCATAAGGCTATGGAAATTACCAGAAAGGAAAATATTAATAAATTTGATTGTGTCATATTTGAATTACTGTTCATCATGGCCCACATAAAATTAAGGCAAATGAAAAATTAGGTTCAATAGTCAGTAAATATTGCAAGGAATTATTATTTCATTTTATAAGCAAAACACTAAAATTATGACAGAAAATAGCTACAAATATATCCAGATAATTTATCGAAGAAAAAATGACTAACAGGGCCTCCCCAGTGGCACAGCAGTTGAGTGCTGGGTTGCGAAGCTGCCCGTGGCCTCTGCGGCGCCGGTTCGATCCCCGGCTGCTCCCCGGCCACTGGAGGAGGGTCCCACATGGCGCGCAGACCTCTCCTGCCGCCCGCTGCTCCCCTCAGCAGTGTCCTTCGGTCCTTCTGCCTGCTCTGCTCCCCGCTCTGGCTCTGGTGAATTCTCTCACCCTCCCACGCTTCTGACTGTACCCAGTGCTTGTATAAACAAACAAAACAAACAAACAAATAAATAAATAAATAAAAACATGTCTCTATAAAAAAAAAATGACTAACAAATGTTCAAGTATACCAATATTCAAATAGTAAAACAATGTTTTGCCTATCAAATCATTACAGATTATATCTAATTCTCAATGCTGCATTTTCCAGGCAATTTGCCAACATGCATTAAAAATATTAAACATATTCACTCATGTCTTGAAGAAATATTTTAAAATGCAGAGAAAGATTTTTGTTCAGGATTATTTGCTACCACATCATTCGTAATAGGGAAGCACTGAAAACAGCTGAATGACTTATGTTTAAGTACATTGTGTACAGTTATTTTAGATTTGTCACTATCAAAATTTTTGAAAATAACACTCATATTACATGAGAATGACAAGGACTAAAAGAAGGACGTGAAACTATATATAAAGAAGGACCCTACATGTAATATAGAGAATAAATGTGTAGGGGACAGACTGAAAAATATATCAAAATGGTAACAATGGTTAAATCTAATTGTTGGTTTATGGGTAAATTTTTTTTCTTTAATTAAAAAATACCCATTTAACAACAAAACAAAAACAGACAATTATAAATCAGAGACATGCTGCAGGGGAGGAGGCAGGAGAGGGAGCAGAGGGAGGGAGGGAGACGCGCAGGGGACTGAGGTGATGGTGCACAGGTGCCTTGGGGAAGGACACTCTATGGAGACTACACCTGAAGGGGTGGGGGGAAGCAAATGTTTAAAAATGAACAATGATGTAAAAAATAAAATAAATAAATAAATTACAAAAAAAGAAGTCAGACAAAAGTAACAACAATATGATTCCATTATATTGAATTCAAGAACATATAAAGCTAATTTATGGTAAAAATAAAATCAGAATACTGGATACCTAGAACCTGTTTATATTTTCCAAGTTTTGTATAACGAGTACTTTTATGGTTAGAAAAAAAATTACAGAAAAAGCCAAAGTTGTCCTTCTTTCAATTCCCCCCTCCCCTTGTCCCTAAATTTCCCCTCTAGCGGCCAAGTGGCTAACTTGCCTTTCGGGGGGGAAGAACATCTTTCAGTGCACTGTTACTCAGATGTGCTCTGTGAGGGGGCACTCTTGGTAGTTATTCACAAGCAAACGTAGCTATGACTCAAAGCAGACCTTGCTCATGTTAGGGAAGGAAAGCGCCACTCGAACTGGAAGGCATCAATCTGTGGGTTTATTTCTGGGTTTTCTGTTTGGTTCCATTGGTCTGTGTGTCTGTTCTGGTTCCAATACCATGCAGTTTTGATTATTATGACTTTGTAGTATAGTTTGAAATCTGGGCGAGTGATGCCTCCATTCCCTTCTTTTTTTTTCTGGAGGGTTTTGGCTATTCGAGGTTTTTGGTGGCTCCATATGAATTTCATCAATATTTTTTCTATTTCTTTGAAGAATGACATTGAAATTTTAATTGGAATAGCATTGAATCTGTAGATTGCTTTTGGTAGGATGGCCATTTTGATAATGTTAATTCTTCCGATCCGTGAGCACGGGATGTCTTTCCATTTCTTTGTGTCTACTTCTATTTCAATTTGCAGCAACATGGATGGAACTGGAAGGGATCATGCTCAGCGAAATAAGCCAGAAAGAAAAAGAAAAATACCGGATGGTCTCACTCATAGCAGGAATCTAGAAAACCTAAATAAGGGACCAGAAAAAAATAACTGTAAGAAAGAAAAAAATCAAAATCAACAAACAACTATGAACCAGAGACACACCATGGGGGGCGGGGTGGGGAAAGGAGGGATTGAGGTCAAAATAAGGCAGTTGCAATTGTATGGGGAATATAAAAAAAAACAAAAACAAAAAACTGGGAAGGCAGCCCCATATGGGGGCAAATGAGGAAGGGAAAGCAACCAAAGGAGGTGGTGGCAGAAAGAAGGCAAAAGTCACCTGCTTCACAGTTTTCTTTAGAGTCATCAGTGTGGACCGTCAGCGCTGCTCAGACCTACCTGTTCCAGGCAGGGTGGAGAAAGAGCTTATAGACAGTTTTGCCACAGAGACTGCAAACCAGAGCTTGCTTTCATATAAAAGTTTTGGCACCTTCTTTAGTGGGGAACCAGCAAGATAAAGGGTTTTTATTAAGAGGGATATTTTACTTGTTGTTGGAGGCCAGGGTCTGGCCACTTGTCGCACAAGAGCACATACACAACAGACAAGGTACAGTCCAAGGAGAACAGCCTTAGCCAGGTGCTGGTGACATGTTGAGATCTGCATGTTTATTTCAGATTGAGGAGTCACTTCCTTGGGTCAAAGTCACCACCAAAGTTGAGAGAAAGAATTTCTTACACAGGTTCTGCCAGGAGTGGATTAAACCCAGATCCCAGCTGTCTTTCACGACAAGAGTATAAAATATGTCTGTAGGGTAGGGTAAAAGGTATCAGGCTTTTCTGCCCTCCCGCCATCAGGATAGATGAGGGAACCCTGTGATCCTGAATGCATGCCTGATGGCGGGCACCTGAAGTGGGTACACCTGCGCTAAGACTGTGCTTTTTAAGGGCGGCGTCACAGGGACGCCAGAAGAAGCCGAGAAGAAGCAGAAGCCGAAGAGAAGCCAAGAGAGAAGCAAAGAAGCAGAAGCAGAGAACACCAGAGAGCCCAGAGAGAGTGTGGATTTGCTGGGGGCTGGGAGGCCTGCCAGCCTCCCGGCCCCCCAGCACCCCTGCCTACAATATGCCTGGTGAACCCCAATAAAAGACCTGCAAAAAGCCACTGAGGACTCTGACTCCTCCTTTACCCGATCTGCATGGGATCAGAAAACCTGCACTGTGCCCTGTCCTGCCCTTTGCAATGTCCTAAGTAGCCATGTAAAGGGACTCACTGTAAAGCCGGTTTTATTATCATTATTTAAAAAATTCTTTTTTAGCCTCAGTGACCATTCATGATGAGTCAGGGTGCTGAGTAAGTCAGGAAGGCTCAGACTTGGCCTTCTAGTTAAAGGCATCCTGAGTGGGTAGAGTCAACCAGAAAAAGGCCCTTCATACATGATGAATCTGGAGAACAGACTGGCAGTCATTCGAGTTTACTAAGCCCCATACATACACAACATTTCCATCTTTCAGCTTTGTGTATTGTTTACCCTGTCAATAAATTCTGCTCTATTTTTTTAATTCCCTCCCTCCCTCCCTCCCTTCAAGACAGAGTTGTGATGCTCTGACAGTTTCTCTTCCCTTCAACCTCATTGTACATGTTGTCATGAGACTTCCTAGTGCATGTTGTGTTGACAGGTAAACTGTACCCTTGAGATGTAGATGGTGGAGAAGGAGAAACTCTACCTTTCAGATTTTTAATGAACATGATCTTTGGTGCTCTGAAGGAGGCAGTTAATTGGAAATTCCAACTGCCAGTCCTTTAGATTTTTACAACGTGCTTCAGCTGATTGGTTGTTACCAAAGTAAACCAGTAAACGGTGAAAGCTCAGCTCCTGATTTTGGGTCTTCTTTCTCGGCCTATGTGGAAGGAAGCTTGGGAAAATATAAAAAAGAAAAGCACAACTAACTAGTCGAGCATCTCATTAAGAGGAAATTACAGTAAGAAATAAGGGTCGTACTATCGTGGGACTTGACAATGTACTCACTTCCATGTTCGTGGAGTGTTTATAAAAGAATCAGAAAAGAGGAAATGGCCAGACATGTGGCTTATATCTGACCATTATGCAAAACTTACAATTAAATAGGACGGATAACCGGGGAGTAATTTAATTGTTAATGGGTGATTAGGCAAGAATGATGAGGATAAAAAAGCTGCTTCTGTGCATAGAGACAGATGCAGAGCTGGTATTTATCAAGTGCCTAGCTTGTGTAAAGTAGCTGTTCGATGTTTTGATTATATTATTCATTTCATTCTCACAACTACCCTATGAAGTGACTGTTATCCCTGTTTGACTAACTAGAAACCAAGCTCAAAGGAGTTAGGTAACTTTTCAAAGATCACACATCTCTCAATGAATGAACAGTGATTTTTCTCTAAACATGAGATGATTATTCACAGAGAATTGAAAACAGTTGAGAACAGTAATAATACTGAAGAATGAGACTAATTATGTGGAGAGAACAGAATGATGGTGGACAAGTGTAGCAGTTTTATTGAGAGGTAAATCTAATCATGCACTTGGTATCTTTTGAGTGCTGAAATATTCATTTTGTGGCATCTTTGTGCACTGATCTATTGAATCAAGAGACTTTGGTCTTAATCCTGACTCTGTTGTTTGCTTGTTACTAATTTTGGACATGATATTTAATGTCTCATATCAACATTCCATCTCCAAATTACAAAAAAAAAAAAAGAGGTGGCTTAAAAGACCAACTTGGGCCTCCCTGGTGGCGCAGAGGATTAAGCACCACACTATGAGGCAATCCGTAGCCTCTGCAGCATGAGTTCGATCCCTGGCCAGGGAGCAACCCACAGGACACAGCAGCCCTCTCCTGTCTCCCCGCTGCTCCCCTCAGCAGTGTATTTCAGTCAATCTGCCTGTTCTGCTCCCCACTTTGTCTCTGGTGAATCCTCTCACCCCCCGCATCTCTGGCCTGTACCCCAGCCCTTGTATGCATAAATAAATAAATCTTTTTAAAAAATAAGAAAAGACAAACTTTATTAAAATCACATTTCAGAATAAAAACAAGAGTTGACTTACTAGAAAAACGTTACGTACAACTACTAGCACAGCTTGGAGACCTCAAAGATCACTCCTTAGCGTCTCTCCCTCAAGTTTCACTCCCTTGGGTTTCCCTTTCTTTAAGAAAATATTTAAAAGCCTTTCAAAGTAAGTTTTTCATTTTTTTTTTAAGATTTATTTATTATTTATTTATTTATTTATTTATACATGCACTAGGTATAGTCAGAAGCGCGAGAGGGTGAGAGAATTCACCAGAGCCAGAGCGGGGAGCAGAGCAGGCAGAAGGACCGAAGGACACTGCTGAGGGGAGCAGCGGGCGGCAGGAGAGGTCTGCGCGCCATGTGGGACCCTCCTCCAGTGGCCGGGGAGCAGCCGGGGATCGAACCGGCACTGCAGAGGCTGCGGGCAGCTTCGCAACCCAGCGCTCAACCGCTGCGCCACCAGGGAGGCCCTCATTTTTTTTTTATAAACCAAATTCTTGCAAGATCTGAGTTTTATCATAATTAAGATTTATTTATGTATACAAGAGCTGGGGTACAGGCCAGAGGTGTGGGAGGGGGGTGAGAGGACTCACCAGAGACAGAGTGGGGAACAGAACAGGCAGACTGACTGAAATCCACTGCTGAGGGGAGCAGCGGGGAGACAGGAGAGGTCTGCTGTGCCATGTGGGTCACCTCCCTGGCCGGGGATCGAACTTGTGCTGCAGTAGCTGCAGATAGCTTCACAGTCTGCATCTTAACCTCTTGCACCACCAGGGAAGCCCCAGGTTTTCCATTTTTAGTCAAAGATAGAGACACTCAAACCCACTCAAATGAAATTAGAAATTAGAACTGAATTGAAACAACACTGGGGATAACTTAAAGGTCATCCAAACCCAGATCATCCAAACCTGAGCCTGGAGCAAAATATTTCAGTCAATTTTTCAGGGATGAGAAACACCAACAGGTTCTAATAATGATGTTATGTCATTCAATGTGAATATTTAGCAAAATAATACAAGATTTTCCTGGTAAGGACAATATTTCATCAAAGTCTTATTTCTGTGTGCATGATGATTAGTAAACTCTCAAATATTCTTTTATTTCCCTTCTTGCAAATAAAGCTCAGAGAAAAAGCTGGGCAGTAAGTGGTCAGCATCTTATGTTCTTGGCGGGGCAAGAAAATGCAGAGATGTTCAGAACTTGCGTGCATTATCCCTCTCAAAAGTAGGTGTAGGGTAAGTGAAAATGATATCAGGATTTTCTGCCTTTCCACCATTAGGATGGATGATGGATCTGCGGTCCTGAATGCATGCCTGACGGCGGGCACCTGGAGTAGGGTGTGGGCAAGTGTAGGTGGGATTCACCTGGGCTGAGAGACTGGGCTTATAAGGGCGGCGTCACGGGGACGCCAGCAGAACAAATGGAAGAACCGGCAAAAGAGAAGCAGAGAGAACAACATAGAGTACAGAAAGAATGAAGACTTGCTGGGGGCTGGGAGGCTGGCAGGCCTCCAGCGCCCCTGCCTGCCATGGGCCTGGTAAATCCCAATAAAAGCCTGAAAAGCCACCAAGGGCTCCAGGACTCTCCTCCTTGACCGGCCTGCTCAGGTTACAGAGATCCCGCTCTGGCCCTTTCTGCCACTACAGTAGGTCAATCAAAATCTTAGGTCAAGGCAAAGCTGTACCTTTATCAAGTAAGATCCTGTTTTACACAGCTATAGAAAGGATTGCAGCCCTCCAACAGGTGTCTGCACAGAAGAAAAACCTGAGCCATAATTCTTTCAGTAACACTAACATTTGTCTATAGCTTTAATAACACAGAGTTAGTATAGAGCTCGGTCAACTGTTGTTTGCTTTTGTCACTTAATGAGAAATATTTTTAATTTGAAGAGATGATGCCTGCACTATATATAGTTATTTATAGCAAAAGTAACTCAAAAAAGTATGCTGGAAGATATTGAACGAAAATAATTTGTATTTCTTCTAACAGATGGAATTGCCACTTTTATATATTATAATTTTACTTTTCAATATGCTCGATTTTTCATCAGGAATGATATATAATAAAGGTAAGTTTCAGACTCTCTTAATTTGTTTTCTTCTCAGGAATTCTCCTTACACGCCTTCCTAACCAGTGGTTATAATTTTTTTCTTTTAGTACTTCTTCTTTACCTTGTTTTCCAATTTTCCCAGGTATTATCTGTTGTGTTCTGGTCCAGAGGTTTCTAATGATATGTGTCATGTGACTTGAATGCTATTAAGTTGTTTATAGAAAGAATTTTCTTTTGTTATAGTATTTCATCATTTAAATGTCATAGAATATTTAAAGTTTAAGGAGCATTTTATATTTGCAAAACTTTATTTGAATAGATCTTTCTTTTTTCTCCACAAAGAAAGTTTCCATGAGTATGAGTTGTAAACTGAATTGTAAAGTTAGTAGACTTAGATTGAAGAGAATTTTCTGAAAGTAATACATGGATAAGTTGGTCAATAGAACTTTTATGGTAGAAAACTTTATAAAAGCAATAAGACAAATGTGCAGATTGTTTAGATTCTATAGTATACTGAACTGGAGCTACTAAAACACAGTAGATGCTCAGTTAAAAAACACAGTAGACTGAATGGCTGAAGACATAAATTCAGGCTCTTCTATTCACGGATATACTGCAGAATTGGGTGAATTCTGGGATGATCCATTTCTAGTTCCTGTATTCTAATAGAGAATATATGGCATGTGTATGGATATAATCTAAGATGATAGAGTTTCAGGCAAATTTATGAGATTTCAGAGAATAGAGTGTTTACTCCTATCTTGGCAGGGGGTGGTAAGTGGTCTGGAGGCCTTGGTATAAAAGATAGCCATCAACCTAGGGCTCCAAAATGGGCAATAGTTACCTATATTCGTGTGAGGAACAGTACTCTGCAAAGACAACATCAAGGTCAGTAATAAGTTGTAGAAGTAGGAAGCCACAGAATGTAGGGGAACAGTAAATAGTTATGTATGACTAGAATTATGTAACAGAAGAAGTAAACCATTCTGGGAAGTGGCAACTGACTCATTTCAGGGGCACTTGGATGTCAAGGTAAAGATTTCGGGCTTTAGTCTTTATTCATTGAGAAACCATTTGAAATTACTGGATAGGGAGGTAACATAGCTATAATTTAGGGTGATTAATGTGACAGCATTTTGTAAAATTTATTGGAGGAAGGAGAGTTGGGAAACAAATAGAAGCCCATCATGATAGTTTGCATCAGATCTTCAGTCATGAAGTCAGTCTTTTTCTGTTCATGCACTACATTAGTATGAAAAGTGTACAGTAATTGAAATGAAAGCCACTAGAGTAGTTCAAAGGCACATTTGAGCAGGCAGAATAAAGAATCAATGAACTTGAAGATCAGATAATGGATTGAAGACAGTCTAGCAGGATAAAGAGGGGATGACTCTTTGAGACAAAAACACCTAGGTTTCGATCTGACTTATGATTGTGAATTGGGTGACTTTTGAGAAATAAATTAATCTTCTTGACTCTTGATTCATCTTCTTAGAGAGGATACAAGGTATTCTGAGCATTTAATAAAATGAAATGTAAATCCAGACTCTCAAAGCATGTTATTCAAAGGAGTTAATTTCCTTCTGCTTAATTTTTCTCCTTTTAAGGAGTTTATTCATCAAAGGGTGTCAATAAAGATTTTTAAATAGAGAAGATATTTGGACTTTAAAGACAAATTATAGCTTTAAAAAATAGGTCTGGTAGCATTTTCAGGTATGGGCAAAATGAATGGATAGATAGAAAGTATATTTTAATGTATTTTAAACCAATTTTGTTGTATTTGCATCGCTATGTTTAATTATAGGATTTTCAGAACAGCATTGAAACTGCTGTGTTAGATGATCAAGATGAATACCATGCAGTCATAACAGAGACTTACTTTTATTTCCCATCCTTGGGACTAGTCATTCTCTTTCCCTGGATGAATTTATGGGAGGGTCCCAGGACTTTTTCAGTTACAATTAAGTGATCCAAACAATTATCCAGTAATTTCAGATTATAGAACCCAGCTTTGTATTGTAATTGTAAGTAAAATCACCAAGGCTATGTAACAGATAAAACTGAACTCTGTTGAAAGCTTGCAACTTCCAGGGGGAAGGAGCAGACAATAAATTGCTGTTTATTTCAGTCATTATCAGCTCTTTTTACATAGCAGCTATGTACCTCCACCTCCTGCCCTCATCCCTGTGATAGTCAGCTATGCATGTTTTCCCAGAGCAGTGACACACAACTTGAAGAAGCCAGAGTGGACAAAAAGGATCCTGTCTTCTAAATATTGAGGATGTATGCTCTGAATGCTGATCGCTGTTTCTGATCATAAAGTATAGAGACTTTGATGCAAGCCCCTCTCTCCCTCTGGTTAAAATGATTTTCAAAAGGGACTTAAAGGCTCAATGCCCTATCTTCCACCTTCCTTCATTTAATGTCCAAAGAGTAGGACATTAAAAAGCAACTGCACACAGGGGTTAAATTAGAAAGCGACCACACAAGGGAAAGACTCAAGTTCAGAAAAGACCTGGGAACCATAAGTTTAAATCTCAGGCTGGCCTATGGCACAAAGAATGCTACAGCAGTAACAGCAGCAACAGCAACAACAAAGCCCCAGCAACAATAAACAAAAGCAGTAACAATAAAAAGAAGCCCTGGGGAAGAATCTGGTTTCCAGATTTACCACATTATTAGATTTAATGCCCAGTTTTCAACAACAGCAGAAAAAAAATCACAAGGCATACAAAGAAACAGGAAGGTATGACCCGTTCAAAGGGGAAAAAAATGAAATAAACAGAAGCTATCCTTGAAAAAGACTGGATATCTGTTTAAAAAAAAGACTTTAATCATCTTAAAGATGTTCAAAGAACTAAAGATGTGGAGAAGGTCAAGAAAATGATGTATGAACAAAATGAAAATATCAATAAAGAGATAAAAAGTCTGGAAAGAGGCCAAAAAGAAATCCTGGTGCTGAAAAGTACAATAACTGAAAGGGAAACCACTACAGGGATGCAAAGGCACCTTTGAGCAGGCAGGATAAAGAATCAATGAACTTGAAGATCGGATAATGGAATTATTGAGTCTGAGGAGTAAAAGGACAAAGAACTTGAAAAGTGTGAACAGAACATAAGGAACTTGTGGGACAAGTGGGCTGGCATGCCCTCTGTGTGAGAGTAACAAGGTGGAGACAGAGAGGGAGGGAAGAGAATATATGAAGGCATGTGGCTGAAAACTGCCCAGATTTGAGAAAGACATGAATATAAATATCCAGGAAGCTCATCAAACTTCAAGAAAGATGAACTCAGGGCCTCCCCGGTGGCGCAGCGGTTGAGTGCTGGGTTGCGAAGCTGCCCGCGGCCTCTGCAGCACCGGTTCGATCTCCGGCTGCTCCCCAGACACCGGAGGAGGGTCCCCCATGGCGCGCAGACCTCTCCTGCCGCCCGCTGCTCCCCTCAGCAGTGTACTTCGGTCCTTCTGCCTGCTCTGCTCCCCGCTCTGGCTCTGGTGAATCCTCTCACCCTCCTGTGCTTCTGACTGTACCCGGTGCTTGTATAAACCAAACAAACAAATAAATAAAGCATGCCTCTATAAAAAAAATAAAATTAAAAAAAAAAAAGATGAACTCAGAAAGACACGCCCTAACACATTAATTAAATGTGCTAATGCAAACTATAGAGTCCTGAAAGCAGCACAAGAGATGTAAAATGATCACATACAAAGGATCGTCAATAAAATTATCAGTAGATGTTTCATTAGGTACCCTAGAAGCAAGAAGGCAGTAGGCTGCCATAGTCATAATGCTAAAAGAAAGAACTTGTCAACTAGTAATTTTGTATCTGGGGAAACTGTCCTTTAAGAGTGTGGTTCGAGAAGTTAAGACATTCCCTTGTAGAGAGAGGAGTCACCTCAGATCAGTAGCTCGCTATCAAAGCATGAATTCTCCAATCTCTAGCTCCTTGCCCTCTTACGTGCTCCCCAAGGTTGAGGAGGTTAAGAGTCAAGAATTGATTTTGGGCCACCTCTAATTTTGTATCGTGGCCTAGCTTGTGTTATCTTTTGTTTTAGTGTTCAACCAAACCTTCCTTTTTAGTAACCTGATGATGTCTCTTTAAAATAAAAAAAGTGAAATATTTGAATTTTATTTAGAGTAATGTAAATTTAAAATATCCAATTGCAATCCTTATTCTTTTAAAAATATTTTGTCATTTAAAAAATATGATTCTCAGGGCCTCCCTGGTGGCACAGGGGGTTAAGACACAACTTATGAAGCTATCCGCAGCCACTGCAGCATGAGTTTGATCCCCGGCCGGCCAGGGAGCAACCCACATGGCGCAGCAGACCTCTCCTGTCTTGCCCGCTGCTCCCCTCAGCAGTGTATTTCATTCAATCCACCTGTACCCCAGCTCTCGTATGCATAAATACGAGAATAAATAAATCTTTAAAAAAATAAATAAATCTTTAAATAAATAAATAAATCTTTAAAAAAAAAAAAAAAAGAATTGCCTCTAAGAAAAGCAGCAGGGGGGCCTTCCTGGTGGTGCAAGGGGTTAAGACACAGCCTATGGGGCTATCCGCGGCCTCAGCAGCACGAGTTGGATCCCCGGCCAGGGAGCTGCCCACATGGCACAGCAGACCTCTCCTGACTCGCCCGCTGCTCCCCTCAGCAGTGTGTTTCAGTCAGTCTGCCTGTTCTGTTCCCCACTCTGTCTCTGATGAATCCTCTCGCCCCCCCACACTTCTGGCCTGTACTTCAGCTCTTGTATGCATAAATAAATCTTTAAAAAAATAAAAAATATGATTCTCTTGGAAAGTAGTATGGAGGTGTCTCAAAACATTAAACAAGGATCAGTCAGCCATTCGACCCCATAATTCCACTCCCACACATTATTCAAAAAATTTAGAAAACACTAATTCAAGAGGAAACTTGAAGTCTCATGTTTATTGCAGCACTATTTACTATAGCTGAACTATGGAAACAACCTAAGTGCCCCAGAACAGAGAGTAGATCAAGAAGATGTGGTATATATACATAGTGAAATACTACTCAATGATCAAAAAAGATAAACTCATGGATGGAGCTTGAAAGGATAATGCAAAGTGAAATAAGTCAGAAGAAGAAAGATAAATACCTGATGGTGTCACTAGCAAACAGAATATAAAGTAACTAAGTTAATAGATAAAGACAAGCTGAAAAACTAACCCTTGATAACGGACTACAGAACTGAAAGACCAGAAGGCAGGGGGTTGAAAGGGGGTGTGGGTAGGAAAAGAGCAGAGAGGGAAGGAAGCATAATGGTCTGTGGTGGTGGAATATGGGTGAGTTGGTGGAGGGTGCATTATGGTGGTAATACTTGATGGGGGTACTCCCATATTATCTCAGTTAAAAATAAATGTTATTTACATACAAAGTATGGTTTTTGAACGAAAATGTTAAAGAAAAGATGGCTCTTCTATAAGTGACACAATGTACATATATTTTGTATTATTTAGGTACTTTGGAAAAACGCCTTTCTTGTATTAACTATGGGCACACAGCAAAGAATGGCACAATCAAGTTGTTTCTTTTCTTAGAGAACTTGGTAAGATCCACTAATAGCGTCTGTAGCAAACCTCCACTTTCCTTTTCAGTCCATGAATTAAAACAGGAACACTGCACTCTTTTTAAATACCTGCTACTCTGTTCAGACTTGGGAGGTGAGATTCTACAGAAATAATAATCCTATCTGTCCTTTCTACTTCATTCCACTTGGATCAGGTAAAAACTTTTATTCAACCTTGGAATACCTTGGGTGTTTTTGTTTTGTTTTGCTGCCTTTTTGTTTTTAAGATGGCGTGTTTTTTGCTTTTTATAAGAGTAGCTATAGCAATCCTCATTTTTTATGGATCTGATTTGTCCTTTTGAAGTTGACAGATGTGGCCTGTTAGAGAAGGAAAATTACCTCACATGACCTTGAGAAAAACTCGTTCCCTTTATGTAACAAGTACCACATTGTCGTTGTCATCTTGGCAAAAGATGACATTATTCCTTTGATTCAAATAATGGCAGATTAAAAAAACACAGAACAAAATAAAATAAAATGTACTGACATAGCTACCCAGCAAATGCTAACAAAAGCATACGTTACTAAAAAATAGACATGTTCCCTAAAAAATCCATGATAAATAGAATAAAACTAGAGAGAAATAGCCTATGCAGTCAAATAACATCTATCCCAAAGTCTGCTTTGACTTAATTACCAGTTTCTTGATGTGACCGATGATAATTAGGTTCTTACTAACAACTGTTGCAAAGTGCATTTCCTTTGAATAAGAAATGCCTTTATGATTTGTGATTATATATTATGTGAAAAGAATACACTTTAGAAGGAGAGAAACCTACAGAACTGAAGTCATGTTTTGGTCTTGCCATGAATGGAGCAGGTGCCTTGGAGCAGGTGATCTGACTCTCTGCCCTTAATTTTGTACTCTTTTTTTAAGATTTATTTTTGCTAGCCTGTACCCCAGTTCTCATAACCCTAACCCTAAAAAAAAGATTTATTTATGCATACGAGAACTGGGGTGAGGGGGGTGAGAGGAGTCACCAGAGACAGAGTGGGGAACAGAACAGGCAGACTGACCAAAGTACACTGCTGAGGGGAGCAGCGGGTGAGACTGGAGAGGTCTGCGGTGCCATGTGGGTTTCTCCCTGGCCTGCTGGGGATGGAACTCGAGTAGTAGAGGCTGCAGACAGCTTCACCGTGTGGTGCTTAACCCCTTGCGCCACCAGGGAGGCCCCAGTTTTGTACTCTTACATGGGAAATTGTAACCTGTTTTTTGATAGTTGTGATATAACAGTTGTATAAATGGTATTAGAAATAATAGCTAAGCTTCATAAAGTACTCATGTGTAAGAGGCATTTTTTAAAATGTTTTTTTATGTTTAATATGACATTTAATCTATAAGCACTGCAGGAGAGTACTCAACTATTCTCTTAGATTCAGTGGCTGGAGCCTGTAAAATAAACTGAAAGATTAAACGGACTTTAAGTGAGCAAAAACGGAAAGATTAAAAAGAGAACAGTTTATTTACCTTTGCCATTCTCACAGCCATGAAAGAACACAATGATGAGCAACACAAAGGGGTGGTTAGAATTTGGGGCTCTTTTATATACCATCTTAACAAAGGACAATAAGTTGTGGGGGAGTGATAAGATAATGAAAGGGGGCTTGGGTTCTTAGGAATGATAAATTGTTGGGGGAACCGAATGAAGATAAGGGTGATTTTATCAAGCTTTGTTATGCAGACCATTTGGTGCCAACTTTCTGTCTCCAGTGGTAAAAAGAATCTTTTCTCCTCCTGGGACAGGAGAGGTAAGAGGGAACCACTTCACAAAGGGAAATTCATAGCCTGCTGTTAAGTAGTTAAGGAGAGGTAGAGGGTTCTTTTTGCATCTGCTGTTTCCCTGTTGCCTTCAGCTCAAAATAATCCTTATGCTAAAAGTAGCATATTGTGGGGTGGTATTTTTCAATCCCATTCAGTACCATTGTCCTTTTCCTTGATAGCCCTATTAAAAATCACTCTCCCTTCCCAAACACATGTACTCCCAGTCACTCATCTCTAATTTATTCTGGTTATGTATTCTATATTTATTTTACTTCTCTCTCCATCCTCCCATTACCAGTCTATCCATTTGATTTATCTCCCTGCCAATAGTTACTAGAATGTAAGGTCCAGGCCTCCCTGGTGGTGCAGGGGTTAAAGTGTCAAAGCTATCAAGCTATCTCTAGCCACTGCAGCCGGAGTACGATCCCCAGCCAGGGAGCCTGGCGCAGCAGACCTCTCCTGTCTCCTCACTGCTCCCCTCAGCAGTATGTTTCAGTAGATAACACCTGTTCTGCTCCCCACTCTTGTCTCTGGTGACTCCTCTTAAACAGCCCTTCTGCCCCACACCTCTGGCCTGCACCCCATCTCTTGTACGCATATATAAATAAAAATAAATCTTAAAAAGAAAAAGAACGTAAGTTCCATGAAGGCAGGGTTTTTTCATTTTGTTCACTTTTGTTTTCCCAGCACTTTGAACACTGCCTGGCACGTATAAGGGCTCAATAACGTTGTAGAATGCATGTGTTTCCCCACTTCATAGATAGCAAAACTGAAACTCAAATTGTTAGGGGGAAAAGGCTGTCCTAAAGCTAATTCCACACAGGCTTTGTGGACTCCACCCCCACCCCAGGCCAAAGCCAAAGACACTGGGGACTCCACATCCCATCCCCACCCAAGGGAAGGTGGCTGCGACCTGAGGGTGGGGTTCAGCAGCCAGGTGGGTATAAAACCAGACACGTGGGCTTTGGGGGGTCCCCCATTTTGGCTCTCCGCCAGCTCTCAGAGTGCCTTTGGGTTTCCAGGTCGGCAGATCGGGTAGGACGCATTAAAGACTTTATTTCCCTATTTTCTCTCTGAGTTGTACATTTTCCTTATTTCCTTTTCCCTTGTAAATAAACCTTTTATTAACCTTTTGTGTGTGCCTGCAGTGGAGTATTCATAAGTCCCTGTTAAGCGCGTGGGTGAAGACCCACAGCCAGGAACCCGTTCAATATCGGGGCTGTCCTATAACAAAATGACTTGCCCAAAATGATCTTAACTACTAGGAGAACTCAATGAGATAAAGCCTTAATTTATATCTCATGTTGGCTTTTGGTAAAATCCACCCTTTGTGATGGCTACATTTTAATATACCTTCTCAAAACTTGGAAACAACCAATAAAAATACAGCAAAATGATTTTTGCTTTATATATTTCTTTCTTTTGGAATTTGGACAGAAAGGAATGATTTTAATTAAATAGCAATTTCTATTTGCGATAGCATGTAACTTTTTTTTTTTTTTAATTTTCTAGAGGCATGTCTTATTTATTTATTTATTATTTGTTTGTTTGTTTGGTTTATACATGCACTGGGTACAGTCAGAAGCGCGGGAGGGCGAGAGAACTCACCAGAGCCAGAGCAGGGAGCAGAGCAGGCAGAAGGACCGAAGGACACTGCTGAGGGGAGCAGCGGGCGGCAGGAGAGGTCTGCTCGCCATGCGGGACCCTCCTCCGGTGGCCGGGGAGCAGCCGGGGATCGAACCGGCTGCAGAGGCTGCAGGCAGCTTCGCAACCCAGCGCTCAACCGCTGCGCCACCGGGGAGGCCCTAGCATGTAACTTTGATTCTAAGTTTATTAAATGTCAAAACCTTATGACCATTTCTATGACAGAAGAGATTATGAGGATGAATTGAAACCTGTTATGACTCTAGCAGAATAAGTCACTGAGTACTGAAAGTATGCTTTCAGAACAGACATTTTTTCCTAGTTAGAGAAGGAAGTCACTAACAGTGGTCAGCAATATCTTCTCTCCATAGATTTCTCCTCACTTTTAAATTAATGTAATATACTTCTCTCCATAAAACTGTCATTACTTGTTTCTTTACTCTTTCCTATAGGTTATCCAGTGTTATTTTCAATCTGACAATACCCTTACTTCAGAGGAATTTCTAAGCACGTTTGCATCAGGAGGGATTTCTCCCAGCTTGGAAATCATAAATAGCACATACACTGGCATCTTCCACTTCAATTTAACTTTGGTAAATACGTTTTATTTTATTCTGTGATATGTTATTAACAAGAAGCATAGACTCTTTTATAGAATGTGGTTTTTTTTTTTAAGCTATCTAGTTCAGTAATATTACCTTTTATGTTTTAAGGCCAACATACAAAACATATATATTATATCTTTTGCTTAAAACAACCACATATGTTTTAAAGAACTTAAGAGAAGAAAAACTAAATTTTTCACTGCTTACTTATTGCTCTGTTTCCACTGCTTTTCACTTTTTTCTTAGCTGTGTGTTGCCATCTGGTGTCATATCCCATCAGCCTGAAGTTCTTTTAGCATTTTCACAGTGCAGGGTACTGGGAATGAATCCTCTGGGAGTTTCTTCCACTTGAAAATGTCTTTATTTCACCTCTACTTGGGGTGGAGGGATAACTTTATTAAGGTATGATTAACACACCATACGATTTGCCTATCTAAAGTAGACAAATCCTTTCCGTATATTCCAAGAGTGTGCAACCATCATGACTATCAAATTTTAGAACATTTTTATCACACCCCCCCAAGATACTGTTACTTTGCAATAAGTTTTGAAATTGAGAAGCATGAATCCTCCAGCTTTGTTCTTTTTCAAGATTGTTGGTCTTCATCTGAATTTCATTAATTTATTAATTTTAGGATAAATTTGTCAATTTTATGAAGTCATCTGGGATTGTGTTCAATCTGTAAATCAGTTTGGGTAGTATTACCATTTTAATAATGTCTTCCAATCCATGAATATGGGATGTCTTTCCATTTATTTAGATTTTTAAAAATTTCTTTTAGTAATGTTTTGTACATTTCAGAGGATAAATTTTGTACTTCTTTTGCTGAATTTATTTTAATATGTTATTCTTTTTGATGCTATTGTAAAAGGAGTGGCCTTCTTAATCTAATTTCTATGCTGTTCATTGTAAGAACAATTGAAATACAATTAGTTTTTGTATATTGATCTTGTATCCTACAGCCTCTATGAACCCGTTTATGAGTTCTAGTGGGTTTTTAGTGGTCACTTTAATTTTTGAATGAAAATTGGTCAGATATAAATTTTGGACTGACTTAATTTTGTTTTAGCATTTTGAACATGTAATCCCTCATTTTTAATGTCATCTGACACCATTGCTTCTGAATGAGAAGTTAGCTGTTAATTTTGTTGTCTCTTGTATGTAATGTGTCATTTTTCCCTAATGATTTTAAGATTTTTCTCTTTCTCTGAACCTGATTGAGTTACTCTGGGCTTCTTGGATTGTAAATTTACCAAATTTGGAAAGTCTTCAGCCATTATTTCGCAGAAAAAAATTTGTTCTGCCCCTTTCTTTATCTCTTTCCTTGCCTGGGTCTCCAGTTACACACATTTTGGAACATGAGATAATGTCCCACAATTCTCTAAGTCTCTTTAATTCTCTTTAATAATTTCTCCCTTTTTACAGATTGAATAATTTCAATAGCAATATCTCTAAGTTCACTTTTCTTTCTTTTGCCATCTTCAATTCACTATTGAACTCATCTAGTAAATATTTTATTTCAGCTACTATACTTTTAAATCTCATTTCTATTTGACTTTATTTTTATATTTTTCATTTCTATGGTGGGCTTTCCTCTTCATTCCTTTCCCAGGACAGTTTCCTTAAAGTGACAAACATATTTGTATAGTTGCGTTGAAGTCTTTGTCTGCTATTAGGACCTACTCTGAGTCAGTTTATTGACTACCTTTTCTCTCCCCACCACCCTGAATATCAATTACATGGTCCTCTTTTTACTCATGTCTTGTTATTTTGAGTGACAACTGGACATTGGTCATAATAAATTGCATCAACTTTGGATTCTTCTTTGTTCTTATGAGAATTTATTGTTTTTGTTGTTGGTAGATTAAAAGATTATTACTTGTATTGGTGCAAACAACAAACTGTCTTATTGGTTCAGCACCTGATATTTCTACTCAGTTTTTTAGCTTTTACTCCTGATATTTTTTTTTTACATGTAAGGGGTCTCCTCTTATACATGTGTTGCCCAAGAATCTGGAAAGAATTTTTTTTTTAAGATTTATTTATTTATTTAAACAAGAGCCGGGGTACAGAACAGATATGTGGAAGGGTGAGAGGATTCACCAGAGACAGAGTGGGAAACAGAACAGGCAGACTGACGAAATACACTGCTGAGGGGAGCAGTGGGCGAGACAAGAGAGGTCTGTGTGCCATGTGGGACCCTCGCAGCCGGCCAGGGTCAAACTGGCACTGCAGAGGCTACTGACAGCTTCACAGCGCTGCGCTCAACCGCCCACGCCACCAGGGGAGGCCCTGGAAAGAATTTCTTTATTTCCTTAGTTTGCCATTCTTGCAGTTCCCTTGCTCCTGGGATTTTTCTCTTAAATTCACAAATTGTCTATCAACTTCAAACTCTGTCCTCTGATACATGAAGTCAATAATGCCTCAGGTTTGGCTGGATGAATGGTATTCCACTTTGTAGCTGTATTATTGTATACATAACTGATGAATATTTTAATCTTTTTGATTTTCCACTTTTATAAATAATCATGAAAATATATCCTTTAATACTTCATTTCACACATATGTGAAAATATTGTAAGTAAAACTCCTAAGAGTGAGATCTCTTGGTAAAGAGTATATGCATTAGGGCCTCCCCGGTGGCGCAGTGGTTGAGCGCTGGGCTGAGAAGCTGCCCGCGGCCTCTGTGGCGCCGGTTCGATCCCCGGCTGCTCCCCAGCCACCGGATGAGGGTCCCACATGGTGCGCAGACCTCTCCTGCCACCCGCTGCTCCCCTCAGCAGTGGACTTCGGTCCTTCTGCCTGCTCTGCTCCCCGCTCTGGCTCTGGTGAATTCTCTCACCCTCCTGCGCTTCTGACTTGTATTAACAAACAAACAAACAAATAAATAAATAAAAATTCATGCCTCTTTAAAAAAAAAAAGAGTATATGCATCGGATATTTTAATTTATATAATTTTTAAAAGATAAGGTGGATGTCAAAGTAAGTGTTGCTATTAATATTGTAAAACACTGACTTGTGATGTCTTCTTTATTCAAGTTTAGTGATCAGGCTTACTGGCTGATTGAAATTCCCAGAGAAAACATTACTAAAAATACAGGTAAGAGTGACCTGCATTAATTCTTTTATTCATGAACCTGGATTGCCAAAATTTAACATAAGCAGCATTTATATAATTGAAAGTTATTTGTTATCCCATGTAAATATCTTCTGTTATTTGGGACATACTTACTAAAATGTGATTCATGTGAAATTATGTACACCATCTTTAATTCATTTCATCTGGGTGTTGTGGTTTTCAGTGGAGACCTTACATATTTTTTATTATGCCTAAATATTTCATGATTTTGGTGTTACTGTATGCAGTTATTTTTTAATACTTTAATTTTCTGTTCATTGTTCATTTGTGGAAGTATGATTGATTTTTGCAGATTGACTCTTTACTTGCAGCCTTGTCAAATTCACTTATTGGAATGGTAAGAGAGGAAATCTCTGCCTTATTTTCAGTTGTAGGGGGAAAACATTCAGTCTTTCATCATTAGTATGATATTATTTATATGGTATTTTGTAGATGCTCTTTATAAGATTAAGGAAGTTCCCTTGTATACCTAGTCTGCTGAGTTTTTATCTTGAATTGGTGTTGTTCTTTCTGCAACTATTGAGATGATTATAAGAATTTTCTTTTGGGGACCTCCCTGGTGGCACAAAGGTTAAGCACCACACTATGAGGTGGTCCAAAGCCTCTGCAGAATGAGTTCGATCCCGGCCCATCAGGGAGCAACCCACCTGGAGCAGCAGACCTCTCCAGTCTTGCCCGCTGCTCCCCTCAGCAGTGTATTTCAGTCTGCTTGTTCTGTTCCTTACTCTGTCTCTGGTGAATCCTCTAACCCCCCACATCTCTTGCCTGTGCCCCAGTTCTTGTATGCATGAATAAATAAATCTTTAAAAAAAATTGGGGGGCCTCCCTGGTGGAGCCAGCGGTTGGGTGCAGAGGCTGTTCGCAGCCAATGCAGCATGGGTTCAATCCTGGCCGACAGGCGAGAATCCCACATGGTGAAGCAGACCTCTCCTTTTTTGCCCACTGCTCCCCTCAGCAGTGTATTTCAGTCAGTCTGCTGGTTCTGTTCCCCGCTCTGTCGCCAGTGAATCTTCTTACCCTCCCGTGCATCTGGCCTGTACCCCGATTTTTGTATAAAAATAAATCTTTAAAAAAATTAATTTAAAAAAAGAATTTTCTTTTTTAGGTCATCAATATATTTCATTGATTATTTTTTTTTTCCAATTCTGAGCCTGCTTCGCTCTCCCTTATGATGTATTATCCTTTTAAATATTGCTGGATTCATTTTACTAATAGGCTCTTGAGGTTTTCAATCTGGAGTTTTATCTTCTTGTAACATCTTTTTCTCCTTTTACTATCTTGAAATGCTATCATCAAAAAATGAGTTGTATGGCCTTAACAATGATGCCATCCTCCTATTCTGAGAGCTTCTGATGAACATGGTGGGGGGCAAAGGGTGGTAATGAATGTTAAGTTCAAAAAGAAGGACACACAGGGCTTTGGGGAGGAATGGAGGGACTAGAGCCCAGGTGATAGCATCCAGGAGTTCTTACCGACCCTCAAATATGATAGGCTCTTCATCTTTGTGATGCTTCTTGTTTCTTTAGCTCCAATTAAGGAGCCAGGAACACACATGCCCAACACACCTATCTCCATTCTTATGACTTCAAGAATGTTTTCAACTGCAGAATCAGCTTTTGATTGATGCGTGCTGCAAGGGGCCTTGCTGCCCCAGCCAGATAAGACACTGGCAAGCAGCTAAGAAAAGGGCCTCACGGGCCTCCCCAGTGGCGCAGCGGTTGAGCGCTGGGTTTCGAAGCTGCCCGCGGCCTCTGCAGCGCCGGTTCGATCCCCGGCTGCTCCCCAGCCACCAGAGGAGGGTCCCACATGGCGCGCAGACCTCTCCTGCCGCCCGCTGCTCCCCTCAGCAGTGTACTTCAGTCCTTCTGCCTGCTCTGCAACCCTCTCTGGCTCTGGTGAATTCTCTCACCCTCCCGCACTTCTGACTGTACCCAGTGCTTGTATAAATAATAAATAAATCTTTAAAAAAAAAAAAAAAAGAAAAGGGCCTCACACCGTGGGGCCATGGGGCCGAAGACTTTCAAAGAGCCTCATGCCTTGGGGCTGAAGAAAAAGGGCCTCACACTGTGGTGCTGAAGATTCCTTGTGCCTCACACGGTGGGGCTGAAGAATAAGCATCCCTTTGTTTTTTGTTCGTGGTCATAACAAAAATCTTCTTGGAAAATACATTGGGCAATAAATTATACTCATAAGAATATTGTAAGTACATGGCACTGAGAATTACCTACTTAAAAATTAAACACTGAACAGTTTGGTCCACTTGACAACGGGAAATAATTATTGTACGAGAGCATGCCTGATAAGCAACGCAGAACTGGCCACAAATTTCCTTTTATGGAAGTTCCTTAAAGAAGCCTTTTAATGATTCAGAAAGTTGATTATGCTAGGAGTTTCTAGGTAGAAAAAGTTCTGATAACTGGTAACCAGGTAGCAACTGGTCTCTAGCTGCAGGCCATATAGGTAGAGGAGTCTCCTGATAGGGTAGCCTTGGCGGATAGGGAGGTACCGTGGACTATTAGCTGTCTTAGGTAATTGTTTAGGCTGAAATAATGAGTAGAAGATTTTATTATCTATTAACTTTAAAGGTCACCTCTTTTCTGAAAGCACGTAGGTGCCAAAAGTCTATGGGAAAGGAATGTACTGATTGTTTCTGTTTTGCTACTATGCATACGATGATGTCATCCCACCGCTTGCCTTAATATATAACTAAAGCCCCGCTGAGACCCACCGCAGGAGATCCTTGCACCAGATAGAGTGTGTGTGTGTCTGCCTCATTCCCCTTCCCCTCAGCCCTCAGTTTCGCCGATGCCGTCTCATCCTTTCAGGAACCCCTGACATGACATTTTGCCGGAGCTGGCCTTTGGCAGATGCCTTTGGAAACAATTTTGTTAGGTTTATAATCGTGTATGGATATCCTATATTTTTTTAAAGATATATTTATTCATACAAGCACTGGGTACAGTCAGAAGCGTGGGAGGGTGAGAGGATTCACCAGAGCCAGAGCGGGGAGCAGAGCAGGCAGAAGGACCGAAGTCCACTGCTGAGGGGAGCAGTGGGCGGCAGGAGAGGTCTGCGCGCCATGTGGGACCCTCCTCCGGTGGCTGGGGAGCAGCCGGGGATCGAACCAGCACTACAGAGGCTGCGGGCAGCTTCGCAACCCAGCGCTTAACCGCTGCGCCACCGGCCCTATCCTATATTTTTAGTATACTGATTCCTTTATCATATCTATTCCCCTCTTTGTTCCTGATGTTATCTTGATCTAAAATCTCTTATCAGATACTGATATAGCCAATACAGATTTCTTTTGATTAGTGTCTGCATAACATATCTTTTTTCATCCTTCTACATTTCCTAAGACAACTTTTTTTTTAAAGATTTATTTATTTATTTAAACAAGCACTGGGTACAGTCAGAAGCGCGGGAGGGTGAGAGAATTCACCAGAGCCAGAGCAGGGAGCAGAGCAGGCAGAAGGATCGAAGTACACTGCTGAGGGGAGCAGCGGGCACGGCAGGAGAGGTCTGCGCGCCATGTGGGACCCTCACCCAGTGGCTGGGGATTGAACCGGCGTTGCAGAGGCTGCGGGCAGCTTCGCAACCCAGCGCTCAACCACTTATAGCCCTTCGCCCTATATTTTGAAGCATCTCTGCATTCACTGCTGGGATTTCTCCAATCATCACCTTCAAGTGTGGTTTTGTAATAACATGTTGACAGAAAGTCTCTTAGATGACTCACTTGAAGAAGCCTTTAAAAAATGACACCTCAAGTACCTATCCATTCCATGGAATAATTTTAGATAACCTTGGAATTATCTAACATATGGATGGAAATCCCTAACCAAGTCCAATCAAAAGGGAAGCTCTCACAGGCTCTAGGGTAGGTCTATGAGTGATTGAAATAAACTAGAAACATTTTCAGAGTGGGACAGTCTTACCTTCTTTACCCAAAGTAACAAAGAGTTTAATAGCTAGATTGTCCACTTTTCTATAGCTCTTCATGCAGGGCTGTTGTTCTCAGGAGTTCTTGAACATCTTGTTCATGTGAAATAGATGTAACAATCTATTAAGTACCTGCACAGGGTTGTCTTGGTCTTGGCATTGAACTCTTCAGCCCCCAGCTTCATATATACCAGCTAACAATGTCCACACAGTCTCATGGCTGTTTCATATACATCTGTCACTATGTTAGACACAGAACAGGTGAGATGAATACTTTCTTTGTTTTTAGGATGACCAGGATTAGTGTTGACACCAAACAGAAGCCTTTGCTCATTAAGAAACATGTGAAAAGAGAAGTAATTGATATAAAACCAACCAAGAAAATACTGAATGTTATTGCTGATGAAAGGCTAAAACCTACATTTTCCTTATATTCAAACATCATAAACATCATAGCACCCACATCATTTTTTCTATTTCTGGCTTTAATTGGGACTTGAGCAAAGTCAACCAAGACCTGTGGATCCTCAGAGCTCTTATTTTCATGTTTTATAAGTTCAAGAAAGTTGAATGTATACCATCTTTGACTCAGTCCCAGTGAAGGCCAGTTAGGTTATCCATCAGCTTCTCTCACTGCATCAGGCAGGCACACAGGAAACTCCTTTAGCTGAAGCATATCTGTTATTTTCCCACACCTTTATTTTTCCCAAACTCCAGCAGTGACAGCAAAAATCACAAATAGTGCTTGATCTACTTGGGATTCAGCTGCTTCAGCAGTCACCAGAAGCACCACATCATGCCTGGGGTGGTACACTGAACCACCTAGATGACTGGGTGAGCATGCAGGCCCGTGCAATGAGCTGTTTGGGTCAGGCATGTTCTTCATGCGAGCACCTGAGTTCAGTCTCAGCCTTAGCCTTTGCCCCTGGGGGAAGCCACTGCAGCAGCTCCTCAGCTGAGTTCACCAGCCATGACTTCCTTGGCTCCCACCCATCTTTTTACTTTTAATACATCTATGCTATTATATTTAAGGTGGGCTTTTTATAGATTGCATATGGTTCGGTCTTTTTTTTTAGTCGATAAAGGAGAAAACATAGAGTGCTATTTATTCAATGAACAAATATTTATGAAGGTGCTGTAAAAAACAAGACCTGACTGACTTGGTGAAGAACAAAAGGATACGTTTGAATCAAATAATTGTTATTTTTAGAATGTGTACATCTAATGTAATTGTTGACAGTGTTCAATGGAAACACATCATCAGGTAATTTTCTTTTTTTGCTACACGTCTTAGGTTTTACTTTTATTATCTGTCACCTTCATATTAGTTACTTTTTATGATTCCCTTCATAGTCACCATTGGCTCCTTATTTATAGTTTAATGTTTGCCCTAGGGCTTACGTTATATGTTTTATTTAATTATGGTGCACTCTCAAATAATGTGTTATGCCACTTCACATGAGGTGTTGTAGTTTGCTTTTTACCAAGCTACAACAGCTCTCAGAGAAAAATTATGATCTAAAATGATTATTAGGATTCATTGCTGTGGTAGTTAGATCACGTCATCATTTTTTTCCTTGCTTTACTCTCAAAATGCTTGTAGGATAAACAAGGGAAGCCTTACGCAAGGACATGGAATCCTCTTTGGTAGTGTTCGTACAGTCAAATTTCACCAGCATGACACACAAAAAATAGTTGATTATTTGCTTTTTGAGTTTTTTAATTAATTTATTTATTTTTATGATCATTGTTCATTTTTGTACAATGTATGCTTGTGTGCTTTCTCTTTTCAGGTGTAGTCCCCATAATATTCCCACCACCAATTCCCCCATCACGATAGTCCCTTATGTTCTTCTCTCCTCTTGCTCTTTGTTTTTAAGCAGATGTTGCAGCTGTAGAAGAATGGTTAGTCAGGATTACTTTCCAACATGCAATAAATACGTATGTTACTAAAGGCACACTCTTGGATACGGTTCGAGGTAAATGCTAATTGATCAAGAAGGAAAATGGAATTTGTAGTATTCTTTCAACAAACCTGTTCACCTACTATATGCCATCTCTGTGCTAAGTCCTAGAAGTAAAAAATAAATAAGAGATCTCATAATTGTTGAAGAACTTACAATCTGATGAGACAAAGAATTAAATACTTTGGGTAGTTGTTAATACGGGTCTTCAAAGAGTGCCGTAGGAATATGGACATAGATTTTTTTTCTATTGCCATATTAGAGGGTATAATAACCAATGGCTTCATTGTTTTTTTTGTCTTCTATTAAGACATTATAGGAGGTAGTATTCTTTGCATCACTATCTTGAGTACCACTTGCAAAATTTCTTGTTTAGTCTTAGTTAGGAACATCTGTATGTTTTCAGGAAATACTGGCTGTTTTGAGGTTATTTATATACACTGAGTAATATAACCTACTAGGACTGTTTTTCCCAATTGTCTGATCCAACTTTTGGATCACCTGTACCACTATAGTATAAATATTTTTTTTTAATCCTCAATCCTCACTCTCATTTTAATTTTTATCCTTCTACTCCCATTTTGATGTGGTTCATAGAGGAAATAAAGAAATACTACATTTTATGGAAAGAATCACACAGTAATCACGTCTTGACCCCACCAAACACCAATCACAATCTGATTTCTACATGTGGGCCAGGTATCTGTAGTTTAAAAAAAAAATCTTCCCAATTGTTTCTGACATGCAGAAGATTGAGAACTACTCTAGAGAGGAAGTTTCACATGTGACAAAAGACAGGTACAAATCTACTTAATGTACATTATTTGTAATAATTAAAAAAAACTGGGAGCCTCCCTGGTGGCACAAGGGGTTAAGTCTCAGCACTATGAAGCTATCAGCAGCTTCTGCAGCACAAGTTAGATATCTGGCCAGGGAGCTGACCCACATGGCACAGCAGACCTCCCCTGTCTTGCTGGCTGCTCCCCTCAGCAGTGTACTTCAGTCTATGTGCCTATTCAGTTCCCCACTCTGTCTCTGGTGAAGCCTCTCACCCTCCTGCGAATCTGGCCTGTACTTGGGGTCTTGTATAAATACATACATAAATCTTAAAAAAAAAAAAAAAAGAACCAAGTTAGGAAAAATCAATCAATCAATCAATCAATAAAATGCAACATCTAAGTTAAAGGCGTTTGTAATGGTGCCCCAGATGCAAGCTCAAATCTCCCTGGCCTCTCAGGTCTGGTTGTTAACTGCCTGTACACACATGCTACACTCTGGAAAGTCAACCGCCTTGCCCCAAATTTCATTGAGTTTTGGGGTGACACTGTTGTAAATTATGTCTCTTCTTAGCTGTCGCTGTGCTATCCACTGTGTCAGCACAGATGGAAATTTACCTTCTTATCTTGATTTGCTCAAAGTAAAAATATGTATTACATAGGCTTTGGTTTTGCTACAGATTTTAGTGAAAGTTTGGGGAGATGGGTATTTACACTGTAGAAATGTAAACAGTAAGGTATTATTAGATATCTCTGTTCTTAAAAGTACTTTAAATATTTTTGAAATTCAGACAACTGTATTCAGTCAAATTACCCTGGCTTAGTTTTTGTACTCTTATTTTTCTTTTTTTTCCACAAGAAAGGCTATCCTCCCGTTTTATTATGCTTTAAAATATAAACTTATCCAAATTTAACTCTTTGTATATCCAAGAATAGATTGCAAAGTTGAAAGGCTAACGGTGTCCCATTTCTAGACTGATTTTTCCTGCTGGGCTCACCACAGTTTCTTTATATCTTCCAGAAATCCCTCTAAGTGTCTTGGCCACTCGTGTCAACTCCCGGTTCTCATTGGTGAATGTATTCTAGTGGATTAGTGGATTTATTCTCCTTTTTATAAAGCTACTACTGTGTAAGTGGGTTTAGGGAAGAGAACAAGAAGTAAATACATAGACTCTTGAAACAGAAGTTATTGTCTAAATTATAAATGTGTAAATTCTGTGATCCAGCAATTCCTTTTCTAGCAATAGAGCCTGGGGCCAGTAGTACCCTCCAAAGACGGCCTGTGCAGTATCTCCCAAGCTTCATGCTCTCCTGCAGGGCGACTGTGCAGGCCCCTGTCAAGGGGAATTACACTTCATTCCCTTGACTCTAGAAATTGTGTCAGCAAATTTTTAACTGACGAAAACTAAGGTAATACACCCATTTTTTGAACAATGCTTTACATTGTTGCTTTAAAACCTTTAAAGAAAGCCGTAATGTTCCATTTTTAAGTCTGCTGCTACAATTTAAACACTTAGACTTGATCTCCACAGAGCCTCTTCTTCAGTGGTCTATGGGCCATAGGCTGTCAAGAAGTGAATTAGAGGATATACAGCCACATGTGGTAGACATCATAGTGACAAAATCTCCCTGCGCCAACGATATAGCATTACTTGGCCTCATTTTGAATTCAACCCGTAGTGGTAAGTTCCTGGCTTTACTGAATGTTGGACGTGGTGTTCTGTATTTTATAACAGCGATATTTAACTGGCAGTACAAGTTAAATACACAGACATAATGGAGTCAAAATTTCTCTGAAAAATACCTAAAAATTTGCTCTTTATTACTTCACCTTGAGTGCTTGCAAATGTGATGTATTTTTTCTTTCTCTGCAGCTTTTTGCCCTCTTAATAGTGACTTTAGTGTTTCCCTTAATTTCCTCTACTTCCCTCCCCGCTCCAATGATGCTGCTGATGCTTAGGGGTCATTCAGCATGGTTCTGATCCTGCTGCTATTCCTGCCGTACATGTATAAATAGTATTTTTGCTCTAAGGCATCATATTATTTTCCTTAATATGTATGTGCTTTGCCATGATTATTGTAATATTTAATAGTATCTTTATGCATTTCAGCTATTAACCATATTTTCTTAGGTCATTGAGAACCTCCTAATGAATATTTCAATGACTATTTTAAATAATATCACTAAAATATTATCATGCTAAATAACATTTTAAATAACAGATAAAATATTATTACATTGGTAATATAGATTATAGATGTATCTGTATAAAAACCCAAAAGAATCAATAGAAAAAAACTATCAGAAAAAAATAAGGGAGTGTTTAAAATTGAGGGATAGAATAGCAATTTATCGGGCCTCCCTGGTGGCGGAAGGGGTTAAGCACCGCACTGTGAAGCAGTCCGCAGCCTCTGCAGCACGAGTTCAATCCCTGGCTGGCCGGGGAGCAACCCACATGGTGCGGCAGACCTCTCCTGTCTCACCTGCCGCTCCCCTCAGCAGTGTACTTCTGTCAATCTGCTTGTTCTGTTCCCCACTCTGTCTCTGGCGGATCCTCTCACCCCCTGCATCTTTGGCCTGTACCCCAGCTTCTGTATGCATAAATAAATAAATCTTTAAAAAAAAAAACTTAAAAAAAAAGAATAGCAATTTATAAAAACCACCCAGAAAGTAATAAAGCAACCCACCCCAAAAGGGACCTAGGAATAGACCAAAAACTAGAGTTCCAGGGCCTCACCTGGTGGTGCGGCAGTTGAGTGCTATGCTATGAAGCTGTCCACAGCCTCTGCAGCGCCGGTTTGATCCCGGCCGGCCCACGAGGGTCCCACATGGTGCGGCAGACCTCTCCTGCCTCGCCCACTGCTCCCCGCAGCAGTGTATTTCGTCAGTCTGCCTGTTCTGTTCCCTACTCTGTCTCTGGTGCATCCGCTCACCCTCCCGTGCATCTGGCCTGTACCCCAGTTCTTGCATAAATAAATAAATAAATCTTTAAAAAATATAAAGTTACAAGGCCTGTGTAGAAGTTATAAAAACTGGAAAGATGGTATTTTTTTCCCAAATTTTGTCTATTAGTTCAATAAACCCACACACACACACAAATCATAGCAATATTTGGGGAGGTGTTTGGGGAGTTGACAGACCAATTCAAAAATTCATATGGGAGAGTGAAGTAACATGAATTAACAAGCATAATTTCAAAGAACAAAAGCTTTCCCTACCATGACTTTTTATAAAGTAATAGATTATAACTGAGGTCCCTGTGTAGAGAGAGACAAATAGCCCTGCCCCCCATTTTTTTTAAATTCCTAAAAACTTAGCATCTTTCACTGTCTCTAGCTTTGAGTGCCTACTTGTGCTGAATTAGTTTACTCAGAATTATGTCTCTTTCCCCTGTCAACCAGAAGGATACTCAGCTTAGTTCCGAGGATGCCAGGTTTGATCTCCTGGCTATCCAAACACCAAACTTGCCTTACTTCCAGGATCCACAGGACAGGACCTATTTTCACCTCCTCAAGCTCAATCAGAGAAGGAGGGATGGTCTCAGCTCCTCGGGATCTTACCCACTAACTGCCTCTACCTCTTGGGAAAAGAAACTGCTTCAGCAACCAATGCTTTATCGGAAACCGCCTTTTCCCCAAATGGCCACACGGTACTGAGGCAAAAGAGAAGTTCCCACGGGATCAAGCTGCCACCACCTACACTAGCACCTCCTCTGTGGGCCCTTGCTCGCCCCCCTCTGACCTCACAGCTCATGGAGTTAATGGTGGGAACCTGTTCCGCTTTCCTTCTCTGTGACACTCTTAAGACACATCCATCAGACTCTCCCAGTTTTATCAGTCACCACCAGAAACCTTAGACTCCCAGGTTATGACCCTACATCACAAACTCTTCTGTGCTTCCTTTAATTTGACCCAAATTTCTGGCCCCTCCATCCACCCCAATCCTTTCTTTGGAATTCACAGCCTGTCATCAGCATCCCCCCACCCCATACATTCTACCACTGATCTTTTCTCTGAATGGTCCCTAAACGTCCTGCCATGAAGCGTCACCTGGCCATTCCCAGTAACAGCCTTTGCCCTGTAGCCTTCCCCCGCAGCACGTGTCAGAGCTCCCGTGCGGGGTGTCCTTGTGCGCCTTGGCATTGCTTCTTAATAATTACTCCTGTCTTCTCCTTCAGAACACCAGTTCCTTTCAACACCTCTTAATTCTTCTTGAAGTCTTGCTTGCCAGCCTATGGGCCCCACCATGATGCATGCACACTCACTCACTGCTGAGTGTGGCCTTCCTCTGCCCTTGTTTTTGCCCCTGCTTTCAGAGACTTCACCACCCGTGTGGAAGGACTCGGTTTCAAGGCCTCAGCTCCATCTTCTGTGGCCATATTTTTCACCTGGCTGGATCCAATGATGTCACTCACTCTCCAAACTCCTCTACGAGCATCTCGTGCTCTGTTCACTCCATCCTGTCCTTTCACCCTGCTCTAGTGCCCACGCGCCAACCTCTCTTTGATTTCACTGAGACGTCAATGTATTGTCCCTTCTCCTTTTTCTCTTCCCCACATTCTTATCTTCACCTTTTCTCACCATAATTTGCACAGCCCATCCTCATAAATACTTCTTTCACTTCCTTGCCCTTTTCTATCTTCCTTTCTTTCACAACCCCCACTCTAGTTAAATCCACCCCTACTTCTGAGCGGGAGGGGCATACAATGGCTAGAAATTTTTTGCTAAGAAAAACTTGCACTAATCTCATTTTAAAATTCCAGTGGACTCACTGTAACTTCGTGATCACACATCTCAAGTGGGCACTCCCAGAAATCCTCTCTTTCTCCTGGTATGTTTATTTTCCCACCCTGCAAAATGACCTTATCACACCCCTTCCCACTCCTCAAATACTCTACATCACCTTTCTTCCCTTTGCATTCTCCGCTGTGCCTCTATTTAATACTTAACAAAGAAAATCAGGGTTGGTCACAAGGAGCTCCTTCATCGCTGGGCCTGTGCGCCTGCTTTGCCTTTTTGCCTATTTCCTTATGAGGAGTGTGTCTGCTGCTGCTTCACAGGTCACTTCACATGTCTTTGTTCTGGGGCCTGTTCCCTCCCGTCATCTGGAGACCCTTGCTGCTGCATCTGCCCTGCAATTCGCCCTTTCTTTTTTTTTTTTTTTAAGAGTTATTTATTTATGCATACAAGAACAGGATAGAGGTGTGGGGGGTGAGAGGACTCACCAGAGACAGAGTGGGGAGCAGAACAGGCAGACCAGCTGAAATACACTGCTGAGGGGAGCAGCGGGCAAGACCAGAGAGGTCTGCTGTGCCCTGTGGGTAGCTCCCTGGTTGGGGATTGAACTCGTGCTGCAGTGGCTGCAGGCAGCTTCATAGGTTGCATCTTAACCCCTTGAGCCACCAGCTCCCCCCAACCCCCCACCCTCCCTCCCCCCCCACTCTCCCACCCCCCCAGCCCCCCCTCCCGCATTTGCCCTTTTATCTCCTGCACTAGCTCCTGTTCTCTTCTTCTGGGTCAGATCCATTAACATAGAACAATCCTAATAGCTCCCCTCTTAAACACCTTAGCACCTTAAACAAAACCTTCATGCAACTCAGTTTAATTCCATTCCCCATTATTCTGTTTCCTTCCAAGCTAAATTTATAGAGGGAATTTATTATTACAGTGCTACCCTTTCCACCTTCCATTTTATTTTCCTTCCACTATAAATAAGACTCTTGTTCCCAGCACGCCTGTGACACAGTTCTTCCACGAGCATCTGTGGTCTCTGTATTGCCAGTTCCCACAGCCGGTTCCTGTCTTCATCCCGCTTTCCCTCGCAGCAGCCCTGGACACCGTTGACCACTCCTCAAAACTCGTTCCTCTCTTGACATGCTTTGCTTTGCTCTTATCCCAGGGGCTACTCCTCCTTACTTTTCTAGGCCATCTTCTTTTTTGGTGTGACCCTAAAATGTTGATGAACCCATGATTTTTCCCTTGACTTTCCTTCTTTATGTAACCACATCTCTCTCTCTCTCTCTCTCTCTCTCTCTCTCTCAACATGTTTTTGTTCCAGTTTTATTTCACTTTACAAATTTTATTGATTGGCCAATCATTTACCTAACCATAAGTTGGATACAACTTCAAACCTCCATATGTGCACCTGCTTCCCTCACCCTCCACCGAAGTTCTCTCTGCTATACACTCCTCTTTCCCACCATCATCCTTTCTGGTAACCAGAAAGGATTTTCACAGTCTAAGAATCATCGTTGTTGTGTTTTGCGTTTGTTTGCTTTGGTTATTTTACATTCCACAAATGTCTCTCTGGGAAACACAATTCAGCCTCAGGGCAGCACTGCCCTCTTCAGGCTGATGATATCCAAATCTGTATTTCTGGAGCTGAGGACTCCTTTGAAACTAAGTTCCTGTATTCGGTTGTCAATTTTAACTTTCCCTTTGATGTTTACTGAGCATCTCATGTGTAACAAGGGAAATCTAGAATTTTTGATTCATCGTCCTCTAAAATCTATACCTCTCTTCCCTATTAATATCTAATACTCCAAGCTAAAATCTAGGACACAAGTTCTTTACCAGAGGTAATTCTGGTTTACAACCATGTGTAGGTTTCAGGTGTTTCTCACCTTGACAATTGTATAGGTTATACCATGCCCACCACCTACTGTACAGTCCACCCTGCCACCAAACATTCAGCCACCTCTACCTGTCCTGCCCTCTATTCCTCTCTAGTAACCACCATTTTGTTGCCAGAGTCTATGGATTTTTGTTTCTTCATTGCTTTGTTTCTTTAAATTCTTTCTCCTTCAGACTTACTTAGCACAATCCCCTCAAGGTGTTGATACAATGGCAAGATTTCATCTTTTTTTTTTTAAATATAATTGAGTAGTATTGCAATGTGTGTGTATACATATATATATACCACATCATTTTTTAAAAATCTAATCATCCATCATTATCAGACATTTAGGCTAGTTCCGTGTCTTGACTATTGTGAACAGTGCTATGAATGACCACAGAAGTGCATTTATCTTTTTAACTTACTGTTTTCATATTTTGCTAATAAATACCCAGAAGTAGAATTGCTGGCTCATATGGTAGTTGTCATTTTAATTTTTTGAGGCGCTGCCGTACCGTTTTTCCACAGCTGCTGCACCAGTTTACAATCCCCGCCAGCACCACAGCAGGATTCCCTTTTCTCCACATCCTCCCCAGCACTCATTGTGTCCGGACTTTTTCATAGCGGCCATTGCTTTTGCTTCAATTTTAATTTTTACTGAGGTGTCACCATTTTACATCCTGGCTAGTGTTTTGACAGGATGTGATGCACCCCCTAAGGTGCAGTCACTATAGCACCCCCACCACAGAAACACCCCAGTTCTCCACCACAGTCCATTGTGCTCCCCACCCACCCACCTCCAGTGTCCCTCTTCCCTCTCCCCTCCTCCTCTGAAAGCTGTCAATCTATGGTCATCTTTCAAAGGCTGATTTTAAAGTTTGTCTTTGACCCTTTATTTGGTTTCTCTGTATTCTACATATAAGTGACACCATCCAGTATTTATCTTTCTCCTTCTGGCTTATTTCACTTAGAATCATCCTTTCTAACTCCATCGATATTGCTGCAGTTGGCATGAGTTTATCTTTTTTGATTATTGACTAGTATTCCATTGTGTGTCTCTACCACATCCTCTTGATCTAGTCATCTGTTTTAGGGCACATAACTTGTTTGCGGATATTGTTTGCTGTGAACATAGGAGGCCAGGTTTCTGTTTGAATGAGTGTTTTTGTATTTGGGGGGTAGGTACCTAGGAGTGGAATTGCTGGGTCATCTGGCAGATCCGTTTTTAGTCTTTTGAGAAATCTCTGCACTGCTTTTCATAGGGACTAGACCAGTCTATACTCCTGCGAGCAGCATAAGAGCGTTCCTTTTTCTCCACACCCTTGGGAGCACTTGTGGCTTCTGATCGTTCTCATTCATTGTGGCTTTGATTTGCATTTCCCTGATGATAAGTAATGATGGGCATTTTTGTCATGTGCCTCTTGCCCACCTGTATGTTTTCTTTGGAGAAGAGCCGTCTTTGGAGAACTACTCCTCTGCCCATCTTTTGATTGGGTTGTTTGTTTTGTTGATTGTATCAGCTCTTTTATAACAGTTCCTTGTCATATGTATGGTGTGCAAATATTTTCTCCCATTCTGGAGAGTGTCTCTTTGTTTTAGTCATGGTGTGCGAGAGTGAGCTCGTTTCATTTCTTCCTTCTTAGAGTTTACATTTTCATTTCTTCTTTGGAGTTTTGTAAATTACTGACTTAGATTGTGCTCCTGAAATATGAATATATTCGTGCTTAGGAGGATATTTTCAGGAGGGGCTTGAGCGAGGACTCTTTCTCCACTCTCATGTTCTGTGTGTGAGGCCTGCAAATTAAACTATAACAGAGACAGATTAGCAGGAGAAAAGGCACTCAGTACTCATTTACATCTATGAAATTTACAGAAAAGAAGTGAAAACTCAAAGAAGTGGTTAAACTTGGGGGTCTATAATCCATTTTAACAAGGAAAATAAGTTTATCCCTTTAAGGGACAATGAAATGTTAGGGAAGTGATTAGGAAATATGCAGGAGACTAGTGGAAGATAATTACCCTAGTAAGATCTTTTTATGTAAATATGCCTCCATCTGCTGATAAAAATGTTCTTCTCTTCTTGGGACAAGGGGTGGGGTGAACACCTTTCGCAGGGGGAAGTGTATGCTCTGCTTTTAGAAAGATATGGGAAGGCAAAGAACTCTTCCTGCATCTGTTGATTCTCAATGGCCTCCAGCTCAAAACAGTCTTATGCCAAAGTGACGTATTTTGGGGTGGAATATCCAGATCCCCTTCAGTATAAAACAAAATCTTTTAAGACTTAAGTCAAATGATTGACTAAGGTCTTGTGGTATGTCCTGAAGTTACTTCATTTTTCCTATGCTTAAGTGTGTGAGATTCCAGCTAAGAGGTGAGGAGCTGAGGCTGGAGTAGGGAACGGGTGGTGAGTGGAGAAATCAGGCGCTGGCCCTGGAGATCTGGCACCATAAAGTTGAGTTACTAACTTTACACAATTGTCCAGTCTTTCTTTTCCTTTTCTCACACATTAGGTGTCTACGTAGGCTTCACCAGTTCTGCATTTTGGGTTTATGCTGAAACCTTCTGGTATGACCTGTCAGAGAATTCCTTTACAGAATCTGGAGAAGGTAATTCCTCTAACACTGCTTTCACACTCAGCCTTTCATGTTACCAGTGATTGACCAATATTTGTAAAATGTCTCTGTTCTGCTGTTGAACTCACTTTTCCCCTGCTTTGTAATGCAATGTATGATTTCTTCCTTTAGAATATGGAACGCTCTCAGTGGTGGATATGGTTTTAACAAATCATTTTTTAGTTATCCTCACCTCTTTGGGTCTTTTTGTAAGTGAAGATCTTCGTTACCCAAAAAACTTAACTTTACGGGTATGTGAATTTCCTTGTAAACTTACATACGTTCTGTGATATAAAGTAGAAATATTGGATACTTTAGATATATAGTATAATTAGAATTAAAATACCCCTTCCTTTTAAAATATGTAACAGCATAATAGAGCCTTATAGTATATAATGTATCATTTGGAAATGGTGCTGGTTTTATTGCTGTACACATTTATAGTAAGTTTTAAATATGTACATGTAGAAAATTCTTTACATATCTGGTTAGCTCCCTAATGCTATCTATGGTTATATGTGCTCCCAAAATAGTCTAGGTAATGAATAAAGCTCAATAGAGCCTTACAAAGTAACAAATTAAAAATAAGTTTTGGGATTGAGTAAAGGAGAATATACATTCTGGTGAGGATATGCAATATGCATGCCATGAAATTTTAAAACATGCTAATAAATACCTCTCCGAAATTACCGCAGCACAATTAGAGTAGTAATGGACTTAGGAAACAGTAGGGGAAAAAAGAGAAGGAACAATTTATTGGTTGAGAAGCAGGTATTTCTTATCCCGCAGTCCCCTGATCCAGTTTTGCTTTTCTTGGTTTCAGTTACCTGTGGTCCAAAAACATATACAAGAAGATATTTCATGGCAGGGGAGGGGAAACTCACATAGGTTTTATTATAGTATATTGTTATAACTGTTCTACTTTGTTATGAATTGTTGTTAGTATCTTGTTCTTAATTTATAATTTAAACTTTGCCATAGGAGTATATGTATAGGGAAAATAATGTATGTCGGGTTTGGTACTCTTCATGGCTTCGGGCACCTGCTGGGGGTCTTGGAATGGATCCCCCATGGATAGGGGGCATCGGCTATACATGGTTATTATCTTTCTTCCAGTGTAGGAATAATCACAGCTTTCCCTCACCATCTCTGAAAAGGTACCCTTTGTGGCTCAGATAACTAGTAGATCTGGAGCTTCTGTGTTTATCATGAAACTGTTTAACTGCATAGTTAACTACCCACTGCAACTTAAGTTCAAAGCCCTGAGAATGAGGCATGGGTGTACATGAAGAGGACCTGATCCAGAGTCCGCCTGGGGTTGGGCAGAAAAAAGAGGCCCATGCAGACAATAACAGACCCAGGGTGTGCTTTCATAAACCCAATGGGTAACTGACTTAATATCCTTCCGCACACCTCTTAACTCCTTCTTTAAATCATGGAAAAGATTTGGTTTTGATTCCAAGTCCTTCCTGGAATTAAGGTAAGGTATAGATAAATTAGTCAAATGATAAAACAGGGCAAAGACTGAAGAGGAAATCTCTGGCCTATAGTGCCTGCTACTTTAGTGTTTGATCTTACTGAATACTGGCATATTGAAAGAGAATGATTTCCATTAGTGTAATTTAAATTGTTATATACTGTTGATGTCTTCTCATATTTTTAGTTAAAAATAAGGTTTCTTTTTATTTTCTTCTAGTTTTCAAGGGCTGACTTTTGTGGTTTTGAAAGGGTAAGAAACTTAAAATATCTAAAGTTTGGTTAGAAGATAAGTGTGTTTTCTTTTTCTTTTTTTTTTTTCAAATTTGACTTTTTATTTGTCATCAAAGTCTGATTTTTAAACTGATTCTTGAACTGGTGGTTCATAGCCATCAGCTCGTTCAACTTTAGCACCTGTCTCATCACCAGTAGCCTTTCCAGGACTACTGCCTTCACCATGAAGCTCCATGAGTTTTCCCAGTTCAAACTTGGGCTTCCTCAGCATTTTTACTTTTCTAACAAAGACATCATGGAGTGAGTAGATAGACTGGCAAGCCTTTTCTATGTCTTTCCCAATGCTGTCTGGAATCAATTTATTGACCACCTGTTTCAAGTCATTTGTCTGCACCTCTCGGGTCATGATTTCCATCATCTTTTTCCGGATCTGGCGGACCTGTTGGTGCTGAGCATAAGAGGTCTTCCGAATCTGATTGTTGCATTTTTTAGTAAAACCAACACAGAAGAGACGAAGCAAATAGCCGTCCGTAGTCTTGACATCAACATGAGCTTCAATCATGGTCTGCCATTTTTTGACCATGGAGCACATTTTATCTCGGGTAAGATCCATGCCATGAAAGTTAGTCAGGCAGTTCTTGCCCTGAACATCCTCAGTAATTAGCTTGAATTTTCTAAATGCAACTTCATCATTCTGCAGATCAGCGAGGCTCACTTCAAAAACTCGACCTTTGAGGCCATCAGAGGCGATTTTGGTTCCTTGCGTTCTCGTGACTAACGTTTTTCCAATATTTCTTATATTGAACATTGCTGGTGCTTTCACATCGTGCCAGTCTTTCTTAGAAAATGGATCAACCACTTTCTTCTTGGCTCCCTTTTGGCCACCTTTCGTAAGGCGCTTGTTTTTGCCGACGGCCATGGTGCTGCTCGGAGAGCCAAAAGGCTAAGTGTGTTTTCTTGATGAACAAAGATGAGGGCCAAGATAAGAACTCACAGTATAGATTATTCCTGGCATTATACACATGATTACACAATGATATGTTATTGTAGAATAGTATATATTTACAGTTTGAACTAAAAAAAAAAATGTATTTCCACCAACCATCAAGCAATGATCTCTTTGTTTCAAAGGAGGAAGGACCCTTCCTCGTTTCAGAGGCCACCCCCACCCTTCTTTAAGTGTTCCATCCAGGATTATTGTGTTTTTCTGGTGTGTTCTACACAAGGGCACCCATTTGAAAAGAGACTGGGAGCTGAAAATCTGGCTAACGCTGTAGTCACTAGTTCATGCACCTGGGTGTAGGTCTTGCCTACTTGGAGAAATGGAAATTCTTTCTAATTTGAACAAAAATGGCTCATGAGCTAGCCACAGCTCTGCTGATGACTCTTTTGGGGACTGTGTTTCATCAGATTTTTTCCTCTGTTACAAAGTCAGCTAGGTCATCCCATTAACATGTAAGCATGTTTCACTTTGGGAACTGAAACAAAATTTTTTTTAAGATTTATTTTTATTTGTTTATGTATATAAGAATTGGGGTATAGGCTGAGGTATGGGGGGGGGTGTGAAAGGATTCACCAGAAACAGTGGGGAGCAGAACAGGTGGATCTACCGAAATACACTGCTGAGGGGAGCAGCAGGCTAGACAGGTCAGCTCTCTCTAGGGGTGGGAGGGGGGTATTGAACTCAGGCCACAGTGGCCAGTGATAGTGCTGAGACTTTAACCCTTGCACCACCAGGGAGGCCCAACTACAACAAAATTATGAGTAGTCTTAGCCTTTTGCTATGTTTCTTCCCCACTCTCCTCATATAGGCCTGTGAGCGATTCTGAATGTGCACACCTGCTTATTCTCTGGAAACCAATGAAACTGACTTGCTATACCAGCAGGAGGAAAAATTCTCAAACTAAAAAGACCAGATAGACAAAATTGATTGACATCAGAAAGAACAGTGGGAAATAGCTTTTAAAATAGAATTCCAAATCTAGTTAAACTACATCATTCAAGAATGAAAGTGAAGAAAAGAAATTTGCACATTGAGAGTCAGCCCCCCAAAGGCCCCTGAAAGGAGGGGGGCACCAGAAGCAAAGACAACTAGAACATTTGCTCTAAGTTCTGAGAGAGGCAGGGACCTTATCTAGGACTTCATTCTGGGATCTGTGTCTAGAATTGCGCCTGACACAAGCTAGGCACTTAAAAAGTATTTGTTCAAAGAATCCAATTGATATAAACATAAGAGTTACAAATTTTGTATTTATTAATTGGGTGTAACCAAACCTCTAGACAATACAGCAAGGAGGAATAGAGATCATTTTCAGTGGATAATCAAACTATTTTTAAGTTCTTTGTTTGGTAGGAGCATCAATGTGGGGAATAAATTCAGAACTTGTTAGAAAAAAATGTGTCTACTTAAACATATATGTCAAAAATTAAAGATAATTACCAAATAGAAAAACACATAACATAAAGTTTCCAAGCTAACAGAGGACGGGGAAAAGTTAAAAAATACCCTATCAATCCATACAGCTGTGGGCACAGCACCGGGTGAACACGGAGCAGACACAGCACACAGCTTGACTAAAAGCCCCTGTGTTGAGGTGCTCCCCTCTGCCCCCCCACCCCTTCCTCCCCATCCCATTTCCCCCACCCACCCCCCCACACACCCACACCCCTGTTTCTCAGAAAACCACTGGGAAAAAGCACAGGTCAGCAAGTACGGATCTCTGGCGCCCACCTCATGACCAGAACAAAATCACCAACTAGCTGATTCCCTGTTGGAACTGAGTAAATACAGAGGGAACTATAAGGGACAGCGCTCAGCAACACAGCATCAACACCCTGGTGGAGTTTTGGCCTACCAATGCTGGTCTCAGTCTGGTAAACTGTTTCCGGCACCCCTAATGGAGCACTCCAAAGAGATGCCTGCCAACACCAGTGGCACAACGTCCCAATGCATAAAACTCATTAGAAAGCAAACAACAGGGAGAAGAAAAAATATAAATAACCCAGCAAGCCTGCAGGAGAGCACACCACAAAGAGAAATACGGTCACCAGAGCTCAACAATGACATGGAAGAACTTCTTGGCCTATCAGATAGAGAATTAATGATCATCATGATTAAAAAGCAGAAAGAAAATGAAAAGGAAAAAAAAATTATTTGAGACAAATAATCACTGAACTGAAGAATGAAATTGAGACCTTAAGAAAGGAAAGAAAAACGCAGGAGATTAAAAGATTACTAGGGGAGATAAAGAACTCTGGGAAAAGCAATGAAAACAAAATCAATAAAACGGAAGAACGGATCAGCACTATTGAAGATACAGAAATAAAAAGAGCCAAAAGAGAAAAGGAGAGAGAAGTGCAAATGAAGCAGTATGAGGAGACTCTTAGACACTTATCAGACTCCATGAAGAGAGGAAATGTAAGCGTTATAGGCATTCCAGAAGGTGAGAAGAAAGACAAAGGAACTGAGAAATTATTCAAGGAGATAATTGAAGAAAATTTCCCAAGCATGAAAAAGGAGATGAATATAGACATACAAGAAGCGAGAAGAACTCCCAGTTACCACAATGAAAAGAAAACTACAGCAAGACACCTAATAGTAAAGCAAGAGTCCAAGACAAGGAAAAAATAATGAAACTGGCAAGGGGGAAGAAACAGATAACTTATAAGGAAAACCAATCAGGTTAACTTCTGCCTTCTCCAAAGAAACATTAACAGCAAGAAAAGAATGGAGTAACATTCAGCAAACTTCAAGACAGCAAATGCCAACCAAGAATACTTTACCCTGCAAAGCTCTCCTTCCTCTACGAAGAAAATATATGGACCTTCTCAGACAAACAAAAACTCCAGAAATTCATTACAACTAAATCCCCACTCCAAAAAATTCTACAACAAGTCCTAAAGCCAAAACCAGCAGAGGACTGAACAAGAAGAACAGAATAAAGCAAGGAATAAAATCACAAAAAAGACAAAATGGCAAATGCAGATGCCAACATATCAATATTAACTCTAAATGTAAATGGATTAAACTCATCAATAAAAAGACACAGAGTAGCAGGCTGGATTAAAAAACAAAATCCAACCTTCCGCTGTCTCCAGGAAACACATTTAACCACAAAAGATAAACATAGACTGACAGTAAAAGGTTGTAAAACAATCCTACAAGCAAATGGACCAAAAAAGAAGGCAGGAGCAGCCATATTTATATCAGATGAAACAGATTTCAAATTAAAAAAGGTAGGGCCTCCCCAGTGGCGCAGCGGTTGAGCTCTGGGTTGCGAAGCTGCCGGCAGCCTCTGCAGTGCCGGTTTGATCCCCGGCCGCTGGCGAGGGTCCCACATGGCACGCAGACCTCTCCTGCCATCCACTGCTCCCCTCAGCAGTGACCTTCATCAGTCTGTCTGTTCTGCTCCCTGCTCTGGCTCTGGTGAGTTCTCTCACCCTCCCGTGCTTCTGACTGTACCCGGTACTTGTATAAATAAGTAAATAAATCTTTTTTAAAAATTAAGGTAAAAAGAGACATAGATGGACACTACATTATGATCAAGGGGACAATACATCAGGAAGATATAACACTCATCAACATATACTCACCAAATGAAGGGGCACCAAAATATATTAGACAATTATTATCAGCTCTGAAAACAGACATTAAAGAAAATACATATATAGTGGGAGACTTCAACACCCCACTCTCACCAATGGACAAATCAACGAGACAAAAAATAAAGACACTAGAGCCCTAAATAAAGACATAGAACTCATGGACTTAACAGACATTTATAGGACACTGCACCCAAAAAAATCTGAGTACACATTTTTCTCAAGTGTGCATGGATCATTCTCCAGAATCGATCACATACTGGGCCACAAGACTAAAATCAACAGATACATGAAGATCAAAATCATTCCAACTATCTTCTCCAATCATAAAGGCATCAAGCTAGAAATAAATCATGAAAAGAAAACAAGGAACCCTCCCACTTCATGGAGATTGAAACCCACACTACTGGAAGACCACTGGACTAATGAGGAGATCAAAGAAGAAATTAAAAAATACTTTGAGTTGAATGACAAGGAGGACACCACGTTCCAGAATGTATGGGATACAGCAAAAGCAGTAACAAGAGGAAAATATGTAGCAATACAGGCTCACATCAACAAACAAGAAAGAACTCAAAGAAACAACCTAATCTCACATCTCAAAGAGCTGGAAAAAGAACAACAAAAACCCTAAAGCCAGTAGAAGAAAGGAAATACTAAAAATCAAACAGAAATAAATGAATTGGAAATTAAAAAAACAAGCCAAAAGATCAATGAAACCAAAAACTGGTTCTTTGGAAAAAATAAACAAAATAGACAAACCCCTAGCCAGGCTCACAAAGAAAAAATGGGAGAAAACACATATAAATAGGATTACAAATGAAAGAGGAGAAATCACAACAGACTCAGTAGAAATCAAAAGAATAATCAGAAATTACTATGAACACTTATATGCAAACAAATTCAACTTAGAAGAGATGGACAAATTCCTAGAACAATATAATCATCCCAAGCTGGACAAAGAAGAAATAGAACAACTAAACAGACCAACTACAAGCAGCAAAATTGAGGCAGTAATCAAAGCACTCCCCAAAAACAAAAGCCCAGGCCCAGACGGCTTCACAAATGAATTCTACCAAACGTTCAGCAGTGAATTAGTGCCTATCCTACACAAACTCTTTCAAAAAATTGAAAAAGAAGGAATACTACCAAATACGTTCTATGAAGCCAACATTACACCAGTACCAAAACCCAACAAAGGCAGCAAAAAAAAAGAAAATTACAGGCCAATCTCCCTAATGAACACTGATGCAAAAATCCTCAACAAAATCCTTGCCAACAGACTCCAATAATACATCAAAGGGATAGTATGCCGCGGACCAGCACAGCAGTAGACAATGAGGCCGTCTACCCCACAATCAAGTGGGATTCATCCCAGGGGCACAAGGATGGTTCAACATATGAAAATCCATCAGTGTAATCCAACACATCAACAAAAATAAAAATAAAAACCATATGATCATATCAGTAGATGCTGAGAAAGCATTCAACAAAGTCCAACAACCATTTATGATGAAGGCCCTTGAAATTCTTGGGATAGAAGGAACACACCTTAACATGATAAAAGCCATACACAACAAACCCACTGCCAACATTATTCTCAATGGTGAGAAGCTGAAGGCCTTTCCCTTAAGGTCAGGAACAAGACAAGGCTGTCCTCTCTCACCACTGCTCTTCAATATAATACTGGAGGTCCTAGCCAGGGCAATAAGACAAGAGAAAGATGCACAACAAATCCAAATAGGGAAAGAAGAAGAAAAACTATCACTATGTGCAGACGATATAATATGATAATATACATAGAGAACCCTAAAAACTCCACAGAAAAACTACTCAAAATAATCAACCAGTTCAGTAAAGTAGCAGGATACAAAATCAACACACAAAAATCAGTAGCCTTCCTATACACAGTCAATTGGAAGAAGAAGAAATCAAAAAAATCATCCCTTTTATAATTGAAACCAAAAAAATCAAATATTTGGGAATAAACCTAACAAAAGAGGTGAAAGACCTTTACAAAGAAAATTATAAAACACTGTTAAAAGAAATAGAAGAAGACACAAAGAAATAGAAAGACATCCCCTGCTCATGGTTTGGAAGAATCAACATTACTAAAATGGCCATCCTCCCAAAAGCAATATACAGATTCAATGCTATTCCAGTAAAAATCCCAATGACATTCTTCAAAGAAATAGAACAAATCAAATACTGATGAAATTCATATGGAACCACAAATAGCCAAAGCCCTACTGATGAAAACAAAGGAGAAATGAGTTACCACACTTCCCAACTTCAAGCTATACTACAAAGCCATAATAATTAAAACAGTTTGGTATTGGAACAAAAACAGACACACAGACCAATGAAACCAAATAGAGAGCCCAGAAATAGAGCCGCACTTATATGAACAACTAATCTTTGACAAAGGAGCAAAGAATATGCAAAGGAACACGGACAGTTCAATAAATGTTGGGAAACTGGACCACCACATGCAAAAAAATGAAACTAGACCACTCCCTCTCACCATGCACAAAAATCAACTCAAAATGGATAAAATAACTGGACATAAGACCTGAAACCATAAAATATATTGAAGAAAATATAGGTAAAACACTACAAGACATACATCTCAGAAACATTTTTAGACTCATCACCCAAAGCAGTGATAGTGAAAGCAAAGATAAACACCTGGGATTACATCAAACTGAAAAGCTTCTGCACAGCAAAAGAGACATTAACCAAAACAGAGATACACCCCACTGATAGGGAAAAAAATCTTTGCACTCCAGTCCACTGATAAGGGACTGATCACAAAGATATACAAAGAACTCACACGGCTCAACAAAAACAAAATAAACAATCCAGTCAAGAAATGGGAAGAAGAATTCAAAAGACATTTCTCCAAAGAGGAAATGCAAGTGGCCAACAGGCATATGAAAAAAATGTTCAACATCCCTCATCATCAGGGAAATGCAAATCAAAACCACACTGAGATACCACCATACACCAGTGAGAATGGCACATAAAAAAACTAGCAACAACAAATGTTGGCGAGGATGTGGTGAAAAAGGAACTCTCCTGCACTGCTGGTGGGAGTGCAAACTGGTCCAACCACTATGGAGAGCTGTGTGGAGGTTCCTCAGTCTACTGACATGGAGCTACCATACGATCCGGCAATTCCACTCCTAGGGATCTACCCAAAGGACACAAAACCAGTGATTCAAAAGAACACCTGCACCCCTATGTTTATTGCAGCACTATTTACAATAGGTAAAACCTGGAACCAACCCAAATGCCCCAAAATAGATGACTGGATCAAGAAGATGTGGTACATATACACAATGGAATATTATTCAGCAATCAATCAAAAAAGATAAACTCATGCCATTCGCAGCAACGTGGATGGAGCCAGAAGGAATGATGCTCAGTGAAATAAGCCAGAAGGAAAAAGAAACATATCGGATAGTTTCACTTATAGCAGGAATATAGGGGAACCAAATAAGACATCAGTGTAAAAAAAATAATAACAGTACAAACCACAACAAAGCAAAAACAGTCAATTATAAACCAGAGACATCCTGCAGGGGAGGAGGAGGGAGAGAGGTGAGAGGGAGGGAGGGAGGAGCCCAGGGGACTGTGGGGATGGTGCGCGGGTGCCTTGGGGAAGGACATTCTATGGGGACTCAATCTGAGGGGGGTGGGGGGAAGCAAATACTGTCTAAAAAAATGTAAAAAATGATAAATGTTAAAATAAAAAATACATATATATCCTATCAGTTTCACCAAAAGTAACAAAGGAGGAAAATAGACACAAAGATACAAGGAAAACTGTGAGGAAGAGGGTCTAAAACAATCCAAATATATCAGCAATTACAATTAATGTAAATGAATACTATAGAAAACTAAAGATCATTGGGCTATATGCTAATTATAAGAGGTATACCTACATCCAAACCACACCAAAAAATTGTCAAATAAAGGGTTGGAGGAAATTGTAACCTGAGCTTTGCTGCCTAAACCACTGACTCCAGGTTACCTGCCTGATAAGTCAAGACATTCAGGGTTGCTGGACAGCTGGGACCACTTGAAGCTCGAGCTTTAAGGAATGCTACTCAGGCGATCTGGCATGTATTTCCTCTTATCAGTTATGTGAAAACATAGTATGTGGCAACACAGACATGAGGTGGAGGATTGGGAGGTAAGAGGTCCTAGACAGGGCTGGCTTGCAGAGCTCCCTGAGCTCCCAGAGAAGCCTTCTGCTAGCTTGCAAGTGCGTCTTGTCTCCTAGAAGGAAGCCTGATGGAAGATTGCTTTCTCTGTGTGCCCAAAGGCAGGCAGGCTGAAAAAGACCTGGAACCCAGGGTAGCCTCTTTCTGGTTGTGAGATAAGAAAATGGTAGCCTTGAGGGGCTGAGAATGCTTTGCCTTCTGTCCTTCCAGTATGGGCATGATTGAGGTACTCCCCAAACCAGACCTGAGTCCTCCCTTCAAAGTCCATCCAAGCTAGCCCAGTATCCTAAGAGAATGAGATAATTAAAATCAGACTATAAACCAAAGTGGCTGATAGGGAAGGCAACAACTACCTAACAAGAGTTAGAACCTTTTTGAAGAAAAATGACAGAAACCGACTAAAACTGATTTTCGCAAAGTAGGGGAATAAGTTGTTAACAGTCCCAACCGGAAGTATTTTTCTTGTACTTCCACCAAGTCCCAGTGTCAACTCATTGCCCTGACATGGGTCACTATTTACTCCTGACCAATCCTTGTGGCTCTAAATTAGTCAGGGGTCAGAGCTCATCCTTGGAATGAGGTTGAACTGATCAGTTTAAATTATTGGGCTGGTACCAGATTGATTCCAGGTAGGGGAGGGCAAAAGGAATAGATCAGTAAAGAGTCTCTATTAATTGCTCAGATAGCATAATGATAATTTGAGTATCCTACAAACCTGAAGATTTATATGAGAACTCAAGAGGTTCATTTGATGCAACTAGCACTACAATCAATTTTAGATCATTTTAAAAACCTTTGATGAACAGATTACTATCAGTCTTTTAAAATGTGGAAAGGCCTTACTGTGTCTCAATGGTAATTTATTTTTATTTTATTTATTTATTTTATTTATTTATGCATACAAGAGCTGGGGTGCAGGCCAGAGGTACTGGAGGGTGAGAGGATCCAACAGAGACAGAGTGGGGAGCAGAACAGGCAGTTCTACTGAAACACACTGCTGAGGGGAGCAGCTCCCTGGCCTAGGATCAAACTTAGGCTGCAGAGATGTGGATAGCTTCATAGTGCGGAGACTTAACCCCTTGTGCCACCAGAGAAGCCCCTTGACAGTAATTTAAAAGTCAGAATCTTGAGCATCCCCGGCGGTGCAGCGGGTTGAGCACAGCGCTGTGGAGCTGTCTGCAGCCTCTGCAGAGTGGGTTCGATCCCCAGCTGGCCAGGGAGAAACCCGCATGACACAGCAGACCTCTCCTTTCGCACCCGCTGCTCCCCTCAGCAGTGCTTTCGGTCCATCTGCCTGTTCTGCTCCCCGCTCTGTCTCTGGTGAATCCTCTCACCCCCAGGCCTCTGGCCTGTACCCCAGCTCTTGTATATATAAATAAATCTTTAAAAAAAAAAGTCAGAATCTTCCTGTGACAAAAACATCTCAAACTCTTGGATATAATTAATATCCAACCTCTAAAATCTCACTTTCTTGGAGGCTTCTCTCTCTTATGGCTTATTTCTCAAAACCTGTGTTTTGGTGGCTGTCTTCCTGGTCCTCCTGTCTGCTGTCACACTTCTATGAAAACTCTGTAAGCCTCACTGCAGTTCAGGAAGAATAAGAGATGAACTGGCAACCCATGGCATCTGTGATGAAAGGTTAAGCTTCAATAGCTTCAGAAAGGCAGTTCATACACTGGAGATGCTCCACTGACGTGTGTTAATTCAGTGAAATTTCTTTGTATTCCTTTTTGTGTGTTGTTCAAAAAGCACAGTCTTGTATTATGTTCTCCTTCTACAACCTTTTATTTGCATGCAATTTTTTTCTCTATTTGCCTCGCATTTCTAAACTATTGAGCGTTAAATTTTCTTAGTGTTTTTCTACTTTATATCTGAAGTCTACATACCGACTGACTGATATTTTTGTTTTTCTATCTAGGCTGACTATGTCAAAGGAAAATTGTGGTATAATGAAAAATGTTTTGCTAACAGAGAGCACTTTGAAGGTAAATTTCAATTAAATATTAACAGGCTTTTTTCAGGAGAGCATATATAACTTCAATAAAATAACTTAAAACTAAAATAAAATAAAACATACAAGCAGGTTTACTTTGTAGAAGTTTATGGCCTAAAGCTGAGGGCAAAAATTAATTTAAATTTGAGACAATCAAAAATTAATTTAAACCACACCCTGTTATAAGTGCAAGAAAATGAATGTGTTTAGAAGTATAGATGCTGTTTGTAATTTCAGACCTTCATTTTTTACAGTTGATTATGTTACTATCACCTTTGAGAGAAACATGACTCTGAGTGAGGTACGGTATTAAAGATTTTTAAAAGGTAACACATTTCGTTGTGCATGATTTCACGGACTGCTGTTACTCTGCCAGATGGCAAGTCCATAGACTGAGAGGCTTAGCCACCACTCTGACTCCCAACCGAACCTCTATTTGGCTTTAATGGTAATTACCTAATTATGTTAATTTGATGGTTCTAGAAAAATAATCCATGCCAAAAAGAGATGCTTTGCAGTGTTTTCTAGACTCACAATCCTTCACAGTCTTCAGAATAGAAACACAGGCTTTAAAGACCTAAAACTATTATTTATGCTTAGCCAGGACAACACAATTGTTCATTCGTTTATTTAATGAATTTATCTAAGAAAATTAGTTAGAACTTATATTTCAAGAACAGCATTGACTTTTCATTTCTCTTTTTGTAGGCGCACTCTTGTTTTTATAGTAATGAACCATTTCTTGCATGGTATCCTTGCTTACCTCACCTTTCAAGACAAACGAAAACCTCTCCTTCCACTGTGATAACATTTCTTTTTGACCAAGAGCTTAACACTGGAGTATACCTCTACAGTGACCCCCTCCAGGTGATGATTGCACAGTAAAACAGTGAGAATTTACCTTATCAAAAGTTATTTCTAAGTTCTTGTTATCTTTGGCAATAGAGGTTGATAAAATCAGCTCAAACAAAATTATTTACAGTTAATAATTAAAGACACTTAGAGATTTCTTGTCACTGCTTGTCATTCCGTTTGATGAAAATGGAAAATGTGATGCTATTTGGGAGAATATAAGCTGAGTTTGGTCTACATAAATTTAAGTTTCCATGAATGGTTAGATAAAATGAAAAAAAAAAGAAACTAAATTGTCACAGATTATATGTTTTGTGTTCCAAAGATTGTTAATCCTAGCTGTGAATTTATTGTCTTAGAGCCATTAAAAAATTCTTAACCCTATTCTAATCCTTTTAGGGGAGAAAAAAAATTTTCCTCTGCACTTTTAGATTCAGCAATTACAGCCCTGCAAATTAAATTGGAAAACAACAGATGAACAGGAGATAAGAAAATGGGTTTTTTTTTTAAATAATAAATTTTATTTTTATATTCCCCCATACAATTGCAAATGCCCCATTCTGACCCCAATCCTTCCCCTCCCGCCCCCCACCCCCCAAAAAAGTGTCTCTGGTTCATAGTTTTCTGTTGATTTTGATTTTCACTTTCTTATATTCATTTTCCTGGTCCCTTATTTAAGTTCTCTAGATTCCTGCTATGAGTGAGACCATCCGGTATTTTTCTTTTTCTCTCTGGCTTATTTCGCTGAGCATGATCCCTTCCAGCGCCATCCATGTTGCTGCAAATTGCATGTGTTTATCTTTTTTGAATGCTGAGTAATATTCCATGGTATATATGGACCACATCTTCTTGATCCAGTCATCTATTTTTGGGCATTTGGGTTGTTTCCAAAGCTTAGCTATTGTAAACAGTGCTGCTATAAACATAGGGGTGCAGGTGCTCTTTGGAATTGATGTTTCTGTGTCCTTTGGGTAAATACCTAGGAGTGGAATTGCTGGATCCTATGGAAGCTCTATGTTTAGTAGGTCCAGAAATCTCCACACAGCTCTCCACAGTGGTTAGACCAGTTTGCACTCCCACCAGCAGTGCAGAAGAGTTCCTTTTTCTCCACACCCTCGCCAACATTTGTTGTTGCTAGTTTTTTTAATATGTGCCATTCTCACTGGTGTGAGATGGTATCTCATGGTAGTTTTGATTTGCATTTCCCTGATGACAAGGGATGTTGAACATTTTTTCATATGTCTGTTGGCCATTGCATTTCCTCTTCAGAGAAGTTTCTTTTTAGCTCTTCTGCCCATTTTTTGACTGGATTATTTTCTTTGTTGTTGCTGAGTCTCATCAGCTCTTTGCAGATTTTTGTGATCAGTCCTTTATCATTAGTGTTGGGTGCAAAAATGTTCTCCCAGTTGGTGGGGTTTCTCTTTGTTTTTGTTATTGTCTCTTTTGCTGTGCAGAAGCTCTTTAATTTGATGTAGTCCCAGCTGTTTATCTTTGTCTTCACTATCACTGCTTTGGGTGATGTGTCTGTAAAGATGTCTTTGATGTGCAAATCCCGTAGTGTTTCGCCTATATTTCCTTCTATGTATTTTATGGTTTCAGGTCTTATGTCTAGTTCTTTAATCCATTTTGAGTTGGTTTTTGTGCATGGTGTGAGGTAGTGGTCAAGCTTCATTCTTTTGCATGTAGCGACCCAGTTTTCCCAGCACCATTTATTGAACAAACTTTCTTTGCTCCAATGCATAGTCTTTGCTCCTTTGTCAAAGATTAGTTGACCATAAATCTGTGGGTTTATTTCTGGATTTTCTATTTGATTCCATTGGTCTGTATGTCTGTTCTTGTTCCAATACCATGCAGTTTTGATGATTATGGCTTTGTAGTATAGTTTGAAGTCTGGGAGTGTGATGTCTCCATTTCCTTCTTTTTTTTTCAGTAGAGCTTTGGCTATTCGGGGTTTTTGGTGATTCCATATGAATTTCATCAATAATTGTTCTATTTCTTTGAAGAATGCCATTGAGATTTTGATTGGAATAGCATTGAATCTGTATATTGCTTTTGGAAGGATGGCCATTTTAATAATGTTTATTCTTCCAATCCATGAGCAGGGGATGTCTCTCCATTTCTTTGTGTCTTCTTCTATTTCTTTTAACAGTGTTTTATAGTTTTCTTTGTATAGGTCCTTTACCTCTTTTGTTAGATTTATTCCCAAATATTTGATTTTTTTTGTTTCGATAATAAAAGGGATGGTTTTTTTGATTTCTTCTTCTTCAGATTTATTGTTTGTGTATAGGAAGGCTACTGACTTTTGCGTGTTGATTTTGTATCCTGCCACTTTACTGAATTGATTGATGAGTTGAATTAGTTTTTCTGTGGAGATTTTGGGGTTCTCTATGTATATTATCATATCATCTGCAAATAGTGATAGTTTGACTTCTTCTTTTCCTATTTGGATTCCTTGGATGTCTTTCTCTTGTCTTATTGCCCTGGCTAGGACTTCCAGTATTATATTGAAAAGCAGTGGTGAGAGTGGACATCCTTGTCTTGTTCCAGATCTTAATGGAATTGCTTTCAGCTTTTCACCATTGAGAATGATACTGGCTGTTGGCTTGTCATATATGGCCTTTATGATGTTGAGGTATGTTCCTTGTATCCCAAGAATTTCAAGTGCTTTTATCATGAATGGGTGTTGCACTTTGTCGAAAGCTTTCTCAGCATCTATTGATATTATCATATGGTTTTTATATTTCTTTTTGTTGATGTGTTGGATAACGTTGATTGATTTTTGGATGTTAAACCATCCTTGTGCCCCTGGAATGAATCCAACTTGGTCGTGGTGAATTATCTTATGGATACATTGTTGGATTCTGATAGCTAAAATTTTATTGAGGATTTTTGCATCAGTGTTCATTAGGGAGATTGGCCTGTAGTTTTCCTTTTTTGTGTTGTCCTTATTCGGTTTTGGTATTAGTGTAATAATGGCTTCATAGAACGTGTTTGGTATTGTCAAAATGGGTTTTTTTAAAAAAGATTTATTTATTTATGCATACAAGAACTGGGGTACAGACCAGAGGGGTGGAGGGTCAGAGGACTCACCAGAGACAGAGTGGGAAGCAGAACAGGCAGACTGACTGAAATCCACTGCTGAGGGGCGCAGTGGGGAGACAGGAGAGGTCTGCTGCACCATGTGGGTTTCTCCCTGGCCGGGGATCGAACTTGTGCTGCAGTGGCTGCGGACAGCCTCATAAGTTGTGTCTTAACCCCTTGTGCCACCAGGGAGGCCCAAGAAAATGGTTTCTTTATGTAGTTCACACAACACACACACACACACACACACACACACACGAAAGTCAGCGACGAGTAACTCCAAGAGGTGGGACTTACAACCCACTACACTTAGGGGTATCAGATGACTTTTTGGAAAGAAAAAAATGTTTTCAGGAAAACAAACAGGAGGTAAAATGTTTATGACTGTGTGTGTGTATGCAGGTAGTAATGGTCTGCCCTTCTCCACCAGGACCATAACTCTGCCTTGAAGGAGAAGGTCTGGAGTAGGTTGGATTTGAATTCTTCCTTCTGGTTGTAACTCTCCCCTGAGGAGGAATTCATGACAGCCCTAGTTACCAGAAGCTGCTGCTGTTAGTCAAATAAGGAAAAGCCTTTTCCCCTGCCTCCAGTGAACCTCAAATATCTTCAGCTTACACCAAAGTGGCATAACGTGAGGTGTACATTGATCCCCTTCAAGATCGTGATCCAGGGCCTCCCCGGTGGCGCAGCGGTTGAGTGCTGGGTTGCGAAGCTGCCTGCAGCCTCTGAGGCGCCGGTTCGATCCCCGGCTGCTCCCCGGCCACCGGAGGAGGGTCCCACATGGTGCGCAGACCTCTCCTGCCGCCCGCTGCTCCCCTCAGCAGGGTCCTCCGTCAGTCTGCCTGCTCTGCTCCCCGCTCTGGCTCTGGTGAATTCTTTCACCCTCCCGCGCTTCTGACTGTACCCAGTGCATGTATAAACAAACAAACAAAAAAACAAACAAACGAATAAATAAATAAAAACACATGCCTCTTAAAAAAAAAAAAAAAAAGATCGTGATCCAGTAGAACTGGACTATGGCCACATGTACCCGCACACTTTCGAAAGAAGTTTGGAGCAATAATTATGGGCATTGGCATCAGAGTCTGTCTGCCTAGTTCAGTTTTAATAAATAGTAATTAGCAATAAAGCTTGACAATAATACCAGCAAAGTAATAAATAATAGTAAAAGTAATAAATCTCCACATGCCCTTTCTTATAGAAACTTGGACAAATTATTTAATCACCTATTACTTCATTTTCTTTTTTATTTATTTATTTTTTTAAAAAGATTTGCTTATTTATTTATTTATACAAGCACTGGGTACAGTCAGAAGCGCGGGAGGGTGAGAGAATTCACCAGAGCCAGAGCGGGGAGCAGAGCAGGCAGAAGGACCGAAGGACACTGCTGAGGGGAGCAGCGGGTGAGACAGGAGAGGTCTGCAACCCCATGTGAGGCAGCTTCCAGGCTGGCTGGGGATCGAACTGGTGCTACAGTGGCTGGTGATAGCTTGATAGTGCTGTCTTTAACCCCTGCACCACCAGGGAGGCCCACTAAGATTGTCTTTTTTTTTTATTAAAGAGGCATGTATTTTTTATTTATTTGTTTGTTTATTTGTTTGTTTATACAAGCACTGGGTACAATCAGAAGTGCGGGAGGGTGAGAAGATTCACTAGAGCCAGAGCGGGGAGCAGAGCAGGCAGAAGGACCGAAGTACACTGCTGAGGGGAGCAGCGGGCACAGCAGGAGAGGTCTGCGCCCCATGTGGGATCCTCCTCCGGTGGCCGGGGAGCAGCCGGGGATCGAACCGGCGCTGCAGAGGCTGCGGGCAGCTTCGCAACCCAGCGCTCAACCCCTGCGCCTCCCGGGAGGCCCTATTACTTGATTTTCAACATGAATACAACATGACTATGTATGCATGAGGGGTGGGGACGGAGGCAGAGTGAAGAGATATTGATGATCCCTAATCTTTCACTTCTACACTGAGTTGATGGGTATATCCCTATCTTAGTCAAGAGTCAAATAACAGGAAACTAAAAATTGTAACATTGGCTAGTAATAGTAATGAAAAAGTTCTTATAATTTGTTCATGCTTTGTTTATCTGTTTCTAGAAACATACCACAGTCCATGTGAAAATTCTAAAAGATCACAAACCAACTTTGGTACAAAAGTTTCCAATCTTCTTATTTCCTCCATCCTTCACTTCCCCTGCTGGAATGGTATTCCATCCACGGAGTCATTTCCTGTATGTGTACGGCAATCAGGTGAGCACGGAAGTCACACCCCGCACAGGTGCATGCCATTCACTTGACGCTGAGCAGTTGTTCATCAAGAAGAGAGTCACTCTCATGGACGGGGAGGTGGAAAGTCTGCTCAAGAGAGAGTGCGAGCTGGGGTTAGAGACAGTGAATACACACGTGTGTTTTGGAAAGTTTCGCTGAAACGTGGAGCAACGAAACAGGGCATAGTCTGAAGGATGAGGGTGGTCAATAAAAGGTTTTTTTTTTCCAGATAGGAAGAATTATATGCTGATGAGAATTACTTGACAGAGAGGGAAAATCAATGCAGAAGAGAGGGGTGGGGGAGAAACTCCAAAAGTAGTATTTCTACATCTAGGTAAGAGGGGAGAGGATCTGTGCACTGGTTGTCTAGAGAGGTTGTGTGTCCACTATTCTGGCCAGACCATGGACTGTCTGGCAGCCTGGAGTCTGTTTCACCTAACTGGAAGCTTTGTTTGCAAACTGCTGAAAATAGATATGATCATTGCAGCGGGCAGATGACAGGGCAACAAGGGCTTAATGGTTTCTGAGAAGAAGAATAGATTAGCTGCTCAGGGAACCGAGATAACGAGGAGCATAGCACCAGCCAAAGAAGACACATCTCAAAAGATTTCAGACATCTGCAACGTCCCACTGGCCCGATCAGACAAGATCTACGTGAACCCAGCCCACAGACTGGGAGAAGTGGTTGTTAAATCAAATGCTGAAGATTTAAAACAACAATAAGCCGTCACAAGGCGTACAAAGAAACAGGGAAACGTGGCCCTATAAAGAAACAAAATAAAATCCAGAAGATGACCCTAAGGAAATGCAGATCTCTGAGCTGTCTGATTAAGAAAAAAAACTGTTAAAAATTGTAATTACGATGGAAAATAATGCATGAATAAATTGAGAAGATCAACAAAAAGAAATTCTGGGGCTGAAAAATAGAACTGAATTGAAAAACTCACCAGGGAGTTGAACTGCAGACTTGATCGACAGAGGAAAAGGCAGCAGACTTGAAGAGAGATTATTTGATATTGAATCAGAGGAGCAAATAGGAAAATGAACGGAAACAAGTGAAGAGAGTCCTGTGTGGTGTTATTGAAAGGAGCTCTGCACACGTGTTATGCGAGGGGGGTGGTTCTAGAAGAAGAGGGAGAGGGGCAGAAAACTTCTTTAAAGAAATAAGGGCCCCAGACTCTCCAAATTGGAAGAAATGGACATGTGGGTTAAAGAAGCTCAAAAAAAAATTCCAATTAAGGAAACTCCAGAGACCAACACTGAGACACACTAGAATCCTAATATTCAAAGTCCTGCCTATTTTCAGGTATAACTTCTTAAATTCAATTTATAAAAAGACATCTAAAATTCAGAAATCCTCATTTAAAGAAGACTTAGGCTATTGAAAGAGGTATCGAGAAGTATTCCTCCAATACCTGAGCTGATGTATCTTTGAACAACTCTTACTGAAAGATGAGCAAACAGAGACACTTCGAGGATATGCTAAGATACCGGATCGCAGACTTGTAAGTGGCAAGGGAAGCTTTCACAGAAAACATGTTTTCACATATTTTCCAGATGCCTAGAACAGAAAGTCTCATATCAGTGGGGTAAACTCTTCCCCCATATCCAGATATACCAGAACCGCACCCATTTTTATGAACAAGGGGACCCCATTTGGGAGATTATGGGAGTAACTTTGTTCTTTTATACATTCATCACACACACTGTGCATTCCCAAGGCTCTGCTGTGTACACGGTCATGCAACTCTAGGAAGAAAACGAAGAGTAGACCAAGTAGGTAAGGGTTGTGTGTGTGTGTGTGCGTGCGCACGCGTGTGTGAGTGTGTGTGAGTGTGCGTGTGTGCAAGTGAAAAAGAGAGAGAGAGAGAAGCATAGAAAAGACCACACTGCACGACTTCTGTAGGTAGATGCTTAGGCTGCTAGGTAGTTGCTGGCTGTTCCATGGCCACTCGAATGAGGTGTTACCTTTGTTTCCTCAGGTCTGGCTTTCAACTGATGGCGGCAACACTTTTGAACTGTTAGCTGACTTTCACGACGATACCATCATACACACTTGTCATAGCTTTTATTCTTCAGATATTATTTTTGTTTCCAAACGTGGAAAGGTTTACCTCACGAAGGCAGGTAGGAAATTTACTTTTATTGGTACGAATATTGCATGTGAACCAGGGATTAAATCTATGGGGGAAAAAAAATCTGCCATATTAATCCAATCCGAATCTTCAACTAATCCTAGGTCTCAAACCTCTTAGGGATTATGGATTTTAAAAACCTGTTGTGGTAACAATATTTATAAAGGTACCATCTTAGCCATTTTGATTGTGAAGTTTGGTGGCAGTAAGTACATCCAAAGTGTTCTGCCACCACCACCACTAGCCAAATCTTTTTATTTTGTAAACCCGAAACTCTACACCCTGTGAGCAAGAGAGCCCCATCCCCGCTCCTCAGTCTCTGACACCCACCATCCTGTTTTCTGCCGCTGAGTATGAAGACTCTGGGCACCTCCTGTGAGTGGAATCCTACAGTATCTGTCGGGTGGCGGATGGATTCTTTCACTTAGCAGAATAGCCTCGAGATGCATCCATGTTGTGATCTAGTTCAGTTTGACTTTTTAAAATAGATTCCACTTATAAGTGAGGTCTTGAAGTATTTGTCTTCTCTGTCTGATTTGTTTAACATGTTGTCCTCAAGATTCATCCATGTTGTTGCTATAAATGGCAAAGTTTCCTCTTTTTTTAATGGATGATTAACACACACACACTCAGACACACACTCAGACATGTCCCCCTGTCTTTGCTATAGTGACTAATGCTTCAATGAACATGGGCATGCAGCTATCTCTTTGAAAGAGTGATTTGATTTCCTTGAGCTAGATATCCAGAAGCGTATGTATTGGATCATATGGTGGTTCTATTTTTAATTTTTTGAGGAATCTCTATATTTGGCTACACCAATTTATGTTCCTACCAGCAGTGCATAAGGGCTCCCTTTTCTCCACGACATTGCCAACATTTGTTATCTCCTGTCTTTTTAATAATGGCTCAAATATCCTAACCTTTAATGTCTGGCTCCCAAAAGGGGGAAAAGAAAAGGGTATTAGGGCCTAGACCTTTTTAGTTCCCTGAAAGTTGCTTCAGACAAAGTTGTAAGTTGGTTACTTACAATAAAAGGGGGGGCTGCGGGTGCAACAATAACGGTCACCCTTATCTTTGTCTGCACCTCTGTGATCAGAAGCAGCAACCAGCAATCAAAGCACAGACCCCCAACATTTGGAGGACGGGGTCCCATAAGCAACTGCTCCAGGAACATGTGCACGGCTCCCCACCACGTGGCTGGAGGGGAGCAGGGGAGGCAGGTAGCTGCTACAGTCACTTCTAGGAAACCATTGACTAATCTAAGATGGTGAAGATTTACTTCTACGTTTTCTTCAGAGAGTTTTATCATTTTCATACACATTTTTTGGTTCATCTTATCAACTAATGAAGCTAGTAATTGTACAAAAAATAAAATCACAATTCAATAACTTTATGTAGAAAGGGAGACCTATCTTCAGAAATTATAGTCTCGCCCAGCAGTGCTGGAGTAGCACTTTCACACGTGCTAGGGTGACTTTGGAGACTGGAGTATAGTTGGTGATATCTGATTAGATCCAACCAGATTAGGAAAAATACTGTCTCCAAGTCAAGAGTGAGGCTGATTTTTGTTTGTTTGTTTTTAACATTGTCAGCATTCTTAACAATTTTATTAAACATTCTTGACTGTCTAGCTTCAGACAAATTTCTTCTGATCTTGTGAGTCTCTGAGATGATTTTAAACAAGCCTCCTAAAAGTTTCTGATATGACTTCAAAAATCTTGGTTACTTGGGCTTCAATATTGTGTCCTTGATGCGCACCAGCAGAAGTAGTAAAATAGAATGCAATTTCATTTATTTGTGGGTTTCCTCTTTTCTCAGGCCCTATAAAATAATTGGAACCTGTTCTATAAGAAAATACGAAATGGTGACAATTCTCCCAGTGACATTTGCTTTATTGAGAAATAAATGCCCCGCCACTTTGCTTTCCTCTCCTGCTGCACCCGCAATAACATTACATTGTGATGTGATGTTTTTGAAGGCGTTTTAAGCAGCAATAACGCTCGACATGTATTGCACTCGCGATTCAGGAAACTCCATTAGAGATGACATTATGAAGAGCTGAGACAGAGCGCTCGCCAGGTGACCACTATGCCACCAGTGCCCCCTGGTGGACCGTGACTATAAGCTACATCGAGTGTTAAAAGTGTATCTTCGTTTATGGCAAGTTGATTCTTAGCAATTATAGTGGTTAATTTTATGTGTCCGCCTGATTGGGCGAAGGCACGCCCAGCTTATACATTATTTTTGAATGTGTGTGTGAGAGAGAGAGTTTCTGTATGAGATTAGCATTCCAATCAGAGGGGTCAGTAAATTGACCTCCCCAGTGAGGTGGGCATCAGCCAGTCCCACGACCACCTTAGCAAAATAAAATGTGGAGAAAGCAGGAATTCTCACCCCTTTGTCATCCTGCCCGCCTGCCCAGTTAGGGTATCTTCTCCTCCGGGCCTGACACCAGTGGCCTCCGGGTATCAGACCTTTGGCCCCTGCCTGGGAGTCAAGCCATCGGCAGCCCTGGTTCCCAAGCGTCCAGGGCTCTAGCTCACAGACAGCGGGTCATAGGATTTCTTCTTATAAGAGTCTCCTACACATATGTCCTGTCGTCTTGTGCAGGGAGCTCGTGGTGGAAGGGATGAGAAGTGGTTGGAGTGCATGTGCATGGGAGGCTGATGTTAATAGGATTTGCTGACGGATTAGATACAGGATAGGAGAGGAAGGATTAAGAACGCCTCCAGGGCTGTGGATGGAGCCTCAGGAATAGTGCAGTGGCCCTGCTGCCCTTGCTAGAGATGAGGATGGCTGAGGCTGGAGGGGGTTTGTGTGAGGGCGAGGCGTTCCGTCCGAGCTGTATGACCGACGTGGGTCTGTAGGTAGCAGGCAGTTACATGTGCATAAGCCTGACATTAAAAGAAAATAAGGAGATGAGAAATTTAAGTTTGCGGATCACCCACACAACAATGGACTGACAATCCTCCAGCTGGATGAGAGCTCTGGGTATGGCAAGAGATGGGAGAATCATGCCGCATCTCAAGTTTGAGGGGCAGGGGAGCGGACAGGGAGGGCTGGGGACGGATGTGTGTGGAAATCAGCCTTTCCATCCTGAGACCTGAGCTTTCACCCGGATCTCTTCGGGCCAGGACCTCACGCTCTCTCTGGAGCAGTATCTGCTGGTAAGTGATATCGCTGCACTTCTCCGTCACTGTCGGTACCTCCCAACGTGATGCTCTAAGGCAGGAGACACGGGACACAAATGTGATTCGACATATCAGACCTAGTGCTGATGACCTGCTGGTCTCCATGGATATTGTCCTTTCCTTCCTGGGGGTTATTTGCTCACCATCTTCTGCCTGTTCAGGGGCCTGCTTGACTGGTATTAGGAAGAGAAACCTCTCCCAGGGGTAGCTGACCTCTTTCCTTCTGGATCTCTTGATGAAGCAACCCCTCACTCTGTCCTTCGCCTGCTTTAGCACACAGGTCTGTAATGAACTGGAGCCTGGGATATTTTTAACCTTTTGCAGCAACAGGGGCCTAACGAAGACTAACGTGTGTGTCACCGGGTTCTCTGAGCCCAGCCCCCGCCCTCATTTCCAGTGAAGGCGTTTCCACAAGGTATGGTATCAAGAGCGTCCCAGTTGTATTCTGTCACTAACAGAAAAACATCTGTTTCTTTCCTAATAGGAATAAAAAGATATACTGAGCTGGGATCTATTCCCGATAAGATTTTCACATTATACTATGACCACATGGCGTTTATACATAAACTGACTCCAGAGCGTTTTGAAGTTGGAAATACACTAGCCTTTGGAGATACAAAAGGTTTTTTTGGCCAGGTCAGTGATCTAACGCATTGAAATAGCCTTGTGTTGAGAGTAGATGCCACACTCCACCCGCAGAATGAAAGGGGAAGTGGGGAAAATATTCTTCTGGGCGCAAATTCATTTTTCCGCACTTTATTTAACTAAAGGAAAAACTTCCATGTAGCAGAGAACACCTCCAAAACCTTCTTCTAAGTCCCATACAGAGCTATGTAAAGTTAACGCCACCCCAGATATCCTCCTACAAATATCTTCAAGCAAAACACCATCTGAGATGCCAAGCTAGACCCACTACTCCCAACCCAGGGTCTTTGTGGGCTTGTGAAAACTTGAGGTAACTGGTTTTTGGTTAGTTGTGTCTGAGCAGAGTCTACACCACAGACTGGCCCACACGGAGGTCACAAGGAGGACCCCAACTCGCTCATGAGTGACTCAGATAAGGGGGCTAACACCGTACTCTCAACTCAGTCTTGGGCTGGCGATCTGGAATGATTCTCTATCTCTCAAGAGTGACCTTGAGTAAACCTGAAGTTCTTTTTTTTCACATTCAGTCTGCCCCCTTGGTTATAATGCTAACATAGGAAGAATTTATTCTCTTCATAGATGATACCGCATACAGATGTTGCTAGTATTTTTTTTTAAAGATTTATTTATTTATATAAGCACAGTCAGAAGCGCGGGAGGGTGAGAGAATTCACCAGAGCCAGAGCGGGAAGCAGAGCAGGCAGAAGGACCGAAGTACACTGCTGAGGGGAGCAGCGGGCGGCAGGCGAGGTCTGCGCGCCATGGGGGACCCTCCTCCGGTGGCCGGGGAGCAGCCGGGGATCGAACCGGCGCTGCAGAGGCTGCGGGCAGCTTCGCAACCCAGCGCTCAACCGCTGCGCCACCAGGGAGGCCCCTGTTGCTAGTATTTTTAATGTGCAGTGTACCACTGTCGAGCTAGATGTGCCAAAGGAGCTCATAATAGGGCACAGGGCTATGACAATGGACTCATGTCACCGTATCAGTGAGAATCAAGCAGGTTGCTTTGACTGGAGCTAATAAAATCTGTCCTTTGGCCTGAAAGAAATAGAACAAAAGGTGAATCTATTCTTAGTAGATCATTCCAGATCGCCAGCCCAAGACTGCATTGAGAGTATGGTGTTAGCCCCCCTACCTGAGTCACTCATGAGCGAGTTGGGGTCCTCCTTGTGACCCCCGTGTGTGCCAGTCTGTGGTGTAGAATCTGCTCAGACACAACTAACCAAAAACCAGTTACCTCAAGTTTTCACCAGCTTCAAAGTTCACAGACAATGTCTTCGCTCTCTTATGTGAGTGTTTAAATTGTTAAAATCAAAGACTGTTGGGGGTTTTATACTCAGGACAATTTTGAGGAACTCACCCCCAATGTTATCACCTCCCTCCTCCCAAACAGACTATGCATGCACCCTCTCTGGATAAAAATAAGGCCCAGCCTTCTTTGAGCCTCACTGTGTGCCAGACACTCCTCTGGGCTCTTAATCTTTCTGTTTAGCCTCATTTTACTGATGAAAAAAGGAGGCGCCATGAGGCTGATTAATTTACCCAAAATTACACAGACCACTAGTTAGTTCTTGGAATCAGGAATCTATCCAAGCAACTGGTCCCAGGGCCTGTGCTGTCAGTCACCAAACCCTGTCACTGGGCGCACATACCCTCTGTGTAAGCTATCCTTGCTGCCCCAGGCTAGAAGGCGGGACCAAATCCCACGTACTTTCAGTCTTTTCAGTAATCTTCAAGAGTCCTGAAGCCATCTGTTCAGCCCCACATTTGCTCTTCTTGCATCTATTTCCTATTTTCTCCTCTTTTCAGAGGTTCCCAAATTTAAGAGACGAGGGGGGAGGCACGACCATCAGTGGGGCTGGGAGGCACCATCTGATGTCTGTGCCCAGCGGGTCTGCACCACTACACCCACCCCTCTTGCCCCAGCAGCAAAGGCAACTCCAGCGTTGGAGCTGGCGGGGACTGGCCCCACCTCTCTTCGGGCCCTGCAGGTTCCCAGCGCTGAACAGGATCAGAGAACAGTGTTTGGAAAACAAGACCTGAGGGTCAGAAACCTGGGCCGAACTACCCTTGTTGACGGCAAAGCCTGAGAAAGGCCTGTGTCGCCAAAGTCAGGGCGGGGACGGTCGTGCTGAGACACTAGCAGGAGGCCTCAGCCGCAGATTTCAAGTAGGAGAGGCACTGGGCCGCCCTCCCCTGACTGGAACTCCAAAAGAGAGCCTGTTTCTACGGTCCCGACCTCCAGCAGCCCCCGCCCCTCATACACACACACCTGGAAACACACACACACACACACACACACACACACACACACACACGTCCCGTCTCCCCTTCCCTCCAGCCTCCTGCAGAGACCATAGGAAACGTCTCCAGAGTCTTACTCTCCAGAATTTCTTTTGCTCCTACTCAGGAAAAAAGTGCATTTCCCCTCGCGCACACACAGGTGTGCCTTGGATACAGGGCAGTAGCACTTGGATGTGAGCTGCATCCGACCTGTTATTCTCACTCCGAAATGCCAAAGAGCTGAAATGTCACATAGTCGAAGTTGCTTCTCTTTTCTCCCCTTTCTGTCCCAGGCTCCTGACATGGGCTTCGAGACTGCACTCGCTCCGCAGTACCTCACCTCCAACAAAATGATCTTCTACGCCTACGTACCAGTGAATGCACCCAAGGACAAAATACACACCAGCAAATTCGACTACATTCATCTGGGGAAAATGTTACACTCTGGGTAGTTACTGATCTGCCTTCTGCTTATTTAGACAACATGCTGGTTTCTAGAGTCTAAAGTTTGAGCTTGCTTTTTGGAATAATTTTTACTCAATAGAGTAGGTCTTCTTTTGACACCCCACAAGCCGGACACGTTTATAAATGCCACGGCGTCTTGTACCCTGCCCTGATTTGAGAATCATGGGCCAGTTAGATCAGCACCATCAGACCAGCTGCAGAAATGTGGGCTTGCCATCCTGCGCATTCAGAAAGTTCTGGGCTCGCCCAGCTGCTGCCTCTCCACGGTGTTCACTCAGGACGTTCTCCTGTATCCAACAGACAAACACGTCTGTCTGACTGGCAGAGCAGAGTTCATCTCTTTTTATAGCTGAGTAGTATTACATCAGGTACACGTGTCACATCTTGCTGATCCACTCATCTGTGGTCAGACACTTCGGTTGCTTCCATCACTTGACTTTTGTAAATTTGCTGCAGAGAACATGGGCATGCCTGTGTCCTTTCAAATTAGTGTTTTTGTGCCCTTTGAGTTCTTCCATCTACGAGTGGAATCGCTGGCCATTTGGCAGCTGTTGGTGTGGGTGAGTTGGGGCAGGGCTGGCTTGTGTTTGTGGCATCCCTGATTTCGCTCCTTTCTGGGGCGTGGGATGCTAGACCCAGTGGTCCCTGCGCTCTAAGTGCTCCGTACAATGTAAGCTCCTGGGAGTGCAGGTCAGAATGCCCGCTCTGCTGTTATTTTTACCAGGGGGCAGCCTGTGGGGAGCATCCCAGCTCTTCCGCTAGGTTTCCCCCTCTTTCAAAGGAGTTTCCTCTACCAGCCTCCAGGCCTCTCCAGGACAGCCCTCCCACTGGTGTTCCCCAGCCCAGGCCACAATCCCCAGGGTCCTCTCTCCAGCCACTTCCTGTTCAATGTAGCACGAATCTCCTCGGTGTCAACCCTGTTGAAGTCTGGGGGGGCCTGCAGCGGTGGGGTTACTTTCAGGTCCCAGACCAGGACGCCACAGGGTCTGCAGGGGCCTGCTGGGTGAGTCACCAGGCAGAAGTTTTTAACTTTATAAAGTATGGCTTATCAATATTTTTATATCTGGGATTGTGCCTTTGGTTTGTATATAAAGTCATCACTACACCCAGGCATATCTAGATTTCCTCCTATATTACTTTTTAGGAATTTTAAAGTTTTGCATTTTATATTTAAGTCTATGATCCATTTTGAGTTAATTTTTATGAAGGGAATCAGGTCTGTGTCAAGATCTATTTTCATTTATGGATATCCTAGTTGAGCATTTTTAAAGTAGATTGTTTTTCTTGATTATAAAGTATGTGTTCATGATAGAAATTTCTTAAAACATAGATAAATAAAAACAAAACACTTGAAATCATGATGGCTAGTACCTTAATGAATTAATAATTAGTCTTTTAATATGCATAACATGCATAACATTTTCTACCATGCTTTTTTCACTTAGACATTCTGTAAGAACATTTTCCTTGTGTAGCTAAAAACTTTTAAATACTATTTTTAAAATAGTTACATTTTTGTCTAGGTAAAATCAAGTAGTAGAATTTATTTAACTTTCCTATTGCTGAAATCTCTTACTTCTAACAATTATCATAATGCTGCAATAAGCATTTTTGTGTGGAAAGCTGTTCTTCTCTCTTGTGTTTTCTACATATTTCCTTAGGCTAGAGCCCTATCAATAGACTAACAGAATCAAAGAGGGAGAGAATGTTAGAGATCTTCGTGCATAATGTCAAATGGCTTTCTAGGAAGCTGGTGCCAATTTACAATCCCACTAGTAGTGGATGAAAGTCTATCTCTATTCAGTTCTTGCAGCTTTGGAAACCTGTCGTTTCAAAATAATTGCTAATTTGATTGATGAAAAATTGTATCCATTTCTGTAATTTGGATTTCATTGATTATTAATAAGATTGAACAAATGCTAATTAAATGTTCATTTGTTACCCATTGTAGTACATTTTATTTATAAATTATATACTCACAATTTCCTCATTTAGCCACTGTTTTTTGCCCAAATTGCTTAATGTTTGTTGGCTTGTCTTTTAGGAAAACTGGAACAGCTTACATAAAAGAGATAGTGAAATATGACACTTCTGAAGGATTTTTGTCCTCCGCTACTGCAGAAATTACAGAGCCTTTTGGACTAGAGGAAGCAAATGAGAGCACTTGTTTGCTTAGTTCCCTTAAAATTCAAAGTGATGGAGATTCCTATAAACTTACACTTCAATTGCAATGTAAGTATAATATACATCCCTAGTGGTAGAAAAAATGAAAAGTTATCTTTGGGGAAGGCTTTTCATGCTCATTTATACATTAGTAGTTTTCAAAATTTAGTTCAGTTGGTAATCTATAGATGTCTCCATGGACTTAGATTCCTGGAGGAATTCTTTATTTTAATATGTTAAAACCTAGTCATAACTTTTTTGCCTCATTTTGCTGTGTTGAGAATAGACTGGGCACTCATGGAGAAAGGGCAAGAAAGAAAGCAGAAAAATTATTTAAGAGACTGTTGGAATAATCAGTTGAGAGATCATATTAAATGGAAGATACCTGTTACTCATAAAAGTGGAGAGATTAAGTGGATATATAGAAAGACAGGCCTGAAGTTCAGGAAAGACTGTTGGACTAAAGAGATCATTCTGGGGCCTTCCCTGGTGGTGCTGCGGTTGAGCGCTGGGCTGCAAAGCTGCCCGCAGCCTCTGCAGCGACAGTTCTGTCCCCGGCCACCTGTCCCCGGCTGCCGGGGAGGGTCCCACGTGGCATATAGACCTCTCCTGCTGTGCCCACTACTCCCCTCAGCAGTGTGTTTCATCAGTCTGCCTGTTCTGTTTCCCGCTCTGGCTCTGGTGAATTCTCTCACCCTCCCGCGCTTCTGACTGTGCCCAGTGCTTGTATAAAGAAAGAAATAAATCTTTTAAAAAGAAAGAGATCATTCCAAACAGTCAGAACGAAAGAGTGAGGGGTAGGGGGATGAAAAACTATTTGATGAAATAATGTCTGAAAACTTCTCTAAATAGACATTCGTCTTCCTGAATCAGTCTTTCTTTTGGCTTCCTTCCTATCCTCGCTGACTCCTATCACTTCTCCGTGAAATCTTTGCCCTTTGGCATTCCTTATATGATGGGGCTCCCTCAGGCCCTGCCCTAGAGCCTCTTCTAACTCTCCACCATTTTCCTTAAGCAACATCGATTTATCAATTCAACAAATATTGATTAACTAACCTTCTGAGAGATAGATTCTAGACACTGGGCAAACTCTGGCTACGTTACCTTTCTCTTGTAGAATCAGAATAAAGACTCTAGGTTATTAAGGCTCTTAACAGTTCTGTAATAAATTAGCTTTTTTGCACTTACTTAGCCCTACATGGTTTATTTTTCTGCTGAGAATTTTTGTAGAACTAGTTTCATAGAATAGGCTTATGCTTGATATGTTTGAATATGTATCTTTCTATAAAATGATTGATTATAACCTGAAATCTATAACCTAGTTAAGACCATAGTTTAATACCTCAACTAGTATATTCATCGGTTATGTTCATGTGTGCTTGGCACCATTAGTTGCTTTATTTTAAACCAAATCATTCTTCTTATAGCTCCTGGTGTTATATCTTCATTTCAAGATACGGATATAGAGAAGACTGTGGTGATTCCTGGTTATAGCAGCTTCCTGATCACAAATATTTTAGATGCTAACAATGCCTTAGCTATTGCTACCATGCCTGAAATAGTGCCCCATAATATGACCTTTCCAGAAAACTCCTGGTTCTTATACAACTTTGGGCAAAGGCATGGACGAACATGGAACATATCTTCAAAACCATGTAATTACTGGTTTCGACTATTTGATAATACCCTGTCCCTCAATGTCCTGAAGTACATTGATCTGGGAAAATCTTATGCCTTAAGACTTAAGATCATACCTGGATCAAAAGGTAAGTTAATTTTTATTGGGATACATCAAAAGCATCTTGTTTTGCTTTCCTTGGATGTGAAATATACTCTTTGATAGTTCCTTTATCCTTGGTTTCCTAGCAGCTGACATCCTACTAACAACAGCTTCCAATTATTGAGCACTTACTATGTGTGAGGCTCTGTATTAACAAGTTTATGCCTTTTTAATTTAATATTTATGACCACCCTGAAAGCCTAGATTATAATCTTCGTTTTACAAATGAGAAAAATATAGTTAACAGGCCAAGTTTCTACCAAATTTTACTTTGGATTTTTGCTGTTCTCTTAAAAAAGAAAATATTTTCATTATCTTGGCATTGTAATTATTTTAAAAAGTTTAAGGCAAAAAAATGACTTCTAAATAGAATTCTATTTTCCTGCAGTTTGCCAGGTATTTATTACAAAAGTAATATGAGATGTATTAAAATTGATGGAAAAGTGACATACTAGAAAAACAAAATATTTAGTAAATAACTGAGAAAGAGAGGAGGGAATGATGGCAGCAAGGGAGAGAAAAAGAAGAAAATCCTGCCGCTGAAAATGAAGAGGGAACTCAAAGCCAAAGAAATTAGTTAATTCATGGCTCCTTGTAGGATGTGAGGCTCAGGTAGGAGTTTTACATCTAGGCAGTAGGGTGGGTTTTAATTCTCAAGCATTGGCAGACATTGTAGCTTGGACCTACTTTCTTCATGGTGGAAGTTGCCACCAAGATCACTCACTAGAAAGCTGGGACGGTAAAGAGGGGACTAAGAAAACTCGACTCACCAACTCGAAGAAAGAGACAGGGGGATTATCATCTTCATAAAACTCAGACTGGAGAAAAGAATTTCCTATAAAAAAAAAAAAAAAAAACAACAACAAGACTGTGGAACATCCAGAGTGAACCCACCAGGTACCAGAACCTCTAGTTGAGAATTTTCACCCCAGCATGAGCAGGCACAGTGCCTCCTGTGGGAATCCTTTCATAACGCAAGTAACAGGGACTTCATGGAAAAATCAATCTTCATTGAACGTGAATTGAAGAAAATGATTTTAAAACTGTGTAAGGAAATGACGGAATATAAGGGTATTCTAACAGACCCAGGGAACAGAAAAATTTAATCTCCAAGAACTTGAAATAATAGAAACACCACAAAATAAATATACATAAAACCCTTAAAGAGATAAAAATACGATATGCAAATCATAGTGAAAGGACAAAGCACTGCATTTTAAGAGGCTATGTGCGAAGCAGAACTAAATACCACCTATATAAATGAAAATTACAGGTTTTGAAAAAAATGGGAGGTCATCTGCTTCTATGCCCATCAATTCTGTAACCTAAATATCCTGCAAAACTTCTTTCTAAAATCATTAGAATCCTTTCTCATTGAGAGGGTGTTAGGTCAACAGGGTGGTGGGGGAAATGCTGAGGTTAGGTTCTCCCATAAAAAAAAAAAAGTTAATAGGGGGGAAAAGCAGCAGGTCCCTGCAAAAACCAGGACACGAAAGTTAAACGGGCGACTCTGGCAAACTGCCCGAAGGGGAAAGCTGCCATAAAAGAGGATGGAAAGAGAGGAAGCTCAGAACCCGGCGACCATCCTGTAGTGGGCAGGAAGGGACGGAGCAGGATTTCTATGACCCGAGCAGACCGGGTAAAGGAAGAGAGTCCTGGAGCCCTCGGTGGCTTTTGCAGGCTTTAATTGGGATTTACCAGGTAAATCCAGGCATGTACCAGGCGTGTACCAGGGTGGGGGGCGGTGGCCAGGAGGCGGTCAAGCCTCCAGCCCCCGACAAGTCTTCACTCTCTTGTTAGAAGGAACCTACTTTAACATGATAAAAGCCATATACAGCAAACCCACCGCCAATATTATTCTCAATGGCGAAAAGCTAAAGGCCCTTCCTTTAAGATTAGGAGCAAGAAGGGCCTCCCCTGGTGGCGCAGCGGTTGAGCACTGGGCTGCGAAGCTGCCCGCAGCCTCTGCAGCACCGGTTCGATCCCAGGCCGTGGCGAGGGTCCCACATGGCGCACAGATCTCCCCTGCTGCCCGCTGCTCCCCTCAGCAGTGTACTTCGGTCCTTCTGCCTGCTCTGCTCCCGCTCTGGCTCTGGTGAATTCTCTCACCCTCCCGCGCTTCTGACTGTACCCAGTGCTTGTGTAAATAAATAAATAAATCTTAAAAAAAAAAAAAAAAAGATTAGGAGCAAGACAAGGATGTCCTCTCTCACCAGTTCTCTCCAATATAATACTGGAGGTCCTAGCCAGGGAAATAAGACAAGAGAAAGACATACAAGGAATCCAGATAGGGAAAGAAGAAGAAAAACTATCACTATGTGCAGACGATATAATATGATAATATACATAGAGAACCCTAAAAACTCCACAGAAAAACTACTCAAAATAATCAACCAGTTCAGTAAAGTAGCAGGATACAAAATCAACACAAAAAATCAGTAGCCTTCCTATACACAATCAGTCTGAAGAAGAGGAAATCAAAAAAGCCATCCCTTTCTTTAATTGAAACAAAAAAATCAAATACATGAGAATAAACCTATCAAGAGAGGTGAAAGACTTACACAAAGAAAACTATAAAACACTGTTAAAAGAAATAGAAGAAGACACAAAGAAATGGAAAGACATCCCCTGCTCATGGATTGGAAGAATTAACATTATTAAAATGTCCATCCTACCAAAAGCAGATTCAACACTATTCCAATGTATACTTAGCTCAGATCATCACGTGAACTCCCATGCCCCTCCCCAGACTTGCTAAATCAGAATCCTGAGTTTTAACAAAATCCCCAGTTAAAATTTAGGAAGAATGACCCGATCATTTTGGCATAGGGGACACTGCTGTAGATGAGATTTCAGGCACATTGATTACTAATTCTCAACTCTGACTTGCAGATTAATAAAGCTTTTCATTATATTTCCCAGAAGGGAGGGGTTGCAAATAAGTGGGCTGAAGGCAAAACTGACCTGATTGTGTTCAAACCCGTAAGGAGTTTTCTCTTGGCAACAATTGACTGACAGCCCTTTATTTTTTAAATGATTTTTTAAATGTTTTTTATTCAGGTAATGTTGATTTACATCACTGTTTGTATTTTAGAAGCATAGGATCCCCGCTTCAGGTATTGTTACCATAGCGCGCCCACCACCAAAGCTCCACCACCGTAGTTAAACATGCGTGCTTCGGTTCTCTACAAAGTCATCCACCTCTGTCCACATCTTTTTGATACCACTGAGGATTGAGGGGTGGAGGGAAGCAATTTTGCTCAGAAGAAACACGGTATTCATGAAGTTCGATTTTTCTAAGAATCATTAAATATTTGTAGCTATTATGTAGCCTTCATAATAGATACTATAGATGTTCTAGAATACTGACTAGCCCATCATTATTCAGTTGTTTAAATTTTCATGATTTAATATTGTTGATCTTGTTTCCCTAGATACTCAAGTAGTTGAAAAACCACTATTGACTGTGATTGTTGGAAATCCAAATTTGTTGGCATTTAAAGCTGAAGGCTTTTTTGATGATACTGATAGTTACGTAGTGGAAATTTCTGCAACTAGCAAAGATTTACATCAAGTAATATATTCTTTAATTATAAAAAATATTAATTTTAGAAAATTTAGAATATAAACCAAGAAAAAGAAGGACAAATTGTACAGAACCCTACCGACCAAGGATGACTAAGAACTTGTAACATTTGGGGTATGACCAAAAGGTGGTGTAGCAGCACGGCATAGAGGTTCAAAGAGGAAGATGCAATGAGTTCAGTCTGACTTCTGGTATTATCTATGAGAATTTGGGGAAGTTACTGTGCTGCTTTTTAATCTATAAAATGGAGATGATGGAAAAAAAATACCTCATAGGGTTGTTTTGAGAAGTAAATGTCATGCTTTAAGTAGGGCATCTAAAACCATGTCTCACACATGGAAGGGGCTCAGTTGTACAGATCCTAAAGGGTCTCTGTCTCACTTTCACCAACTTATACTCCACAAATTTTGAAAGAGCCAATGGGTTTCAAGAAGGAGCAGAGCAGAAATGGTAGATCGCACAGAAGTAGAAGAGTGGAAAGGCCTTGAGCCACATTCTCTTGACCTGAGAGCAGCAAGCATCCTGGTTTAATGGGGTTGACTACCAGGGCGGGGTATCAGGCGATAGCATCATAATGTGTTTGGGGCTGGGCTACCCTGGGGCACGTGCAGATGGGTTACATGCGTCTTCATATTTCATGTCTCGTTAGCATCTTTGGTCTCCACCCAAGGGTGTGTGTTCCTATCGGTCTAATCAGTCCTAGGTCACGACTAGGTCAGTTTTGCTGTCTGTGTCTGTGCAGCCATCAGGTTTCAATTGCTTCTGGAGCCCTTGCCTGAAAGCAGGAAGCCCCTGGAGGGTGGATGGTCTGTTGCTCCTGGTGACTGGCTGCATTCCTATTAGCCTGGGGGCTCATTAACAGGAAGGTGAGGCCAACAAGATCTAAGTCCTCTTGTACTGAGGATTGGATTAGCATACACCCTAATGATGCATTTTAACTTAATTGCATCCGATTTCCAAATACAGTGACATCCTGAGAAACTGGGGGTTAGAACATCAACTTACGAATTTTGAGGGCATATATGTCAGTCTATAACAGTTACTCTTTCTTTTTTTTTTTTCCCTAAATATTTATTTATTTATTTATTTATTTATTCATTTATTTATTTATTTATACAAGCACTGGGCACAGTCAGAAGCTCGAGAGGGTGAGAGAATTCACCAGAGGCAGAGCAGGGAACAGAACAGACAGACTGACGAAATACACTGCTGAGGGGAGCAGCGGCCACAGCAGGAGAGGTCTGAGCGCCATGTGGGACCCTCACTGGCAGCCGGGGATTGAACGAGCGCTGCAGAGGCTGCAGGCAGCTTTGCAGCACAGCGTTCAACCACTGCACCACCAGGGAAGCCCCTAACTTTGATTTTTTTGGATATTTCCAGGGTTGGACTTCACTGGCATTGATTGTCTGGGGAGCATCGACTGAGTGCTTTGTTACAACCTTTGTGCCAACATTGAAAAGCAGCTGTAGTTATCTCAAATTTATGCATCACAGACCTATTAATATTATCCCACTGGAAGACTGGACTAGTGGCATTCACAGAGACAGCCAGGGTTTTAATATGATCAAAACTTTGCCGGTAAAAAATTTAAGCAGATTTTTTTAAGGGCACCAGTGATGTGCTACTTTTATGGGATTGGTTGGCTCCTCAGTTTTAGCGTTTCTTTTCTAAGATGCTCAAAACACTCCAGATGACTTCAAGTCATTTTGAGGATTTGATGATTATTTCTAAAATGTAAAAACTTTCTAAAATAATGATATTTCTTGGTAACTTATTTTCATCATTTTAGTATCATTTTATGTTATATTATAGTGGCATAATCTTACGCTTTTTCATTATGTAGTTATTTGCCCATATGTTTACCATCTTGACATATCTTACTGGCCTCAATGTAGTAACAATTTCAATTTTTACCTTGTCAGAATCTATGGCTTTTTAAGATGTAAATTATTAGTCTTTCTTAACTAATTTATTACTTAAAAAAATTTTGTGACTAAAAATCAAATAACCAAACTTGAATAAAATCAAATAACCAGACTATAGCCATAATTTGAGGTTGTTGAAATTCTGAAAAACAAAGAGTAAGGTATATAAGGAAATTTGAAATTTACCTTAATACATGGAGCTAAAAATGAAATATTTGCTTTTCTTGAAAATCAAAACAACAATAAATGACACATTTTCCTTGCCTGACCCCTTGCAGATAAACTACAGGCCTCCATCAAATATGGGAATTGCTATTCCACTGACAGATCATTTTTATCATGCAGATCCTAGTAAACCCATACCAAGAAATCTATTTCACAAATCAAAGGTAAGGAATTTCTCTACAGATAAGCAACTATTCATTTGAGTTCAAGAAATCATTCAGTAAAGTTACAGATGGGCCTAGTTGCAGGGGTGAATGAAAAGGTTTGTTCAGCTCAGTGTTTCTTCTGCCCTGATAAGTCAGCTTATCATCATCATCATCACACTGCTGTCAATACTACCCCTGATTTTCATGTTACTTCTTCAATCTCCCTTCTTTTTACTCAGACTCCTGAACACATTTTGAAATCAAGAAGTCTAGACGGACCTCACCCATCACCCCTAATCCCAGCCCCGCTGACTTCTCTCTGTCTCCCATTTGGATTTCAAAGGGATTGGTGGGGTGAAAAATCCTAATGAAAGGAGCTCCAAACACTTTCCTCATGTCTGCAACCTTGTGAAAGGAACGGGGTGTGTTTAAAAGGAAGGTTTTGCTTCAACATAGACACATTTATTTATTTTAAAGATTTATTTATGCATGCAGGAGCTGGGGTACAGGCCAGATGCGTGGGAGGGTGAGAGGATCCGCCAGAGACAGAGCAGGGAACAGAACAGGCAGACTGACTGAAGTACACTGCTGAGGGGAGCAGCGGGGAGACAGGAGAGGTTTGCCTCACCATGTGGGTCACTCCCTGGCTGGCTAGGGATCGAACTCATGCCGCAGAGGCTGCGGACTGCTTCATAGTGCTGTGCTTAACCCCTTGTGCCACCAGGGAGGCCCCAACAGAGACACATTTAAACTCCTGCCAGGAGAATTTAAACAAGGAGTTGTGTAAATTAACTAGTGTCAGTATGGCACAGTGGAATCTAAGCCAGAATTATCTGGAAATATTTCTACAATGCTACTTTCTCAATCTCACCTCATTACTGAATCAAAAGCTATAGGGTATGGTCCCAAAATCTGCATTAAAATATCTCTATGGTTAATCCTGATCTATCCCAGAGTTTAAGCTAGACAAGTACTAGAGCTGGATACAAAGCAAGCAATGTGACTGTGGATCCTTGATGCCTGAAAGGTGAATGGGGATTAACCAAACAAGGGACAAGGAGAAAAACAAAAGAGGGAGAAAGACCCAGCGCATTCCAGGCTAAAGGAACACCCAGCACAAAGGGCAGATATGGGCAAGAGCTCAATGATTTTGAAGGATTCAAAGACCAGGAGGAGCACAGGGAAGCACTAAATCAGGCTGGAGAGAGTAGGCCCTACTCTGGAGAGAGTAATGCCACAGGGTTGTTGTAGGCCCTGGAGAGGGTCTTTAATTTTACCCTAAGAAAGATCAAGAACCACCCAACGAGTTTAAGCCAGGAAGTGACTTGCTTGCCTACTTGTGTTTTAAAATATACACATTTGGGCCTCCCTGGGGGCACAAGGGGCTAAGTCTCAGCACTATAAATCTATCCTCAGCCACTGCAGCACAAGTTCAATCCCCGGACAGGGAGGTGACCCACATGGCGCAGCAGACCTTCTTGTCTCGTCCGCTGCTCCCCTCAGCAGTGTATTTCAGAAGATCTGTCTGTTCTGCTCCCCACACTGTCTCTGGGGAATCCTCTCACACACACCCCCCCCCCACACACACACACACCTCTGGCCTGGCCTACACCCCAGCTCTTGTATGCATATATAAATAAATCTTTAAAAAAAAACCACACATTTGTCAAATGACAAAACTAAAATAATTCAGTAATGAGTTGGGTGTCCTGTATTCATGGGATGGGGAATGCAGAGCTTTCTTCTTGAGGGGTTTTGGGCAAGAGCACATTTTGTAGAACGTTAGAAGAGGTGATGCGGGAACAGGGTGTGGTCGACTAGAAGGTCAGGGATTCCTTCTGAGGCTAGCGGGTGCTGTTCTGTGAGGTAAGGTAGTCGCAAAGCAGAGCTGGAGGGAGGTGGTTCCTGTCAGGCTTCTGGGAATTCAGGCTGCTTTAGGCTTAGATTTGTAGCATGAACCATTTTGTGCATGGGGGCAGCCTCATTGTGTGGCTCCTGATATACAAATTAACTTTATCACATTGTATTTTTACCAAAGTAGATTAAACTGAAAATGACTAACATCTACACCCTTTCTTGGTGAACATATTTTCAAAGAAAACTAGAGTGCAGGGGGGGGGGTGTGCAGGCGGGGGGGGGGGCGGGGGGGCGGGGGAGAAAGAGTTCTATTCAGAGAGCAGGGAATTCCAAAAAGAGAAAGCAAATAGAATCAGAGACGCCTCTTCCACAACTGCTAGAGGTCTCAGGTGGTGGAAACAAAGGAACACAAATTGAAAAAGCAAACTGAAAAGAGTTGATTATCGAATTCAAGAGTCAGTTCTTTGAAAAAGGTGAAATAAACCAATCTCCAGTGAGAGTGACTGGGTAGAAAACGAATGACAGGACAGTTCCTGTGGCGATTTTGAACATCCTTTGTGAGTGCTGTGAGGACAAACAGGTCTGAAACAGGCTTGGAGAGTGTGGTCTGGTGTCTGTAACATCATGTCAGCTCCTCTGGGCCTCTGTGTTCATGCCTGCAAAGGGAGGGCCCGAGAGCAGTGAGCTCAGGGGTCCAAGAAGCGGCCTTCAGAGCAACACGGGCTTTCTAGGTCCCATCCAGTCTCCTGAGGTAAATTGTACAGCAGTGGAGGAGTGCTTGGATTCAAATGAACAAGGAGACAAAATTCAGAGCTACTATATTTTTACTCTACCTTTATTATTATTATTTTCCCTTTAAACCTCTCAGGGATTTTAATCATTCAGGAAACAAGTGTTTATTGAACATTTACTCAGTTTGCAGAAATTCTGCCTCCCCCCACCAAATAAAAGCAAGTCAACCTATATGATTTAATTTGCAGAACTCAGGTAAATACAAACAGTGTGCTGGTAAGTCCAATCGGGAGTCGTGTAATTGCACACATGATCAGAAGTTTTCATATGCTGTTGCTTTCTCAGACTGTAGAGAAAAGGTAAGATAACTCTTAATTATTTGAAGCCAAAGTATTTTTATATTAATAAGATCTAGCAATGTGCATTTGGCTACACATGACAAGAAATAATGTCTTGTTATGACACTGAACTAAAAAGATCTGGATTTAAGTGTCCTTAGATTAACGAACCTCATCTGTAAAATAAAATAAAACCTTCACTACCCTGTCCATTTCACAGGATTCTTATAAACACACATGCTTACTTATCCTGTGAAAGCAATTTTTGAAATAAACGCTATTGCCTTACATCATTGTTTAATTTTGGAGAGGGTTTGACTTCTCCCCTTGGGTATAAGTCCCTGGCGTTCTCCCTCCGCACAGCACCTGTGGCCCCTCCCCACAATCCCTTGTGTTCTTTCCTCCCCTGTTTTGATCCCCTTTCCTGCCCCTCCCCTGCTGGATGCCTCAGATCTATGGTCCGCTTCCAAGTTTTGTCTTTTTTCCTGACATTTTATTTGGTTTCTCTATATTCCGTGTACAAATGAAACTGTCCACTAATTATGCTTTTTCCTCCTGACTTATTTTGCTTAGCACAGTCCATTCCAGCTCCACCCATGTTGCACAAATGGCATAAGTTTATCTTTTTTTGATTGCTGAGTAGTATTCCATTGCATATATATATATATATCTCACATCCTCTTGATCCATTCATCTATTTGGGGCTATTTAGGTTGTTTCCATGTCTTGGCTATTGTAAATAGTGCTGCAATAAACATAGTGCAGGTTTCCTCTCACATTAATGTTTTTGTGTCTTTTGGGTAGACCCTGAGGAGTGGAATTGCTGGGTGTTACGGTAGATCCATTTATAGTCTTTTGCGGAATCTCCACACAGATTTCAGAGTGGCTGGACCAGTTTACATTCCCAGCAGAGTGTAAGAGGGTTCCCTTTTCACCACATCCTCGCCAGCACTTGTTGTTTCTAGCTTTTTTAATATGGGCCATTCTCACAGGTGTGAGGTGGTATCTCATTGTGATTTTTGATTTGCATGTCCCTCACAATAAGTGATGTTGAATATTTTTTCATATGCCTGTTGGCCATTTGCAAATTTTCTTTGGAGAAGTGTCTTTTCTGCTCTTTTGCCTATTTTTTGATTGGGTGGTTTCTTTTGTTTTTGGTGGGCTGGGTGAGCTCTTTGTAGAGATTTGCTATCAGTTCCTCATCAGTTGTATGGTGTGCAAATATTTTCTCCCATGCAGTGAGGTTCACTTCATTTTGCTTGCTGTCTCTTTTGCAGTACAGAAGCTTTTTCATTTGATGTAGTCCCAGCTGTTTATATTCACCTTTGTTTTCTTTCCTTCTTTGCTTCCTCAAAGATGTTTCTGAGGTCTATGTCATGAATATGAAAGCAGTTTGTAATCCATAAAATAATATACTAGATTGTGGTGAATTCTGATTTATTAAAGCAATTATTAAGTATTTAACACGCATCAGCTTCCAGGATTCAAGGATCTAGAATCTGGAGCTCAGTCTGGCAGTCATGACAAAACAGAACACAGTATAATATGTTGGTTAAGACTAGGTTCTATCTCAAATATTTCATTTTCTTAGTCTCAAAGCATTCAAAGGTATATCAAGTTGATTTTGCTGTTTACATTAGCTGAGACAAGTGTCCCCTTGGTATAACTTTCAAGTAGATCTATTTCAAAAACTTATGAGACCATATATATATAAAATATTTTAATTATTAATTTATATATTTTATATACTTTGTATATTTATATATAAATTGATATATTTATATATATTTTCTATACACGCACATTATGTCAGGCACAGAGTGGACATTCACTAAATTGAAAGAGTTGTTATTATATACTGCTACAACTCCCTCCTTGCTGAGCAACTGTGTTATTTCTTGAGGAGTTTCTGCAAAACTCTGCTCTAAGACTTCTTCATGATTTTCTCATTTTATTTGAAACACATAAAATCCAGGTAACTTGCCAAAAACTCATCATTCATATGTGATGAAACTAGATTTGAAAACTTTCTCTAGAACTTCAATTTAAAGAGTGTGGCTGAAAGATCGTAACTTATGGTGGGAGGAGGGTATAAAGAAGGTAAGCAAGATCCAGTTTGGCAGTGCTTTATGGGATATGGGTTAGCCGAAAAAGTTTGAATAACATCATAGTAAGTTCCTGTTTTTAAAAAACCTATAAAAAGTTATGAGTTTTGCTCCACAATGTTTGTGTATCACATTTGAAATTCACATTGATTCTGCTGTAAGACAGATTTTTTTTTCATGCAGACAGAAGCCCTAAGCACATTTCATTTAGAAGACCCAAATTCTTGGGAATATATATATTCATTCTTTACCAGGAAATGAAGTTAGGTTTGAAATTTCCAAATTTATATTCATTCTTGGAGTTTGTATTTTAGGTTCCTCGTTATAAGTTTCCGGTCACAAACTATCCAATTACCTTGGAAATTCACAGTGAGGATGGATCCAACCCATTGCCAAATCATTATCTGGTCACTATAACTGAAGTGAACGGAAGGGGAAACTGGAAACTAAGTAGAATTTTCTTTCTTCTCTAATTATTTTATTATGTCAGTAATGTTGTTTTTACCTAGATAAGTGGTGTACAAAATCTGTCTACACAAGAGGTGGTCAGGAGATCTTTGGAAAAGAATTCTGATCAATTGGCATCTTATTTTGACTTTGTTGCCTCCCCCTTACTCTAGCACACAGTGACCTGGGTTCTGTGACATCAAATAATTTTGAAGAATTTGAACTGTAATACATTGAAAGCCATTTTATAGACCAATAGCAAAAATGATTGCTTGAGTTTGTGGTGCATGATGGTCTAGTGGCTCCTTCCAGCTTATTTTGTGGTACAGAGGAGGTTGTAAAGTGATTTCAGATAAGCTATAGGCACTATCTTCTAATTATGTGAGAAAAGTTTCTAAAAGGTTTTATGGCAAACTAATTGAAAGATGCAGAAAATTTTTTTTTTTTTAATATTGACTGATTTTATTTATTTATTTATTTTTTGGTGGGACCCTCACCGTGGCCAGGGAACGAACCGGCACTGCAGAGGCTGCGGGCAGCCTGTCAGCCCAGCGCTCAACCGCTGCGCCACCAGGGGAGGCCCAGAAATATTTTTATATATGAAAAATGAAATTGAACGCAATTCAATTTAACTTCAGATATACAACTTTCTTTTGCACATTGTATGCTTGTCCATGTATGAAGTTTAAGGAGATGGATGGATGGATATAGATTTATTTTAATCAGTCATTAATATGTTACCAAATAGGGCCTCCCAGTGGCACAGCGGGTTGAGCGCCGCCCTGTGAAGGTGTCTGCAGCCTCTGCAGTGCGGGTTCAATTCCCGGCCGTCCAGGGGGAAACCCACATGGCGCAGCAGACCTCTCCTGACTTGCCTGCTGCTCCCCTCAGCAGTATCTTCAGTCTGTCTGCCTGTTCTGTTCCCCACTCTGTCTCTGGTGAATTCTCTCACCCTCCCATGCCTCTGACCATACCCCAGTTTTTGTATAAATAAATAAATCTTTAAAAAATATGTTACCAAATATCTAGACATTTGGTATTCAGTATGTCTTGCTCTGTCCAACATATGCATTTTTGAATTGTAAAATACAAGACAGAAAATGACTAAATGTTTTGCTTTAACTAACATCCCTATTTTCTGTGGTCTGCTGGTGCCTGCTATTACTAACTGCTATTACCTCTAATTATTAAATATTCAAGCATTTTACAAAATGATTATTAAACTAATAGTAGCTTGAAATTGGCCTTGGTGAGAGTATTTACAACATGGAAGTTGACAAATGGTACAATGAAATGTTTTTTTCCCCCTTTAAATACTATGTACAATTACACTTCTATAATGTCTAACCCCTACACTACATATCTGGCTTTAGAAAGAATTACAAGTAAGGTGGAAGCAACTGACCACTTCTTTTAGAAAAGATTTAAGTGATTATAGTGTGAAAGTTTTCTGCCATCTTATTGAAAATCATTTATCAACCACTAAAGTGGTCCTGAAATTATTTCATTGCTGCAGACACCAAGTGTGTGCAGATCAGAGCTGGTCACGATCGTGGGGCTAGCAGGAGAGGTCAACCCAAATGAAGGTGGTCAGAGGTTTTGACCTTAATAATGCCCTTAAGAAGATAACATGTGAGGGCCTCCCTGGTGGCGCAGGCAGTTGAGCGCCACGCTGTGAAGCTGTCCGCAGCCTCTGCAGGGCGGGTTCGATCCCTGCCGGCCATGGAGCAACCCACAAGGTGAAGCAGACCTCTCCTGTCTCACCCACTGCTCCCCTCAGCAGTGTATTTCAGTTCGTCTGCCTGTTCTGTTCCCCGCTCTGTCTCTAGTGAATCCTCTCACCCTCCCACACATCTGGCCTATACCCCGGTTCTTGTATAAATAAATAAATCTTAAAAAAAAAAAAAAGATGCCATGTGAGATATTAGTCCTAATTTCACCTAAATAGATCTTCTGCAAAGTCAAGAAGAGCTGAAAGTCTGGAATAACTTAGCCATGTTATAGAGTATACTCTTTCATTGAACCTTAATTGTATGTGACATATTTTATATAAAATAAGAAAATAAGCTAAATGTGCTTAAAATATACTTTATGTGCTTTTAGAACAAACTGTACCAGAAAATGTAAAAATATTGAAAATGTTCTTAGAACAAAATCTTAATGCTTCAGTGTATAATCCTTCAGGCCTCAACTTAAGTATAAGGGTAAGTGGACAGCATTTTTATTTCTCCTGTTTTAATTTCAGATAAAATATTCATGTCTAAACTAAGATTGGTTTCAGTTTTAAAGTAAAGGTATCCAGGAATGGTGAAAATAGCATCTTTAAAGTATATGGAGAATGTTTATTTTTCCTCCATTTCCCTTGATACTATTATTTCTGAAGATATCTGACAGTCAAATTTAACATTAACTTCTATTTTTTGAGCTGATAGAAAAGACAAGTAGATTACAGAGCTAGGTGGAACAGAATGGATATTTCTAAAAGTAACTGGGGGAGAGGAAATGCACTTAATATTCCACCTGGTTGTACAGACATTTGTCTTCTGGTTCTGGCTGCCCATAAGAACACATGAAGTTACCATAATCTAGGTCATTGTCGTTAAAGCCAATAAAATGTATGGAGCAAGCCAAAAACATGAATGGGAAGAGGAGCCCAAAGTGCTCTTCAAGACCCTGTTGGGCCTTATGTTTCTGTGTGTGTAAATATATACAGAGAGAGAGAGGAAGAGAGCTGCTGTACACTACCTGCTGTGTGCTATCAGATCCCTCTGTTGCACACTCTTGTCTTTAGGTCTCCATTTCCATTTTGATACATGATGTATATACCCAAGAGTCAGAAGCAGCCTGAAATTTCCCCAAGCTACAGCTGCAGGGAAAGTGACCGCCGTATAGTTTTTCTTAAAGTAACATACATGTCGATGCTGCTGGTGACCAGATGTGTTTCTCCCACAGGGCTCTGAGCTTTTTCACTTCAGAATGTCCGTTGTTCCAGGGGTCACCTTTTGTAACTTAGTTGATGAATTTCAGGTAAAATGAATGTTTTCTCTCTTTCCTTACTTCTTTCCTCCCAAAAGCAGTCCCTGTTTCAGGCAACAGCACAATAGTACAGGGAGCTAAACTCCTCATGACTTCCTTCCCAGAGCTCTAGGGTAAAGTCTCTGGTAGTAGAAAGTATGGGGGAAGTCCCTAAGAGAAGAGAGGCAGAGAAGGAGATTCCTAATTCTGGATATGAATCGGTACAAGTGCCAGGCAGCACATAAGCAGAACACACCTAACTAAGGAAGCATATCAAAAGCTTCAAAATAAACTATAATGTAAACACCACTAAAGTTCCAGAACAAGCCCTGGATATCACAGAAGCCACAGTAGCATAGCAGAGCCTTCAAAAACTGAACTGCCAGGGCCTCCCTGGTGGCGTAAGGGGTTAAGTCTCAGCAGCTACTGCAGCATGAGTTCGATCCCTGGCCAGGAAGCTACCCACATGGCGCGGCAGACCTCTCCTGACTCGCCCTCTGCTCCCCTCAGCAGTGTATTTCAGTCAGTCTGCCTGTTCTATTCCCCACTCTGTCTCTGGTGAATCCTCTCACCACACCTCCCATCCCCCACACCTGTGGCCTACACCCCAGCTCTTGTATTTGCATAAATAAATAAATCTTTAAAAAAAAAAAAAAAGGAACTGACAATGGAACCATAGAAAGTAAAGCATCACTTGTGATCTGAGCTCAACCAGCATGATTGTCTGCTACAACAAACCCCTAAAGCACAACATTTTCAATATGCCCAGCAGCATGCAGAGAAATGACTATCAATCCAGAATTCTATATTTAGTTAAAATCTCCTTCAAGAACAAAGGAAAAGTAAAGGTATTCTTAGATGAAGGAAAACAAATAAAATCCACTGTAGGCAGAACTTTAAAAAAATGCTTGAGGAAAATGTTCAGCATGAAAAGATGTGTCAGTGCAAGGAAAAGAAGCTTCAGGAAGCAAAGAAGATCCATAAAAATGAATAACAGGAAAATAGGAATTTTTAACAGGACCCAGAATCTTACAGCATAATAGTTTAAACGTCTGGGGTACAAATCGAAATTACTCAATATACTAAGACTTAAGAAAATGTGATCACTTATGAGGAGACAATCAACAAGTAACAAATGGAATTATTAGAAATAATTCCTCTGCTGCAAAGGTAAACACTTTTGAAATGATTGGAAAGAGAAATTTTAAGTAGACAAATAAAAGCTATAAAAAAGAGACCAAGTGGAAATTCTAAAACTTAAAAATATAATATTTAAAAAATGAAAGTCATTAGCTAGCCACTCAAGAGCAGAATGGATATAGTAGAGAAAATGTCAATGAGTTTGAAAATAAATCAGCAGAAATTCAACCTGCAGAAAAAGGATTTTAAAAAGTAAAAAAATGCCTCAGGAACTTGTATGATAGTGTGAAACGGTTTAACATTTATGTCGCCAGAGACCATGAAGGACAGGAAGGAGAGATTGGTGCCAAAAAAAAAAAAAAAAAATCTAAAGAAATGAAGCCTGAAAATGTCCCAAATTTGGTGAAACATGAATTTCCATCTTCGGGAAGGTTAATGGATCCCCAAAATGAAATCATGCCTAGCTAAACACATCGTAATCAAGCTACTAAAACTCAAAGATAAAAAAAAATCTTGAAAACAGCCAGAGAAAAGTAAAACTACATTCAACAATTTGGATAACACTTCTGGTGCCCATTCAGTACTGTAAAGAGTCTTAGTGGCAAACAAAGGACCCTCAAAAAACAAAACAAAACAAAACAAAACAAAGCACCCTCACTAAAACAGAAAAGGGGCTTTTATGTCAACATAGATAAGGAGATTATTAAATAAGCTTATTTATAAAAAGCAAGGCAATAAAATTCACAGCAGCGCTATTGAAAAGGGACTGTAAGGAATGAATTGCGGGGACTGTACCCTTGAATGGACAGCAGGTCGGGACTGTTTTTAAGAAAACAGGCAACTCCTTGGGTCGCTGGGAGGGTGGTGGCATCTATCACTCCAACTATGAAGCAGCTTATCAGTCCTTTCTTGTCCTTAGCATGTCCCACATCCCCCACCGCCCTATTTCCGTTCATCTCCACTTTCTTCTCCCTCAAAGGATGATCATTCTCCCTATCTGACAGCGAAAACCGATGCCACCGGGCTCGAACCATCTCACTCTCCATCAGCCCCACTTCTGTTGATATATATGTCCTCCATCCTTGCCTCAAGTGTCAGAAAAAACCACCTCTCCGTGCTACTGTCCACCATCCTCTCTCTCGCCTCAGAACTTGCTTTTGTTAATTTTCTAGACTGGCAGAGGGAACATTTTGAATGCACAGAGAATTTTCCAGAGATGATATTTTAAAAGAGCACGTGCTCCCTTCCCCTAGTGTTCTGTGAACCCACTTATTCTCTGTCCATTCCTCGGTAATGGGAGACAGAACGTCCTCTTGCCTTGTGAATGCTCTTTCTGCCTAGCTCTGCTGTTAGAGACATAGGATAAAGGCACAAAATCATAAATAGAACTTTTATTCCCTACTTATTGCGTGCAATTTGTTACTTGCCATATGGACAAGCGACCACTGCTATGTGTTGTGGGTGTTGAGTATCTCTGCAAGTCTGGGCAGAATTTTGCTAAATCGTGAATGGCGTCTCCACCAGGGTGGGCACTGTATGGCGTTCAATGTTTTGAATGACTAAATTCAAAAAGCTTAAAGACTTTGCCTTTTTTCTATTGCAGATTTATGTGGATGAAGTGCCCCTGCCCTTTCCAGGACACACACTTATTGCTATTGCCTCAGCTGTCGTGCTCGGGGGATTAATTTTTATAGGATTTGTGTTACAAATACGTGACATTCACCCCTTGGATTGGTGCGGAAAGCTGATTACAAAGCCCTTAATGACCCTACCATATTTCAGCGCCAATCAAGTGCACACTGAGTAGTGGACAAATGATAATCATAATGTTCATTTTATTTCCTAGTTTTATTAGACAATGCCTAGAGCAATATATTTAAGTGTTACTATAAAAAATGAGATAAAATAATATAGAATTGCCATAATAACACGATTGCTTTTTGTCAATATGTTTACTTTTCCATTCTCTTATTTTGAATATGTAGAACATGTCTTAGGTCAGCACTTACATAGAGGATTTTCTTTGAGGTTTTTAGGAAAATATCAAATGATAACCAGCTCAGTGTAGAAAGGGCTTGTGGTAATTTTTGGCTTTTTTTGACGGGATTCCATTCTGGGGGATCAGAAGCCTGTGTGTTGCTCTTTGCAGACAGGAGTGTGAGTGGAATGTGAGCAGGCCCGGGACAGCTAGATGGCCACAGAGGCTACTCTGCAGGCTTTCAGAGCCTCGTGGGAATTAAAGGTGAATCAGTTGGGTTTCTAGAGGCAACATCAAAACCAAATGGTGGTACCTGGCCAGAGGTGAATGTGACCCCATCCTGGGGCTGAGTAGAACACGGCGGCAGGGTGAGATAGTGACTCACGACCTTACAAGAAGCATGTAGCATTCCAAGAGATGTGAGTGCTCTGTGTGCTCTCTCAGAGCACCTGTTCCCCCCTGGTCAGAAGACAGCCAGAACGTTCGGGGACCAGAGTTATGGCCTCCAGGGAACGCTCAGGAGCACCTGCACACTGCTTAGCCAGCTCAGGGAAAGGGGAGGCATCTGATCCGGAAGAACCCAGCTCCGAGAGCTGTACACGGTGACTGTACCCCATGAACTTTCTTTTGAGGGGGTGGTGAGCAAAGGGGTACAAGAATCAGACTCAGGAGCCAAGCATCCGTGTTCGTCTCTTCCTAGGTGTGTGAGTTGGGCACATTACTTAACATCTCCACACCTGAGTTTCTCCACCTGTTCGGTGGGGGTGCTCTTCATTGTGAGGGGCAAGTGAATTCATCCATGTTAGGTACCTAGAAGAGTGCCTGGCTTTATGCATACATAAGTGACAGGCAGTTTTGTTGTAAGGTTGAAAGTCATAGATAGAAACTGATTGTAATCGAGGAGGAAAGTTATTGGGAGGAGACTACAGAAAGGCCAGATAATCTACACATAGCAAAATCTACACAGTCAGTTCTTATCGTGGATGGGAATGAGATCCACTCTGGGGACCTTGGAAACAAATGCCAACTCTTCAAATCATCACTTGAGCCAGGGGTCCAGAGATAAAACATTGTCCAGTGGTTGAAAGTGTAAGCTCCAGTCAACAACCTTTTTTTTTTTTCTTTTACTCAGCTTCTAAAATTTCCAGAAGAGTTGTGATGATCATGCAGCTCATTCCCCTATAACACACACTCAGTTGCCTCTAATGCTAACAACTTACAGCCTGGGTTTTATCTGGCTCCATCACTTACCAGCTATGTGATGGGAAAGTCATCTACCTGGCGCAGCTTCTCTGCCCCCCTTTAGCTACTCAGCCTTCAGCTTGCACGTCCAGGCCACGCACCCTCTGTCTTCCTGCACAAAGATGCTCCCGCTGAGGCCAGCCAGCTTTCAACACACAGCCACACATTCATCACCTCCCTCCCCCACAAAATGGTCATCCAAAGTTCTACCTAAATACGGGATCCAGAGGTCATGTCGTAGAGTCGCTGTTCTTGGAGGCATCTCTAGGTGCTGTTTGTTTCTCTCAGTTTCTTCCCAAGAAGGAAAAACATTGGGGATAGTTATTACACTTCAGCAGAAAACAGGAAGTTGGAAGAGTGTGACCCTTGTTTCTGTAACTAACACCCTGTTAGTTGATTTAGATTGATCTGATGTTGGATTGATCGTTCCACTACACATCCCACGTGCTTCCCTGCCCTGAGTAGCTCCTCAGGTTGGTAGGATTCTTTGTCTAGGAGAACAGACTGACTTTATTCCTGAACGAGCTCAGCCCTTGATAAACAGCCCTTTAGTAATCGGTCATCTACTTCGATGTAATCATTTCTCATTCATCCTTGCCCCTGGGTGTGGCAGTAGATGTTTGTAGCCCAGGATCTTCCCAAAGTAATCTTGGTCCTCACTGTGTCATAGCATTTTTTTTTAAGATTTATTTATGCATACAAGAACTGGGGTACAGGCCAGAGGTGCGCGGGGTTGAGAGGATTCATCAGAGACAGAGTGGGGAACAGAACAGGTGCATCTGCTGAAATACACTGCTGAGGGGAGCAGCGGGGAGACAGGAGAGGTCTGCCTGCCCTGTGGGTAGCTCCCTGGCCGGGGACTGAACTCGTGCTGCAGTGGCTGCGGACAGTTTCATAGTGCTGCGCCTTAACCCCTTGCGCCACCAGGGAAGCCCCATGTTATAGCATTTTTATTTTTCCTTGAAAATATCAATTACACTCCATTTAGCCTGTTTTCCTAAGACATAAGGAAACAAAAAAAAAAAAATGGCTACATGGCAGCCTTGGTTTGTACTTCAGTAAAATCATTATTGCATTCACTGGTAGAAGCATTTCTACGCTGATTAGAAAGGCCATTTAATCTTAGAGCCCAAAATAGACAACACAGGAAGTAAAAATGTTGGCAGTGGTGTAGTAAGTGAACTCTTAAAAAGAACCATTTACTTTACAAACCTTGTTTCCCAAATTATTATGCCCTTGCTGCAGGAAACAACCCTACATGTCGGCGGTTTCTGACATGGCAGATACATTTCACCAGCTAGAGAAATCAGTGTTGTGCCCGGGCATCGTGGCCCCTCTCATTTCCGGCCACACCAGGGGTCTAATTCTAACTGCAGCCTCACCCACCCTCAGCCAGTCCTACGATACAGAGTCACAGTAAGTTTAGACTCCAGAGCAGGAACACATGGGTTGGAACGCTGTCTTTGCCACTTTCTAGCAGCTGCTTCTTGGAGAAATTATTTAACTTTTTGGTCAATTGAGTGATTGACGTTTTTGGTCAATAGAGTGATAATTGTGCTACTCGCCTCCTTGGATTGCTTGCGTCTGATGGACTGACTGCACGTGAAGGACTTAGCACGGATCCTGGCACGTGGAAAGTGTTAGCCGCGTTCACGGAAGGTCGAAGGCCATTAAAAAAATTCAGATTCTTCCCTTACTGATCTGTTCTTAATGACAAGCGAGGGGAGGGAGAATTCGGGGTGTGTCCATCTGAAGTCTTTCTCCACTGGGTCAGGTGCTTCTGGCCTTCAGTGGCCCCTATCAGGGTGCAGACTGGACCAGATTTGCATTAGTCAAGCCAATCCCTCCGAGATCCAGCTACCAGCCCCACTGAGTGCAGAGTCACTATGAAAACAAATTGAGAAGACTCACATATTATTTTGTTCAATCTTTGGTCAAACATTCTCAAAAAACCTTGATCCATAAAATTTTTCCCAGAGTTGTGATGACAAAGTCAACATAGTTCTGTAATTTGCAATGTATCTCTTCTAATTATGATCAACACGCTTTACGTTGAGTCAGAATCTCCTATTCCACCAAGCGTGGGGCATAGGAGTGATGATGAGGTTTAGCTTCCAAGGAGGCACAGCAGGAAGTGGCAAAGGTTTTCTTGAAGGAAGAGTTTAGATGATCCTTGGTGGGCTGAGCATGTTAGTTTTTGTAGAAGTAACAACGCTCAGATCTCAGCTCTGAGTGGCTTAGGACAAGAAACGTGTTTTTTTCCTCACTGGTCTGTGGATTGGCTATGGTGATTCTGCTCCAGACAGGGCTGTCCCACCTGTCCATCATTCTGGAACACAGGATAAAGTGTGTGGGAGCCCGCCGGGCTGCTCTTCTCACAGCACAGACCAGACACAAGAGACTTGGCCAAGCCATCTGACTATCAAACACCCACAGGGATGCACACTGTGTCTGCTCATGTTCCATTAGCCAGATCAAGTCTCATGGCAGAGCCTAACACCAGGAGGATGGTGATACACAATATTCTCCTTCTAAAAGGTTAAGTTTTAGGATCCTACTCACCTGGTTGCTTCAGTTTTCTATTACTGTGTCACCAGCTCCACAATTCAGTGACTCAAAACAACCATTTACTGCCTGTGGCGCAGTCTGGGCTAGGCTCAGGTAAGTGGTTCTGCTGGTCTCGCCAGCGGTCACCCGTGCTATGCCTTCAGCTGGCTGGTGGGCTAGGGGCTGGGTTCTGCTGGGCACCTGATGTCTGAGCTTCTCTTGGTCGCCTCAGGGCCTCTCCATTTTCAAGAGGCCTTTCCACATGGCCTCTCTCTGTGAGGTGAACCCCCTCGATGGCAGTTCAGGACTCCCCAAACAGAAAAATGGAAGCTGCCACACTTGGGCACAATGTCACCCATATTCTGTTGGTTAGAGCAAGTCCCCATCCTAGGCCAGATTCAAGAGCAGAGTAGGCATGATCGTGCATGTTGCAAGATGAGGTGCATTGCATGTCAGCAATGCAAGACGTCCAGAAACTCCCTTCATCAGCAAGTCTAGGCTCCTTTATATGTTGGCGCTGGAACTTCCAAGATGACTTTTTAACTCACTTGGCTGACTCCTCAGCTAAGTTGTGGAAAACTTGAAAAAGTACAGAAAAAAATGAATGAGAGGGGAACAAATCCTATTGCTCCTGCCTGCAGACACCTGCTTTCAACTGTTAATACATGCAGCGCGTGCATATTTGTATGGCTATCACTTCCAAGGTATTCTTCCAGAAACCCTTTTCTTCCCTCAACACTCAACATTTTTCCTTGTGTACCTCTAGTCTGCAGTGTCTTCCCAGTGCGTAGTAACTCATACTGCCAATGAGTTAAAATTTAAGTGCCTCCAGCTGCTTGAACCACAAGCACCACCCCAATACACTCCTGAAGGGCACGGGTGGAAATTTCCCTGCTATATTGAATATGTACACCTGAAAGCAGGGATGCTGGGTCAAAGAGAAATCACATTCTTCATTTCACTGACAATCTCCAAATGACTTTTTCTAGAATATGCACTCCAGTCTACATTTCCATGAAAATTACAAGAGCTTCCACATTCACCCTCCCCAGCACTCAGCAGCACACATAACTTTTCATTTTGCCAGTCCAGTTAGCATAACGTATCTGTCATGTTAAAATGTATCACCCCAACTACCTCGTCAAATACTTGTTAGTCATTCACACTTCACTCTCTGTTACCTACTGTATACTTTGCCCAATTTTCTCTTGAATATAATTTTTTTCCTCAGTGATTCGCTTGAACCCCTTAAATATTGAGTTGTCACTATTTTCATCATCATCAACAGTAATTGACATAATCAGCAATAGAAATTTGCATCACAACTAACACATGCATATTATATATAATCATTAATATGTTCAAACATAAAATGATATATGAATATCTAATTAGCTATAGTATATGTGATTATATTAATAATAGATAATTAAATGTTAAATGTACATAAGTATATTATTGTTAGTAAGTATTAATATATATGTAAATATATCTATTCCTAGCCAATATGGATTATGTGTATATTTGTATTTTTAATAACTATTTTCTTTACATAATGTAAACAAAGGATTGATGAATACATTCCCTAATATTTGTTGTGATCACTGCTATCTACTCTATTTCACTTTTTATGCTGATTGCAATGGACTAAATTCAAATTTTTACCCAATAATGGTCTATAAATCACAGTCTAAAATCAAAAGTCTGCGAGGTAATCCCTGATCTGTAAAAGATTTACAAACATCACCCAGACTCTCGTGTCTTTGTTAATTTTGCCCATGATTATTGTTTATTCAAGTTTTTCAGTTTTGGTGTAACCAAGTTTATCCATTATTTGCATCTTGGTTAGAAAATCCTCTCCACTTCTGGATCACAGATACTCTCCTTTTAGGGGCCGTTCCCCACCCCCACTTAATGAGAGGCGGAGCTGAGTGGCCAGGTGAAGCTGTTTGACAGGCTGGTGGGCTCAAAAGGAGACACTTGGGGAAGAGCGTGCTTGCTTCTCGGCTTTAGACTTGCACCCAGGACTTGGAGGAGAGACATTTAGGGTCACTAGGAAGAGATGCAGGTAAAAGACGCCTTGATTTGTGCTATGATTTTGCTCCTATGTTCCCTGCTTTCTAGGACCTGCTTCAGAACCCCTTTCCTGTGGTTCCCCACCAGAAGGTACCTTCGACTTGTGGCAAGCTTTTCCACCTCAGCAGCCCCGCTTTGGGCCAACCCTGTCTGGCTGGGCATTTGCTTACAAGAGGATGGTAATTTGGGGTGATTTAGTGGGAGAATTCTGATTAGAAATATCCTTTCTTCTCTTTCTCTATGCTCACTAATTCTGCTAAAGTTCTTTCACGCTCCAAGAGAGCTTTGCCTTTGAGCACACACTTGACTGGACCTCTTTCGAGTGTGCAAATTTGGGGGTACTGGAGTACCCCTGAGTCTGTGTAAACACTCCTACAGTTTCTGCAATAAAGTTATAATTTTACCTTTTGAATTTAGGATTTCAGTCTGAGACTCGCCTTTTTAATTTAATGTAAGTGGAGGGTTGAATTTTATTTTTTATCTATAGAGCGAGCTAAATTTGCCCAATACCATTGACTAAACAATGTTTTTAAAGATTTATTTATTTATGCATGCAAGAACTGGGCTGGGATGTAGGCCAGAGATGCGGGAGGTGAGAGGATGCACCAGAGACAGAGTGGGGAGCAGAACGGGCAGATCCACTGAAATCCACTGCTGAGGGGAGCAGCAGGTGAGACAGGAGAGGTCTGCTGCCCATATGTGGGTTAGTTCCAGGGTATTGAACTCAGGCCACAGCAGTGAAAGTGCTGAGACTTAACCCCTGAGCCACCAGGGAGGCCCTAAACAATTATTTTTTGACCATTCACTACCATGCCTGATTTATCACATAGCCAATTCCCACATAGCATGGATTTATCTGTTTCTTGGTCTATGTTGGTTTTGCATTAATACTCTATTGATTGGTCCCTTTTTAGTGTGATTTATATCAAAGACAAAAATCAGATAAGTAAGGAGATCGACTTTCTTCAGGCAACAGCAAGCGCATCCACATCTAAAGACAGAGTAACTCAGCAGGGTGGTTTTGCCTTAGATTTATATAAGGAAGAGTAAACAAGTCGCAGAGGGGTGATGTATAGTTAGGGTTGTTTTTCGAGCAGATATCTCAGTCACGTGAACAGGAAATGTTTTTCTCTGTGGTTAGCTAGTTTCAGTGGACAAACAACTTTAATCTTAGCAAATCAATCATGAGACAAAGAGTGGAAAGTTGGAGGTTCTCTGTCTGGACTTGCCAGCAGGGTCAGGCAAAAGGGGAAAGTCTGTGTTTGGCCTTGTCAGTGTCCCCTGTTGCTCAAGACAAACGTCATTTGTTTTAGGTGTTAGAGTAGTTTCTGCGGAGTTTGTGGTCAAGGTTCAGTGAAATTGTCCAGAGAGTCAGCGGTTTCTTGTTGGCACCCTGGGCAAGCACTAGCCGGACCATCTGTGGAGCTCTGGTGGTGGCCTGAAGCTGAGGAGGGGCTCTGGAGATAAGGCATTTAGCTAGCAGGAAACTTAGAAAAGAAAGTAGAAAATCGATGAGGCTATCTTAAAGATAAAATCAGGACTCCGTGCCAGCATGAACCCATCTGTTGGATCCAGGAAGCTGGTGTGGAGGGGCCCGGTGATGGAGTCCGGGCTGTGGTGGTCACGCGGTGCACGTCTTGGTTAGCATCTCGAATGTTCTTGCTAGTGATGTAGAGGTCAGAGAGTTTGGGGGGAACAACTATGCAATAACCAGGGGGCCTGAATGTTCGGTAAGTGAGGAATAGAGAAGGAAATGAGTCAGTGGACAAAAAGGAAAAGGAAAGACACGGCTCAAGGAATCCGAAACTGCTGGACAATAGAAAAATAAATGGACGAGGAGGAGAAGGAATGTGGGGCAGATTAGGCGGGGAAGTCCGGGCACCTGTGTGCTGTGCTGTAGGTGGAAACTGAACCCCTTGTGATGTCCTCTGCTTGTCGCAAAAATCACGAGAAAGAAGTTTGTGTCATTATCTGCTTCTGGGGGTCCCCAAAAAAGAGGTTAAGTCTCCTGTTGGGGTGAATTTCCAGAACTTCAAAATAAGATGTCTGTTTTCAACTGTAAAACATTAACCCACATTTGTATTTCTTTTTTTTTTTAAGATTTGTTTTTATTTATTTATGCACACAAGAACTGGGGTCTAGGTCAGAGATGCAGGGAGGTGAGAGGCATCACCAAAGACAGAGTGGGGAGCAGAACAGGTGGATCCACTGAAATCCACTGCTGAGGGGAGCAGCGAGGAGACAGGAGGGGTCTGCTGCACCCTGTGGGTCACCTCCCAGGCCAGGATCGAACTCATAAGCAGTGGCTGACAGTAGCTTGATAGTGCTGAGACTTTAACCGTTGTGCCACCAGGGAGGCCCCACATTTGTATTTGTTACAGTTTTGCAGCAGTATGAGCGTTTGGAAGACTGTTGAGCAGGTCCTCAAAAGATCATTTCGTTCAACTTGATTCCTTCTGTTAAAAACAACAAGCCCCCCTAGGCACTTGTGCTGAGCCCACCAAACCTTAATACCTAACCTGACTGGTTTCAGCTCCGCTGCTGTCTCAACATCACCCAAGAATGTAGTATTAACCGGTCAACAGAGAATTTTCTGGTCAGCACCAAGAAAGTAACTTTTTTCCCATTCTGTGAAGGAAGATAAGATAACCTGCCATACCTACCTAAGCCTGAAATAAGTCCCTCTTCCCTCATCTTGTCCTCTTTCTGCATGTAAGTCTCATTTTATACAACCTTTCAAAGCACCTTTCTACTGGTTAGATGAGACGCTAGCCGTAGGAATTAAAATTTAGCTATTTAACAGTTATAGGTTGATAAGAAAATAATTTCTAGTATACAGTGAATGAAATGATATTGCTTGAGTATCTGCTTTCATTATCTGCACTTAACATTAGCGCTTCTAAGAACTCATGGGCAATGCAAGGGGAAGAGTCACTGCCTAAGGGTCCTTCCACCTGAGTTTAAGAGTTGTCCTTCGGGGCCTCCCCGGTGGCGCAGCGGTTGAGCGCTGGGTTGTGAAGCTGCCCGCAGCCTCTGCAGCGCCGGTTCGATCCCCGGCTGCTCCCCGGCCACCGGAGGAGGGTCCCCCATGGCGCGCAGACCTCTCCTGCCGCCCGCTGCTCCCCTCAGCAGTGTCCTTCGGTCCTTCTGCCTGCTCTGCTCCCTGCTCTGGCTCTGGTGAATTCTCTCGCCCTCCCGCGCTTCTGACTGTACCCAGTGCTTGTATAAACAAAACAAACAAACAAACAAATAAGTAAATAACATGCCTCTATTAAAAAAAAATTAAAAAAAAAAGAGTTGTCCTTCGGTTGTGGCTTTTCCATGCTAGTATGGATTTCAGCGTGAAAAGCATTTCTCCAGTTGATACTAAGCTTTTGGTTGGTGATTGCTGGTTGTGAGCAACAAGGCTAATGCCCACAAGGAAGTGGTTCTATCATTGAGAAAGAGACCAGATTAATCTTTCCAAGCATTCTAATTTGGAAAAATGGATGTACATTCCAAATTAATGGTATCCAGATGGAGTCATCTTTTCGTCATCTGCAATTTTGTATGTCTCTCTGGTCATGTATTAAGGAGAAGATGGTGGGAAGGGATTCTAAGTGCTCCCCAGTAGTTTTCTGCGCCAGATAAGCCACAAGGGGTATTCTCACTTCTTTGTAGGTCCTCTAGAAAAGAGGCCTGTTGGATTTTTTCAGACCATAAAATGGTATCTTTGGTGCCCACTAGCAGTCGTACCAGGTGATGTAAGTCAGGGAGCCCAGAAGAATAAGCATCAAGGACCAGCCAGATTTGATTTCTTTTTTTTTTTTTAAGATTTATTTTTATTTATTTATACAAGCACTGGGTACAGTCAGAAGTACAAGCACTGGGTACAGTCAGAAGCGCGGAGGGTGAGAGAATTCACCAGAGCGGGGAGCAGAGCAGGCAGAAGGACCGAAGTACACTGCTGAGGGGAGCAGCGGGCGGCAGGAGAGGTCTGCGCAGGGAGCAGCCGGGGATCGAACCCACGCTGCAGAGGCTGCGGGCAGCTTCGCAACCCAGCACTCAACCGCTGCACCACCAGGGAGGCCCTAAGTGTTTTCTATTCTCCCAGAGTCCTGAGATTCTTGGTCAAGTCACAGATGAATCAGAGAGTAAGGCTTCAGGGGCACGCACTTGTTCAGGTGGGCGCGCAGGTGGCCGGCCTTCAATCACAGGTAAGGCAGGAACAATGATGCCCTTTGGATGGGAGTTGAGGAGCAGCGGAGTTTCAAGGAGGCGGGGCAGGGTAAAGAGCAGGTAGGGCTTAACGGGTTAAAGGTAATTTGCAGAATAAGGAGGGATAGTGGTGGGGGAAGACTGGATGGGCCTTCATGGAAGATTGTTGGTGATGAAAGTGCCAGGAGGCTTAGCTGGAGGGGAGGGAGGAGCAGGAGTAGAGTCCTGAAGAGAGAGACAGTCCTTCGGAGGCTGTGCCGTGTAAGATCAGAGACAGGTTCTTGTTTCACTGTCTCCTCTTACCCAGCAAAATAAGCTAACCATAGGAGAGAAGCAATCTTGAGGGCACCTGCGAGACTGACAAATTTCAGGAGATCTCAAGTGCCCCAAAGGGAACTTTTAGTTCTAAATTGTCTTTTGTGAAGCCTGCCATTTCAAAACAATAATTAGTTAAATTGTCACTATAATGATAAAGCATAACGAGCAGAGGAGTCTAAAGGGGGTTAAGAAGTGGGTTAGACAAAAGGTGGCGACAAAACCAAGCCAAACCAAGGGTCAAAGTCAAACCCTTACCAGCATCAAAACATCAAAGTCAAACAAGATTTCCAGAGCACAGAGATCACGGGCTGGACTCACAGTGGATGCCCCTATCTCCCACCAGGGAAGGACACTACAGACGCAAGAAGCCTCAGTACCTGCGCCGAGACAGACAGGAAGTGCCCCCAATTCCTGCCTCCTCTATCCTTCCCCGCAGACCTTGCAACTCTCTGTAATAATTGCACCCACTGTTTTCAGATGGCTGAGGTCCCCCATCCGACCTTAATTATTTCAGAGTTCTAGCACCTGCTTTGCCATCAATCTCACTTTGAATAATCACTTTTTCCTTGTTTCAAGGAACCACCCTACCAGTGGATCCTCCAGGATCTTGTTTTGCATGCTGAAATATTTGAGTATTTTAAATCGGGGGAAAACATTTTTAAAGCAGATGAAAATGAAACTTCATGGTATACTTCTGATTTGAAAAGTAATAACTCAGGAGCAGAGGACACCAACTCAAATGCCCCCAGGCCAGGTTTGTCATGTACCCAGCCAAGTTGGCTGGAAGTGCCCCCTTGTGGAAGCTGCATTACAGGCTTTGCATTTTTTCTTTTTGGTGTTTGGAACTAATTCAGAATTTTTTTAATACAATGTGTGGGCCAGATATAATAGTATCACTTTATGGTCTCTGCTATAGAATTTTGCCACTGAGTATGCATAATTTTTTTCATTATCTTACCAGGTCAATGTTAATAGCTATTGGTTCTGCAGCAGCTGCTGCTGTGTTATATAAACCATTTACTCACGTGTTTGTTGGAAATCCAAATGTGCTAGAAATGAAAATTAAAAGTTGACCAAATGATACTGACCATACAGAATGGAAACAATACCTTCTTTTTTTTTTAAAGATTTATCTATGCATATAAGAGCTGGGGTACAGGCCAGAGATGAGGGGGTGAGAGGATTCACCAGAGACAGAGTGGGGAACAGAACAAGCAGACGGCCTGAAATAGGCTGCTGAGGGGAGCAGCGGGCGAGACAAGAGAGTTCTGCAGCGCCATGTGGGTAGCTCCCTGGCCAGCCAGGATCCAACTTGTGCTGCAGAGACTCCGGATTGCTTCACAATGCGGTGCTTAATCCCTTGCGCTGCCAGGGAGACCCAAGAAACAATAGCTTCTAATTAACTCCACCATCAGGCAACATGCTTGCCTGGTTCATAGTTCAATATTAAATATATATATATATAATATATCTCAATCGTTATTCGTTAGAGGGAAAATGCCCTTGGTAAAGACTTTGGGTTACATTGGTTCAATTCTTAGTGTCAGTTAAATTTTCTAACGTTCTTGGTAAAAGAAAAGCAACTTGAACATAAATAGGTCGGTGAATTAACTAATTGGAATTAAGGAACTTCAAAAGGGATATCAATCTCACATTCTAGAGATTTTCATTTTGTTTGTCAAATTTTGGGAACCTGATTTTCTTGCCGACATGTGAGGGAAAAAAATCAAGCTGTCTGCTGGCTTATCTAAAACGTAGTAGCCTGTCTTGGCAGTAAGGCATGTACTGATTCTTCTAAGTTATCATCAGAAATTTGAAGACTACGGGGCAGTCTGCATGAGGACGCAGGCCCAGGGAACCCCAACACCCCCAGGGAGCCCCGACACCGCCGCCAGCCGCAGGCCCTCTCCAGGCTGGTTTCTGCTGGGCGGCCCCAACCTGCAGTTGTCCTCGGGCACGGGAGCAGCGTGGCCAGGTTTCCCAATCTTTTCAGAGCAGCCAGAAACCAAGAAGATTTCCCAATTTTTAAACTCTGCAGGCAAACTGAACAGGTCATTGAACTGGATTTGACCTCCAGTCATCGAGAACCTCTAATCCGAGAATAAAGCGTTTCCCCTGGCGAGGGGCCTACGTGTTCAGTGTGCAGAAATCAAGAGCCTCTCGAGGACCAGAACCTGGACTGACGTCAGCGGCCCCACAGCACTAAGGTGCGCGCGGGGTGAGCACGGCGATGGAAGCAGTGGGAAGGTCACTCTCAGCTCCATGCTTCATCTCCTCCTCTGTCTGGAAAGCGCATAGATGGTCTCAACTCAACTGTTTTTATTTATTTTTTTTAAGATTTATTTATTTATGCAAACACTGGGTACAGTCAGAAGCGCGGGAGGGTGAGAGAATTCACCAGAGCCAGAGCGGGGAGCAGAACAGGCAGACTGACGAAGTACACTGCTGAGGGGAGTAGCGGGCGCAGCAGGAGAGGTCTGCGCGCCATGTGGGACCCTCGCAGGCGGCCGGGGTGGAACCGGCACTGAAAAGGCTGCGGGCAGCTTTGCAACCCAGCGCTCAACCGCTTTGCCACTGGGGAGGCCCTCAACCGTTTTTAAAAATGCAGCTCGGTGCCAAGTACTCGCACATACGGTTTGTGAAATGAGCCGACGCTCTTGTCGTGTTTGTTCTATTTAATGTTTTTAAACTCATGAAGTGCATGCCCTTACGGATTTGCAAAGGCTGCCCCCCCAACCAGCGGGAACGAGCTGCTCCCTGGGCGCGCAGCAGGTGGAGCTGTGGGCAGGCCGCGTGGCCCAGGTGGGGGGCGCAGCAGGACACGGTGTTTGGAGACGCTTGACGCCAAAGCCCCGAGGAGTCAAGTCTTTTGAAGTGCGTATGAAATGAACTTCAAAGTATCTGCATTTTGACTAACTGCTTAGATTAAACGTTCTGAGGGCGGGCGCTGCCATGCCAGACGCTCGGGCAGCCGCTGCGATCCAGGAGGGTCCTCAGCATGTTCCCCACGCGCAGCGCGGCCTGTAGAGCGTGGCTCACAGCTCGGGACAGCCACCCCTTCTCAGGCCGCCTTCTGGAGTTTCGCATGCAAGGTAAGTGGTGCCCGGGCGCCCACTCTTTTGCTAATTAGACCTGAGTGGGGGTGTTAGTCAGGAATCAAGGTGGAGACAGCGAGGGGAGGTGGAAGAATGAAAAAAACCTGTAAAGAACAGCGTGGACACTTCACAATTTATTCCCTCAAATTTTATTAGTTTATCCATCCTTCTGCAGATCTGTATAACTTTGGGGATACATGTCACACCTCCATGTGTGCAGTCATTCACACCCCCACACACCCCAAAACTCCCAGGCCAGTCCCTCCTTCCGGCCCCTCCCCACAACTCCTTCTGGTAACCGGTGTTTTTCACGCGGTCTAAACAGTCTGCTGTGCTTCGTCAACTTGTGTCCTTTGGTTATTTGTATTCCACAAATAAGGGAAACCATCTAGTATCCATCTTTCACTTTCTAACTTACTTCGTTTAGCATAATCACCCCAAGATCCATCCACTTTGTCCTAAAAGGCACAATATCATCTTTTTCAGCAGCTGAGTAGTGTTGCATGGGACAACACCACACTGACAAACGGGAGTCGTGGAGCAGGCTGCACAATGCAGGATGCTGCTGAAGAGCAAGATCCTGGCCCTTTTATTGACACACGTAATTGGTTGTAAAGAGATTAAGGAGATTAAAGAAAGGGGAAGGGTATGGAAGATTAGGGATTGTGAGTCTGCCCTCCAGGCACTTCTAATCTACTTGATGATACACCCTAATCCCCAGCCATGGTTCTGATCTTATCAACAAGGTGCTCCACTGATCAGCTTCTGGGGTCCCTTGTCATACATCGGTCCTCGGCCCCCCGGGCATTCTGGACATATCTCCTGATGCACATGTTATGCATCGGTCCTCAGCCCCCTGGGCACTCTGGACGTACCTTGTGATGCATAACCTTCCCAGCCTGATCCAGCTTTGTGCTCTTGTTTGATTTGAAGGGCTTAAGGGTTGGGCTCCTGGTTCCTAACTGGATGGACAACTTTGACCTTGTTTAGGTGACAAAATGGCAGCCGAATAGGCTGCCTAGGAGTAGCAGACCCACAGTAGTATTCCATTCCATCCATCTTCTACAATTTCTTCATCCAGGCTTCGGTCATTGGACACTTGGTTGGTTCTGTGACTTGGACACTGTCCAGTTTGACCTAGAACAGCTTTTATCATGTCACACAAATTACCTTGTGAACCTTTGAAGCCTGTGTTCTATAAGTTGTCTGTTCTATCAGTCTGTTGTAAAGACAGGAGAAAAACGATACTGAAGTATCATCCATGCCCATTAGCCTATAATTTTTACCTCCAACTTTCTATTGTATTGCTTAGAAATGTGCGTGGGGTTTCTAGCTTTAAAACTGGTACAAGTAGAATACCAGTAAGAAATAGCACACTTGTCATTTAGATCCATATTCTGTGAAAATGTAAATCTGTTGCTAAACTGTTTTGTAGGGTGACTCTTTTAAGTAAAGATTTGACATGCCCTTTATACATCATGTTAACAGCGGTAACAAACTATGGCTTATGAAAAAGATGATACTCAGCATTCCTGAATGTATTATAATATAGTCTTATGAAAATGGATTTAGAACAACTGTATTTGTTATTTGAAGAAGTGTTATAGGGCAGCCCCGATACAAAACGGGGTGCCTGACTGTGGGTCCTCACCCGCGCGCTTAAAAGGACTTATCAATGCTCTACTGCAGGCACACGCGAAAGGTTCATAAAAGGTTTATACACAAGGGAAGGGCAAATGAGGAAATGTACAGCTCAGGGAGAAAAGTGGGAGACAAAGTTTTAAATGCGTCCTACCCAATCCGCTGATCAGGAATCCCAAATGGCGCCCTGAGAGCTGGCCACGAGCCAGGAGCGGTGAAGCCAGGAGGTGAGTGACAGAGCAAGAGCCCCCAAGGCCCACGTGTCTGGTTTTATACCAACCCTGGCTGCTTAACTCCACCCTCAGGTCCCAGCCACCCTCCCTTTGGTGGTTACGGGACTTGTCTTTACCAATGTCTTGATCACTTTGGTCTGGAGTGGGGGTGGGGTTCACAAAGCCTGTATGGGATTAGCTCAGAACATCCTTTCCCCCCTGACAGAAGGAAAACTATAAATCTTTTTGATGAGACAGCTTGCTGTGATAGAATATTGGATTTGGGGTCCAGCACCCCCTGGTCAAGCTCCATCTACTCTATTGCCAGATATGAGCATCTTGGGGCAAGTCATAGGCCCTCTCAACTACATTTCCTTATCAGTAAAATGAGAGGCTTGGATTTCATTACTTATGGGTGCACTCAAACCACTTAGGGTTAGATAAATTTTCATTCTAAGAGTGTTTCCTAGATGTCATGTGGTTAACTGATGACAACTGTAAATACAAAGCCACTTTAATGTAGTTCCTTCCCATTGAGATGTTTAAAGCCCTTTGTGATAGAATTTTGAGGCTTTCAATTGCAAAAGCAAAAATATAAAACAATATTAAAATTGATTTCCTAGTGACTTTTTTAAAAATCTTAACATGCTGTTATCACAATAGCAATATTTTGTTTTTGCACCATATCATCTGAATTATAATTGTGGGCCTTAAAAAAGATATATTCCTGCCCTTATCCCTGAAACCTGCATATTAGATGGTGAAAACAACTAAATTTGGTGGGAAAAACATTTTTAAAATCTTAATAGCATAAAAATTGTATGACAGTAGGGAATTATAAGGCCAAAATAAAGAAAAACCAGATACACAGGTATAATTGGCTCCTTTTTTTTTTTTAGGATTTATTTATTCATGCATACAAGAATTGGGGTGTAGGCCAGAGGTGTGGGGGCTGAGAGGATTCACCAGAGACAGAGTGGGGAGCATAAGAGGCAGATCGACTGAAATCCACTGCTGAGGGGTGCAGAGGACAAGACAAGAGAGGTCTGCTGTGCCATGTGGGTCAGCTCCCTGGCCAGGGATCAAACTCACGTCTCAGTGGCTGGTGATAGCTTGATAGCACTGTCTTTAACCCTAGCGCCACCAGGGAGGCCCTGGCTCCTTTTTACTGTTGAATAATGTACCAGGTATGGCTGTGCCATTGTTTAACCATTCACCCCAAAAGGCAGGAGGATTGTTTCCATTTGAGGAGACTATTATAAAGAAAATGCTATAAACATCTGTCTATGGCTTTTTGTGTAAATATGTTTCCAGTTCTCCAGGATAAACACGCAGGAGTGTAATTGCTGGCTCATATTTCGTTTCCTTTTTTAAAGAAACTGGCAAACTATTTCCCACCTGCATTATATGAAGATCCTGTTTCTCTGCATCATCCTGAGTATTTGGTGTTGAAATTGTTTTTAATTTGAGCCGTTGTGGGTAAAGTGCTATCTCATTGTGGATTTAATTTCTATTTCCCTTATGCTGAACATCCTTTCACGCATTTGCCATCTTTAGATCGTCTCGTTGGGGAGGGGGGCAACTATTTACATCATTGGTCATATAATTGTCACATATAATTTAGACATAAAAACTGCATGTTTTTTTCTAAGATTTATTTCATTTATCCAAGAACTGAGGTACAGGCCAGATGCGCGGGAGGGTGAAGAGGAATCACCAGAGACAGAGCAGGGAACAGAACAGGCAGACTGATGAAACACACTGCTGAGGGGAGCAGCTGGCGAGACAGGAGAGGTCTGCTTCGCCATGTGGGTTGCTCCGAGGCCGGCCAGGATCGAACTAGCACTGCAGAGGCTACGGACAGCTTCACAGCGCTGTGCTCAACACCCTGTGCCACAAGGGAGGCCCCAAAACTTCTAATGTTGCGTTGTGAGCATTCTTTGTTTTCTAGAAAAAAATTTCGTCAGGTACGTGGTTTGCAAATAAATTCTCCCAGCTTGTAGTTTATCTTTTCATCTGTTAACGTCTGTCACCGAACACAGAGAAAGTTTCTAATTCTGATGGAGTCTAATGTATTGATATTTCCTTTTATGGATTTTTCCTTTTATGAATTCTTTACAAGTACAATTCTTTTTCTTCCTGTTAGATTCCCCAAGAATGTCTGTGTTTTTCACTAAATGTTTTATAGTTTTGGGTCTCCCTGGTGGTGCAAGGGGTTAAGCACAGTCCTGTGAAGCAATCCACAGCCTGTGTAGGGCAAGTTCAATCCCAGGCCAGCCAGGAAGCTACCCACATGGCGTGGCAGACCTCTCCTGACCCGCCAGCACTATTTGTTTAAAAGTCTATCTGGCTTCCATTGAATTGTTTTTGCACTTTTGTAAAAAAAAAAAAAAATCAATGGTACATATTTTGCGGGTCTTTTTGTGGATTCTCTTTTCTGTTCTGTTGATCACTATGTCTGTCCTTTCACCAATACCACAGTCTTTATAACCGTGGCTGACAATTGGCTCCCCAAAAGATAACGTCCACATCCTACAAACATCACCTGTGAAGGTTGTACAGCAATGTAGGTGATTAAGTTAAGGATCTCAAGAGACCCTCTGAACCTGAAGATTTCATTTTGAGATTTTTAATTACAAATTCATAGGGCTTGGGCCTCCCTGGTGGCACAGGGGTTAAAGACAGCGCTATCAAGCTATCCGCAGTCTCTGCAGCACAAGTTTGATCCCCAGCAGGCCAGGGGGCTGCCCCACATGGCACAGCAGATCTCTCCTGCCTTGCCTGCTGCTCCCCTCAGCAGTGTACTTCAGTAGATCTGCCTGTTCTGCTCCCCACTGTCGCTGGTGAATCCACACACACACACACACACACCCCGCCCCCACACCTCTGGCTTACGACCCAGTTCTTGTATGCATAAATAAATCAATCTTTAAAAAACAAACAAATTCATAGGGTTTAATAATTATAGAGCTATTCAAGTGAGATATTTCATTCTGGGTAAATGCAATAGTTTGTGCTTTTTAAGGACTGGGTGATTTCATCCAAGTTGGCAGATTTGTGCGTGTAGAGTTCATAATCGCTTATTATCCTTTTGATGCCTGCAGGACCTGCAATGATCTATCATTGCGTTCCCAATAGTGATCATTTGTGTTGCCTTTTTGTCTATGCAAGTAGTTTTAGAAGTTTGTCGATTTTATGGTCTTTTCAAAGAACCAGCTCCTTTTCCCGCTGATTATCATCTTTGCTTTCAGTGTCACTGATTTCTGCTCTAATCTTTACTATTTCCTCTTTCTTGGATGCTGGAAGTTTATTTTGTTCTTTTTTCCCTAGGTCGTGAGTTGAGAGATTGATATGAGATTTTCTCTTCCCTAAAGTATGCTGTGTTATAAATTTCCCCTCAGCATTTGTCTTAGCTGTGTGCTGCAAATGATGTAGCATTATGATATAGCATATATTGTAAATTATATAGTATTATATTAGAGAAAAGTTGTATTTTAATTTGTTTCATTATTCTATCTTATTAAAATAATGTGTTTTCACTTTTATGCAGTTCAATTTTTTGAAATTTCCCTCGGAACTTCCTGTTTAGCACATGGGTTATTTATAAATGTGTTGTCTAGTTTCCAAGTGTTGCAGACTTTCCTGTTACCTTCCCGTTATTGAATTCCAGTTTTATTCCATTGTGGTTGGAGAACACACCCTGTGTGATTTCAATTCTTTTACATTTGTTGAGGTGTGTTCATGGTCCAGAATGTGGTCTGTCTTGGTCTAGCAGTTTCACCACTATCTTCCCTGGGTTTTCAATGTAAAGCAGACAACACTACAAAATGATAAACGTGTAATGGATAAAGGGAAATAGGTGCAGATACTGCATAATAAATTGGCCCCACAGCATATTTTAAAAGTTTCTGGTTATGCATGTAAGTGAAGGTACATGTGTTCAGCAAGAAAGCTTTATGTTCACAGCATAGCAGGAATCCGTATCTTATTTCATCCTTACAACCTTAAAAGTTACTATCATTCTTACGTTACAGAGGAAACAGGCACCAAAAGGTTAAGATATTTGCTAATATCACACAGCGACCAAGAGATGGAACCTGCACTCACACCCTGACACCCACACCCATGACCTCTATGACAACTATCTTAAGCTTTTGCAGTTCCCCTCATTGAACTCCACTAGGAATTTTCTGATATCACCATTTGTGCATTGCATATGAATAAAGTGATTAACTTACTACTACTAGAATTAGGTTGGTGTCAATTTGGTCAGTTATTCAATCACACACTAAATAGGTGTTGCTGTGAGGGTATTTTATAGAAAGGATTTATATCTCAGTTAGTGAGAGAGATTATCTTCAGTAATCTAGGTGGGGCTCATCCTCCCTGTGGAATGATCTTCAGACCAAAACTGAGCTTTCCCCTGAGGAAGAAGAAAGTCTGTGGATGGCAGTGTCAGTGCCTGTCCAAGTTTCCACTCTGCCGCAGAACTGCCTTTACGTATTTCAAACATCCAGACTCCACTTACAAGCAAATTTCTTGGGATCTCTCTCTCTCTTTCTCTCTCTGCTTATATGTTAATGGCTATTTCTGTGAAGATTGTATTTAAAAAATTCATTTAAACTAATTTTAATTTTAACATAAATGCAATTTAAAATCTTTTCCCCTATAGTAAATAATTTGTTTAATTTACTTTAAAAGGCTACTACTAGAAAAAGTATTTTTCCATAGATTATTTCATGTTTGGTTTAGAGATTAAAAAAAAAAACTTGAGAATACGTGTAATGATGTGTTACAGCATAAAAGCAGACAAAATCTATTTTCATTTTCATGCTCTGATGATGGAAATGGTTTTACATTTTCTTTTTTATAAAAAACTTTTTACAGATTTCCAGTTTGTTTATAAAGGATGAAAATTTCAGGCTGCTCTTTGTGTATTTAACATAGGGAGAAAGATTCCAACTTCTGATTTTTTTTTAAGGATTTATTTATTTATACAAGAACTGGGGTATGCACGGGAGGGAGAGAGGATTCACCAGAGAAAGAGTGGGAAGCAGAACAGGCAGACTGAGGAAATGCACTGCTGAGGGGAGCAGTGGGGAGACAGGAGAGGTCTGCCGTGCCATGTGGGTATCTCCCTGGCTGGTGCGGGATGGAACCCACATTGCAGAGGCTGCGGACAGCTTCACAGTGCGGTGCTCAACCACCTGCGCCACCAGGGGAGGCCCCCAACTTCTGATTTTACAGTGGAAAATCCTGTAACCTGGGAAACCCCCAGTCCTGGTTTTGCTACCGAGACCTTTCTTTGAACCGAGAGGTACACAGGTTTCCCCTCCTGCGCAAAAGTAGAACATTACTATTTGGTAAGTTATTTGGGCGGGGGGGGGGGGGCGGTCTGAGAATACTCCATTTCTCCCTATAGAAATAGCAGACCTCAGAACCTGCCAAATCATACCAAACAGGAATGTTCTACTTTCTGATAGTGGGGAAAGCCTGCAACGCAACTTCATTGCAGGTTCCACCTGAAATTCTCACCATCTGAAGCAGCAGAAGCTGCCTAAATGGCAGCCACACGTGGCTACTGAATACGGAACTGTGGCAATTGGGACTGAGGAGCTGAATTTTAAACGACTTTTAATAAAAATTTCAATTAAAATAATGACACTTGACTCGGTTTTTGGGGGGAAAATTAAGTATGTTTGAAGTAACTTGAATATGTGAATCTAATTGTGAAATGAAGAACTAAACGCTGACCAGGTATTTCCCATGAAAAATTCAACACCCAGATCCACACCAAGCGCAAGACAGACAGACGCCGCGTCGTGAACTCGGGACGACACACGGCGCGAGGCGCGAGGCGCGGTGTGGAGATTCCCGCCGCCCCTCGCACTCTGCAAGCGGCTCCCGGAGAATCCACAGTCACCCGCGAGTCTCGCCTTCCCCTTCCCGGGGCGGGGACGGCCCGACCCCCGGCGGGCGGGGGGCGGGAGGCGGGAGGCGGGAGGCGGGAGGCGGGAGGCGGGAGGCGGAGGCGCGCCACGGCGGCGGCCCGGCCGGCGCGACGGGAGGGGAGGGCCGCCCCCTGAGGCCGGCGGCGCCCGGCCCCGCGCCCGCATTTCTGCACGCGACACGGAGGCCGGCGCGCGGCTCTGGCGAAGGAAGGGGCGGGCGCGGCGGGCCGGCCCCGGGCCCAGAGCGCGGACCCGCCCCGAGCGGCCGCCTCGCCCCCCGCGCGCCCGGCGGCTCCCGCAGCCCCGGCCGGGCCCTTCCCCGCGCAGGTTCACGTCCCCGCGCAGGGCGCGCTCGCGTGGCGACGACCCCCCCCCGCCCCCGGGCGGCCCAGCGCGGACTCCACGGAGGCGGCGCGCCGCGGGCGGACCCCGGGCCCAGCGGGCCGCGCGGGACTCGGAGCCCGGGAGGCGCGGCGGGACGGGCGGGACGGGCGGGGCGGCCCCCGCCCCTCACCCCTCACGCGCTCGGCCGCCGGGCTGATGACGCGTGCAGGGCGCGACGGACGCACACGGCGCGCCGCGCTCGCATGACGGTGCGTGCAGGGCCGCGAGGGAGCCCTGGGCCGTCACCGGCGCGACCAGCGTTCCGCCTCCTCCGCTTCCTGCGCTCCGCCACCTCGGCAGCCGCCTCCGTCCAAGGCCCACGCCGCAGCGGGGCGCCCGGCCGCGCCCCTGTCTCTTTAAATGGTAGGGCCAACGGGCCGCCCCTGCAGCTGCGGCCTGGGTGGCCCCGCGCGCCGCTGTTGAGGGGCGAGCCAAGATGGCGGCGGCTTGGGCTCTGTGAGGAAGACGGAAGAGGCGGCGGCGGCCGCGAAGGAACCGCGGCTTTCCGCAGCCCGGCGCGCTCGGGCGCCTCGGGGCTCTCGCGGTCTCCGAGCGGGCGTAGCGGCCGCCGCAGAAGCGGCCCCTGTCGGCGGCGGAAGCAGGGGGCGCAGCGGCGCCGCCGGCCGCGGCGGCGGGGCCAGGTACAAGGAAGGAAAACATGGCGGCGGCGGCCTGAGGCGGCGACGGCGGCGCGGGAAGCGGCCTGCGAGGGCATGGCGGGCGCGGCGGCCGGGCAGTGAGCGGCGCCCCGAGCTCCTCCCGGGCCGATCGAGCGGCTGCGGAGCGCTGCGCGCCCCCCGGGCGGCCCAGCTCGCCGGGCCCGGACAATAGCGCCGCGGAGCCGGCCGCGGGAAAGGCGGGGCCCCCCTCGGGCCGGGCGCGGGCCATGCGGGCGGCGGCGCGGCCCCGCGGCGCCCCGCGGCAGCAGTGAGGCCGGGGCGCCCCCCGCGCGCGGCCCGCCCCGTCTCGGCGCCCGCCTCCCCCGGACCCGCTCCCTGGGCGACGCCGGCGGGTCGGCCGCGGCCCGCGGGCGCCACGATGACCGACACCCGGCGGCGGGTGAAGGTGTACACGCTCAACGAGGACCGGCAGTGGGACGACCGCGGCACCGGGCACGTGTCCTCGGGCTACGTGGAGCGGCTCAAGGGCATGTCCCTGCTCGTCCGGGCCGAGAGCGACGGTGAGCGGCGCCCCGCGGCGGGGCGGGCGCGGGAGGCGCGGGCCGCGCGCGGGTGACCTTGAGGCGGCCCCGGCCCGAGCGGGAGCGGGCGCGAGGCTCTCCCCGCCGCGGGGAAAGTGGGGCGCGGCTTCCCTCTCGGAGGCCGCCGGGCGCGGCCTCCTCCCGGCTCGGCGCGGCCCGGCCCGGGGGCGCGTCCCCTCGCGGGCGGCGGGCGTCGTGGGCGCGTCCTCGGGGTCCCGCGCGCCGGCCTTGCGCCCGGAAGCGGGCGGAGAGCAAGGTGTGCGGGAAGACGGGCTCGGTGTTGGGGAGAGTGCCTGTCTTGGAGGCCTGCCCCCCCCCCCCCGGAGGCGTGTCCCGAGTCTCCCTGAAAGTGCTCGGGCCGAGGTAAAAGCGTTTCGGATGCCCCCTGAGCGCGAGCGCGGCGTGCGCCCCTCTGCCCTGGCGCGTTAGTCTGTCCGTCTGCAGTCGCGGCCTCAGTTCGCTGTGGGGGTTCCTGTGTGGGAATAACTGACGACGAGCTCACTTCAAGGACTTGCGCGCTCTACCCTGAACTCCAGTTCCGCGAAAAGCAGACAAGACTCGCCCTGCCGTGGTTGAGGACGCTGGGGCTATCGATTTTCAGTTTGAATCGAAAAAGGGTGCTTTGGAGGACGTGTTGTGTCGCCAAGGCGCCGAAAACTGGAAAGAGAGTGTTTCCTCTTGGAGACATTGAAAGGGTTTGGGCTCGTTGGGTATGTTTTCCTCAGGTCTGTTATTTGCCTCATAAGCTACAAGTCCGGTGGTCAGGTGTTAGTGGACTTTGTCTGTGGCTGTCCCAGTAACCACCCCAGCCTCTCCGTGTGTGGATGTTGGACAGAGGTTTTTAAATAGTGAATTGGGAAAGAATGGACTTTGAACGAGAGGTTTCTTTTGAGTTGAAACCATCTGTTGATTCGAAATCTCGTTAATTTAAGATCTATAACTTTTTCACATCTTACGTTAAACGGGCACTTATATCAGGTTCTTTATTTAAAGTATTTTTCAGCATCAAGTCACTTTATCGTTACATAATACGGGAATCTTGTTGGCTTTTCCCCCCATTTTTACTTTTACCGCTTTGAAAATAGCCCTGACCTCTTCTCCTCCCCCCCCCCCCCCCTCTGGAAGGTTTGGAGCCCTGCAGGAAAGCAGGTGGGATGGCTGTAACAAAATGGCTTTCATTTTTAGTTAATAGGGGAGAGAGCTGAAGTCAATTAATTGATATCCCCTCGTCAAATTTAAGTTATAAAGAACACTAAATCCAGAGAGTGAACTTAGAAAGATAATGTGATACTTGCGAAATATAGTAAATAAACTTCAGTTTGATGATCAATGTTTTTTCTTATGGGAAAAATTCGAATAGGAATAATAGTCAGCATTTATTGAGTGCCTACTGTGTGCCAGAGATTTTACTTGTGTTCTCTGGTCTACTGCTGCCGTGTTTTACAGATGGGGGAACTGGCTCAGAAGCCAAATAAGGTGCGAGCACACAAGGAGGGTGGTAAGAGAGGTCAGTGTTCACATTGGGGTGGGGCACAGGGTCTGGGTTCCTGTGCAAAGTCTCATGGCTTGAAACTAATTTTTATTAACTGTTTACAGCGTGTTGTAAACTCCAGTACTGCTGTCCACTTGGAATTTGGTTGCATTATACTTAGATTCGGGGTTTCATTCAAAGAAAATGAAAACAATTTGTTGCCTCATTTTGCTCCAAGCTGCACATGGGAGTTTTGTATTGACTTGCTAGTTTGGGGATACCCATTAGTGTGTGCATCCCCCATTCTCCATTAGAAGATAATTTAGAATATTCTTTTTATTGTGATAAGCAAAATGGAAACTCCTCCTTCCCATAAGATGAGTCATTTATCCAATAGAAACGTAAAATCGACCTTTTTTCATACATGAGCTGGACCATTTGTATGTAAGGTCTTTTATTCAGATCTTTTAAAATCAAAGAATTGGCTGTATAAAATGCTAACGTAACTCATAGCTTCCCCCCAAATCGTTAGATTTTCATACTAATTTTTAAAACAAGTGTTTGTTTCCTAACACTTGAAATATGTTACAGTCTGTGAAATTAATGCTCTTGTGATGTGTTAATTACCCACCTTAGAAACTGTAGTCTGTCGTTTTCCATCTTAGCTAATTTATTGAGAAACTGCCCAGTGTTAGTTAGGTAGGGTGATAGGGGCTTTTGCCTACATGTGAAGTAGGTGTTGTGTTTTTTTTTGTTGTTGTTGTTTTTAATAGGAACCTCAGAAAGCTTGAGTAGCCTGTCCAAACCCATTCCCCTGTTAAGATAGTGCCTTTGATTTCCAGTCGCCCGGGATGCATTCTACTCTAGAAACTGCTCATAAAAAAAGGTTTATGGATTCCGCGTAGGTCTAGAAAGGTTAGGTAGTTTTAATTTTGTCTGCATGGGGCTGATGTTTGGGTCATGGAGACTCAAGCTGTCCTAATGCTGTCTCAGCTACTGACTCTATTCTTGCAGAAGAGCTTATACACTTATCTGAAAATCAGGAGGGTAATTTCTCCATGGAAGTATTTGTGCCCTCCCTGTCCTGTTGGGGCATATTTCAGTATGCCCTTCCTCTTTGAATCCCAGTAGCTGGGCAGTTTGTCGCCAACGTTGCCATGGAGGGAGGGAGATGTCCCATCAAGCTACCGAAAACATCTTCAGTAGTTTTTTTTTGTTTTTTTTTTTTAAGAATTATTTATGCATACAAGAGTTGGGGTGTAGGCCAGAGGTGGGAGGGCGAGAGGATTCACCAGAGACAGAGTGGGGAGCAGAACAGGTAGACTGACTGAAATACACTGCTGAGGGGCGCAGTGGTGAGTTCGGAGAGGTCTGCTGCTCCATGCGGGTAGCTCCCTGCCAGGGCATGGAACTCATGCTGCAGTGGCTGCAGATAGCTTCATGCTGCTGAGACTTAACCCCTTGCGCCACCAGGGAAGTGCATGGGCAAAATATGCTGTAGAAAAATACCCTTTTCTTTCATGAAAATAGATTGCATCATTCTTGAGTTTTGTAGAAGCCATGTACCTGCAAAGTTCCATCTTCAAAATAAGATTACTTTCACTGTACTTTCTTTCAGGTTGTGCTGTACCTGTTTACTTGCTGGGATGAGGATGTCGTCCCTTGCTCTCACTTTATGTTCAGCTCATTCTGCTTTTCTCCATCACGGTTTTTAGCACTTCTGCCCTACCTGCTGAGTTCAGAGTTGTTAAGGAAATTGTAATTTCTCCACACACTTAAGGCTGTCTGAATGTAAGACTATATCCAGGCTCTTTATTCTGGATTACTTGCCAACCATCAAGAATAGAGCTCCCGTTTGGTTTTTATCTTGTTTTATAAAGTATTTTTATATTTTAAAAGTTTATCATCTGATTTACCTATTTTAGAATTTAAAATGTTAAATTCTTCATGAGGTAGGAGGAAATGAGACAAATGTTTTGTTCAAGGTAGCACTGCTAGCTAATGGTAAATACTGAATCCTAGACTTCTGCTTATTGATAGAACTTGGTTGTAGGTATGTGCCCTACCACACCCCTACTACAGTTAGACAAGAATGTCTTGTTTTGGTTTGTGTGCTTTGGTGAGTGATACAGAACACTAGCTTTTTTTTTTTTTCTATTCTTTATAAATCAATGAAAATAGTACAGACTATTGCATATAGTAAGCACTCCAGATATAAACTACCAAGAAGAGCTCAATGTGGGCCTCCCCGGTGGCACAGCAGGCTGAGCGCCGCGCTGTGAAGCTGTCGGCAGCCTCTGTAGCGCGGGTTCAACTCCTGACCTGCCAGGGAAAAACCCACATGGCATGGCAGCCCTCTCCTGCCTCGCCCGCCGCTCCCCTCAGCAGTGTATTTCATCAGTCTGCCTGTTCTGCTCCCGGCTCTGTCTCTGGTGAATCCTCTTCCTCTCACTCTCTGCACCTCTGACCTGTACCCCAGTTCTTGTATAAATAAGTAAAATCTTTAAAAAAAAAAAAAAAAAAAAAGAGCCCAATGTCCATGCTGAGAGAAATACTTCACTTTGAAAAGATGAAACACTTTATTCTTGTGTAGACCTACTTTGTAGAAAATAGGCCCTTGTTAACCTAACCCTCATTTATCATCTGTTGCATGTGGTGGCTTCTGGAAGTTTGAGGGCCTTTAGCTGCAGAGGGTATAGCCTGTGGAGACAATACGGTGAAGTCTTGCTGCAAGTGCAGACCTTTTCATGTACAGCTCCTTGTTGCTTCCCGGCTGCCGTGGTCCCCCTTCCTCCCACCTTCATTGCTGTTTTAAAATGCCGCTGTGTAATCTGTGAATCACAAAATCCACAAAAATCCGTGGGGAGGGGCTTCGGACACAAACCAGCTACAGATTTAATGCATGCGCTAGCCACTTACCCTGATGAGATTTTGAACTTCCATTGACTCATTTTTGGATGCTGGTGTCTTTCTACAAACGAAGCACAGTGCCTCAGCCCCCGTTTTAGCTTCGGACTTTGCTCTGGGCCAGTGTGTGGGGAAGCCTAAACTGTTGACCCAGCAGCAGCAGAGCTGGAGTTACCATTCTAAGTTTATTAACCCCAGATACTCTTATATTACCAAAATCTAATGGTTAGTTGGTTGATAATGAAACAAGAACTGTGAAGTTATAGAAACTATCACTTCTTCAGTGAAAGGAATCGATACTTTCTAAGCAAGTTAATTTCTCAGCCAAGTACAACTGTACCAGAAGAAAATCGAAACAATTTTCGTGGAACATTTCCTAATTATATGCAGTAAGTTCTAACTTAATACCATCAGTAGGTTCTTGGAAACAGTGAATTTTAGTGAAATGAAGTACTTTGAAAGTAGGCCTGCTCTACTAGAGTATTTTTCTTAAGCAGTTTGTAAGGAACTTTTTTTCATTGCTTAACCTTTGATTTATCATGTGTTTCTGGACCATCATTATCAATCTTAATTTTTCTACTCTTCAACAGTATAGTGATGCCAGTGAATGATCATACCCTAAAATAACAAGTCTGCTCACACCCTAAAATAGCAGGCATTGAATGCTGGTTATGTACTGGATATTGGGGTAGGCGCTTATGTATATACTTTTTTTAGTAAACACTCAGGGTGACCCTGTTCTAGCCATGAGTCTTGGTGTATGATTCTTGGATTAGTTTTTCCTGGCCAGCATACAAACTTTTTTTTTTTTTTTTTAAGTTTTTTTTTGTTTGTTTGTTTGGTTTTTTTTTTGTTTGTTTGTTTTTTAGTACAAGAGCTGGGGTACAGGCCAGAGGTGTGGGGGGTGAGAGGATTCACCAGAGCCAGAACAGGGAACAGAACAGGCAGACAGACCGAAATACACTGCTGAGGGGAGCAGCGGGCGAGACAGGAGAGGTCTGCAGTGCCGTGTGGGCCTCTCCCTAGCCAGCCAGGAATTGAACCCATGCTGCAGAGGCTGCGGACAGCTTCACAGTGCTGCGCTCAACCCACTGTGCCACCGGGGAGGCCCCAAACTTTACTTTTTTTAATATAAAATCTTTATTTAAAAACAATTGCATGAATTCAGTGTATGGGTGTTTAATTATCAAAAAAGCTGTCTGCTGACTGGATCCAGGCAGTTTTGTGTTCTCCAATTTAAACTTTACAAGATGATACCTCACTCTGCACTGCCAAGTAGCCTCACCCCTCTTGGAGGTGTTTTGTTTTGATAGGGGTGTGTTGGGGGTTGACAATAAACTTGTATATTTCATTTTACAGCAGGAAACAAGGTCATGAAATGGGGAGCGAACTTTAAGGACCTGATTTGTACTCCCACTATTTGTTTTAATATCATCTTTTCTTGCTGTTAGTGTGGGGCAGTTTCTACCTGCATTTGCTTGGCAGGAGTGACATTTCCAGTCCTGTTCTATTGTTCCTCCTATTTCTGAATGTGCTGACCTCCTTTTTTATTAATTTGGATGTATTTGTGTCTGGAGACACAGATTTACCACAATTAAAAGAAGCATAGAACTCCATTATTTTTCTCACAGTGCACTATTGATGGCATAGAATAGCATTGGTCAAATGCTTTTCCTTGGTATACTGTTATACTTTTTTGAGTATAAAAGCTTTTGTCTGTATAGGTTGTGTTGGTATTTATATCATCAATTTAAAAATAGTACATTAAAAAGCTCTTCTAAAACAAGAATTTAGTGAGAAGACTATTGTTGTTTTTTTACACTTTTACAACTTTAATGCCTCGTTTCATTTTTTGTAAGAAGGATTCTCATATGCTTTTGTGTCAATCTGCTACATTATCACAGTGTAGATAATGAGCGAAATAAATGTGAGAAAGGCAAATAACCTTTTAGTAATATTATGAAAATGTTGATTTTTCTAGACCTTTTCAAGTTCTCACCCTTTGAGACCAACTGGCATAGGGATGGTTTCTAGTTTTTTGCCATTTTAAGCCCTGCTGACGACATCCTCGTCACTTGTGCTGTTGGCGCCTATGTGAAGATGTGGGATAATTTCCTACAAGACTTAGTGTTGTACCAAAGAACAGTGTGTATTTTAAAACTTGGTAGGTGATGAATGGTAAATGACCTCCAAAGCAATTATGCTGATTTGGGGTCTAGGTAATAGTAAATGAGAATTTTTGAAGAAATGTACATGCAAATATGGACTTGTAACTCTGTCACAGCTTCTTTGGAGTGAACTCTGAGAAGCAGTTGCCATTTATCTGGGATGATCTCAGCAGTTTGACCCAGTTCTGAATGCTGGATTTTGTAATGAAAAATGGAGTTGCATGTATTGCTCTGGACCCCTTAGCTCGGTCCCTTTCTTTTGATTTCCTTTGTGTCTGCGTATTTCCTTTCCCATCCTCGAGTTGGAAGTGGAAAGTCCTTTCTCAAGTCTTGGTGTTGGGGTTTGCTAAGCAGGCTTACTGTTCTCTGGTCTCAGTGACAAAGCCCCTTTTTCAGGTGTTGGGGGGGCAGTATCATGGGGAGCGCGGCAGTGCCTTCCTCTTGGGTAAGGGCATCTGTTCCATTGGAGAAGATGAATATTCTCCTCAGCTAGATCGGGCAGGGTGCCCTCACCCTCTTGCCCGGGTTCTTCAGTTCAGATATGTGGCCCTACCCATTATCAAAAGCATGCACTCTCCTTAGTAAGAACCTCCACACCCTCTTCCTGAATGTTGCTTGACATCTCCAACTACGGATCATCTTCCTGTTGTCTTTGCTGCCATGACAAATTTCTGTCATCTGACATGGAACCCTACTTCCCCATCCATCCCCATTCACTACTAGGATCAGATTACTGGTCCGAGCATTGTGGTGACACTAACGGGTAGACATCAACTTGTTGGGGAAAGGGTTGTGTTCATACAGATTAACACCTGACCCTTTTCCAAGTTGGAGAAGTGCTCATAGCTTGATCCAGTAGAAACTAAGAGGTGGGGACAGGCAGCCTAATAGATGGACTGGGATAAAGCTAGAAATGTGTCTTTTAATTCTTATTTTACTTTTGCTTCAAACTATAAAAGCCTGTTTTCTCATGTTTCAGCCTGTACAGCCTTCCTGGGTCTCTTAGGAAACATGGTATTTGGGAATCAGAGCTGGACTTTCTAAAATGGAGTCTTAGATTGAGATTATGGGGTACGGTTAGAATGGGTTTCAAGAGAGAAATTCCCCACTAACATCCTGAGTAGCTCCAGGAGTGAGAGCGAGGGGTGGGGGGACTTGTCAACACATGGGAAGTTTCTAGTGTGTGCTTATTTTTGTTTTAGCCAGAGCTTTGAGAAAGGGACATACCAGCTTTCAGTTTGTGGGTTTTCTAATTACCTAGCTACTGGGAGTTTTTGAAACATCTGCAAAAGGAACTGGTGCTAGAAAAATAATCGTTGCACTACTACTGGGGTTTGTTGTTTTAGCAGCTCCCAGGTCAGGTGTGTGTTTCTTGAAAGCATACCTTCCAAGAGCGCCAGCGCTCTGTGCCGTGTGTTTACCATTTCTCTTAAACTTTTTCTTAAAAGGTGAAGGGTACACAAATCATAAGTGTTCGCGCTAGTGAATTTTCACAGAATAACCAGCACACAGGTGAAGAACGTCTTCCTCTCCTTTTCGCCCCTTAATAATTGCTAGCCTGACTTCTAACTATAGGTGACTTTTGTCACTTCGAATTTATGTAGATGGAATTACATGCCACATGCTTTTGTCTTGGGCTTTTGTCTGTGTTTGTAGGATTCATGTGTTTTGTTGCTCGTACATATATTTGTTCCCGCATGAACTTTGCTATGCGTTATTCTCTTGTGTAAGTATTTACACTTCTAGCGACACATACCTTGCAGTTCGCCCCCATCCAGTGTATAATTCCGTGTTTTGTTTAATATAGTCACAGGATTATGCACCCATCGCCACGATCTAATTTCAGAGCATTTTGTTTTTACTGAAAGAAATCATGTACCAACTAGCAGTCAGCGGCAGCCATCAGCACCCATCCTCTCGCCCTTCCTCCTGGTCCTAAACCACCGCCAATCTGTAAATGTTCCTCTATATTGGAACATTTCATGTAATTGCGGTGGTCTTTTGCGACTGGCGTCTTTCATTTATCATGTTTGTCAGGCTTATCTGTATTAAAGCAAGTATCAGAAATTGATTTCTTTGTATAGCTGAACAGTATTTCATTTATCCATTTATCATGGGGGGGGCATTTGGATTGTTTCCACTTTTTGCTATTAGGAATAACACTGCTATGAACATAGGTGAGCACATATCTGGGTGGGCATTTGTTTTCATTGCTTTGGGTATATAACTAGGTGTGGTAAGCGATGAGAACCAGCCAGACTTTTCCAAAGCAGATGCCTATTTATGTATCCATAAGCATAGTGTGTGAGGGATCAGTTTCTCCACGTGGTTGCCAACACTTGTCATCTTTGGTTGTAGGCATCCTAGTCGGTGTAAATGGTGTCTTATATCGTGGTTTTGATTTGTATTTTTTTAATAACTGATGATGTTGAGCTTATGCATCTGGAGAAATGTCTGTTGCATTGCCCCTTTTAAAGTGTCTTTGAGTTTTAAGAGTTCTGGATACAAATCCCTTCTCAGATAAGGTCATTCCCAACTGCTTTCCTCCCATTGCATGGCTTGTCTTTTCACACTCCCGATGGTATTTGTAATGCAGACGTTCGAAATTTTAATCATGTTCAGTTGTCATTTATCAGTGATGTACAGTTTTTCTCTTTTGTGTAGGTTGTGCCTTTGTGCAGTTTAAGTCTTAAAGAAAAATTACTTCATTTGGTTCCATGCCATAGACTTGCATCTTCTGAAATATAAAATAATCCAGTAGTTTCATTGTTACCTTATTTATGCAGTTTTCTAGAGAATGGGTTTTTTTTTTGGAAACACGATGTATTTCAAAGTAGAGTTTTTGAATGTATTTTTTCATAGAAACCATGTTTTGAATATAGATGTATCAGACTTACCTTTAAAATGTAAGTTTAAGCCACACTACCCCTGATATTAGGATACAAGTTTTATTCCTGTAAACAAAACAGGGGAGACTTAATACTTTAAGGGACTATAGATTTTTAATTCTCTGCTGCTTTTCCTTGTTATGTTTCAGTTTTGTGAGATAGATCAGATTCTGTTATAATACATACATTAAAGATCATTCTCCCAGTCATACAGTATATCGGAGTTAAACCCAGATCACTGACTTCACACTGTGCTGTTTCAACTACTGTGTGCTGCTGCTGATGGTTCTGTCTCTTGTTAAAAGTTAGCACACATAATGTAGGCCTTTAAGGTTACACGTTACTATATTTAAATTTGTATTATATTTTAGATATTTTTCTTGATTGTAGTCTTTATGTGCATCAAATAGAAAAGGAAGTATGTGATGTGTAAGGGAATATAATTTTGTTGCTTTGTGATGACATAATGGAATATCTTTTACTTTTCTGTTTCCTAGGTTCTCTACTTTTAGAGTCCAAAATAAATCCAAATACTGCGTACCAGAAACAACAGGTAACATTTTGAAGATGTTGTGTTTTGTCTTGCTTGCCATTGTCTTAGTGATAAAATGGAATTTTATCATCTAGTTTCTAACTGTAAAATTCATAACATTACAAATGATGGTTCCAAAATAGGACTCTTCCAGTTTTTATAGTGTATAAAGCAATCATGTTTAATTTTAAAAAGAAACTTGCTCCAACTTAAGTTAATGTTCCAGTTAGTCTAGCAACTGAGTTTCCTTGTTTCTGCATAAAGGGGAGGACAACCCAGCCATTGATGCCGTGGTCAGCTCACGCACAGCTGAAATAGAGAAACTCCTTCCTCTGCTGTGTAGCTCCTGGTGCGGGGGTGGGGGGGGGGGATTGTATCCCTATACAGTAGCTCAGTGTGGATAAAAATTTGATTTCATACACAGCCTGAACAGAACTTTACTATAATGTTAAAGTTTTCAAGGCGCCTTTCTATGTGAGTACATTTCCTTGTACTCTTCTGATATGCAGCTTGTCAAACTTGGAAATCTGTCAGATGGGTGATTTAGAGCATCTATGGCGGGCCTCCCTGGTGGCCGACCCGTTAAGTCTCAGTGCTATCACTGCGATGGCCCACCAACCTAGTTCGATCCCAGGCCAGGGAGCTAACTCACACACAGCACATCAGACCTCTCCTGTCTCGCCTACTCTGCTCCCCATTCTGTTTCTGGTGAATCCTTTCACCCACCCCCGCACCTCTGGCTACACCCCACCCAGTTCTTTTATGCAAAAATAAAATCTTTTTTTTTTTTTAAATGCATATATGTCTAGCTGTGCCCTGACTTTAAGGCTCCAAAGGAGTCTGAATATACATTATAGCACAGCAGTTACCAGCAGTTGTATGAGATCTGAGATATTAACTAATCTGATACTGGTTTTATATATAATGATCTTATTACCAGTTTTCATAGAACAATGTATTATATCCATTTTGAAAATAAGGAAACTGAGACTCGGGGATGTTACTCAACGGAGGAATTTCTGGCATGTTGATCTTACAATGTTAATGTAAATTGTTTTGAACTTGACCAGCTACTCGGTTGCTGTAGAACAGACTACCTGGCTGGGATCTAGGATCTCTAGAGCCCTTCAACATAGTAAAATGGGGTCTTTGAACTCCTTTTTAAAAATCTGAGTAGGAATTGTGGACTTGTTCGATAAACTCATCAAAGATCGTTTGTTTACTTCTCAGCAGCATCGTTTTAGTTCTTGGAGAGACGACTAATCTCAGGATTGACAGTTACATAAATGACTAAACCGTTAATGCACACTTTAGTGGACATATTTTTAAACAGGGACTTCACTTGTGTGTAAGAGGTTTTTGGCAGTGAAAGTACCCTGAAGATAGCCTAGTCATGTTTCTTCCTCAACACGGGAATTATCATCCCGGTAGGTGCTCGGCCGATCTTTACTTGGATCCTAATCAGATTAAAGCAATTTCTATTCCTGGTTCTTTTCTTTGGAGCAGCTTGAAAAAATCCTGCATGGTATCAGTTATACCTATACTACAAGGTTCCTTTTTATAATGTGACTATATAAGAGGACCCTTTCATTGCTATAAAACAATGGATATGTTTATTTATAGTCCTAAATTTTTAAAACATACCTTATACCCAATACATATCTTTTTGTTATACCATACAGTGGAAATGCAGACTCTCGTACTATAGGGAATATAAAGTGGTTTCAATATTGTTAGTGTCTTGCTTAGATTACATTTAAGAACCACTGTTAAACTATTAAATTATTTATTTAACTTTGAAAAGAGAGGTGTGTAAATAGGGGTAGAGGAGTGTTGGATGGTAGTAATGTCTTACTGGTTGAACCACAGCACTTTGGTGAAAGTTTAAAAAAATCCCTGCTCCAAGTAAGTACTCACATATCAGATACTTAGTCAGTGAATTTCAGGGCTTCGTCACTGTTCATGGGCCCCAGATAAAGAAAACCCACTGTTGCAGTAGAGAGGAGAGGAAGGAGAACTGTATGTATTCATCCCAGCCTGACATGTCCTAGTCAATGCTGAGACTTTAGTCTTTGGGCTTTCTGACTAGAGCATATAGTGTGACTTAATGTGCAGGTATGGGGTTTATGAAGTGTTTAGTTTGGGTTTTTAGTATGTTTAGGTTATGCCCTCCTTGTGTAGTGCTTTTCCTGTTTTGGTTAAACTTGTAGAAGAAAATGATGTTTTCATTTTATAGGTGGAAGAAGTACAGAAAGGTTTTAGTGATTACCAAAATATTATTAATGTTGTCAAAAGAAAAATGAGGGCTGTTCTCAATTCCTGTTGCTTTATTCATTTTTCTTAAACTTTTAAGTATTTTGCAATAATGTATGCTAATCATTCAGGCTTCTTTTTTTCTCTCAAGGACACTTTGATTGTGTGGTCTGAAGCAGAAAATTATGACTTGGCTCTTAGCTTTCAAGAAAAAGCTGGATGTGATGAAATTTGGGAGAAAATATGTCAGGTAATTTTAAGAGTTAAAAACTCATTGTGTGCTCTCTTTAAATACTTTGGTTTTTGCTGTGCTTCCAACTAATGCCCGGGATTTTAAATAAGTGCACAAGCATTTCTTATGGATTGCTTAAATTCACTGCTCTCTGTGAAAAACCTGATGTATAGGAAAGTGCAATTTGTTTATACCCATCTCTCCAGGCCTTTAGTGAACTCCAGAGTATTATATCCAGCTGCCCTTTTTTTTGAGAGCTGCCCAGTGGATACTCACCTGAAATTTAATAGTCTGGAACCTGACAGTCTCATGTAGGCTTGTTCATTTTTTCATTTCCTTCATCTTGGTAAATGCTGTCCCAGTGCTTAAGCCAGGCACTAAAGGATCCTGCTTATTTTTCCTTCGTCCCTTTCATTTTTAACACTTTAACAGTTTACCAAGCCCCCAACTGCAGATAATTTTTAAAATGCAAATCTGATCATACTGCTCTTGGTTCAGTAACTTTCTGTGACTCTTAACCTTCTCTTCTACCTTATTTTGCCTGTTCTTTATTAAATCTGGAATTTCCTAGTGACTAGTACCTCATTCTAGTGACATAATCTCCACAATGTTTTGTGTACATGCATTTTTTTTTTTAATGGTCATGCTTATTTTTTTTTTTGATTGATTTATTTATTTATTCATACAAGCACTGGGTACAGTCAGAAGCGCGGGAGGGTGAGAGAATTCACCAGAGCCAGAGCGGGGAGCAGAGCAGGCAGAAGGACCAAAGTACACTGCTGAGGGGAGCAGTGGGCAGCAGGAGAGGTCTGCACGCCATGTGGGACCCTCACCCGGCGGTCGGGGATCGAACCGGCGCTGCAGAGGCTGCGGGCAGCCTCGCAGCCCAGCATTCAACCGCTGCACCACCAGGGAGGCCCTACATGCATTTTTTGTGTGCACTTTTTTTTTAAAAGAAGTTAAGACCACTGTCTCTTGCTACAGGCTCATTTAAAGCAGCCCTTCCTGGGATGATTTCTCTTTTCTCTGCATTTATTTTATTTGGAGACTAACCTTCAACAGATTGTTTAATTCATTGATTCTCTAAGTGTGGTTCACAGGCCAGGAACATGACCTGGGAGTTGATACGAATGCAGAATTAGACCCCCATCCCAGATCTGCTGAATGAAACTCTGATGAGTAGGTTTTAGTAACTGTATTTTAATAAGCTCTCTGTGCCAGATATTTTCTGACTGGTAAATATTGTAGGCTTTGTGGGCAAGGCATTGGAACAGCTATTCGGCTCTGCTGTTGTAGTGTAAAAGTAGCTATAGATAGCACATAAATATGTGGGTATGGTTCTCTTTCAGTAAAATTTTATTTACAATAGCAGGTGGTGGACCAGGTTTAGCCGTAGTTTATCAACTTTGTTTTTAAGCAGTTTAGATGCCCCCTAAATTTTGAGGGCCACACTACCTTAATAGAAGCTACAATGTCCTTGAGGCACAGTTTTTCCTTAACTTGTCGAATTTTTATCCTGTAGATTCTGTTTTGCTGTATTTTTCATAAATTCCCCTCCCTGTCAAGCTGTCCCATTAACATGTGGACTGAAATTTGTATCTGACTGTCTTCTTTCGTTAGACATTTCTGCCCCACACATTTGCTCCTATAGCTGTTTCCTCTAGGGTTTTCCCCTGTGGGCGGTGATGAGAACGAGTTCCGGGTGTGTTAAAAAGCACCTTCTCAGGCAGATCTTCCTGCCCTTTGCCCTTCTGAGGTGAAACCCCTACCCCTACCCCCAGGACACTTAGGCATTAACTCCGTCCTGAACTCAAATCTGTTACTGTTGCGCCTGACTTTCCTAGAATATTGTCTCCTCTTTACTACTTCTCCTTAGTCTCTGTGATACCATAAAATGTTCAGTTTTCTTCACTTGGGGCTTAGCTAGTCAGTAATACTTGTGTGCTTGCTCTGTAATAGCTGGCTTAGCTATCAGTGACTATTTTGTTGTTCTCTTACAGTCCGTCCCCCTTCAGCTTTTTTTTTTTTTTTTTTTTTCCCTTGTGGGACTGCTGCGCCACCAGGGGAGGGACGCCCCCCCTTCAGCTTTTATGTAGTTTATGTTCACTGTGTTCTTTTGCAATCATTCCTTTATGATTCTGTCAGGACTTCTCAGTCAGTTTCTGGATCCTGACTTACTCCGGGGAATTCGTTTACATTTTGCTCTCTGAGATCTTACATGTCTTTCTATGCCTTGAGTCCTGTTCATCATTTTTTTAAATCTAGAAATAGCTAAAAATCTTGAAATTTTCTCATACTTCCCTTGGCAGCAGTTTTATGTCTGGGTACCTCTCTTTCCTTTTCATATTTTTTGTGGCCTTCACATTTTCATTCTCCTGTCTGTCCAGACTGACCTAAGAAGTATCCTTCCTCTTAAGGAAAGCTCTCTTTTGTAGCTTTATTAGTCTGCCTTTCTTTTATTTTCATTCTTAACATTTCTTCTTTACTGAAAGTCAGACCAGATCATTTTTATCAAATCATGACAATTCCACCTGGATTCTCTGAGGGCTGAGATTCCAGAACTTCTGAATCTCTTCTTAGCCTTCGTATTTGCAGATTAACTCGAGAAGATAGCATTTTCATTACAGTAAGGGCTCTTTTCATTTGGTTCTTTGATTAAATGATACTATTTTTTCTGTAAGTGAAGCCACAGCTTGAGTATTTGGAATCTAAAGCTTTGGGAACTTATGTCATTAATAAAGAGAGCCAACTCAAGACCATGCCAGGTGCAAGCTGTGCGTGTGCCGAGTGCCTTTCAGTGGTGCTACCCGCTGGGTTAAGGTCAGGACCGTATCACCTTGCAGCATTTCTGAAGGCATTCCAGACCTTTCCCCCTTTCTCACGTCACGAGCTAACCGTTCTGAGCAATTTAAGTTTCTTGGCTTGTTGGGCTGCTTTAGTGGTCAGCGTTTCAAATTGCATAGCCAAGACAGCAAAACTTGTTTCATTTCAAAATATGCCCTTGAACTTTTATCAAAATATTCCTTTACTTTAAAATATATTTAATTTTGCAAACTTCTGAGTTTATCATTGGAACCCCTTCTGACATAAAGTTGAAGTTTACAACAAACTCTAGGGCTTCTGAGAGGTAAGGAAAATCACAGGTTTGGGTATATAAAAAGGAAACCACCCATGGTTCTGTAACAACTTTTAGCAGATATTCTTGAGGGATAGCACTGCTAAATACAAGTTGGAATTACTGGGGCCTCCCTGATGGCGCAGGGGTTAAAGTCTCAGCACTATCAACCTGTCACCAGCCGCTGCAGCGTGAGCTTGATCCCCGGCCAGGGAGCTGACCCACACAGCGCAGCAGACCTCTCCTGTCTCCCCCGCTGCTCCCCTCAGCGGTATATTTCAGAGGATCTACCTGTTCTGCTCCCCACTCTGTCTCCGGTGAATCCTCTCGTCCCCCACACCTCTGGTCTACACCCTAGTTCTTGTATGCATAAATAAATAAAAATAATCTTTAAAAAATTGTAATTACTTTTATGTGGTTTCTTTTTTTGACTATGCACTTGTTTCCTACCCAGTTTTTCTTAATCATTATTTTTGAGCACTATCTAGCATTTATAGCAAATCAGTGACCTGCTTTTCCAGTGGCAGTTTGTAATGCTGTTTAGACCTTGGTTTCTAGAATTAATTGACATTAAATATTTTCCTTGCTGTTAATGGTTATATATATTTTCGACAATCACAGCAATATGATATTGTTTGAATTTTACTTAAACTTTGAAGAAATTGGTGCTGGCTCTCCTAGGGCACAATACTTGGTCTCTTTCAGAGACTTGCCCTGGTTTGTTGGAAAACAGGGCCACACTGTAAGTAAGATGTGAAGGGGATGTTCTAGCATCAGGCTTCTCCATTGTGGGTCTGCGTGACACTCTTGTCATCATAGTTAGTTTAGTGTATCCTAGAAAGTGTCTGCTACTGGTAAACCTCAAATTTAGAGGAAGCTCATTCCCTCTCTGAGCTTGGAACCTCTGCTTTTAAAATAAAATGGAAGGGGCCTTCCCTAGTGGCACAGTGGTTGAGCTCTGGGTTGTGAAGCTGCCTGCAGCCTCTGCAGCGCCGGTTCGATCCCCGGCTGCCCGGCGAGGGTCCCACATGGCTCGCAGACCTCTCCTGCCGCCCGCTGCTCCCCTCAGCAGTGTACTTCGTCAGTCTGCCTGCTCTTCTGTCCCTTCTGGCTCTGGTGAATTCTCTCACCCTCCCACACCTCTGACTGTACCCAGTGCTTGTATGAATGAATGAATATAAATCTTTTTAAAAAAGAAGAAAAGAAAAGAAAAGAAATGTGAGGATCCCAAAAATTTTTGTTAGACTCCTTTATAAATAAACAAATAAATAAATAAATAAATAAGAAGTACGTTATTTGCGGGAATGTATCTTAGAAAGGTAAGCAATTGTGTCAAGTGTGAAGAGTCTTAAACTTGAATATTATCACTTATAGTTTCTTAATAGCATCTCATTCATCTAAATATTTTTTAGATTTGCTTGATTCTGTTTTATCAACTGTCATAAATCTTATTTAATAGGTTCAAGGAAAGGACCCTTCAGTGGACATCACCCAGGACCTTGTCGATGAATCTGAAGAGGAGCGTTTTGATGATATGTCATCACCAGGTTTAGAATTGCCATCTTGTGAATTAAGTCGCCTTGAGGAAATTGCAGAACTTGTGGCATCATCTTTACCTTCCCCACTTCGTCGTGAAAAACTTGCACTAGCACTGGAAAATGAGGGTTATATTAAAAAGCTCTTAGAGCTTTTTCATGTGTGCGAGGATTTGGAGAATATTGAAGGACTGCACCACTTGTATGAAATAATCAAAGGCATCTTCCTCTTGAATCGAACTGCTCTTTTTGAAGTTATGTTCTCTGAGGAATGTATAATGGACGTCATTGGATGCTTAGAGTATGACCCTGCTTTATCGCAACCGCGAAAACACAGGGAATTTCTAACAAAAACAGCTAAGTTTAAAGAAGTGATTCCCATATCAGATCCTGAGCTGAAACAAAAAATTCATCAAACATACAGAGTTCAGTATATACAAGATATGGTTCTACCTACCCCTTCAGTCTTTGAAGAAAATATGTTGTCAACACTTCACTCCTTTATCTTTTTCAACAAGGTAGAAATTGTTGGTATGTTACAGGTGAGTTAGATTTTTCTTTTTTTCCCTACTAAAAAAGATAACCACATGATACCATTTAACCCATTAATTGCCTTTAGCAGAAAGTTTTCTTTCAAATACCTAAATTGAGTTTTGATTTTGTATAAAGGCATGCATTTTCGTGATATACAAGAGATTACAATATATAAAACTATCACACCAGAGGCTGTATTTGGGTTAGGGAAGATGTGATGAAGTCTAACTTGAAGAAACTATAAAGGAAAGATCATAATGAAGTAACTGGATGTCGAAATTTAGAGATATTAATCTGTCGGTTTTGCATAGAATAGAATAAATTTAGAAGAATAAAAAATTAGGGACGCCAAGAAATATGTCATTAGAGAATTTATAAAAATCTACATAGTATTACAATATGTATGGAAGATCCACTGTCAAAGCCAGGGGACTATGGCAGATGCTGGCAGATTACAGCTGCATGTCTCTCCTGAGACCAAAAGACATACTGTTAAAATGGATGAGAGTGTGGGGAAGTCTGCCTGACACCTGGCTGTGTGGTGACTCTTTACGTCCTAAAGCCTCAGTTTCCATGTTAGTACCTACCCTCTAAGGTCATTTGAAGATGAAATAAGATGATGTATATAAAAGCACTGAGCATGGTACAAGGCTCTTGAGCATTATTTTAAAGTGTGTTAATAATTGCTTATTAAACTCCACCTTTTCTTTTTATAGTATGCCCAGTCTCTCAGGTCTAATGTTACAGGGTTGCTTGCATTGAACTTGCATAGGTTACAGTTACTAACTTCTGCCCAAAACACAGAATCAATCTCTTGTGAGCTGGCCAGTAATCTATGTAACAGCCACAAAGTTAGATAATCTTTCTCTATATTACCCCATAGTGTATGAGTCTAATCTAACTGAAATGAAAGTTTACGTAGTGCAAATAAATATCTGTGAGTTACATCCCTCCCATTTTTGTTTCTTTGTTACCCATGGTATTTTAGGAATAACAGATATGTGACATGACTTGAAAATAGAAGACCTTACCTCAGATTTACAAATAATATTTGAAACCTGGATTTGATAAAAGAAAGGAGGCAAATAAATGTCAATAAAAACTGCTTGGTAGCACATGTGACAAATAAGCAGTAGGTTTAAGTTTTGTGTCTGTTCCTTTGTAGAAAATGACTATTTTCAGTGTCCTTGCCTTTGTCATCATCAAAATGGAAGTATAGATTCAGATAGAAAATTCAGTTTTACCAAAACTGCTTTCCTGGAGCTAATAATAATAATTCCTGTTCATGCTGACAAATTTGATGTTTTCCATTCATTTAAGACAGACATGTAAACAAATAATATAGGCAGTATAGTCTGGTGAGTACAGTAGTAATCCTCAGTATAATATAGTGTGTTGTAATTAATAGAGGAGGAAGACAGGCTCTGTGCTAGTTCCCGTTTGTTTCTGATAACAGGGCCCAGGCTTTGCTTAGCAGTAGAGCCTCTATTCTGGTCCAGTTTTGAGTCCTACTTACCTTGGATAGTCCTGAATACTCCTGGTCATTTTCTTCAGTTCCTTAAGGTTCTTGCTTTGTTATGCAGGGATTTGTCACTTCTGTGTTTTCTTTGTCTTCATACCCACAAATGCCAGTTTTACTCATTATGAAAATTTTCAAGTTGTTAATTCTTTGTTGCCCTACAGTATGCTCTGTAAAATGCTGGTTGCCCATGCAGTAGTTCTGTCTTTCTCTCGATGGAGAGCACTTACATCCAAAGTGCTACTAGTAAAAGTAAAGTTAGGAATAACCAAATGAGTTTTGTATCATAGAAAATGTTACCTGAGCACTTAGAACTGCAAATGTGGAGTTTATGATCTAGATGGAGATTCTATACTGACATGACTATAAGTATGTGTGAGGTACTGTTAAATTGACAACTGAGGAATTATTAATTATAGAAACTAAAGAATTAAAATGTAGCAAAATCTTAATTTTAAATGGTGGGGGGGGTGAACAGCCAATCAGGAAGGCTCTGCACCCTGCTATTTTAATCTGTCTCAATTGAAAATAAGTAGGTATGGTAAATAATAGATGTTTCTTTAAAAGCACTGGATTTAGCTTTTTAAATAAGTGAATTTTCTGAATTTTTAAAATGTGTATGAAGTTTTAGCTTCAGCTGTAGGTTTTGAAACTAGAAAAGTGAATTGACAACAAACTATGGTCCATACCAGATTTTGTAAATAAAGTTTTATTTGAATACCGCTATACTCATTCATTTACATATTATCTGTTTTTGCTTTGTACTGTATATGACCCACAAACATTTACAATGTGGCCTTTAAATATGCTCAGGAAACAGCGCTTTGCCACAAAAAGAATATTCTTTCTATATAAATCCCCAGTTTATCCTTTAGTAGTTTGGTGTTTTCTCTTAAGAAACATTATTGCCGGGCCTCCCCGGTGGCGCAGCGGTTGAGCGCCAGGTTGCGAAGCTGCCCGCAGCCTCTGCAGCGCCGGTTCAATCCCCGGCTGCTCCCCGGCTACCGGAGGAGGGTCCCGCATGGCACGCAGACCTCTCCTGCTGCCCGCTGCTCCCCTCAGCAGTGTACTTCGGTCCTTCTGCCTGCTCTGCTCCCTGCTCTGGCTCTGGTGAATTCTCTCACCCTCCCGCGCTTCCGACTGTACCCAGTGCTTGTATAAATAAATAAATAAATCTTTAAAAAAAAAAAAAAAAGAAACATTATTGCCAATATTGTCTTTTCTTTTTCCAATTATTGCAATTTATATCTTATATTTTAGCACCTTGAATTATATTTTAATGTACTTTTACTATTAACATCATTAAATTTATTCTTTGCACAGGAAGATGAGAAATTTCTGACAGATTTGTTTGCACAATTAACAGATGAAGCAACAGATGAGGAAAAAAGACAAGAGTTGGTAAGTAACTTGGTATTATGAAGGGCATGATGCTAAAACAAACCTTTTATAGTCACTGACCCTTTTTCCTAATTTTAGGTTAACTTTTTAAAAGAATTCTGTGCGTTTTCCCAAACGCTACAACCTCAAAACAGAGATGCTTTTTTCAAGACATTGTCAAACATGGGCATATTACCAGCTTTAGAAGTCATCCTTGTAAGTTGGTTTCTTCTTAAATTTAATTACTGTTTTTTTTTTTAATTCACAATGGTAATGTATTTTTTATATTTTACCTGTAACGTGCATCTACTTGATTATAGGCAATATTTAATGTTAGTTGTGTAAAAATTAATAATTTTACTAGAAACTACAGATTAAACTGAAAGGAATTTTCTGTATTTTTAATAATAATTTTTAACTTTGCAGCCTAATATAAGTTGAAATGCTAAAGCAGAAGGTAAATGGGAATAAAAGAAAATAAAACTATCTTTGGAAAAACTTTTACATGTAGCAGAATTTCCTCTACTTTTAATTGTACTGTTCTCTTACAATTTGTTGCAAAGTTTTATATTTACATGATTGTAAGTTCCATATTTTATAAGTATAGGAGGACTGAGTCCTTTTTATCTGCAGGGCATGGATGATACACAGGTGCGAAGTGCTGCTACTGATATATTCTCATACTTGGTTGAATATAATCCATCCATGGTACGAGAGTTTGTCATGCAGGAGGCACAACAGAATGATGATGTAAGTAAGAAGTTAACAGAGCAAAAAATAAACAACAAGGTAAATATTATTTGCACTAATAGTAAGTATTTATACATGGGGAGCTATAACTGTATTTATTATTCATTTTTTAAGATTTAGTTAATGTTTGAGAAAAATATGGCCATAATATCACATGGCTTAGTCTACCCCTAAATTGGCTCCTGTTTTCAGTTTATAAAGTGTGTCTTAAAGCAGTTACCTGTTAATGCTCAACTTAAATTACTTTCTAAGTTCTAGAGGTCAAGTTTCTTAATTCTGAAGTTAACGTGTTGTCTTATTAAATCATTTAAGTAGTAGTTTTGTGTATGTGGAGTTATTGCTAACTTCCCTAGGAATTGACTTTGTTATGGGGTAGAGTCTCAAAATTATCAAGAATGAAGAAATGAATCATAATTCCTTAGAAAGTATTTAGGGTGCTCTTTTGACTACCTAACCATAGGGAACAGGCTTATCAACTTTTACATTAACTGAGAGGATATCTTGGTAATATTAAGTATTAATGTATATCCAATATATAGCCCCAAAGTATATAATACATGGCAGCCCTAAATGTGTGTGCTGTTGTTTTCAGAAAATTAAACCAATGAGTCTGATTTTATTCTCTTTTCTCCTTAAAATCTTGGAAGTTAATTTTTACTTAAGAATAAGCTGGTAATGAACTTGTTAAGGAAGGCTGAGAAGGGACATCCTTTAAAAGGGAAAAATATGCAGAATTCCAGCCTGTCACATTTTTATAAAATGAGAAAGTAGCCTTTTTAAAAAGTTACTGTGGTTCAGAATTAAGAGGAATGCTTACTAATGTACATTTAAGTGGGGTTTTTTGGTTTTTGTTTTTTATTATAGTGCCAGGGTACATGTAGAAAAGTGCCGTTTTGACCTACTGAATTTCATATCATACTCTTCTTTGGTACTGTATCTTGAGAACCAAAATAGCTGTTATTAAAAATAAATGCTATTTATTTGGCCCATAGGCAAAAGCAGGGATTTTCTTAATCCCTCTCAATTTTTATTTACTCCTTGGGCCATGAACACTGGTGAGAATAGCATCAGGGGAAACTAGCAGTCAATTTTCTGTGATAGTGTACTCCATGTAATACGCTTGTTCTCCTATGTGCTTTTTGAATACCATAATCTAGTTTTCTCCAGTTTCAACATTCATCTAATTTTTCTTAGTTATTTTAAATGAAAACGTTGTCATCTCCATAAATGGAGAACAAATGCAGATATTATTTGCATAAGTAGAAGGATCCTATAAAAATATAATGAAAGTAGAATAATGCTATACATACTAACTAGTCTTACCATGAAAGCTGTGAACTAAGGCCCATTAGCTTTCTTTAGCAGTGAGATTTTGTTAACAGGAGGTACAAAGATCTGGTAGAACCAAATAATAACTGGTTTGGCTTAATCAGAGGGATTTAAAAATAACAGAAAAATTTTTTTCTGTTATTTGATGTAGTGTGCCTATACTACACTTTCGGGAAACATTGCTTTTTATATCCTGTTGGACCAGGCAGGCAGGCAGGCAGTCATTTCATTTCGTATGCCATTAGAAAGACAGAGTTAGGTATAATGCTATAGAATATGTCATAATATGTGCTTTTTCCATTGTCTCCCATAGTAAGTATTTCTGATTTGTGTATTTTTCTCACCAGGATATTTTGCTCATCAACCTCATTATAGAACATATGATTTGTGATACAGACCCTGAACTTGGAGGAGCAGTCCAACTTATGGGCCTGCTTCGAACATTAGTTGACCCAGAGAACATGTTAGCTACTGCCAACGTAAGCCCACAGTGTTTTTCTCTTTTTTCATACTGGTATGTTATTTATTGCTGGAAGGACCCAATGCAGTTAAAGTTCATGGAGTGTTTTTGATTCTTTAGAAAACAGAAAAGACTGAATTTCTGGGTTTCTTCTATAAGCACTGTATGCACGTCCTCACTGCTCCCTTACTGGCAAATACAACAGAAGACAAACCTAGCAAAGGTAAGATAATGCAGGTTCTTGAATTCTGAAACTGACGGTGTTGAGTAATGATCTTTAACAAATCATTTGGTTAACACAGAGGGCTAATAATTTTTTTTAATTTAAGTAACATTGCATTGTAGCATAACAATATAACATAAGCTTCAGATGTGTAATTGTTTTTAAGAGGTGTAAAATTGATAAAATATCTTTTACAGGTGTTTATGTTATAATAGATTAAAAGATATACAATGTTTGATTTCAGAAGTTTAAATTGTTAAAAAAACAATTTCATTAAAATATTTGTAAAACAGTATTTGTATTTAGTATGCAGGTACATGGATGGACTAAACAGGGCAAGGAAATAGCTATGAAAAAAGTCACTGTTATGAGTACTCCAGGTATACAGATGGAGCCAAGCTTGTGTACAATACTAAGCTGTTTTTAGTTGCTCTGAGAGGGTTATTCCTTTGTTAGGATTTTTTTAATTTCTGAATTTTTGTTTTGTGTGTGTAATTTTTAAGGTAGTTTTAGGTTCTTGTGCAAAATTCTTAGCTGAAACTTCGAGCATACGTTATTTCATCATATCAATATAGCATATTTAACTTACTATTTAGAAGATAAATGTTAAATTTATTACCTTTTCTGTGACTTTAGAATCAAGTCTTGGAAGCACGTAATGTTTCATTTTTCCCTATATAATATATTCATGTTGCTCTAAGCTTGAGACTTCCTTCTAAACATGATCGTTCAATTCTCCAAACTTATTGATAACTCATTGGGTGGAAGCCAACATTGCTGTAATCTTTAGGGGCTAAGTGGGGGGAATGGAAACAAAAGTAAAGTACTTCTAGAAGGCATGCTGCCTGATGAGGAGGAAAGGTAAGTCAACAAATATAATTCATTGTTGACTCATGTGTAGGGAAGGGCACCTATGTAACACAGAAGAAGCATAGGAGCAAAGAGAAATTCCACTGAAGACCAGATATGACTGGAAGTACCTCATATGTTACATGTATCTCTGTTGAGAAGTGTGTGAAGACACGTCACAACATTCTTAGACTTTGAAATAAAGCATATCTTACAGACTTGTATCCCTTCTCTGCCTTACTAAAACTTTCAGAACTTGGGTCTTGGGAAATTAATTCCTCACAGAATTAAGTTAAGTAAAAAAAAAATATAAAGCACAGTTCTTAGTACAAGGCAGGCAATCATCAATATTCCTTAACTTTAAAATACTTGGGTTAAGGGCTTCCCCGGTGGCGCTGCGGTTGAGCACTGGGTTGCGAAGCTGCCCGCAGCCTCTGCGGCGGCGGTTCAATCCCCGGCTGCTCCCCGGGCCACAGAAGGAGGGTCCCACATGGCGCGCAGACCTCTCCTGCCGCCCGCTGCTCCCCTCAGCAGTGTACTTCGGTCCTTCTGCCTGTTCTGCTCCCCGCTCTGGCTCTGGTGAATTGTCTCACCCTCCCGTGCTTCTGACTGTACCCAGTGCTTGTATAAATAAATAAATAAATCTTAAAAAAAAATAAAAAAAATAAAAAAAAATAAAATACTTGGGTTAAAAAAGGAAATTTACTTGATTGAGATTAGGATTCTTATATTTGGGGGAGGAAAGCATGTTAATTGTTAAAAGTAATTTTGTGTTGTTTATTTTAGATGATTTTCAGACTGCCCAGTTGTTGGCACTTGTATTGGAATTGTTAACATTTTGTGTGGAGCACCATACCTACCACATAAAGAACTACATTATTAATAAGGACATCCTGCGGAGAGTGCTGGTTCTTATGGCCTCAAAGCATGCGTTCTTGGCATTATGTAAGTGTCGCTTCTGGTAGAACTCTTTACTATATTTTTTTATATTGTTGGTATCTCTAGTTCTTACTGCTTGAGAAGAAAAGATCACTGATTTCAGGTCAAGATGCCTAGGTACTAATACTAAACTGCAGAGATTATATATAGTGCTCCACATTCCGAGCAGGTGATTTTCTTGAATTTTTCTCATTAATATACACAAAAGGATTAGACTATCTTCCAAATATATTAAGGTATTATAGTCCATTATTTAAATACCTCTGATAATTTTACCTAGTGTAGTTTTTGGATTTTTACTATAATTAAAACTTAGACATCCCTCTTGCAGCTTGAAAAATGTATAGCTAATGGCACTGAGTTTCCAAGACCCCATTCTGTGTTAGAGAATTCCTGGCACATTAATTTCACAAATATTTTTCCCTCCAGATTTATTGAGATATATTTTATGCACACGCGCGTGCACACACACACAGAGCATTGTCTTTCCTTAGATGTTGTAGAGTAGGGGTGGCAAACTCCTGCTATGACCAAATCTAGCCTGTGATCTATTCTTATACAACCTGCCATCTGAAAAATGGGTTTTCATGTTTTTGAAGGTTTGTTTTTTTTAAAGGAGGGAAAAAAATGCAGAGATCATATGCAACCCACAAAGCCTAAAACCTTTAATGGAGAAGTTTGTGAACTCTTTTAGAATAAAACTCTGTTCTTATGACCCTCACAATTGGAAATAGGTTAATACATATTCTTGATTATGTAGCAGCCTGCTTTCTTTGGTAAGTTGTCAAACCAATTTTAAGATACCCTAGAGGCTTAGTAAGAGATTTTTGCTGGTAACTTTGCCTTTTGGTTTTTATAGGTAAGTGTGGTTCTTTCATTATTGTTTAATTGCCCACGAATTAGAGGCCTGAATATAATACATCATTTTGCTATCTTTTACTTCATTGAAAATGGTTTTTCTTAATTGATTTAAAGTTCTTAAATTATTTCTAAAAGACTGCTGAAGAGTATGCTTTTGATGTTGATTTTGATTAACTGTTAGAAATAGGTTTCCTTCTATCAAACTTTTCTATCAAGTTAATGTATATATTGTGTTGTGTGCTGAGGATTCTTGTGGTCAGTATATATTTTCATTTTCTAACTTCCAGATATTTAATATAATTACTGCTTATCTCCAGGGCTTTTTATATTACCCAATTAGTCTTTTTCAGCCAAAGGGAATAGGTCGTTTCTCTGGGGTTAATTTAGATTGGTAAGGACACAAAAAAAAAATTCATTGTTTTTGGTTCTATATTACTGTATATATCCATGAGCTTTAGCAGATGCAAAAGAAGAGTTTTTAAACACCTATTCGCTTACATACCTATCACAGCCAAAATTAGCTGACAGACCAAATTTAGAGGGCGTTCATAACACTTTGAATTGTTCTTTATGTCAACATAGGCTTTGTTTGAGCATGGCAGAGGGAGTTTGAGCAGATGGGAGAGGATGGCACAACAGAAAACAAATAAGTTAAGCCATCAGTTTTATTTCAAGTAATTAAATACCTACTACCATATTTTATTGATTTTAAGAGATGCATTTATTATCTTTTAAGTCAAGGTGAGTGTTGCAATTAGTGACAAGTTATTTTGACTGGTAACTGTTTTTCCCTTATAATCAGCTGAATCTCATATTTGATGGAATATTAAACCTGGTACTAGGAAAATGATGATTAACAGCTGGACACAACTATCAAGGGAATCAGTTCATTAGGCAGATATAATCATCTAAAAATCAAAATACATCATAAACAATGTATAGACGCATTTGGAAGCTTAGTGGGCAATATGAATGAGACAGATTAGGAAAATTCATTTAGGGGTAAAATTAAATTGTGTTTTGGTCATTGGAGAGTGATACGTTCTTGATTGAATCCGCAGTTAAGAAGTGCAAATGTGAGGGCTTTCCTGGTGGCACAAAGGGGTTAAGTGTTAGTATGAAGCTATGGACAGCCACTGCAGTATTAGTTCAACCCCCAGCCCGGGAGATGGCGCAGCAGACCTCTCCTGTCTCGCCTTCTCCCTACTCTGTCTCTGGTGAATCCTTTCACCCCTCCCCACACACACATACCTCTGGCCTGTACCCCAGTTCTTGTATGCATAAGTAAATAAAAAATCTTTTTTTTTTTAAATGCAAATGTGAAAAAGGGTAGTGGATTAGTATAGATAGAACACAAGTCTAGTGGGAGAGTGGCAGGAAAAGACCGACCTTTTTCTTCAATTTAGTTCTTTATCCCATTGTTTTGTTTGTATCATAAAGGAAATTTCTCATGATTCAGTGGGAACCCTGGAAAAAGACAGTTGCAAGTTACTGAAGGTTTGTATTTTAGAAAAATTAAGTATGCTAGCAAAATCTTGGTCACATTTTATTATTGTTCCACAAATGATTCTCAGTGTCGCTGAAGGAAATGCCATCATTTGAACAAGGTGTTTATTAGGACTGGCCTTACAGTACACAGTATGAGCTTTTATCTAGATTTCTAAAAGAATTGAATGTAAATTTGAGGCAATTTAAGATATTTTTAGTTCTGAGAAAAGTGCATTGGAGTGAAATATTAGGTAGAGTTTTTTGTGTGTGTGTTTTTTTTTTTAAGATGGTTTATAAATTTAGTGCCCACTTAAAAGGACAGAAGTTAATGAGTGGTTAGATGTAAACAATTTGGGGGCTTAGGGAACTTTTAATTTTTGTATCTGCTTCTTAATAGTACACCTGTCATATTAAAGACAGCTAACCAAGTCTATAAGTGAGATCAGCAATCCTTTCGAAATTTAGTCTTAGAGTCTCCCTGGTGGCGCTGGGGGCTTAAGCACACCACTATGAAGTTATCCTCAGCCTCTGCAGCACGAGTTCAATTCCCGGCTGGCCAGGAAGATACCCACATGGCACAGCAGACCTCGTCTGTCTGGCCCGCTGCTCCCCTCCGCAGTGTATTTCATTCAGTCTGCCTGTTCTCCCCACTCTGTTTCTGGTGAATCCTCTCATTCCCTGCACTTCTGGCCTGTAACCCACCCCAGTTCTTGTATGCATAAATAAATAAATCTTTTAAAAAATTAGTCTTAGCATATATATGAAGAGATACACACTACTAGTTTTATCAGTCTATTTGCTTGGCTTATTATTTTTAGATCTTACATTGTAGGCTTTTAGCTCATACTTTTACGTTGTCTTTTGTTTGACATGGAAATCTGTAAGAGGAATGAAGTAAAGAAAAAAATTGGTTGTAGATGCTTTTATTCAGTTATCATTAAGTAAAATAAAGTCTCAACCTTGTATGAAATCTCATGTTGTATAAGAAATCATCTTCTAGAGATGATTGAAATCAAGCACAAGAGAGCTGCTGTGTTAATGAAGGCTAGAGAAGTGAGTGGAAGCAGAGTACCCTTTCACATTAAAAATGCTGTGGTTGTGCCAATTTGTTCTATTTCAAAAGCTTTCTCTAATCTCCTTTGAGCAACTTGACTTCATAGAACACTCTCACTGGTAAATTTCTGGAAGCAGCTTTATTCAAACAATGAAGTGTAGTAGTTAGTGGTTGGATTATTCGTAAGGCAGATTCTTTTGAGGGGAGGGCTTGAGTGGAAATAACAGCTCTTGATACAAATAAACGAGGGCAAATGGAAACAAGCAGCAAAACAAAAGCAGCAGTAGAACCATATTCTGTATGGGCAGTTTTTGGATAGAACTGCTCTTGAAAGGAATAGCTGATGCCATGTGCATACCCTGGTCTTAGTGAATTCTAGGAAGGGAGTTTGTTTTACTTAACATAGGAACCGCATGCATTCTTCTGGGTGCAGCTAGTGTGTTATGTGGTAGGACACACATCTCCACACAGCCTGCAGAGTTGGAATACCAAATTTTTAAAATATAGCTCTTGCCTTAATTACTTAATATTTTAAAATTTGGCCTTGCATGTGAGCTTTAAAGTATTTTTATGCTAACAAATGGAACGCTAAAGTTCCTTTGTCACAAGACCTTAAAAAAAAACTAAAATCGTGGTTTTGGGAAATTAAACCCCTGTTGGACTTGGAGTTTTACATAGAAAGATGCCTCTTATTGTTGAAAATGTCTTTATTTCATCATGCTTATGTATTTGAAAATATTGAGTAGTTTAAAAAAAATGCAATTACTATTCTATAAACTATTTTGAAACTCCCTGCCCAGAGTGTCCCTTTAGAAAGAGACACTCTTAACTAAGTTGGATTGTTAAGGCAGTTTATAATCAGCTGTAGCTAATTGGGCATTCACTTGTGGACCTCTTTTCTGCCAACTAAAGAAAAATTGAGTTGCTTTACTCCTCTGCCTTCCCACCCAGAAACCGTGTCAGCATGGTTGCCTGGCTACCTGCTCATGAAGGACTTGATTAATAACAAATTGGCAATTTAACGAGCCACTTCTATGATCTCCAAAGAAACCAAAATACAAACACAATATTTAATCTTGCCAACCGAAGACGATGTGACTGCATGAAGTGAGTATGCTTTTTTGAACTGTTTACAATAACTGGGGCATTAACTTACTGATAATTCTATTTAGGTAAAGAGGGCTTTGTTGAAGTCTAGTTGTCTGAGTATATTTGGATCTTGATGAATGGTGACTTAAGCAACTCCCCATACCTCAAGATATAAATATACCTTTTAATCTGTAAGTTAAAGCCTAATTAATTGTAAAAAAAAAAAAAAAACTAGGAAAAAATTTTAAAAAGCATACTCGCTGCAGTAAGCAAAGAGGACCACATTTTTTTTTTTAAATCCTCTAAATTTATTTCTAAACAATGGGAAGGCAAATTCTGGGTCACGCAGATTGGGTTTATAGCTTTTCTACAAACCCACCACAAATAAACCAGTGTAAACCCATGAACTCTAATGCATAATAAGAGTGTCCAAAAATAATGATCAAATTATACAGTGAATTGCCCTAATAAAACAATGGTTTTTCTATTGTTTTTAAGGAGTTACATATAAGAATGTTTAGACTTTTCCTCATCTTAAGTAGTGTGATAGGTTATATTCATTTATTAGCCCTATCTTAGCTTGTATTTCAACTGCACAGTACATTTTGGTCTTTCACTTATTTTCAATATTTTTCTGGCTCTGTAAGGCTTGTTATTTGTGATTTACACACATTACATCTTTCTGATAACCCTTTTATAATCCTTATCTTTAGGTCCATACTTCTGGAAACACTTATCACTGAACGAAGAATTTGTATTTGTTAAACAAGCTTTTTTTTTTTTAAGTCTGGAATATGTAAGTGGTGTGTAATTTGAACAACAATGCTTCTGTGTTTCAGGTGCTCTTCGTTTTAAGAGAAAGATTATTGGATTAAAGGATGAGTTTTACAACCGCTACATAATGAAAAGTTTTTTGTTTGAGCCAGTAGTGAAAGCATTTCTCAACAACGGATCCCGCTACAATCTGATGAATTCTGCAATAATAGAGATGTTTGAATTTATTAGAGTGGTATGTTCTGTATTTATTCAGTTAGAATTTTTTCATTTAGAAAAATACGACTTACTGATATTTTGACTTGAGATTATAAAACTGTAGTTTTGAAAAGCAACCCAGGGGCTCCCCTGGTGGCGCAGCAGTTGAACACTGGGCTGCGAAGCTGCGAAGCTGCTCGCAGCCTCTGCAGCGCCGGTTTGATCCCCGGCCACCAGCGAGGGTCCCACATGGTGTGGCAGACCTCTCCTGCCGTGCCCGCTGCTCCCCTCGGCAGTGTATTTCAGTCTGCCTGTTCCGTTCCCCGCTCTGGCTCTGGTGAATTCTCTCACCCTCTCGCGTTTCTGACTGTACCCAGTGCTTGTGTGTATGTATGTATGAATGAATGAATGAATAAATAAATAAATAAATCTTTTTTTAAAAAAAAAGGCAAACCAGAAGTTTACGAGGGATTCAGTACCTGTGAATCCTTTATAAAATAATTTGAAAACTGGGACCTCCCTGTTGCCACAAGGGGTTAAGCCTCAGCGCTATGAGGCTATCTACAACCACTGCAGCACAAGTTCGATCCCCTGCCAGCGAGCTGACCCACGTGGTGCAGCAGACCTCTCCTTTCTTCCTGCTGCTCCCTTCAGCAGTGTATTTTAGTCCGCCTGTTCTGTTCCCCCCTCTCTCTGGTGAACCCTCTCCCCGTACCTCTGGCCCGTACCCCAGTTCTTATATGCATAAATAAATCTTACAAAAATAATTTGAGGGGCCTTCCTGGTGGCACAAGGGGTTAAGTCTCAGCACTATGAAGCTCTCCGCAGCCACTGCAGCACGAGTTCGATCCCTTGCCAGGGAGCTGACCTACATGGTGCCGCAGACCTCTCCTGTCTCGCCCGCGGGTGTATTTCAGTCAGTGTTCTGTTCCCCACTCTGTCTCCCAGCTCTTATATGCATAAATAAATAAATCTTTAAAAAAAAATTTGAACACTGATTTAATTCTGTCCATGTAGTCATTTTATGAAAGTAAAAGTATAGTTTCAAGTATTCCTATATCTAATTTTGAGGTTTGCCTGAATTTTTCTTAACTTTTCTCATATTCTAAAGAGCAGTTTTATAACCCCTTACTCTTTAAAAAGTGAGTGGTGACTCAAACATTTTGTGTATTCAGCATTATCTTTGGCACTTCTTGGTAAAATATATGACCATTTTAACCATTTATAAGCATACAATTCATTGGTATTATATATGTTCATTCTGTTGTGCAACCATCACCACCACCATCCATTTCTAGCACTTTTCCGTGAAGTGATTTTAAAATATACGTGCCCAGATTCTACCTCAGACTTACTGAATCAGAATCCCTTCATGGAGAGCTGGGCATTCATTTTGAAAAGGACATCAGTGATTCTGAAGTCCACCGAAAGTCTGAACTGTTGAAGTAGTCAGTAGGTGTTACATCTTCTTTCACTGTTTAACTTCATAGATGTCCTAATCTTATCAGCTATTTAGGCCGATCTTTAATCTTGGTAAATAAAGTTACATTTTTCCTTTTTTATTGCAATTTTCTACAGGAAGATATAAAATCATTAACTGCTCATGTAATTGAAAATTACTGGAAAGCACTGGAAGACGTAGATTATGTACAGACATTTAAAGGATTAAAACTGAGATTTGAACAACAAAGAGAGAGACAAGATAATCCAAAACTTGATAGGTAAATTACGACATACTTGAATCTGCTTCTTTCAGTGACAAGTTGTGTGGTGGTGGGTCCAGTTAGTTTGGTATTACTTGGCTTTTCAGAGGGAGGTGGGGAATAGGTAGATAGCAAGCAGAAGTTCCCTACAATGGTTACTTAGAACGTTTTCCTGAAGGCCTAGGTAGACGTATTAGTAAGACAGGCAGACCCTTCTTCAGGCATAGTAACACGCTACATAATAAAGAATAAAAACCAAACTCACTGGCAGTGAGTTTTCATGTGTCCAGAGTAAGTCAGAATAGTACGTACATGCTTTGAATTATTCAAGGTCACAAGTTACTCTAAGAAATCTGGCGCGGCATCACATACTTAAAGTATATTTTAAAATCTTTAAGTTATGATTTGTTTAACACCTGATATGAAATAGTACAATTTTGCTAGTAGGCTGTTTGATTCCACTAGCTCACCCTAAACAAAGCCGGAGTGTATTTTGGGTGGTATGTTTGGTTAAAATGTTTTTCACCAGTCTGTGTATATAAGTCTGTTATATAATATTAACCTGTTAAGACTCTATCTTATCCAGAGCTATTAGATAAAATAGCTTAGAGACTAAAGAAGTCTTTCTATGAGTCTGTTTACTTTGCTTTCTTCTTTTTACTCAGTATGCGCTCCATTTTGAGGAACCATAGATACCGGCGAGATGCCAGAACACTAGAAGATGAAGAGGAGATGTGGTTTAACACGGATGAAGATGACGTGGAAGATGGAGAAGCCGTGGTGTCTCCCTCTGACAAAACTAAAAATGATGATGATATCATGGATCCAATAAGTAAATTCATGGAAAGGAAGAAATGTATGTTGAACAAATAGGCAAAGGAAGGCTTTCTCACTGTTAATTCTTTTATTTCTTCACAACATGAGTAGTATTGACTTTGAGTGTGCCATGACATAGACTGCAGAGATCCTTGCTTTATGAAGATTGAATTAATAGCTCTGTTAAGGAGGTAAAAACTAAATTTTCCCCTTAGGGAAACATTTCAGGCAGGGTAATGAAGGCTTTATTCCTTCTCAGTAGTAAAATCCAGTAGTAACAGTGTCTAGTATTTTGCTAAGCTTTGTTCATAAATTGTTTCTCCTTGGCAAAGAATTAAGCTAAGTTATTTGTGTTTTAGTGCACCTCATTTAGGAGGATTAAAAGTTGAGTGTGGATGATAACTATTGACAATATTCTCATTTTTAGTAAAAGAAAATGAAGAAAAGGAGGTGCTTCTGAAAACGAATCTTTCTGGTCGGCAGAGCCCAAGTTTCAAGCTTTCTCTCTCTAGCGGAACAAAGACTAACCTCACCAGCCAGTCACCTACAGCAAATCTGCCTGGTTCTCCAGGATCACCTGGGTCCCCAGGATCTCCAGGTTCTCCTGGATCCGTCCCTAAAAATACATCTCAGACGGCAGCTATTACTACAAAGGTACTCTCATCTCATTTGGACAAAATTTTTGAGTCTCATTTATCTTGCATATTCTCCTATTACAGCTGAGTGGAGAGAGGGAAAACTTTCTGAGTGGAGTGAGTTATTGGTGGGAAGATTATCCAAAAGTTTGAGGCTTTAAACTTGCTTAAATAAAAGGGCCATCTCCAAGTAGGACAGGAGCATTCTTGCAGCACCTCTCAATTTCCAGGAATTCTTAGGATGAGGTTTAGTGGCCACTGCTTTCTAGAGAAGGGATAGCTATCTACTACCTAGTGATTCCTGCCTGCGCACACAGCACTCTGAGTCAGGGTAGACTTCCCATGCAGCCATGTCAGGATATTTGCCATGAAATAAGTTTTTCAATTTTTTTTTTTAAGATTTATAAAGAGCTAGGGTATAGGCCAGAGGAGTGGGGGGGTGAGAGGAGTCTCCACAGACAGAGTAGGGAGCAGAACAGGTGGATCTACTGAAATACACTGCTGAGAGGAGCAGTGGGCAAGACAGGAGAGGTCTGCTTCGCCACATGTGGGTTAGTTCCCTGGCCAGGGATCAATCTCAGGCTGTCACCATGAAAACACTGAGACTTAACCCTGGGCCACCAGGGAGGCCCTCCTGGTGGTCTTATGACCAGCACCAAAGTCTGAATATATTATTTTGGTCATTTGTATTTTAGAGCTACATTTACAGAGATTTGAAAGTAATTTCAGTTATTCTTTATCAACTTTACCAGTTAATAACCAGATAAACTTAGTGGGAATACAGAAAATCAAAATTTCTGGATACTGCTCAAATGTCTAAATACTATTAACTTCTGTCAGGCAAGGCTTATATTAGAGAATCATCTAGGCCCTCCCTGGTGGCGCAGGAGTTGGAGATAGCACTGTCAAGCTATTGCCGGCCACTGCAGCACAAGTTCGGTCCCTGGCCGGCCAGGGAGCAACCCACATGGCGCAGCAGACCTCTCCTGTCTCACCTGATGTTCTCTCAACAGTGTATTTCAGTAGGTCTACCTATTCTCTCTGGTGAATCCTCTCACACCCCTGCACCCCTGGACTACACCCAGTTCTTGTATTATGCATAAATAAATAAAAATCTTTTTTAAAAAGAATTGTTTACCACTAACATTTCATATAAGCATCAAAAAAAATTTTTTTTTGGGGGAATTTATTTTTTAAGATTTAATTATGCATACAAGAACTGGGGTACAGGCCAGAGGTGTAGGGGGTGAGAGGATTCACTAGAGACAAAGTGGGAAACAGAACAGGCGGACGGGCCCAAATACACTGCTGAGGGGAGCAGCGGGCGAGACAGGAGAGGTCTGCTGCACCATATGGGTTGCTCCCTGGCCAGCTGGGGATCGAACTCTTGCTGCAGAGGCTATGGATAGCTTCATAATGCTGTGCTTAACCTCTTGCGCCACCAGGGAGGCTCAGGATCAAAATTTTAAAAACAAATGTAGAGAAACAGATTAAAACCAGTTATTGTGGGCCTCCCTGGTGGCGCAGGCAGTTGAGCGCCACACTGTGAGCGCCGGCCGGCCGGCGAGAATACCACATGGCAAAGCAGACCTCTCCTCTCCCGCCCGCTGCTCCCCTCAGCAGTGGATTTCGTCAGTCAGCCTGTTCTGTTCCCTGCTCTGTCTCTGGTGAATCCTCTCACCCTCCCGTGCATCTGTCCTGTATCCCGGTTCTTATATGCATGAATGAATGAATCTTTTTTTGAAAAAAAAAAAAAAAAGAAAGAAAGAACAAAAGAACAGGACAGAATAACTTTGCTAACAAACAATGTTTATCTTCTATAGTTTTCATTTTGATGGTATTTAAACTTTAAGAAAATTTTAACACAAGTAACAAAACAGTTTAAATTTAGTAAATGGGGCCTCCCTGGTGGCGCAGCGGTAGAGCGCTGGGTTGTGAAGCTGCCCGCGGCCTCTGCGGCCCCGGTTCAATCCCCGGCTGCTCCCCGGCCACCGGAGGAGGGTCCCACATGGCATGCAGACCTCTCCTGCCGCCCGCTGCTCCCCTCAGCAGTGTCCTTCGGTCCTTCTGCCTGCTCTGCTCCCCGCTCTGGCTCTGGTGAATTCTCTCACCCTCCCGTGCTTCTGACTGTACCCAGTGCATGTATAAACGAACAAGCAAATAAATAAATAAATAAAACATGCCTCTATTTAAAAAAATAAATAAATAAATTTAGTAAATGATGTTCATTAGGTGATTTGTTAGGGTTATAAACTAAGACTTTTTGTTTTATGGAAAGTACAGAGAATAATGAATATCCATTGCACACAATTAAATATTCAGGTGGAGAGGTCTGCTCCAGTTAAAATATGCTTAGCCTTTACCCAGACTTAAAACCTAAGTTTTTTTAAAACCTCGGTTTTTGTTCGCTTTATTTCTGAACAGGGAGGACTTGTGGGTCTGGTAGATTATCCTGATGATGATGAAGATGATGACGAAGACGAAGACAAGGAAGACACGCTACCATTGTCAAAGAAAGCAAAATTTGAGTCGTCATAATGGCAACTGTCTGTGATCAGTACCTGTTGAACAAACTGGTTCTCTGCCCCTCCCCCCTACAGAATCCACAACAAAGCAGCGGTCTCTGTGAGTGACTGACGCGGCTCAGCCTTGCACACTTGACTCTGCTCATCAAGTGCCAATTCAATGGAGCAGGAGGAGGGGATATTACACATTTAGGGGAAAGACTTAAGCCTTTGAGCTCTCCAGCTTGGACCACACATTGCCCTTTTCTCAGGGAAGGAAATGGAAACAAAAAGCCAACAGGGCAGGGGTTTTGTAAGTGGACCTCTGGGTTGTCTGATCAGTTGCTACAATCAGAACATGCTTTCTTGGACCATGCTTGAGACTCAGAAGAATCGGCTCTTCTGCCATAATTCTTCACTAGTTACTAAGAATGCCAGCAGTTTCTTTGATAAAAGAGACCTGCCTTTAAAATCACACATTCTGAACATTTTAGTCAAGCTATAACAGGTTTGGGAAACCTCTGTGGGGGAGGGGCGAATATAAAGTTTCCTCTTTTTTATCTGTTCCCTTTGCCCTTCAAACTGCAGATTTTTTTTTAAGTAGGGTTTTGCCCCTACTTGATTAAAGATTGAGTGGAATTCTAGATGTGGTCATTTGTGTCATAATTTTTTTTTTTGTTTCTTTTTGGTTTTGATTTTTTTTTTCCTCCCCTGAGTGTGTGCTTAGTTGTTGAGTATATATATTTGGGACCATTAAAACTCTTTTTGATGTAATATAACCTACGTTGTGCTGGTACCTGTTTTACCATGTGTAATTTTTGTTCTACATCACAATTCTTAATTTGTTTAGAGTTTTATGAAAGATGGAATAGTTTTTATTGACAAAAGCAAAGTAATCTTACAACTATGTGCATACAAGAGCAATACTATTTTGTGACTAAATATTTTATATTAAAATTTACATCAGCAACTGTCTGGAGAATTCAGGGAAATGAGTGGAATTTAAAATTGCAACAGTTTTGTTAAACCTAGAAACGTGAAATTAGTATTCCAAAGAGATTCTGAAATTTCATATCTTGGGAAAATGACGGTACATTCAATCAAATTGAGGTGGATGATTTAAAATTAACATTTGACTTTTGAATAATAAAAAGAAAAGTGAAGAGTAAGAGAAATTGTATTAGTTGTATGTTTCTTTCTTTTCTTTTTTGAAACTACTCCCTTTGGAATACCAGTTAAAGATGTAAATGGTTCCTAAACAACACCAGCCCAGGGCCATCAGAGACCACCTTGTTAAAACTGCACTTTTAATAGGATCTTTTTGTCTTAGGTCTGCTAAAATTCATTTAGGGAAATGAAAATAATCCCATTTGTCCCTCATTTTTTTAAAGTGACGACTTTTCAAATAAAGTGTATTTTACTCAGTGTAGAGACGTGCAGATCACAAGTTTATTGTGCAAATAAAGAGAACTTGATGGCATCTAACAGGGATATCTATGGTATCTAAGATGAACATCTTCCCTTTGTTACCCTGAAGTCTAGTGTGAAATACTATGCCTTAAACATATGGTTGCAACTTTCCTTTCTGATTGACTCTTAAAACACTCTTGGTGATTTGAGGGTTCTTGGTGGAGGAAAGGAGCACCCCGCCTTCATCAATGATAGTCCAGTGCAGAGAAAGAAAAATAGTGACTCTTAGCCTTGACATTGAGAGATGCCTTCTCGTTGGTGGATTATTGCATTTCCTCAATGTTACTAAATATATTTACTGAGGATTTTTTTTAAAGATTTATTTATGCATACAGGAGCTGGGGTACAGGCCAGATATGTGGGGGGTGAGAGGATTCCCCAGAGACAGAGCGGGGAACAGAACAGGCAGACTGACTAAAATACACTGCTGAGGGGAGCAGCGGGGAGACAGGAGAGGTCTGCTGCGCCTTGTGGGTTGCTCCCCGGCGGGGGATCAAACTCATGCTGCAGAGGCTGCGGACTGCTTCATGGTGCGGTGCTTAACCCCCTGCGCCACCAGGGAGGCCCTGAGGCACAAACTGTAAGTATTGTAACAGGAGAAATGAGGTAAAAAAAAAATAGCAGTAAGTTGCTGGAAATACGACACTCGAATGAACAGTTCAATTGGAAAGTCTACTCAGGCATACGGTATTTTGATCACTGACATGAATGATCAAATTTCCAACTTGATGACTTTGTTGTTCATTTTGTAATATTTAAAATGAGAAATTACTACTACTCTGAGTGATTAACCATCAACTTCTAAAATGGATGTATAATTACTATGGGAAACACCCTGAAATGCTTACTCTGGTTTTTTTTGATAGGGAAAAACTGATCACTTTTCACTCTGTCTGGTTATACTCAGAGTTCAGGTGCTGCATCTAATTTTCTCCAGAACTCATTTGCAAATAAATTTGAAAAGGTAAGACCCAGGACTTGGGGGATGACTCCTTCATTTGCATTAGCAGTGGTCTTGGAGAGGAAGGTCTGTCTCTGCGTGGGAAACTGCTGGTTAAAAGACCTCCAGCATTTACTGTAACTAGCTTCAAAAGCTCTTGTCAAAACCCTTTTTGGAAGAAAACTTACAAACTTTAGATGAAGTTATATCAGGTTTTTCTGCAATAATCACTTCGAGAAAGGGGTATAGGGATGTGAAGGGGTGAATTGTATTTCGCCATTGTTCTAGGATACCCAGAGCAATAAGGAGGGAGGCGCAGTCGTCTGTGTCATGAGACCCGGTGCTAAACCTGATTTCTCACTCCGGCCTTACCTTGGCTCTTGAGAAGGGGAAACCTGAATAGAAACTGTGAAGACCTTCTCCTTAAATAGAGAACTGTCTTCACTGCTGGAGTCAGATCTCTTGGTCTTTAAAATAGCTCTTGAGACACAGCTCATTGGCTTTTTTATTCTAGGTTAAGTCGTGGGCTCCGGGAGTAGGGATTTCTTCCACGTGACTCTAAATGGGTTTTTTGAACACCCCTCTGCTTTCTGATGCCACCATTCCAGAGCAACCGCTCTGGTGGTAGGGCACTCCCTGCCTGAAACTCAACGACCCGAGATTACATGACACTTAGGCTGCGTCTGCTACTGGCCATTTTCTCATACTTTTGGTGGCTAGGACACCTTGTGCTTTAGCCTTCCTGACCCATGTTTTAGCAGCTCCCTTCACCTCTTGAATTCTGGGGTTCAGTTGCGCTTCATCCTGGGCGTTCATCGTCACACGCCTGCAGGCCACATTTTTTTTTTTTTAATTTTTTTTTTTAATAGAGGCATGTTTGTTTGTTTGTTTATACAAGCACTGGGTACAGTCAGAAGCGCGGGAGGGTGAGAGAATTCACCAGAGCCAGAGCGGGGAACAGAGCAGGCAGAAGGACCGAAGTACACTGCAGAGGGGAGCAGCGGGCGGCAGGAGAGGTCTGGGCGCCATGCGGGACCCTCCTCCGGTGGCCGGGGAGCAGCCGGGGATCGAACCGGCGCCGCAGAGGCCGCGGGCAGGTTCGCAACCCAGCGCTCAACCGCTGCGCCACCGGGGAGGCCCTGCAGGCCACATTTTTTGATAAAAAATCTGTCGTGCCCCTTTGCCTGCTCTTCCTGCCTTGCCTGCTGAAGAACTCATTCAACCTTCAGGAACATTCTAATACTCTGTTCTCTTGAAGGAAAGGGACTTTATCTTTGATCTTTTCCTCCCCAGTTTTCTATCAAGAGCATAACTGGCCCGTTCATGGAGAGCCAAAATGTTTACTGAATAAGTGAAGGAAACACTTCACACTGTGCAACGGAAAGGCTTCGCTAACTCACCTAACAGAACACCATCAAGAGTTTGATTCCAAAGACCTCCCTGTGGCATAAGGGGTTAAACCTCAGCACTATGAAGCAATCCGCAGCTACTTCAGCACTAGTTCGACCCCTGGCCAGGGAGGTGACCCACATGGTGCAGCAGACCTCTCCTGTCTCCCCGCTGCTCCCCTTGGCAGTGTATTTCAGTCCGTCTACGTATTCTGTTCCCCGCTCTGTCTCTGGTGAATCCTCTCACCCTCCTGCACCTCTGGTTTATTTACCCCGGTTCTTGTATGCATGAATAAATAAATCTTTTTTTAAAAAAGAACTGGGGGTGGAGGAGGGTGAGAGGATCCACCAGAGACAGAGCGGGGAACAGAACAGGCAGACGAACTGAAATACACTGCTGAGGGGAGCGGGGGGCGAGACAGGAGAGGTCTGCTGCGCCTTATCTCCCCAGCAGGCTGGGATCGAACCCGCGCTGCACAGGCTGCGGACAGCTTAACAGCGCTGCGCTCAACCGTCTACGCCACCAGGGAGGCCCTGCACCCCAGTTCTTGTATGCATAAATAAATCTTTTATTTTTTAAATTGATTCGACTATAAAATTCCCTCTGTGGATAGAAACAGAGGGGACTCAAGATCTCGCTTATCCTTGGCACATTTGGGCCTTAGGGTAATTTATGAACTTAAGATACTCCCTTGTTAGTACCACCACCACTACTACTACTAACCGGAGTCATTTCAATAACTCCCAACACGCCACTTAAGCCTTTCTGGGCTCCAGTACCTATAACGAACTGATCTTTTGATCACAGCTATTCTCACGTGAGTGCAGACACCTTTTGCCGTTGGACCTAGCCGTGACTATGGATTTCACAGACCACTCATCTATTGGTCTGATGTTTATTTTTTTTTTTAGAAGATTTATTTATGCATACAGAGCTGAGGTGTAGGCCAGCGGTGTGGGGTGGGGGGCAGTGAGTGGATTCACCAGAAACAGAGTGGGGAGCAGAACAGGAAGATCTAGTGAAACACTGCTGAGGGGAGCAGCAAGGAGACAGGAGCGGTCTGCTGCACCCTGTGGGTAGCTCCCTAGTCAGGGATCGAACTGGTACTGCAGTGGCTGCTGAGACTTAACCCCTGCACCCCCAGGGAGGCCCTGATCTAATGTATAATGTAATGGATTTGGGCTGTGAGTTCCTAGAAGGTAGAGCCAGATTCACGGGATTTTTGCGTAACTATTAGTACAGCAGCACAGGTGGTGGTAAGGTATATGCACAGATCAATAGATTGGCCAGACTGATTCAGTGGTACTGTCTCAGGAATAAAAAAAGACATGGATTTTACCACTGAAAGATCAAGAGCCCAGGAAATGTGATCACTCAAAACTAACACTTGATTCTACGATTAAATGTCCTCATGTTGTAATGTGTTTCAGCTCTTCTGCAGGGAAAACGGCAAATCAACGCTATTGTGATTCTGAAATTGCTACATCAGTTTTTCCAAATCCATCTTTTTAAAAAGATTTATGTATTTATTTATACAAGCACTGGGTGCAGTCAGAAGCGCGGGAGGGTGAGAGAATTCACCAGAGCCAGAGCGGGGAGCAGAGCAGGCAGACTGACGAAGTACACTGCTGAGGGGAGCAGCGGGCGGCTCAACCGCTGCGCCAACGGGGAGGCCCCCAAATCCATTTTTTAAAGCCCTACTCTAGAGGAAGGTGAGGAAATAATGACATGCTTTTTGTTAACCAGCCTCCAGGATGCTTCTAGCGGCTCACACTGAGTTAGGAGTGCCACGAAACTAAACACCCATGAAAATTTGCCTTTGGAATCCTTGAGCGACTTGCAGAAAGCATACAGAGTGATTTCTTTTTGGTGAAAACCAATCCCATTGCCGTCCCAAGGAAGACCAAGAGCCCACTTTGAAAGGGAAGACAGAATAAATGAGAGGCTGAATGAGAACATACTCGTGCATCTAGGACATCTCACCAGACTTCTCAGCAGAAAAGCAGAGTGGAATGACATGTTTAAAATACTCAAAGATAAAAACTGCCTGCTAAGAATACCTGGTCCTGCAAAACTTCGCTTCGGATATGCGAGAAAAATAAGAACTTTTCCAGACAGAAGCTGAAAAAATTTTCAACGAGGCATCCCTTACAAAAAAACATTGAAGGGGGCCTCCCTTGTGGCACAGGAGTTACGTTTCAGCTCTGTGAGGCGATCCGCAGCCACCGCGGCGTGAGTTGGAGGCCGGGCCAGGGAGCTACCCACAGGGTGCAGCAGACCTCTCCTGTCTCCCCGCTGCTCCCCTCGGCAGTGGGTTTCAGTCAGTTGCCTGTTTTGTCCCCCACTCTGTCTCTGGGGAATCCTCTCACTCCCTACCCCTGTGGCCTGTTCTTCTATGCATAGATTGATAAATCTTTAAAAAAAAAAAAAAAGAAAAATATGTTTATTTGAGCTTCCTGGTTTTCAATGTAATCTTTTGACTTCAGCTTTGGTAACTATAGTGAATTGTTTTCTGTTCTCTGAAAAAAAAATTTTTTTTCTTTGAAATAGTTTGTTGAAACATCTCCCAACGTGGCATTCTGCCATGCGTGAAGAACAGGTGGGAACACTCTCTTGTGCATTAAATCCCAAAGCACCCCATGTTCATTATTTTATTCCTGAATTTGACAATATTATTTTTTTGAGAATGTTCCGAAATGTTAGATCTGTGATAGAATATAAAATTATCAGAGAATATAATTTCTGCTCCATGTGTTTATATTTTATTATTTTATACTGATTTATGTAGAAATATATTCTTAAAGGGCTGTATTTAAATTTTTTTTTTTATTGTTTTTTTTTTTTTTTTTAATAGAGGCATGTTTTATTTATTTATTTATTTATTTTTATTTGTTTGTTTGTTTTGTTTATACATGCACTGGGTACAGTCAGAAGCGCGGGAGGGTGAGAGAATTCACCAGAGCCAGAGCAGGGAGCAGAGGAGGCAGAAGGACCGAAGTACACTGCTGAGGGGAGCAGCGGGCGGCAGGAGAGGTCTGCGCGCCATGTGGGACCCTCCTCTGGTGGCCGGGGAGCAGCCGGGGATTGAACCGGCGCCGCAGAGGCCGCGGGCAGCTTCGCAACCCAGCGCTCAACCGCTGCGCCACCGGGGAGGCCCAAAGGGCTGTATTTAAATTAAACCTTTAAAATTCAAAGGGAGGCACAAAGTTAAATTCCACTGAGAACTGACCACTTAAAGAGCCTATGTGACAATATATTTTTCAAGATCAAGTTTTTGTGTTTTTTTATGATTTACTTTATTTATGTATACAAAAACGGGGGTGTAGACCAGAAGTGGGGTGTGTGTATGAGGGGATTCACCAGAGGCAGTGGGGAGCAGCACAGGGGGATCTACTGAATACACTGCTGAGGGGTGCAGTGGGCAAGACGGGTCTGCTGTGCCCTGTGGGTTGTTGGCTCCCTAGCCGGGGATCGAACTCATGTTGCCGTGGCTGGCCATAGCTTGACAGTGCTGTGTCTTCAACCCCTGGGCCACCAGGGAGGCGCATCAAAAGGAATAAAATACTTGGGAATTAACCAAAGGGGTGAAAAAAGACTTGAAAACAAAATATTCTTGAAAGAAATTAAAGAAGACATAGGAAGAGGGAACACGTAACACATTCAAGTGATGTGTTAAAAATACTCATATTGGGGCCTCCCTGGTGGCGCAAGCCCTTGAGCGCAGCGCTGTGAAGCCGTCCGCGGCCTCTGCTGCGCGGGTTCAATCCCCGCCTCGGGGGAGAGTCCCGCATGGTGCCGCGGACCCCTCCTGTCTCCCCGCTGCTCCCCTCAGCAGTGTACTTCGTCCTTCTGCCTGCTCTGCTCCCCGCTCTGGCTCTGGTGACTCCTCTCACCCTCCCGCGCATCTGGCCTGTACCCAGCTCTTACATAAAAAGAAATAATTCTTTTAAAAAAATTTAAAAATATATATTAATATTGGGCCTCCCTGGTGGCGCAACGGGTTAAGCACCTCACTGTGAAGCTGTCCGCAGCCTCTGCAGCACGAGTTCGATCCCCAGCCGGCCAGGGAGCGACCCGCATGGCGCGCAGACCTCCCCTGCCGCCCGCTGCTCCCCTCAGCAGTGTCCTTCGGTCCTTCTGCCTGCTCTGCTCCCCGCTCTGGCTCTGGTGAACCCTCTCGCCCCCTGTGCCCCCGGCCTGCACCCCGGCTCTTATAAATCTTAAAAAAAAAACAAAAAACAAAAAGCGCGTCTGGAAGTACCCTGTGCAGACACATGGAGTCGCCCGACCCCGAGCCACGCGTCCCCGGTTCCCGGCCGGCGCCTTCCCCGCGCGGCTGCCCAGGCCCCGCCACGCCCCGCCCGCAGCCCGCAGCCCGGAGCCCGCAGCCCGCAGCCCGGAGCCCGCAGCCCGGAGCCCGCAGCCCGGAGCCCGCAGCCCGGAGCCCGGAGCCCGCAGCCCGGAGCCCGCAGCCCGGAGCCCGCAGCCCGGAGCCCGGAGCCTCTCCCGGCGGGGAAGCCGCCGCCGCGGGGCGCGTGTGCCGCGGGGCGCGTGTCCCCGGCCTTTCGGGGCGAGAGGACGCGGCTCTCAGCGGGGCCCCCCCGTTCCTCTCGCCCGCCCGGGGCGCCGCGGGGGAGCCCGCGAGTTTCTGGGGCCCGGGAAGCCGCCGGCGCGGGGTGTCAGCCCGGCCTCCCCCTCTCCGCCGCCCCGGCGCCCCGGGGAGCCCCAACGCCCGCTCAGCTCGGGGCCCCGGGGCGCGCGGGCTGCACCTGCCGGCTCTCGGGGGCTCCGGGCGCCCCAGCGCGGCGGCGGCCGGGCGGGCGGGGGCGCAGGTCGTCCCGGAGGCGCGCGGAGGGCCACGTGCCGGGGCGCGCGGGGGCGGGGCGCGCGGGGGGCGGGGGGCCGCGGGAGGGGGGAAGCGGGGGGCGGGGGGCCGCGGGAGGGGGGGAGCGGGGGGCGGGGGGCCGCGGGAGGGGGCGCCCCGCCCGCCCCGCCCGCCCCGCCCGCCCGCGCGTGGCCGCCCCGCCGCGGGGCTCGGGCCGCCGGGGGCCTCGGGGCGGGGCCGCGCGCCGATCCGCCCCGAGCGCCGCCCCTCGGGCCCGGGCGGGGCGCCGGCTCCCCGCCGCCGGGAGGCCGGGCCCCGCCTTTGTCTGGGCGCCGCCGCGGCCGCCGGGGCCGCTTTGTGCCGCGCGGGGCGCCGGGCGGGCGGGCGGGCGGGCGCGGAGCCGGCGGGGCGCGGGCGGGATGGACGCGACGGTGTCGGAGCTCCTGGAGCTCTTCCTGCAGAGCCCGCTGGTGGCCTGGGTGAGCCCCGGCCCCGCGCCCCGCGCCCCCCGCGCCCCCCGCGCCCCGCGCGCCCCGCGCGCCCCGCGCCCCCCGCGCCCCGCGCCCCTACGGGCCGGGCGCTGCACCTGCTCCCGGGGCGGCGGGCGGGACTCGGGGGGCCGCGCCCCGGCCTTCCCGCCGCGGCTGCGCCCCGAGACGGCGCCGGGGGCGGGGGCGGGGGGGCGCGCGGGCGGGGCGCGGCGCTCCCCGGCGCTCCCCGGCGTCCCGGGACGGGGGGCGGGCAGGCTCGCCCGGGGGCCGCGGGGCGGCGACGAGACCCCCGCGCGGGCCGCCCCGGGACGCGGCCGGCCGGGTGACCCCGCGCCTCCCCCCGCAGGTGAGAACTTTCGGGCCCCTCGGCGGCGGCGGCCCCGCGGACAAGCTGGCCGCCTTCATGGACCTGGCGGACGGCGTCGTCCTGAACCAGATCATGCTGCAGATGTGAGTCGGGGGGGCCCGGGGCGCCTGCACGCGGGGTCGTGGCACGTGGGCCGGGCCGGGCCGGGCCGGGCGTCTCCCGCCGCCCTGGGCCCGGCGTGGGGTTCCCCGAGGACGGACTTGGGGTCGCGGGCTGCTCGGAGCTTCCGAGTCAGGAAGAGAAAAGCCGCCTTGGGGCGAGGCGGCGTCCGGGCAGGAAGCTGGGGGGCCCCGGGCACCTGTGGGCGCCCTCGGGTCTCTCCAGCCCCTTCCTCCGTCCTCACCCCCGGGCGCTCCAGGCGGCGGGTTGGGAGCTTTCCCACGAAGCGGATCCAAACCCACCCCCTCGGGGAGTGGGGGGCAGGCGGGGCGGGCGCCCCGGGCCCTCTGTCTGGGGAGCCGAGCGCAGGCCCGGGGCGCGCTGCAGCTGCTCGGGTGACCACATCCTCCGCGCGTGTCCCCACAGCCCGCCTCCGCCTCCGGGCCGCTGGGGCCGCCCCTGGGGGAGCTTCACGGGCACCTGCAGCAGTGCGCGTCCCGGGGCTCCCGGCCACCCCCCTGAGCTCACCTGCCCCGGCCCGGGCCGCTTGCCACCCGCGAGCCCGAGCCCCGGCCTAAGGAGGCGCTTCCTCTGGGGCCCGGAGGAGCAGCAGCCCTTGGCTCCGGCCTAGTCAGAAAGTGGTTCAAACAGACGCCCCTCCGGGGGCTGCTGCAGAATCCCCCAGAACGCAGCTCCTTGTGGTCCCCCGAAGTCCTGCGGCGCGGCCTGTGGGGGGACGCCGGGTCTTCATCTCGTTGCGGGCACCCGCCTGCCCCAGCCCGGTGCTGGATCAGCTTCTCCCTGGACCACCTGCCTCGGGTCCGGGCCTGGGGGAACCGGTTTCCCAGGGGCGCACGAGGGCACAGGCCGTTCTGGCCACCCCCCCCCCCCATTCTGTTAGACCCCAAGACTCCTGGACTCCTCTGACCGGGGAGCCGTCCACCTGTCCTCTCCCAAGCCCAGGACTGTTTAATTAAAAAGCCCAGCAGTGTCCCAGCCTTTCATGCAGCGCTTCCACCCAGGCAGAGGGGAACAAAAGCTTGGGGCTCTTTCTCTTTCTCCCCTGACCTTTGGAATTCCTCGGGCCTTTGCCACTTGCCTGTAAATCAGGGGAGCCTGGTGGCTGCTCCTGTGAGAAATGCCAGCTCCTCGCCGCTCGCCTTGGCCCGGGGCTGAGCCGTCGGAGGGCCCCTCTCCTCTCCTCCCCGTGGCAATTTAAGTGTTATTTTCTCCGGGTGACAGGCCAAGGTCACCCTGCCCAAGTGGAATCAGATAAGTTTGCAGCTTTAAGGCGTCCAGCTGGGCTTCTGTGTCCTTCTGGGGGGTCAGAGGAAGTGGCTCCCCGGGGGGCTTTCCAGGTGGAAGAGGAAGGAGCCAGGTGCTGGAATCAGGTGGTGGTTGCCTGTGTGTGTTTGGGGGGCAGGGGAGCGGGGAGCGGGGAGCTGACTCTTCATGGGGGCAGAGGATCTGCAGGTGGTGGGAATGTTCTAGAACTTGACAGGGAGGTTTCATTTTTCAAAACCCATTCAGCTGTAACTTCAAATCTATCATTTCACTCTAGAAATGACCTCAATTAGGAGAATTAAAAAAAAAGAGCTCCCTGGCCTCCCCCGTGGCGCAGGCGGTTGAGCGCCGCCCTGTGAAGCTGTGGGCAGCCTCTGCAGGGCAGGTTCGATTCCGGTCGGTCGGCTAGGGGGAGTCCCACGTGGCGGGGCAGACCTCTCCTGGGCCTCTGGTACCAGCCCCCGTCTGCAGTGGCAAGTGGAGAAGCTCCCTGAAGAGAGGGTTGTGAGGACAGGACAGGCCTCTCACTTGCCTGGTGTCTGTTTGGGGTGTGCCCCCTCAGCCAGAAGGGACTGGAGGTACCCCAGTAGGTGTTTCTCCCCCCCAGTCTAACAGTCTCCCCCATTCTTAATCTCCTGGGTTTCTGTGTGAACCTTAGCCCTCTCCCCTTCCCTCGGTCTAGGGGCTCCCGGACCCAAGCCCCGGCTCCCCCAACACTGAGTTCAGCCCGTTTTCACTGGTGCGCACTGGAGAGATGGCAGGCCAACTAGGGTGCTGGGAGATAGCGCCGTCCGCCTTATCTCGAGAAGTTCTGTGTGCTGTGGGCCTCTTTGATAAATTCCCCCCAACTGGTTGAACCTGAGAAAATTGCAGGGAGCAGAAAGCTGGCCAGGCGTGCAGATAAAAGGCGCGTTACCTGACACTTCAGCGCCATATGGAAACTGGCTGGCGGTCACGTGACTATACCTGGGCCATTGTCTGGCACCTGAGGAAGGCTGCAGGGCCCGTCTGTCCCGCTGACATCAGTGCCTGGCAGCAGTAAAGCCCAGTGGGCTCAGCTTTCCGGGGAGGCCCAGGTCTAGAATTCCCGAATGAAAGTGAGGCCTTGAGTGGCGTGCATGAGGCTGCCTGGGGAAATGTGCTGGGAAGTCCTCTGTGCACCCCGGGTCTCCGCGTGTCTGCTGGTAGGGACTCGGGGAAAACAAGGTCTCTGAGTCACTCTGGACACATGTCGCCGTCTGGCAGGGCGGTCATGGCAGCGCGATGACTCTGGCATCAGGCGGACGAGTTCAGATCCTCTCTCTGCCACTTACTGGCCCTGTTACCTCGGGCAAGTTACTTAAACTCTCTAAGCCTCAATTTCCTGATCTGTAATAAGGGGATGGGTTTTTTAATAGACTTGGAGGATTAAACCAGATTACGCCTATGGAAAACGCCCAACGACGTCAGTCATCAGCATCGTTGGAGGGAGCCGGGCGCTGGGCGTCCGTGTGCTGCGTCGTCCATCTGTGAGCGTGGACACTTTCTGACTGGCTGTGACAACTGTGGGGTGCAGCCGGGGACGTGGGGAGGGAGCCGAGAGCTGTGCGCACTTACGGCTCCCTGAAAACCCAGAGCTGTTTGCTTCGTCCAGGCCCCTTCCTAGCCCCTGCACTGCTGCAAAATCCTGGAAAGCCTAGTCACTATCCAGCAGGGGAGCTCCGAGCTTCTGAAGTCGGTTGAAGGGCAGTTTCTCCGCAGCGTGTTCGGGAGGAATTGTTTCCATTCTGCGAATAATTGTTAGTTGAATGGGAGTGTGTGGATACAGAATGTTTGGAGCCAGAAAGATTTTATTTGGCAATTTCGGTGGCTGCCTTTTTTGATCGCAGCCCGTTTTTTTGATTGTGACGGTTTTTTTTAAGGATTTATTTGTTCGTTGCATAGAAGAATTGGGGTGTAGGCCAGAGACAGAGCGGGGAACAGAACAGGCAGACGGACTGAAACCCACTGCTGAGGGGAGCAGCGGGGAGACAGGAGAGGTCTGCCGCGCGGTGTGGGGAGCTCCCTGGCCAGGGATTGAACTCAGGCCGTAGAGGTGATAGCACCGAGACTTAACCCCTGTATCACCAGGGACACTCTTTCTGGGTGTCATAGAGATGAGAGAAATATATATCATCTGTAGTCTGATGGTGTAGAGGTGGCTATGCTGATATTCTGGGGCCTTCCAGATGTTGCTGATGGTCTCTATGATACTGTATGTTCCTAATGTGGTTTTCTGCGAACGGCACCCCATGCTGCAGCTTTTGAACGTCTTTCTTTATCGACTTCTGGTACTATAGACACCCCCTTTATCTGTGTTAGTACGTAGTTTCTGGATTCAGTTTTAATTTTAAGAAGTCTTTGGAACAGGATTGAAAACTTGGGGACTGGCCTGCTTGGCATAAGCCTAAATTATAACTTTTGCTTTAAAAGTTCTAGGAAGGGTTGAGCGCCTGCTGTCTAGTTAGACATTTTTATGGGAAGGAAGCCCGAGGGGCCCCACACTTTGGGCTTGGGTCTCTGAGTTGGGACAAGCCACCAGATGCCCGTCCCTGTGTGTCTGCTGTGCCAGCAGCCTGCTGCGGGACTGGAGCTTTTGTGTTCCGGGGCTAATTGTGAAGAAGGTCCTTGTGAATGACGGCTCGGGGGGGACACAGTTGTACTTGGTCATAACGATGTCCTCTTCCTGGAGTACTGGGCCAAGCAGAGCCCAAGCTGGCCAGTGCAGACCTGGCCTTTTAGGGCTGGGAGGGTCCTGTGGTCCTTTTGCAGAAGAGCACACTGGAGTCCAGAAAGCCTGGGCCAGTACCGGAACCCCTGTCTCCTGTCCAGCTTCCTGGAGAGGTGGGGAGCCCATGGTGCGGGCCACAGCGGGGCAGCCCGTCCTTCACACACTTGGCTTTTGCTTCAGTTTGTTTCCGAATAACCTGTCTTTACTATGAGAGCCTTAGCGACAGAAAGGAGCGTAGTAAATGGTGAGGCTCTCGGGAGTATCGTTCCTACTGGCTTATTGCTGCCCCGAACTGGGGAGAAGCAGAGGCAGGGCCTTCGGAGGCTCCCCTGCTGTCTCTGGGATGCCCAGGACCGGGCGCTGGGTGTGTGCTGGGCCTTGGCACGTGCAGCGAGTCCCCCGGCTGTGCCCAGGCCCCCTGGCTCCTGGCGGCTCTGGGGTGGTCCCACCTGGCTGAGCGGGAGCTGGGGCTGTGACCACAACAACGACGCGGAACAAGCCTTGCTTGTTCTCTAAGTTCCGCTGCTTGAAGACGCGCGTGGGCCACTTACTGAAAGTGCTGCTCGTCTGTTAAGGTGGCTGTAGTGCGGGGAGAGAACTGCGTCTTTCAGATAAATTGTTTTGTTGTGAGGCGTGGTGCGATCTGTAGCTAAAAATGCCTTTGCAGTTTAGCCACCGAATGCCGCCTCTGTTCCTAAATTAATTTCCACTGAACTATTAACCTTTATTTTCTCAGGGATGAATGGCTCCAAGAGCAACATGTAACGTGCAGAGGCTTGGCCAGGCTCCATTACCGTGTGGGGACAATAAGAAATGTTGGCCCGTGACAACTGAAAAGGGTCCTCTGGTCGTGCCAAAGTACCTGTGCGCCTGTTGAGGGGTGGATGCAGGGTGACTGGAGAAAATTCATGGCCGATTATTGAATGTAATGCATAGAGGGGTTTGCAGACACAATGCAACGGAGGGACTCTGCGTCGTCATCCAATATTTATTTAATGGTTGACTTTTAAACAACGTGTGTTTCCAAAAATGGGAATTGTCCTAGTACATTTGCAATGGTCTCTCATTTGGCAGTTGTGCGTTCTTGGTTGGCTTTGGATGAGCCAGCGCTGGGATTGCATTCCACTCCCCAGGCTCACCCCTGCGCTCTCCCTCCGGGACTTCGTGACTGTCTCCCCTCCTCCAGCCCTGGCGGCTCAGCACCCCAGGGCTCAGCTGACAGATGAAACCCTGCAGGCAGGTCCTCATTTGAATTCCTTCACGAGACAGGGAAGGAGAGCTTTGATGTGAAAAGCATCATTGTGCACGAGGAGGTGGGATTTGAGCTAAATCCGTCTGTTCTCTTCAAGTGGGAAACAGTTTTTGGCAGAGAATTTCAAAAAATGTCCTGATGAGTGACATTATGCATCACTTCATTCAGATTGCGAGTTTCATCTCAGCCGGTCCTGACTTTTGCCTGAGATTGGAAAATAAATGATACTTTGGGGGTTTCCCACATGAATTATTTGTGTCTTTACTCGTAGCATTTTTTCGAGGGTGCATTGTGCGCCCTGTGGTGTCAGACTGATGATGTCAGGTTGTCAGGATTGCATTGTGCCCCTGGAATGTAAATTGCAGGCAGGACCAGCAATTTGGTGACAGGAGGGGGGTGCTGCGAAATGGAACCTTTTCATCTTGCTTGTTTATTACACCAGCAAGTGCACCTTCCCTCTCCACTCTCTAGCTTGACATTTCACATGCTTTGGTTTGTTCAGCTTTTCATCCTGGCATGTTTTGGGGGGGGGGGAGGTTAGTGATCTCTTTATATAATGTAACTTTCGGGGTCTGCCGTGACATGGTGGTGGTTGGCAGGTGCTGCTAACAGTAGGAATGGACTTAGCACTGATCATGGGCTTGGGGGGCGTGGCGGGGGAGCAGGAGGTGTCATGGCTCGTTGAGGTGCGGTGGCTGAATTAGGATTTGACTTCACCCACACTGGGCCCAGCCTCATGGGAGTCTGGACTCAGAGAACTAAAGGCTCCATCGCAGCTGGGGGAGGAGGTGGGCAGGTTCGGGGAGATGTAATTTTCACTGTGGTGTTTCTTCCCCTAGAGACCCCAGGCCTACAAACCAGCGCATCAACAAGCATGTGAACAATGACGTGAACCTTCGCATTCAGAACCTGACCATCTTGGTGAGAAACATTAAGACCTACTACCAGGTAAGGACAGATCTCGGCTCCCCAGGAGCGGGGCTCTGCGTCTGGCCAGTGGCCCTGGGATGATTTCACCACAGGGAGCCCAGAGGGAGTGGTCAGGGCCTCTGCCTGCTGGTGCTTGGCGTGTGCTCACTTGAGTCTGTTTTGGGGGCACCAGAGAACGGTCAGATGTTGGGTGGCTTTGTCCTGCGGCTGTTCCTGGGCTGGAGCAAGGCATGGTGTGGTGCCTTGGGGCCCCGGAGAGGTGCCTCGATTTGCAGTTGGGGCCCCAAGCCTGCATTCCGATGGAGACTTGCTGGACGGGCTCCTGGAAGAGGGGCGTCCTGTGGGGGTGCTGCCTGCAGCTCAGTGCCTCTGTCCAGGTGTCGTGCCAGGACAGGGACATAGCAGGTTCTCTCTGATCCGAGCAGACAGTAAAGGAGAGTCCTAGAGCCCTCGGCGGCTCTCTCAGGCTTTTATTGAGCTTTTACATATAGTGCAGTAACCAGGTACACGCCAGGCAGGGGTGCCCCGGGGGCCAGGAGGCTGGCAGGCCTCCCGGCCCCTGGCGAACCTTCACTTTTTACGGGGCTGGCTCTCCTCCTGCCTTTTTCTCTCACCCGCCTCTGCTTCTCCGGGCGAATATATCAATACTGCTGCCAGGGCCCACAGAAGTAAACAACACAACTGTCGGTAATGTGACAAATGCAGGCAGGGCAATCCTGCCCAGCAGGCAGGGCAATCCTAAGGGCAGGAGGGCAGAAAAGCCTGAAAACCATTTACCCTACACTAGGCCAATCTTAGGCACCACAGAAGGGCTGTCTCTGGGCTGAGAACATCGTCAGAGGGCCCCCTGCCTGCAGGCGGGAGCGTGGGGGCCGCGGGTGGCATGAGGACTGGCCATGCCTCAGAGCGGGGCGGGCCCGCGGGCCTGCAGGGAAGGCCTGCTAAATCCGCGTGCCAGCCTTGGGGGTTCTGCCGAGAGCCCGCGTGGTCGTGATCTTTGTCGGCCCCGCTCTGATGGGAAATGCACTGAAGCTGGGCACCTCAAAGTGCGGCTCGGAGTCCTGGTTTTCAGGCTTTTTCTCAGCAGTGACACTGTTTCAGTGAACGTGTGCATTTCCTGAGACCCCTGGTGGAGGCCCAGTGACTGACTGGCTTGGTGGTAGAGGGACCCTCTTGTCCTCTGCTCCCTCCAGATCTGGGTTCCCAGGACCCCAGGGAACACCGCTGGAGAACTGCTGCTCTTCCTCTCATGCCGGGCATTCACCTGGGCCAGACTCTGTCTCAGCGCCCTGGGTTTAATCTTGGTTCTGGGATTCGGGGGCATCTCCAGGGTCCCGAGCTCCCTGCAGGTGGACGGAAGCCCTGGGGGTGGCCGCCATGGCCCGCGCTCTGCCTCGGGGCGGTCTCCTGGGGGCAGTGCCCGATGGGCTGCCGGCGGCATCTGCGCTTTGCCGCCGGGCTGCGTGCAGGACCAGCTTCTGCCCAGGGCCGCGGCCTCTGCTCCTGTCCTGATTCCACAGGCATTTGGGAGAGGATGGGACAGGGAGGAGACACGGCCGGGTTTTCTGAGATGGCGGCTTCCATCCTCCTGCTGTTGGGGTCAGGTTGCTTGGGAGGGTTTTAGGGTTGGGGGTGCTTTGCCCGCGTGCTCGTTCAGTGAGCGGCCCGTGGATGGTTGGTGGCCCACACCGGGAGCTCTTGAAGCAGGGCCTCTGGGAGGCTGAGAGCAAGCCCCAGCGCGTGAGTGACCAGTGCCCACTGCACCGAGGACCGGGGTCCGCGGGCGGCTGCGAGGGCTGGATCGTGGGGCTGATGCAGCTTTGTTTCCTTGTCCCGGCCAGACAAGCTGTAGGCACCTGGTTTCTGCAAGGGCTTCCCTCGCAACAGCTACAGGCACGGAAGCGGGTGAGGGTGGCATTGCTGCCCACTGGGGTCTGAGCGTGGAGGGGCTGCTGGTGGCTGTGCAGCGGGTGCTCGGCCCTGTCTGTAGGCACCTTGTGTGCTAACCAGCAGGTGTGTGCCCAGGACCAGGGGGAGCGGGTGGTGCTGACGGGTCAGACACAAGTTGCCCAGTCCAGTCTGCGAGGGGGGGGGTGGGAAGGCTTCTTGGAGGAGGTGACACCTGAGTGGGGCTTTGGTGAGCAACTGAATTTCCAAATGTGAGGGCCGTGGGGAAGAGGTGGAGGCTGAGCGCTGTGCTCCGTCTGCCCGGGTAGCGTCTCCACGCCTGCTGGGATGCGGGTCTGCGTCACCAGGGTACAGACGAGTCAAAGCCAGGAGGCGAGAACACCAGCCCGAGAGTGGCAGGAATCACAGGGGCCGCGCAGGGCCAGGGCAGGCAGCACTAACGCCAGCAGGGGTGGCTGAGAGCTGGTGTCCTCTGAGGCCGCGGTGAGGTCCGGGGCGGGGATCTGCAGCTCTGCGTGAGCAGCCCGGGGCACCGGCTCGGGTCGCTTGACCTCACACGTGCCCGCCTGTCCTGTGGGCTGTGGGCCAGTGGGGACCCGCACCTCTGATGGCTCCTGTCTAGGCCGGGCAGCAGGGCCTCACCATCCCCTTTGGACTGTGGCCTTGGGGCTGGTTTGCTGCTCTTGGGATGCTCGGTATCGTTCCAGAAGGTGGGAAGCTTGTGGGGAAGAAAGGCGGACCCCCAGGCCGAAGGGGAGCTACCCCTTGTTTCTGCTGCACTGTCAGCCCTTGAGGGCGGGGCAGGCCCCACAAGCACTGGCGGCCTTGGCCCCCGCCCACCCCCCCATCGGTGTCCCCAGAAGCCCAGCCGCTCCGGCCCCGTCGCGGGGCCAGTGGGCCGCCTCCGGTAGGTGTGGGCCACGTTCCGCTGTGTATTTTTTCCTTCCGATTTATTGTCACGTCCAGTTAAGTTCTCGCCTCCTTAGTCAGCGCTCTTTCCGTGCAGCTTGGGAAACAAACGTGCAGCGAGAAAAGAAAGAAACACCCTCGTCCCAGCGCCCAGAGACAATCACTTTTAATGCGTTCCGTGCTTCCTTCCGGGTGTTGCGTGCACAGTTTTTGTTTGGCGCCCTGTGGTGCTGCCCTGCATGCAGCCGCACATCCTGCCTTTTTGCCTCCCACCTGACGTTGTGGCGTGAACACAATTGTTGTTATTGTAAAGAGACACTCAAAAGAGTTCTCCAAGAGAAGGGCCACGGGGCAGCGAGGCCGCTGGCCTTTCTTACTTGGATGGGGGTGACTGCCCCCCACCCAGTGAGTGGGACTCCCTCTTACTCAAGGCTTTCCATAGACAGGATTTGGCTGGTCCCCCCGACCGGCCCCCGTGGGGCAGGCGCAGCTGGGAAGGACAGAGACCTTCTTGGATAGCGGGGCTCAGCTCACCAGGAGCTCACGTTTTGCCTCCAAAAACCCATGGAGACGAAGGCTCCTTGACCTTTAACGGGCAGAGGGCGGGCAGTGGGCACACACCTGGCCAGGTCGAGTCTGACACCACGTACCTAAGCCAGACACGTGGGGTTCCTCCCCGAGCTGCTGCGGGGACGCTTCTAGAATCGGCATTTTCAAGTTTCCGGTGCGTGGGCTGGAGCAGTGGTGGTTCTCAGTGTCCGCCCCAGCCCAGCAGCAGCTCCGGCCTCCAGAGAACATGTCAGAATCAGCTCGTGTCCCCCGGCCCCAAATTACCTGGTGAGAGGCCGGGGCTCCTCCAGCCCTCCAGGTGATCCTGATGGGGGAACCCCCAGAACGTAACTCGTGATGTCTGCAATGGACCTTCAGCCAGGCACAGAGCCCCGTCCTTACCAGGGCACCCCTCCCCACCACTGCTGCATCCGTCACACAGGTCATCTGCCCTGCGACCGGAAGGCAGGGCCTGGCAGCCTTCCAGAAAGAGGGTGCAAGGATGAGAAGGTGACCAGAGGCCGGGTGCAGAGGGCGGGGTGACAGTGAGTGGACAGGTCTCGGGGAGAAAGCGTGTGGACCACACACTGATCAACTCGAGGTTGGGGCACCAGCTCCGGGACAAGCACCCCCAAGGGGGACATCTGCTGAGAGAGGCTGGACCAGAGCTGCAAGCTGCCTGGGGCTGCCCGGCCGGTCCGTGCTGCCTGCGCAACGCCAGCTCTCGGTCATCCGAGTCTTGCTTGGAACGAGACGTTGGGTTTCTTCAGTGCTTCATCTTTACCCAGTGCCTCACCTTCCACATGCAGAGCCTGGAGTATCTGCACTAAGTGCATTTTCCTTTGCTGGTGGGGCTCATAGAGCAGAAACACACACACATGCCCGCTGCCCCCGGCAGCGAATAGCTGGTGCTGTTTATTCTTGGGGCTCGCGCATGGTGCCCCCCCGGCTGCTGCTCCCCGTGAAGGCCTGCTTGCCCTGTGACCTTCCTGAGGCTTCTCTAGCTTGAGCTGCTGGGAAGTCCTTCAGACGGCCGCCTGGGTGAGGCCAGTGTGTGCCGTGGGGATGCCTGTCTGCTGTCCAGTGCACAGGCCGTGTCCTCAGAAATCAGGGCCCTTCGGGGGCTGCCCGCGGGGCCTCTGTGAGGTGGGGAGTTGCCCTCTGCTGGGTCTCCCCTTCTCTGGGCTCCTGAGCTTCCCTCTGTCAAGAGCAAGGCCCCTCTGGGTCTGAAATTTCCAGTCCAGTGATGACCTGAGAAGACTGAGAATTAGAGTTTAAGATCAGTGGGAGAAAGTTTTTTTTTTTAAAAAAACTTTTTTTTTAAAAAAAGATTTATTTGTGCATACAAGAGCTGGGGTACAGGCCAGAGGTATGGCGTGGTGAGAGGATTCACCAGAGACAGAGCGGGGAACAGAACAGGCGGACTGACGAAATCCACTGCTGCGGGGAGGCAGGAGGGGTCTGCTGCGCCATGTGGGCAGCTCCCTGGCCGGGGATTGAACTCGTGCCGCAGTGGCTGAGAATAGCTTCATAGTGGCCCAGTCTTGGGCGTTTCTAAGTGTGACTCATCGCGCCCTCGGAGGCTGCTTCTGGCTCAGTGCTGAGCACCCCCCGTGTCTCTAAATAATTCCTCTTCACTCTATGCGTTTGCGTGTCCTCAAGGCATCTCCCCTCTGGCTCTACCACTGTGGTTGATGCTTATTTTTGTCTCAAAATTATAAATAATCCCAACACAAACAGACGAGTATGTAAATCTTTCAGCAGATGTTTTTATTTCCTTAGGATAAATTCCTAGCGGGCAGTTCCTGGGTCGAAGGGCAGGAATACTTGGAGGACTCTCGCCTTCATGGCCAAGGAGGCCTTTGCAGGCTCCTGTTTTCCTTTGCTGAGCTGCCCGGCCGCGCAGCGTGGAGAGGTTGGTGCGAGGCCGAGTCCGCCGGTGCTGCAGGTCTGTGTCTTCGCCACGTGGCTGGAGTTCCAGGTTATTCTTGCTCCGCCTCCTTGCCTTGGAGAATCTTGGGGGCTGACGTGGAAGCTCAGGCAGACCAGCTTGCAGGCTTGTTGTGTTGAGAGAACAAGGCGGGGAGCCCCCTGCACCCCATGTCCCCTGTCAGTAGTGGGAACCCCGTGTCTGCCGGCGGCCTTGATCCAGGAGCCTCCCAGCTTCCCTGAGAACGCCGCTGTCAGCCAGGGCTCGGAGAGAACCTTCCAGACTGTTGGGAAGTGAGCCCGAGGGAGGCGGGTGTCGGTGTGGACCCCGCCTTTCCGCTTTCCTTCCTCTGGCTTCCTGTCCCCCGTCCCCTCTGCTGTGGAGAGTGACCCCTCTGCTGTGGAGAGTGACCTGTGGGAGGAGGAAGCTGGTGACCCAGAGGAAGGGCGTGACTCTGGGGGGTCACCCAGATCCCTTTCAGTTCTGAAGCTGGGCAGGGAGCTCAACTGGCGGGGAAGGGGGCCTGGGGGCGTCCTGGGGTGCGCCTGCAGAGCGTAGACAGAACAGCCTGAGCACAGGCCTCCAGCAGCTGGAGCTTGGGGTGTCTGGGAGTGGTGGTAGGCGGCGCTGGACAGGCGGGTGGGCGCGCCCATGAGCTTGGACTTCACCCTGAAGGAAGAAGGAGTCCGTGGGGGAGTTTGAAAAGGGAAACTTAAAACAAGGAAACTGACACCCGCCTGGCGTCAGGACGGGGTGGGGAGTCGCGCTCCTGGGGGCCTGCACCTCGCAGGCCGGTGGGGGGGGGGCTTGCGAGAGACACTCGTGGCATATTGGCGGGTGGCGGCGGCTGGCTGGGTGCCCCCCAGGAACTGGCAGCTGAGGGAGGGTCAGGAGGGTAAGCCGAGCTCCGCGGCAGGCCTGCCCCTGCCAGCCTCCAGGGCCGGGGCTCCCAGTCAGCGGGGCCGCGGGAGCCCCGGCCCCGGAGGACCTGGCAGGAGAGCCGGGACTTGACGCGGGGCCCGGAGAGCTTCCCCTCTGCCCTCCCTACAGCTGCAGTTCCTGGGCGGGCACCCAGCCAGCCGCCGCACCCCCTTCTCTGGCGCCCGGCCTGCAGGATGCGAGGCCCCCCCAGCTGCTCTGCACCTCTTTCTCCTGGTTGTTTCCACCTGGAGGAAGCACGTGGAGGGGAGCAGCTGAGGAAGGCCCGGGGCCCTGGGGCGGCTCTGGGCGGGGCGGAAAGGTTGGGGAAAGGAGGATGGGAGGAGGCGACCTTGACGGGGCGCCCGCTGGGCCCCAGGCACTGGCTGGCAGCTCTCTGGCCTTATCACGGTCAGGAAGAAATTGCCGCCCCCATTTTACAGTTTAGGGGTGAGGCTCAGAGAGTAAGATAAGGAGCTGGCCCCAGAGAACTGCCAGTTTACCTGGTCACCGGCTGCCCAGGGCAGCGTCTGTCTCAAATTCGAGTTCTCTATGCCGCTGTGCAGGGCCACGGCCCGCCGCGGGCAGACTGGCAGCAGTGGGCAGTGGGCCGGGCCGTCCGCAGCTGCACCCCTGCAGCAGGCCGGGTGGATCCTGGGCCAGAGGCCTCATGCGTGGGCCAGGCCCGGAGGGCGCTGCCCAGGTCTCTGCGTGGGCACTCCCTTGTTAACCAGATTTCACACCAGCCCGGGGACAGTGGAAGGGACTGGATTGCTTCAGGCACCTCTGAAACCCGCTCTTCCGGGCTGGGGGTGGGGAGCACAGAGGAACAGCTGGAGGCAGACCTGGTCCCCAACCCCCAGCGCAGCAGGAAGCAGAGAATGGGGCTAATTGGGGCGGGGAGGGGTGAAAGGTGGGTCTGATGTAATTAGTGGAGCTGGCATTCAGCCAGGCCTGCGGGCTGAAGGGGAGGGCAGGGCCGGGCGGGGGAGAGAGTAGATTCTTCTGGTCTCTCTGGGCTCCTCCCAGCTGTTGACTTGCTGGGGTTTCCCTTCCACCCCTGGAACTGTCTCACTCTCCTGGGGACGCCAGCAGCTCTTGCTCCAGGGTCTCACCTTCTGCTCCCAGGTGCTCGGTCCGATGAGCCTGGCACGCAGCCCAAAGCCCCTCACACAGGTGGCCCAGAGCCCCTCTCACATCCTGACATTTACAGATCTGGGCGCCTCTGGGCGCCTCTCCTCCCTCGGATGGCATTTCTCTGCAGCGACGTTCTGAGGTGTCTTCAAGTCTCGCTGTCCATTTACTTTTCCATCTTTTGCTCAAGTTTTCTCTGAACTCAGGGCCACGCTGGAAGGCTGAGCACTTGAGTGCGGGAAGCGCGGCTGTGAGCTAACAGCGGTGCTGGGCAGCTGGCGCGAGGTCCGAATTTGTGCTTCTAGCAGAATTACAGCAAAAGTCAGAACCGTGACGCCTCCAATGCCCAGAGTCCGCTCCCAACGTGAGGCCAGGTCTCAAAGGACAGGCTTCACTTCGGACTCAGGCCGCTCCCCGATAAGCATGTGACGGGAATAGGTTTTTCCTGGGGAGAATCCACATCACAGTGTGAGCAGACGGTTCTTTTTCTTTTTTAAGGTGTGTTTATTTATGCATACAAGAGCTGGGGTGCAGGCCAGAGGTGTGGGGGTGGGGGTGTGTGTGACAGGATTCACCAGAGACAGAGTGGGGAGCAGAACAGGCAGACTGACTGAAAGACCAGCGGGCGAGGCAGGAGAGGTCTGCCGCACCATGTGGGTACCTCCCTGGCTGGGGATTGAACTCCGGCTGCAGTGGCTGCGGAGAGCTTCATGGTGCTGAGACTTAACCCCTTGCGCCACCAGGGAGGCCCTAAGCATATAGTTCTGCTGGCAGCAGAGGCGGAGGGATCCCAACCGCAAGACTTGCCAGGAATGCCCCTTTTGGTATCAGCTTGTGGGGCAGGGCAGGGCAGGGCAGGGCTGCTTCTGGGTAGAGCCTCTGGTGGCAAATTCCAGACCTGGAGAAGCCTCCAGCGACCAGGGCGTGCGGTCCTGATGCCCCTGATGGAGCTTCTGACCCAGCCCCTGGGGTGGTGCTGCTCTCGGGCGTGCACAAGGGTTTGGGCCTGTGCGCTCAGCTCTGTCCTCACCACACGCCTGTGTCTCCATGTCTTCACGAACAAGTGGCTGCGTCTTAACTGGAAGCTGAAGTCACTTCGCAGTGGCCCCACCTCTGGACCTGCGGGGCCTCGGTGGTGCGGCTGCAGCTGGCCCGGCTGTGCTGCTTCGGAAGGTGCTCCTGGGCCTCGTGTTCAGTCAGGCCTTGTTCTCCCATTCAGAGCCGAGCATCTGGGCTTGAGCCTCAGGGGTGGTGGGTGTGGAGGGTCAGCAGCACAGCTTACCTCCTAGTACCCCAATACCACGAAGCGGGGAGCCCTGATTGCTGCCAGCTCCTTTTGTGAGAAAAAGAAAAGTGGATTTCTCGAGTTTTTGAAAAGGGAAAATGCCCCTCCTTGGCCTTGGGTTTTGGTGTTGAATGCCAAGCTCAGGGTGTTTGATGTTATAACTGGTTTGTCAGAAGGCGCCTGAGCAGAACTTGCCCGGGCAGGCTGTGCCCTCGTCCCGCGGCGGCCTGGCCCCCGCCCAGGGCTAATCACCCTTCTCGTTACTCAGCTGTTCCTTTTGGAAAGGCGGTTTCCTGCCGCTTTGCTCCGGTGTTCAGGGCCTCGGACCTTCATGAGCCGATTTCAGTCTTTATTTTTCTAGCAGCGAAGGGAAGAGCTGAGCGGTGGGGGGTGGAAAAATGTTTGTCTACACCGGTGGGTTCAGCCCGGACCCCGGTGCTGTGGAGGCCACACCCCGAACCCCCCATTCTGGCTTTGTTGGTGATATTTGTGGGGGGAGGTGGGCGTTTCAGAAAGGTGAAGAGACGGCCAGCTTGCTCCCCAAGGGTTCCCTTGGTCTGGGTGTGAGCAGGCTGAGGGGACAGGGTGGTGTTTTCTATCTAGAGCCTCCCTCTCTGAGAAGAGTTGGCTGCAGTGCAGCTTGGGGGCGAAGCCTCCCTGGCTTGTCAGCTGCCCGCTGGCCCTGGTGTGGGCTGTGCGGGGAGCAGCTGGTTGGCATTCTCCGTGAGGGGTAGGCGCGCAGCCTTGCCCATTGGAAGTGCCAAAGCCAGCCCCGCTCCGCTCCGTGGGGTGGCTTCTCAGAAGGCCTGGAAGGCGGAGCACAGACTAGGAGGTGGGAGGGCAGGGTCATGGGGCGCTCCCCCACTTTGTCTGGGGCCCTGAATGCTTTCAAGGGTCTGACCTTCACCTATAAACTACAGGTGGTGCTGAGCGTGCCACAGGCTGTGGTGAGACACAGATGAAGCCATGCAGTTCAGATCCCCGCTCCCGTGACTTCGCAGGGACTGCACTGGAGTCTGTGCAGCAGCGGGAGGGGCCCAGGACTCGGGCACAGGAGACACAGCGCTGTGCCAGGAAAGGTGGTGCAGGCTGTGCAGAGGCCAGGGCGTGGGCTCCGTGGCTCACCGTGCACAGGGGCGGCCTTGGGCGAGTGGCTTCCTTTGGATCTTATCTGGAAAGCCAGGATATTAATAGTCCTGCTTTGAGGACTGTCCAGGGGTTGGCTCAGGGCAGTGTGTGGGTACCGGGGGACGGTCTGGCAGAGGTGGTTCCAGGTTGCTTTGCTCACCAGCGAGCAGAGTCTTGATCCAGTGGGTGTGCACACGGTTTTCTCTGTATGATCTTTCTGTCCTAAGCTGTGTGCTGACAGTGTCCCGAGTGTCTTACGTGTTATTTCTCGGGTGTCTGGCGATTTTATCTCCCACCAGCAAGGAAGCTCCTTAAAATGGGCACCGATCTGTCTCCTGTCAGGGCCCCGCAGTGGAGACTCGTGTTTGTGGCAAGGTGCCAGACAGCAGAAGCCATGACTCAGTGAGGTAGTTCTGGGGATCTCTCATTCCCTTTGGGGAGCATGTCAGGGTCTGGGTCTGGGCTGAAAGGCCCTGTGAGGATCCCGATGGGTCCGTCTGGGGAGGACAGGGCTCTGCCTTGAGGGCCTCACAGGTATCAGCAGCTCAGGACCTGGCTGTTCAGAAAGTCTCTGAGGCAAAGCAGGGTGGAGAGGCCGTGCTGTGGGGTGGGGCCCTGGAGCTTTGAATCCCGCTCTTTCAGGGGTCCCCCGCTGCTTTCACACCGACCTGCAGGCTTTTCATGTGGCGTCTGCTTTGTTGATGGCGATGCCATATGTGAGGTGCCGCCTGCATCCCTGGGGGTGGAAATTAAATTGATTGTTTTCAACTTTGTCTGGGCAGCCTGGCTCTCCTGAGCTTTCTCACGTTTAGGCTTAACTTGAAAGGTGACAAATAAGTGCTCACCAGAGAGGCTCGCTCGCCGCTCTCCGAATCGCTCCTTTTCCTCCTGGATTGTGGAGTTGTGGCTACTTCAGGGGCAGAAGCTCGGAAGTGGTTTTGATGCTTTTTGTGCTCGGTTGGTCTTCAAGCCTCCATGCCCGCGGTCCTTGCCCGCTGCCCGTTTTTGGGGTGATTTTGTGACGCTGGAAGTGTAGAGCATGGAGCTTACAAAGAAGGGTCTTCCAGATCCGCTGAGCTCAGTGGCCGCTGTGCCCGCCCCGAGCTCGAGACGCCAAAGAAAGAGGAGCTGGTGGCTTCTGATGCCTCGAGGCCTCCTGGGCGCGCTGAATCCAGAGCAGCTCGTCCAGACACCCGGAGAGCAGAAGGGGGCCGAGGGGCGTGTCACCTTTGGGGGGGCAGGTGCTTGGACCTGGTGTCTCTCATCACCTGCCGTTCCCCTGCTTTCCTCTTCGGGGAGGTGATCTCTCCGCTGCCTGTCCCTTGCGGGCATCCCGGGGAGCACCCTGGGGCTTCAGGACCCCGTCCACCTCCATCCCACACTCAGCTGCCTTTTGCCCACGCTCAGGCTCCTGTTTTCCTGTACACGTTGGAAGCCCCGACACTGGTGTGGCCTGGGGCAAACACTGGACCCCTCCAAGCCTGTCTGTCCTTTTTTCTGCTGGCAGCAATAACAGCCGGACGCCACGCGCTGCGACGTGACTGTGCAGGCGAAGGAGTGTGCGGGACGTGCCCCCAGGCCGCCGGGGTGGAGCACAGTTGCCCTCTGGCCTGTGCCCTGGTCTCTACACTCAGACCTGCCTTGTGCTTTGTCCTGCCCACGGCCTGCCCCTGTGAAGCCTCTGCAGATCCTCTGACCCTAGTCTAATTCTTTCCATGATCACCCCGTCACCTGCTGTCTCTGCCGCACCCCGTCTGCGGGCTTTCTTGGGGACGGAGCTCCGGCCGCCGTGGCCTGGCTGTTTGAGTCTCGGTGCACAGTAATTCATGGCTGAAGATTTCCTCTGCCTTCCCGGGCTGTGGTGGCGGGAACTGTCTGAGAGAGCTGGCCAGGCCCTGCCTCCTGGCCGGGGGCTGGGCAGCCTGGAGCGCTCCCCGGGCCGGCGCGGAGCTCTCGGAATGTCCCTGCCTTCACCGCATCGCCTGTGTTGAGACTCCGGGCCTCTGTCGGCCAGGAGGCTCCAGAGGTGGGATGCTGCATGGATTTCTAAAGGCAGAGCCACCTTGACAAGCCTTTCAGTCTCGTCCTTTTGCACTGCAGCAGCCTGTCTACGCCCGGCAGAGGGACCAAGGCAGCCTTCCTCCGTCCCTGCCCGTGCAGAGGGCCTTGCTCCTCTGGCCCCCGCGGGGCGCCCTTCCCTGCTCTGGGAGGTTGAAGTCAGGACCTCAAGGTCCGTGTCCGTAACCGCCTCCACCTCCAGATTTCCTGGGCTGTGCTTTTTGGGGGGAGGGGGAGAAGCACGTGGTAGGAAGGAGTGATCAGATGCCAGAGTTCATCGGTCATGTTAACTCCCTGGTCTCTTTGAATTCCTCCTCCACGCTCACGAGGGGAGAGTGTCAGCCCTTAGAGGGGGCCGGGTCTGCACAAGCGAGGTCAAGTGGGAGCAGCTTGGAAGTGTGGGTGGCTGCCCCCCGATAGGCAGGCCCTGGAGGGTTGGACGCAGCCAGATGGAGCCAGGAGGTGAACTTACTTGACTTTGAAGTTCAAGTGCGTGTTCAGACTTGGTTAGAAGGAGCTTAGAAAGTGTGAGGGGAGCAGGCCCAGTGGCCCCGTTGGTTGGCGTGGCGCTTATGAGAGTGTGTGAGGGACAACTAGAACTAGGTAAATAGACCAAAAAATTATTTTAAAAAGGAATATCATGGGGCCTCCCCAGGTGGTGCAGCGGTTGAGCGCTGGGCTGCGAGGCTGCCTGCAGCCTCTGCAGCGCCGGTTCGTTCCCCAGCCACCGGCGAGGGTCCCACCCAAAAAAAAAAAAAAAGGAATATTATGTGCTCAGGAAATTTAACTCTTAGTCTTTCAGGATGCTGCCTGATCATAGAGTCACCTTTGATTGGAACCTTGTCCCGGCGGAGGACAGTCATCTCCCTGTGGGCCTCAGTTTTCCCCGGGTATGATGCTGGTCTGGCATCCACACCCGTGTTCCTGGCAGCACTGTTTACGAAAACTGAACCCCAAGGGCCCATCAGTGAGTGACTAGAAAAACAAGATGCACTATGCCCCGCAGTGGAATATTACTCAGCCCTGAAGAGGAAGGTAATTCTGACATAGGCCATAACGTGAATGAATCCTGAGGATATTATGTTAAATGACGTGAACCAATCACAAGGACCAACTCTGTATGGGTCCCCTCGCATGGGGCTCCCAGAGGAGTCAGAATCATAGAGACAGAACAGTAGGTGTCAGGGGCTGGGGGGTGTGAGTGGGACAAATAGGGGTTATCGTTTGATGGGCACAGAGTCTTGGTGTTGTAAGATCAATCTAGAGATTGGTACAACATTGAGATTGTAAGTAATGTAACAGGGGGGTCCCCAAGAAAACGCGAGGTTCCAGGTTCCCTGCCCCACCCAAGGGAGGGTGGAGCTGAGCAGGGAGAGAAGCTGCAGAGGAGGCTGAGGAAGGAAGGAAGCAGGATGGAGCCAGAAGGAGACCTGGGTGGGGCACATGGGGCCGAGAGACGCGTGAAGAAACTGCACTTGCCTTTTGGTCGTGGATGGGGTGACCCAGATGTGGGTGAGACCTGTGGGGAGGTGACAGTGGCAGCTTTTATCTTGATGTTGATGTTGCTCTTTTCCTCCCAGACTCGGCTGTTGTTTCTGATCCTCTTCTGTGGGTCCCGCTGGAAGGTGCTTTAGACTGTGGCAGCTTTGGGGCCTTGCTCTGGGCCAGTCCTGCTTGGGTGGACTTTTACCCACGAGGGGACAGGTGACTCTGGGTGCTTGATTTAGAAACTAGATCCTTTGCCTTTCCTGTCTTGTTTCCTAGTTGTATTCAAGTTCCTTCCCATTAAAGTCTCATATGTTCTGTGCTGACGCGGCGGATGGCAGAGCCCATTTAGAGCAGGCAGGTTTGCGGGTCTGGGCTGCCCCCCTCCCTGCCCTGTAACAGTTACTTCTGAACTATACCCTTAAAGGTGGTTAGGAAGGCCGAGGCCTCCCCTGGTGGCGCAGCGGTTGAGCGCTGTGCTGTGAAGCTGCCCGCAGCCTCTGCAGCGCCGGTTGGATCCCGGCCGGCTGGCCAGTGAGGGTCCCACATGGCACCGCAGACCACTCCTGCCACCTGCTGCTCCCCTCAGCAGTGTATTTCAGTCAGTCTGCCTGTTCTGTTCGCCGCTCTGGCTCTGGTGAGTCCTCTCATCTTCCCGCGCATCTGGCCTGTACCCCGGTTCCTGTATAAATAAATAAATAAATCTTTTAAAAAATATATTTATTTATACAAGATTTATTTATTTATTTTTTATTTATTTATTTATTTATTTATACAAGCACTGGGTACAGTCAGAAGCGCGGGAGGGTGAGAGGATTCACCAGAGCCAGAGCGGGGAGCAGAGCAGGCAGAAGGACCGAAGGACACTGCAGAAGGGAGCAGCGGGCGGCAGGAGAGGTCTGCGCGCCATGTGGGACCCTCTTCCGGTGGCCGGGAGCAGCCAGGGATCGAACCGGCGCCACAGAGGCTGCGGGCAGCTTCACAACCCAGCGCTCAACCGCTCCGCCACCAGGGAGGCCCTAAAAAAAATTTTAAAAATTAAAAAAAACCCATGGTTAAGGTGATCTACATCCGTGTATAACATGTGGCCTCATGATGTGTGCATTTTACAAAGGATTATGTTGCTTTGCAGTAAGTGCAGTAAACACGGCTGGGGCAGTGCCTCCATGGAGCTGCTGGTGAGCTGACAGAACTGGGCCGCATCCCGGTCCAGTGTGAAGCCCAGCACCCAGTTGCTAATGACTGGCCTGGCTTGAGGCTTCCAGAACTCTCCAGGTTGTGACTGCTGCTGTCTTAGCTGCTGGATATTGGAGGCACTGGAGTTAGGGGGTGCTTCTGGGGGCCCTCACGTGTCTTCCCTTCTTCACCTTCACAGGTGGCATTTTTTCCATCTCAAAACCCAGGGAAAACTCCTCGGGCACCTTGTCACAAAGCCCAAGGCCTTACAACAGTGAATGCAAAGCCTGGGGGCTGGGCCCGGTCTTTCTGCCTGTTACTCCTCACTTAGCAGGGAGCACGCTGGGGTGTTGCCTGAGGTGGGTCCCCGCCCTCTCTAATTTGGTGATGAGGTGGAGCTGCTGGAAGCAGAGGGGTAGGAGGTTTTTGCGGAGCATGTGGCTGTGTGTGCCTGGTGCCAGCCTCAGAGAGTTTTTGAAGGGATGGAGTGGGCAGGAAGTAAGAGTGTATGTGGTGTGAGTCACAGAGGGCTTGCGTCCTCTGCCCCAACCACGCTCAGCAGCTCCAGGCTCAGCAGCTCCAGGCCCCCGGGGCTCCCTGAGCAGCATCCACCAGCCTTTTCTTCCCCCTCCCCCTTTTCTTGTTTGTTTTTTGTTTTTAAGATTTATTTATATTTATTTATGCAAACAAGAGCTGGGGTGTAGGCTAGAGGTGCTGGGGGGTGAGAGGATTCCCCAGAGACAGAGTGGGGAGCAGAAGAGGGGATCTGCTGAGGGGAGCAGCGGGGAGATGGGAGAGGTCTGCTGTGCCCTGTGGGTAGCTCCCTGGCCGGGATCGAACTCAGGCTGCAGAGGCTGGAGATAGCTTGACTGCGCTGAGACTTTAATCCCTGCGCCCCCGGGGAGGCCCCTTCTTGTGTGTTTTAAATGAAAAGTCTTTTCACATGGAGTCAGGGTAGGGCTTTTCCTACATCGAAGCCATTAATCTTCCCTCTCTGCAGCCGAGGTAGTCCGGTGGCTGATGGATAGTTGTAGGATATGAAGCCTTCTTAGAAGTTCTGCTTAAATCAGACCAGAATTAAACTGTCAGACCAAAGCCTCCCTTTTCCCTTGAAGTCTTGGGTCGAGGTCAGTGACTTCAGCTTTGAACTTGGAGCGACTTTCCCTGATGGAGCCGGAAGAGGAGGACGGGGGTGGCCCCAGCGGTCAGGGTGTGCTGTCCCCCGCCCTCTTTAGTGGGGAGGGCCATGCAGCCGCCTCTGCCCTCTCGCCTCACCTGCCTCTGCCTGTCCTGTGAAGGCCCCGCTGCATTTGGTTGATGCTGCTGGGGCCTTAGAGGCCCAGTGAGGCCTTAAACGATGCCTTCATATGAACTGATTGGACCCTGGTCCTGGTGGAGGACAGGCGTGCTCCCGAGGGCCTCAGTTCCCCTCGATCTGGGGCTGGTCTGGCACGCGCACTCACATCCTACCTCGGGCTGGTGGACAGTTAGTTGCTGAGGGGAGAGACCCTTCTCCAGCCGCCCACCCCAGGAGACCACTGCCCCCAGTGGGGATCAGGAGCCCAGATGGTTGCTTTGTGCTTCCAGCCAAAGGGAGGCGTGGAAATAAAACTGAACGTGACGCGAGAGACGCAACTCCTCAGCCTCCGTCCTGCCGCCTCGGCAAGTTCAAGTGGCTCAGAGCTCGTGAGCGTCCCATCCCGCGGCCCTTCCCTGGGAGGGAATCTGTGGCTTTCATGGGGACAGCTGTGGGCTATTAATACCAGAGAGGACGTCCTTGGGGCCGCGGGGCAGGCCTGAGGCCGCTCCCCACCGCTTCTGCAGTCGGCGCCGTGGGGACAGATCTCCAGAGCGCCGTCTTCGTTTGGTTGAGATGGCACGTGTTGGAATATTGGGATCCTTTTTTAGTCCTTTTCTGCATTTCACAAGTGACTGGCAGCTTGCCGTGGTGTTTTGTTTACTGATCACTTAGCTGAGCGGGAGGGTGGGTGGGCCTAAGTAGCACGCCCGGTCACGGTCTGGCCTTGGAGGGCTCTGCAGCTCCTGTAGCCCAGGAAGGCGGGATCTTCAGCAGGAGTCATGGCAGCGGGAAGAATACCTTAGCCTGGGGCAGTCCAGACCCAGCGCCCCTTGGGCCTACCTGGACCTCTCAGTGCCTAAGGCCCGGCGGTGGAGGGCTCCACAGCCCAGGCCCTCACTGTCCCGGGAGGCGGGCTGGGCGGGAATGGGGATGTGGTGGGGGGCTTCGCAGCTGCCGCACAGTTTGAGCAGCGCTGGGGCTCAGTTTCCACCCTTTCCTCCCCTGCCTGCCGGGACATCCCTGGGGCTTGATGAATGTGCGAGTTGTGAAGGCTCAGGTGATCTCAATGAGGGGTCATTTCAGAGCAAGTCCTGACAGGGTGCTGCTGGGAGAATGGCACCTGGAAGGCACAGACCACAAAATCAGGAGATGATCCAGGCCATCTGCAGGGCCTCTAGATGCTCATCTGGTCAACATGGGGCCTCTGCACCTGGCTGGCTCCTCCGGGGCCCCCACGGAAGGGCCAGGAAACCCACACCCGTGTTAGAGACCTGGGCGGCCTTTGGTTGCCACCTGGTGTCATTGTCTTGTTCTGAGGCTCAGCCACCCAGAGAAGAGGTTCCAGAGATCGCATGCAGCTGCTCCCGTTGGACCCCTTCCCCGCCGGAGGCCTGGATGCTCCTGCGCTCAGCTGCAGGTGTTAGGGGGAAAAGGATGTCTGGCTGCGTCTCAGCAGGCCCGCCCTCCTCGAGCACCCGCTGTGTGCCCGGCGCCCTTCCAGATGGGCCCGAGGGGCTCGGTAACATAACTCAGCCGAGGAAACCCCTTCACCAGATCAGCCCCCCAACTGTCTGAGGGCAGCTCCACGACCAGGCCTGTGGCCTCTGCCTCCCCACGTGTCTGGGACCCCGAGCTGCACGTCCTTTTTTTTTTTTTTTTTTAGTTTATTTTTTTTAAAGAGGCATGAATTTTTATTTATTTATTTGTTTGTTTTGTTTATACGAGCACTGGGTACAGTCAGAAGCGCGGGAGGGTGAGAGAATTCACCAGAGCCAGAGCGGGGAGCAGAGCAGGCAGAAGGACCGCAGTACACTGCTGAGGGGAGCAGCGGGCGGCAGGAGAGGTCTGCGCGCCATGTGGGACCCTCCCCCGGTGGCCGGGGAGCAGCCGGGGATCAGCCAGGGATGGAACCGGCGCTGCAGAGGCCGCGGGCAGCTTCGCAACCCAGCGCTCAACCGCTGCGCCACCGGGGAGGCCCTGCACGTCCTTTTCTAACACGAGTCCTTGTGTGACGGGCCACGCACTTTTGGCGTGAACTGTTGCCCGACGCTGATGCAGGTCGGACCAGATCCCCCTAATTCTTTGCTCCTCGGCTCCCTCATTGAGAAAATGGAATCTCCGCGGCTGGGCTGAGGCGAATAGTCAATACGTCGGAAATCCTCGGCGCGGTGCCTGGACACGCCTTCTCTGGCTGAGGCGCCATAGTGGGTTCCAAGCCCCTGGCGAGGGTTGGGACGCCAGCCTGGCTTCCTGGGTCATGTGGGCGCGGGGCCTGAGGCAGAAGGTGCCAGCCTGGCCTTTGAAGCCATGCCCCCCGAGGGTGTGGGCATCATGGAAACTGCGGTGTGGACAGCAGGCCGCGGGGTAGAAAACACTGAGAGTGGCCTCTGGGCTGGAAATTTTGGAGCCGGGGCAAGGGGTGAGCATGCCGGGGCGGGGGGGGGGTAGGTGAAACCAGGGAGGGGGTGCACGGTGCACAGATGCCGCAGCTTGGTGGCTTGGTGGCTTGGCGTGTGTGCCAGCTGCGTTGACATTTAGTTGTAGGTTCGTAGAGAGCGGGGATTCAGTCATCAGGCTGTGGAGAAGGTGTGCGGTGGGTGCGTCAGGGGCCATTACCCTGTTTTGCAGATGAGAATGGGAGGCCCCGGGTGCCGAGTGGCTTGCTCGCGCCGCACACCCCTCGTGGGCGTCACACTCCAGACTGCGCTGGAGCCCGGGCCTTTGCCCCCACGCGGCGTTTTCCTCTGTGCTGAGTGGCCTCGGAAATAAAAATGCCCGTGGCTAGTTTGCTAGCCGAGGAAGAGGGTGGACATGTGCCCTGAGCAGTGGGCCCTGCCCCCCAATTAGGACACACGGACCTTCAAACCCCAGGCTTCCTGGCGCCCTGTTTGGCGCCCCTGGTCCATCTGGCAAGGGCACCAGCCTCTGGCTTCAAAGCCTGGCCCAGGGGTGTGCCGAGGCCCACCTCCAAGTCCAGGCTGGCTTCCCTGTGAGCCAAGAAGGGGGAACCCGCCCGGGGGACTGGGCAAGTTGCTCGTTCCCACCTGTTGACTCCCTTTCTCGTTGAGACGGAGGGAGACTCCCACGTCCACGGTGCTGCCCCGGCACCGGGGTCAGAACTGGAGGTCACGGGATGATGAGGAGAGGGGCCTAGTACAGCCATGGGTGGGGGGCATTTCTGGTGTTGAGAGTCCTGGTTTCAGTGGTACAGAACTCGGGGTGGGGTGGGAAGGCCTGGCGGGCCCCGACTGGTTGGACGGTGTTCGCAGTGGGGGCTTTTCCAGGGGTGCTGGAACTGCCCGGTCCTGTCGGTGAGTCCTGGCCGCCCGGCTCACTTTGGTCCTGGGGTCCTGATGCTTTGGGGCGCTGCAGAATTGATCGCCAAAGCAACACCAGCCTCAGCCACTGTGCTCCTTAGGGACTTTGTGTCATCACAGAAATGGGGGATTTGTGGGTGCTGCGATCACCGGGCACCACACTGTGGGGGATTGATGAGATCACGTTGCCCGGTGTAGGGGCAGGAATGGACACTGAGCAGGTTTCTAGGATCCCATGCAGAGCAGGTAAAGGAGGAGTCAGAGTCCTTAGTGGCTTTTTGCAAGTCTTTTTACTGGGATTTACCCGGTACACCGCAGGCAGGGGTACTGGGAGGTCAGGAGGCTGGCAGGCCTCCCAGCCCCCAGCAAATCCTCACTCTACCTGGGCTCTCCGGCCTTCTCTCTGCTTCTCTTCTTCTCTCGGCTTCTCTTTCTCTCAGCTTCTGCTGGCGTCCCCGTGACGCCGCCCTTAAAAAGCCCAGTCTCAGCCCAGGTGAATCCCATCTCCCTAGGCCCACACCCCACTCCAGGTGCCGCCATCGGGCATGCGTTCAGGACCGCAGGATCCGTCATCTCTCCTGATGGCGGGAGGGCAGGAAAGCCTGACGTTTTTCCTTACCCTACACCCGGCGTTATGGGAGACGGTACTTTGGAAGAAAACAAGACAGACAGTTGCTGCATTTAGAGAGGAGGGTCCGTCTTGTCCTGTGATGCTGGGTGGAGGCGACCTGTGTGTCCCCCCCCCCCCCCGCGCTGTGACTTCAGGGGGCAGGTGCAGCGCTGTCCTCCCCTGGGCTTCTCGGGTGAAGGAGGACCCGTGGCGGACCGGGACCCACCTGAGGCTGCCTGTGACCAGGTGCGCGAGCTCTGGCTCCTGGGCTCGCCAGCCGGCCCTCGGAGCAGCCACAGGTGGGGGAGGGTAGCTGGTGGGGCCTGAGGTGTGCAGTAGGGCTCAGCTGGCCCCCCTTGCCTGGGGGTCCGTGCACTGCTCACCCCCCAGCAGGGAGAATCGGGGTCTTCCCAGCTGAGAAATTCGGTCACTCTCGTGGCTTGGGTTCTGGTGCGTGGCTCCTGGGTGCCCCTGGGCACCTGGTGTCCAGGTGTGGCCCTCCGGGAGGCCTTCCCCTCACCAGGTGTGCAGTTGCCCTTTCTCGGGGGGGGGGGGGGGGGGGGGGCGTGAGGGATGGCGCCTCCCTGCAGGTTGCTTGCGGGGAAAGTGCATGCAGATCCGTGTGGCCTGTCTCCCTGTGCCTCCTGCACCTCCTGCAGCCGCAGGCACATGCCTCGCGTCCCCCTCCCCGCAGGGACGGACTCTGGGACCTCGCTGCTGACAGGGCTTGTAACCTGTGTCTGTTCTCAGTGCCTCATCTCCCCAGAACAGCCCTGTTCCCAGGGGTGTCTGGTTTCCCCCGCCATTCATCCAACCCCACACCGTCCTTAAGCAGCAAAAACTGGTTTTGCAAAGTAAACCGAGACTCTGCCACGTCCTGGGCAAGTGAGGATGGGGCAGGCGACTTAATAAGTTACCAGCAGGCCTCTGCAGCGCCTAAAGACCCGCCGGCCTCTGCCTCCCGCCCCCTTTTCCTCGGCTCCTTAACACTCCAGTGGGCAGGCAGAATGGGGGAGGGCCTTCCCCTTCCAGCAGACAAAGCCCATCTTGCCTTGGGCCCCTCCCGGCCAGACCCCCAGCTGCAGGAGGGCAGGCCTGGGCTTTGAGCTGGCTCCTCGGGAGATGAGCCTCCTGCCCAGCTGACCCTCTGGGCACAGGGTCCTGGCAGAGCCTGGGCAGCGGGGTGAATCTTTTGTTCTTGCCCCGACTCTGCAGCTGATGGTGGGACCCGTGGGCTTCCGTGAGGCTCCCGTGGGCTGTTGAAAACGTGCTTGCTTTGGCAGGAGCTTGCGTTTGGCAGGAAGGCCCGGGGCTGGGTAGCCTCTCCCTGACCCTGAGACTGGCGAGTGTCAGAGGAGCACAGGGCAGGAGGACAGAGCAGCTCCCCGTGCCCCAGCTTGGTAAAGAGGCTGGTAAGGTAATGCCGTGTCCCCCCCGTGGGCAGCCCTTGGGGCTCCCCGCGCTGAAGGCGTTCTCAGCGTAGGAGACCTTAGCACGCGGCGGCCAAGGCCAAGCTGGGGCACGGCAGCTTTGTAAGGGCATTGCTTCGAGGGGTCCCTCAGAGCCTGCTATTCCACAGAGAAGGCCAGTTGGAAGGATGACTTGTCCCCACTGTCGCCGTGCTGGGGGCCCCACGATATTTAGTGTCCTTAGGAGCCCTCTAGTCCGGGGGGAGGCAGACAGGTCTCACCCCTCGGTGCAGGTAGGACTGTGGCTGCCAGCGTCCAGCGCTGAGAGCCACGGAGGCCCGGCCCACACCCGGGAAGGATGCTGGGATCCAGCGGCTTGCCTGCAGCTGGGGGGCTGGGGGGGACACAGGAGCTTTCCCTGCAGTAGTTGTCATCCCTGCTCTCACAGATGAGGAAACTGAGGGCCACAGAAGTTGAGACTCGCCTCTGTGCGTGACGGTGGGTGCCAGATTAGAATCCAAAGCCCGGAATCCCAGCCGACCTTGACCCCAGGCTGCGAGAGGGGCCAGACACGCAGCTGTGGGCCATGAGGGGGAAGTAGCAGGCGGGCCGACCCGGTGGGCCCTTGAGAAAATGCACCAGATTTTGGCCAGACCTGGGGAGGAAGCAGGGAGGCGGCTTGGACTGGAGGGAGGAGAGAGCGGGGTCTGGCGGGAGAGGCCCGTGTGGACTGGCCGGGGGACAGGCCCGCCGCTCCCTGGACCTGCCTTTGCACCTGAGCAGAAGGCGTGGGATACACCTGCCCCCGGCTCTCTCTTTCCGTGCCGGGTTTTAAAGCACTTTCCTTCAGTGGCGGGACAAATGTGTGACGTCACTGCACAGCTATAAGGTCAGGAACAGGACCCAGGGCAGGTTCTCTGATCCAGCAGACCGGGTCAAGGAGGAGTCAGAGTCCTCAGTGGTTTTGCAGGTTTTTATTGGGGTTCAGCGGGTATGTGGCAGGCAGGGGAGCTGGGGGGCCGGGAGGCTGGCAGGCCTCCCAGCCCCCAGCAGGTCTTCACTCTATTGCTCTCCGGCCTTCTCTCGGCTTCTCTTTCGGCTTCTCGGCTTCTGCTTCGGCTTCTTCTGGCGTCCCCGTGACGCCGCCCTTAAAAGCACAGTCTTAGCGCAGGTGGACCCACTTCAGGTGCCCGCCATCAGGCATGCACTCAGGATCACAGGGTTCCCTCATCTATCCTGATGGCGGGAGGGCAGAAAAGCCTGATTTTTTTACCTTACCCTACAATAGCGAACAGGAGAAGATAAAATCCCAAACCCCAAAGAGCCCTCCAGGGCTTGCCCGCTGCCTGGCGCATGTGCTGCTCCGCCCCCAGCATCCAGCTGCTGGTGTTTCTAGGGGCTGCTCTCCACGTGCCCCCTGGGGGCCTGCCTTGGGTCTGGTGGGTCACAGGCCCCTTCAGAAGAAGGGCTGGGGCTTGGGAGAGGCGGGCCCTCTGGGGAGAACGCCTGCGCCTGTGGGTCCTTCCCGTGAGGCTCTTCTCTGGGGTCATGGCGTGAAGCAGATGAGACGCTGTAGGGCAGGACCGGGCACTGTGCCGGTTTTCTGATCCCATGCAGACCGGGTAAAGGAGGAGTCAGAGTCCTCAGTGGGTTTTTGCAGGTCTTTTATTGGGGTTCACCAGGCATATGGCAGGCAGGGGTGCTGGCAGGGGGGCTGGGAGGCCTGCCAGCCTCCCAGCCCCCAGCAAGTCTTTACTCTATCTGGGCTCTCTGGCGTTGGTTCTGCTGCTTCTCGGCTTCTCTTTCGGCTTCAGCTTCGGCTTCTGCTGCTGCTGCTGCTGGCGTCCCCGTGACGCCGCCCTTAAAAAGCACAGTCTTAGCTCAGCTGAATCCCATCTACCTAGGCCCACACCCTACTCCAGGTGCCCGCCATCAGGCATGCACTCAGGACAAGGATCCATCATCCATCCTGATGGCGGAAGGGCAGAAAAGCCTGACATTTTCTTTACCCTACAGACGCTTTCCAGGCAGGGAGCAGCCGCTCTCCCCAGGTGAGCACAGGTGTAGACCCCAGGGCGGGTGTAGACAAGTCCAGAGTCATGTCCCGGTTTTTAACTCATGTTCTGTCCTGGAGGGGACGTCAGTTCGGTGCTGCAGCGGCAGCTTGGCCAGCCGTGTCACTGTCCCCGGCGTGTCCTTGGCTGGTGGTTCCAGCAGTGTGGGGACAAACCTGCTCGGGGCATGGTCATCGGACGGTCCCTGGCGTCCCGGCAGGTCTCACCGCAGGGATCCACGCCCCCTCTCTCACGCCCACTCCTAGCCTGCTCTCCCCCCCACCCCCCACGGCCTCCAGAAACAGCGAGCTTCGCTTTAAGAGGCACGTGGGGAAGAATTTCCCCGAGCATGTAGCTGTGGTTGTGCAGGAGAAGGCCAGTGCTCTGCTGGGGCGCGTCCGGGTGGAGGCGCAGGGCGAGGCGATGCCGGGGATGGCCCTGGCGCGGTTTCATGGCTAGGGGAGGAGAGCCGGCCCGCCCCTTCCTTGCTCTCTGTCAAGTGCAGTGGCGGGTGTGCGGGGGGGCCTCCTCTGTTGCTGGCTCCCCTTCGGCTGGCATTTGAAATCTTGCACATTCAAGCACAAGAATGTCTGAAAGCGAACGGGGTTTTCCTGGAAAATGCTTTGTCTTGCACCTACTGCTTGGGGCGCTGCCGGCAACCTGGCCCGCCTGGGCGGGGAGGCCTGGGGCTCATCCTCCAGCACTTTGTTCTCGGGGCTCGCCCCCCACCTCCTGTTGGCACTGGGGCGCTGCTTTATGGCTTATCAGTGTGACCCGATCACGAGCCTGCTGCCAAGGCGCTCGGATGCCCTCGTCTAAATAGGGGCAGGAGTTTTGTTCTCACCACACACTGGCTGAGCGTCTCCCTGGGACACGACGAGTGGGAGGCGTGTGTGGTGTGGGGAGGAGCCCGGTCATTCTGAGGATGCTGCACTCGAAGCTGGGGTCCCACCCCACAGCACGGTGGGCCGGCACAGAACCCCAACATCTCGCCCCGTTTGGGGAGCCCGTCCTTAACGCCTGTGTTGGATCCCACGCCCCTGCCTTCGCCCACCCTTTCTTATCCTGCTGTCGGGCTGGACCCTTTCTCCGGTAGATAACGCTTGAGAGCGGAGCCGGGGGGCAGGGCTTTTCGCGCTGGTTTCAAGCAGGCCCGCTGGTGTTCGAGGGACTCAGGCTCCAGTGGGGGGCCCCGCCCCAGCGTGGGTGCCGGACCTGGCCCTGGAGCCACAGAGGAGAGGAGGTGCTGGAAGGGCGAGGACGGAACTCTCCTGCCGGAGTCCACTTGGCGCCGTCGGCCGCCTGCTCTCCGGGGCCGCTGCTGCGAAGAGGCGCTGGCGTGGGGTGGCAGGTGCTGGGGTGGGAAAACACTGGCCTGGCGAGACCGGCCAGGCCTCACGGCTCCGGCTCTGGCTCCGGGGGTGAGGGCTTTCCTGTGGGCTGGTGACAAAGGCTGCTCCGCAGACTGGCCTGGGGGTGTCTGTGGCCCTGAGCGTGACCCTGTTGAGGCGTCCTCCTGGATGTAACCCCTGGCCACCGTGTCATCCTCGCCCTGGCAGCCTTTGCCCTCCGGCAGGAGGAGCCGGGTTGAGTGGGAGGCCGCTTGAGTCAGGCTTAGAGTCAGGTTGCCAGGGGCAGGACGTGGCTCTTCCACACAGACGTTGTGGTGCAGGAAGGGGAAGTTGGGAAGATCTGTGCTCGGGGCCCTCGACTATGTCGCAAGTGTCGTGTTTCTGTGCCGCCCAGTCTGGTCAGGCTCCTTGGAAAACCGGTGCGAACACCTGAGCTCAGCAGCCCCTGCCCTCGGGCCCAGCTGCCTTCGTGCCTAGGTGTGCAACGGACAGAAACCCCTGTGCTGGACGCAGGGGGCTGCTTCCAGAGCATTCTGTTCACAACAGTGGAGACCTGGAAAGGGCCCAGATGCCGCCAGGGGTGGGTGAATGGGCCGGGAGACCCCGCGGTGGACTGTTACGCAGCTGTCCAGGCACATCAGCTACAACGCGCGGCCGTGCGCATGCGTTCGGCAGCGTCACAGACCTGATGTTTATCGTGTGAACGTGGTGTGTCTGACCGTGTAAAAGCGTTTGCTCCCAAGGTGAGTACCGGCCCAGCTGCTTTTCTTGCGAGGCTAAGAGAACACAAGAACGCAGCCTGCAGGAATAGACAGACACGGCGCTTCGTTTCAGGCCGACTGTTTCTTGGACTGGAGGAGGTGGGGGGGTGCCATGGGGGTGCCATCTGGCTAGATGGAGGCTATTGTCAAGGCCCTGGGCTTGGGGCGGCGGGTGTGCAGGTGGGGGTCACATCGTAAGCAGTAACTCGACGAAAGCAGGGCTGTTGCGCCGAGAGTGCTGATCAATAATTAACCCAGTTCTGTGTGTCTCAGGCCCAGCTCCCCCCACACCGCACCCCCAGGTTAGTTTTAGCCAAGGCTGGGGTGGCCCAGATTGCTGGGGCCGGGCTCCAGCCCGCTTTCCCCTGGCTGCCCTCTGGCCCTGGCCTCCCGTCAGCCGCCTGCCGCAGCAGAGACCTCCTGGCTCGGCCACTCGTTTCCCGCCCGTGTCACACACCAGCGCCTGGCTCTGGCGGCCTCGCCCTGGCCCCTTCCACACGCGTGCGTCCGCCCGGACCTGAGATGGTGTTCCCAGGCAGCCAGGGGTCTTGCTCGTGTTCGGCAGAGGACTCCCCAGCTCCTGTTCACTCGCCCTTCCTTCGTGACAGCCCCAGCCTCCCCTCCAGCGGGCCTTGGCCTCGTGGCTGCTTCTGGGAAGACTTTGGGGGGGCCTGCCTGCTCCCCCTCCCCGGGCCCTGACGCGGGGCAGTGGCGTGGGCTCTCCTGCCCACCCGTCTTCTAGTAATTGAGCTGTGCGTCTCGAGGTTTCAGGTTCACAGGTGACGGCACACTCGGGGATACAGCATGGGCCCCCCATTGTCACTACCACCACCCCAGGCTCTGCACTGGAGGGACATGGTGGTTGCATCAGGCGTCTTGTGCGCTAGAAAAGTCGGCAGGGCTTGGAATCCTCGGGACCAGCTGCCTCAGGCAGGAGATCCGGGCCCCAGGGAGCTGGCTTTGGGTCCTGTGTCCACCCATCCGCAGAGGACCCGGCCGAGACACAGCTGAGGTTGGGGAGGTAGCCCCGAAGACCCCACCCACCCACCTCCCACCGCGCCAGGGGTGCGGGCTCAGGGCGAGAAGTGGGGGGTGTTTAAGGACAGTGCTCCTCGGGCATCAGCCTGATTGCTTGGGGTCCTCCCTGGCCTCTGCGGCCTGTGGGGACCCCTCCATGCTGTGGACTGCCCAGATTGCAAGGTTTCGATTCCAGCCCCCGCCTGGTCATCGCTGGTGACCTGGGTTTGGCCTCGCCATGTGCATCTCAATTTATCTCCGTGTAAAATGGGCACAGCCCAAGCCCTGAGCACAGCTCATGTACGGGCTGCAGCGTGCCCTTCACACCTGCCCCCTCGCGCCTGAGCGCTCACACACAGTAGGTGCTCAGCTAATGGACACCGTTGGGTCTTTCTTCTTCTTCTTGGCTGGCGCTGGGAGGCTCCCCCTGCCAGGGTGTTGGGAGGGGCACAGATGTTCTCCTGCCGGGTTTGGGCTCGAGGACGGCTGGTGAGTTGGGCTCTCAGCTCGCCCTGTGTGGGCCAGAGCAGTGGCTGCCCTGTGCCCGGGTGCTGGGGCGCGTCTCGTGTCCGCCTCCTGTCCTGCCTCCAAATGGCCTTGGTTCTGGTGGACCTGACGCCGCTTTCTGCTTTTTCCTGCCATCAGAGCCCCTCACGGTGGGAGCTTGCTGGAAGCAGCTTTTCTGACCCTGCCCCTGAAGATCCACATTCATCAGCTTTGACAAGTGCCGAGGAGCCCCTCCTGTGCCAGGCCCTGGGGCTCTGGGGGCCGGGACAGCAGTCCGGGCCCCCACAGCCCAGTGGAGAGACGTGGAAGGCGGAGTTGGTTTAGCAGAGGAAGCTCAGAGGTCCTGTAACTAGAGACTCGCTTCTGACAGGAGGCTTCTTGATCCCGTCCCCGGCATGTTAGGCCCATAGTGTTGCAGCGCTTACCACGCTGGCTCACGAGAGAGCGGGCACCGCGTCTTAGCTCCTGGCCTAGACAGATGCCACCCTTGATCCCGGCACTCTCCTCCGAGCCTCAGACTCCCGGACACGGCGCGTCCCACAGCCCCCGCCAGCGTCCTGCGCCCGGCGCCTGCCCTCCCTGTAAGGGCACGGTGCCCCCCGGGGCTTCGCCACAGGGGCTGCGGGGTGGGTGGACGTGCCTCAGAGGCCAGGCTGGGGACCCCGGCCCTCGTCTCCCGCGGGCTCACGCGCTCTCTCCATGGTCATGTCCTCCGCGGCCCCCGAGCACCAGGCGGCTCTGCTCTCCCCCGCTCCCGGCCGCCCTGCCCCTCTTGCTTCTCTCGGCGCTTAGTGTCTCCAGCACAGACACGTGCCTTTCCGTCTTGCCGCCTCCTCCCTGGCTTACCTCAGCGTCCCAGCTCGCGGGAGTGCTTGGGGGTTACCCGGGCCTTGCGTGGGCGCACAGCGGCCAGTGGGCAGTACCGCCTGCCGGTGAGGGTTAAATGAGATCCCACACCCAGGCCCCCAGGCAGGGGAAAGTGCTCCCTGGGGAGGTTGTGTTCAGGGCGACCTCTGTTCCTGGCAGCCCCGCCTCGGCCGCGTGGTCAGCCAGGCAGCAGCTGGCGAGCACCTGCTGTGGGCAGCGGCCAGGGTGGGGCTGGCGGCAGGTGAGCGTGCACCTGTCCCCCGAGATTCTGAGGTTCCCGTTCACCTCGGAGGCCAAGTGTGCAGGCCGGGGCTAGGGGAGGGGCAGGGGACTAGACAAGAAGGGATTATTTCCAGTTGGGGTGATGGGGAGGTGTTGGCGATGGGCGTTGGGTTGGGGGGGTGGTTGTAGCAGGTGTTGGGGCAGGTCAGGCCACCCCTGCCCCCCACTGTGGACAGCTGCCCTTGCTGTGATACCATCTGTTGAGATTTTCACTTCCTGCTGAGATATTAGTCGTTGCAAACTTGTCATTTCTTAACCTTCCTCCACCCCAGTCTTTCAACGGTGTCCTCCGTCGCCTGCTCCCCTCCCCCGTTTCCTGCTAGAGACTAAACTCTCGGTGGTAGAATAAAAGAACCCGCCAGAGTTTCTTGCTCTCTAGATGAGTCTGGTCATTTGGTGGAAACTCCAAGGGGCAGGCCCAGCCCTAGGCCCCACCCTGGGTGCCCTCCTGCTCCCTGTAGGTTTTGTTGAGCTTGCCTGTCCCTTCACGTTTCCTCGGTTCCTCCATTAGAGCAAGTGGGTCTTATCTTTGTAACTCCCCTGCCCCCGCCCTCCCGCACCTCCCCAGCACACCCTGACACCCTGCATAGGTGTCCAGGAGATACTGGTGCAAATAGGAAGGTGCACACCCAGCCACCAGCCTTCTACCCTGGGGCGATGATCTGGAGACCTGGCTGACTCCGCCTGGCTGGCCACCACCTGCTGGGGGCTCCCGCACACTCTGCGCCTGCTTGTACCCCAGGAGTGACAGAGCTGGTGCCTCTCTGTCCCGCCATGGGTGCCCTGTGACCTGGGGTGAGGGCTGGGGTGGAGTGGAGCAGAGTGGGTCCCGGTGGATGGGGGTGTAGATGCCACATTCCCCCCAACCCAGCTACTTGCTAGGAAGCGGGAAGGCCCTGCCTCTCCCAAGGAGCGCTGTGCGCATGCCCAGGGCAGAGGATGCCGGGAAGACCAGCCTCCACCGCCCCACCTGCCTGGAGGGTGTGGGGAAGTAGTTGGGGGCCCACAGACCTGGGGGTGTTAGCGCCTTCTCCAGCACCCGCCCTCTGCGGACACCCCCCGCCCCTGCGGTCTGCCAGCAGGCTGTGCACACTCCCTGGCCTGCCCCCCAGCAGCCTGTTGACTTTCCCAAGAAAGGAACTCTGCAGTGCTGAGTCACAGTCGTGTGGCCCTCGCTGCCGTGAAATGTGGCTCCTCGCATCCACCCCAGGGCAGGCGCTGAGGGTGAGGACAGGGCCACCCCTCCTGGGACTCGCCCTCTGAGTCCTCCCTAACTAACCCTGCCCCGCTGAGGCCCCACCCCAGTCCCACCCCCAGCAGGGTCGGCCTCAGTGGACTCTGTCAGATGCACATGCGCTCCTTGGTGTTCCAGGCCCAAGCGCAGGGTGTCCCGACCCGATGTGAAGTGGCTCCCTGCGGTTTTCTCCTCCTGGCCTCTGAGGAGTGTCTAAGGTGCTTCTGAATCGAAAGTGCCGAGTGCTGGGCTGTGTGCACGGGGTTGGCCCGGCTCCCTCCCGCACCTGTGGTTGCTCTTTGTCCCTGGAGCCCAGCTTCGGCTGCCTGCGGCCAGGCCTCTATTCACCACGTGAAGTGGGTCCTGAAGTGCCTTGGCGGGGTGCCGTGCCTGAGCTTCGGGGGATAGGGGCTGCCCCACGGCTGCCCACCAACGGTCTTGGCTCAGTAGGGGGACTTCCTAGCATCAGATAAGCCGACTCCGCCCCCAGACTGCCCCAGACTGCACAGCAGCCCTCAAGGGAGGGTGCAGCGCTCTGGGCACCCTGCGCTGTGCTCAGCCCCCCTCCTGTTGGGGTTCCCCAAGCGCCTCCAGGATGTGTCCCGCTGGCCATGCTGTGCTCCCTGCCCCAGCACCTCGTCTCCTTTGCCAGACTCCCCCCATTGCGAAGGAGCCAGGGTCCTTACAGGCTGCCCTGGTCCTATTGCAGGAGAGCAGTGGCTCAGAGAGGGCCGTGGCCTGCCTGAGGTCGCAGGGCAGCCGCTTGGCCTCTCCTCTGCTCTGGGGGTGTCGGGTTTCCAGGTGCCCCTTCCCACTGGTCTCCTTGGGCAGCTCAAAGGAAATATTTGTTTTCCTCTCCGTGAACAGAGAATGGAGTCATGCTTGTTGCTGTGAACAAGGCCAGGAGGACAGGCGGTGGGGAGCCTTGGGGAGGGCCCTCTCTGATCATGCGGCCGCCTCATTAGGGGAGCCGGGGCTCCCGGGCTTGTGCAGATCTGCGCTGGCTTTGGCCCTGGGGACCCCAGGATTAATTGAAATGAGGTGGAACAGATGGATTGAATCTCTCCGCAGCTTTATGTGACAGCCTCTTAACATAAAAACACTTCATTACCCACTCGTTTTGCCAGTGCTCCTGCCCCAGGCCCGGGCGCAGGGGGAGCGGGGGGAGCCAGGAGCCCCGTCCAGATGGAACTACAAGCACGTGGCCCGTGGGCCTGGGCTTTGAACAGGCGGCCGAGGATAAATCATCAGACTAACATCCCCTTTCAGCAGCTAAATTAGGAGGTCGTGTTCCTGGCCTTCACATCCCAGAGAGTGGGCTGTGGCGCTTGCTTTTGGGGTCAAGTCCCTGCTGCTCTCAGATGGTAACAATGTGGGAGGCATGATTGTTGGGGGGGGGGGCAGGAACCACGGACTATAAACACCCCAGCCTGGAAGGCCTGAGGCAGGCATCCCTGCAGAACTTGGCCCGGTTAGGGCCACAGAGGAGTGGGCGAGGCCTGCAGGCCGCTCAGCAGACCAGAAGCTCCGACTCCCATCCATACCCCGATCCCACCAGGCAGCCCCATGAGCAGCGCTGGGCGAAGACCCCTGAGATTGGGAATTTCAGCCATTCTTGCCTTGACCACCTCACCTGGGCATGGGGAGGAGTGACAGGACCTCCTGGTGTGTGTTTGCCTTGCCAGGTTGTCGGGCGGTTTTTCTGAAAGATTTATTTATTTATACAAGGGCTGGGGTACAGGCCAGAGGTGTGGGAAGGTGAGAGAATTCACCAGAGACAGAGCAGGGAGCAGAACAGGCAGACAACCAAAAACACTCCGCAGGGGAGCAGGGCGAGATAGGGGAGGTCTGCAGTGCCATGTGGGTCTCTCCCTTGCGGGGCTGGGAATCGAACCCGCGCTGCAGAGGCTTCACAGCGCTGCACTCAACCCGCTGTGCCACCAGGGAGGCCTAGGCGGTTTGTATATGGGGCCAAGAGGTTGTTGAGGGCATTTGGAAATCTCTCTTGCCCACATCCAGCTGGGAGGCTTTGCGGGGTGTCCCAGGAGCAGTGCTGGCTGAGGCTGGAGACAAACTCCAGGAGGTGGCAGAGCACCCCAATCTCCTTTGTCTCTCTGAGGAGCTGTGGGGCTGTGTCTTGCCACCTCCTGGGGTGCCGGGGTGGGTGCTAGGACCGTTTCCCGGAGACCTGCCAGGCCTGAAGTCCCTTCTGTGGCTTAGGACTTAAGATGACCCTTGTCTTGCTTCTCTTGCTTACACAGCTCTCACATTAGGGGTCTTCCAGGCAGAGGGCAGGTGTGCGCCACCCAGCACTAGGGATCGAGGTGCTCTTAACTTTGGTTAACATCTACAGGCTCTGAACTCTTAAGGCATATGGGGCCGATACTGCCAAGTTTTAAGGCGTCTAGGAAGGAACTCAGCAGAGGAAACAGCTGTCCTGTGGTGTGGAGCAGAGACTTGATTCCCAAGGGGGCAGAGGGAGAGACTCCTCCAAGAAAGAGATGCTTTTAAAAACCTTACTCAATTTAAAATTTGAGGCGTTTTCTGCTGCCTCTGAGTAGGGGTTGATTGGCAAGTCAAAGTGTAAAAGTGCCCCAGAAGTGGGCAGATGGGGCATCAGGCGTTCAGGAGAAAGAAAATATTATGTTTAAGGGCATCAAGGGTGGCTGCCTGGAGGAGGGGGCGTTCTCGCTGCATTTTGGAAGACGAGTAGGGTGGTGGTCTATAATCTCTGTCAGAGCTGGCCATGCGTGAGGAAGCGAGCTGAGGTGACAGGGTCAACGGAGGTCTGATGTGCTGTTCCCTGCCCCCTCCCCCATCTCTACCTCTCCCTGCCTCAGAACCCTGGGACTTGAGAGCATTTGCTGTCTCGGCGTGCCCTGTCTCCTTGGCAACCGTGAGCGTCTTCATCTTCCAGCCTCTGCTGGGAGTTTGTCTTAACTTTTCTGGCATTTTCCTTCAGTGACTTGCACTGACAGCTCCTACTCAGGCTCCCAAGGAGCGGCTGCGTGGACCTGAGGCAAAAGTTCGCCTTTAGCAAGTTTTTTTTTTTTCCTTCCTGGCAAAAGGTCAAGCCAGCAAATTCAGTTTCATCTGCAGGAAGAAAAAGATTTCTTCCTGCTTCTTTGTGAAATCATTGTCTTGATCCAACAAACCCAGGGTTTCCAGTGGAAACTGAAGATAACATCTCTATCTCTCTCTCTCTCTCTCTCTCTCTCTCTCTCTCTCTCTCTCTCTCTCTCTCTCTCTCTCTCTCTCACACACACACACACACGTTCAAACACTTCCTTGTTTGCACCCTCGGGGAAGATGACCTTTCTGTTTGTGCAGGCAGAGGTCCAGAGAGGCCCTGGGGCCTTATTCTGTGAGGACCTCCTTGCCTCTGGTGGTGCTTTCTGGGATCCCTGAGTGTCTTCAAGGGTCTGGTCTCTGGGCGCCCACCCTTCCCTCAGGCCTCCTGCCTCAGCTGCCCCCGCCCAGCACGTCCCCTGCTGGCCACCTGGCGTGTCCTGGCCGGCAGCTCCTCTTCCACAGCAGCAGAGCTGCATGCTTCTTGATTGGGGGGTGGGGGGTTGTTTGGGAGAGAGGGGTTAAAAATGGTTGTGCACATCACGTCTCTTCTTGGATACGTGACTTTGCCACAGATGAGAGGGTAACTTGTTTTAAAATGGACATTTTTCAGTGCTCCATTCACCACAGTTCAGGATCTGGTAAACAGGTCACCGAGAAGCTGCACCAGGAGGATTAAAACTTCTGATTGAAAGTGATTTGATCACATCACTGAATCTCTAGAAAATGCTGGGAAACCTGCTCTTTCTCATCACTCCAATACAGTTGTCTGGGTACATTTCCTCCTCTTCCCCCACCCCCGAAATGAACCACACTTGGGTGTCCTTTTATTCATTCTTAAGCACGTCTTGTCTTCCTGCCCGTGCTCCAGTATCCACTGCACCTGGAACGTGAGGCTGCCCTTCCCTCCGCACCACCCGTGCGCTCGGATTTGTATTTTGAGGTCTTGGGAGCATTTTCAGCTTCCAGCCAGCCAGTCCATATGCTGCTGCTCATGGTCCCCCCTTCTGCTGTTGACAGTTTGACTGTGAAACGTGCAGCTTACTGAGAGTTTGGGGTCCACACCCTTGTTCTCAGAAGTGAGTTCAGGGATCGTTTTAAGGGGCCTGCCCTGAGTCCCTCGGTGGCCAAATCATGGGCGAAGCCCATGCTCATTGGAATCCAGCGCAGGCTCATTGGAATCCAGGTTGAGCGGGAGAGAGACTGGCTGAAGGGGAGCTGCACGCGCGTCCCCGAAGGCCCTGCCAGCTTAGTGGAGGCAACTGGACAAAACGCAGAAGATGAGCTTCACAGGCAGCTGACCCCTGAACTGTGCGGGCCACTGGCCCTCGTCCTCCTTGTAAACAGATTGTGCAAACCTGCAGGATCTGCGCTGAGCGAATTCTTTTCTCTTCCATGTTTGTTTCTTACAATGTGTTTTTTCTTCTGCTGAATTTATGAGAATAGACATGACAGAAAAAAGTGTTCACCGACTGTTGCGACTCTTTGGGGTGGCCTGCGCAAAGGCCGGGGGACGGGAGAGGGGCACGAGGGCGTGGGGTGAGCCCCTGGAGCCAGCCTGGGGATGGCATCGTGGGATCCGTGAAGCAGGGCCCGGGCAGCGGCCTTCTTCCCTGTGGGGCGACTAAGAGGCCCCAGTGTCCACCCGGCTGGCCACTCCCTCTGCAGTGGTCAGGAGCGTGCTGCACATGGCCAGGTGCCTCTGGAGCCTGCTTGTCGCCCTCTCTGTGGTCTGCGCCCCGCGCCGTCACCAGTGGGGCTGTGGATGGCAGGGGCTCCCACCCTGTCCTGGGTTTTCCACCCCGGAGCCTACGAGGGCTCTAACGGGACGTCGGAGTTTTCCTTCCACCGGGCTTCCTGGCTCTGCTCTAGAACTGCACGCTCGGCGGCCTTGAGAACCCACGCCGCAGACCTTGAGACCGGCCGCCCGGACTCCCCAGGTCACCCACCTGGAAGCTGGGACCCCCAGGGCTGCTGGCCGGACTTGCTGACACAGATGCAGCCCCCGGGACTCGCCAGCTGGGGTGACAGACGCTTCCTGGACCGTGTCCTCTGGCTGCCCCGCCTCCCGGTGTGGGGCGCCTTCCACCCCGCCGCTCTGGGGGGAGGTTCTTGTCGATAAGATCTTGTCTTCGGGGTTTGCAGCCATGTGTGTCGGGGTTCTCTCCCCTTTGCGCGGAGGCCTTTCCTGCCCCGATGCTGACACCCGAGTACTCCGACCCGCTGCAGACAGATTTTTTTGCGGCTCTTTTGGTTTGTTTAGAGCCGTTGCCAGCGGGATCCTTCTGCGGTGAGGTTAGTGCTGTTCGTGAGTGAAAAGGCAAATCTGGATCTGAGAGCAAAGCTGCAGGGGAGGAGGGGACAGGGCCTCAGAGCCCCCCTGCGTCCAGGTTTCCCACCCCGTCTCTGCCCTCCAGAACACAGGCCCGGGCCGTCTCGCAGCTCCCTGCCCTGGAGTCACTGCAGCTTTTGCTTCTGCTTTTGCAAAAGACCAAATGGCAAGGGGTGGGGGCTGCTCAGGCCACCCCGCTGGGCTTGTGCGCTCCAGGCTTGTTGGGGCGCACCTCACACAGCCCCAGGGTGACCAGGCGGCCACCGGCAGGCTGGTGCCAGCTGCGCCTCTACAGGGGCTTTCTGTTCCGAGTGCCAGGCAGGAGGTCCCCTCATCTGCAGCCTCCTCACGTCCCCTCTAGACTGAGGGCCTGGCCTGCTGCCCCGGAGGCCCCGCTACCTTGAGATTCGACTTTCCTCTGGGAGGGCCGAGCCCTGAGGCGACTGGCAGCTGTGTAAGGAGCAGCCACCAGCCGCACGCGCAGCAAGTGTGAGCAAGGAAGCGAATTTTTTATTTTAATGAAGATTTAAAACCTACTCCCATTCAGTTTCCAGGAACCCTTTGTGCGTCTGGAACGACTTGCGTGTGCAGGCCTGCTTTTTAAGGTCAGGTCCATCCAGTGAAAAATGAGCACCTGAATGGATGTGCTGGGTCAGCCACATCTGGGTTTCAGAGCTGCGTGTGAAGGCAGAGTGGGGGGGAAGCTCCTTCATGATGCCATGTCGCTTATGTGGTGAAATGATAGCTGGGTGCACTGGCTTCATGAAAGTGTATGTAGTGTTGCTGCTTTTTTTTTTGCATAGAAGAGCTGGGGTGTAGGCCAGAGGTGTGGGGGGTGAGAGGACTCACCAGAGACAGAGCGGGGAGCAGAACAGGTGGATCCACTGAAACCCACCGCTGAGGGTTGCAGCGGGGAGACAGGCGAGGCCTGCTGCATCATGGGGTAGCTCCCTGGCCAGGGATCGAACTCATCCTGCAGTGGTGATAGCACTGAGACTTAACCCCTAGGCCTCCAGGGAGGGCCTCATTAAAGTATATAATTAGACTGTTTCCACCTGTTTCTTTTTACGTCCACTAAGGTAGCTACTAGAAAATCGGAGCTTTTCCTGCCTCGCCTTCCCTTTCTCCTGGAGAGCTGTGGCCACACTCCTGCCGCCGAGCCTGCTTTTGCTGGAAACGTGATGGATGGTCCTTTAGGGGGATGCTTAATGGCTCAGAAGTGTCCTGAGCCATCGAATTAGGTCTTAGGAGAACTGTGGTGTTTTGAAAGGAACAACTTAAGAGAAAAGCTCTGCTCATAAAACAGACATAGTACTTCATCGCACATGACACGTGTCTCCTGTGGGAAATGCGAGAGTCCTGATCTGACGAAATTAAACATCCTGTTTCGGAAGGAGAATTACATGGGTTTTCTAGCCATAATTTCTAGCATTGTTTCTAGTAATCTCTTGCTTAGAATTATCATTAGTACAAAAATGCTGCTTTGCATGATTGCAGAGGCTTTCCATATGATGCCACATTCCCCTTTAGGAAACTTGTGCACCCTGAGAAAGGGGCTGAGTGGCCCAGATGCCTCACTGCTGGCCCAGACCCCGCGAGACTTGTGAAGGTCAGTGGCTGGCTGGGCAGCGGGGCCCTGGGGTTAGTGCTGAGGCAGGTTTGGGACCTGAAGAAGGGCTCGTCTGGCTGGGAGGCCTTCCCTTTGCTGAATGGTGGGTTTTGCTGATTTTCTTGGTGGTGTGTGTTCTGGCCTGGGCAGCCCTGAGGAATCCATGGCTGAGGCCGCCATTGAGAACCAGTGTGCAGGGTTGACTCTTCCTGAACTCTGAGAGAGGGCGGAGGCTGTGTTGCAGCTCAGAGTTAATTCCCACACTCACATACGTTCCGCCCGCTGAGATGCATTTGAGAAACATTTGCCATCTCTCGTAGGGTGACATGCCCGCACTGGACAGAGACCTGATCCAACATGCAACAGAGAGGTGGCTGGGGTGTTTGGGGTCAGGTAGACCTCATGGCTTGGCATCTTCTTCCCCCAGTTTCTGGTGTGGACAGGAGCCTTAGAAAGCCTTCGGTGTGCACAGGAAGGAGGCTGGTAGCTTTCCTGGGCTACCCTTCTGAGCTGGTGGCTCTGGGGAGGCCTGCGGTGTGCAGACCTGTGGGGTTAGCCCATCTTGTGATGCCTTTGCCTCTCGGCTCTAGTGCTGAATACAGAGTCCTCACTTGGGCCATCGGGTGACCCCTGAAAAAAGATGTGTGCCAATGGAAAGTTAAAAAAGGGCGTCAGGGGCCTCCCCTGGTGGCGCAGCGGTTGAGCACTGGTTTGCAAGGCTGCCCGCAGCCTCTGCAGCACCAGTTTGATCCCCGGCCACCGGCGAGGGTCCCACAAAAAAAAAAAAAGCATCAGTGGGGCGCTGCTGGTGAGGAATTTCTATAGTGGCCACTTTGTAAGACCAGAAATACGTAAGCAACTTCCCTCCTTGGTTGTCTTCCATAAAATGTAATTTTTATCTTCTGATTTGTGGAAAAATGAGACCCGTCCAGGCAGGGAAGACCCGCGTGCCTGAGAAGGGCTCCAGGACTTGGTGGTGGGGCTGAGCGGCACCTCCCAGAGTCGGTGACAGACGCCCGACAGGGCCCTGACGCCTGGCTGGTGCCTGGGCTGGTTTCAAAGCCCCTGGTGTGAGGGCCAGAAGGCAGCTCGTTCCGGCGGCCACCTCGGCGACGGTGCGATTAGCCGTGATTTATCCCTCTCCCCGGGAAGTCGCCGCTGGCCGTGAGAGCCGTCTCCTCATTCACAGCGTGGCCCAAAGACCCGCCATGCCGCGGGCCCTGAATCATCAGGCTCTAAAGACTCCGTCGCATCTCTTTAATCTTTATTCTGCTTGTTTTTTTTAATCGCACAAGAACATCCTTTTCAGAGAAACTCCTGGTCCTGCGTATCCCTGCATTTACCGCATCTGTTTATTCCCGGGGTCAGCGCGTGGACGGGACGTGAGGTTTGTTTGCTGGTGATGACCCAGACAGTGCAGACAGCCTCCGACTTTCGTCTCTTTCCGTCCTAAAGGCCCCTGCTGTGGCACGGTGTCTTCAGCGCTCCCTTGGGTGGCCGTGTGCTCATCCAGTGCCTGGTTAAGCTGAAACTTGCTGAATCATTATTTTTGTTTCCTGTTCTTAAGGTGTCTTTCCCCCTTTGTTTCTGTAGGAAGTTCTCCAGCAGCTGATCGTCATGAATTTGCCCAATGTTTTGCAGATTGGCAAGGACCCGCTGTCTGGTAAGTACCCCCCCCCTCACCCCCACGTCCCGCGGCGCCTGGGCAGTGCCCGCAGCTGTGGGCACCGAGCTCTGGCTGCCAGCTTGGAGCCGGCCCAGTGAGAACACGTGGTTACCTTGGGGAGATTTGAAAGGGTGGGTTTATTGCCCAAAGGCATCAGGCCAAGAGCGAGTGTCTCCCCACCCTCCGGGCCAGAGCAGAGGCAGGCAGACGAGGCCCCGGCGTCCCCGGGCACCAAGAAGCCTGCATCAATGGCGTCTCTCCTCGGTGAATGTGGCATCAGTGACTCTGTGTGTGGTACCTGTTGGCAGGAAAGTCAGACTCTCACGTGGAAGCTCACATCTGTCTCCTGCTGGGACCTGGGACGCTGTGCCCCCCAGGGCAGGCCTCGGGGTTGGCCCTTGGGACTCTCCTCCCCTCTCCTGCTGGCCTTCGGGGCCTGAGTCCTGGTCTCGGACACTTGGTGTGACTTGCAAAGACCAAATGAGTTGTCCTGCTGGACATTTTCCAGAAAGTTGGGGCTTAATTCTGATGCCAAACTCACGGGCTGAGCTCACCGGGCGAGGGGCCTCACCCCCTCCAGCTCCGGGCCCCTCCCTGCACCCACGACTCACGCAGGCTCTGCTCCCCATTCCCTGGAGGCCCTCTTGGCGTTTCTGGGTCTGGGGCCTCCTGGCAAGGGCAAGGGCTCCCTAAAGGGAGGCGGTCACGAGGGCTGGCGTCTCCTCAACACTCTCCCGGGGCCTGGCCGCCCTTGATCCTGTCTGTAGCTGCGGAGGCTGATGTTGCCTTGAGACGCAAGGGCGGGTGTCCCGGTGACCAGCCGAGGCCGTCTCGGGAGGAGCGGCTCCCGTTCGGTGCTGTGCCCGGACAGCAGCAGCTTCTGGGGCGCCGGGCCAGGTGTGCTGCGTGGACGCACCGGGCTCCCGCGGGAGGGGAGGCAGCTGGCCAGCGAGCGCCCGTGTCTGCGAGGGCCAGCAGGACGAAATGCCCTTGACCTCCCCTGTCTTCACACGCCGGCCCTTGACCACCTGCAGCCCTGACCTGGTTTGCAGAGTCCACCCTCCTGGCGGCTCTTGGCAGCGATCACCCCCCTGCCTGGACTCTGTGCACCAGTAACAGGGACTGTTGGGTTCACCACCACCACCACCCACCCCGGCCCTCCTTTTGGGGCGTGTGTTTCCTGGCTTGATGTCACTGTTCCCCCGAGTAGAGCGTGTCAGATGCTCCAGGGCCAGCCGCAGCCCTGCGCCCCGCGGGCAGTCAGGATCCCCATGATTTCTGTGGTAACTTCTGGAAAGCGGGGGTCTGCTTTGCTGAGCAGCTGTATTGTCTGTCCTGACTATTTGGGGGGCTGGTGTTAAGGGGGGAGAGGAGAGATGCCTGAGTGGCTGGGGCTTCGGGCTTTGTTCTGTTCCCTCTGCTCTGGAGGCGGCTGTGAGCACGCAGAGGGCCGGGGAGGAGGGAGCTCCCGGAGCCCTGACTCCACCGCGTGCGGGTGTCACGCGTGCGTTCAGAAGTCGAGGTGACCTGGGTATTTATCTGAGGAATGTGCCGCCGCTGGCTTGAGAAGGTGTCTGCTCCCCGCTGCTCCTCGAAGCGCAGTGTACGGCGGGAGGTGGGGGGGGGCGGTGGATAGAGGAGACGCACGTGTGTGCAGGGGGTGTGTGCAGGGGGTGTGTGCAGGGGGTGTGTGCAGGGGGTGTGTGCAGGGGGTGTGTGCAGGGGGTGTGCTCCGCTGGCAGCACTGGAGGTGAGCGCTTGCCCATTGTGACAACATGAGGCCTGAGGGAGTGATGCTAAGTGAGATAAGTCAGAAAAAGAAAGACATAATTTTAGTCATTTGTGAAAAACTACCAAAGCAAACAAATAAGCCCCTAAACTGACTATAGAATGGGGGTGCCTGAGGGGAGGGGGGTGGGGTGGCACTGGCAGAGGAGTCGGTGCGTGGACTTCATTGGGGGTGGTGGGTGTGGTGTGAGACACACAGTTGTCCAGGGGAGAAGCTGGAGTGTTGCGCCCCATGGAGTGTTGTGAACCTGTATTACTTAAAAAAAAAAAGTAGATCTGGGGCTCCCTGGGGGCGCAGGGGTAAAGTCTCAGCACTGTGGAGTTATCAGCAGCCTCTGCAGGACGAGTTCTATGCCCGGCCAGGGAGCTACCCGCAGGGCGCGGCAGACCTCTCCTGTCTCCCTGCTGCTCCCCTCAGCAGTGGGTTTCAGTAGATCTACCTGTTCTGCTCCCCACTCTGCCTGTTCTGCTCCCCACTCTGTCTCTGTTGGATCCTCTCACCCCCCACACCTCTGGCCTGTACCCCAGCTCTTGTATGCATAAATAAATAACTCTTTTTTTAAAAAAGGATATCTGAAAATGTGCTTTTGGGAGTTGTAGTTGTGTTGCCCCCACCCAGGTGAGAGTGGAGACTCCTGGTTTAAGGGACAAGCTCTCAGGCACTCCTCCCATAGGCAGGGGGCCCCCCATCTCAGGCACAGCCTGCCAGCCCTGGCCCGTGCTCTGCCTCCTCACCTGCCACGGCAGCGGCAAGTGGCTCGGCTGAACCCAAAATACACCCTTTCCCCCCACCCAACCACCCCCTGCCTCATCATCTGTCCTTGTCCTGCGTCTCTCTCCCCCCCCGCCCGTGTCAGTGTCCCCCATCCGGCTGCATCTGGAGACGCCCCTTGTTGGTCAGGCACCCCACGGCCAAGGGCTCCAGCCTCTTTCTGAACCGCGTGGGGTGCGAGACTGCCTAGGGAGAGGACAGGTCCCCACATCTGGTACCAAACAGAGACATCAGCAGAGATGTAGATGCTGATTTTTTTGTAAACAGCTTTATGGAGGGGTGATTTCCAGGCCGTGAGGTGCTCCCACCCTCAGCCTGCAGCGCTGTGATTTGCCCCCATAAATGTACAGAACCGTGCGGCCGCCGCAGTAGCTTCAGAACCTACGACTGTGCCCTGTGACGCGAGCGTCCCCGGCGCCCAGTGGGGTGCGCTGGGAGAGGGCGGGAGAGTCCATCCAGCCCCGAGACCCCCAGGCCAGGCCCCCATGGCGGGGGCTGCAACAGGCTGCCCTGAGAGCGGAGGGGGTGGGGGGGCTGCCTCGCCCCCAGGTCGGCCCGAGGGATGAGCCTTGGGCCGGTGCATGGAGGTGTGCATGGAGGTCTGACGAGGGGTCCCGGAGCCTTGGAGACCGGGGCGGGGGGCGCGCCACCAGCATGAAGTCGCCCACGCGCGCGCCAGAGGCGGGGAGCCTTCGTTATGGGAGTGTTTTTCTCTTTTTAAGTTTTAAAAATAGATGTGCGAAGCATTTGGGTTTCTTTCTAAATAAAGAACAAAGCCGGTTTCTTCTCTGTGCCTGCCTGGAAGGCTGGGGGCTGCTTTTCTTCTTTTTCGCTAACTCTGCGCACACCTCTCGGGAGCTCGCCCTGGTGCTCTCTGTGGCCGATGCTGACGCTGCGCTGTTAGTTATGACGTGTCACGGTTTGGGGAGATCTTTTGGTTTCGGCCAGTGCACCAGAGTGGACGCAGGTGCTAGGGACAGGACAGACCCCGGCAGAGGAGCTAGTCCCGCCCCCCGCGCCCAGCTCACAGACAGGGACCCTGAAAGATCCCGGGACACCGGCGCTCGTCCCCCTTCCCCTGACCTAGAAAAGGAGGTGCCGCGGCTCGAACTGCCGGGAGAGCGTGTGCCTCTAACTCTCCTCCTGGGCCACGGGACCGTGTGTTCTTCTGCCCCGGGTGGGATCCGGGTCAGCTCAGCGAATGGAGAAAGCACGTCGTGCGCTTTAAATCGCTTCCCGGTCTCTCTCGGGGTCTGCCCCTTCCGGCCCAGAGCCCGCAGGCTCATATTTCCTGTTCTGTGCCTCGAATCTCGGGATTTCCTCTCTGACTGTCCGTGGTTTTCAACTGTCTCCCCTGGTCACCCCCTCCCTGGGAAAGCACAGGGGACTCCGGGTCTTGGGCAGACTGCGCCCCGCTTTCCTGTGTGGTGCTTGGAGGAAAGGTCTTCCCTTGGCCGGGCCTTTTGGACGCCCAGGACTGGGTGCTGCGGGATCCTGCCCCTCTGTCTGGTCTCACGCATGCTGGCCCGGGGGGGACCCGGGTTCCACCTGTGGACACCAGAGCGCGTCTCCCCCGCGTCCTCCCTGGCTCCTGCCACGCCACGCTTGCCTGGACAGCAGACCACCGCCTGGGGACCGGCTGCTGCTCCGCCTCTCCCCTGCAGGCTGGTCTCACCCCGGCAGCAGGGCCTCGTAGTCTGTCACTCTTCTGCTCCAGCCCTGCTGGCACTAGGGCTGCGCGCTGGCTGTTCCCTCTGCCCAGAATGATTTCCCTAGATATTCAAGCACAGCTCCTTCAAGGTTTGCTCAAATGCCGCCGTAGTGCAGCCCCCCGACCTCCCTGAGGACAGTGGACGCCCTGCTCTGCCAGTTTTTATAACTTGTATCACCTGATAGACTATATATTTTTTCATGTCTCTTGCATGGCGTATTTCTCCCGCTCTAGGATGTAACTTCCCATGAGAGCCGGAATCTTTGGGATTTTGTTGTTGTTGATAACGTCGCAGTCTCTAGAACAGGGTCTAGCACCTGGTCGCTGCTTTCTGTCTCCTCTGCCCACTTCCCCACTCCTTGCTGGTCAGTGGTCGGGGCCGAATCAGAGTGGTTCCCACCCACCATCACACGTATGGCTCCCCCAGGCTGGAGGGGAGGTCCTGAAAACTGCCCTCACCCCACCATCTTGCCGGTGAAGCATCCATTAAACATATGGTTTATCAAAGAGAAAAACCCACCAGAAGTTGTCTGAGCGCCAGGGCATCACAGCGGCCGCTGCGTCTGTGAAAGGATGGAGGATGTTGGGCCAGAACTGGGCCAGCGCCAGGCCCCCTTCAGGCTCTGGTTTCTTAGCAGCAGGCCTGTCTCTGTCTCTGTCTCTCTCTGTCTCTCCCTCTCTCTCTCTCTCTCTCTCTCACACACACACACACACACACACACACACACACAAACACACAATTTGTCTGACAGGGTGCTAGCAAATTAATTTTTGTGGTGCGCCCTAGCAGATCCATGATGGAAGGGAGCAGTGATTTTCTCCTGAGGTTTGCACGTCCAAGCCTGGAATCGTTTTCAAATGTGTAAGTTGCTGACCCCACCTCGGTTGTTGAGAAGGAAGAGAGGAGCCGCAGGTACTGAGACTCAGCCCAGACAGGGGCGGAAACCCCCTCAGGGGTGCACAGCTGGGGCCTGTAGGAAAGATACATTTATCACCATAATCTGCACAGACGGTCCTTTGTGTGGACCACCGGCTTCCACTGTTATCTGCCCCACTGTTTCCTGGATTCCTTTTTTTTTTTTTTGTGGGACCCTCGCCGGCGGCCGGGGAACGAACCAGCGCTGCAGAGGCTGTGGGCAGCCTCACAACCCAGCGCTCAGCTGCTGCGCCACCAGGGGAGGCCTTGTTTCCTGTATTCTAAATCCCAGGCCAGATTCCTGGGTCCCCGGAGGGCCGGACCCCACATCCACTCTGCACAGTCCAGTCTGTGGAGACAGCTGGAGCCTTTGAGAATGGTTGGGATTTTGCTGATTGCTATTCAGTGGCCTGGCCCTCTGCCCTCAGTTTCTCCCTTTATGCTGGTTACGGGAGGGGCCTCCAGGGCACCTGTGAGTGTCCTCAGACGCTTACATGGAGGACATGCCCAGGCCTGTCCTCCAGCTCTCATGCCCACGATGCTGGGCCTGGGGATGAACAGGCTGTCTCTGTTCACGCAGCCCCCACTCTGTGGTGGGCCAGGGAGGGCAGGAAAGCAACGTGCATGTGTCTGTTGCAGGGTGTGAGCGAGCTTCCCACAGAGTGCAGAGCTGGGAATGAGTTCTGCCGAGGCAGGTCAGGAAGACTTCCTGGAGGAGGCAGTATGTGGACCGGCCCTCGACAGAACATCAGAGGGGAGGAGTCCTGGGGGGACAGGCTCTGAGGAGTGGAAACATGTGGGGTCATGAGCAAAGCCCGGGGCTTAGGGAGACTGTCTTCTGCATCAGCTGGAATTCAAGTTTCAAGGCCAGAGGGAAGCAGAACTCCAAACGCCTTCAAATGTAGTATTTAACCCTCTGTTTATTTGTTCTCTCGTCAAGGGTGTCCTTGAAGTGCTTTTCGTGGAAATGTTCCCCATAGTGTGCCATGTACGGCTTTGCCTTTTTTTTTTTTTTTTAATATATATATAGAGGCATGTTTTATTTATTTGTTTGTTTTGTTTATACAAGCACTGGGTACAGTCAGAAGTGCGGGAGGATGAGAGAATTCACCAGAGCCAGAGTGGGGAGCAGAGCAGGCAGAAGGACCGAGGTACACTGCTGAGGGGAGCAGCGGGCGGCAGAGAGGTCTGCGCGCCATGCGGGACCCTCCTCCGGTGGCCGGGGAGCAGCCGGGGATCGAACCGGCGCCGCAGAGGCCGCGGGCAGCTTCGCAACCCAGCGCTCAACCACTGCGCCACCGGGGAGGCCCCGGCTTTGCCTTTTGATGGCTCTCTGGGATGCTGTGAGGGCTGGTACTCCTCTCTTCCGCCCCCCAGCCCTCCAGGGCAGCCGGAAGAGGGTGGAATCTGGTTCAGTGGGAGTGCTCTTCCTGACGCTGGCCACGTTGTTTTTAAGAAGCCAAGGGGCCATGCTTGGTACGCCCTCCCCCGTACCCCCTTGGGGTGGACAGCCTCCCGCCCGGGGTCAGTGTGTGATTCCTGTGTCCTCCCCAACCCTCACTTGAGTTCTCCTGGACCCTCTGATCTCGTTTATATGCTCATAAACAAGAAATACATCAGTTTTTAAGTTTGCATTGGCAAATACCCACGGCCTTTTAAATAAGGCGGGAGGAAGGCAAGGAAACCCACCTGTGGGCCCTCGCCCCTGTCACGTTGCCTGTTGCAGCTTGAAGGAGCAGGCTGAGAAAAGCTTCCGCTCCTCTGAGTGGCTTCCATCCTGCCCCCTTGCTCTGGGCTGCTTGCTGGGTTCAGAAATGGGTTTTCCAGGTCACCCAGAATGTGTGTGCGTCGGGGGGCCGAGGGGGCTGCTGGGCGCTGGAGCTGAAAGCCAGCACTTTGCTGCTCGAGGACCGTGAAGAGCTTGGTTAACGCTCGGCGCCGGCCGTGTTAAGCACAGCCAGATGCCGGCCTTGCCGACAGCCCGGGGATCTGCCTGGAGACCAGACTTTGTTTGGTAAACTTCTTAGCGATGGTCTGTACACAGAGAAAATGCTCCCTGGCTCCAGCCCGCCATGGCGTCTTCCGGCAGGAGCAGCCTCTGCGGCCGCGGCCGTCCAAGGAGGAGGGAGCAGATGTTACTTGTCCAAGGTCTTTGTGCTCCCCCATCCTAGCTGCGCTTTGGCTTTCCTGCCTGGGGGTTGGGGGGGCCCTTCAGATACCTCCTGCTGGGGTCACCCCTTGGCCTCCACCCCAGGGCAGACTCCGGGACTCAGTTGCGTCCCCGCGGCGGGGCCTCCCTTTCTCATACTCAGTTTGGCGCTCGGAAGGGGCCGGGCTCCCGACGCCCGGGAGTGGGCTGGGCAGGAGGGCCCGGGACTCGGGTGTGGTGGGCATGCTGTGTGGGGGGCTGTGTGAGGGGCTGGGTGGGCTGTTTCACGTTGTTCGGGCTCACCTGGGTGCGGCCGCCTTGCTGTCCGGCAGAGCTGCTTGTCTGTGCACGGTGGCGTTGGGGAGGTTTGGGGTGGAGGGGCCACCTGCAGTGATGTAGAGGTGCTGGGCCGAGGGGACCGTGGTCAGGGTGCAGTCTGGAGACCCACGCGCCCTTGTGCCCACAGACCTGTAAATTAAGCTCAAGTCCACATTTGATGAATGTTTGTCGAATGACAAAGTGAACAGACGGGGCGTGCCTGGCTCTGCTGATGCCTTGTGGGGCCACACGTGCAGCGTTCCGGGTAGAGAGCTCGGGGAGGGTTTCCCAGGACTGGCTCCCCGGACTGTGTGGTGGCGCCTGCTTTGGCCTCTGCGGCCTCTGCGGCCTTGGGGTCCCAGTGTGCCCACCCATGAGGAGCTTCCTGTCCCCACTGTCCTCGGCGGTGCCCATGGAACCTGAGGTGTCCCTGATACTCGGCTCACTTAGTGTGAGCAGAACCCCAGGAGGGCCCACCGAGCTGTGCCCACGTGGTGAGTCTTGGGGCGTCATCACACCGGGGAGACATGTGCACCTCGGCGCCATTGTCACATCGGCAAGACGCCCCATCGTCACCCTCAGAGGAATGACTGGCTTTGGAATGAATAACAAACTGGGAGAGCACAGTGAGCGGGAGGCTCTAGCCTGGAACTCGGAGGAGAGCAGCGTGTCGGTGATGAAGAGCATCTCTGTCTGTTTCTCTCTCCCGCCCAACGAGAAGGGGAGCAAACTGTTCTCTTTGTTCTTGGACGGAGACGTGCTGATGGTTGGCATGGCTCGCGGGGCCCACGCAGATGGAGACCTACTCTGGGCACAGGTGACGGCAGCTCTGGGGCTGGAGGTGCGGCAGGTCGGGGAAGGCCGACCCAGCCCCACGTCGGAGCCGTGACCCCACCTGCCTGAGCCCCTTGTTGGTTGGAGAAGGGGGGTTATGCTGTGCTTTTGGGGTTTCTTTGGGATTAAATCAGATGATGGCATGTTGTGTTCAGGTGCCCGCAGGGGGCCTTGGGCTGCAGGAGCGAGGGGTGGAGTGGCATTAACTACCAAGCTGGGTCTGCATTTCCCTCTACTCCCACCCGGCCAGCGGGTCCCGGGACCCTGAGGCTGTGGAGCCACCAGAGGTGGAGTCGCTGCCTGTTTTTCTCCCCTCCCTTCCCTGCAGGTAAATCCCTCACACGACCTCAGCCAGGCAGTGTGTGCTGCGGGGGACAGTGCGTGCTGCCCCGCCTTTGCCCCCTGTGTCCCCAGGCGATCATGTGTTAGTGACAGGACTGACTTTCTATATCCGGGGACCAAGAAGTGGGGACATTCAGATTTCTGCGTTTTAGAGAATCCAAGAGCAGAGCCCCAAGAGGCCCTAGAGTCACCCACCGGCATGGGGAGGCCCCTTGTCTCACGTGCCAGCTTCCTCTGCGTGGCCGTGGCTGTCAGTGCTGGTGCAGAAGGGTCCTGAGGCCTCGCTGCAGGCTCTGTGGGAAGGAGCTGGGACTCGCTCCCCGTGTCTGTCACTCGTGAGATTAGGACGCCGGGCCTTTGTCCAGTCCCGATGGAATCCAACCCCCACATTTTCACCATCGATGTACCCCACCCACCTTCCAGCATGTGTCACCGCAGAGAGTTGTTTCTGTCTTAGGTGAGACTGTGAACTCTGCACCTGTCAGCGCAGCTCCCATCAGCCCAATGCCTGAGGCCATTGCCGCTGGGGAGGCTGGCCGGGGTCGCTGTCAGGGCTCCGGGAAGCAGGGAGTGAGGTTTCTGTGACTCAGCCCTTAGCTGGGCTTAGCTTGGGATTCCCCCTGGGGTTGGGGGTAGACACAGGGGATGTCTGATGATTTTGACCCTCCCCCAGCTAATTGCTGGCTGGTGACTCTCTGTACAGAAATCCCCCTCGCTTCATACCCACCCCCACCTGCCCATCCCGCAGCTCTCACTCTGGAAACAACCACAAACTGTTTGTAATCGAACAGACACCATGTTCTCTTCCCTGTGGGCCTCGGCACAGGCTGTCCTCTGCGCCTGGACGCTCTCACCGGCCTCCCCCTGCATCTCTCCTCGTGCACTCAGAAGCCTTAGGGGATGCTCCCTGCAAATCTTAGGGGATGCTTCCTGCAAACCGGATGTCCTTCCTCCAGGTTCCCATCCTGATCAACTTGCTGGGTTTGCCCGAATACCAAGAGATGTGCGCTTGCCTGTGGTCCCAGCCTCTCTGGTCCGGGTGGTCAGGTCGTGGATCCATCCTCCGTGCCCGGTGATGGACACACAGATTAACAAATGTGTCAGGTCCAGTCAGGGGAATCCTGCTGTTGAAAAAGATGAAAATTCTATCTTTGGGGACAAAATGATGGACCTTGAGGTGATTTTGTGAAAAGTGAAATAAACGCAAAAGCAAAAGGTGGTGACATGATGGTCTCCACTCATTTCTGGAGTGTAAAGCACCAGAGAAGACAAGCTGGCAGAACAACAAGAATAATCCTTAGGTTTTATGAAAAATACGCTGGTTTCCAGAGGGGTGGGTGCAGGAAGGCAGGCGCTCCTAGGCAGGTGGGAAGCTGTGCCCCAAAGTTCATAGTTCTAGCAACTGGTGGCAAATCAGTAACACTTGAGAAAAATTAATTCCTGGTGTCCTTGGGCTGAGCTCAGAGGACCCTGTTCTTAGCACGAAGAAGTTTCTGGGAGGACGTCATCGCAGGGGTTTCTTGCCAGCTGAACCGTGTCACCGAGCCAGCCTCGCTGGCAGGGGCCCCGCAGAGAGGCTTCGGATATGTTTTGAAACTATTCAAAACCCAGTCTGGTAGGTTTATGAAAATGGCTGTTCTTCTTACTCCTGACATCCCGAGAGAAACTGGGAATCAGCTTCCAGTGGGAAATGAGGAGCTGTTGCTTTTCTCTCTTTTGCACGGTTTCGTTAGAATCTTTGTAGGGATAAAAAATCATGAGCTGCATTTGCTATAGCAGGTGTCATCATTCACCGAGCCTGGTGAGAGGGAGCACAGCGCGGGTGCAGCGGGGTGAGGGGGGCCGGATTTCCCAGGGCCCTGTTGTCATCCGGCAGTTTCGTTTAAGTCATTTTTTCTCATGAAAAAGATTGTTTGAATCCCCACCCCGTCACCCCCAAGGCCTGGCTCCCAGTCCCAAACCAGCCTAACAGTGCTCCGTGCTAGTGTTTTCTTGCTGACGGACGGACGGGTGGTGGGGATGAACGGTGCGTGAGTGCCCGGCGCAGTTGTCCTGCGTGACCCCGCGTGATGCAGGGGCTGGGCAGCCGGGCCCTTTGCTCTTCCCAGAGCAGCCTCGGGGGCTTCTTGTGAGCAGGCTTCTGGGCTCTTCCTCGCTATCGGATCACCGGCGGATGCTTTTGCCACGACCGGCTCTTGTTCCCACTTGTAATTTGCTCTTTTCTTCTGCGGTGGGCAGGGAAAATGGACTGTGAGCGCCTAAATGATTCTAGAGTATGACATAATTGGGTCCTCGGGGGCCTCTCTGAACAGCGCACACAAAGGCTTTCTAGGTTCAACTGAATGAGGGTTGATCGACCGTGAGGGCTGATCTTAGGCCCTGAAACGCTGTCTTCCTGTGTCGCTCCGTGCTGGTGACAGCTCTGGGGCATGATCTGGGACAGGCGAAGCCTGCAGGGGGGTGGCAGCAGCGGGGAAGGGCTGATACCTGGCTGAGGGGACAGAGGCACGCGGCCGAGTGGGCTGCCTGGGAGCTCTGTGCCTGGGAGAGCCAGGCAGGCTGCGGAGGCTCATAACAGTCAGGGGGCCCTGCCGTTCCTGGCAAAACCAAAATTAAGTGGCTGATCGATAGCAGCTCTGCACTATGGAGCAGCGAGTCACTGCGGTGATGTTGTTATGCCTGGATTGGGCCTCGGGGGCGCAGTTGAAGGCCTCTGTGGAGAAGGTGGTGTCCAGCCACTGATGATGACCTTCCCTCACTGGCAAAGAGAAGGGTCTCGCCGTGTAGATTGGTAGGAGCGGGGGCTCAGATGCTCCCCAAGGACCTCGTGGTCCCACCACCCACGCATCCCACCCTCTTCAGACTGGGGGTGCCCCAGTTCTGACATTCAGCCGTTAGTAGCGTCTCCTCTCCGGAAAGGCCGTTTCTCTGTGGAGAGGCGTTAGGACGAGGTGCCTGGTACCCAGCACACGCCCACACCCGGGGCCAGGGGTGAACCACAGCACCAGTCCTCGGACGCGACTTGGTATCTTATCCCGGGGCCGTCGGTGACACTTCGGGTCCTGCCAGCACCGTGAGAGCGGGTGCTGGCGAGTGTTTCGAGAAAGCAGTGCTGTTCCCAGCACACCCTCCGCCCCCAGGCAGAGCACGAGGCGGGAATGCAGGCAACATTGAAATTTTTCACCCAAAAGCGTCACCCAGGACGGCAGCTTCCATTTCATAGATGTGGACACCGCGGCTGAGAGACGGGGGTGGGGGGCCTTGTTGGCTCACCCGCTCCCGTGAGCTCGCAGACAGGCGTCCGGGTCGCTGCTTTTGTGGGACCCGTGCTGCACCTTCTGCCTTCCGACCCCAATCAGGAGGGAGTGTGCAGCGTTGGGGGGATTGGCGGGGCAGGAAGGGCCCAGTCGGGACCCAGGGAGTCCAACTCTGTTTAAGTGATTGAACCGATAAACAGGTGAAGACGCGTCCGGCTTCAGGCAGGACAGAGACTGTCTGATTTTTTTGGCCCATCTGATTGGCAAAGCTAAGCACAAGTGGGAAGGCAGCGTTGGTCTGGGGTGAGGAAGTGGAGCTGGGACAGGCTGGTAGTGAGAGAGCACGGGGCTCATGGCTTCCTGCCCGGCGATTTGGCGAGGGGGGCGCGCCCAAGACGAGTTCATCCTAGAGAAGTAAATAGGAGGTGCGGGAGGAATTCACCGCGAAGACGCTTTTTGTGGCACCATTTAGATTAAAATAGTAAGTGAGCTGCTCCGAGGGCAGGGGCTGAATTCCAGTGCACCAAGTATGAATGGGCCCATCGAGAAGGATGTGCACATGTTGTCTGGGGTTTGCTTTCGAATAATCCAGCGGAATCAAGAAGATGTGGTCCATAGACAGCATGGACTATTACTCAGCAGTCAAAAAAGATAAACCCGTGCCATTTGCAGCAACATGGATGGCGCTGGAAGGGATCAGGCTCAGCAAAATAAGCCAGAAAGAAAAAGAAAAATACCAGATGGTCTCACTCATAGCAGGAATCTAGAAAACCTAAATAAGGGACCGGGGAAAAGACTAATTATAATAAAGTAGAAATCAACAAGCAACTATAAACTAGAGACACACTATGGGGGGGGGATCAAAACGGGGGGGGATTGTAAGGGGACTATGACCAAGATGAAAATGCATACATTGTGCAAAAATGAAAAATGATGTAAACAATATATAAAATTAAAAAAAAAGAATAATCCAGCCGAACGGCGAAACTGAGAGTGGGGGGCAGGGGGCGTGGGGCAGGCCAGGCGTTGACAGCGTGGAGCTGAGTGGTGAGTAGGGGGCTTGGCGCCCCGTACCCCGCGTCTGCGTGAGGTTTCACACGCTGGAGAGAAGTTGGATACAGCCTCGTTTTCGAGTCGACAGTGATACTGATCATCTCCCATATTTTGCTTATCACACCCTAAAAAGAGGTGCCAACGTTGCAGTTCATTGACTGTCACGGAAGGTATTTCTGGTGCGTGTGAATGGAACACGGCCACAAATAGTTTTGTACAAAAGTGTCACTTGGTTTAAAAAACAAATACGCCCGCATGGAGAAAACAGATGGAGCGCGAACACCTAAGCGGTGCTGCTGGGTAGAGAGTATTTTTTTTAGATTCTCTGATTTTTTTCCCTTTCCAACAGCAGACATGAATCACGGTGAAGCTGTTTTAACAGTTGAGCTTAATCCAGTGTGTTCTCTCTTGATTTAGGGAAGAGTATGGAGGAGATTAAGAAGGTGCTGCTGCTGGTGCTGGGCTGTGCGGTGCAGGTAGAGATGGGCGGTGGTTTGGATCTGGGGGGATAGAACAGCCCCTCAGGTTGGGTAAGACTGGTGCTGCTCTCAGGCCCGCATGGCAGAAGGGCACTGCGCTCCCGGAGAGCGTGACCACCATCTAAGGCACCTTTCTGGTACCTGGGCACCTTGGGCACCAGGCCGTGGGGGGGGGTTCTCTGAGGCCAAAGTACCATTAGCAAGTTGTCCCCAGTAGAGGGACATCTGGGGCCAAGATCCACGAGGTGCTACCCCTGGGTCAAGTTTGACCAGTCACCTATTTTTTATTTTTGTAAATAAAGTTCTTTTGGAACATGATCTTTTTTTTTTCCCCCTCCATATTACCTGTGACTTTTCTGCGGAGCTGAGACCAAGTGAACCCCCCAAATCTAAAATTTTTATTGTCTGCCCCTTTATGGATGGAGTTTGTTCCACGCCCAGCCCCACCCTTCACCACCACCAGCAGCCTGGCCTAAACCAGGTGTTCTCCATCCTCACCTGTTTTAGAATCGCCTGGAGAGTGCAGTTAAGTGCACATTTCTGTCTCATTGTCTCATTGCCTACGTTTGATGTAGGTGGTCTAAGCAGCTTCTAGAGAAACCTTAGTATAGGTCTGGTCGGAGGGCAAGGATTTTCTTGGTTATAAAGGCGAACAGCAGGGCTGGGGCGGGGTGGTCCACTCACTCAGCTGTGTTTGTGGCCCTGGTGGTCCATGGGTGCCCTCACTTGCAAAACTCCCCATTAACACTGTACCCCTCTGCAGTGTGAGAGGAAAGAGGAGTTTATTGAAAGAATCAAGCAGCTGGACATCGAGACCCAAGCAGGGATCGTGGCGCACATCCAGGAGGTAGGTGTGGGGCTCAGCTGTGGACACTGCTGCCTGGGAACCAGGCGACAGGCTCGCTCCACCCGGGAGAAGTTTGAAGAATACGTCACCCATTAACGATTTGCTAATTTTAGGTTGCAGACAAATTGATCCCATTTGGAAAGGTAGCCCTCAGCCAGCTAAAATAAAATTGGGGGGTGGAGGGTAAAAATAAAAATTAAAAAAAAAAAAACCACCTCAATCAAGTCTTTTGCCTTCTCTTCTTGCCTAATATGGACTCAGACTATTTTTAAGAGCTGCCGAGTGGTTTAGGCTCAGAATTTGATTTACAAGCCTGAAAATGTATTCTGGCAAATGTCACTGAGCCTCGGTGGCTGATGTTTCTAGAGATTCTCGGCCTGTCAGGGACGGGGCAGAGAGCTAGCTGCCACCACTCAGGAGTCAAAACCCCAGGAGGGCCTTCTCTAGAAACCCGACCCCTGTGGTGGGGTCTGTGCGCTGAGGGCAGCCCCTCTGCCATGACCTTGGCAGAGGTGGCGTCAGCTGAGAAGGTGGTCTCCCTGGAAACCAAGTCTGTGGGGGCGACCCCCACCTGCATCCTCCCTCCAGAATAGCCGTGTGTGTTTTTATTAGCAGATATGCCTCACCCTCCCGTCTGATTGGACAGGTGAGATAAATGCATGATAAAGACACGCGCAGGGGAGTAGCAGCAGAGGTGGCTGAGCACCCGGACAGGCTGCTGCTGGGCTTGGTACCCTTGGGTGGGGCGGGGAGTCGTGAGCTGGGGTTGGAAGCAGCAGCGGAGGCAGACTGGAGGCGGCATCAGGGAGAAGGCAGGCATAGTAAATGTTCCCAGGAAGGGGGTTCAGACTGGCCACTTGTTAATTAGGCCTGGAGCTAGTCAAATTCAGTGTTGGGCTGTGGGGACTGGGCTCTGGAAGTAGTTCCCTGAAATGTCCTGGTGCCCGGACCTCCCAGAAGACCCACAGGGGAGGAACCTCTCACTGGAAGTTCCACCTGGAAACACCAGGTGGTCCTACGTGGCCTATGGGAGTGAGATGCAGGCTTACCTGAGGCGTGCTTTACATTACAGAATGTTTCCCAAAAAATAACACAACTGTTTTATGTACCCAACATTTTGGCATAAGATTTTAACATTTTGTCATGGTCACTTTAGATTTTATTATAAATAAGTCCTAGCTCTCCTGTCCACCACCGTCCTTACTTTTTTTCATGTTTTTTATAAAGATTTATTCATATAAGAACTGAGGTCTAGGCCAGAGGTGCAGGTGGTGAGAGGATTCACCAGAGACAGAGTGGGGAGCAGAACAGGCAGACTGACTGAAATCCACTGCTGAGGGGGGCAGCTCCCTGGCCGTGGATCAGACTCCTGCCACAGTGGCTGGCGATAGCTTGATAGCGCTGAGGCTTTAACCCCTGCACCACCGGGGAGTCCCTTTTTGTCATGTTTTAAGTTGATCTTCCTTCAGTTAAAATACCGGAGGACAGTCTAGTCAGGGAAAAGCTTCTCAAAAGGAGCGCTCAGTGTCCTCGCTGAACCAGCGTTCAAACAGCAGAAGTGGTTGCTGTCACCTGCGCTGGAATGAAGACTTTGCACTTGGGACCCACAGAACATTTGTCCAAGAGGAGTTAACAGTGTCAATGCAACGAGTGAGCTTGGGGGGAGGGGCCTGCCCAGCCGTTCCAGGACATGCCCTTGTTCCTCCAGGTGACCCACAACCAGGAGAACGTGTTTGACCTGCAGTGGTTGGAGCTCCCGGATGTGGCCCCGGAGGAGCTGGAAGCCCTGTCGAGGAACATGGTGTTCCACCTCCGAAGGCTCATAGATGAGCGGGATGAGTGCACAGAGGTGCGTCTGCAGGCGCTCCACCGGCCTTCGGGGGCTGAGGGCAGGCTGGGGAGGGACCCTCATGACACAGACGGTTCTTCCTGTCTCCTCCCAAGCCCCTTTGTCCCCCCCGATCCTCCCTGTCTGGCTGTAGGGGTGGGTGTGAGCCATTTTCCCTGGAGCAGATGCGCCAGCCGAGATGGGAGGAGACGTCCATCCGCGGGGCCAGCTTGGAGCCCTGTGCTGGTGCACATGCGCTCTCTGGTCTCAGGAAAGAGTCCGTTATATCCATTTTCCCTGCTTCCATCCAGGTCCTCCGTCTTCCTTGACATCTCTTTTCTTCTGCTCTCATCTTTCATCCCCTTCCCCCCAAGTTTGGGTGCCAGTGCTCAGCTGGGCACAGGTGCGTCAGGTGAGACCCCGCCTGCTTCCCCTCTCTGTGCCCCTAGCTGATCGTGGACCTCACTCAGGAACGGGACTACCTGCAGGCGCAACACCCGCCCAGCCCCCTCAAGTCCTCCAGCGCCGAGTCCACCCCTAGCCCCACCAGCAGTTTGTCCAGCGAGGACAAGCAGCACCTGGCCGTGGAGCTGGCGGACACCAAGGCCAGGCTGCGGCGCGTCAGGCAAGAGCTGTAAGTCTGCAGGGACTCTGGCTGCTGTTTCTGCCTTTCCTAGTGTGGGTCTCTCCACCGCAGCAAACAGGAGAGTCCCGGGTCAGGTGGGCTCCATGCTGGGCTCAGTCGCTGCCCGAGCTGGGTGACTGACCGGGAACCAGTCCCCGCTCCCCGGGCCAGTGTGTGTGCCCTGCGGGGCTCCTGCTGTGAGAAGCCACAGTTCGTCCGTACAAGCAGTGGGCCGGCCTCACGCTGGACGTCTTCCTGGCTGGCGGGAGGCTGTAGCCCCCCCATCGGGTGACCCTGCTCCCTGTTTCCTGCCGCTGGCACATGTCACTTTGCTGTCACCCGGAGCTGCCTGCCTCCACCTCCCCACCGCATCCTGGCCGTGAACTGGCGCGACTGTCTCCTCACCCTCCCGCACCCTCACGGACAACCCGTGTCTGCTTGATGTAGTTCGAGGGCAGACACTAGAAATGGAAATGGAGCAGAATTTTGAGTCAACCATTTTTGCAAGCCCCACATGCAGTATTTCTCTCCTTGCCCCCCAGAGCCCCGCTCTCTACTTTCCCGTTGTGGTCTCAGTGTTGGGGCCCCCAGACGCTTGTTCTGGAAACCCTCTTACTGTGCTTCCTGCTAATCACCCCCCAGGGAGGAGAAGACAGAGCAGCTCGTGGACACCAGGCATGAGGTGGACCAGCTAGTGCTGGAGCTGCAGAAAGTCAAGCAGGAGGTGAGCTGGAAGGCATGTGTGTGCGTGTGCCTATGTGTTGGGGGTGGCATGGCTGGAGACTCCCCAGTAACTGTGGCTTAGAGCTGTGGAATTGCAACATCGGGCGCTCCCAGCAAAGGCCTCTGTCTCCTCGGAGCCGAGCTGTCTGTGAGCCGGTTGTCCCAGAGCTGCATGGGGATGACTCTGTCTGAGTAGCACTGGGGGGGCCCCATGGGATGCCTGCACAAGTGCCACTCGGCCACCAGGCGTGGGATTTCCCAAGGGTGTCCTGGAAACTGAGGGGCTTGGCCCTCCTTCCCTCCCCGGAGGGGAGCCCTAAGCTTGGTCCCCTGCCTTCACCACCTCCCAGAACATCCAGCTGGGGGTGGACGCCAGGTCGGCCCGTGCCTACCGCGATGAGCTGGATTCCCTGCGGGAGAAGGCGAGCCGCGTGGAGAGGCTGGAGATGGAGCTGGTGCGCTGCAGGGAGAAGCTGCACGACGTGGACTTCTACAAGGCCCGCATGGAGGTGAGCGCTGAGGAGCGGGTGCTCCTCTGAGGTTCTGCTTTCTGTGTGGGCACATTTGTTGTCAGCCCCCGTCCTGGAGTCTGCCCCGCTCACAGGTACGTGAGGGGTCATGACCCACCTGGGGTCTTGGATGCTCTGACCACTCACCCTCGCGTCCCTGAGTCAGCAGCCGGGTCTGGGATTCTCTTCTGAGAATGTGGGCATTTGCCCCCCGGTGCCAGTCCTGGGGCCTGGAGGTAGTTGCAATGCATTGGGTGAGCTGAAGGCCGCATGTACCGAGCCAGCGTGTTTGATGAGAAGAATCACCAGCTCTCCTTGCTGCCAGCAGGCTGTCGAGGGGGCTGAATACAGATCTGGGGAGCACATGTTGCCCCCTTCCTGCGGGGGCCTCGTGCTGCTGGCGGTGAGCTGGGGTGAGGACAAAGACCTCGCCACACCCTCATGCCTGTGACAGGACCTGGACTGGGGGAGGCTGTGGCCTGGGGTCCTGTTTGTCCCTCCAGCCTCCCGGAGTGTTGGTGACAACACGATGGCTCCTACTGCTGCAGGGAAGGCGCCCTGGGTGCTGTGGGAAGCAGCCTGGTCAGGGTGGGGCCTGGGGTGGGGGATGACACTCAGCTCAGCGTTGTCCTGGAAATGGCCCCCAGCCTGCTACTCAGGAAAGGCGTAAGGCCCGGCCCTGGCGCATGCTTGGGTGTGGGCGCCTGTGCTTTCCACCGCCGACTGGAAATGCCCCGGTTGGGAGGATTGTTACGGCCAGCTTTTCCCAGACCGCAGCCTCAGGGCCCTCTTGCACGTTGGGGACCTTTGCTGTTCCCGCCTGTCACCCCTCACCCTGTCCCGTACGGGCCTGGGCTTCAGCTCCGTGTTCATTCTTGGCCTTGTCTAAGCAGGCGGCGGGTGAGGCAGACAAGGTGACAGGCCCGTGAACCAGGAGCAAGAGACACGACATGTTTCCTGCGCGCAGGAAGCTTCCCGCCTCTTTGAGGCGTTTCCCACCGGGTCCCCCTCTTTTCCATATTCTCACACTCATGCCTCTGTATCGTGACCGCAGTATTGCCTGTACTGAGCAGTAATTTTCAGTTTTGCACTAATTTTATTCCTCACCAGAGAAAGGGTGTCTGCACGAGATGTTTACTCAGGGGAGGCTGCGACCCCTGTGGGTTTGCCGGAATTGTCGGCTGATGAATTGGGCCTGGCCCACGAGTCCAGGCCGAGACAGGCTGAGTGGGGCGCTTCCTGATGGCCAGGGTATCGGGGCTCATGCAGATCGCAGTGGGGGACCAGAGTGTTTGTGCCCTCACCCTTAGATAGGAACAGCTACGCCAGCCCTACAGGGACTTGGGTCGCCGCTGCCAGCTGTCTGAAGCCGGTCCGCGAGAGGTGTGGCTGTGCTTCAGAAGATTCTGGCGGCCATGTTGGTACCTGACTGGAAGGTGTGTCGGGAAGCTAGGAGGACCTCAGCCCCTCAGCCTGGCTGGGCCCACACGCCATCGGCCTGGCTGCCGGTCCCTGCTGCAGGGCCAGGAGCCACGGAGTCCTAAAGCGCCTACTGTGTGCCAGCCCTCATTGCGTGCAGCAGCCCTGCCGGGCAGAGGATGACTCAGGAGGTAGAGTGAAGGTCATGGGTTTGCCCGGCCTCCCCTGCGGCCCCGGTCTGTCTGGTGAGCAAGGAGATCTCGCTTTGTTCTGCTGCATCCCCAGATCCTGCAGAATAGGCGCCCCCAGGACAGGGGTTTGGTTTGCTTTGTTCACAGATAAATCCCCAGCCTGTAGAACAGGGCCTGGCCCAATACCCGGAGCTGTTGGGTAAACGCTTGTTGCAGAATGGGATCTGGGGTTTCCTTTGGGCCGCGTCACTGGGCTGGCTGCTGCTGTACCCAGCGGAGGCCCCGCTGTCTCAGATGCCTGCAGAGGCCGTGGCCAGGAGCACACGCTGCATCCTCCCAGCTGCCCACCTGAGCACTCAGGGGTGTGATGCAGCTCAGAGACCTCAAGACAGGTCCTTTTGGGACGAGAGCCAGGCGGTTGGACCTGCAGACATTGAGATGGGAGGGCCCTGAGCCCAGGCCGGTCAGGCCCTCTGGCGCTGAAGGGGCTCCAGGTGTGGCAAGGGCGGCTCTCCTCCATGCACAGGTCACTTTGCATTTTTGTGTTTCACCAAATGCACACATTTTTGTGAAAAACAGATTTTCTGGGGTATGGCAATGCATGTTTCCAAGGGATTCACTGATTCCGGGACTATCCTGAAAATAAGTTTCTAAGCAAACGTGCCCAGTGCCACTCGGATAGGAGTACAGTTGAGGCTGGCCTCACGTGATATCACCTTAGGTTAAAAAAGATCCAAGTGTGGCACGTACGCATGCAAGAAGCAAAATAGAGGCTGGGTAGTGCGCCTCCCCGGGGGCCTATGGTGAGGTTTCAGTGCTATCACCGCTGTGTCCTGTGTTCGATCCCAGGCAGGTGAACATCCAGGGGATCCCTATGAACCAGGGAGACCTGTTTCCACCTGGGACTTTGAGTTTCTCAACAGCTTGTAGGGAGCTTAGATCAAATTCAGAACATAGAGGACACACCCGATGTGTGGTTGACGGTTCAGGCCTCCAGTCCTGGAGTCAGGGCTTCCGCGATGACCAAGGGACTGTGAGAGCCAGGGGTGCTCTCGAGAGTGCGGAGGGGTTTACCTGCCGAGTCGAATGGCCCAGAGTCTCCTTTCTGGGGGCACTGCTGGGCGCGACACCTTCAGAATCCTTGGACACCTTAGGAATCCCAAGCTCAAGGCAGGAACCATCTGTCTCTCTCCCCTTTCTCACCCTGCCCCCTGCTGCAGGGTTTGGTACTTGCTGGGTCAGGGGACACCCCTGGAAGCCTTGCTGCTTGGTGGGTGCTGGACTAAAGTGCCCTCGAGATGTGAAGTGGGTGATGATGGCAGCCGCCTGCTTCCAGGGCCTGAGGCACCACGCACAGAATCGGTCACGGGCCTTGAGCTTTGACTCATGAGATCCCACTCAGCCCTCGTTCCCTGCCCACTGTGGAAGGCAGAGGTCCGCGCCGGAGGGACCTGTGCTCGCGTCAGGTCTCGCTGCCCGGTCGCTGCTGCCCTGTGGCTGGGCGCATCAGCAGCAACAATTCTCGCACCTCGTGGGGCGCTGCTGCCAGGCCTGGGCTGGGACTGGTGAGCGTGGCCCCTCAGCTGTTCACCGGCTGCGTCAGGGCTTTAAATAGCCTCCCAGTTCAGCTGGGGTCGGGGCCTCGGTGTGGGGCTGGGGGTGGGACAGGCTGGCTTGGCCGCTGCCAGAGGTGTGGACGCTGCTGCTCCCTTGGCTCCAGGAGCTTGGGCACGGCTTTGTGCCGATCTGGTTTCTCGCTTCTGAGTTCGCGGGGTGGGCCCACAAGCTGAGATCTTGCTCTTGCCTAATACGTGTTGGAGGGTGACACCACCAGAAAATTAAGATACGCTTGAATCGTTGTTGAAAGCTTCCTTATTGCCTGCTGTGTTCTACTCCTGGATACTCTCGTTCACCCCGCCCGTCCGAAGTCTCCGAGTCCTTGGGGCTCGCTCTGCAGGCCGCCCCACAACCCCTGCTCATGGTGTGGTTCAGCCAGTGAGTGTTACTGAATCCTTAACCTGAAGCCCACGAGAGCATAAGTGGACAGTCCTGCTCCGAGAAGTTCACAGTCTGGGAGAACAGCACAGGCCGGCTCCCCACTGCCTCCCAGTGTGTCCAGGGCACACTCACAGCCCAAGTACCTGGTCTGTAGGCAGGCAGGAGTGGCTGTGCAGAGCCTCAGGGGGCAGCTCTAACTGGTTTTGTTTTGTTTTTTTTTTTTTTAAGATTTTATTTTGCATAGAACGGGGGTACAGGCAAGAGGTGCCCCGGGTAAGAGAGACAGTGCGGGGAACAGAACAGGCAGACTGACTGAAATCCACGGCTGAGGGGAGCAGCGGGGAGTCAGGAGAGGTCTGCTGCGCCATGTGGGTAGCTCCCTGGCCAGGGATTGAACTCAGGCCATTGCAGTGGACCTTTGTGGTATGAGCCCTGAGACTTAATCCCTAGGCCACCAGGGAGGCCCTCCAGCTGGGTTCTGAAGGCTGAATAGGGGTTGGTTATGAGGGACAGCCTGCACTGGGGGAGCTCAGGGCCTGGGGGGTCCTGGGAGTGCTGGGGGTGGAATGGCTGCAGTGCTGGCTGAGGGCAGTTGAGGGCAGCTCTAAAAGAGAGAGGGTCAGGGCCTCCCTGGTGGCACAGTGGGTTGAGCACCGCGCTATGAAGCTGTCCCCAGCCTCTGCAGTGCGGGTTTGATTCCCGGCCGGCCGGGGAGATTCCCACATGGCGCGCAGACCTCTGCTGTCTCGCCCGCTGCTCCCCTCAGCAGTGTACTTCGTCAGTCTGCCTGTTCTGCTCCCCACTCTGTCTCTGGTGAATCCTCTCACCCTCCCACACCTCTGGCTTGTACCCCAGCTCTTGTATAAATAAAAAATAAAAAATCTTAAAAATAAAAGAGAGAGGGTCGGGCTGTCTCACTCCCATCAGTAAATAGTGATCTGGCCTCCCCCACAAAAGCCCCTCATGACGACTGAGGACTGTGGAGAAGACATGGGGTCTGGAGTTCGAGCACCTCAGTCACCATGGAGTGAGAAAGTCCATTTGGCCCAGCCTGCTGGGGTTGGTACTGACCAGTGGTGATGACACATCCCTGGCACAGCCTTGTCTCTAGTGTGAGGGGGGCTGGAAGTTTAGGCCCTGGCTTTTCCCCTCGTGGGCTTTAGGCTTCGGCTCCTTCCTGGGGACAGGCAGAGAGGAGCCCCCAGGCAAATCGGGACTCCCAGTGACCTGCTGTCGCTTTGATCAGAGCCGTGTCCACTGACTGGAAGTCACATGGTTCCCCTACCAGGATCGTGGGGTTCTGGCTCGTGCGGGGAACACGGCCACCTGCTAGATAAGCAGGAGCTGCTGGCCCTGCTCCCCGTTGTTAGACCCGTGAGGGGTAAACTCTGCCGACCAGGAGGAGCAGACACGTCCCCCGTGTGCACATTTGTAACCAGGGAAGTGTTCAGGGCAGACTTAGCCCCCCAGGCCCCTAAGATGCCGAGGGGGGCTGGAAGGACTCCAGGAGAAGAGCAACCATGAAGCTCCCCAGTGAGGGGCAGCAGTGATGAGGTGGACACTCCGATACCCCTTGGTGTGTGTGGGTGGGCCGTATGCCTGCCCACCAGGGGTCCCCTCAGGGCGCACGGTTGTCTGTGACTCCACTGACTCCCTGAGAACTTCCCTTTCCGGGGCGTGGTACAAAGTGCTCAGACAGGAGCTGCGTTGAGTAGTCGCGCATGTCAGCACCCTCCGCCACGGTGTGGACGCTGCGTGGGGACAAATAGACTCAGCCCTTGAACCCCCCGGGGGCTCCCTGGGGCCCACGTGTCTGACCAGGCGCCCTCACACCCCGGCGGGCCTGAAGGAGACACTGGGGGAGTGTTTCCTTGATTCATGATTTTTTCTTTTAGTAGAGAAAGTCCACTCTGCCCGGCCTGCTGGAGGAGGTGCCGGTCAGTGGCCGCGGCATTTCCCTGGACTCAGCCTTAGCTGGGGCGTTTGTCCTGCTCCGCATGCCTGGCACGGATCGGGCCTTGGGCTCTGTGCTCGTGAACCGGGGCCTTCATTCCAGGGTTCTCGTGTGTGTTTGCTGACCAGGAGCTGAGAGAAGATAATATCATCCTAATCGAAACGAAGGCCATGCTGGAGGAGCAGCTGACCGCGGCCCGGACCCGGGGTGACAAAGTCCACGAGCTGGAGAAGGAGAACCTGCAGCTGAAATCGAAGCTTCACGACCTGGAATTGGTATTGCAAGCCACTGTCTCCGCATTGCGACCGGTTGGGGGCAGTTTGGGGCTCATGCTGTGTCCTCCGAGGTTGCAGTGCTGGGTTGGGGGCTGCCACCGCGGCGAATGCTTGGCTGTGGGGTGTACCCTGCTGAGCTCTGGGCTCGGCGGCACCACCTAACACCTGTGAGCCAGAGCTCGGCCGCTGTGCTGTTCTCTTGGAGGGTGAGGCACACGCGTCCTGCAGGCAGGGGCTCCGCTGTTGTTGTGCTGTGGGCCCAGCAGGGATGCGTGTGCGAATCTCCCCACGGTGTCTAAGGTGTGCCAGGCCCGCCTGGGAGCCGTGAGGCTGCCCGTCACTTAGCTGTTGCTGGAAAGCAAGTGTCGCTTTGCTCAGACAGCAGATCAGAGACCGGAGGTCTTTGCGTCATCTCATGGCAGGCCAGGGCGTCTTTTTGCTCTCAGCTGGCGATGGATGTGCACAGCTGTGTTACATGACATGAGCAGGTGCATGGAACCTCTTTGTCCGTGGGAGGCAAGCGTGGAGGGGCAGAGGGTCCCCCTCTTATCATCACCCCTGCCCTCTTCGGGCACTAGGACCGGGACACAGACAAGAAGCGAATTGAGGAGCTGCTGGAGGAGAACATGGTCCTGGAGATCGCACAGAAGCAGAGCATGAACGAGTCGGCGCACCTGGGCTGGGAGCTGGAGCAGCTGTCCAAGAACGCAGACCTGTCTGACGGTAGGTGGCTGCCTCCTCCCCCAGGGAGCTGAGCCCTGGGCTCTGAACCCTTGGTGTCCGCCCATCCCGCCACCCCGGGAAAGAGGATTTCCTTCCAGGGTCGCTGGGACTGTTTGATCTTTATTCTCCCCATGGAGAGCAGGAGGGAGTGGCGGTCTCGATGTCAGGATGTGAAATGCAGAATCAGTGGCACCAGGTCTCTCCGTTGCCATCTGAACAGTCCCTGGGGCTTCCAGCTGACAGGCCAGAGCACATCTCGGGCCTCTCCGTGACTGACAGCAGCCGTGGCAGGTGGAGACGGCCCCTGCGGCCCCTCCTCCCGCTCGAGCGCCCCCAGTGCCCCAGTTCCCCTCTTTTGCATAATTGGACAAGATGGATGCCGCCGGGCTCGGTCTCCCTGGGTAGTGGCTGCTGAATCGCTGCTCTCAGGGGACCCGGGTGTCTTCCTCTCTGGGGCCCGTGCCCAGCCCCCAGACGAGGTGTCGGCCAGGGGAGAGGCTGCGGCAGCCGGCAGCTCTGGCAGGAAGCCTCCCCGCCGGCAAACAATAGCCAGTTCCTGCGCTGGAAATAGCACACGTGCACCTGTGAGGCGTCCCCTTCCCTGAGCCTGGCAGCGCCCGTGGGGCTGGGCTGCGTGCGGGTGGGGGGGGGGGGACTTTCCAGCTCCCACGACTGTGCCGGGATAAGAGAAAGGTCTTTGGAAGCAGTTAAATACCCCTTCTCTCCCAGGGTCCTGCTGGCGCCCAACTAAACTCAGCTGACCGAGCTCCCCGTCCCATGGGAAGCCAGTGTGCTCTGTGCTCTGGCGCCTGGACCTGCTGGGATCGCTCAGGCCCCGGCTCTAGCGCGAGGGTCCACCGGGGAGCACGGCTGCCCCCTGGCGGGGCAGGGCAGGCCTGCGGGCTGCCTGGGAGGCTGGCGGCTGGGCGGGAAGCGTCCGCTGCTCAGTAGAGTTGAGGAGCCCCTCCAGCTCAGTGGCCCCCCCACTGGTGCTTGGTGGCGTGGCCACCTCCTCGTGCTTGCTGGGGAGCTGGTGAAGGTGGGTGTGAAATGATGGTGTTCGTGTGGGGAAAAGCCTGCCTGTGCTGTTGCACGTACTGGCTAGTGGCTTCTTGAGCCAGAAAGACCTGACTTTAAAATCCAGGCTCCTCGTCTGGCTAGGAGGTGAACTCATTTCTTTCTTCCCAGCGGTCACGGGAGTGATTGCCTTTGTTGAAAACAGCCAACTCTGTGGTGTAACACAGTGTCTGGTGAATGTGTGTTAAATCACCACCATAAACCCAGACCAGAAAACTGGACAACCATCCTGAGCTTCCAGAAGTCAGGGTGAATTAGCTGGGTACTGCGGCTGGGACTAGGTGACCTCTTTTCAACCCCAGTTTCTTACCTTCCAAATAGGGTGATGACGATGCCCCGTGGGAGGGGCGGGGAAGTCCTTAGGGTCATGCCCATTTCCAGCTTGATGTGCTTGCTGTGAAAGCACCCCTAAACCCTGAGCCCCTGAGTGATGAGCAGGAAGCAGTGGGGTGCAGCCTCTAAGCAGTACTGTGTGACGGGGCTCCCAGAGCAAGTTCGTGGCATGTGGAGCTGGTGTGGGTCAAAGCTGCCATGGCCCCGGCCTTCAGGGACTTACCATGTGCATTCCCCCACCCCAGGCCTCACACCTGCCGGTGGCCAGGTGAGCTGAGCTCCATCCCCAGCGCAGGTCTCTGTTTTATTCCAACTGTTTTCAGAGCAGACGATCTGCCTTCTATCTTAGCTTGTATTTCCAGCTCGCTCAGAATTTTTTTTAAAGATTTATTTATACAAGAACTGGGGTACAGTCAGAGGCGAGCCAGGGTGAGAGAATTCACCAGAGACAGAGAAGGGAGCAGAACAGGCAGACAGACTGAAATACACTGCTGAGGGAAGCAGTAGGCGAGACAGGAGAGGTCTGCCGCGCCATGTGGGTGTCTCCCTGGCCAGCCGGGAATCGAACCCACACTGCAGAGACTATGGACAACAGGCCAGGGAGGCCCCTCACTCGGAATTTTTAAAGCCATTTATATACTATCTCATTTTGTAAATGTAGTAAAATTGCAAAGTGAAATCTCTCCTAAGCACCTTAGGGTGCCTATGGCAGGTACTCAGGTGTGCGCCCACCTAGCCACCGTCCATCATGCCTCTCCTGAGGAGCTGCGCAGTCTCCCTCTGCTCTCAGAACTGGCACAAAACATGGCCTGTTTGCTCCCTGTTCGTCTCTAAACCCCTTGAGCTGTACTGTCAGGTTGGCTGCTTGGGGAACAAATGGTGCCTGGAGTTGCACGCAGTCCTTAGCATCTGCCTTGGCTTCTCCACTGCAGACCGCTTTCTTCTTAAGCTTTGAGTTGTTCTTATATGAGACCCCAGCAGAGGGTCCCCAAGGCCTGCGGGACCCTCAATGCCAGGACGGCACCGTGGGAGATGGGATGGAGCAGCAGCCGGACTCAGAGGCGCCTGGGGCCTGGGCTCTGACCAGCCACTGTTCTTCAGCCTCCAGGAAGTCGTTTGTGTGCGAGCTGAACGAGTGCGCCTCCAGCCGCATCCTGAAGCTGGAGAAGGAGAACCAGAGCCTCCAGAGCACCATCCAGGGGCTGCGGGACGCGTCCCTGGCTCTGGAGGGGAGCAGCCTCAAGTGTGGGGAGCTAGAGAAGGAGAACCAGCAGCTCAGCAAGAAGGTAACCTGCAGGGCGCAGGCGGCGCGCCCTCCTGGCCCAGGTGCCACATACAAGCAAGGGGTGGCGGGAGCATTCAGGTGCGGGTGAGGGAGCACCCCAGAAGCAGCACAGACCGCAGTGTAGTTGCAGGCCATCACTATAGAGGGGCAAGGGAGTCATCCGGGGGGGGCTTCTGCACTGGGGGTGCCTCTAGGGTGTCCAAATGGGGTTAACGAGGAAGCCAGTTGGTGTTGTCAGAGTTCTGAGTCCATGTGCGTTAAGCGTCCGGCTTCATGCGGAGAGAAGTGCATGTTAGAGGCATAAGGGGGGAGCCTGGGGAGTGGGAACAGTAGTGTGGGGCCATGAGTGTGGCCCCTGACAGCTGCTTTCGGGCTGGTGGTAAAACAGGAGTGGCCGGGCACTCCCTCGCGGCTCGCGGGTGTGGTGGGCGAGAGGTACGTGGCAGCGCCGGGCTGCCGGTGGAGGCAGCTGCGTGTCTCCCAGTGGCACAGTAGAACACAGACACCCGGGAGAACAGACAGGCTTACAGACCTGTCTTCGTGCTAGTTTCGGGGACCCCTGTTCACACGGGCTGTGCTCTCAGGCCAAGAGGTGCCATTGAGTTGCGGTTGCCGCGGTGCCCTTGCTGGCTGCAGGCTGGGGCACAGCGCCCCTGATGTGCTACGGTCAGCAAGGCTGCCCACGGGCTCTCAGCCCTCGGCTGCCGCCCCAGCTGGGGCCGGGCAGCGCACTCTTGCGGGCTGGCACCACGCAAGGCTAGAGCTTTGGGGGCCCAGGTCCGGCCTGACCTGCTCGTGAGTCCTGCCAGTGTGGTTTGCTGTGGCTGCCCTGGTGGCGGGTTGACCTGGGATGCGGCAGGAGACCTGGCTCTGCTCTGACTCAGTGATACTGTCTCTGCGCCACCCCCTCCTGCGAAATGGTCTCGAGCCCCCGCAGGGAGGGCCCTCAGCGCGGTGACTCACTCTTGACGCCTTTGAAGCATTGTGGGCCTTGCAGCATTTCAGCTGCCAAATGCTTTGTCCTTCCTTGTGGGACAGGAGGGCACACCCCGTCCAGGCCGTCTTGTCAGAGTGGCGTGGGGAAAGCACGTTTGGTTGGTTCTGTCTGGGCTGCTCTGTGCACGCGAGCCAGCACAGGAAGAGTCTGTGCGCATGGCCCTCCGGCCTCCGCCGAGATGAGACAGAATTGACCTTTAGAGAGACGAGACCCTCGGGCTGGCAGGCCCCTGCGGGTCTGCGGCAGAAAGCCTGTGGTGCGGGCCCGGCTCCCGCAGGCCTCAGAAGTGATGGCTCAGCCTCACCCCCGGCCAGTCTGCCCCCACCCCCCCGCACACACAGGACAGTGGGTCCTGCCAACCTGAATATCTCCTCTGACCCCTTCTCATAGGTCCCACCCTCCTGCTTCCTCTCTGCACACTTCCCTGTGGGACACCAGCCCACTCTTGCTGCAGCGCTTGGGAGGCCAGGGCTTGGTGGGAGGGGCGTCTCAGTTCCCAGACCAGCGCTGTCCTGTGTCCAGGGCCCGGAGCCAGGGAGGGAGGCAGGAGAGCCTCTCCCCATCCTGCTTAGCCTGCCCCAGGCCTGGCTGCAGTCCACCCTGGCCAGCAGGCCCCCCACAGAGCTGGGCCTGTCAGAGGTGCCTCCTGGCATTGGCCGGGTGAGCACCTCATCACCCAGCTCAGCTGTCTTGAGTTCCTTTCTCCGTCCTCAGCTCACCCGCTGTCCTCTCCTCCTCCCTTCGTGTCGTGTCAGCCACCGGCTGGCCTTTCTTAGTCACTAGGTGAACCCCAAGCCCTGCTGAACCCCACTCTGACCCAGACCCCAACACTGACTTCCCTTGGGGCAAGTCCAGGCGACATAGCCGTTTTGGGATGAGTTCTGGGAAGGAGGACAAGGGTCAGCCAGGACACGAGGCGGGTGGGGAGGCCCTGACCGCCTGTGCCAGCCTCACGCTAGCCTCATCCCAAGCCCGGTCCAGTCAGCGAGGTTGCTTAGCTCTGAAATCTCTGGAAACCGTAGTCGCCTGAAGCTAATGTCCTTCCCTCTAACTGAAGACCCTTCCATGGGCCTCATAGAAGCTGCCTCCCTCCCGAGCCTGTAACTTGGTGTCGATATTGTAAGAGCTCATCCCTTGAGCCGAGAAGTAAAGAGACATTATCTTCAGAAGAGGAGGAGCTTTGGGAGCTTTTGGGGGCCTGTCATGAGAATGAGGAGCAGCCTATGGGCAGATTTCTGGCACCACCCGCTGAGCCCAGAGCTGCCCCCAGCCCAGCCCAGAGGGTCACCCCCAGGACACCAAGCTCCTTCAGGGATGAACCGAGTCTAGGGCTCCAACTCGGAGCCCCGGACAGTACAGGAACCACAAAAGGAAACAGGTGGGGGGTGGCATCCAGCATGGGTGGGACGTGGGGAAACCACATCCTCAGACTAGAAGCAGCAGCAGTCAGAACACAAAGGTTGGCACCACAGTCCTTCCTCCAGGAGAGACGGCACAAGAATAAAGTAGTAACAGGTTGGGGGTGAGCCTTGGCCCAGGAAACGGGTTGGGGGCCCGTCGCAGGCCCTGACCTAGGCAAAGGGTCACCTGTCTAGGTGTCCCAGCTCTGCTTCACCCTCGCGGTAAGGACTTGGGATTTGTGTCTCACCAGCAGCGCAGGCATGGGCAGCACGGACGGGATCCTGGTGCCCCGCTGAGCACTGGGCAGCGAGGCCGAGCTAAGAGAGGATGAGAAAGCTGCTCTTGCTTTTGAGAAAGACCCAGACACTTGGCACTTACAGTGCATTTTCCCATCAGGCCCTGTGTAGATGGGGCTCACCCCTCCTGGGGTCCCCGGGTCAGGTAGGGGGGCTGGCAGTGTGACTGAAGATCCAAGCATGAGCCCCGCCCGGTCCAGCTCTCCCCACTGGTGGGGAAGACGCTCGCCTGCTGCGTTTCCTGGAGGCTTGAGATAGGACCCAGACCTATGGGGCAGGACTGCATGGGGTACCCCCACCCCAGAAGTGGAGGTTGCCTGGAGAGGCGGTCCTCCCATCCTTCCAGGAGCTTTGTCACCCTGTCAGGCCCGACCAGCCGAATTTGAGCAGATGCCCCGTCCTGGGTGCAGGCCGGGATCCCTGGGAATCTCCAGGTCCTGCCCCTCCAAAGATTCAAAGTGGCAGCCTGACAGGATCTTGCAAAGCTTTGAGGACCATCTGATCAGTTGTCCTGAACCAGTAGCACCCGGGTCACTTAGGACCAACCAAAATGCAGAGTCCTGGGCCGATTGGAAGTGGGGCTGGGGGAGCTGGGGGGAGGGAGATCACGCCCAGCAGGCAGGTCAGCTGAGACCATGCAGCTGCTGCCTGCTGCCTGTGCGTTGAGATTTCACCCTAACAACCCGAGATACCAGCCCCAGGGGTCACATCACTGGTAGGGAAGGACCAAAGTCAGGCCTGTCCCTCTGACACCGCAGTCAGTGCCCCGTTCCCTGCACTGGCAGGAAGGGTCAGCAGAGGCCTTGCGGTGGGCCCTGCCCTCGCCCTCTGCCGCCAGAACCCGCGTTCCTGAGTTCCTGGTGTTGGCAGGATCAGGCATGAGAAGCCCCACGCTAGGTGGGCTGTGCCTCAGGAAGCGCAGATGCTGGTGATTCCAGCAGAAGAGCCTTTGTTGGTGGGGGCAGGGAGGGCGTCATCGGGCAGGTGTCCAGACGGGAGGCAGTACGGGCTGGCCTGGGCAGGGAGTGGGGACGAGGGCGGGAGCAGCCTGGGTGGGGAGGTCAGGGCGTGGGGATGGGTTTACTTGGATGGTGAAGGAGTGTCAGGTGGCCATGCTGAGCAGCTGGGTGAATGGGACCGTCAAGGAGGAGACTGTCAGGAGGTGGGTGAAGTCCCCGGGGGTGTCAAGCAGGGATGGCCGGTGCCACCCCCATCCCACTCCCGCTCACCCCCTCACCCCGGGTCTGTGGTCTGACACTTAGGACAGCGGACGGGGCCTGAGATGGAGACTGAACCCTCCCGGGAGGCTTGAACTCCTGGCAGTATGTGGTGAGGAAAGGTGGGCTGGGAGGGAGGTTGACCAAAGGGTGCCCTTGACCTCCCTCCCTTTAATCCGTGGGCTGAGAATTGGTGGTCGAGGGTGTGGACGGTCACAGCAGAGCAATGCCAAGACATTTCTCCTTGAGAAAAGACCTGTTCAAGTTTCCTGTGGGACTGGCAGTGTTCTGATTGCTTAAAACGCCCCTCACTGGGTGAAACTGACTTACACGGGACTGGCCTTGGACTCTGCAGATTGAGAAGCTACAGAGCCAGCTGGAGAGAGAGAAGCAGAGCAACCAGGACTTGGAGACCCTCAGCGAGGAGCTGATCAGAGAGAAGGAGCAGCTGCAGGGGGACATGGAGACACTGAAGGCTGACCGAGCCAGGCAGGTAGGCGCCTGCAGCAGAGGCTTCTGGAACCTCTCCCGTGAGAGTCCGGGCCCTCAGCCGTTCCTGGCGATGTATCTGAGGCACGTGGGTTACCACATCCCTCACTTAGCTGCCACTCACACTAGCCCTTCTCAGCAGGTGGGGTGGGCAGGGAGTGAGGGCAGTTTGCCTCCCAGAGACATTGGCATTTGTGATTGTCACAACCTGGGGGAGAAGGGCAAGGAGCGGTCCCGGCATGTGGTGGGTAGAGGCCAGGGGCGCTGCTGACCACCCTGCAAAGCCCAGAACAGCCCCCACATGACAGAGTGATCCGGGTCCAGACACCTGTAGAGGCACGCGGGCCTCTGGCCACCCTCCAGACCACCTGGCTTTGCAGTGCGTGAAGTCCAGGATCAGTCCCTTGCTGCTCAGTGGCTCAGTGATGCCACCCAGGAGCCAGGCTTCTCGCTCCCTGCAGTGCCAGGCTCAGCGGGGGCTGCTGCACATTCCCTGGAAGGGCAGGAAGTAGGTGGCCGGCGAAGGGGTGGAGCGAAGCCTCCCTTGGATTTTGCCAACAAAATTTGCGAGCTTGGCCAGACTGGTCTTTGGCCAGACCCGCTGCATGACCACCCCCGGCTGCGAGGGAGGCCGATGTGTCCAGCATTTGAGTTTGTTGGCTTCTGTAGCGCACCTGGGATGGTGCTGGGTGTGGTGCAGAGACAGCCGTCCCCTGTGCCCATGTGGCTCGGAGTCTAGAAGCCAGTGACAGCCCTGACAGTGACTGTGTGTGTGGCGATTTCAGCTGTGAGCTTTAAGGGATTAAACATGGTGCCAGAGAGAGAATCCTGCTGGGCATGGGATGCTGTGGAGTTGAGGTGCGGGGCGTCCTTGAGGACCTGACTCTCATGCAGAGCCCGGGAGGACGAGAAGCAGCCAGTGCTGCTTCTAGCAGGAAAGGGCTGGAGATAGCAAACGGGAGGGACGGGAAGGGAAGGTCACAGGTGGGCAGGTCCAGGTCGCAGGGGTCCTGCGGGCAGTCTTGGGGGGGCGAGGTGGTCTCGCTACACCACCTGCTTGTCCATCATCCTGCTGCTCTGTGGATGTTTTGACTCGAGCAGTTTAAGGAGTGACTGCACGCCCTTCACTGAGTGTCCACGTGAAGCCTCTGGGCAATGCGGGCACAGCGTTAGGGTGCACAGCAGATGGTCTTTCAAGGCCTACGCTTTAGTCCCTTTTTGGATCCAAATTCCTGAAATGTGTGCCCTAATCCGTGTCATTCTGCGGTGTCTTCCTACAGATCAAGGACCTTGAGCAAGAAAAGGACCATCTCAACCAAACAGTGTGGTCCCTGCGGGAGAGGTCACACGTCAGCAGCGAGGCCCGCACCAAAGACATCGAGAAGGAGAACAAGGCCCTCCACCGGACAGTGACGGAGACCAGCAGCCAGCTCAGCAAGCTGGAATTCGAGAAGCAGCAGCTGCACAGGGACCTGGAACAGGTGAAGGAGAAGGTGGAGCGGGTGGAGGCGCTAGAGAAGGAGCGGCACCGGCTGGAGGAGGAGAACCACGAGCTGACCAGGAAGGTGGCCTCCCTGGCGACGGCCGCCGAGAAGGTGGACGCCCTGGAGTGCGAGAGCCAGGGCCTGGCGCTGGAGAACCGCAAGCTGCGCAAGTCCCTGGACACCCTCCAGAACGTGTCGGTGCAGCTCGAGGGCCTGGAGCGTGACAACAAGCAGCTGGACGCGGAGAACCTGGAGCTGCGCAGGACGGTGGAGGCCATGCGCTTCACCGGCGCCAAGATGGCGCAGATCGAGCGGGAGAACCAGGAGCTGGAGCGGGAGAAGGAGGAGCTGAGGAAGAACGTGGAGCTGCTGAAGGCGCTGAGCAAGAAGTCGGAGCGCCTGGAGCTCAGCTACCAGAGCGTGAGCGCCGAGAACCTCCGGCTGCAGCAGAGCCTGGAGAGCAGGGGCCAGAAGTCGCAGGCCCTGGAGCGAGAGCTCGGGGAGCTGGAGGCGGAAAACCAGGCCCTGCAGCGGGACCTGGAGGCCCTCCGGCTCTCCACCAAGCAGCTGGAGAGGTCGGAGAAGGACAAGAAGGCCCTGGAGCAGGAGGTGGCCCAGCTGGAGAAGGACAAGAAGCTGCTGGAGAAGGAGACCAGGCGGCTGTGGCAGCAGGTGGAGCTCAAGGACGCGGTCCTGGACGACAGCACGGCCAAGCTCTCGGCCGCCGAGAAGGAGAGCCGCGCCCTGGACAAGGAGCTGGCCCGCTGCAGGGACGCCGCCAGCAAGCTGAAGGAACTGGAGAAGGACAACAGGGACCTCACCAAGCAGGTCACCATGCACACGAGGACGCTGACGACCCTGAGGGAGGTGAGCCGGGTGCAGGCGGCCCCTGGAGGGGTTGGGGACCCGCGTGTCTGCGTGGACGCCGGACGCCGGAGTCGACTGGGGCTGGGTGAGCCTTAAGTGTCTTCCCTGGTGCTGAACAGAGTGACACCGAGAGGCACCGGGAACCCAGTGGGTGTCACCCCTTAGGGTCTTACCCAGAGGCAGCTGCTGCTATCCTGGCTTATTCTATTTCGTCACTTACCCATGTGTGTGTGTCTGTGCAAACATGTGGTCCCCTGCTTTCTACCCTAACCCCGCTTTTTACTGATGATGCCTTTTGTTATTACAGTAGTTTTCAAAACTACAATTTCTTTTTTTTTTTTAAGATGTATTTATTTATGCACACAAGAGCTGGGGTACAGGCCAGAGATGCAGGGGTTGGGAGGACTCACCAGAGACAGAGTGGGGAGCAGAACAGGCAGACTGACTGAAACACACAGCTGAGGGGAGCATAGGGGAGAGAGGAGAGGTCTGCTGCGCCATGTGGGTTGCTCCCTGGCCAGGGATTGAACTCATGCTGCAGAGGCTGCGGACGGCTTCATAGTGTGGTGCTCAACCTCTTGCACCACCAGGGAGGCCTCAAAGCTACAATTTCTTTTTTTTTTTTTTTTCTTAAGATTTATTTATTTATTTATACAAGCACTGGGTACAGTCAGAAGCTCCGGAGGGTGAGAGAATTCACCAGAGCCAGAGTGGAGAGCAGAATAGGCAGACTGATGAAGTACACAGCTGAAGAGAGCAACAGGCGGCAGGAGAGGTCTGCGCACCATGTGGGACCCTCGCCTGGTGGCCGGGGATTGAACCAGCACTGCAGAGGCTGAGGGCAGCTTCGCAACCCAGCGCTCAACCGCTGCGCCACCGGGGAGGCCCAAAGCTACAATTTCTAATGACTGCCAAGTAGCAACACTATAAAGCGATGTGATTTTTTTTTTTTTTTTTGACATTTGGGTGGTTCCAAGTTTTTTCCTGCCATCCTAGCACACACATGCTTTCATGAATAGCTCTGTTTTCTTAGGAGATAGTTCTAGGCATGGAATTCCTGGATGAAAGGATCTGGACATTTCCAAGTTTCTTGCTAAAGAGGTGTCCTCCGTTTTCCCTGGTGTCTTCCTGGGGTGCTGGCCACGCCTGAGCATGGAGTGGCTGCTCCAGGGAGCCCCTCGGGGTCTGAGTGGCCCCCCTTGGAGGCTGAGTCTCTCCTGTGTAGACTCGTGGAGGGGTGGGGGCTGGCACTGAGATTCAGGCTCCTGCTCCTCCTCATGGCTCGGCCGTCCCGTCCCGGGGTGGTCCTGCCCTGCCTGTGGCAGTAGATGAGGGAGTGGGAGAAGGATCACGCTTCATGGGACAGAACTCATCCCGCAGCTGCACCTTGCTGCAAGGGAGGCTGGGGAGCCCTGTGTGCCAGTGTAGAAAAGAAAAGCAGTTTGGGGGCACACAGGGTGGTCTCTGCTAAAAAGGAACATGGCTCTGGGAGCAGGCAGTCTGCGCGCTGTGGGGCGAGGGCAGATACGCCTGGGCACACAGCCCCTTTCTCTGTCAGCAGTTCAGGCCTTCACCCACGAGAGCCAGGTGTCTGCCCGGGAGCCCGTGCTCTGCTGTGACTCAGTGGTCTCGGCTGCTGTGCCCTTAGGGCCGCCGCAGCAGGAGGTTGGTGGTTGCTGCGTTGGAGCCGTCTGAAGGGCACGTGCCGGCCCTTCTAGCCTCCTCCATAGCCTGTTAGTCCCACCTGCTCACTTGGCTGGACAGTGGGGGCGGGGTGTGCAGGTGGAATGTCAGTGAGCCCCACTCTGCCCCAGCCTGTCTGGGCCTCGGGATTTGGAGGACAGGACGCTCACACGTGCCCCAGCCTGGTGGGAACCAGCAGCCGCCTGCAGGGTCACCAAGAGGCGGGGGAGTTAGGGGACCCGTCTAAATGAGAGCGACACCCACCTGTGAAAAGTAAACCATAACCGGGGCAAAATCTTTCTCTTTTTACTTTTTTGTGCCTGTTGCAAATCCTCTGCAGTCAGCGTTTGATCACATGACTGCAGGGGAAAAGCAACCTCGTTGGCAGAAATCAGACCCTCTCCTCCGAGGCCGGCGTGAGTGGCGCCGCGGGCACGGTCTGCATGTGTGTGGAGCGTGTTAGGGCATCGTGGACATGCAGCCGGCTGGGCTCTGGTCTCAGCCCGGGGGCCGGGAAAGCGTGTTCATCCCTCCGTTGAGAAGCGCATCCTGGGTAGCCCCACCTGCTCCGTCCTAGAGCCCTGGGTCAGCCTGGACCCCCCTCCCATGCTTGTCCCCTCGCTGTCCTTGCAGGACCTGGTGCTGGAGAAGCTGAAGAGCCAGCAGCTGTCCAGTGAGCTGGACAAACTGAGCCAGGAGCTGGAGAAGGCCGGTGTGCCCAAGGAGCTGCTGCTGCGGGATGACAACAGCGGTGACACGTGAGGGCACCCCCCACCCCACCCTGGTGTGGTCCCTGCCCCAGGACCCGTCCTTCGTGGTTCCTTCCCACCCCGTCTTCCTGGAGGTTCTTAGGGAGCGCGGAAGGAGACTCTGTTCAACAAACAGGCTTCTTAAGGCTATTTTAGTGCAATTTTTATTTCACGGCAGAACTGAGGGGACCGTAGATTCCACACAAACCCGCCTGCGCAGCCCCCTGCCCGCTGCCAGCAGCCCCCAGCAAAGGGGTGTGCTTGTGAAGTCAGTGTACCCGGGATTCACTCTCGTGGTGAAGAGTCTGTGGGTTTGGCCAGATGCGCAGTGCCACGTGTCCAGCGTCAGGCTTCACACAGAACAGTCACTGCCCTAGAATCCCCTGCATTCCGTGCAGTCACCCTCTTCACTCGCCACCCGGCCCCTTCGGTTTTTAAATTTTATTTATATATACAGGACTGGGGTGTAGGCGAGAGGTGTGGGGCATGAGAGGACTCACCAGAGACAGAGTGGGGAGCAGAACAGGCAGACTGATGAAACACACTGCTGAGGGGAGCAGCGGGCGAGACAGGAGGGTCTGCTTTGCCATGTGGGTAGCTCCCTGGCTGGGGATTGAACTCACTCACCCCATAGTGGCTGGTAATAGCTTGATGGCACTGACTTTAACCACTGCGCCACCAGCGAGGCCCAATATAACCCTTTTTGGTGACGAGGCCACACAGACTTGGCACTGTCTGGCTCTGTGACCTTGGGCAAGCTGCTTAGCCGTCCTGAGACTTGGTTTCCCCATTTGTGAAAGGGGCATAATAACACCTCCCCTAGATGATGGCTGTAAACACGCAGAGTGGAAGGTGCCTCTGGGGTGTCTGCGTGTGGTCCAGGAAGGGCTCCAGACGGGCAGGCTTTGGACCTGCAGGTCTGCTGAGCCAGATGCTACAGGGCAGTGGAGGAAACCGCTTCCTGGGGAGGAAGGTGCCCGCAGCCAGGTTTGGGCGCCTGTAGGGGTACATAATGCCGACATCTTTTTTTCCTCCCCCAGAAAATACAAGCTTCTAGAAGGCAGAAATGAATCAGCATTAAAAACAACACTAGCCATGAAAGAAGACAAGATTGCGTTTCTGGAAGCGCAGATGGAAGAGAGAACCAGCCTGAATCACCAGCTGCAGAACGAGCTCCAGGTGGTAAGGGCCGGCTCTTTAGGGCAAGTGGCGGGTCCCTCCAGGTGCACGCCCCACCCTTGGCAGCCCCTCACCAGGTAGCAGCGGGCGGGGCGCTTTCCTGAGCAGGCGCGGCTGGGCCCCTGGGCATCGAGGTGGCACAGATGTGGAGCGTGGATCAGTGCTGGGGCGGGGAGCGGGGCAGTGAGGGGGAGGTGGCTCAGAGCGGCACTGCGTTTGCAGCGACACTGGGGGGACCCCCACGTGAAGCTGGGGTCATCGGGCTCCAAGCCGGCCCAGAGTCACACGGGACAGACACGGGCGCACAGGGCCTTGTGAGGACACGCACACGTGTGCTCTTGGGCGCACACATGTTCCAGACACACGCACATGTGGACACAGGTCCCCACACCGGTGCTCTGCCTGGTCTCAGTCCTGGGCACAGCTCTTGGCTGCGTGACTGGATGAGGAACCCAGAGCAGCGTGGGCCTGGAGCCGGAAGGGGCTTTCTCATGTCCTGTGCTCCAGCTTCCAGGCTGGCTCCGTGTTATAGGTAGAGGAGGCCCAGGGGAGGGCTGGGTCCCCAGCCACTGCCCTTTGTCCTCTGGAAGAAGGGGGTGTCACGTAGGAGGGAGGTTACATGCATCCCCCCAAAAAAGGAAAGCAGTGTCTGCTCACGTGCCAGTGCCCGTGAGGGGTGGGTGAGCTGAGAGATGGGTTGGGTGGGGGCCGCCCTCTGGCCGCTGGTATGGGCAGGGATCCTGGTCTCCTGCCCCAAGTCTGCTTTTGTGTCCCGTACCGGCAGCTGCAGAAGGAGCGCGAGGCCTTCAGACAGAGCCAGGAAGAAGGGAAGACCCTGCAGAACTCCTTGAGTCATCCCGGGGCAGCGCTGGTGCCGGGCCCCCAGGGGACGGAGACCTGGGAGGCCAGCCACAAGGAAGCCACGATGGAGCTGCTGCGCTTCAAGGACCGGGCCATCGAGCTGGAACGGAACGTGAGTGGGCTGCGGACGTGGTCGCGCAGAGGGCGGCCCCCCAGGCTGGTCCTTGTCAGGTGCCATCATTGTGAAGCAGGCAGGGTGTCCATCTGTTGACATCCCTTTGGTGTATAACATTTCGCCTGCTCCCATGGGACACCCTGCCCGCCCCACCTGGCCTCTCGCTTCACTGTAACCACAGGAGTGGGTACTTGATGCTCTGTGCAGGGGTTGGCAGCAGGCCTGTCACCTGCTTTTGTAATTGAGTTTTTGGTTGTTTGCTGTTTTTTGTTTTGTTTTTTTTTTTAAGATTTATTTATGCATACAAGAACTGGGGTACAGCCCAGAGGTACGGGGTGTGAGAGGACTCACCAGAGACAGAAAGGGGAGCAGAACAGGCAGATCTACTGAAATCCACTGCTGAGGGGAGCAGCGGGGAGACAGGAGAGGTCTCCTGTGCCATGAGGGTCACCTCCCTGTCCGGCAGGGGAATTAAACTTGTGCTGCAGTGGCTGGCAATGGCTTGACAGCTCTGCCTTTAACCCCTGCGCCACCAGGGAGGCCGTGTCATTGACTTTTATTGGAACACAGATGCCCTCAGTTTGCCTGTGATGTGGGGCTGCCTCCCGTCTGTGGTAGCGGAGGGATAGGCTGGCAAACCCCAAAACATTTCCTCTCTGGCTCTCAACAGGAGGTTTCCCCTTCCTGATTATATTGGATTCTCCCAAACAACCTTAGAAGTAGTGGCGATTCCTGTCATTTGACAGAAGGGAAAACTAGTCAGTTTGAGGGACTTGGCCTGGCCCAGGTGTGGCCTCGTGCTCCGGCTTTCTCCGCCCCGCATGACATGAACTGTCTCCTCTTCCTGCCCACGCGGAGCAGGGGGAGGCTGTGGCCGCAGCTCACACATGCACCCTCAGGGCGTCCGGCTGAACAGAGCCGTAAAGCGGCAAGGACCCACGGCTGTAACTCCGCTCCGGGGCCGAGCATCACTCTGGGCTCCGACCAGCAGCGCCTTTGTGTGTATTCCCTCCTGTCTCACAAGCACATGCCCGGACCCCAGCTCTTCGCCCCAGTGCCGTTGAATTGTCTCCCCTAAAAAGGAAAATGTGACTTCTCCCACCTGGCGTGAACCCTGACATCGGCCCCCAAAGCATCCACTCTGGAGGGTCCTGGAGCACCCACAGCCAGTGTTTCCCGAGCCGGTACCTGATGGGCCTTGTGCTTCCGCCCCCAGAACGCCGCCCTGCAGACTGAGAAGCAACTGCTCAAGGAGCAGCTGCAGCACCTGGAGACCCAGAACGTGGCCTTCAGCACGCAGATCCTGACGCTGCAGAAGCAGAGCGCCTTCCTGCAGGAGCATACGGCCACGCTGCAGACCCAGACGGCCCAGCTGCAGGTGAGGGCGGGGCACCCCGACTCCCAGGAGGCGGCAGGGCCAAGCATGGCAGAGTGTGGGGCTTGGGTGGATGTTATGTTTAGCAGGTTTATTGCAAACACTGGTTCCTACCCTTCAGGTCTGAAGGTGCTTTAGATCCCTGAACCTGCGGCTACTGGGCTGAAAATGTCGTGCTCTGCTCTTACCTGCTGTCTTGTCTGACTGCCGAAGTCAGTTGCTAGAGCTGTTCTTAGGAGTGACTTGGAAAAGATGCTCTGGCATCAAGTCAGTTTGGCTCAGTAGGAGTTGATTTATATTGATGACGCACAGGCTGTGGGAAAAGGAATTCCCATGAATGCAGTTTCTGAGACAAGTTTGACAATATTAACTTAGGAGCCAGAGACAATAAACAGGAAACGTTGACAAGGTGCTCAGGGTTTGTTCTTCTTTTTTTTTTTTTTTTTTTTTTAAAGATTATTTGTGCATATAAGAGCTGGGGTACAGACCAGAGATGCGGGGGGTGAGAGGACTCACCAGGGACAGAGTGGGGAACAGAGCAGGCAGATTGACAGAAGTACACTGCTGAGGGGAGCAGCAGGGAGACAGGAGAGGTCTGCGCACCATGTGGGTTGCTCCCTAGCTGGGGGGATCGAACTCGTGCTGCAGAGGCTGCAGATGGCTTCATAGTACAGTGCTTCACCCCTTGCGCCACCAGGGAGGCCTGGGGGTTTGTTCTTTTAAAATAAGAACATGGGATATTGGTTTGTAGTTTTATTTTTGTTGTAGAAACGTCTCGGGTGCTAAGTCAGGGTAATGCCAGCCTCAGAATGATCCGGGGATTCCCTTCTCTCTGGGTTTCTGATCTGGAGTGCTGCGTGGGTGTTCTGTACCTGTCGATGGGTTACGTTGTTTGGTGATGATTCAGGAATGCACTCGCCTTTCGGATTTTATGTCTCTTTGTTTTAAAGAATAGGTTTTTAAAAATTGTTAATGCAGGTACCCAGGGAGCTTAATAATTTACACAAAAAGCAGACGTTGTGAGGCCTCAGGACCAAAGCACCTTCTTATCAGGGTCTTTCGGGCTTGGCCCCTTCCCAGAGCAGTTCCTTACTCTGCCCAGCTAGGTTTTCCTGCCCAGGGGGGTCGCTGTTCCGTGGGGCCCGCCTCCGTCCTCGAGCGGGGCTCCCTGGCCTGCCACGGTGGTGAGGCGCCGTCGCCCGCTCCTTCCTCCAGGTGGAAAACTCTACCCTGAGCTCCCAGAGCGCCTCGCTCACCGCACAGTACACGCTGCTGCAGAGCCAGCAGACTGCCAAGGAGACGGAGAATGAGAACCTGCAGAAGCAGCAGGAGCGGCTGGCGGCGGCCTACGAGGCCCTGCTTCAGGACCACGAGCACCTGGGCACGCTGCACGAGCGCCAGTCCACCGAGTACGAGGCCCTGATCCGCCAGCACGGCTGCCTGAAGACGCTGCATCGGAACCTGGAGCTAGAGCACAAGGAGCTGGGGGACAGGTGCGGCCAGGCGGGGCTCCTGTCCACCCCACGCCCCATTTTCTGGGCTGCTTCTCGTTCTCTGGGGCCCCTGAACTCGCCCAAAGGAAAGTAAATCAGAGGTCACGCTCGGGGATTTGGAATTTGTGCAGCTGGAGACTGAGCGGCGGGAGGGCCCCCGAGGGGGAAGGGTGCGCACTGTCCCTGCCTCCGGGACACCTCGGCGTTTGGGCCTCACTTCCCTAAGGAGCCTCCCCGCCCCTTCACACCAGGCCTAACGAGGGTGCTCCCCGCTCCCTGGCGCGTGCCGCGCTCTGGCTTCCCGGGTCTTGTCTGTCTGGGCCGGGTCTGGGCTGCTGGCTTTCCTTTTTCTGACCTTTGATTTGGGAACTGGAGTACAGAGACGGCAGACGGCTCGGGGAAGCCCGTGGCCCGGCACGCAGGCTTCCGCTGCTGGTGCTCACGCCTCTGCCGGCCTCTCCCATCGCCCCTTCCCACCCTCCCCTCCACACTTGTTTTTAGTTTTTTAAGTAGAATTTGCATACATTGAAATGCACACATCCCACTTCGTGTCCTTGACAAATCGGGGTCCTGGGTGTTGTAGGCTTCGTGGTGTTCAGTCAGCCAGGCCTCGGGGGCTGGGCCCCAGCAGATCCCAGGTGGCTCCAGGCCAGACCCAGAGACTGGGCAGACGTGTGAAGTGCTTGGGGCGCTAGCGCAGGAGAGAGGTGCACGGAGTGTGTCTAAGGAGAGGCTCCCGACCACGCGGGGCGCCGAGGAGGAAGTCCCTGCTGACACCGTCCCCTTTCTCCGCGTCAGCGAAGAGGACGGGCCACTATAGCGGGGACCTGGCGGGAATATGGAGACATGCCAGGGTGGAGGGGACCCCAGAGGCAGCTCTCCCCGCTGCCAGGCTCCTTTCCCATGCTGTCCTGCCTCTCCCTGCCCCTTTGCCCTGTCCTGCTCAGCTCTGCAGCGGGCACCAGGGAACCCCGTTCTCTCTGGGAGGCTTCTCAGTCTTCCGGTGTTACATGTGGGCACCATGGGCCCGTGGCAAGCTCCCAGCAGGTGTGTTCCCCTCCACCAGGCACGAAGCCATGCTGAAGCACAAGGCAGAGCTGGACGAGCTAGAGAAGACCCTGCACTCCGAGCGGGAAGCGCTGCAGCAAGAGCAGAGGAGCAGCGCCGTAGCCGCGGGCGAGAACCAGAGGCTGCGGGGTGAGCTGGACAGGTGAGCCTGCGGCGGGCCCAGAGGCGGCCCCGTGGGTCCCGGTAACCGGAGCTCTCACAAGCCCTGCCGTGCTGGCCGCTGGCTGTGATCAGGGCGAAGGGGACTCATGGGTTGCTGGGGTGGGCGGATGCAGGTGACAGCTCCCCTGGTCCCCCCTGTGTGACACCCTTGTGTCCGGTGCAAGCGAACCTATAACCCGCGCCGCAGAACCATCTCATAAGGGAGATGCACCCCATCCTCATCATTTCTGGACCCCTATCTGTGGATTCCCCTACATGCTGAAATTGATTTGTAACCCTAGATCAATACTCGTGACATTCTCGTGGTCATGGGTGATGGATGCTTCGGTCTCCCGGGCACATCTCCAGCTGATGCTGAATATTATTCTGTGGTATCGTCAAGCTGTGATCAGTCAACTTAAAAAAAAAAAAAAGCTACAGTCACAATGACAAAGAAAAAGGCCTGAGGCCCAGAGGAGGGGGTTTGGTCCAAGGTTGCCCAGCTGGGCGCCCTCTTCAGCCCTCTGCCCTGGGCTCTCCACCCGCAGGGTCACCTTCCTGCACCACCAGCTGAAGGGGGAGTATGAGGAGCTGCATGCCCACAACAAGGAGCTGAAGACCTCGCTGAACAACGCACAGCTGGAGCTGAACCGCTGGCAGGCCCGCTTTGACGACCTGAAGGAGCAGCACCAGACCATGGACATCTCGCTGACCAAGCTGGACAACCACTGTGAGGTGAAGCCTCTGGACACCAGCGAGTCCCCTGGGCTGACAGCCTTGGGCTCAGCAGGGTTATGACGGGTCTTCATGAGCATCTGCCTGGGAGGCTGTGTGGGAAAGTGGTGTGGAGGCACCTGGAAGGGGCACAGCCCACGATCGGTGGGGATGTCTTAGAAAATACCTTTGCTTTCTCAGGCAGTGGGGAGGGGCTGGGTACCATTTTATTTCGGTCCTCTGGACTGTCTTTCCATCTCTTCTAGAGGAATGGTATCAATTTGCCCCTGTTCTTGGGTTTGTCTGACTGGGGCTCCAGATCCTGGGGCTCTGGGGATGGGCTTAGTCGGGAATCCCCCAGTTCCCAGATGGGCAGAGCCATCCCTGCCATTTAAATGATCTTAAATGGCCAAACCTCAGATGAAATTGTAAGCAGATCCCAGAGCAAGTACAGTGGGCAGAGGAGCCCAGCCAGGCCCCACCCCAGCACCCCAGCCTCGAGACCCAGGAAAGCGGGCACCCCTGGGACATAGCCCCTTGGCTTCTGTGTGCCAGTTAACTGCCTTGCAGGGCATCACGGTTGAGGAAACGGGCTCAGGATGCCGCTGAGCTGCTTGAAGACGCCTCTGGGCTGTGGAGGGGGACTGAGACCCAGGCAGAGTAGAAGCCTGGCCCCCACGGCCTGCCCTGTGTGGGAGGACACTCCAGGCCAAGCCTGCAGTGTGGGTTGGAACCCAGATTGTGTGAAGCCAGAGTTGGTGATTTTTCTGGTGCACCAACTGTGACAGCGAGAGCAGGCGCTGGCAACCTCAGCCCCTCAGATCAGATCTGCCCACTCCCTGTTTCTGTGCAGCTGTAAACTTTATATGAATGGCTTTTACACTTTTTTAAAAATTTATTTATTTATACAAGAACTGGGGTACAGACCAGATGTGCAGGAGGGTGAGAGAATTCACCAGAGACAGAGTGGGGAAAAGAACAGGCAGACTGACGAAATACACTGCTGAATGGAGCAGCGGGTGAGGCAGGAGAGGTCTGCTGCGCCATGTGGATATCTCCCTGGCCAGCCGGGAATTGAACCGGCGCTGCAGAGGCTGTGGACAGCTTCACAGCGCGGCGCTCAACCCTCTGCACCATCAGGGAGGCCTGCTTTTACACTTTCTAATGGTTGAGGGAAATCAAAAGAATTTGTGGCAAGTGAAAATAATATGAAATTGACCCTTTGGTAAGTACCAGCTTATAGAAATGCAGCCATACCTGGGCGTATGTCTATCACCTATGCATTTGCGTATCACCTGTGGCTGCTTTCCTGCTGCACCTGCAGGCATGAGCAGTTACAGCAGAGATGATCTGGCTTGGGAAGCCTGACATGTTCACTCTCTGGCTCTTTCCAAAAGGTGTGCCTGCCCCTTCTAGAGGAGATCTGTCCAATAGAAGCTGGATGCCAGCCCTGCAGTAACTCCAATTTTCCCAGGAGTCCCATTAAAGAGGCCTCTCACGTGGCCAGGGGCTGGGGGACTGACACGTGGTCATAGAGGGAACTTGGTCCTTCCATGTCATTGACCCGATGGTCCCTCCAAGCTTTCACTTGCACAGATTATCCTGAGATGAATGTCTGTGCCCGAAGCCTGGCCCTTCTCTTGGAAACTAGGTTCCCAGCAGGGGACTCCTGGGGCCTGAACCCTTGTTGACCTGTGTTTTAGCTGCTCTCCCGCCTCAAGGGGAATTTGGAGGAAGAAAACCATCATCTCCTGAGCCAGATCCAGCTGTTGAGCCAACAGAACCAGATGCTTCTGGAGCAGAACATGGAGAACAAGGAGCAGTACCATGAGGAGCAGAAGCAGTACATGTAAGGGCGCCTGTTCCTCCACCACGGTGGGGGATGCTGCCCACAAAGGGGTCCTGGCTTCCCCTGCCACCCACCACGACCTGTGGCGTTCTGGGTGGAGAACAGTGCGGACCACCGGTGTCCTGAGGGCCATGTCCTTGTTCCAGCACCTGCTTCTCTGGCTGCCTAGGGGGGGGGGGGGGGCTGTAGGTTTCTGCAGGCAGTGATGGTTGCCATGAGTTTGCTTTACAAAGGCACGCCCACCGCCCAGAGCTGCTTAATCTGCTTTTGGATTTACATCCACTCCTAAAGGTGGGCAGGTGCTGTTGGAGCACCTCAGGGGAAGAACTGAACCTGAAGACCGAGCGGGGTGCCCTGTCTCGTGTTCCCGCGACTGCCTGGCTCCTGGGATGCCGCGCTTGTCCTCCCTTGGGCGGTGTCTGATGTGCCGGCTCTGGCCTAGGCCCCTCGGGGTGCACAGACCAGTCTCAATAGCTGGGGCCTGTCGGAGGCAGGAGGGTGAGCAGAGCTATGTCCACACGAGACAGATGTTGAGCAGCACGGAGGTGGGGGAGGCAGGAGGGGTGTGACACAGGACGGGAGAAGGCCAGCCCGGGCGGGGGCGTGCAGGTGGAGGGCAGCCGTGTCTACGTGCAGGGCACAGGCAGGGCAGTCAGGAGCAATGGCCGGAGAAGGAGGCGGGGCTCGGCGGTGCGGGCTTCCGTGCCCAGCTAGCGAGTTTGGATTCCCTGGGAAGTGTTTGATGGGTGGTGACCTAGCAGGGCCTAGAAAACAGCCAGAAATAGAGGTCAAGAGCCCTGGTGCTAGAAGCCTCAAGGTTCCAAGGTGGAGTAATCCAAGATGCTTTGTGCATCCGGGTGTTTTCACTCCTCCATGTGGTGGGGAGCGGGGGCTGCCCTTCCCCATGATAGGGATGGCGGCCATGTGGGGGCCAGCAGAGGCAAGCTCCACAGGGGCGGGGTGCCAGCAAGCCCCCACATGCCATCCCAGCCCCCTGTAGAGCTGCACCTTCATTCACTGCTGCAGCCTCCTCTGTTCATCTTAAGGCACCCGTCACCTGCTAAAGGATGGGGTCCATTGAAAACCATTGCCCTTTGGGGTAGAAATGAGCATTGCCTGAAGTTGACCCTTTATAACGCAGCTAGTGAAAGTTCGCAGCAGGTGCTGACTTGAGGGGCCCGAGCCCAGGACCCAGGGGATGATCTCTTGATGGGCTTGCATTAGAAGGTGTCTGCAGAGACCCCGGAGCAGCCTCCAAGGGGAGCTGCCCTTGGGGGCACGCGGGGCTGCTGCATCTGTGGGGCTAACCCCAGCCATGTTGGTGCTCAAAGCACAAGGCCAAGCTGCAGGCTGAGGACAGCGTAATGACTAGACCTAGAGCCCAGGGCACGGTGGGTGGCCAGCAGCCAGTGCGTGGTGAAGCCTTCACTTTGCTTGAGGTGCTCCCTTTACAGTGAAACCTTGGAACAGCCCTCAGTTTTGGGGGGACTTTGGCAGCTTCACCATGAAGGAGCCTGAGAAGTTACCTCTGGTCCAGGGGTGTCCTTTTCAAAGAGGAAACCAGGGGTCCAAACAGTGACAAACAGAGAGGTGACAGGAGCAGGCCAGCAGCGGTGAGCCTGGGGGCAGTGAGGTGTGGGGTGCATCACTGCCGCCCTCGGTGCCGAGATAAAAGCACACCCCCCTTTTAGGAAGACCATGGTCTTGTCCCCTAAGGCTGGCAGGGTCGAGAGGTTCTCTTTGATCCTTCCTGTATATTTGAAATGATGAGCTGGTTTCCAGCATTTCAGAATCAGCAGATTTCGTTTCATAAACTGGGTTTTTGGATCCTTAGAAAACCAACGGGGAAGATCCCCCCACGGGGCCTGCGTTCATTCCCGCACAGCAGTGCACTCCAACCTTGCCGCAGTCCCCACCACTCCCTCTGGTCTTTCTAGGCTGGCTTTGCTGCTTATCAAAAGCTTCCTGAACGCTTTTGAGTTTGTCCCTACAGAGGGGTTAACCAGAAACCTGACATTGCAGCGGGTGTAGGTCACCAGTCTGACTTAGCTGAGCTGACTTTTTCCACCCTGACGTCCATGTAACTCCTTGAGGCAGACTTTTTCCCCTCTGCAGAGGTGAGCACCCCCAGGAGCTAGCCTTGTGTCTGACCCCATGTGCCCACTGTTCTGGCTGACCTGGCCGGAAAGTCCTTGGGGTTTCTGAGCTTGAACCCCAGGAGGTTAGCGGTTGCTCCCTGGGGTGCACTTACAGCCAGATGCTAGGGGCTCTGGCAAGTCTTCCCAGGCCTTTGGGCTTCCAGGACCTGCTTGGAATGACTCGTTATCACGTTCCCAGGGCAGCCATCATGATGTCTGAGTCCCAGACACACACTGGACGCCCTGGGGCAGGTCCCAGGCTGGAGCTATGAGTCAGTTTCCTTGTTTTATTTAAAACGGGACGGATAATTTTTCTCTGCCCCTCTATTCACAGAGACAAATTAAACGCTTTGCGAAGACACAAGGAAAAACTGGAAGAAAAAATCATGGATCAGTACAAGTTCTATGATCCTGCTCCAAAGAAGTGAGTTGAATAACATTGTCATGACTTAACGCCGCCCTGGAAGCCGTCCTCTTTCCTGAGGGAGCAGAAGCTGGCTGCCTGGAGCAGGCCCGTGTGTGGGGCTGGGGTCTCCCATGGGGTGGGGGCCTCTAGGGGCAGGGTTTTGACTTGCTCTCAGCCCTACCCTCTGCTCCGGCTCCTCCATGAGGGAGGTAGATAGATACTGGCTGGCCTGGAGGAGACACAGACGTGATTTAGCCACAAGCCCTATGGGGGCCAGAGGCGCCCTGAACACAGCACGGGAGGGTGGTCTTGTCAGAGTTCATCTGGGATTGAACAGGTCAGAGAAGGCCACGATGTGCTTGTGTGGGGCTGGGTAGGACCCCTGGGCCAGCCGCTCGAGGTCTTCCAACCCAGGAGCCTTTTGACCTGACACGGTCTCCTCCGGCTTCTCCAACCGCTGGCAGCTCCCCAGACACGCTGCCAGGTGTGGGCTGGCTCGCCCCAAGGAGCTGGCCCTTGGCGTGTCCTGTGCCTCCAACGGGAGGCAGGTCCCCATCCCTGCTTAGGCCTCTGTTGAAATCCCAGAACCACAGAATTGCAGAACCTCTGTCTAAATCGCCCACCAGGCAGAGGCCAAGGCCCAGGTGAGGAAGGGGAGCGGCCGGAGTAAACGCCGTGCTGTCAGCGCCACGCGGGCTCAGAGGGCTGCAGCCCTCCTCCTGCTCCCCTGGATTCCTGCCGCGAGCTGCCGCTCAGCCGCTCCTTAAATTCGCTGGTGTTGGCTCTGACGGCTGCTCTTCCCCTGTGCCCACTCCTCAGTGCCAGGTGTAGTCAAAGGATGTCAGTGTAGCTGACAATGAGTGGGGGTGGGGGGTGGCTCCACTCATGCATTTGGGCAGAAAGATTGTCCGGGAGCCGGCCGAGACCAGCGCGGCGCCACTCCGTCTGTCCCGCAGCCCGTCCAGAGCCCGAGGCCCGGCTCCCGGCACTGTGTTCCGGGCGGCTGTTGAAGGCCTCTGCCCTAAGGCATACTCCCCCATGCCCCCCAGAATCACATCCCACCCTCCGAGCCTCGGACGCCGTGTCCCTGGTGGTGGGGAGGCCGTCCTTCTGAGCCCCGAATGAATGGACAGCGCTGCCGGCTGTGATGGGAATCCCGGCCCCGTGAGGGAACCAGCCCCTGCCGCAGGGCAGTGGGGCCTGCTTGGGGTCTTCTCAAATTCCTCTTCTAACCAGGAAAAACCACTGGATTGGAGCCAAAGCCTTAGTCAAACTCATCAAACCAAAGAAAGAGGGTTCCAGAGAACGTTTGAAGGCAACCACAGACAGCCCTCCCTCGCAGCCGGAGGCCCCAGACCCGGCCTCCCCACCTGCTCAGCCTCTCCGCTCTCAGCCAGAGAACCCCGAGACCTCATCTTGCCCAAACGGCGCAGAAGAGCAGGACACCCACAACGGGCCCGTGGGGAAAGGTAGGTGAGGCCGACCGCCCGCGTGGGGTCAGGCAGGGTTGAGGTGGTCTCAAGGACTCCCCTGGGGGCAGAGCCAGAGGGGAGGAGGTGCACACGCAAGGGCAGGTGTGTCGGGGGGAGTGCAGGGCACCCGCACGGCTGCCTCCTTGGGCTCGTTAATGAGCAAGGGGAAGCATAGATCCTCCACTGGGTTGCGGCCGTTCTGTCCTGTCACCGTGTTGTTTTAAGAGAAGCCTCTCATGTGGAAGGGGGACTGGAGCGCGCAAAGCCTGTGCACACTCGGAGACGAGCCCGGGGTGTCGGCTTCAGGTGCCCTCACGTGTGTCCAGTGAGCTGTTGTGGTGGGGGGTCCCAGGGCACCTGACACATTGTCTGTGCATACAGGGTCTTCAACCAGCCCTCATGTGGCTTTTTTTATCATTTTCTCGGGTGGAAAGGCAGGTGAGGTGTTCTCCTCCTGCCTAATCCGGCCTGGAGTCCTGCCAGCCCCGGGGAGGGTCTGGTGTGGAGTTTGCGGAGATCTGCAGGGGGTATAGTCGTGCGGGTGGCGCCTTATTGGCTCTGGCCTCGGGCATCCGCTGCACGTCACTTCACCACCGCCAGGGAGGAGGCCGCAGCATCCAAGGACGCAGAGCCTCGCCGCTGAGAGGTTTTACTTTACTCCTGTTGACGGAGCTCTCTTGAAAGACGTAGACATCTGTGCACGCACAAAGGGAAAATAGCAGCCAAGTAAATGGCCTGTGGCAGTGACAGTTTTGTCACAGCCGCCAGCTGGGCAGCAGGGACTGAGGCCGTGGAGGTCACACCTGCTTTCAGAGACGTGAAGGTCCGGGAACTGGGGGCCTGTGCGTTTTAGACTCGGTTAAACAGCAGTGACCTTGAACACGTACATTTCCAAAGTTACTTTGAAATTGCGTCCGGTGGATTATGCCAAACTCGCCCCCCAGGAGCGCTTAAGTGTTTAAGAAGAACTTCCTGCACATCAGGGCTGTGCCTGAGGCTTGTGTGTTTGTGGGGCCCCATGTTGCCCACAACTGGTCACCCCGAGTGCACACGCCTGGGTAGGGGGGTGACATTTCAAATCCTGCCGTGTCACTTGAAACCCAAAAAGAGACGTGACCCCACACACCGTGTGGGGACTGGCATTCCAGGTCGTCAGGCTCTTGCAGGTGGAGTATGGACGTTACTGCTTGCTGCTGTCAGGAGGGGTTCTGGGCTTCAGCTTCCACGTTGGCGATGGTTTTAATTTTTCAACGTCTGTCACCTCACCTTGTTTAAGCTGATTCAGGAACTGTCACCAGCCTGCGCTAGGGAGACGTTCAGAGGAAGAAAGTTTCCGCCTGTCCAGACAGTTGAGCTGCGCCCTGAGCGAGCACATCAGCGGGAGGTCTTCATACCGGGGCCCACTCCGGCCCTCTCCCTGGACTCGGCCCCTTGTACTTCGTTTATGGGCTGCATTTGTCTCATTTGGCCCTAAGTATCCCGTAAGGTCGGCGTGGCCAGCGTTCCTTTTCAAAGCTGAGAAAAGGAGCCTTTCCTGAGCTCTTCCCACTCGGGCCACTGCCCCAGAGGGACCTCCTGGTGCCCCGGCGGGGAGTGGCCTGGAGCCCCGTCGTCGGGACCCCGTGGAGCCAGCGCCGGCCAGCAGGTGGCGCTGGGGGGCCAGGCATAACTGAGGTGCTGGCGTGGACTTTAATTCTCAATCAGAAATTCTTAGATGAGTTACCGTGAGTGCGGCCACGTTGAGGAAGTTAGATGAGCTGTCTGCCCTGATGAGACTCTCACTTAAAGGCCATGGAGTGTCGGGCTGGAACTAGAAGAGTCTTAGGAAATCTCAAAAGGAAACGATGACTCTTAGTGTTGAGGGCTTTTTGGTATGAAAAAGTTGTTTTCGTTTTTTTTTTTAAAGATTTATTTATGCATACAAGAGCTGGGGTACAGGCCAGAGATGCGGGGGTGGGGAAGGGGTGGTGAGAGGACTCACCAGAGACAGAGCGGGGAGCAGAACAGGCAGACGGACTGAAATACACTGCTGAGGGGAGCAGCGGGCGAGACAGGAGAGGTCTGCCTCGCCACGTGGGTTGCTCCCTGGCCGGCCGGGGATCGAACTTGTGTTGCAGAGGCTGCGGATTGCTTCATAGTGCAGTTCTTAATCCCTTGCGCCACCAGGATGGCCCAGTTTTTTTTTTGTTTTTTTTTTTTAAATACATCCTGCCAGCAGAGTTTATCGCAGATGTACAGAAATGATTGGGGGATTCTTCAAGCAGGCTTTCTGACTCAGCGGGCCGGAAACATCGCTGTTTCTGAGCCCTTGGAAGAGGCATTGGAGCTGAGCTGTCAGTAAAATGGATGAGTGAGAAAAGCCGGGTCCTCATTAATATAAGTTTTATTTAATTATTTAGCACACTGACATTGAGAAATAGTCTGAGCCACCGTCTCCCTGAACAATGTCTCATTCTCCGCGCATGCTGAGTAGCTGGAGCCTGGGCACCGCCGCGCCCTGAGCTCGTTACGGGCCGGGGTGCCAGGGACTCGGCCCCGCGCGGGGCTGGGTGGCGGGTGCTGCTCGCCTCCCCCGGGCGCTCGAGGTCTGCTGCCTAAGTGCCTGTAGCTCATGTAGACTCATTTAAGTCATTTGTTGGTGTTCATTCCATTCATTCGTCTGTTTTTTTTTTTTCCTTCCTCTTTTGGGTTATCCGGGTGATAACATTTTAGCGACTCAGCGCAAAAAGAGTCCCTTTTTGAGAAGCAAAAGCAAGGACAAGGACAAGTCTCCGACAGCCCACCCAGCTCTCTCTAAACGCCTGCGGTTCTGGTCTTCCTCTGACATCCCATCCTCTCCTAACGAGCCTCTCCCTCTCTCAGAAATCGGAGATTTCTAATCCTTTTCCTCTGTCATGTCTTCATCGCATACCCGTTCCCGCCACCGTTTCTGAAATTCAAACAAACCAAAAAAAAAAAAAAAAAAAAAAAGGCAAAACCAGTACCTAAAGGCCCGATGACCTTAGCGGACCCTCCTCCCGACCCCGTTGCAAAGCCGAGCTTAAAGTAGCCAGCGTGGACTCTGATTCCCAAAGAGAAGACGCGCGGCCTCGCCCTCCGGACGGGCCCTCCCGCGCAGCACCGTGGCAGGGGAGCCGGGGCAGGCGTGTCCGTGCTGAGTAAGTGCAGGGCCGGGGCCGCCCACCCCCGCCCGCCGCAGGCCCGCCAGGGAGCCCCTGCTCTGTTGCTCTGTGTCCTGCAAAGCACGGCCTCTGCCGCCGGAGCGCTGTTGTGTTGACGCAGCTCAGTTTAAACCTGCTGCCTTTGTCTCTGTCCAGTGCTGAGTCGTTGGCTTTCGCTCGCGAGCCCCCCTCTTGACGCCTTCTCTGTTTGGAAGGATGTTTCGCTCCGTTCAAGCGTTTTCAATAATGGGATGGACGCTGCTGAGCCCGAGTCCAGGCCGGAGTGAAGCGACCGCTGTCGTGGTCTGACATCTCGGACGCTGAAACTCAGCCAGCCGAGGACAGGAAGAATGTCCTGGCGGGCGCGCGGGTCCACGTGGCCTTTAGCTACTGCCGTTTCCACCCCCCTCGTCCTCGTCCCGCCCCGACCACGCCCCGCCTCCCCGCTGTGTGCTTGGCCTGCCGTGGCGGTTGCCACTGAGCTCTATCAGAGAAGGGAAAATGATTATCGGTTCTGCCAGTGGAAAACCAGTGTCACCCTAAAAATTAGTAATAGCCTCTAAGATGTGGCATCGGCGGGTGTGGCGCTGACCCCGGCTGAGCCTCGCCGCAGCCCCCCCACCCCTGCATGCTGTGGGCGCCTGCTGTCCCCTGCCATCCTGTTAGTGTCGGTCCATCTGCTCCTCCTCACCTCACCTGCCGGAGTCTGTCCCCGGGCATCCCACCAGACTTGAATCTTGCTTCTCATCAAGGTTCTTTCCCAATCCAAATTTTCCCTTGATTTCAAGTTGTAAGATTTGGGCGCCTCCCAGGGCACTGTGCGTCCCGTCCAGGGTGCCGAATTTAGGCCACAGACCTGGCTCTGGGTCCTCGGGCGCCGGGACCGGGACTTTGTGCCCAGCGTGTCCCAATGCTCAGGCCCGCCCGCCACGGCATTGTTAGGCTGTGTTTGAGGAAGGTTTGCTTTTTGTTTTTCATTCAATGTTGATGATGGCCACGTCCGTGGTAAACCATCCTGCGATTGCTGAAAAAGACAGGATGCCAGGCCAAGAGCCTCTCTCCCTGCAGAGATTGAGGCCCCTTAAATCATTGTGAGGACGCTGCTTCTCAAATCACAAGTGAGCCGGGTGGCAGGACGCACACCCTGGACATTCAGCCCCGGTGGCAGGTCCTGAGCAGGCCTCTGCCAGGAAACAGGACTTTGAGTGACAGGCATGGTACCTAGCAGGTATGTCTATCGTTACTGTGTTGGACTTTTTACCAACGTTTTGTTTTTTTGTTTTTTAAAGATTTATTTATTTATTCATACAAGCACTGGGTACAGTGAGGAGCGCGGGAGGGTGAGAGGATTCACCAGAGCCAGAGCGGGGAGCAGAGCAGGCAGAAGGACCGAAGCACACTGCTGAGGGGAGCAGCGGGCGGCAGGAGAGGTCTGCACACCATGTGGGACTCTCGCCCGTGGCTGGGGGTCGAACCGGCGCTGCAGAGGCTGCAGGCAGCTTCGCAGCCCAGCGCTCAACTGCTGTGCCACCAGGGGAGGCCCTACCAACATTTTGTTTTGCTTCTGGAGCTCCTTTTTCTCCCAGCCAGTATTAGAGCCAGGGCCAGCCCTTAGGGGCCTCCACCCAGGCTTGCAGCCCGGCCCCTCCTGTGTCCGCCCCAGCCGGAGGCGCGGCTGCCCAGCTTTGCCCTGCGCTCCATGTGCCCTGCTGCCCTGCCGCCAGGCCTCGGTGTGGTCTGTCAGCCTCACCCGGGATTTTGCAGCCCGATTTCTCCATGTCCTTCTCTGCCCCAGGCTCTGGGGACCTAAAGCCAAAGCGGGGGTCCCCGCACGGAGGCAGCCTCGACCGCACGGAGGCCTCAGCAGAGCCTGCTGCGAAGCCCTGGCCCCCCGACCTGGGCCCCCGGACCTGCGCCACCTCAGCCATCACTGTACCCCCTTCCAGCTCCACCCCCATCTCCCGGCACCCAGGCCGCGCCAGAGGTGAGTGGGGGGCCCTCCATCAAGAAGGACCAACATCTGGGGCCCAGGGTCTTTCCTAAAGACGCAGGCTCTCTGAGGAGGGGTCTTCTCTCGGCTAGAGGGCTAGTGGGCGGGGTGTTTGAGCTGTGGATGGGCTGTGGCATTGCACAGACCCGCTTCAGACATCGCTCTGCCTGCCTGCCGCTCCGGGCATGTCACTGGCCAGAGGTCTGACCTGACACCACTCATGGGAAGCACCAGGGAGCTCCAGGGGACTGAGAACCAAAATCTGGGCCTAAAATAGAGAACTGTCCCACCCCACCCCCTTGCAAGTCAGAAGCTTATTCTCCACAGAGAACAAGTGAGCGGGACTGTGAACTGGAGTGTCGGTAATGCGGGGAAGGAGAGGGTAGGCAGGCCAGGGCAGGGGTCCTGAACTGAAAACCAAGGGACTTACAGGGGTTTACAAACCCAAGGCCCCCAGGATGCAGGCACGAGTTGCAGTGTTCTTCCAGTTACCCGGTGAGCTCCAGAAATTCCAACTCAGCGCTCAGTGCAGTTCTGCCAGGGGAAGCCCGTGGAAGTTCAGGGGCCCTGGGGAGCCCTCAGCCGCCAGAGACCAAAACCAAATCGCGAGGCAGTGGAGTAAACACACGTGGGGCGCAGAGGCGGAGTCTGAACACACTCAGGCTTGGCCCGCTGGAGTAGACCTCGCCATCCAGCAAGCCGCACACATTTTTGGGGTTCCCCAGCGCGTGTGAAAGTTCTGTTCACCCTGTGCCACAGCCCAGTGTGTGCAGCAGCATTACGTCTCAAAAAGACAGCACAGGCGTCTTCCTTAAATGTCCCAGCCACGCAAAGTGAGCAGGTGCCCTGGGGACACGGCGCGGGGTGCTGCCCACGCGGGGCTGCACAGACCTTCCGTCTAAAAGCGCAGCTCCCGTGAGCTAAGGGGGAGACATGCCTTGGTCAGCAAATGGGATGCTGCCACACCCAGGAAACACCCGAGATGGTCTCCCCTAAGAGGCAGTGAAATTTAACATCTGCAAATAGAAAGGAAAAGGCAAAGCTCACAGGGCAGAGACTTTCTGCTTCTAATATAGAGAGAGGGATGTAGTGGCTTCTGAGGTGTGAGACACTGGCGAGAACTGGAGAGGTGATTTTTTTCGTCATACCCCCCACTTCACTCTGGAGATGTGGGTGTCTGACCTCGGTGACCGGCAAAGGGAGGCCATCCCCCGCCCTCGGGGCTCCCCGGGCCGGCTCAGTGACATGCACTGGCAGGACATGGCCCTGGGGATAGGATGTGCTGAGCAGACACCAGACACCCAGCCGTCCTGCTCCGCTCCTGGCCAGGCGTGGGAAGGGCCAGCTGCTTACGGTTGGACAGCAGGGGCTGCCCGGGTGCTGCCTCGAACGTGCAGGCTCTGAGCCAGTGTGGCCTGGGCATCCATCATCAGCATCTCCCGAGGCTTGGGGTGCAGAAGCCCTCCCCTGGCTTGGTGGAGAGCTGGGAACTCCATTTCCCCGCGTGCTCCTAGCGGCCAGTGTGCTCAGGGCCGGCCTCCAGGCCACGCACAGACTGCCTCAGCTTGGACCCCGTGCCTGAGGCAGAACCGAAGCCCAGGACCTTCCCCAGCCACTCCTCCACCGGCAGAGCCTGCAGAAGGGCCAGCACTGCCCACTGCTTTCGCCGCCATCCCAGTTCTGGGGCTCTGGTCCATTGCTCGTGGGTGTGACCTTCCTTCAAGACAGGAAACCCTCTCACCCTCGTCACCAAGGTCTTTCGGGGGAACTGGCAGACTCGAGGCAGCGAACAGCTTCCTGTCCTCAGGGAAGGGCAGCCGGCTGGTGGCCCTTGGGCACAGCTCCGGTTTTCATCAGGAGCTGCTCATGCAGGGTTTGGTCTCCAGGGAATCACCGGCTGCCCGCAGGTGGCGCATCCTTTTCCTTCCTCCCACCTACTGAAGACCATGTGGCCCCTGTCAGGAACTGCTTTCAGGGCCCCCTGCTTTTGGGGCGACTGGCCTTGCAGGTTGGAAGGGGCTCCCTGGTGGTAAACATCCTGCCCCTTTCGCTCTGTAATTGTCATCAGGCCCAAGCTCTGCTTTAGTCGCGTGTGGCCGTCACAGGCGAAGCGGGTTTAAAGGTCAGTGAGACGCAGTATGTGGGCTGGAGAAATAGGGGGGTGGGGAATAGAAGCAGCACATCCGCATGCCCCCTCCCTCACCCTGGGTAGGAGGTGGCATCTAGCAAAGGAGCTGGTCTCCCTGTGGCTGTCGGTTGCCCCGGACTCATCAGCCTTCTTCGCCCCGCAGGCTACAATTCCGACGACAGCCTGTGCGGACAGTCGCTGGAGCTGGAGCTCGCCAACCACCGGCAGTTCGGTGAGTCGCCCGCGGCCTCCGCCTGGGGCCTGCGGCCTGCACCAGCAGTGCCTTTCCTTCTAGCTCGCCCTGTGCGGCCATCCAGCCGCAAAATAGCTGAAAGTGGAGTCGGGTCGAAGTGAATCAGGGGACCCAGAGCTCCCTTGTCACCTTCCTGGAGATCTGAGCATGGGGTTTCCCTGCTCACGCGTCCAGTGACGGGAACCCACCTGGAAAGCGCCCAGAGGGTTTCCAGGCAATTCTGGTGACTCGCACAGGGAACGTTGTCTTCAGGAAGGCCCCTCTCTGTCCTCACTTGGACTTTAGGCATCCAGAAGGGCTCATTGTATTTAGTCTTAGAAGGTGTTGGAAGCACAAGTCAGTTAGCAGTTGTAAATTTCTGACAAAAACGGGGAATTAGGACAGCCTTCCCCCAAATAAAAAAACTGCTTTGGGCTTCAATAATTTTTAAAAAACAAATCCTAGGGTCTCCCTGGTGGCACAGGCAGTTGAGCACAGCGCTGTGAAGCTGTCTGCAGCCTCTGCAGCGCTGGTTCCATCCCTGGCCACAGGCGAGGGTCCCACAGAGCACGCAGACCTCTTCTGTCTCACCTGCTACTCCCCTCAGCAGTGCATTTCGTCAGCCTGCCAGTTCTGCTCCCCGCTCTGTCTCTGGTGAATCCTCTCACCCTCCCACACATCTGGCCTGTACCCCGGTTCTTGTATAAATAAATAAATCTTTAAAAAAAAATCCTAGAAGAATGGGAAGGTCATTCTTTCCACAGATGCAAACTCGGTTTCCATGGCTTCAGCCTGATTCCGAAGTGGCAGTCGTCACTGTCCCCTGCCCCACCGTCTAGACACCTCTGGTGCTGCATTTGTGCCCCCAGCAGTGCAGATGCGGTTGACACGGGGAGGCCCCTGCTGCAGTGGGAGTTTGAATCCGGGAGCCTCTGTCTTCACCTGAGCAGGACAACAGGACTGGAGCTTACAGGGGTTTCTTTGCCCACGTTCTAATGCCTGGAGTTGGGGTGGGGGGTGTGCATCTGGCCTGTCTCTGGCTCCTCAGAGCTTGAATAAACAAAAGTTTGAATAAACAAGTCAGTTGGACCTGCTTCCAGGTCCAACTGTTTTGTATCACAATCCCCTTCCAGTGAAACATATGTCCCTTTTTTTTTTTTTTAAGATTTATTCATGCATACAAGAATCAGGGTACAGGCCAGAGGTGCGGGAGGGTGAGAGGATTCACCGGAGACAGTGCGGGGAACAGAACAGGCAGACGGACCTAAAGCACTGCTGAGGGGAGCAGTGGGTGAGATAGGCGAGGTCTGCCGCACCATGTGGGTATCTTGCTGGCCAGCCAGGATTGAACCAGCACTGCAGAGGCTGCTGACAGCCTCTGCAGCACTGCACTCAACCCTCCGCACCACCAGGGGAGGCCCGAAATGTATGTCCTTTTTAACGAGAGATGTGTGTTCTTTTAATCTCAAATTTTCTTTCTCAGCAAAATGACTTACTTTGCTTTTACGCTATTTCACGAAAGCCAAGTGGTTTTCGTTGTTTTTTTTTTTTAAGGTTTATTTATTCATTTATGCAAGCACTGGGTACAGTCAGAAGCGCCGGAGGGTGAGAGAATTCACCAGAGCCAGAGCAGGGAACAGAACAGGCAGACTTACCAACTACACTGCTGAGGGGAGCAGCGGGCGGCAGGAGAGGTCTGCGTGCCTTGTGGGACCCTCGCCAAGGGCCGGGGATTGAACCGGCGCTGCAGAGGCTGAGGGCAGCTTCGCAGCCCAGCGCTCAACCGCTGCGCCACCAGGGGAGGCCCACCAAGTGTTTTTTTAGCTCAGCCCCAGCCTCCTTTGCTGACCAGTGTCTTCCAAACGCCTGCTCTTTGTAGAACTCGCAGCATTGGGAAGTTGAGTGTCCTGTAGAGCTGTGCAAGGGCAAGCTCAGGGTGCGGGGTGTCAGTCCCCATTGTGACTCCTTTCAACTCCACACCAGCTGTTTGCTGGACGTGGGTGCAGAGGTGACACAAGCGCAGGCCCTGTGCCCAGTGTTTCCTGGCCCAGCGGGACAATGGGGGCAGGCTGGCCAGGTGGGGAGACCGCGTGCTGCGGGGGGAGAGGACCCAGAGGGGTGGGCTTCTCCCTGTAAATGGAGAAGCCGGCGCAGCCACGTTCAGGCAGGCACGGGGCAGCCAGGAGAGCTGGCTCCAGCTCATGTCACCAAAAAGGTTGACTTCCCCTGGAGGGGCGGGGGGCAGGTGTAAACTTGAGAAGTGCGAGAACAGGAGGGACAGCAGACGCCCCCGCTCCTGCACACGAGCAAAGTGAAGCCACCACCACCACCCCCCCCACCCCATGTTGCAGCCCTTCTCCGGGCGCCTCCTTCCTGGCCCCTCCAGGGAGCCTGTCATGGCCCAGGCCGGGGTCTTCCTTGTGTTCAGGAGGCTTAGCAGCTGTCAGGGGGAGCAGCACCCCATTCATGTGCTTTCTGGACTGGCGTGAGAGCCCTCTGCCAACAAGGTTGTTTGGATCCACAGCCCTCGACAGAATACAAGCAGGTAGCGAGTGTTGCCGTCTAGGATGTGTGCGCGCTCGGCACTCGGCTGGTGAAGCCAGGCCCTCGGGGAGCCTAGAGAGAACCCCCCAGTCCGTCCTTTGCCACACGGGCTCCTTGGAGTAGGCGCTTTGGTCCCGCCACCCCTGGTCATGGGCCTGCAGGGTAAAGGCCGCCGTTGGCCGCACTGCCCTGGCTGGGCAGCTCAGAGAGCAGCAAAAACGCGGCCAGCAGCAGCTCCCCACTTCCCCTGACAGGTAAGGCGGCCTCTTCCCTCTGGGCCGCGGGGTGCATTTGCATCTTTAATTCCAGGCTCAACTTGTTATTTAGTACAGTGACAAGACCCCGAAATGCAGGCAGCCCGGCTGCTCACGCCCGGGAGGGTGAGTGGATTTTGGTTCACCTTCCACCAGGCCTGCATCCAGGCCACGTCGCTCTCGAGTGGGGTTGCAGCCGTCCTCCTGCTTCCCCTCGGTCAGGACATAGCGGGTGGGGTTTTTTTGTTTGTCTGTTTTTAAAGATTTATTTATTTATGCGTACAAGAACTGGGGTGCAGGCCAGAGGTGTGGGGGTGAGAGGATCCGCCAGAGACAGAGTGGGGAGAACAGGCAGACTGACTGAAATCCACTGCTGAGGGGAGCAGCGGGGAGACAGGAGAGGTCTGCTGCTCCATGGGGGTAGCTCCCTGGCTGGGGATCCAACTCGTGCTGCAGAGGCTGCGGGCAGCTTCATAGGTTGCGTCTTACTTAACCCCTTGCGCCACCAGGGAAGCCCCATAGTGGATGGTTTTGACTCTTTTCCTTGTGGTGTTTTAGGGTGAAGGGTTCCCTGTGTTTGAGAAGCCGGTGGGTGCTCTCTCCAGGACCCTAAACTCTGAGGTGTTTTCAGAGATGTTCTTAGCCCTCCCTTTGAACACCTGGACGCAGCGGGTGCTAAATAAACCTTTAATATCCAAAAGGGTGGGCATCGTGAGCCTGGTGTCCTACAGCTCCAGCTTTTCACTTTTGCAGCCGAGCTTTTCCCTTTTATCTCAGGTTATTTTGTTTGTAAATGCCAGAGTGAAATTTTAAAGGGTTCTAAAATGTTCTTAATACCCAAGACCGCAGCCCAGAGAACCGGCCCTGGGTTCCCAGATGGGTGCTCTCCAGTGGAGGGGAGCAGAGGCAGCCCGGAGCTGCCGGCCGCGGCAGGGAGACTAACGCGTGTTCCTCTCCGTCACCCACCCTGGCCCCAGGTTCGGCTGACCAGCTCCACGGCAGGTCTGAGAGCTTCAGCAGCGAGGACCTGATCCCCAGCAGGGACACAGCCACTCTGCCCCGGGATGCCAGCACCCCGGGACGCAACACCTTCAGCCGCCATGAGTACCCCCCGCCCCGGAATGGGCCTCTCCCCCAGGAGGGCGTCCAGAAGAGGAGCGTGGCCCAGCCCCAGGCCGGCATGCGGCCCTGCTCAGCTTCCCCCAGCAGTGAGATGGTCACCCTGGAGGAGTTTCTGGAGGAGAGCAGCCGGGGCTCCCCCATCCCCGTGAGTGACCTGGTCATCAGGACTGTAGGTGGGACCCTGGCAGCAAAGTCCCAGCGGGAGGGCGATCCTCCTGGGCAGCCAGCCCCCCACCCCCACCCCGCCAAGACTTCCCTCCACCTGTAAGTGAGGGGCAGACCCTTGTTCCACCGGGCTGAGGGTGCCGCGTGGCCAGCACACTGGCAGGGCAGGGTCGCACGCTGGGCTTCAGAGCAGAATCCCGAACCCACTGAAGCGCGCGCTCGCCAGCAGAGGTTTTTTTCCGTGAAGGGGCTGATGGCGGCCGTCTCTGGCATTCCCGACCACAGTCCCGTCCAGCTGCTCTGCCGTTTCATCGGGACCGCAAGGACCGTCTGCCAGCAGCTGGGCACGACTGTTCCAGAAAAGCTTTCGTGGCGGACACTGATGTTTAAATTTCATATAATTTCCACGTGCTGCAAAAGATTATTCTTGAAAAAAATTTTTTTTTAAATCATTCGAACATGTAAAGCAATTCTCTGCTCGCAGGCCATACAGAAACATGTGGCTCCGCCGGGATGGGCCCCGGCTTTCATCTGCTGACGTCTGCCCCGCCACACGGCCCCCCGACCCCGCCCGAGTGAGGACGCCCTACAGCGTCTCGGTTTAGCTCTGCCGAACCGCGTGAGGGTGTGTTCACACCTGTCCACATTCAGCCATTGTTTGGTTGTGGAACGGGTCTGTCTTGCAGTTGACACCTTTCAAGGACTCTTCACCCTTCGGTGATTGATTCTCATTCCCTTCGAGAACAGTTGAACTTTCTCCGGCCACGTAGTGAAGTCTGTGACCCGCATGAATAGGCCACGGCGACAGAGAACACAGAGTATTTGCTCAGTAGCTGTTCGCTGGGCACCTACTATGTGTCAGGCAGTGGGTGTGGTGCCTGCTCTCAGTCCAGCCCATCAGCAGGTTTCTCTCCCATCCTGGCATGTGGCTTTTGGGGGCAGTCTGCACCCCTGGTCCCTGTGCAGCCACACCCTTCTGCAGGGCAGCCTCTTCCCGCTGCCTCTTCCCTGTCTTGGATCAGAGAAGACTGTGGGCAGCTGTGAGGGGCCTGAATGTGGCCGGCTCTGGTTTTTCTTCCTCTCTGTGGCCCAAGACAAAGCCCTTGTGAAGTGTCAGGGCGTGGTGGAGGGACAAGGGAGAGAAGGTCCGGGCCTTCCAGTTCCCTGTTGCCTCCTGCTCTGCTTAGTGGGGACCCCCCAGCCTCACTCCCGAGGCTCACTACTTCTCTCCTCTCTGTAGGACACTCCCAGTTGCCGGGATGACCTGCTAAGTGACTACTTCAGAAAGGCTAACGAGGCCCTCACCACCGGGGGCCAGCCAGGACCGCCTTCCAGGAAAGAAGGGGCCAAGATGCCTACCAGCTTGGTCGCTCCCACCATCAAGATGGCTGTCAACACCTCTGAGGGAAAGCTGCTGAAGCCTGGGCAGTACGTGAAGCCAAATTTCAGGCACGCTGAGACTGAGGCCGTACCCAGTGCCCCTGCCAGGCAGACCCAGCCTCCCCAGAGCCTGTCTCTGGGCAGACCCCGGCAGGCCACCAGCCGGAACACGTCCCTGAGCCGGGCCTTCAGCCTGGCCTCAGCGGACCTTCTCCGGGCCAGCGGGCCAGAGACCTGCCAGCAGGAGTCCCCTCTGAAACTAGGGGGTCCTGAGGTCTTGGGCAGCCGAGAACCTGGCAGCCACACTCTGCAAAGCCCCACACCGCCCAGCTTGGCCCGGGAGCGGACCCCACTTGTGGGAAAGGCTGGAGGCTCCTGTCAGGGCCCAGGCCCTCGCATCCGGCCGCTGGACATGAGGCGCTTCTCACTGGCTCCCCCCAAGGAGGAGAGGCTGGCCCCCCTGCAACAGTCCGCCACGGCCCCAGCCATTGCCACGGGAGGGAGTGGGGGCGGCAACCCCCAGCTCCAACCCTTTTCACCTGGCGTGGCCCCGGCTGCCAGAACTAAGCCCCAAACTCCCACACACGTGGGCGAGGTGGCTACTGTCGCCCCCATCCGGGTGGGGCTCAGCCTGTCAGAGAGGGATGGGGCCCTGGGACCGGGCCACACGGAGGGGCTCGCTGCCAAGAGCTTGGGGAGGTCCCCCGACATGGCGCCCCATGCGGGCCGGGTCCCTGAGGACTTCAGCCGGGGGAGCACTCCAGCCTCCCCGGAGCCGGGCGCGGACCCGCAGACCGTGTGGTACGAGTACGGCTGTGTGTGAGCAAGCGGCCTGGGCTGGGACTACGGACGCCTCTGACCACGCTGCCCGCCCGTCCTGTCCGCCTGTGGTGCCGGGAGAGGGGCTTGGGATGAGGAAAGGAGGGGTCCCCGCAGTCCTGCGGGTTTGTTCATGAAACACTGTGCCAAGCCCTCAGAGGATCACTCTCAGGAGTGTGCCGTGTCTTCCTTGCCTGTAAGTAGCCTCCAGCAACTGTTCTCTTCAGAAACCCCACTTTCCAGCACATCTGGGGCCTCTGCGACCCCAAAGCAGACACTATCCGAGCGCGCCTGGTAGAACACTCGTGGGCAGCCTGCTGGCGTCCGGCGTCCAGGCGTGTGCGTGCGTGTGCACGTGCGCGTGCGGCCCCCGCGCTCTCAGACTCTACTCCTCCCAAAAGCCAGGGAGCAGCCCAGAATGGCCAGCCCGCAAAGGTCTTGAGGGCCATGGTGGGCCCCAGAGTCAGACTGGCTGGCCGTTAAAACCCAGGAGTGTCGCCCCGACATTCCTGGCATCCCAAGCACTTCCCTGTACCCCCAGGGCCAAGGTTGCCTTCCGGCAGGTGGCCGTCGGCCGCGGCATTGGCCTCCCTCCAGCAGCTGGACTCTGGACACTGTGGTGGGTTCTGGGGCCGCACGGCCGCCTGCCTTACCCTGGCCCACTTGTCTACAAACACTGGATCTTCCGGGCCTGGGGGGGATGGTGGGAGGGGACAGGGAGGAGCCCCTGCCCCACCCCCCTCCTGGCTAGTGCACAGCCGGGACGTGTGTGCAAGAGTGAGGTGCAAACTCCATTTGTCACGTGGCTGCAGCTCCCGCCGCCCCGGTCTCAGGTGCGATGTCAGTTTGTTCACCGGTAGGAACCAAACCCTCTCGGCGCGCGCGCGGAATCGCGGTCCCCGCGGGGTCTGGTTATGCTGCCCCGGGAGCCGGTCTCCGCTCCCCGGAATCGTGCTGCTGCTTGTTCTCGTCAGGCTCCTGACGCCCCGCGTCTCCTCAGTAAAGGTGCTCTTTCCGACCTGCCTGGACCTGGTGGTCTTGCTCGTGAGGTGTCTCTTTTTCCCTTTTCATTGACAGTCGTGAGACAGCCTTGGGAGACCCCGCGTGTCGGCAAGGCCCGCTTGGGGGGGCTCTGGGTTGGGGAGTCCACGGCCATGTGTTCTGGAGTACGAGGACGGGACTGCGGTGAAGTGGGGGGCTCGGAAGCGAGTCCCAGTCCTCAGCGCGGTGACTGGGGGTGCGGGGGGGGGGGTGCTCGGGGCTCCTGCTTCAGGGCCCGGAGGCCCCCTGGGTGGTGGAACCGGGGCCACCAGGTTCGTCTGGAGAACGAGGCCTCCCTGTTTTCCACAGTTGTTGTCCCCCAGATTTGCTCTTCCTGCCAAGCTGCCGCAGCCTGAGTCCCGCTGTGCGGGGGCTTCACGGGGCCAGGGCTCGGCTCCGGGTGTTCCTCTGGCCTTCGGCCGGGCTCCTCCGGGAGCAGGGGCTGGATGCGGCGCCACACCTGGGAGCAGAGGCCGGCGGCAGGCGCGTCCATGCTCGAGCGGTTTTCCAGCGCCCTGAACGGACTGTCCAGCGCCCGCCTCCGGGCCCCCCACTTACCACGCTCTCCCCCCGGGTCTCTCCTCGCCCCCTCGGCTGCGGTCTTCCCAAGCCATCGTGCCCCCGACCGCCCGCAGTGCCGGCCTCAGACTTGACCCTGGCTCGTCGCTCCTTGAGACGGAGCCTCTGCCCAGGGACGCGCCGCGCAGGGGCAGGCCCCGGTGCCCACGCCGTCCAGCCCTCGCCCCCGCGCGTGCCTCCACGGACTCGCTGAAAGACGTCCTGGGTGCCGAGCCCAGCTTCCTCCTCTGAGAGGTCCCTCCCTCCATACACCCCGCCCGAGGGTCGCCTCGGCCTCAGCCTCTCCTGACTTTTCTGCCTGCGTGACCCTTGCCGGGATGCAGCCCTGAGCGCCTCACCCGGGGCTCCCGAGCTCATCCAACAGCAGCAGCTGCCCTGTGAGGCTGGCAGCTCCTCTCCCCCCACAACCCGAATTTCACAGAACTATGAGGTTCTCCCGACCTGAGGAGTCTTGAAATCTGCCTGCCCCGCCCCCGCCCCCGCGCGGCATCCCTCGCGCTCCTCGTTTTCAGACCTGGTGCCTCAGTGCCCAGAGTTCTTGCTGGTCAAGCTACAGTCAGGGGGCCTCTCGCCAAGGCAAAGGTCCTGGTATGAGGAACACACTGGGGAGCCAATCTCTGCTGAAAAGAGCAGGCAGACAAATAATACGCTTTGACTAGTGGGAACAATGGCGCCCCCCAGGCAATAGCCCCTGGTCACTCCACCCCAGCTTGCATGCCCTGTAAGCTCCCCCACTCCCTACACACCTGCCCCATCTTTGTGCTTGATTCTAATACGAGGTGCCTTTGGACTGGGGGTGCACATGACTGCCCTGTGTAGCCCCTCTAGGCCTCTCTGCTGCACGCGGGCTTTGATCTTTCCCTCACCCCGCGCTGCCCCCAACACGCCCCTCAGCGAGGCGACGGGCACGCATGGGCACACGCACACCAGACTGCGTGGTAGCCAGGCCGCCAGTCTCAGCCCGGGTGACCTCCCTGGCCACACCAGCCTGTCCCCAGAGACTCCGTGCTCTGTGGCTCTCGAGGCGGGCCTAGCCCTCCTGTCCCTCCTCACTCCAGACAAGCTCCTACATGCCCACAACTGTAATGACCATCCGTTCCCGGGAGGCTCCAAACATCTCCAGCCGGGACCTCCAGGTCTGTTTGCTGCATGGACGGGTCACGCGGCCTGAACTCAAAATGCTCAGCGCACAGCTCACCCTGCCCCCCAGTGCCCAGCAAAGCCCCCGTGTCCTGTTGGGTCAGACACTCCATCCTCTCCCCATGTGCTATCCATTACTGCAGCAGCTGGTTCCCGCCAGCCTCATCCACAGCCGGCCCACGCCAGGGGAACCCTGGGCAGGTGCTTCCTCCCCTGGGGCCTGAAGCTGATGGGTCATCCCAAGTCATGCCCCTGCTGAGCTCCCTTTCTGCCCTGGTCTGGGAGGTGTGTGACCTGGTGTCTGGATGTCCGGGAGAATCCCCAAGTGGCCACTGGACAGTCGCACCTACAGCTTGGGGGTCAGGTCTGCGTCGAGAGACGAGATCATCTGAGGTGAGATGGGCTGACCCCGGGGAGAAGGTTCAAAGCCAGGACATCAGGAAGCACAGGACTAACCTGGGGCGCAGCCAGCCAGATGCTATCAGCCAGCCTCAGGCGGGGGCAGTGTCTGACCACGTGCAGGTGCTTACTACGTAGTGGTGCTGACAGTGCCACAGAATTCACAAATAATAAAACAGCACTTTTTACTGTAAAATCCATACAGCCAAAGGGTTCTCTTAGAAAACTTGCCAAACCTGTGTGTTTCATAGCCAACCTGTGCGCGCCACTGACACATGTAGTTCTGGCGTGACTGCTGGCTGACAGCCTTTCTGCGTTTACAAGGAAAGCGCAAACAAGCCAAAGATTGTCAGAGCTGACTCACTCATTGGCCACCTGCTCCGTCAGGTAGCAGTTTTTTGAGTGTGGATGAATTTCCTCCACTTCTCGTGCCTTTCCAGTCGTCACGGCCACAGACAGGGCACGCTTTAAAAAGAGGTAGCATATGCCTGCAGCCTCTGCAATGCCGGTTCGATACCCAGCCACAGGGCGAGGGTCCCACATGGCGCGCAGACCCCTCCTGCCGCCCGCTGCTCCCCTCAGCAGTGTACTTTGTCATTCTGCCTGTTCTGCTCCCCGCTCTGGCTCTGGTGAATTCTCTCACCCTCCCGCGCTTCTGACTGTACCCAGTGCTTGTGTAAATAAATAAATCTTTAAAAAAAAATTTTAAAAAAGGCAGCATAATATTCACGCAAGCCCCACTTTGAAGCTTAATCTACACTTATTAACATATCTCCCTCACATTAAGTTTAGAGACTCCAGACACTGAAGAAAACATACAGCAAGCCGACTGGTAACATTTGTCAATTTTTTTTTTAAAGATTTATTTATGCATATAAGAGCTGGGGTACAGGCCAGAGGTGTGGGATTTAAGAGGATTCACCAAAGACAGAGTGAGGAATAGAACAGGCAGACTGACTGAAATACACTGCTGAGGGGCACAGTGGGCGAGACAGGAGAGGTCTGCTGCGCCATGTGGGTAGCTCCCTGGCTGCCTGGGGATCAAACTCAGTGCTGCAGAGGCTGCAGATTGCTTCATAGTGCGGTGCTTAACCCCTTGCACCACCAGGGAGGCCCTAGATGGAGATTTTTATAAAACAACACTAAATTCCCCAGAGTGATAACTCGAAGTTTTTTAAAGTAGATCTGTTTACAGTGCTCAACGATGCTGACAGGACGATATTTTTCATTTAACCAAGTCTGAGGGTAAAAGAGAACCAAGATTGTAAATTACCTAAACAGTCTTTACTTGTCATCTGGAAGTAGTAAAAGCAGTTTAAGAATACTTGAGTCTTGACGGCAGATGAAAAAGAAATTAAAGTGTGGTTTTACAGAAATACACCACTGATAATAAACTGCAGTATATTTAAAGCAAGTCATTCTAGCACATAGCATTTTTCTAAGATACCCCTCTCAGACCTTCAGCACTTTTTTTGTTGCCTTCCTATTTTGCACCATTTTTTTTTTTTTTAAGACAGCCATTTTGTTTTCACGCTAAATTTTTCAGGACCTTTAGCATATCTGTTTTAAATACAATTCTTAACACACCTCACTTTATTTGCACTTAGAGTTAGGACATTGTACCTTTTGATTTTTAGATTATAAGATGGTTATGGCAGAATTTCATCTTTGTTCATGCCCGCAGGCCTAGAAGAGATCTCTTTTCCAAAGTCTGAGCCCTGAGCCATGGGGTGACAGGGCATCCATCGCCCCAGCAGGGCCACATTCGCACCTTAAAGCAAGCAGGGGGTAGAGAAGCAGGAGACTTCCAAGAGCTCACCTGGTCATCTGGGGCACACAAGTCAGGCTCCTGGCCAGTCACATCAGTCACACCCTGGAACTTGTAGTCCACCCCCAGAAAGACGATCAGTCACACCCTGGAACTTGTAATCCACCCCCAGACCTTGTCCCAACATAACTCCAGCTAATGAGCAGGTCACAGTGGGCTGGGGCAAGGGGCACAGTGGGTCTGTTGCAGGCTCTGGGACTCCCAGCCTTTCACCGACAGCATCCACCGGAGCCAGACCCTAAAATATCTGCAAGTCAAGAAAACAACAAACGAGGTTGCTTGAATTTCTGGGAAAGATTATATTTTTTAATCATTCTTAAAAATCCCCCTACCTGGGCCTCCCCGGTGGCTCAGCGGTTGAGCGCTGGGTTGCAAAGCTGCCAGCAGCCTCTACAGCACCCGTTCGAACCCCGGCTGCTCCCTGGCCACCAGAGGAGGGTTCCACATGGCACGCAGAACTCTCCTGCCGCCCGCTGCTCCCCTCAGCAGTGTACTTCGTCACTCTGCCTGCTCTGCTCCCCACTCTGGTGAATCCTCTCACCCTCCTGCGCTTCTGACTGTACCCAGTGCTTGTATAAATAAATAAACAAATAAATAAAGATTTGTTAAAAAAAAAATCCCCCTACCTGAAGCTGACATAAAAGCATGCCTAGGGGCCACCCTGGTAGTACAAGGGTTGAGCACAGCACTATGAAGCCATCCGCAGCCTCTGCAGCATGAGTTCGAGTTAGATCCCCAAAAGGAAAGGAAAGAAAGAAAAGATAAATCTTTTAAAAAAAAAAAAAGAGAGAGAGAGAGAGAAAAGAACACGCTGTGGGGTAAGTAGGTGGGAAAAGCTTCAGGCTCAGCCCCCCTCCCACTGCGCATACGCACTCGGCCAAATGGCATGGCGCGTGTGGCATGGCATGGGTGGCGCATGTGGCATGGCTGTGTGGGGGGCGTGGTGCAGTGTGGTGCGGTGCTCAGGACTGGGGGCGGGCAGTGGCGTGGACGGAGTGGGCAGTGCGGCGGGGAGTGGCAGAGCATGGCGGTGTGGCCACAGAGCAGCATTGAGTGTGAAGACGCCAGCAGGGCTGCCTCGACGTCAATGAACCTCCCAGTGTGAGACGGTTGCGCAACACACACCCCTGCCAAGCTGCCGTTACAAACAGGGCTCAAACTGAGTTTCCTACCTTGGAAGATGATGGAGGACAAGAGTGAAAAGCTGGAAGGGGGTGCCCCAAGACCACAACCTGACTCAAACAAGGAGGTTGGGTGGAGGGGGTAACGTGACCGCTAGCCCAGCTGTGGACATCGAGGCCTCAGGCGCAGCGCTTGGTCGTAAGGCAGGAGGCCCACGCGGGATCAGATGCTCTGGGGAGGGGCGCACAGGCCTGAGGGGAGAGACAGGGAGACTGGGCCTCCTGGGAACCTGTGGGCCCTTGCTAGTTTTGCCAAGTTTTCCCACACCAGCAGCAAACAGGCCACTCTGCAAGGAGTGATGCCTCCCAAAGAGAAAAGGACTGTCCCCGAGCAGTCTGTCCTGTGAGGGGCAGCCGTCCCTCTGCCCACCAGTGACCATGCGGTGCTTCCTGCCACCCACTGTCTCCCTCCGCAGGGCAGCAGAGGGAGTTGAAATGGCAGAGTTAACAAGTGAAACAATTTCATATACTAGAGGCTTGTTTGTTGTTGTTGTTGTTGTTGTTGTTTTGGTCTAGGACAAGGGAAGGAAAAATCAATGAAGGTGCTGAACCTGGGGAACAAAGTTACTTATTTTAAGGGGAAGAAATAGCGGGTTAGTGTTTCTAAAAATAATTTTATCAAAAAGCAGTCCATGTTGGGCCTCCCCGGTGGCGGCGCAGCAGGTTGAGCGCAGCACTGTGAAGCTGTCCACAGCCTCTGCAGTGACGGTTTGAATCCCAGCCAGCCAGGGAGATTCCCACATGGCGTGGCAGACCTCTCCTGTCTCGCCCGCTACTCCCCTCAGCAGTGTATTTTGGTCAGTCTGCCTGTTCTGCTCCCCACTCTGTCTCTGGTAAATACTCTCACCCTCCCACCCCCGCACCTCTGGCCTGTACCCGGGCTCTTGTATAAAAATAAATATTTTTTTAAGATTTATTTTATTTATACAAGAGCCCAGGTACAGACCAGATGCGCAGGAGGGTGAGAGAATTCACCAGAGCCAGAGCGGGGAACAGAACAGGCAGACTGACGAAATACACTGCTGAGGGGAGCAGCGGGCAAGACAGGTCTGCCCGCCATGTGGGCTGCTCCGAAGCCGGCGGGGATTGAACAGGCGCTGCAGAGGCTGTGGACAGCTTCACAGTGCTGAGCTCAACCGCCTGCACCACCAGGGAGGCCCTCAATAACTCTTTTTGACTACTCCGAGCTTTTCTTTTTGCTAGTTAAACACATTTAAACATATAAGAAAACTATTAACTCCCAATGTTAGGGGGAAAGGATGTCCTGAGCTAATCCCATGCAGGCTTTGTGGACCCCACCCCCACTCCAAACCAAAGCCATCAAGACACTGGAAAAGACAAATCCCATCACCACCAAAGGGAAGGTGGCTGGGACCTGAGGATGGAGTTAAGCAACCAGGTTTGGTATAAAAACCAGACATGTGGGCCTTGGGGTCTCTTGCTCGCCTCCTGGCTTCACGGCTCCTGGCTCGCGGCCAGCTCTCAGAGTGCCATTTGGGATTCCAGATCCGCCAATCGGGTAGGACGCATTTAAAACTTTATCTCCCGGGCCTCCCCGGTGGCGCAGCGGTTGAGCGCTGGGTTGCGAAGCTGCCCGCAGCCTCTGCAGCGCCGGTTCAATCCCCGGCTGCTCCCCGGCCACCGGAGGAGGGTCCCGCATGGCGCGCAGACCTCTCCTGCCGCCCGCTGCTCCCCTCAGCAGTGTCCTTCGGTCCTTCTGCCTGCTCTGCTCCCCGCTCTGGCTCTGGTGAATTCTCTCACCCTCCCCCGCTTCTGACTGTGCCCAGTGCTTGTATAAATAAATAAAGAAATCTTTAAATAAATAAATAAAACTTTATCTCCCACTTTTCTCCCTGAGTTATACATTTTCCTCATTCCCCCTTCCCTTGTGAATAAATCTTTTATCAACCTTTTGTGTGCGCCTGCAGTGGAGTATTAAGTCCCTTTTAAGCGTGCAGGTGAGGACCCACAGTCAGGCAACCCGTTTTATATCGGGGCTGCCCCGTAAGACCAACATTATAGATTTAAGACATTTATGCTTTCATTAAACCATTACATTTTGTTTGCTTTTTAATTTTTTTTAAAGATTCATTTATTTCTATACAAGAATTGGGGTACAAGCCAGAGATGCAGGGGCGAGAGGATTCACCAGAGACAGAGCGGGGAGCAGAACAGGCGGACTGATGAAACACACTGCTGAGGGGAGCAGTGGGGAGACAGGACAGGTCTGTCCTGCCATGTGGGTAGCTCCCTGGCCAGCAGGGAATCGAACTCGTGCTGCAGAGGCTGCGGACAGCTTCACGGGTTGCGTCTTACCCCCTGCGCCACCAGGGAGGCCCTGCTTTTCCATTTTTTTTAAAGGTTTATTTATTTTTATACAAGAGCCTGGGTACAGGCCAGAGGTGCGGGGGTGCGAGGGAGTCACCAGAGACAGAGTGGGGAGCAGAACTGGCGGATGGACTGGAATCCACGGCTGAGGGGGGCAGCGGGGAGACCGGGGAGGTCTGCTGTGCCCTGGGGCTGCTCCTGGCCGGCGGGGGCTGGCCAGAGCTGGAGAGCGCGGTCTGGAACCCCCCGCCCCCTGACAGGCCCATGCCTTGACCTGAAACGGCCCCCAGTTCTCATGGGGAAGCTGGGCGCAACCCCAGCTGTAGGGAGACGGCGCCTCCTTCGGGATCACGATGGAGGGAGGGAGCTCAGGGCCGCGTCCTCCTGCCCCCGGGACGGCGCGGGGCTCCTGACCCCCAGCTCCCCGCTGCGCGGGCGCCCCAGCCAGGGCCTCTCCCCGCACCCCACCCCGGCCAGGGCCTCCCCCCGCACCCCACCCGGCCAGGGCCTCTCCCCGCACCCCACCCGGCCAGGGCCTCTCCCCGCACCCCACCCCGGCCAGGGCCTCTCCCTGCACCCCACCCCGGCCAGGGCCTACCCCCGCACCCCACCCCGGCCAGGGCCTCTCCCCGCACCCCACCCCGGCCAGGGCCTCTCCGCGCCCGCCCTCCCACGGGCCGCCCCGCGCAAGGCCCCGAGCAGGGCGCAGCACCCGCCGGCCCCCCAGAAATCCAGCTGCGGCCTCACCGTGACTCGCCGAGCATCCCTGGCCCGCCCTCGCCCCTCTCCCCCTTTTTTACTCCCTTGTCTACAGCCCCGGCCCTGGCGCAGGGCGGGGGAGTGGACACGGGGCGGCCCTGCTCCGAGCGCCCCGGCGCCATCGGGGTGGGGGGCCGGGGCCGCAGGCGGGGTCAGCGCGCTGGGGGGCTCTGCGGGACGCGCACATCACCCCACACACACCCCAGTGCGCGCCGCGGGCACAGCAGCCCTGACCGGCAAAGCCCGCACCCCAAGCGCGGGAGGAGAGGCCGCCCCGAGAGGGGAGAAGCCCCGCCCGCCCCTGGCCGCTGGGCGGACTCCGCTGACCACGCGGCAGGAGGCGCCGAGCCCGCGGGGGGAAGTCCGGCCGCCGCGGACTGTCCGCCGCCTGGACCCGCCGCCCCCTGGACCCTCCGCGCCCTGGACCCTCCATGCCCTGGACCCGCCGCCCCCTGGACCCTCCGCGCCCTGGACCCTCCATGCCCTGGACCCGCCGCCCCCTGGACCTTCCGCGCCCTGGACCCTCCGCGCCCTGGACCCTCCGCGCCCTGGACCCTCCATGCCCTGGACCCGCCGCCCCCTGGACCCGCCGCCCCCTGGACCCGCCGCCCCCTGGACCCTCCGCGCCCTGGACCCGCCGCCCCCTGGACCTTCCGCGCCCTGGACCCTCCATGCCCTGGACCCTCCGCGCCCTGGACCCTCCGCGCCCTGGACCCGCCGCCCCCTGGACCTTCCGCGCCCTGGACCCTCCATGCCCTGGACCCTCCGCCCCCTGGACCCTCCATGCCCTGGACCCTCCATGCCCTGGACCCTCCATGCCCTGGACCCGCCGCCCCCTGGACCCTCCGCGCCCTGGACCCGCCGCCCCCTGGACCTTCCGCGCCCTGGACCCTCCATGCCCTGGACCCTCCGCCCCCTGGACCCTCCATGCCCTGGACCCTCCATGCCCTGGACCCGCCGCCCCCTGGACCCGCCGCCCCCTGGACCCGCCGCCCCCTGGACCCTCCACGCCCTGGACCCTCCACGCCCTGGACCCTCCATGCCCTGGACCCGCCGCCCCCTGGACCCGCCGCCCCCTGGACCCGCCGCCCCCTGGACCCGCCGCGCCCTGGACCCGCCGCCCCCTGGACCCGCCGCCCCCTGGACCCTCCACGCCCTGGCTAGGCAAGGCGCCATAAGTTACCTTAAATTAGGTGCACTTGACGCCAACTCCTCTGGGTCACGTATGACTCCAGGGAATTCTCACCGGTGTGCAGAGACCCGCAGGTGTGGATCTGCTGACAGCTAGTAGACAGGCTGGACCGAGGCTTCTCGTGTTTGTGGAGTCCTGAGACTCAGGCAGGCAGCTTCGGGCCTTGCTTCTGCTGTGAGCTGCATTAAGTTGTGGTTGAGTATGTGTCAGCTACAGGGAGGGAATTTTATAAGTAAGATTTTAGTGTTGCTAGAGCAGTTGTAGGGGGATTGGTACTTGAGGAACTGGAGTGTAAAATAGCATGTTGTTACTTGTTATTCAAAAGGGAAATGTTATGTTGAAGTGTTAAACTTATGCATGAGAAAAGTTTGTCTACTGGGCGCATCTTAATAGGATAGCCGGTAATGGGGGTGGGGGGCCTATCATATATAATGTTGGGGTTTAATATTAGTGTTAGGCTCATATGAACTATATAAATGAACTATATAACCATTCATATGGTTTAGAATTTAACAGGGGTAAGCGGGTTTGTTAAGATATTTTATTGGCTTATGTCCCGATACCACTGACTGAAATACACCTTGTTTTTTTTTTTTGTTTTTGTTTTTTTTTTTTAATAGAGGCATGCTTTATTTATTTGTTTGCTGGTTTGTTTGTTTGTTTTGTTTATACAAGCACTGGGTACAGTCAGAAGCGCGGGAGGGTGAGAGAATTCACCAGAGCCAGAGCGGGGAGCAGAGCAGGCAGAAGGACCGAAGGACACTGCTGAGGGGAGCAGCGGGCGGCAGGAGAGGTCTGCGCGCCATGTGGGACCCTCCTCCGGTGGCCGGGGAGCAGCCGGGAATCGAACCGGCGCCGCAGAGGCCGCGGAGCAGCTTCGCAACCCAGCGCTCAACCGCTGCACCACCGGGGAGGCCCAAATACACCTTGTTAAGGTACGTGGGGGAGAGCATTTCATTTTAAGTTCAGCCACAAGGTGCTTGACTGTAACGCGGCCTCGACGGCCATAGCTGAGTCATAGCAGCCCCAAAATATAAAAAATACCAAATGTATGACACCACAGTCACGTGTGACCTGGGCTGCTTAGTAATTCATCCATCGAGATGTCTTATTTAAGGGGGAAGAGTGAGCGATTTTGGATTAATGGCCCTGAAGAAAGAACCAGATGTCTGATAAAGTTCATTTCTAGCTACCTACCCCCAAGTTAAATGGGCCTGACGCGAGGTTAATGGCTTCTTTTCACAAGGGTTGCTGGCTTCACGTGAGTTGGTCATTAAGAAGTGACCCGTCATCTGGTGGACTTAGACTTCTGTCTTTAAAGAGTTTGCTGCATTTATATGGTTTGGGTATAATAAACTAGGAGTTTGTACTTATGCGAAATTAAGGTTGTTATTTGGTTGTGGATAGTCATGGTGGGATTCAATTCATGTCTGAGCAATATGGTCTGTGTCTTCTGTGAATTAATTGCTTATGTACTTGCTTATAGGCATGGGGACCTGATAGTAACACACGACGTACATAGAGCTGTTGAGTAGTTAAGTGCTTTTGTGGTGCATTGATTTATTTACTGTTGATGTTTTGAATAAGATACTGGGATTTAGGTTGGGATTTTTAGTTCTTATAGATAGGTAGTTCAAGGAATAGTTTAACAGTAGAATATCAGCTTTGGGTGTTGGTGGTGGGGCTAGTTCTTCTTCCTTTAATGTCTTAGGGAGGTTTTAAATCTCCATTGCTGGTTTACAAGACCAGAGTAATGACTATACTACAAAGACTCTTCATTTGAGAAGGTTATTTTTTAATTAGGCTTGCTAGTGGTATTAGTACTAGGATGAGTGTGAAATATAGGATTGATGCTAGTTGGCCAATAATGATGAATGGGGGTTCTACTGGCTGCCCTCCGATTCGTGTTAAGGTGAATAAGTCTGCTACTGATAGTCAGAACAAGCATTGGCTGATGGGTCGGAATATTATGCTTCGTTGTTTTGAGGTGTGTAGGAATGGCACTAATGCTAGTACTAGAACTGAAAATCCTAGGGCTAGCACACCTCCTAGTTTGTTAGGGATGGATCATAGGATGGCGTGTGCAAATAGGAAATATCACTCTGGTTTAATAGGGGGTGGTGCGTTTAGTGGGTGTGCTGGGATGTAGTTGTCTGGGTCTCCTAAAAGGTCAGGTGAGAAAAGTACTAATGACAATAGAGCTAGGATTAGGTTTAGTGCCCCTGGGATGTCTTTAATGGTGTAGTAGGGGTGGAAGGGGATTTTGTCTGTATCTGATGAGCGTCCTGATGGGTTGTTAGAGCCTGTCTCATGTAGGAATGGTAGGTGGATGCCTGCTGGGGCTGCAATGATGAATGGTAGGATGAAGTGGAAGACAAAAAATCGGGTTAGCCTGAGAAGCCTCCTCAAATTCATTCTACTAGGTCTGTTCCGATGTAGGGGGTGGCTGACAGTAAATTTGTAGTTACCATAGCACCTCAAAAGGATATTTGACCCAATGGTAAAACGTACCCTATGAATGCAGTGGCTATTATGGCAAATAATAGGAGTACTCCAATGTTTCAGGTTTCTATGAATATATCGGATCCATAGTAGAGTCCTCGTCCTATGTGCAGGAAGAAGCAGATGTAGAATATCGATGCTGGGCCTCCCCTGGTGGCGCAGCAGTTGAGCACTGCGTTGCGAAGCTGCCCGCAGCCTCTGCAGCACCGGTTTGATCCCCGGCCAACGGCGAGGGTCCCACATGGCGTGCAGACCTCTCCTGCCACCCGCTGCTCCCCTCAGCAGTGTGTTTCATCGGTCTGCCTGTTCTGTTCCCCACACTGGCTCTGGTGAATTCTCTCACCCTCCTGCACTCTGACTATACCCAGTGCTTGTATAAATAAATAAATCTTTTTTAAAAAGTATAAAAAATATATTAAAAAAAGAAAAGAAAAAGAATATCGATGCTCCATTGGCACGTATATATCGAATGAGTAAGCCGTAGTTTACATCTCAGCAAATGTGGATTACTGAGGAGAAGGCTGTTATTGTGTCTGAGGTGTAGTGTATTGCCAGGAATAGTCCTGCGAGGATTTGTAGGATTAGGCAGATTCCAAGCAGTGAGCCCAAGTTTCATCATGATGAGATGTTCAATGGTGCTGGTAGGTCGATGAGTGAGCTGTTGACGATTTTTATCAGTGGGTGTGTCTTTCGGATATTTGTCATTAGAATTCTTGTAGTTGAATTACGATGATTTCTCATGTCATTGTTCATGGTGAGAGTCCATGTGGGAATAATGATAACACTTATTGTATTTATTTTAGGTACTATTTTGGTGGTACGTTTTGTTGGGTTTTCTTCAAAACCTTCTCCGATTTATGGCGGGTTGGGATTGATTGATAGTGGTGGGGTGGGGTGGGGTGTGCTATTGTATTAAATTGTGGTGGTTCATTTTTAGGGTTAATGGTGTTTTTAATTTATTTAGGAGGGATGTGAGTTGTGTTTGGTTATGCAGCGGCCATAGCCATGGAAGAGTATCCTGAGGTCTGGGTGTCCAATAAGACAGTGTTAAGTTTAGGGCCTCCCCGGTGGCGCAGCGGTTGAGCGCTGGGTTGCGAAGCTGCCCGCGGCCTCTGCGGCGCCGGTTCGATCCCCGGCTGCTCCCCGGCCACCGGAGAAGGGTCCCACAAGGCGCGCAGACCTCTCCTGCCGCCCGCTGCTCCCCTCAGCAGTGTACTTCGGTCCTCCTGCCTGCTCTGCTCCCCGCTCTGGCTCTGGTGAATTCTCTCACCCTCCCGCGCTTCTGACTGTACCCAGTGCATGTATAAACAAAACAAACAAACAAACAAACAAACCAGCAAACAAATAAATAAAGCATGCCTCTATAAAAAAAAAAAAAGACAGTGTTAAGTTTATTTGTGCTAGATATGTTAGCAGAACTGTTACTTGTTGCTTATTGTATTCATGATGAAAAGTTAGAGATTGTATTAAACTTTAATGGGCAGGGGGATGGGTGATTTATGATACTGGGGATGCTGGGTTTTTTAGTGAGGAAGCCATGGGGATTGTGGCTTTATATAGATAAGGTACTTGGTTGGTTATTGTTACCGCATGATCTCTAGTTATTGGAGTGTTGGTTGTTATAGAGATTACTCGTGGAAATTAAATAATATTAGGTTGAGGACTAGAGTGGTTAAGAAGGATAGAGAGTCTAGTTTTGTGGATGATGGATCCGGAGCATATAAATAATATAGCTTTGAAGAAAGCATGGGTACAGATGTGTAGGAATGCCAGGTGTGGCTGATTAATTTTGATTGTTACCATAATTAGGCCTAGATGGCTTGAGGTTGAGAATGCTACGATTTTTTTTAATGTCGTTTTGTGTTAGAGCACAGGTAGCTGTAAACAGGGTGGTTATTGCTCCTAGGCATAGGGTTAGTGTTTGAACAGTAGTGTTGTTTTCTATTAGGGGGTAGAATCGAATTGGTAAAAATACCCCTGCTACAACTATTGTGCTGGAGCATAGTAGTGCTGCCACTGGGGTTGGACTTTCTATGGCTAATGGGAGTCAGGGATATAGACCAAATTGGGCTGATTTTCCGGTTGCTGCTAGGAGTAGTCCTAGTAGTGGTAGGATGTTTTGCCCTGTCTCTGTTATGAAGATTTGTTGTCGTTCTCAAGAATTTGAGTTAGGGCCTCCCGGTGGCACAGCGGTTGAGCGCTGGGTTGCGAAGCTGCCCGCAGCCTCTGCAGTGCCAGTTCAATCCCCGGCCACCAGGCTAGGGTCCCACATGGCGCGCAGACCTCTCCTGCAGCCCTCTGCTCCCCTCAGCAGTGTATTTCGTCAGTCTGCCTGCTGTGCTCTCCCCTCTGGCTCTGGTGAATTCTCTCACCCTCCCGCACTTCTGACCATACCCAGTGCTTGTATAAATAAATTAAAAAATTAAAAATAAATAAATAAATAAAATTAAGTTAAAAAAAGAATTTGAGTTAAATAGAAATCATGCTATGGAAAGTATAAATCCAATGTCTCCAATTAGATTATATAGGATTGCTTGCAAGGCTGCGGTGTTGGCATCCGCCCAGCCGTATCATCATCCAATTAGGAGGAATGATATGATTCCTACGCCTTCTCAGCCAATAAAAAGTTGGAAAAGGTTGTTTGCTGTTACTAAGATTAGTATAGTGATTAAGAGTATTAGTAAATTAGGGCCTCCCCGGTGGCGCAGCGGTTGAACGCTGGGTTGTGAAGCTGCCCGCAGCCTCTACAGCGCCGGTTCGATCCCCGGCTGCTCCCCGGCCACCGGAGGAGGGTCCCGCCTGGCGCGCAGACCTCTCCTGCCGCCCGCTGCTCCCCTCAGCAGTGTACTTGGGTCCTTCTGCCTGCTCTGCTCCCTGCTCTGGCTCTGGTGAATTCTCTCACCCTCCCGCGCTTCTGACTGTACCCAGTGCTTGTATAAATAAATAAATAAATATAAATAAATCTTTAATTAAAAAAAAGAGTATTAGTAAATATTTGAAGAATCGGTTAATGTTCGGGTCTGAGTGTATACATCATATTGAAAATTCTATAATTGATCATGTGATAAATAACACTCCTAGTATGAACACCATAGAGAAGTAATCTAGTTTTACGCTAATGGAGAGTTTTACTGAGTTGATGGTTATTCAGTGTCAGTTTGAGATTATAGCTTCTTGGCCTGAGAGATAAATGGGAGAGCAGGAATTATGCTGATTATAAAGGCTTATGAGATGGTAGTTTTTACATAGGCTGGAAAGCTATCTTTTTTGTAGATATCGGTTAAAATTGTTATGACAGAAAAGGTGAAGATTAGAAGTGATAGTAATAAAGAAGATGTTAGTAGGTTATTTACTTTTATTTGGACTTGCACCAAATTTTTGGTTCCTGTAAACCAACGGATTACTACTAGCCTATAAAAGTGGCAAGGGAGCCATATGGTTATATATGGGGACATGAATTAACAGTTCTTGCCGTAACTCCCTCAGTAAATAAGGAGGCATAACTTCCTATTTTTAGATTCACAATCTATGTTTTGGTTAAACTATATTTACAGTACATAGTCCCTAAAATAAATTTTGGGTTAAGTGTTAATAGTAGTGGGATTATGTGTAGTGCCATTAAGGCATGTTCTTGCGTGAACGACAGATTAATGTTGATGATGTGATGTGTGTGTTTGCCTCGTTGGGTTTGGATTAGCATGTATAAAGAATATAAGGCTGTGATTACTATGTTTAGTCCTATTAGGACAATTGTTAGGTTTGATCATGAGAAGGATGAGAGTATTACAAGTACTTCTCCAGTTAGATTAATTGTTGGGGGAAGGGCCAGGTTGGTTAGGCTTGCTATTAGTCATCATGCTGCTATTAATGGTAGTAAGGTTTGTAGGCCGTGTGCTAAAATTATTGTTCAAATTATTGTTCGGCTGTGGATCCATTCGTAGTTTGAATTGGCTAGGCAGAATAGTATTGATGATGTCAGGCCATGTGCGATTATCAGGGCTGTTGCTCCTATGTGGCTCCATAGTGTTTGGATTAGAATAGCAATGATGACTAATGCCATGTGGCTCACTGAAGAGTAGGCAGTTAGTGATTTTATTTTATTTAAGATTTATTTATTTATTTATTTATACAAGCACCGGGTACAGTCAGAAGCACGGGAGGGTGAGAGGATTCACCAGAGCCAGTGCCGGGAACAGAACAGGCAGACTGACGAAGTACACTGCTGAGGGGAGCAGCGGGCGGCAGGAGAGGTCTGCGCGCCATGTGGGACCCGTGCCAGTGGCTGGGGAACGAACTGGCGCTGCAGAGGCTGTGAGCAGCTTCGCAGCTCAGCGTTCAACCGCTGCACCACCAGGGGAGGCCCCAATTAGTGATTTTAGGTCTGTTTGTCGCAAGCAGATGGAGCTTGTTATGATTATTCCTCATAGGGATAGGGCCAGGAATGGGTATTGTCCCAACCCAAGGGATTCGTAGGCACGAAAAGAGAAGGGCTGAGGATGAAATGAGGGGCTTGAGACAACTTGACGCTAGCGCATGCTTCTTTATTTTTCCTTTGCCTTCTCTTACTTTTCCATGTTTTTCTTTTTCCTGTCTTTCTTACTTCCCTGGCCTTCTCTCTGCTCCTCTCGCAGCACTCTCCTCTCTCGTGGTTCTCCTCTTAAATCTCTTTTCTTCTCTCCCTCTCTCCCGCGTTCTCCTCTTATATCCTGGTAGCTCCTCCCCCCGTACCTCCCAGTCTCATGTGATTTACAGGAAAAACCTGTGGTTCTCTGAAAGCAAAACGGTAAAGTGAAACTTAACTCATGGCACACATATGCAACACGGCGCATGCTCCGGACGGCTCCGGACAGGTATGCTAGGAAGCTTGTATGTGGGGATAGGATTATTGTAATTCGTATCATGCCGTAGCCTCCTAGCTTGCATAGAATTGCTGCAAGTACTATTGATCCTGCAATGGGGGCTTCTGCATGTGCTTTTGGTAGTCATAGGTGTAGGACATATAGAGGTATTTTTACTATGAATGCTATGATGCATGCTAATCATGGTAGGACAGAAGATCATTCATTTGGTAGTGGTATAGAAAGTAATTATATGATTGAGGTTCAGTGATCCTATAGAATTTTGTAGGTAGGCAAGTGCCACTAATAGTGGTAGAGAGCCTACTAGAGTATAAAATAGAAAGTATATGCCGGCGTTTAGTCATTCTGTTTGATTTCCCCATCAGGTAATGCTGATTAGAGTGGGTACTAGTGTGGCTTCAAATAAAATGTTAAATAGGATTAATTCTGTTGCTGTAAATGTTATTACTAAGAATACTTGTAGTAAGATTAATATGGAGATGGGCCTCCCCTGGTGGCGCAATGGTTGAGCGCTGGGCTGTGAAGCTGCCCGCAGCCTCTGCAGCACCGGTTCCATCCCTGGCCGCCGGGTGAGGGTCCCACATGGCGCGCCGCCCGCTGCTCCCCTCAGCAGTGTCCTTCGGTCCTTCTGCCTGTTCTGTTCCCTGCTCTGGCTCTGGTGAATTCTCTCACCCTCCCGCGCTTCTGACTGTACCCAGTGCTTATATAAATAAATAAATAAATCTTTAAAAAAAAGATTAATATTGAGATGTATAGTTTTTTTGAGTAATATGTTCATTTGATAAATGAAATTGGCTGGCTATAAGTATTAAGGGCAGTATTCATGTTGTTAATACTAGCAGTGGGGCGGATGGGGATCTGAAAAGAAGGTAAGGGAGAAGTTTATATTGTTGTCGGGTTGATTTAGGTGTAGTAGACTTGATAAGCTGATTAATAGGTTATATGTTGTGTTGATTCAGATTATGTTGTGTTTTGAAAGGCAGGTTAAGGGCAGTAATGTTATGGTTGGTATAATGATTTTTAACATTGTAAGAGATTTAGGTTTTGTACGTAGTCTATGCCATACATATTTGATACTATTACAAGGAGTGAGAGGCCAATAGCAGCTTCGCATGCGGCAAATACTAGTAGGATAATTGGAGTTATGCTGGCTAAGGTGAAGTGGATATTTAGGATTATAATAGTGCCTAGGATGAATAGGGATAATATACCTTCTAAGCATAATAATGATGATATTAGGTGTGATCAATATATTAGCAAGCCTAGTAAAGAAATTGAGAATGCAATTTTATATATACTAAAGACATTTGATAATTATGGAAATAACCATAATCTAATGAGTCAAAAACATTTGTTTTGTTTAAACTAATTATCAATTCTGTTCACTCCAAGCCTTTTTGGGTTCATTCGTAGGCTAGGCTTAGTGCTAGTAGAGAGATTAGGATTAATGCTATTGTAAGAACTGTCTTTACGTCGTTTGTTTGAGATGCTCATGGTAGTGGCAGAAGTAGTGTGATTTCCAGGTCGAATAGTAGGAATGTAATTGCTACGAGGTAGAATTTTATTGAAAATGGAAGTCGGGTTGATCCCATTGGGTCAAATCCGCATTCATAAAGGCTCTATTTTTCTGTGTATGTATTTAGTTGGGGGAGTCAGAACGCAATGAGGACGTGGATGGAAGATAATAATGTGTTTACAGTGATTGTTAGTATATTAATTATTCTTCCTCGGTCAGGCTATATTCAGACTAGTTGATTGGAAGTCAACCATACTGGTTAATACTAAAAGAATATGAGCCTCATCAGTAAATAGAGACGTATAGGAATAGTCACACTACATTGACAAAGTGTCAGTATCAAGCGACTGCTTCAAATCCGACATGGTGTTTTGATGTGAAGTGGTATTTTAGCTGACGGATGAAGCACACTGCTAGGAAAGTTGCTCCAATGATTACATGTAATCCGTGAAAGCCTGTTGCTATAAAGAATGTGGATCCATATACACCATCTGCTTCATAATATTCTGCTGCTTGGAGGACTGTGAAGTATACTCCTAGGGCGATAGTGATAAATAATGCTTGGATTATGTGTTTTCAGTTGCCTTCTATTAGGCTGTGGTGGGCTCAGGTGATGGAGACTCCTGAGGCTAGTAGTACTGAGGTACTGAGTAGTGGAACTTCTAGCGGGTTTAAGGGGTGAATTCCGGCTGGTGGTCAGAATCCCCCTAGTTCGTGAGTAGGGGCTAGGCTAGAGTGGCAGAAAGCTCAGAAATATCTGGTGAAGAAAAATACTTCTGAAATAATAAATAGGATTATGCCGTATCGGAGTCCTTTTTGTACAATGGGGGTAAGATGTCCATGGAATGTGCCTTCTCGAACGTCTCGTCATGATTGGAATATAGTTAATGAGTTGTTGAGTTGAAGTGAAATCATATCCCTAAACCGGAGGTTAACAATAGGGTGGATAAAGCTCCTGTGAGTGGTCATGGACTTGGGTTTACTATATGGTATGCATGTGTTTGGTGTGTCATTACGGGTTGTCATGTAGGTATAGGCTCACTAATAGTGTGAAAACATATGCTTGAATTAATGCTACAGTGAATTCTAGAATGGTTAGTAGGACTAGAATGATAAATGTGATTACGCCTGTGGCCGTGCTAATGCTTATTAGAGCTAGTGTAGCTCCTCCAATTAGGTGAATTAATAGGTGACCTGCAGGAATGTTGGTGGTGAATCGTACGGCTAGTGCTATTGGTTGAATAAATAGGCTAAAAGTTTCGATGATAATTAATATAGGAATTAGTGGGAGTGGGGTTCCTTGGGGTAGGAAGTGGGCTAAGGATGCTTTAGTTTTGTGTCGGAACCCAGTGACTATGGTTCCTGCTCATAGCGGAATAGCCATGCCAAGGTTTATTGAGAGCTGAGTAGCAGGGGTGAAAGAATGTGGTAAAAGTCCTAGTAAGTTTATTGATCCAATAAACAAGATAAGGGATATAAATATTAGAGCTCATGTTTGTCCTTTGGTATTGTGAATTGCTATTATTTGTTTTTGACAAATAATAGTTGGATTAGTCATTAATAGTTGGATTAGTCATTGTTGAAGAGATACTAATCGGTCATTAATTTATCGGTTAGGTGTGGGGAATATGATGCTAGGGAACATAATAATTAGGATAACGATAGGTAGTCCTATTATTGTAGGGGCAATGAAAGAGGCGAATAAATTTTCGTTCACTTTGTTTCTCAAGGAGTGTTATGTTTTAGTGATTTTACAGACTTTAGTTCTGGGCTTGATGGGTCGATGCACTTTGAGATTTTTAATTGGAATAATACGAATAATGTCATAATAGTTGCTAGAATGGTAATAAATCATGTAGCTGTATCTAACTGTGGCATATCATTAAGGAGAGATCTGGGCTCTCATTCTTTAACTTAAAAGTTTAACGCTTAATTAGCTTCTTAATGACTTTATAGTATGGATAAGAATCACTTCTCAAAAAGTTTTAGAGGTACTATTTCAAGGATGATAGGTATGAAGCTATGGTTTGACTGATTTCTGAGCATTGCCCCTAATAAAGGCCAGGTCAACTTGATAATAGTGTTGTTTGGTTTAGTATCACGAGTCAGCTGAATACTTTTACTCCAGTAGGAATAGCAATAATTATAGTTGCTGATGTAAAGCATGCACATGTGTCTACGTCCAGTCCTACTGTGAACATGTGATGGGCTCATATGATAAAGCCTAAGAACCCGATTGATATTATAGCTCAAACTATTCCCATATATCCGAACGGTTCTTTTTTTCCTGAGTAGTTGTAACGATGTGTGAAATAATCCCGAATCCTGGCAAGATCAGAATATATACTTCTGGGTGTCCGAAGAATCAAAATAGGAGTTGGTACAGGATTGGGTCACCACCCCCGGCAGGATCAAAGAATGTGTGTTTAAGTTTCGGTCTGTTAGTATGCCCGCTGCTAAGACTGGGAGGGATAATAGTAGTAGTACGGCAGTAATTAGGGTTGATCATACAAATAGTGGAGTCTGGTACTGAGACATTGCTGGGGGCTTCATGTTGATAATAGTTGCAATGAAGTTAATTGTTCCTAAACTAGATGAAGCACCTGCTAAGTATAAAAAGAAAATAGCTAGGTCTACAGAAGCTCCGGCCTGGGCTAACTTTCCAGCTAGGGGAGGGTATACAGTCCATCCTATACCAGCCCCTGCTTCTACTGTAGAAGATGCTTGTAAGGGCAGGAATGGATGCGGTGCAGGTTTTCTGATCCAGCAGACCGGGTAACGGAGGAGTCAGAGTCCTTAGTAGTTTTGCAGGTTTTTTATTGGGGTTCACCAGGCATATGGCAGGCAGGGGTGCTGGCTGGGGGGCTGGGAGGCTGCCAGCAAGTCTTCACTCTATCTGGGCTCTCTAGCGTTCGTTCTGCTGCTTCTCGGCTTCTCTTTCGGCTTCGGCTTCGGCTGCTGCTGCTGGCGTCCCCATGACGCCGCCCTTAAAAAGCACAGTCTTAGCTCAGCTGAATCCCATCTACCTAGGCCCACACCCTATTCCAGGTGCTCGCCATCAGGCATGCATTCAGGACAAGGATCCATCATCCATCCTGATGGCGGAAGGGCAGAAAAGCCTGACATTTTCTTTACCCTACAATGCTATTATTAGTAGGAATGAGGGTGGAAGAAGTCAGAAGCTTATGTTATTCATTCGTGGGAATGCCCTGTCAGGCGCTCCAATTATTAGTGGGACTAGTCAGTTGCCAAATCCCCCTAGTGATTGGTATAACCATGAAGAAAATTATTGGGCCTCCCCAGTGGCGCAGCGGTTGAGCGCTGGGTTGCGAAGCTCCCCGCAGCTTCTGCGGCGCCGGTTCCATCCCTGGCTGCTCCCCGGCCACCGGAGGAGGGTCCCACATGTGCGCGCAGACCTCTCCTGCCGCCCGCTGCTCCCCTCAGCAGTGTACTTCGGTCCTTCTGCCTGCTCTGCTCCCCGCTCTGGCTCTGGTGAATTCTCTCACCCTCCCGCGCTTCTGACTGTACCCAGTGCTTGTATGAACAAAACAAACAAATAAATAATATACGTGCCTCTTTAAAAAAAAATTGTTTAAAAAAAAAGAAAATTATTACGAAAGCGTGGGCTGTGACAATTACACTGTAGATTTGGTCGTCTCCTAAGAGAGTACCTGGTTGTCCTAATTCAGCACGAATTAAGACTCAGGGCTGTCCAGCTATGCCAGCCCAGGCACCAAATAGGAAGGACAGTGTGCCGATGTCTTTGTGGTTTGTTGATAACTGTCAACGGTTGATGAACATAGGTAAAGTGGCTGGGTAAGCATTCCACTGTAAATCTAAGACAGAGGTGCAGGCCCTCTTTTTACCAAGCCTTGTGGTGAAATCTCATATTGAATTGCAAATTCAAAGCAGCAGCTTCAGCCCGGGGCTTCTCCCGCCTCTTTCATTTTTTTCCAGGCGGGAGAAGTAGATTGAAGCCAGTTGATTAGGGTATTTAGCTGTTAACTAAAATTCCATGGGATCAAAGCCCTCCAATCTAGTAAGGATTTAGCTTCATTAAAGTGGTTGATTTGCATTCAGTTGATGTAGGATAGTCCTGCAACTCTTAGTTCTCAGGAGTTAAGTAAATTGTACTTGCTTAGGACTTTGAAGTCCTTTATCTGATTGAACCTAAACTCCTAGTCCAGTGCTGGAAGTATTGGTGTCAGTGGTAGAAGTATAGTTGATAGAATTACTAGTGGTGGAAGTAGTGGTGTCTTTTTTATGTTTTCGAATTGTCATTTTATTTTTATGTTGTTTGTTGATGGGAACATAGTAAGCGATGGTGAATACATTAGTCGTATGTAGAAATAGTTTCGTTTCGTAGTGCCGTGATTGCTGTGATTGTTGGTAGCATGATGCTGTTGTTTTTGCTAAGTTTGTTGATGATTATTCATTTTGGCATAAATCCGGATGGGGTAGTAGTCCACCTAGTGGTAGTATTGATAGTAGAATTAATGTTGATATTAGGGGCATTTTGTTTCATGAGTGGATTAGTGAAAGTGCAGCTGTGGATGAGCTGATGCGTAGTAGCAGAAATACTGTGAGTGTTAGTATGATGTAAAGTATAGATTTAGGGTTGTCATGGTGGTGGTGTAGGTTCTGATAGCAGCCAGCCACCCTACGTGTGCAATAGGTGAATATTGGGGCGGGACTGCCCACAGGGCAGGTTTTCTAGGATCCAGCAGACCGGGTGAAGGAGGAGTCAGAGCCCTCAGTGATTTTGCAGGTTTTTATTGGGATTGACCAGGTACACGGCAGGCAGGGGCGCTGGGGGGGCCGGTAGGCTGGCAGGCCTCCCAGCCCCCAGCAGGTCTTTACTCTGGGCTCTCCGGCCTTCTCTCGGCTTCTCTTTGGCTTCTGCTTGGCTTCTACTGGCGTCCCCGTGACGCCGCCCTTAAAAGCCCAGTCTTAGCCCAGGTGAATCCCATCTCCCTAGGCCCACACCCCACTCCAGGTGCCGCCGTCAGGCATGCACTCAGGACCGCAGGATCCATCATCTATCCTGATGGTGGGAGGGCAGAAAAGCCTGATGTTTTTCCTTACCCTACGGTGACTATGCTATGATTTTTCGTAGTTGTGTTTGGTTTAATCCCCCTCATCCTCCCACGGCACTGGATAATATATTGCTGTTGTTAGTATCAGGTTTGTGTTGAGTGAGTAGGCGGTCAGTATTAGTACCGACAGTGAGGTGATTTTTTGTCACGTAAGTAAAATTATTCCTGATGTTAGGGGCACTCCTTGTGTTACTTCAGGTACTCAGAAGTGAAATGGGGCTATACCTACTTTTGTGATTAAGGCGATTGTTATTATTATGGAAGCGATATGGTTTCTTATCTTTATTGTAGTTCATTGGCCTGAGTATGTCAGATTAATGATGATGGCTAGCATTAATAGCATTCAGGCTTGTGTTAAGAAGTATTTTGTTGCTGCTTCTATTGAGCGTGGGTTGAATTTTTTTATTAGGATTGGGATAACTGCTAGTATATTTATTTCAAATCTGATTCAGATTATTAGTCAGTGGGAGTTAATTAGTACAATTATTGTACCTAGTACTGTGGTGAATGAGATTAAGGAAAATACTAGTGGATTTATTAGTACCGGAAGGATATAAACCAGCATTTTCGGGGTATGGGCTCGATAGCTTATTTAGCTAACCTTACTGTAGAATATGGTGTAATGTAGTAGCATGAAGATTTTTGAATTCTTAGGAGCAGGTTCAAGTCCTGCAATTCTAGAAATAAGAGGGCTTGAAACTCTATAATTTACTCTATCAAAGTAACTCTTTTTTTTAATTTTTTTTAATAGAGGCATGCTTTATTTATTTGTTTGTTTGTTTATACATGCACTGGGTACAGTCAGAAGCGCGGGAGGGTGAGAGAATTCACCAGAGCCAGAGCGGGGAGCAGAGCAGGCAGAAGGACCGAAGGACACTGCTGAGGGGAGCAGCGGGCGGCAGGAGAGGTCTGCGCGCCATGTGGGACCCTCCTCCAGTGGCCGGGGAGCAGCCGAGGATCGAACCGGCACCGCAGAGGCCGCGGGCAGCTTCGCAACCCAGCGCTCAACTGCTGCGCCACCGGGGAGGGTAACTCTTTTATCAGACATATTTCTTATGTTTGTGGTGGGATTCCGGATAGGAGCGCTGGCAGGGATACATGTCCTACGCACAGTGCCAATGTTCATGGTAGGAAGTTTTTTCACAGCAGGTGCTTAGTTGGTCATATGGGAGTCATGGGTGTGAAACGCGCACCCACGGGAATGAGATGGTTGAATCAGTGCTTTGTTTTTTTTTTTTTGTTTTTTTTTTTATTTTTATTTTATTTTTTTTTAATAGAGGCATGCTTTATTTATTTGTTTGCTGGTTTGTTTGTTTTGTTTATACATGCACTGGGTACAGTCAGAAGCGCGGGAGGGTGAGAGAATTCACCAGAGCCAGAGCGGGGAGCAGAGCAGGCAGAAGGACCGAAGGACACTGCTGAGGGGAGCAGCGGGCGGCAGGAGAGGTCTGCACGCCATGTGGGACCCTCCTCCGGTGGTCGGGGAGCAGCCGGGGATCGAACCGGCGCCACAGAGGCCGTGCGCAGTTTCGCAACCCAGCGCTCAACCACTGCGCCACCGGGGAGGCCCTGAATCAGTGCTTTGATTATGAAGTTAATTGAACATAGTTCTGGCATATATGGGTTGTGAAATGCTCCCAGAAATAAGACTGTGGTTAGGACATTCATTGTGATGTTTGCATATTCTGCTAGGAAAAATAAAGCAAATGGGCCTGCTGCGTATGCTACGTTGAATCCTGACACTGATTCTGCTTCTCCTTCTGTTGGATCGAACGGGGCCCGGTTTGTTTCTGCTAGGGTTGAGATAAATCACATTATAGCTAGCTGGCATGATGAGAATAGGAGTCAGGTGTATTCTGGTGTGATAATTAGGTTTGATAGTGAAAAGGATCTGCTTATTAGTAGAACGGATAGTAGAATGATAGCTAGTGTTACTGCGTGTGAAATGGTTTGTGCTACTGCTCGCAGAGCGCCAATTAATGTGTATTTGGAGTTGGAGGCGCGACCTAACCATAGAATGGAGTATACAGCTGGGCTTGATCCTGCTGGTATGAACAGGACACCTAGGTTCATGTTGATTTGTGGGTCTGGTATTGGGAGGGGGATCCGTATGGTTAGTGCTAATGTTAGGGCTAGGATTGGAGTGATAATAAATATGGAGATTGATGAGGTTAGTGGTCGTAGTGGTTCTTTAGTGAATAGTTTTACAGCATCGGTGATTGGTTGTAGTAATCCATATGGTCCTGCGATATTGGGGCCTTTTCATAGTTGTATATACCCTAACACTTCGTTCAATTAGCGTAAGGAATGCTACAGCAAGTAGGATTGGTACAATTAGGGTTAGGAGGTTAATTATGTACATGTTGTTAGGGAGAGGAATTGAACCTCTGAATATAAAGGTTTAAGTTTTACGCAATAACCAGGCTCTGCCACCCTAACGAAGCCCTTTTCTTGGGCAATGTTATTATAAATTACTAGATTAAGATGAAATCATCTATTAATTTTAAGGCTCTCGTGTAGGGTTGGCCTTATTTCTCTTGTCCTTTCGTATTGGGATAAATAAGTAATAGAAAATGACCTGGATTGCTCCGGTCTGAACTCAGATCACATAGGACTTTAATCGTTGGACAAACGCACCATTAATAGCAGTTGCACCATTGGGATGTCCTGATCCAACATCAAGGTCGTCAACACTATTGTCAATATGGACTCTTAAATAGGATTGCGCTGTTATCCCTAGGGTAACTTGTTCTGTTGATCAAAATTTATTGGATCAGTTGTGATTTTTTTACAGGTTTTGACTTGTAGGTCTTAACTAAAATCTCTCAGAGCTTGTTTTATGTCCCGAGGTCACCCCAACCGAAATTGTTAACTCAGTTATAGTTGAGTTGTTGCCTGTCGGGTTATATTATTGTTTTCTTGAGTTAGTTAATTAAAGCTCCAAAGGGACTTCTCGTCTTATTTTGTTATTCCCGCCTCTTCAAGGGAAGGTCCATTTCACTGATTGGAAGGAAGAGACAGTTAAACCCCCGTGTGTCCATTCATACAAGTCCTTCATTAAAGAACAGATGGTTATACTATGGAGAGCTGTGTGGAGATTTCTGGACCTACTAAACATAGAGCTTCCATATGATCCACCAATTCCACTCCTAGGTATTTACCCAAAGGACACAGAAACATCAATTCCAAAGAACACCTGCACCCCTATGTTTATAGCAGCACTATTTACAATAGCTAAGCTTTGGAAACAGCCCAAATGCCCAAAAATAGATGACTGGATCAAGAAGATGTGGTACATATACACCATGGAATATTACTCAGCATTCAAAAAAGATAAACACATGCAATTTGCAGCAACATGGAAGGGATCATGCTCAGCGAAATAAGCCAAAAAGAAAAAGAAAAATACCGGATGGTCTCACTCATAGCAGGAATCTAGAAAACTTAAATAAGGGACCAGGAAAATGAATATAAGAAAGTGAAAATCAAAATCAACAAAAAACTATGAACCAGAGACACTTTTTGGGGGGTGGGGGGCGGGAGGGGAGGGATTGGGGTCAGAATGGGGCGTTTGCAATTGTATTGGGGAATTTTATAAATAAAATTTTATAAATTTTATAAATAAAATTTATTATTTAAAAAATAAATAAATAAATAAATAAATAAAAAAGAACAGGTGGTTATGCTACCTTTGCACGGTCAGGATACCACGGCCGTTTAACTTATGTCACTGGGCAGGCAGTGCCTCTGATACTATTAATGCCAGAGGTGATGTTTTTGGTAAACAGGCGAGGTTTGTGTTTGCCAAGTTCCTTTTTTTTTTTTTTAATTAATATACTTTTTTTTATAGAGGCATGTTTTTATTTATTTATTTGTTTGTTCATTTATACAAGCACTGGGTACAGTCAGAAGCGCGGGAGGGTGAGAGAATTCACCAGAGCCAGAGCGGGGAGCAGAGCGGGCAGAAGGACCGAAGGACACTGCTGAGGGGAGCAGCGGGCGGCAGGAGAGGTCTGCGCGCCATGCGGGACCCTCCTCCGGTGGCCGGGGAGCAGCCGGGGATCGAACCGGCGCCTCAGAGGCTGCAGGCAGCTTCGCAACCCAGCGCTCAACCGCTGCACCACCCGGGAGGCCCTTGCCGAGTTCCTTTTACTTCTTTTAATCTTTCCTTTGGTTGTAGCACACCTGTGTTGGATTAACAGTTTGTGTAATAAGTGTTTTATATATAAGTTATTAGTTTGTTAACTATCCGTGGGCTATCCGATCTGATACAGGTTTGTGCAGGGAGAAATAATTCTTGTTACTCATATTAACAGTATTTCTTCTATTTTGATATAGATTGGTCCAGTTGAAGTTTGGGAGTTAGTTATATTGTTGGAATTAAAGTATTTTTATTGCAGAGCTTGAACGCTTTCTTAATTGATGGCTGCTTTTAGGCCAACTATGACAATTTTTTATACTTACTGTTCATTGAAGGTTGTATCCTGTGTCTAAAGGGCTGTACCTCTTTAGGTTAACATTAAATCTTACAATTTTTAAAGGTTTGGGCCTCCCCTGGTGGTGCAACAGTTGAGCGCTGGGTTGCGAAGCTGCCCGCGGCCTCTGCAGTGCCGGTTTGATCCCCGGCCACGGGCGAGGGTCCCACATGGTGTGCAGACCTCTCCCGCCGCCCGCTGCTCCCCTCAGCAGTGTGCTTCGGTCCTTCTGCCTGTTCTGCTCCCCACTCTGGCTCTGGTGAATTCTCTCACACCCCCCACCCCCCGCATTTCTGACTGTACCCAGTGCTTATATAAATAAATAAATCGTTTTAAAAATATATTTTTAAGTTTTTTTTTTTTTTTTGTATAAAGTTGAACTAATATTCTTTTCTGGACAACCAGCTAGCACCAGGCTCGATAGGCTTTTCACCTCTACCTGAGAGTCTGCTCACTGTTTTGCCACATAGATGAGTTCCCTCTGACACGCTGCTCGCAGGTAGCTCGTCTGCTTTCGGGGCACTTAACAAGTTCTCTTTGCTGAGGTTTTCTAGTTAACTCATTATGCAAAAGGTAAAAGGGGAAGCTTTGCTGTTCATTAATTTAAATTTTTTTCCACTCGGTCCTTTGTGGTACTTTTTCTATAGCGCCTTAAAAATATTTCTATCTCGGGCCTCCCCGGTGGCGCAGCAGTTGAGCGCTGGGTTGCGAAGCTGCCCACAGCCTCTGCAGCGCCGGTTCAATCCCTGGCTGCTCCCCGGCCACCGGAGGAGGGTCCCACATGGCGCGCAGACCTCTCCTGCCGCCCGCTGCTCCCCTCAGCAGTGTCCTTCGGTCCTTCTGCCTGCTCTGCTCCCCGCTCTGGCTCTGGTGAATTCTCTCACCCTCCCGACTGTACCCAATGCTTATATAAACAAACAAATAAATAAAAATAAATCTTCAAAAAAAAAATTTCTATCTCCTATACTTAAATTTTGATAAATGTTTTGTTTATGTGTTAGTTGTAACTGTAGTCTGTTCGCGGGGCTAGCTTGAGTTCAAAGTGGTCACTGTAATGAAATCTTCTGGGCGTAAGGCAGATGCTATTGTTTAAGCTACACTTTGGTTAGTCCAAGCACACTTTCCAGTAAGCTTACCTGGTTACTTGTCTCCTCTCGTTCTTATTACCTGTTAATTATTTATAGATAGTTGGCATTGGCACTTGAGGAGAAGGCTGTTATTGTGTCTGAGGTGTAGTGTATTGCCAGGAATAGTCCGGCGAGGATTTGTCGGATTAGGCAGATTCCAAGCAGTGAGCCCAAGTTTCATCATGATGAGATGTTCGATGGTGCTGGTAGGTCGATGAGTGAGCTGTTGACGATTTTTATTAGTGGGTGTGTCTTTCGGATATTTGTCATTAGAATTCTTGTAGTTGAATTACGATGATTTCTCATGTCATTGTGTTAGGGGGAAAGGATGTCCTGAGCTAATCCCATACAGGCTTTGTGGACCCCACCCCCACTCCAGACTAAAGCCATCAAGACATTGGGAAAGACAAATCCCATCACCACCAAGGGGAGGGTGGCTGGGACCTAAGCGTGGAGTTGGGCAGCCAGGTTGGATAAAAAAACCAAACACGTTGGCCTTGGGGGGGGCTCGCTGTCGCTTGCCTCCTGGCTTCACGGCTCCTGGCTCGCGCCAGCTCTCAGAGCGCCATTTGGGATTCCTGATCGGCGGATCGGGTAGGAAACATTTAAAACTTTGTCTCCCACTTTTCTCCCAGAGCTGGACATTTCCTCCTTTCCCCTTCCCTTGTGAATAAACCTTTTATGAACCTTTCACGTGTGCCTGCAGTAGAGCATTGATAAGTCCTTTTAAGCGCGCGGGTGAGGAGCCACAGTCAGGCACCCCGTTTTGTATCGGGGCTGCTCTACAACAGTTTGTCATGGTGAGAGTCCATGTGGGAATAACATTTATTATGTTTAAGTACTATTTTGGTGGTAAGGTTTGTTGGGTTTTCTTCAAAACCTTCTCCAAATTTATGGCGGGTTGGGGTTGATTGTTAGTGGTGGGGTGGGGTGTACTATTGTATTAAATTGTGGTGGTTCATTTTTAGGGATAATGGTGTTTTTAATTTATTTATGTGGGATGTGGGTTGTGTTTGGTTATGCAGCGGCCATAGCCATGGAAGAGTATCCTGAGGCCTAGTGTTAAGTTTATTTGTGCTAGGTATGTTAGCAGAACTGTTACTTGTTGCTTATTGTATTCATGATAAAAAGTTAGAGATTGTATTCAATTTTAGTGGATGGGGGATGGGTGATTGATGATACCGGGGATGCTGGGGTTTTTTGTGAGCAAGCCGCGGGGATTGCGGCTTTACAGAGATAAGGTACTTGGTTGGTTATTGGTACCGCATGATCTCTAGTTATTGGAGTGCTGGCTGTTGTAGAGATTACTCTACAACAAATTAATATCAAATTAATATCAGGTTGAGGACTAGAGCGGTTAAGAAGGATAGAGAGTCTACTCTTACTAGTCCTTTTTGGCTCGGCACCAGTGTTGAGGTGGTTATCTGAGGGTGAGATAGGCTTAAGGAATAGCAGCTTCTATTCATGTAAGGTCCAGTAGCATTGAGCCTTGTCTACCCCCTGGACCCGCTACCCCTGGACCCTCTACCCCCAATCCCGGCACCTTATTTTCCAGCGATGCTCTGGTTGCTCCTCGTCGCTCCTTGCTCTCTCGGCAGCCTTTATGTTCTCAGCCCCCGGCAGGTGTGCCTCATGAACAAGCCCTTCCCCCGGGTGCCCACCCTCAGGCGGCCGACGCCAAGCCCACGCTCCCCAAGGCCCCCAGTTTTCCTAGCTGCAGGTTTGCCACTAAGGCGTTGGGGATGGGGACGCAATCTTCCCTGACCCCTCCATTTGCCGTCCCCGGACAGTCCCCCCGGTTTCTCTGGGCCTCGGCCCCCTGCGCCGTGACCCGCGCGACCTCAGGACAGACCCCGCGCGGACCCGCTCCTGCCAGCGGGCGACCCTCCCCGGGCCGCGGCCCCAGCGCCGGCCACCCCCACGCGCGGGTGCGCTGAGGCCGGGGACCCTCAGCTCCGGGGGGCCGCCCGGCCCCGGGGGTGCTCACTGCGCCCCCCCCCCCCGCTCCAGATCTCATCGCCGCTGCCCGCCCGCCCGCCCGGCCAGGGAGACCAGCTGCCCGCGGCCGCCCCGCCCCGCCCCGCCGCCCCCGCCAGGCCCCGCGGCCCCGCGCCCGAGCCGAGCCGCCGAGCGCGGCCTCTCCCCACAGACCCGCGCCCTGGCCCGAGCCCCACGCGCCCGGGCCTGCTGGGGCCGCGCAGGGTCGCGCGTCTGGCGAGTTCGGGAGGGACCCGCGGCGGCTGCGAACGCGGAGACTCTCCCGCAGCTGGGGGCGCCCCCGGCTCGCAGCCCGCGCGCCCCGCTAGCCCCGCGCACCCCCCCGCGCGTCTCCTCGCAGGCCTGCGCGCTGCGCTTAACCGAAATATCCCAGGGACCCAGCGCGTCGCCCCCCAGAATAAATCATCTCGGTTCCCATGTGGGGTCCCCCGGCGCGTTTCCACGGCCAACCCCTGCCCCCCCCCCCCCGGGGGAGCGTCTGCTTCCACCCCTCGGCTCCTCCCGGCGCTGCTCCTGGCGCGCCTCGGTCCTGCGCCGCGATGGCTCGGTGCGCCCCTGCCGGCACCGCGGGGGCGGGGGGCTCTTCTTTTTCCCCAGGAGTTACTTATCGTGCATGCAAGCCCTGGGTGCAGGCCAGAGCTGGGGCGGGGGAGAGGATGCGCCGGAGAGTGGGGAGCAGCGGGGAGACCGGAGAGGCCGGTGCGCTGCGCCTGGCGGTGGGGTCCCTCTCTGGCTGCGGTGGCCGGGGAGAGCTGGCTGGCGCTTTCTCTAAGTCCTGTGCCCCCAGTGCAATTATTTAGTTATTTATTTCCCTCATGGCCAGGTGGGCGCGGGCGCTGTTGCCAGGCTGCACCCCCCCCCCCCGGGGCTGCAGCTGGCAAGACCTGGGGTGTTCCTGGAGCCTGGCATAGGAGGACTAAATCCACCACGAGGGCCCCACACATGACTTGGCACCTCCCAGTGGGCCCACCTCCCAATACCATCAGCTGCGAGGGTGGGGATTCCACCAGGAACTCGGGGGTGTTTAGTCAGACCACCGCATCTCTGGTGGTGATGAAGTGAGCTGGCAGCATGCAGGACAGGGAGCTGCTTCGCTCCAGAGGCGGCCCAGGCACACCCTTCCTCACCTCGGGACCCTCCTGCAGGAGCAAGGAGGGGGACCACCCACAGCTGTTTTCTAATTAGTGAGGTCTTTGTCAGGAACAGAGCACTCACGAGTCCAGAGCATGTCAAAGACCCTCCTCTGACCTGCTGTTGTGCCTGGCCCTGGCTAAGTGCCTGTTCTCGCTGACCCCAAATTCCCCCGGCGGGCACCAGGCCCCAGCGCTGACCCGCCTCTGGCCTGCTCTCCACCTCCACGCCAGCACGCACTGGCCCCGCACCTGCAGGTGCACCCGCGGCCTCTGCTCGCCTCTCACTAGTCACCCGGCCACACCCGGCTGCAAAGAAGGTTCGACGCCTCCCTAACTGGCAGCCAAGTGCCAGCCGAGTCTTAGATGAAGCAGAGAACAAATACCAAGGGCAACCGGCGGTGGCTGGCGCCGCCTCCAGAGGGGCCACTGCAGGGTGGGCCTGGAGGACCCAGCAGCTTGAAAGGGTGAGGGGGTACGTGTTCTTGCTTACACGCCACTCAGGGATGGCGGGGCCCAGCTGTGCCCCCCCCCCAGACACCGTTGGTGGCCACACCAGAGAGAGGGCTCCAGGGGGGCCAGGCTTGCAGGGGGAGGCCCGTCTGCTCACAACTCAGGACCAGAATCAGCCGCGTGGTCTCGCCCAGGCAGGGCGGGCCAGCAGGCCGAGCCCTGGCGAAGCTTCCTTCCTCCCGGGCCTCGGGCGCTAGCCCGGCGCCCCACTCCGGCGCCGCCTCGGCGCGCACGCCCACAGGTGCCCACGGGTGCCACGGAGGAGGCGCGAGGGCTCCCCTCCCTGGGCCCCATGCGCCCTCGGCCGCCAGGGACGAGCTGACGCGCGGCTGCCCCGGGGCTCGGTGCCCACCGCCATGTCTGCGCGTCGGGCTTCAGCCCGGCCCCCACCCCACAGCGCCCCGAAGGCCGCCCCTCCCAGCTGCCCGCGGTCCTGGGCGCCCGCTGGCCACCCGGTGATGCCTCGGGGGCGGACACCCCGCGCGCACCCTCGCTTTTGGGGCGTCCGGGGGCGCCTTCATCCCCATTTCAGAGACCGTTCCGCGCACGCAGCTCGCACCTGCCAGGGGCTGCTGGTTCCCGGCCGGCTCGGATCCTGCCCGCCAGCCGCGCCCACCGCGTGGGGGAACCTGCGGCCCCAGGCCCGCTGGGGAGAGGGGCCCGGACTCCCTCGTCGTTCTGGTAAGGTGGGGGTGACCCCCGCCCGGGCCGCCGGGGCCCTCCCGGTCTCCTGAGGGTGGAAGTCTGGGGATGTTTGTGACTGAAATCCCGACCCATCAGCCTGTAGTGAACGGGCTTCCCCATGCGTCGTGTCCCTGAAGTCGGGGTTTCCGAGTATCTACTGAGGATGCCCCAACGGGTCTCAACACACCCCCACCAGCCTTTATTTTGGGAGTCCTTCTCTTCCCGGCAGCCGTGTTCCTGGGGCCCCAGGACTTCGTGGCCTGGGACTGCACCCCACACCCACACCCCACAGCATGCAGCCCCTCATGTCTGCTTTGGGGGGGGCAATGGCAGGCCACCCTCCAACACCTGGCTGCACACACCGCCCAGCTGCAGGTTTGTGCCAGACGCATTTAGACAAGAACCTGGGTACAGGCCAGATGCGCGGGAGGGTGAGACAGAGTGGGGAACAGAACAGGCAGACTGACCGAAATACACTGCTGAGGGGAGCAGCGGGGAGACAGGAGAGGTCTGCTGCACCATGTGGGATTCTCGCTGGCCAGCAGGGATCGAACCCACGCTGTAGACGCTGCCGACAGCTTCACAGCGCGGCGCTCAACCGCCTGCGCCACCAGGGAGACCCAAAAGTCTTTTAAAACTTAAAATAATATACTGAACTGGGGCCATCTACACAAGTGTCACATATTAAAACACACACAGCTCCGAACACAGTCCCCCTGGCCAGGAGGAGCTCGTTTATTTCACACACAGCCTGGGACGGAGGCCCCCACGGGCGGGGGGCGGGGGAGTGCTGGAGAAGTGCGCTGACTGAGGGCCCTGGGATGGCAGGCGGCGGCCAGGGGCGGGCACAGAGATGGCCGGGTGTCCCGGGAGGTCACAGCGGCCGGTGGCCCGTCTCGAGCAGCAGGCTCTCCAGCTGCAGCTTGCTGTTGCTCTCCACGTAGGGCTGGTGCAGCCACATGGACAAGTAGCTGAGGACGAGGCCGCGGGCCTTGGTGTGGGCGAGCTCCTCGACGATGGTGCGCTTCAGGCGCAGCTCCTGGCCGTACATGTCCGCGAGCCGGCGGGAGACCTCGTCTGCAACACATGCGCGCCCTGTAACGGGGGGCAGAGGCGCCTGGCCTGCCCAGGACCAGCATCTGCCGGGCAGAGGAGGGCCAAGCGGCCAAGCACCCACGCCAGCCGGAGCGGGCAGGAATTAGGGAACCCTGTGACGTGAAAGAATTCGGCCCTTTGCCACTCACGTCTCAGCAGCGGCCAGGACGGGAGTGCCACCTGCCTCCAACCACTGCCCGCCGCAGCCACAGCCCGCAGGGATCTCACCTCCTCTCCCTTACTTAGAGGCAAGGTCTCAAATCAGCACCAGGAGGCGTCGCCCTTCCTTTAAGTAAGCCGAGGGCAGCCCTCATCTCTCAGAGCCCGTTAAAGCAGCAGTGCGCCTTCCCAGAAGCCTCCCTCCGTCAGTCCGGCTGAAATGACCTCCATTTATACTTAAAGCAAAAAGTAAAACTCCCTACTCCCTAAAAAAACAAAAACTCCCTCCCCGGGCAGAAATGGACCCCCCCCTCCCGTTTTGAAGGGCTGGCAAGGCCCCCGGCGCCTGGGCTTACAGCCTTTACTATTCTTTGCTGACTTTTCGGGCCTTAAAGGCAGGAAGAAACGCGCAGCTTAGGGTGCCCGCCTCCCGCCTCCCGCCCTCCGTGGATGCGCTTGGATTTCAAAGCTGTGTCCTCTGAGGCGCCGGCGCGCCCACGCTCTGCAGAGCAGCGCAGAGCACTCACAGAAGTGGGCCGTGGGCCAGGTGTGGAAGAGGGGGGGCCGCCTGGTCTCCTCCCCATAGTGGTAATTTTCCAGCTCGCAGATGCCCTTGGTGGTTGCAGACAGCCTTTCCATTTTCATCTGTATTTTGGTCTGAAAAGACATTGATTGGGACCGTGAGAATTCTGACATGGACCGAGGTCTCAGATTCAGGAACGTTTTAAGGTTTCAACGCTAAGATGTGTAACTGGTGACACCGAAGTCCTCTCAACACCGTGAGCTCTGAGCACACAGCTGCCAGGGCGTCTTCAATCTGGATGCTTCAGCTGTCACCTCCACTTCCAGTCCTGGAGGAGGAGCTTGCCGAGCCCCACTTCCTGGGATGGCCCCAGAGCCCGGTTTTGACGGCACGATCTGCGGAGTCGCAGGCGGGCTCTTGCGTCCAAGGAGGCGGCATCAGAGGAGCTCAGAGAGCTTACTACGTGCCCGAACAGCCTCCGTTTCCTCGTTTATAGAATGGCAACAACACAAGGGGGCCTGGCATGTTGCACGCAGGAAGGAAACCTGATGAACCCGATGCCGCCAGGCCGCCACGCAGCCAGCTCGGACCACGCCCAATACTGCTCCTGCTGGCGGCACAGCAAGGGTGCCCCACTGCCCGCTGGGCCAGCACAGGGGCCCGGGCACCCGCTCACGGGGCACTGCTGGCAGCCGTGAGCCCCCGGCGGGAACAGGCCCAGGGCTTGTTAAATAAAAGGGTCAAGAAGCTAAGGCTTCAGACAGAATTAGCAAAGGTCTGGAGGGGGAACAAGAATAATTAATCGTCACAAATCTTGATTTCTCGCCCTCAGTCCTTCAGCCACCCTCCCATCACATCTGAGGTGACGAGCACCGCCCCCGCTAGCACCGGTCTTCGCAGGACCACACGCCTTCCCGCAGGCGCTCTGGTTCTTTATCTCGCTTGGCCCAGCCCCAGGAGCTGGGCTCTTGGTTGCTGACCACAGCTGGGAACATTCTCAAGGTTGCTGAGCTGGAAGGAACAGGGCCAGGACCCGAGACCTCGCTTTCTGAGCCCAAACCCGGAGGCCCACTGTCCGATGCACCAGCGGCAGCTCCCTGATACACCCACTTCTGAGAGCTCGGAGGTCAGGACCTGAGGTATGACACCAGGCCGAAGGGCAGCTCCATTCTGGAGCTCCTGCTGACAGAGACCAAGTGCTGCTGCCACACAGCCCTCCTGCCTGAAGCCCTCTTGGGGTGTTCATCCAGCTCAGGTGGAGGCTGCACCCCTAATACCGCCCTACCCCCAGCTCCAGGATGAAGCTCACTCAGGACACACAAAGCTAAGTCTGGGAAACATCTTCTCTGAAGACTGGAGGGAGGCGCTTTCCGCCTGGGCACGGGAGAAGACAGCCCCAGAGCCACCTGAGGAGCCTCGGCCTGGGCTCCTGCTCTTGCCACGGCCACTCAGGCCAGCAGGGCCTGGCCCGGATTTCCAGCCTCTGTCTGTGCCACCAGCACCGCCGGCCAAGGACAGAGCCTCGTTACGTCAGCCTGAGTGGCCTCCCTCGAATGTGTCACCGAAGACCTGCCTCACAGCAGGAGCCGCGCTGGCTCCTTGTGCAAAAACCAAAATAATACTTGAAGACCAGAGGAAAATAGGAAAAATATGAATAACCTTAACATCAACATCTGATTCTGAGCATAAAATGAGAACTTATTTCCAAACCAATTTGAAATTCACTATAGTGAGAAATTCAGTGTCCAACAAGAAGTCCCAGATTTTGATTTTTAACACCTTTTTCCAATAAAAGGCTCCAAGGACGCCGGGGAGAAATGGCTGACTCCAGGGCGGAGGCAGGACGTGCACCAAGGAGCCTGAGGAACTTGCCATGCCAGGACTGTGAAGAAAAACCAAAATGACAAACTGACAAGGGACACAGGAGCCAACAGAACCCCCAACAGCCAAAGGGGGCAGTTTGAAGAACAAAAGAAAGCAGCTCTGAGTGACACCCCAACAGAGAACACACACAGCACCGTGTGGGCGAGCGGCTGCGGGATTAGATGGGAGACACACTCCAGGTGCCGTATCCGCAGGCTCCCCTCGGGATGCCGGCCCCGTGACTCCTGGAGGGGAGGGCACTTCCCCTGCCCCACCCCGCTCCTCAGCCTGAACTGAGAGCACAGACCAGGCCAGGGGAGTCCTTGACATCCCCGCCGCCCATGGGAGCCCAAGGAGACGCGAGCACTAGGCCATGTGGTGTCCGGCGTGGGCGCCTGGGCAGGACGAGGGCCCAGGGGAGATGGCCACTGTGCCGCTGCTGCTAATGACCCTGTGTTGCTATGACGCACCCGCTGAGGGGGAAGCAGCGGGTGTGAGTGCGAGGGCGTGGCTGGGGCGCTTCACAGACACGCACCATCTGCCCCACTCCCCTGGAAATTTAAAACTGTCCTAAAAAATAAAGTCCACTGGGTTAAAGAACACACAGGACGACCTGGTGGGGCAGGGCCTGACAGGAGCAGCCCTGGGCGGGCAGGCTCTGCGGCCTGCGAGCTCTGGACTGGGGCAGGTGTGGGGGGAGACGCCGCGTTTCTTCAGCACTCACCAGCATGGCCCAGACCTTAGCTGACTGCAGTCACTTAGAACCCAGGGGTCACCTTCAGCTGGCCAGGCCTTCCTCACCTGGACCCTCTGGGGGGCTTCCAGAAACCAGGTGCCGCTGCCCACATCCAGGCCCACATTTCATCTGCTGCTGCCCCATCCTCCGGGCTTGCTGACTGGGCTTTCAGGGCCGTGACGCTTCCTCCTAACTGCTCTGAGATTCCTCCCAGGCTGTCCCTTCTCAGAGGGGCCAGGGGGCTGAGGAAGGGGCCCAAGGTGCACCCCTACTAGTGGGGAAGACAATGGTGGGCGATGGAAGCCATCAGCTTTGAGTTCTCACCTGCAGGGGCGCACCCCCCTTCCCCGCGCACGCCCCACACCCCTTCTGTGGGTGCTGGGAGAGCGCTGTGAGCGCCCTGTGAGCTGAAGGGGCCAATGGCGCTTAAAAACGAGGCTGTCCTTGCACATTTTCTAGAAGTCACGTTAACGTGGCAGTGTTTCTTGTAACACTGCATCACACACTTGGCCGCCTCCAGCGGATCTCAACAGTCCCCATCACAAGAAAAGTTAACTTTGTACTTGAAAAAAAGGGTTTCTGGGCCTCCCCGGTGGCGCAGCGGTTGAGCGCTGGGCTGTGAAGCTGCCCGCAGCCTCTGCAGCGCCGGTTCGATCCCCGGCTGCTCCCCGGCCACCGGAGGAGGGTCCCGCATGGCGCGCAGACCTCTCCTGCCGCCCGCTGCTCCCCTCAGCAGTGTACTTTGGTCCTTCTGCCTGCTCTGCTCCCCGCTCTGGCTCTGGTGAATCCTCTCACCCTCCCGCGCTTCTGACTGTACCCAGTGCTTGTATAAATAAATAAATAAATCTTTAAAAAAAAAAAAAAAAAAAAAGGGTTTCTCCTTGCAGCAGTTTTGGGATTCTGCACTGTTTTCTGCCAGACAGGAACGCAGCAGGCCCAGGAGGAAGAGGCTCTAGTGGGAACTGGGATGCTATGGATGGTACCAACCCGCAACTGATGCTTTGGGTGACAGGCCCAGCCTGGAGGCTGCTGGCTGTTCAGTTATTTCAATACAGGAATTTGGGTCAACTTTGGAAATAAAAAGAAACCAAGAAAGTGCCCAGCTATCAGTAGATGATTACTACACCACAGCTCATCTTTGTGTCACTGCACGGTCCGGCCTGGAGTGAAATCCTCGCCCGTCCAGAGTCACATGTAAGACACTGCCCTGGACGAGGAGCAAAGTGAAGAGCAGGTCCCACAGAGTCACATGCCTGATCCCCTGCCTTCCTGAGGGTCCCACAGAGCCACATGCCTGATCCCCTGCCTTCCTGAGGGTCCCACAGAGCCACATGCCTGATCCCTTGCCTTCCTGAGGGTCCCACAGAGCCACATGCCTGATCCCCTGCCTTCCTGAGGGTCCCACAGAGCCACATGCCTGATCCCCTGCCTTCCTGAGGGTCCCACAGAGCCACACGCCTGACCCCCTGCCTTCCTAAGGAGCAGCTTGAAAGAAGCCACGGGTCCCGCTCAGAGCTTGGCCTGACTTGGAGGCTGTTCTCCAGGTCTGGGAACCACGCCACAGATGTTCCTGGGCACAGTATTCCCAGACCTGACGCTTTAGAAGCGCTTCCATCACAAAGGCTAAAGCAGAAAGAGTCCAACTGCCACAGGTTACTTTTGCTCTCCAAGTGCAAGCAAGTGCCCAGCCTTTTCCCTGGCTCTGGCCGACGACAGGTGTTGAAGCCACACCTGGGCACTGACATTCAGTCATTCCCTCAGAAACAAACATGTTGCGTTTCTCAGATGCCAGGGGAGGACCCACAGGCCAAACCCAGCCCATGGCCTAATTCTTAATGGCCCAAGGCCAGGAATGGGCTTTACCTTTGTCAATGGTGGTAAAAAAAATCAAAAGAACATCCTATGACATGTGAAAGAGGCACAAAGTTCAATGTTCAGGGTCTCAAAGTCCTGTGGGGGCCTGGCCACGAGGCTCCGGCCCCATCCTGGCAGGTGGGGCTGCGCAGCAGAGGGGCCACAAGCCTCATGTGAGCAGGACACACACAGCAGGGGGCATCGCAGCCTGGCAGGGGAGGGAGGCTGGGAAGGGAGGCGTGTCTGAGTAGGGAGTGCCCGGACCGCATGGGCCCAAGCGGGGCGGTGAGCGCAGGGTGGGTCTCGTCTCACCAGGCCGTCCAGGGTGGCCCGCAGCTCCTCGCACAGCGCCTCCAGCTCCAGGCTATATTCTGGAAGCATCTTTTCTACATTGTCTCCGCAAGCTGGGCTGCTGCCTTCTAGTTCTATCTCATCTTTACTCCTGGACAGAATGGAAAAAACAGGAGGAAAATCACTCTAAGTTCCCCTCATCTTGTTACAGCAACAAATATAGCAGAAAACTGGACATCCACAACTGTAGCAGTCACGCTGGGCCTGTTCCATGCCACAGGTGCTTCCTGGCCCTGTGCACGCTGACCGCAGCTGGCAGTTCCTAACTGGCCTAGAGCAAGCCAGTCAGGTTCGCACTGTGGCCTCCTCGGTGCAGGGCAGGTGGTGCCAGGCGCACGAGGTGGGTGAGATGTGGCCCACTGCTCACCCCAGCATGTTCTGGGTGAACTGGAGGTCACCTGCAGGTGTGAAGTTAGTCTGGAGGGGCCACAGTTAACATTTAAGGGAAAATCAGACATGAAATGGGAAAGGAAGCATCAGAGGGCCTCATGCAGGCTGGGGCGAACTGCTTCATGGAACCGGCGAGCAGGATGCCCCAGGAGAGGGGGCAGAGAGCAGGGGTGTGTGCCTGAGGGAATTCAACATGCCCCAGGAGGCAAAGACCGCATGCTGCAGAGAAAGGTCGGCTGGACGAGACACGATGTGTCACATGCGTCATGACTGAGCCATGAAGTACAGGAAAGCGCAAGCAAATCTTCCCACCAGAACTGGCAACTGCCGAGAAGATTTCTTTTCGTAATTCCTTTGACCTTTTTAAAAAGAAATTGCTAAGAAAAACACATTCCAAGTATCTCCTCGAGACTGTCCACTCTGATGCCCGGACCTCTCTGCGCATGGTGGGTTGTCCTGCACTGTCTACCTGGGCCGTGTCAGACCCCACAGGTGGAAGAGCGCAGTCCTCCAAGACACCCCCCAACCACTTCAGATGCCAATCCCAGGCCAGGCTGTTCCTGCGCTCCTGAATGACTGGCTACAAAGTGTGGGGTCCCCACGCTAGGCTTGATGAGTTTGCTGGAAGGGCTCACAGGCCTCCAGACTGGCTTACTGGTGAGGACACTGCAGGAAAGTGATGAAAACAAGTGAAGACAGGCAGGGTAAGGCGCTGGAGGGCACAGCCTCTGTCTTGTGGAGTTTGGGGTGCTGCCTGTCTGCACACGGTGCATTTTGTTTACCACCCGGCAGTACCCTGGGCTTCACAGAGGCTTCCCCAGGCAGGCACAGCTGGAGAGCAGGTCACCTCCAGCCCGCCCCTTCCCAAGGGTGGGTTGGGACTAACATCCCAACTCTGCTGGTGCATGGCTAGTTCCCCAGGATCTTCCCAAAGTCCCCTCATCATGTGCATTTAGATGGTGGGGTATCGGGGACTCACTGAGGGACGAGTCGTGGAGCAGGTTTGCCGGCAAGGCCCGGCGGCCTGGCTACTCCCTAGCAGCAGCGAGCATGACTGAGACACGACGAGAGCAGGAGCAGGGTCTGCAGACATGAGCTGTGATCACCTTCCGCCGGGAGCGGAAGGGCATGGGGACTGCATGTGTGGGGAGGACCCCCATGCAGGTACTTGATGTCCTTCCCTAGCGGCTCCCAGACCGCATCAGACATGGCCACACAGTCAGCCAATGGCTCACGGGCGCTACCGCCACCGCGCAGGGCGGGCCGTTGTCTTGGGGCAGTCATGCTGGGGGCTTCTTCCAAACCCCACATGCGCAGGCGCAAAGAGAGGTCACAGGCGTGGCCGAACCACGAGACACCCCTTCACCTTCACCATCGAACCTTTCAGACCTGGAGGCTGCGGCCTGGACGTGAGGACAAAAGGCCGACTCTTACAAGCAAAGGCCTTCATTCACCCTCAGCCCTAGGAAAGGACAGGGCTCCGGAGCTGCGCTGGCCAGGGGTGCGGACCGAGCCTCAAAGAATCACAAGCAGCATGAGACGCCCCACCGCCCGCGATCGCTCCTCCCAGATCCCACGCGCAGGCCGCAGCCTCCGATTCACTTTCACAACTTTATAAGCTGACGCGGTCAGGAACAACGGGAGGGTTCGTAGCCCAACAGCACACACAGCCCGCCCTGGCAGATGTCACCACGCGTCCCCGTCGCCGACACTGCCGTCCCGCCCTGAAAAGCTCCAGGGGAAGAGCGCAAGGGGCGTCACTGTACTTACGACAAGCTGATTTTCAGGTTGGCAATGTTACTTGCAGTAGCGAAACCTGCATCATTGAGGTTTTCCCATTTCAGGATCAAATTATGCCAATCAGCAGCATTGTCCTTAATTTTTCTTGCGCTGACAGACAAGACAGGCTTTCTGGGCGTTGAACTTTCAAGGGTCTTTGCTGGCAGGAGACAAAAGAAATGTAATTGTTATGAAACTCATGATCTTAGTTGAAAACTAATGTCTTTACAACTTTCAGCAGTAGCGCTACCTGAAAGGCTGCATCACCTGGAGAATAAAAGTTGTGGAACCTAAGAAGTTTGGATGGACATGGAAGTTCCTGGAACAAGACAAACGAAAATGGCTTTTACCCTTTCAGACTCACCAGTGAGCGTTGAATTCTTTCCCAGCTAAAAACCCTCTACAGAGTTCTACCTTAAGCATTCGAGCACTGGAGAGGTTGGGGAGTTAAAATTGGGGTGTTTAGCTAGAATACCAGAGCCCCCCACACGCCCCGCTACAGCTCTCCCACCACATGCCTCATTTTTGAGACCTTATGCCTGTTCAGAAACTTCGGGTTTACAGGGGCTCATCTTTCCAAGTCAGTGACAAGGCTGGACCCCAGTGACAGGACAACCTCCACTTGTCACTACCCACGTAAGATGCAGGAGGAAGTCCAGAGTCCTTCCCAACCTGGCTCCCTCTCTACTCACCACACAGCTCAACCCCCACCTCGCGCCCCCACATCCAGCTGAAAGGAATCACTGGCAGGTCTTCAAAACTTGGGCCTTTGCACATGCCATGCTCTCTGCTAGAAAGCGCTTTCCTCCTTGAGTGAGCATCCCCCCAAATGCCAAGGTACAGAGACCCTCTCTCCTGTGGGAGGCAAGCCCCAGACCACCAGAAGCCAACTCAGCTGTTTGAGCTCTCCCTGCCCGCCCACGCCTGCTGCTCTCCTCAGACTCTCCCTTCAGAAGCTCCTGACGGCTCCCAGGGCCACGCTTCTGTGAGCAGCCCCTTAAGGAACTCAGGACACTACAACAGTTTCATTGGGGGACCTTGAAGACTGGCAACGGGGTCTGAACCGCAAATCTACCAGGGTCAGCTGTGCCATCGCAGCCAGGTGACTAACGGCTGGGGCATCGGTGTGCTCACTTATAAACTGGGAGCCTGGATGTGCCGCCAGATTTATCTTTAGCGCTTGAGCCCTGAGGTCCTGGCGCCCAGCAAGTGTCCCACAGCGTCCATCCCACAGGTCAAAGGTCACTCCCAAGTCCAGGATGCCGCTGTGCCATGGGTGGACTGGCTTGTGGAAGAGGTGGGTGGTCTGTGGCTGTCTTTGGGTTTGGTGAAAGCTCAAGAACTGAGGAAGACGCTCTCACTCATTAGATGGCAGGTTTATCGTAAAAGGGTATGAAGCAGGAAGAGCCAGGTGGGAAGGGGTGCACTGGGCAGACTGCCAGGCCCTCCAAGGGAGCCATGCTCCCTGAATTCCCCCGCGTTCCCTGACCCCGCAGATGCCTGGACCCCGTCCTTGTGGATTTTCATGAAGTCTTTACTACAGGCACAACCGAGTACATCATCAGCCACTGGTGACCGGTTCAACCTCCAGCCCCCTCCCCTCCCTGGGACTCAGTTTGACTGAAAGTTCCAACCCCCTCTCCAAGTCCTGGTTCTCCTGGCAACCTGCCCCATCCTTGGGTTACTTTGGAGCTTTCCAAATATCACGTCAACACCGCGCACTGGTGGGATGGTGCGCGCACAGCTGCCGCCAGCCCCAAACCCACCTCATCAAACAGGCTCAGCCTCCTACCTGCGTCCCACCCATCGCTTCTTCCCGGCTCACCCGCTGCTTCTGCTCCGCGCTTTCCCTGTCAGCGCGTGCCCACCCACCCGCTCACTCTCCCAACCAGCACAGCGATCTCGCCTTCATCTCCCGGTTACACAGCTGGCCCACGTTTGCTGAGCACCCACAATATCCCAAGAGTGGGGGACGAGGCGCGGGGCGCCGAGGCCGACCAGGGCATTTTCACGGAGCTCCCTTCCCGGGGAGGCCGCGCGGGGGCGGGCGGGGCGCACGGAGCCCGCTCGGGGGGGACGGAGGGAGGCGCGGGGGCGGGCGGGGCGCACGGAGCCCGCTCGGGGGGGACGGAGGGCGGCGCGGGGGCGGGCGGGGCGCACGGAGCCCGCTCGGGGGGGACGGAGGGCGGCGCGGGGGCGGGCGGGGCGCACGGAGCCCGCTCGGGGGGGACGGAGGGCGGCGCGGGGGCGGGCGGGGCGCACGGAGCCCGCTCGGGGGGGACGGAGGGCGGCGCGGGGGCGGGCGGGGCGCACGGAGCCCGCTCGGGGGGGACGGAGGGCGGCGCGGGGGCGGGCGGGGCGCACGGAGCCCGCTGGGGGGGACGGAGGGGGCGCGCTCGTTACACACTCGGGGGCCCGCGATGGCGGACGCCCGGGGTGCGCCCTCGCCTGCAGTGAGTCCGAACCCAGCCCGGGGGTGCAGGAAGACGCCGCCGAGCCGCTCTCCGCGCGGCGGAACGCCCCGTGGGCCGCCCGGCCCGAGGCGCCCTCCCCGCGGCCGCCCGGCTCCCGCCCGCCGCGGCCCCCGCCCCCGCGGCCCCCGCCCCCGCGGCCCCCGCCCCCGCGCACCTGCCATGCGGCCCGGCTGCCCCCGGAAGGCGACGCGCGGCCGCCCCCCCCGGAAGCCGGACGTCACTTCCCCGCGCGGGCGGCGGGGCCGCTCTAGCCGGCGGCGGAGCGCGTTGCCCGGGATACCGGCTCCCGGCAGCCCCCGCGCCCGGAGCCCTCCCCGCCTCCCGCGGCCCGGCGGGGCCGACGCGTCCGGAGCGGCCGCCGCGGGAGGTGAGTCCGGCGCGCGCCCCTCCCCGCCCCGCGCGGCGGCCCCGACGGGCTCGCCCGGCCGGCCCGGCCCTCCCTGCGCGGCGGCGGCCGCCCCAGCCCGCCTGCCGCGGGGCCGCCGGCTCCGGCTGCCTCCCCGCCGTGGGCGCCGGCCGCGGGGGGCGCGGGCCGGGAAGGGGCGCGGGCGGCCCGGCGCTGCCTCCCGGGCCCTTTGTCGCTGCGCTTGCCCGCGACGTCCCGCAGTGGCGCCCCGTTTCCTGGTGGGTGAGGCGGCCTCGCCCGCGGAGCCGGCGCTGCCCGCGGGGCTCGTGGCTCCTGCAGGCGGGGCCTCGCGCCCGGGAGGGACAGGAGTGCCGAGGGGTCCCCGACCCAGGGCCCAGCACCCGCAGACTCTGCCGCGGCTGGCGGCCCCGCTCACGCCCAGCGTCCGGGCAGCTGCGGACACTCGGGCCTTGCTTTGCTTTGGTCACTTGGCTTATGACGTCCAGTGCGCCTTCGTGCAGCAGGGAGGCTCTGGAGGCTCCCGTCTGCCCCCCCCCACGGGCTCGAGGTGCTGTGGGGGATTAGATGCCGCCCTGCCCTGGGAGAGCTTCCCGTGAGGCACCAGCAGGTGTGGGTGCAGGGGCGGCCCTAGTTGCCTTTTGGGGGCTGACTGGGAGGCCATCCTGGGGGAGGAGGCAGGAGGATAGCCCTGAGGGAGGGCCTGGGAAATAGCTTCTGTGGGTGGCAGCTATTTCCAGGCAGACACTGGAAAGAGCTCATGGACGGTGATGGGAAGCCAGCCCGGCGTGGCTGTGATCCTGCCTCATGCCATCTCAGTCAGAGGGGACCGGCGTGGCTGAGGGCGGGCGAGGGCTCCTGGTGGAGGGCTGCTTTTTTGGAAGGAGGTGGACTTTGCAAACACAGGCTCCTTGGCGGCATGACCCGGGGCTGGTGAAAAGCTGCAGTGAGGCTGTGTGGACGGAGAGCACCCTCCGGGCCTCAGGGTCAGGGAAGTGGCGGAAGGTCATCTGCCACAGAGCCCACTTCCCCACCCTCCTGTTCAGAATGAGATTTTCACTCTCGAGAGGATAGCAGCTGTCATAACCAGACTTTAAAAGGAGACCGTAAGACCAAAAAAGAAAAAAGAGACAAAAAAGAAGAAAAATTAGGAAAGCAAAATTTAAAAAAAAACCTGCTTGTGCAACTGACATACTGCCCGCCACTTCCTGGAGGGTTTGGAGGGTGGGTGTGCCCTGGATGCTGTCTTGCCACGTTCCGCTGCTGCGCCTCCTCTCAGCGCTTCATCTCCTCGTTCTGCGGAGAACGAGCCCATTGTATGGATTCACCATCTTCTGTTCTTTTCAGGGCCAGCCAGTCCTCGCTGACATCTGTTCACTTCGGGCTGTTCTGAGTAGTGGTATGGACATTTGTGCACAGGCTTTTGTGCAGACACAGATACTGGTTCTCCTAGGAGTGGGGTTGCTGGTCACGTGCACACTGTCCGCCTTTTGAGGAACTGCCGGGTTTTGCCAGAAGGCTGTGGCGCTTTCTCCCGTCCGTGGGCACCCGGACCTGCAGGTCTGGTGGCACATCCTGGTGGGCGTGATGGCCCCTCACCAGTCTGGTTTTCACTTGTGATGGTTGGTGAAGGTGAGCGGTTTCTCCCGTACCGACTGTACCTCTTTGTAGCGGTGTCTGTTCAGCCCTTTGCCCACTCAGAGATGCGTTGGACACAATTCCCGTATCAGATCCACAGTGAGCCGGTGTCTGTCCTGGTCTGTGGGTTTTCTCTGCGCGTTCTCGTCCGTGCCCCGGGGGGCCCGAGGTCTTCCGTGTCCAGGAAGTCATTCTGTCTGCTGTGTCTGGGCTACAGAGGCTAGGGCTGCACGGGCCAGCGCCGTGGAGGACGTTGTCTCAGGCACAGCCTGGGAGAGTGCGGAGTTTAGGGTCTGGGGCTAGCGCGGGGGACGCTAGGATTTCAGCTGAAACGATTTTTACTCAAAATTTGATGGTGACGCCACCTGCGCAGTCGTGACCGTGTCCGACCCCCTGGAGCGGGCAGTACTACCATCGTGTGGCGGCGCTTCCAGGGGCTGCTTAAAACCGCCAAAGCCACTCAGGTGAGTGTGCAGGCTGAGGGAAGAGCAGGTCGGCGCGGCGGGCCCAGTGCTGGGCCCAGCCTGCACGGCGCCCTCCTGCCTGGGCGTGGAGCTGCCCATAAAAGCATCAGTCATGTGGGTGGACGTTTGAACTCCGAATGTCATAATTCCACCACTAATTAAAGGGACAGGCGGAAACAGCCCTCGCTGACATCTGTGACGTGCTCGGCCTGTCTCGCTGCCCGGGGAGGCTGCAGCCGTAGTGAACCAGGCTCGGCCACACATGTGGCGAGGGCAAAGGATAAAACGGTCATCCCCTGGGAGTGGTCACGGAGCTGGCAGTGCCTGCGATTCAGTGACCAACGCGCCCACACGCGTGTCTCCGGCCCTCTGTGCCTGTAGCACGTGACGGGCGTCCTTGGGCTGTTTTGTGTCTACATTTGCTTACAGTGAGCGTTTGGAATTGTGGAAAGACAGTGCCCCAGGCAGAGGGGACTGCCGGCGCCACGCCCGGCGGGAGGAGCGGGAAGCCAGGCTGGCCCCTCAAAAACAGAGCCCGCAGTTGGCGGGGGACCCCACCCAAGCATCCCAGGACCTTTCCACTCGGTACGCCTGGAAGTGTCCGTGGAACCTGTAGGGCTGCGATACCCTCCGGGCCTACCCCGGCCCAGGGTGTCCAGAGCAGCTGCTGCCCTCCACTGTGCACCTGGGGAGGCCGGGACGCGGCGGGGAGATGCAGGTTCAGGTCCGGCCCAGTGGGTTCCGGCGCCTGGGGAGCCTCGGGGCTCAGTTCCTTCACCTGAGTGTGGGGGAGGACGGGCAGGAGGTGAACGATGGACTCCTTGCCCTTCGCTCTGTGCATGGCCGGGTGAGGGCGAGGAGGCCGGGTTGCCAGCAGCTCCGCTTCTCCCCTCAGGGGGCACCAGTCTGGGTCTGAGAGGGGCTCCCCCTTGCAGGGCCGGGTCCTCACTGTTCTCCTCCACACTCCGTGCTCTCGGGAGTGGCGCGTTCCCCATGTGCCCCGTGGAGCCTGTGAGACACGGTGCACGCCCTTGGTGTCGCCCTGGGCCCAGGCCGCTGGCTCCTCGCAGCGGGCTTGGCTGCACTGCAGGTCCTCCACTGCTCGGTGAGACCAGGCGGTGTGCGAGGACGGGCCGTGGTGACAAAGTGCCCCAGGGCGCTGGCTCGTGTTCACGCGTAAGCTCTCGCTCGGAATTTGACTCCCGGGACGTTCCCTGTGCCACTGTCAAACTAGACTTCTCTTTGACGTGACCAGACACTGAATGAGCCTTAACGCCTGGTTCTTTAGCCCCCAGGTCCCCAGATGCCGGATCAACACAGCTCCTCTTGCCTGAACACCCTCTGGAGACCTGGCCATGGCGTCGGTGGCGGAGCCTGTCACCTTCAGAGAGTTCTGCCCTCTGTACTATCTCCTCAACGCCATCCCCACCAAGATCCAGAAGGGCTTCCGCTCCCTTGTGGTCTACCTCACGGCCCTCGACACCAGCGGGGACTACATCGCCGTGGGCAGCAGCATCGGCATGCTCTACCTGTACTGCCGGCACCTCAGCCAGATGAGGAAGTACAACTTCGAGGTGAGCTGGCTGAGGTGGCTGTAGCTAACACTGCTTGAGCTTTAAGCCTTTTTTCCGTCTCCAGAAATCCCACATTCTTTTTAAAGAGACTAGTTTAGCATCTAACATAGAGTAGAAAACTTTGGAAGTAGGCATTTTCTCCTAACTGCTGTGTTTTGCAGGGTACCTTGACTCGCTGCCTTTAATACTCTCCCACTGTGGTGTGGAAACTTTTATGAAAAAAGAATTGATGTCATGTTGGCTGGTTTCCAAGACATGTGCCTCTTACACGATATCGTTCCATGCCATGGGGACCGCAGCGACCCCTGCTCTGGGCCACTGCCTTAGCCCCTGTCAGGTGGTGGTGGCACCGCCATCATGCCCACCTATTTAGTCAGCCTCGATGGCTTGTGGCTCCTCCCTCACAGCTCGGGGCTCTGTGATTGGTGCTCCCTTACAGACCTAGACAAAGCTCTTAAGAGAAACGCTTGTTAATATGTGTATTTTAATCTATATTCCAGTTACTGTTCTAATGCTAGAAGTTTTTCTTTAGCCTTTGTACTCTGTTTTAAATAGCAGATGTGGTTGATCCCCGGCCAGGGAGCTGACCCCCAGGGCACTGCAGACCTCTCCTATCTCCCCACTACTCCCCTCAGCAGCTTTTATCCTGTGCCAGGCATTATTCTATTTTTTTTGTAAGGTTTATAACTGGGGTGCAAACCAGAGGGGTGGGGGTAATTCACAAGAGACAGAATGGGGAGCAGAACAGGCGATCAGATCTACTGAAATGCACTGCTGAGGTTGCAGTAGGCGAGACTCCTAGGAGAGGTCAGCTGTGCAAGCGTTATTCTAAATCTTTGTGTGTATCAACTCATTCCTGTAAACATCTGAGGTCGGTGTTACTACCAGCCCCATTCTGCCGGGAGACAACTGAAGCCCTGAAAACTTACATGATCTGCCACAGTCAGGCCATTGGTGAATGGCACTGCCTACTTTTAAAACTTGGGCAGTTTGACTCGACTTTACATTAATCATTTATGTATGTAAGAGCTATTTTCTTTAATAGCTGATGGGTTTGACTGATAAATTCCCCCAAACGTTTAAGAACATTATGTAAAACTAGTTATGAGTTAACATGAAATCTCTCAAACACTTCACACTCTGCAGTGAAGAATATGAATCCAGCAAGGTAGACCAGAGATCCTGCGAGACATGTCGTAATATAGCTGCTACAAACTAAAAACAAAGAAAAATCTTAAGAGTGGCCAAAGAGGGTCTCCCTGGTGGCCAAAGGGGTTAAATCTCAGTGCTATGAAGTGATCCACAGCCACTGCAACATGAGTTTGATCCCCGGCCAGGGAGCTGACCCCCAGGGCACTGCAGACCTCTCCTATCTCCCCACTACTCCCCTCAGCAGTGTGTTTCAGTGGATCTACCTGTTCTCCCCACTCTGTCTCTGGTGAACCCCTTCACACACACACCCCCTCCCCACACTTCTGGCCTGCACCCAAGCTCTTATGTGTGTGAATAAATAAATCGTGGGCGGGCAAAAAAGAACAGCCACAGAAAAATGTCCTGGTACCTGTAAGGGATAGTAATTTGAGTGACTGCAGTTGTATCCTCAGGAGCCACACAGGCTGGGGAAATGCCGCTGCGTTTTTAAGTACTCACAAAAGAATCATCAACTCAGAATTCTTTACCCAGAAAAAATAGCACTCATCTGTTAGATGACATTTAAAATATCAGATGAAGGAAAATAAGGGGGATTTGTGCCAACAGACCTGGTTTAAAATAATTGCTTCATTAAGTGTTTTTTTTTTATAAAAATCAAGTTACTTTTTATATTTTTTTTTTAAAGATTTATTTTTATTTATTTATACAAGCACTGGGTACAGTCAGAATCGTGGGAGGGTGAGAGAATTCACCAGAGCCAGAGCGGGGAGCAGAGCAGGCAGAAGGACCGAAGTACACTGCTGAGGGGAGCAGCAGGCGGCAGGAGAGGTCTGCGCGCCATGTGGGACCCTCCTCTGGTGACTGGGGAGCAGCTGGGGATCGAACCGGCGCTGCAGAGGCCGCGGGCAGCTTCGCAACCCAGCGCTCAACCGCTGCGCCACCGGGGAGGCCCGCTTCATTAAGTTTTTGAAACAAAAAGAAAATGATGCCAGAAGGAAATAAGGACTATCAGGAGCAATGGAAGAGTAGTAGTAAACATCTGGGCAAAAGCAGCACATCACTTTCATCCTCAAGTTCTTTAAAATGTATTTCATAGTGGAAAGCAAGCGAGCACTTACTACACTGACTAAGTCTTCCTTATGCACAGACACTGGAATATGCGAGATGGTGTGAGAGTGGAGATGGGGGCCCCATCATAGTGGGGTCCTGCGTTCTGCTTGGAGAGGTGTAGTACTGATGCCAGAAAGATTTTGAAAAGCTAAGTCATAAATCCCTAGAGCAACCACTAAAAAAACTGTACGAGATGGTGTGGTAAAAGCCGCTATAGATAAATCGCAGTAGGATTTTTCAAGTGTTCAAGCAACTCATAGGAAATCAAGAAAAGGGAAACAGAAGAAGGCAAAACAGAAAATAAAGTGGTAGCCCTGATCAGAACACACCAATAAATTAAGAGTACATGATCTGTATGTACTGATTAAAAGACAGAAATTCTGGCATGGAGAAGAAAAGGGCATGAACTTACTACATGTTATAAGAAATTCAGTACGGGGGGCCTCCCTGGTGGTGCAGTGGGTTGTTGAGCACAGCGCTGTGAGGCTGTCCACAGCCTCTGCAGCGCGGGTTCGATTCCCGGCCTGGCCAGGGAGATTCCCACATGGTGCGGCAGACCTCTCCTATCGTGCCCACTGCTCCCCCCAGCAGTGCTTTCAGGTCTGTCTGCCTGTTCTGTTCCCCGCTCTGTCTCTGGTGAATCCTCTCACCCTCCCATGCCTCTGGCCTGTGCCCCAGCTATTGTATAAATAAAAAATAAATCTTTAAAAAAAAGAGAGAAATTTAGTACAATTGTGACATAGATGAAAAATAGAAGGGTGGGCCGAGATATACCACATAAGCACCATTAGCACTAGGCTGGAGTGGAGACATCAGTATCCAAGTTTGAGCAAAGAAATAGCCAGCAAGAGCTGTTATGTGTGGTAAGAGGGTAGGTTGGCCAGGAAGGCGTGGCTCTCCTCCATGTGTACATACTAAGCACCAGAACTTCATTATACATGAAGCCAACACTGACATAACTGAAAGAAGCAGTAGATAAATCCACAATTGTAGGGGAGACATCAAGGGCCTGAGGGCACCACTGATCCCAGCGTGCCCTCTTCCAAGTGCACCAGGCGCACCCTGAGAGGCGGTCTGGGTTGTGAACACACCTCAGAGTGTAAATTAAGCAGCTGTCCAGGTCCTGGGGTTTGCTTTGTTCTGTTTTTTACTTTTTAATTGAGGTATAATTTCATGAAGTGGGCAAATCTCAAGTGATGCGTTTATCTGTGTGCGCACCTGTGCAGACACCCAGGTGAAGACACAGCTTTTCCCAGAAGGCCCCCTCCTGCCAGTTCCAGGTCAGTCCCCTCCCCAAAGTGCCTACTCTGACTTTTCACTCTGTCCAGTCGTCTGCTAACCCCTAGGGTTTAATGCATTCCTGGGAGCCTCTGAGTGACATTTGCTCCCCTTAGAGCTCTTATAAAGCTCGGGCGCACGCAGTGGGCACCACTTGTCCTTCCTAGAGACGGAAAGCCTGTTCACCTGATCTCACAAGCTCGGCCACCAGACTGAAAACCTAAATGAGAGTTGAGTGCTCCCCAGAAAGGAGCCACGAGTTACCCTTAACTGCCAGTTTTAAAATTTGACCTAGAACCTTACAGGTGATCTAGAAGGGTTTTGTGTCTCATCTGCTGTGCTTCCAAGGAAAGTGACGTTCTGGGACCATGGCCCACGGCACAAACGAGAGCACCCAGCAGGCTAGGAGGGGGCTCCTGGGAGAAGCCCTAGGTGTTTTTAGCAGGTTCTCCCTTAATGAGGGGGTGTGTCCCCGGGGCCAGGCCCCACACACAGCAACCTGAATGGCAAAGTCAGTTTTTTGTGCGCCTGTTAGAGATAGATCACAGTTGTGGAAAATCACAAGGGAAGTAGAAAGTACTTTTGTTTTGGAAAGAACACGGAATTTGGAGTATTAAGGTTTGAAGACCTCGTTAAATATGGACGTGCTAAGTATGTAGGAACAGAACTGGAAGAATAGCCCCTCCTTGCAGGCCGTTCCAAGAGACGGCACGGGAGGCCTGCATGGAGGCAGCTGCTGCACCCTTGTCCTCGCTGCCATCCTCACTCTGACCAGGTCTTCTCAGAGGCTGCTTGCTTCCTGGGGGTTGCCGCCTCCCTGCACCGGGCCAAGCTGCTTGTATCCGACCCCTCCCCAAGGCCAGGCCGCTGGCTGGGCTTCCGGCGGCCCCCCTCTCCTGTTTGGGGGCCCCGCTGACTGCACTAACAAGCCAGGGCTCTTCTCTTCCTTCTGGAGATGGACATCTGAAGCCTTCCCTGTATCACGATCTGGCACAGTCATATTTATAGCCCTGAGAACACCCCGGAGACTGGAGTCGCGGAGGAAAGCGAGCTCTGCTCGCCGCCGCCCACATCCTGGGGCGGCGCTCCCCACATCCTGGGGCGGCTCTCCCACGCCTGCCTCAGGCTGCAGCCCAGCTCCCAGCTCTGTGTCCCTGCTCCCTGCCCATCACCTTGACGTTCCTGCCCGTCGCCTTGGCGCACCCACACCCCTGCGTGGAGCGCGCTCCCGGCGTGGACAGGTCGGCTGCTGTGTCAGTCACTGCAGCAGGGATCCGAGAGGCTCCCTGGAGACCTGGCCGTAGGTCAAGATGGCTATACATTTTCTGAATGGTTTCAAATTAAAAACGATCACTCAGTTGTTGTTGCAACCAGTTATCTCTGTGCAGTGCTGGTACACGTGCTATTTAGATGAGCGGCATGCTGAGCTGGAGAGAATGTTACTTAATACAATTACTGACCTAAGAATCAAATCACAGTAGGAACCAATTTTTAAACATTCTCAGATGTCCTGTCCCCGTGATCCTGGCAGCAAGCCCATGTGGCAGGCGGAGCATGGGGGGCCTGGAACATGGCATGGGGGGGCTGGAGCACAGTGGATGGGGGGAGCATGGGGGGCCTGGAGCACAGAGGGGCAGGTGGCGCATGGGGGAGACCGGAGAAGCACGGCCTGTGTGGCTGAGTGACTTGTCCACCCTGAGAGAAGGGCGCAGGCTGGGAGTGGGCAGCTCGCGTGACACCGGACTCCTGTTTTGGGGAACTAGCTCTTGATAAATACTCCTTGGTAAGGAATCCGTATGCTCGCACTTGATTTCTTTCCGAAATGAGGTTTTCGTTGGTAACAGGATCATTTGTGTTGGAACTTTTCCTCTCCCAGGGGAAGACAGAACCCATCACGGTGGTGAAGCTGCTGAGCTGCTTCGATGACCTGGTGGCCGCGGGCACTGCCTCCGGGAGGGTCGCCGTCTTCCAGCTGGTGTCTTCCTTGCCGGGGAGAAACAAACAGGTGCGCGGGCACCCGTGGGGCGTCTCTGAACTTGGTGGTGAATCCCAAGAAGACCTGGGAAGGAGAGCCCCTCCCTGGCCTGGAGAACACGTTGTGGGGGGCCGGGGGAGGGGGACGCAGGGCTGTGTGTGGCTGGGGTTGGGGGAGCGCAGGACTGGGGCATGGGGCTGCAGGGCCTGGGGGTGCTGGGGAGTGGGGGCGCAGGGCTGTGCAGGGCGGGCTTAGACCTCGCTCTCTCTGGCTGCTGCCTGTGGTCGTGCGGGGCTGGGGGGCCTTCTCTGCGCCCAGGGGTGACATGCCGCCCATCCCTGTGGCCCCCCTCCATTTTACCCTTTTCCTCTATTTTCGTTGTTTATCCGTAGCTTCGGAGATTTGACGTCTCTGGTATTCACAAGAACAGCATCACCGCGTTGGCGTGGAGCCCCAACGGCATGAAGTTATTCTCGGGAGACGACAAGGGAAAGATCGTCTACTCCTCTCTGGATCTGGACCAGGTGATGTTACTTGTGGAACTACTGTTGACCCCCTTTTACCTGGAGAAACCACATTCCTAGTTTTATTTCTAGTTCCTCGATCACAGCCCCTGAATAGTCCCAGGTGGCATCTGTCACATTTCTTCAAGCACTTTCCTAGCATCTGATAAGCTTCCGCACTGGCCCTTGTTGCCACTGGAGCGCTCGCTGTTCCACCGCCACCACTGTAGCTGCTGCTGCTGCCGCCCCCGGGTCCCTGCTGGGTGTAGGGGCAGGGCGAGGCTCTTCCTGGCCAGCCCAGCGCCGCCCCCACAGCTCCTGGGCTGTGTCCATCCGGAAGGACAGGACGTGCGGCCCGGCCACCAGCCCTCGCCGAGCAGAGCTCCGTTTCAGACAAGGCCCTTTCCTGCTGTGCGCAAGCTGAGCCCACCTGGGCGGTCTTGTCTGCTGGCCAGCCCGAAGGCGCAGCGCGGGCCTCCTCTCTCGTCTGTGGGCTCCGTCAGGGCGCGCGGACTCGCGAGTGCCCATCCCCAGGACTTCCACAGTGCTGCCTCAGCTGTTGGGCTGCAGGAGCCCTTTACCTTTTTTTTTTTACTTTATTTTTAAATTTATTTATGCATACAAGAACTGGGGTACAGGCCAGAAGTGTGGGGGGTGAGAGGATTCCCCAGAGACAGTGTGGGGAGCAGAACAGGCAGACTGACTGAAGCACCCTGCTGAGGGGAGCAGCGGGGAGACAGGAGAGGTCTGCTGCGCCATATGGGTTGCTCCCTGGCCAGGGATCAAACTCATGCTGCAGAGGCTGCGGCCAGCTTCATAGGTTGCGTCTTAACCCCTTGCGACACCAGGGAGGCCCCCAGCACTGTACCTTTTTAAAGAGAGGCGCATAGAGGGTGTCTGTCTGCGTGGGCTGCGTTTCCCACATGTGCTATCTTAGAGGGTGAAACAACCTTAAAAATACTGATTAGAACTTTTTTTTTGGTGTAGAAGAACTAGGGTGTAGGCCAGAGGTGCGAGGGTGAGAGGACTCCCCAGAGACAGAGTGGGGAGCAGAGCAGGCAGATCCAATGAAAGCCACTGCTGAGAGGGGCAGCAGGGAGATAGGAGAGGTCTTCTGCGCCATGTGGGTGGCTCCCTGGCTGGGGATTACACTCAGGCCATTGTGATAACAGCCTGAGACTGACCCCTGGGCCACCAGTGAGGCCCACATACAGAACATTTTCAAAGAAGTTGTATGGAATTTCCACATGTTTCTATTTTTTTTTTTTCCTTTTTCTTTCTCTTTTCTTTTTCAAAGATTTATTTATTTATACAAGCACTGGGTACAGTCAGAAGCGCGGGAGGGTGAGAGAATTCACCAGAGCCAGAGCGGGGAGCAGAGCAGGCAGAAGGACCGAAGACACTGCTGAGGGGAGCAGCGGGCGGCAGGAGAGGTCTGCGCGCCATGGGGGACCCTCCTCCGGTGGCCGGGGAGCAGCCGGGGATCGAACCTGCGCTGCAGAGGCTGCGGGCAGCTTCGCAACCCAGCGCTCAACCGCTGCGCCACCGGGGAGGCCCCAGATGTTTCTTGTTAAGCTTGATGTGCCATGAAACAGACATTAGCATGCACTTCTCACTGGTAGGGGCTTCCCAATGGTTTCCTCACAGAGGGCGGCAGTGAGTCTGAAGAAGGCTCAAGCAAACATCGTGAGGGGTGAGCTCACCTAGACATGGAGGGAGCACGCCAGCATCCAGAGGCAGTGGGGGTGCTTCACTCCACCCTGAGTGTTGCCTGGCTCTCCGCAGGGCATCTGTAACTCCCACCTGGTGCTGGAGGAGCCGTCGTCCATCGTGCAGCTGGACTACAGCCAGAAGGTGCTGCTGGTCTCCACCCTGCAGCGGAGCCTGCTCTTCTACACTGAGGAGCGCTGTGTGCAGCAGGTGGGCACGCAGCCGAGGAAGAGGTAGGCCCCCCGCCACACCCGAGGGGCTTGGAACTTCCCGGGTTTCCTATTGGCCACATGTGAGCCAGTGGCTCCACTCCTAGGGTTCCCCGACTGCCCAGGATGCCGCCTCCTGCCTGCAGGCGGAGACAGGAGGGCTGTCCTCTCAGCTGGGGCGGGGGGAAGGTGGTCTGGCGCCAGCAGGCGGCATGTTGGTGGCAGGCGGCATTGGGCGCCAAGCTGTTATAGAGCAACCCCGATATAAAAACGGGTGGCCTGGCTGTGGGTCCTCACCCGCGCGCTTTAAAGGGACTTATGAATACTTTACTACAGACACACACAAAAGGGTTAATAAAAGGTTTATTTACAAGAGGAAAGGAAATAAGGAAAATGTACAACTCAGGGAGAAAATAGGGAAATAAAGTCTTTAATGCGTCCTACCCGATCCGACGACCTGGAAACCCAAAGTCACTCCCAGAGCTGGCTGGACGCTCCGAGCTGGCCGAGAGCCCAAAAATGGAGAGGGCAGCTGGCACCGTGGCCTTAGGGAATCGGCCAGGTGGCACATGGCCCAGTGAACACAAGAGGGTTGCCATGGCAGCGGGGGAGGGTGGGAAGGAGGTGGTACCAGGGTTGGTGGGTGGTGATGCGGGCACCCCACAGCTGGCTGGTGCTGGTGCCCAGGAGGGTAAAGTCGGGGAAGCCGGCCCTGGTGGCCTGGGCAGTGCAGCCACTGCTGCTCTTCAGCTTCTCCAGACCAAACACCCCTATATCACATTGATAATTTGGCCTTTTCTGAGCAGCAGCCTCCTTCAGGGTCCCTGGGGAGAAGCAGGATCCCACGTGGTGGCTCTGTGGGATGTGTTCCCGGCTCCCTGCTGTTCGTGTCCCCCTGTTCCCGGTCACCCTGTCTTTCAGAAGGAGGGTGGATTAAAACGAGTTACTTTCCACATGGGTCATGGGCCTGCATCTCCTTTGAAACCCCGCCTGCTGCATGTGTGCGTGTATGTGCATGTGCCTGCGAGCCTGCATGTGTGTGTACACGCCTCATCGGCTGCGACCTCCCGGAGCCCTGACGCCGGTTCAGCAGCGCTGATTGACAGTGGTCCTGTGCCCAGGGCGGATCCGGGTGCAGAAGCAAACAAGGCGTCCCTTTCCCGTGGTTGAACATTCCGCCAATCCTGGAGGCAGGAGCTAACCGGGCTTCTGCAAAGGACTTGATGCCTTCTGTGTCTTGAAGGCTTGTCCCTCGTGTGCTGTAGACAGAGGTTGGAGGGCCACTGTGTCCACCCCAGGAGCAGTGCATCCGGCAGCAAGCATGGGCGAGTGCCAGCAGACGGGCAGCACCTTGGGACAGTGAGCAGGGGTGGAGGGCATGGGCTGCAGGGGCTGCTGGGGAGGAGGCGATGGAGCTCTGAGAGGGTGTGGGGGCAGGGAAGGCCTCCATGAAGAGGTAATGCTTGAGCTGACAGTGTGGGGAGGCCCGAGAAGCGCGTTCCCGCCTCGGAGCAGTGAAGGCCCAGACTGGGCCAGAGCTGGGCATGGTCAGGGCACAGCAGGGGTTTGTGCGCTCACGTGTTCCGTGGAATGGGCTTGGGGAGGAAGGCCTGGTCCAATTTTCAAGTGGTCCTTGCAAAGCCATTAGAGGTGTCAGTTGGGAGTGACCCCAAGCTCAGATTCTCCCTGGCCCTGCATGGAGACGCCCAGAGACAGCCAGGGGCACGGGTGGAAGTGGCCCCTTGCCGAGCGGTTGTGGGCGGGCATATCTGGAGAGAGGAAGGACAGGACTGGACATAGTCCCCTTGGAATGCCCCCTGGACATTTCCCCATGGAAATAGGGAGCCAGGGGGAGAAAGGCATGGAAACAGACTTCTGCTTGCTTAGATTAAGCAGCCAGATGGATAGTGAAGCCATTGCACTAAGCGGGGGGAGACTGGGCCTGGGCCTGTTCTGGGTATATGGAGTTTGGGGTGTCTCTTCAGGGCCTTAGTGGGCACCACAGTGAGGAGGCCTGTGCAGGTCTGGAGCCTGGGGAGGGGTCACAGTAGAGGTCAAGATCAGGTCATCAGATAAGGAAGGAGTCGTGGCCACCCTGACAGCAGCCGAGTTCACCAGGGATGGCCGTTGCTCACCCGAGGCTGAGAGAACTGCGTGGCCTCCGCCCATGTCCAGGCCCGCTCTGCCTGGAGACACAGCTGTGTGAGCGAGGAAACAGGTCTCTGTCTCAGGGGCCCACATTCCTGGGGCAGACACTGCTGAGTAGACGTGTTCTAGAATGTTCAGTAGTGATCATTGGGCCTGGAGCTAGTGAGGACGGAGCAAGCAATAGGGCATCTCATCTGTCTAAACAGCAGGCCGGGAAGGCTCCTCCCAGGTGGGGTCTGAGTGGACCCTTAAAGGGAAGAGCCAGGAGAGGCCTCTGGAGGGAAGCCCTGGGCCTGACCGAGGGGGTTGAAGAACCCCAAGGCTGGGGTGTGTGGAGCCGAGGGGCCGGGAGGCCTGTGTGATGGGGGCGGGGGCTGCTTGCTTTCACAGGGAACGTCCCCTTGCTGCTGTATGGGGGGCTCGGGGAGCACCAGAGGTGACCCAGGAGAGAGGTGGAAGGACTCATACCAGGCCAGGGTGGGGAGGGCCTTGAAGGCAGAACTGACGGGTCTGTGTGCATGCTGGCTCTGGGTGTGAGAGAAAGATGGGTCGGGCTCACGGCCTGAGCAGTTGGGTCCACGGGGATGCTACCTGCTGACCCAGAAGGCTGGGGAGAGGGGAGAGGACATGCCCTGGACAGACACACACACACACATACCCCCTGCACAGTTTGCACAAAGGGAATGCGTGTAACCCAGGGAGGGGAGGCCCTCCTTCCGGAAGAGGAAGCCGCAGCAGGGTGCTGGGCTTGGAGTTTCTGGGAGGGGTCGTAGGGTTCCACAGCAGGAACTGGGCTCTGGCACCTCCCTCCTCGTGAGCAGGGCCAGGGTATGGGGGCACCGCAGGGGGCAGTGGACGGGAGCACAGAACTCGGCCGCGCCTCAAGGGCACATTGCTCTGAGAGTCCAAGGGGGTGTAGGCCAGCGGAGCACAAGGAGGCCCCCGCGGGCAACCACAGAGGATGGGCTGGCCTGAAATGGGGCCAGAGGGTGCCCCCGGGGAGAACGTGGGTCCAGGTGCAGGCCCAGTGATCACATCCGGGAACCTCCTCAGATTGGCCCAAACACAAACTCCCAGAAGACCTCAGAGGCCCCGCCCCTTGACGTGCTGTGTCCTTGGTCCGGGGTATCTGACAGTCTCTGTGTCCGAACCTCAGCCAAACCACCTCTCCCCACGCCCTCAGTGCCAGCCCCTGGGCCCTGCTCAGCATGTCCTTTCCCCAGAACGTCCCATCCCTTGCACCCAGCCTGGGGGCAGCCAGGGGTCGGGGGCACCCAGCACACGCGGATGTGCACCTGCTGCGCCCAAGGTAGGCGCTCCCTGGGCGTTTGTTGAGATGACACTCACATACCTGAGATGAGCCGGTCCGCACGGGGAGGAGGCTCTCGAGATTGTTGTCAGGGAAGGAGACGTCTAGAAGTCAGGTCTTCATCCAACGCTCTTACTCTTGGCGCGGAATTGGACGCCCCATCCCTCCTGGGCCCTGCTCATCGGGATTTCCTTACTGCGGGGCCCTGGGAATGAGGCCCTGAAGTGTGGAGGGGCGCCCAGTCGCTGTGACCTGCGTGCCCAGGGTGCCTAGGCAGCCTCCTGGGCCGGGGCACTGCTCCAGCCAGTGCACCTCAGCCTGGCGTGGGCACCGAGCACTCGTGGGGGCACATGACGAGCATGGTGTGTGCCTGTGTCCACGACCTCATCCGGCCTTCTGCGGCCGGACACAAGGCAGCCCAGGCACTCTCTGCAGTGGGGGTCAGCGGCCCACAAACATGGTGGGCCTGAACCCCTGGGATTGGCGCTCTGGGAGGCTGTGGGTCGGCCAGGATGGCTCCTGGGAATCTAGATGGGTGGATTCGCCTTCAGAAACCTTAGGTCGTCTTCCACACCATGTGTGTTCTTAGCAACACCCAACTTCCCCTCCCGAAATGCCCCTGCACCCTCGGCTCCTGGGTCCTCGGAGAGCACGTGCAGCTGCCACCTGTGGTCTCTGCCAGAGTCAGGGTCCCAGCGGCTCAGACACCCACCGACAGGACTGAGGGTGTGGGTGGCAACCCCACCGCGGTGGGAAGGAGGGTACAGCCGTTGTCAGCCAGAAGTCTCAGAACGTAACGTGTAATTAAAAACAAGTTGCGCGGGTGTACGAGTAGCATCTTACTGTTCTCACGTGGAGATGAGAGACCGCGGGGCTGAGTCGTAGAGTCTTTGGGGACACACAGCTCGGGGCTGATGCAGCAGCAGGGGCCCGGGATAAACAACCACTGTGAGTCCGCAGTCCCTGGGGACGGGGCAGGATCTCGGGAAGATGAGCGGCCGCAGTGATGTCACGGATGCACGTCCTCAGTGAGGGTGGGCCCCCAGGGGCACGTCAGTACTGGACCTCGTAACTCGGACGTGTAACGTGTCTGTGTTACATGCATTCTTTTATTTGTGTTCGCTGCATCATTTAAGTAGAAAAAGATGCCAGGCCCAGGACCGAGGGGAGAGAGGCCCTCTGGCTGGTCAGAACAAGTCTGTCTCGATTCTGGACGTAAAGCTCCCTCCTGGGCTGGGGCAGGCGAGCAGTCAGACTCTGGGAGGAGCCGCGCCTCAGAGCAGGGCAGCGCGGCAACCCCTGGATTTGCCACCTTCTGGCTCAGGCGCCGCTATGGAGAGTCGTGATATCTGCCTGGCAGGGCTGCCTAAGGGTCAAGCTGGAGGTGAGGCGCCAGCCCTGCCCTCTGTGGGCAGAGGGGGCTCGTGTGTTCATTTCACAACAGACCGGCCGTAGAAGAGGAGCTGAAAAAAATCTGTCTCACTTAGGCTTAGCCAAAACCTTGTTGAAGTTACTATCAGGAGTTGACAGCTCTGTCCCTTCGTCAATCCATGTCTGTTTTCTTTTCTCTTTCTTATTTTTTCCTCCTGATTTCAGCACTGGAAAATTTGGGGCTTGTTTCATACCAGGACTCTGTAAGCAGAGCGACCTGACCTTGTACGCCTCACGGCCTGGGCTCCGACTGTGGAAGGCTGACATCCACGGCACCGTCCAGGCCACGTTCATCTTAAAGGACGTCTTTGCGGGAGGAGTCACGCCTTTTGAACTGTACCCACGTCTGGAATCTTCCGACGGGGGCAGCTGCAGCTTGCCGGAAAAGCACCTGGGGCTTGTCTCCTGCTTCTTTCAAGAAGGCTGGGTATTGAGCTGGAATGAATACAGTATCTACCTGCTAGACACGGTCAACCAGGTAAGTGGAGCGGCCCCCACCTTGGCCTCAGGGCTGGAGAAGGCTCACCCAGGGGCTTCCAGAACCAAGGAAGGAGACTGGCAATTCTAGTGCTTTCTTCGGGCCAGCCAGGAAACTCAAAAGAAGGTCCAATTTGACATTCACTGTCCTGTCCCTGCCAGAAGTTGTTTTTAATTTTAGCACAGAATTAGACTTGTTCTTCACTTGGACCATGTTTTCTCTGACCACAGACTGCTCTAAGCGTGTTGGGAATCACGGGGCAGAGACAGGGAGCAGAGAAGGCCCTGCCCACAGTCACGCCAGCCGTCTGGTGGGAGAGGCCTTCTCCTGTCTCCTCTCACCAGGAGCCATGTTACTCTGCCCTGTTTTCCCGCTCGCGGCTCTGGGGCAGCGCCAGCCCCGCGCGTTGCAGTGGGCACATTTCTATGTCAGTCAGTGGTAACAGGTCACCGCTAGAGGTGGGTTTAGGAACCAAAAAAGCAAACAAAACCCCAAACTTTAGTGTTGGTTTCTCCTTGCCTTACGAGCAAGCGTTTGCTCCAGTGGCAGTAGCTCCCGCCCTTCCGGCCGCATGTCAGCAGAAGCAAAGCTCGCCCACTCCTCATGACGCCGCCTGACTGTTGTCAGCCGGCCCTGCGGCCGAGCTGGAGAGAAACCTAACCCAGAGCGCAGTCTCGCTCGAGCCTTCGTCCTGGGAGATTCTGGGCTGCGCGGCTTCCCTCTGGGAGCACGGGCAGGGGGTGACCTGTGTTGGGGCATCGCCCAGGTGCCCTTTAACCCTGAGTGTGTTTCTTAAGACGGTCTTGTGACCCCTCCATGCTCCTCCCCTGTTCCGTCAAGCTGGCCGCCCTGGGTGCTCCTCGTGTGGACACCCTTGCCTGTTGGCAGGGTCAGGATCCCGCGTTGTGCATCGGTGCCTCCCGAGTGCGCTTTGCCAGCGGGTGTGCTCCCTCCATCCTCAGGGAAGACGTGGGGGCGGCCCGCCTCCCCAGCAGACGCGGTGTTGCCGGCGGTCTGAGCGTGTGACCGTGAGATAGGGGCCTGCAGGCCCACACCACACTGCGAGCTGCCCAGCAGGCCACTCAGGAACCCACTGCCCTTGCCCGCCTCTGAGACGGGTGCTTCTGTTGTGTGTTCAGGGCGCAGGTTCTTCAGTCGCTTGTTCATCCGAAACTGAGCCCCAGTGCACCCTAGTCTCCACATGGGCACCAGCAGAGTTCTGTTCCTCTCAGCCTGGGGTGCCCTGCGGGTGTGGAGTGGCGCTAGGGGCATCCTGGGCCTCCCCGCGGAGGGCAGGCTCATCCCTGCTTCCCAGGGAGGCAGCATCTCACCCTCATCGGGGCTCTCCCCATTACCAAGGGAGACGGAGGAACTGGAGCGGAGGCCTGGGGGTGTGGGGCAGCAAGCTGGGCTGTCCGGACTGGCGGGGCGCCTGGAGCGAGGCCTGTGCGAGGCCAACAGCCCCTGCCAGGACCAGGGCTCCAGTGCCCCGGGTAGGGAGCAGGGCGGAGCACATCGGGGTGGCTAAGGGGGGGGGGGGCGTTTGCGTGCGGGCACAGAGCTGGCCATGCCTTGCTCCCTTGGCTACTCTGTCAGCCCTGACCTGACAGGGGCAGGCCCCCGGGGGCATCCTGTTAACACAGAGCGTGGGCGTGACCATGTGTGGCTGTCACTTGTTGGGTTCCGGCCCGTGCACGCTCCAGATTGTGCCACTGCTCGGTGTGGTGATGTGTGTGTGTTTCCGACAGGCCACGATCGCTGGTTTGGAAGGATCGGGTGACATCGTGTCTGTTTCCTGCACAGAAAATGAAATTTTTCTCTTAAAGGGAGATAGAAATATTATAAGAATTTCAAGCAGGCCTGAAGGACTGGCATCAATAGGTTGGTATCTGTCACGAAATGTGCTGTGTGCATGGTATCGTGTCCATAATTCACAGAACTGATGTCATTTTGCTGGTTACCAGGCTACAGCTTCATCTAAACAAGGGAGGGTTGGAAGGGCCGCCTGTGACTCTTAACACTCCGCTGATGCTTTTCATGAAGGTCCCCACTTCGGGGCGCACGTCAGACGGCCGCCCCTGTGGTAGAAGGTGGGAGGCTGGGTAGCGAGGTGGGCGAGCCCCACAGCCATGGCCTCCTCTGCTTCCAGGACGGTGTTGGGTTTACACACCAAAAGACATGGATTTGTGGAAGATTTAGAACATTCAGTCTGTCCTCTGAGACAGGTGTTACCTAACACAACTCATCTTCTAAGGGTTGATTAGTCCCTGTCGTGCTTTTGACTCTAGTGATTCCTACTGGCCCAGGTTCTCAGGCAGGTATTCTTGGCACATATGCTTAGGCTCACTGCAGGCTGGGTCCTGAGGGGATCACAGCAGCGTACCCCTCACCGTGGCTCTTGGTCTCCCTGTTGCTGGCCCTCTGAGCTCCTGACACACATGCTTTTAGAAGCCTCTGAGCAGCCCGCCTGAGGCTGCAGCTGTGGGCAGGAGGCTGAGGCCTGGAGGCCCAGCGACAAGCCCAGGGCAGCACGCTGATGCGCATGGGCAGGTCCATCCGCCCCAGCTTGGAGTGACACGCCCCACCCCCACCCCCCGCCCCCGGCTTGCTGTGCTGCGGCCACGTGCCACCCGGGGCCAAGCAGCTGTCCCTGTGTCTCCAGATTTCTGGGCACCTCAGCTCAGCCTCTCCTCCCAGTGAAGCTCCCTTCACTGAGCTCCTGGGTCCCTTCCCTTTGCCGCTCCAACTCCAGGGCCGCCCCCTTGACTATGCACCTCACTCTCACAAAGATTGTGCTTTCCGGGCACCAGGATCTCGGGGCTCATCTCTGTCACAGCGCCTGGTGTGTAGGCCCCTCAGTGAGTGTGTTGATGGACGGGACGGTGTCCTCACTTTGCAAGTTAGAAAGCCAAAGAACAGGTATGTGTGACGCAGCCAGATTACCACACAGAGTCCGCCTCAGCTGGCATTTGTGGCCACCTGAGTCAGGTAGCCATAGCAACACATGGTATCCTGGGTCTCGACCACTGGGGTGTCTTCACTGTTATTTTACTCTCGCTTCAGAGAAGGAGCAGGGATCCTGGGCAGGAGTGAGTGGGCAGGCTGCAAGCCTCCATGTCCAGCTGAGCAGGGAAAGAGGTGGGGGCCTGCCGTGAGCACGGAGGGTGTGCACCCCCAACTGACGCGTGGGGACCCACAGCAGTCAGACACGTAGCTCTCGAAAAGATGCGAATATAACACGCGCTGTGTCGGCCCTAAGCGTTCAATCTCTTGAGAGATGGAAGGAAAGGGGGTGAGCCGCTTACGTCACAGTGGGCAGATTGGGACACACGTCGTCCCAAAGCTGTGACTCCGTGGACACAAATAAGCTCCAGCCCCGCGCGTGGCTCCAGAGGCTGGGCAGGGTGGGGGGATGCTCAGTGGCTGTGGGAGCCACACATCCCTCAGAACCCACATCTGCCCACCTGCTCCATAGCCACCATGGCCGAGGCCCGGGCCTCATGTTTTGCTTGGCTGTAATTAACTTTAGTCTAACTGGCAACACGTGGCTGCGGCCCTCGAGCCTAAGATCCATCCTTGTGTCCTCTTGAACGAGTCCCTCGCCTGCCCTGGGCATCCCGCGTGCTCGGAGCTCGCAGCATGCCCACCCAGGGTCCTGCTCATGCAGGCAGCCCGATCCCCGCCCCCAGCCCGCTCTGGTGCGCGCAGAGGCTCACAGCTGACGAGAGGCTGCTCGCATGGGTCTGTGGCTTCATGCTGAACCCCGGGCCCAGGCGGTGGGGTGTGTGTGTGTGTGTGTGTATGTAGCTCTCAGTCACTGGGCTGAGCTCAGGGGGGCCATGACCCAGAGCCTAGCCCCCCACTTGTGTCAGCACTGACTCCTCAGTCTCCTTCCTGCCTTGAGCTTGTCACAGTGGAAGGTCTCCTTTCCCTCCTTGAATTTCAAAGCGCTTGATTCCAGGAGCATGTATTTTCAAGCGCGTTGTCGTGTGTCAGATGAGCTCTGGCTCTGGCGCTTGTGAGCGGGGCTTACAGCAAAGCCTGTCCCAGGCCCAGGCTGGGTGCGTGTCCCTGAGCCCTGTTCGCGGACCTGCATCTGCTTCTAAATTACCTGTCAGTTCGAGTGACAGGTGCCGGCTTGGCACCGATCCTGTATTGAGTCACTTGAAGGGATGGCAGTGGGGGTTCCCCTTACTGTGATTCCTATGTTTTGGGGGTCAGCCTGGACACAGCCTCGGTTAACCAGCTCTAACCCAGCTCTGCTCCCACAGTGCGCGACGGGCTGGAGGCGTCCGGGTGTGCAGAGTCGGGCCATGTGCAGCGCCAGGAGAGGCCCCCGTGTGCCCCCGCAGCCGAGACGCGGCTTAGAGGCTCCTCTGTGGCCAGCTCCGTGGCCAGCGAGCCCAGGAGCAGGAGCAGCTCGCTCAGTTCCCCTGACAGTGGCTCCAGGCTGCAGGCCGCCCCTGAGCCACCACAGGACAGCCAGCCTGCCCCGCAGAGGCTCCGCGCCATCAGCTCGGAGGACTTCGACCAGGAGCTCGTGGTGAAGCCTCTCAAGGTGAAGAAGAGGAGGAGGCGGAGGAAGCCAGGTATGTCTCAGGGCACGCCCATCCCGGCAGCCCGCCAGCCCCGGAGCGCCGCGTGAGACCAGGCAGGTGCACTTCCGGGCACGTGCGGCCTTCAGGAGTGCCCCCATGAGGCAGCTGCGCGGGCCTGCGCCCCACCCCCATGCCACTCAGATGAAAAGCTGGCGTCCTCCTGTGTCCTCCGGCCCTTGGGTCTGGCTTGGTCCTTTCTGGTGTTTAAATGAAGATGGTGATTCTTGGGCATCCCTGACAGTGGGAGACATGCAGGGCCTTCCTATACTTGAGTGTCTTACAGGGACAGCCATGTGCTTTTTTTACTGACTTGGAGGTGTGAGTGACCTCATGGGACACGGGAGTCCCCACGGAAGTGTGTCTGGCCAGTCGTCCACCTCCATGGGGGATGTGAGCAGATGTGGCTTAGCACTGAGTTTTGTAGACTTTTTACTCCTTGCTGCCCGTCAGGCCTCTCGCCACAGGTCACTGCACTGCTGAGGGACGTGCCATCTGACCACCCATCCTGTTGGGCCCCTCACAGGTTTGGCCCCGGCCTGTTTGCCTCCTGGCACCTCATGCAGCTCGGGCCCCTCGGCACCCCGTAGTGCCTCCCTGCCATGGGGCCGTTGTGCTAAAAGGGTGTGTTCACCGATTAAATAGCTTTTGTTTAAAATGTATTTCTTGGGCCTCCCCTGGTGGCGCAGCAGTTGAGCGCTGGGTTGCGAGGCTGCCCGCAGTCTCTGCAGTGCCAGTTCGATCCCCAGCTACTGGCGAGGGTACCACAAAAAAAAAAATAAAATAAAATGTATTTCTTTTTTTTAAAGGTTTATTTATTTATGCATATTTATTTATGCATTCACCAGAGACAGAGTGGGGAGCAGAACAGGCAGACTGACTGAAATCCACTGCTGAGGGGAGCAGCGGGGAGTCGGGAGAGGTCTGCTGCGCCATGTGGGTAGCTCCCTGGCTGGGGATGGAACTCGTGCTGCAGAGGCTGCGGACAGCTTCATAGGTTGTGTTTTAACCCTTGCGCCAACAGGGAGGCCCCTAAAATGTATTCCTTCTTGAACAAAAGTTTTATTTTCTAATTAGCTTCATGTTGTCCCCCGTAAGTCCATGGTACTGTTTTTGGAGTGACGTCCCTCATTGTCGTCATTTTCCTTTGAAAGCAGAAGGTGGGAGCAGGAGCGCCTGCGACAGTTCCCTCGAGTCGACTCCCTGCTGCGAGTTTCCTGGAGACAGCCCCCAGCCCCTGAGCGCAGACCTGCTGTCCCTGACCTCCAGTCTGAGCAGCATCGTGGATGGCTCAGGCACAGACTCTCCCGGCCGTGAGCGCCGCCCCAGTGGTGAGGTCAGTGTCCCGCAGGAGGGCTGTGGCCCTGAAGCCCTCAGCGTCCCGGAGGCGTCTGAGCCCGCCCCGCACTTAGCCCACGAAGACAGTGGCGGCAGGACCGAAGCTCCACGATGCGGCCCCGCAGGCGAGGAGGGGCTGCCTGGGGTGCTGAGTCCAGCCTTGCCCCCGAGCGAGGGTCAGGGCAGTTCTGAAGTCATAGACCTTGAAGAGGAGCCGAGTTCCGGGGACCACAGGTCGAGTGGCCGACAGTCGCCTTGCCAAGAGCGGGGCAGCTCGACAGAGCCCCAGGAGACAGGGTGCGGGGACCCTGATGATGCCCAAGGCGCTTTTTCAGAAGCCCCCCTCCTGGACGCGCCCCAGGACATCCGGGGGTCCGCCAGCCTCTGCCTGCCGCCCAGTGCTGAGCTGTGGCTGCTGGAGGCTGGAGCTGACCCAGGGAGTGCGGAGGAGCTCAGCGGAAAGCGGGACTTCCTGACCCAGGTGGGGGCCCCTGGCCCTGACTGGGGCACAGGCCAGGAGGCCGTGGCCGCCTTTAAATGTGACCTGGGGAAGGCGGGAGGACTGCCGGCGCCCCCAGACTCTGCCTTGCCTGCCAGCACCCAGAAGCCTCGCCTGGAGCAGCCTTCGCTGGACCCCGCATGGACATCGAGCGACGAGGAGGACATTTACGCCCATGGGCTTCCCTCTTCGTCCTCAGAGACGAGCGTGGCAGAGCTGGGCCGGGGCCGCTCCCTGCAGGACCTGAGCCAGCGCAACCCCAGAGACACGGGGCAGCTCGAGCCGGGCCAGGTAGGTGGCTGCTTGGAATCGTGTGCAAATCAGTCGTTTCCCTTCTCGGAAGGGAAGTACGCTCCTGCCGCAAAAGCCTGTGGACAAATGTTTTGAAGTCCTGGTTTTGGGGCGCTCCCTTTGTGGGGACTTTAGTGGCAGGAAGCACTGTGACCTGTCGTCCAGCTTGGTGACCACCGTCCAGAGCATCCCCTTGCTGGCTCTGTGTGCCCACCAGGCCCCCTCAGCACAGGCACCTGCCTCGGCAGGTGAGAGGAGGGAGAGCCAGCGCAGGAACGGGGCCTCCTCCAGATGGCGCCCCAGGCTCCCAGGCCGTGCAGAGCCAGACTCTGGAGTCCAGATTCTGTCAGTCTGCCCGGTTCACGTAACTGAGGCACTTTTCAACTGTTCTTGTTCCATTTTATTTTATTTTTTTATAAGATTTATTTGTGCATACAAGAGCTGGGGTACAGGCCAGAGGTTTGGGGGTGAGAGCGTTCACCAGAGACAGAGTGGGGAGCAGAACAGGTGGATCCACTGAAACACACTGCTGAGGGGAGCAGCGGGGCGACAGCAGAGGTCTGCCGCACCCTGTGGGTCACCTCTCTGGCCGGGGGTCGCACTCAGGCCGCAGTGGCTGCTGATAGCTTGACAGCACTGAGACAGACCCCTGTGCCACCAGGGAGGCCATTTTGATCATTTTATAGAAAAACTCACTTTTCAGAAGTGCTTATTTTCCTTGATTTCTAATTACTGGCTGGGCCTGGCTCTGGACATGCTGTGTGTGTTTCCCATGAGGGGCTGTGAGTTCGGTTGTGAGTGTGGACTCAGCCACGTGTGCGTGCCCCCAGGCCCACGGCTGCTGGGCTGGTCACTGCCACTGGGGTCCACTCTCGCCAGCCACCCTGCCAAGCCCTTCACAAGTTCAACTTATTTATCTCTCAAAAGCAAGGCAGACCCTGAAGTAGGTTCCACTGTCGGCCCTTCTGGCAGGGCAGGAGGGTGGTCACGCTTGGGACACAGCAGCTGGCTGGGTCCCGGAGCCAGCAGAGGGCCATGCCCGCCCCTGCCCTGCCTCAGGCAGACGGCACTGCCCAGTGCTCTGCTCAGCCAGGGTCAGGCCTCTCGCTGCCTCTCCTGTGTTCATGCTTCCGGGGTTCTGGCTGGCACTGCCTGGTGCTGGGGCTGCCCCATGAAGGTGAGCTGGTGGGGCAGCTGGCATGAAGCCCTCCCAAGGGAGGGGAAACCTGGTACTTTGAGGACGCCCCCTGCCTTCAGGCTCACTGGGTAACCAGAAAGCCAGGGGATTTGGGGGCTGGGGGAGCCGTTAAGCTTTGTCGTGGTGAGCAGGGCCAGGCTGCGGGCGTGGGAGTGCTTGTCTTTGAAGCGGCTCCTACCAGTGTGGGGGGGCCCCGCACACACACTCTTAGAGGCTCTTAGCCTACAGAGGCTTCACTCAGCTTTGATTCTTGAGTGCGGCCTAGTTGGGCCGGGCAGGGCTGTGCCACCTGCCGGTGCTTGGGCGCACCAGGGCCGCCTCCCACGCCTGTGCTCAGCCCAGGGGCTGGGCTGCCGAGCGCCTGCCTGCCTGCAGGACAAAGCCGGGCCTCGTCACATAAGCACCGGGCTGGGAAAGGTGTCGGGGTGTTGGAGGGCTGCCCAGGGACACTCTGGGGTCTCTGTAGGGGCAGCAGCTCCCCTCAGAAGGCTTCTGTGAGAGCACGGTCTGGGGACAGAGGCCTCTGTGGAGCCCCTCTCGTGGCTCTGGGTGCTGACCAGGGCAGCGGTACCCGCCCTGCAGAGCTCACAGCGCTGTGCTTGCAGTTCGCAGAAAGCTGGATGGGCTACTCGGGCCCCGGCTATGGCATCCTCAGCCTCGCAGTCTCCGAGAAGTACGTCTGGTGCCTGGACTACAAAGGCGGCCTGTTCTGCAGCGCGCTGCCGGGCGCCGGGCTGCGCTGGCAGAAGTTTGAGGACAGCGTCCAGCAGGTGGCCGTCTCGCCCTCAGGTTCGCTCCCCGCACCCCCCTCCCCGCTCCAGTGCATGCCAGACCTGCCCTTCCTGCAGCTTGGGGCTCTCTCCAGAGAATGAGATGGCTTCCCGGACAGCGGGTCTTCAGTAGTGGGCACACGCCCGGCTTGAGTTGTTGGCTTCTGTTGAGTGCAGTTGTGAGACGTGAGCATCCTTGCGAGCTGTATAGGTGACTTGAATTTTGAGGGTTTTTTTTTTTTGAGGGATTTCAACATATTACTGAACAAATTCTGTTTTCGTGTTGCTTTAAGGCAACTGAAGTGGTTAATGAAGATGGGCCCCAGCCACACCAGACACGAGGCCTCGTTCTCCTTTGTAGCGAGCTGTGTCTTCGCTTGGGCCGCCTGTTCCCCTCCCTGGCTGTGAAGACAAAGCACTTTCCTTTCACGCCTTGCAGAGTGAATTGGAGTGGACAGTCCCTGCCGGGGCCTGCCAGGCCGGGGCCCTCCCGTGCCGGGACCGTCCTGGGCCCACCGTCTGCCATGTTGCCCACGTCACCCGTGGGCCTGGCAGCGCGGGCAGGAGAGCTGCATCTCTACCCCACGGGGGCCTTCATGTGAGGCTGAGCCTAAGCCGGCCCCCCAGGCACAGTGACCTCACCTCTCCCCTCTCCCTGATTTTTGTCACGCTTCCAAATTCTGGTCTGTTCAGGGTTGCTTTGCTTTATCAAAAAATATTTCTCCTTACAGACCAGCGAGAGACCAGCCAAGCCTTGGCTGGGGTTATGTAACTGCTCGTGCTGTTCTTGCTCTCATTTACCTCTGGTCCGGCTCCCTGGCCGCTTAGAGACTTGGGTTATTTCTGAATTGCATTCATCACACCATTCCCATACCCCCAGGCCCTGCGGCTCCAGTGAGAGTGCTCGCCACCAGATGCTGCTCTCAGCAGAGGGCATCTCGGCCCCGGGAGGCCGCAGACCCCGTGTGCTATACCCCCCCTGAGTGTCTCAGGCCCTGGGCCCGCCTAGCTGTGCTCCTCTGTCCCCTCTGTTTTCGCGCCTTGCCACGCCCTCCACTCGGGGCGCTGCCTTCTTCCTGCCGCCGTCCTCTCCATCCAGCAGGGCCCCTCTCTGCGCGGAAAGAGGACAGTTCCACTCAACTGCGTCTTCTCACGCCCCCGTCCTCTTAGCTGGCCAGGAAGGAGACCTCCCTTGGCGCCCTCAGAGGGTCCTGGGGCCGCAGGGCTGCCGCACGGTGCTCGCCGGGCACGCGCCTCGTCAGCCCTGGCCGTGTGGCACGGCTGCCTGCCATGTGTGGGTGCCTGCCTGTGCCCGGCTGGCGCTCAGCATGAAAACCCCTGACAGCCCAGAGCAGCCTCACCCTGTTCCCCAGATGAGGTAACAAGGCCTGGACGCTGGAGGGGACGAGGCCCCGGATGGCAGCCTGGTGGACGGTGCGGGCCCGCATGGGCTGAGTGCTCTCCCCCCAGGGCCCGGAGGAGGCGTCTGTGTGCGGGACAGCGGGCAGAAGCCGGCCTTCTCTCCACAGGGGCTCTTCTCTGGAAGATCGAGCAGAAGTCTAACCGCGCCCTCGCCTGCGGCAAAGTCACGGTCAAGGGCCGAAGGCACTGGTATGAAGCCCTGCCCCAGGCCGTGTTCGTGGCCTTGAGCGACGACACCGCCTGGATTATCCGGACGAGCGGAGACCTGTACCTGCAGACAGGTAACAGCGTCCCGCGGAGGACAGTCCCGAGGGCTCAGCTGGGTTCCATTAAATCTCTCTGGAAAGGGCCTCCCCGGTGGCGCAGCGGTTGAGCGCTGGGTTGCGAAGCTGCCCGCGGCCTCTGCGGCACCGGTTCGATCCCCGGCTGCTCCCAGGCCACTGGAGGAGGGTCCCACATGGCGCGCAGACCTCTCCTGCCGCCCGCTGCTCCCCTCAGCAGTGTACTTCGGTCCTTCTGCCTGCTCTGCTCCCCGCTCTGGCTCTGGTGAATTCTCTCACCCTCCCGCGCTTCTGACTGTACCCAGTGCATGTATAAACAAAACAAAAACAAACAAACCAGCAAACAAATAAAGCATGCCTCTATAAAAAAAAAAAAAAAAAAAAAAAAAATCTCTCTGGAAAGAGTATTTGCCATTGGAACGGAGCAACCGTTTCTTGCTACTGACTCAGCAGCGGGACAAATTAATTTTTTTTGTTTTTATTTATTTTTTTAAAGATTTATTTATTTTTATACAAGAGCTGGGGTACAGGCCAGAAACGCGGGGGGTGAGAGGATCCACCAGAGACAGAGTAGGAAACAGAAGTGGCAGACTGGCTGAAATACACTGCTGAGGGGAGCAGTGAGGAGATAGGAGAGGTCTCCCGCGCCATGTAGATATCTCCCTGGGATCGAACCTGCACTGCAGGGGCTGTGGACAGCTTCACAGCATGGTGCGCAACCAACTGCTTGTGCCACCAGGGAGGCTCAGCAGCAGGACAAATTTAGAGCAAGACTTCCCGGCACTGTGCAGGGAGGTGCGGACGCTCTCCTGGCGGCTGACCTGGCGCCCTAGGGCTCCTGGCTGGCCTCTCAGCAGCTCTGTCCCGCTGCCTATGCAGATTGATGGTGCTCAGAGAAAACTCAGAAAGTGACTGCGATAAGGAGCAGTTTGGTCAGGGAAGCTGCCCTGAGGGGGCCTGGGCTGCTGCAGGAACACACGGGGATGTATTTATTAAAATGAACGGGTGGAAGTCACTGCTCATAGACTGTCAGCAGAGGGGGACACGCTCCCCAAGCAGCGTGACGCGCCTGCATCAAAGACAGGAGGGAGGCGGCTCTACCCTGGTCGTCAGGAAGCCGTGTTAGGCCTCCATGAAGATCAGCCTCGTAACCGTTTGGTTTGCTGACCCTGAGAGAATGTTTTCACCCCTATTATGACATCAGCCGGAGCGGACCCGCTGAGGGTGCGAGTCTTGACATCCAGCGGGGCGCAGTGGCTCGCTCCTGTCACCCCCAGCCCTGGAGCCTGAGGTCGGTGGAGTCTGGGTGCACAGGGGTTCAGAACTACGGTGCTGTGCAGATCGGGCATCCACCCTGGGCCTGGCACCCACATGGGGCTGCTGGAGGCCCGGCCCAGGCCGGACATGGGGCAGGTCCAGCTCCCTGCAGTAACACGTGGGACATCTGGCAAGACCCGGGCTCTTAGGAAAAAAACAGCCGTGACGTGGGGCTCACTGCCTTGCACAGCGCCCGCCCTCCAGTTCTGTTCCTGGGGGAGATGGGTGCTGCTGGCCTGGGGTGGGGATGGATGACCTCAGCCAGGAGCGCTGGAGGAAGCCCCAGGGCAGTTTTACAGGCGCCCAGACCTAGTGGGCTGGTCTCCGGGCTGGCCTGGGCACTTGGTCCCCATTACGGGGACCCCACACGGTTGAGGGCAGTACTCAGGGCTTTGACTAGTCGGGGAACACATTTGAGCTCTGAGACCTGCCTGTGGGCTGGGCCAGGGAATGTGGGTCTTGGTAACAGCTACTCAGCCCGCTCCCCGGTGAGCTGTGAGCTCAGGCAGGGCGGCTGCGAGGAGGGCTGAGGGCCTGGCCTTCCACAGCCCAGCCGGCCCCCTTTACCTGGGGGTGCAGGGTTTGGGGCGTCTAGTTCAGCAGTGGAAACCCCACCAGATGAAAGCAGGGAGGGCTGCTTGCTCTGCTGGAGTTCCTCCTCCTCGGGAGGCCCCTCTGGCCCCACTGAGCTGAGGCCTGGCGCTCTGAGCACTGGGGACCCTTGCGCCCGGCCTCACTGGGTCCAGTCCCTCTCTGGCCCTGGGTCCCATGTCTTGAGGACGCCAGGAAAGTCGGATTTGTTATTCAGTTTCCAAGAACACCTGAAAATACCAGATAGGTGTTACATTTAAACACAGTCTAACCATTCGGCATTGAATGGACCGTAAAAAGAATATAGTGGGGCCTCCCTGGGGGCGCGAGGGGTTAAGCACCGCACTGTGAAGCTGTCCGCAGCCTCTGCAGCACAAGTTTGATCCCTGGCCAGGGAGCTACCCACACGGTGCAGCAGACCTCTCCTCTCTCCCCGCTGCTCCCCTCAGCAGTGTACTTCAGTCAGTCTGCCTGTTCTGCTCCCCACTCTGTCTCTGGTGAACCCTCTCACCCCCTCATCTCTGGCCTGCACCCCAGCTCTTGTATGCATAAATAAATAAATATGTTTAAAAAAAAAAAAAAGAATATAGCAGCACGCCAGAGGCGGCAAGCAGACACGGAGCAGGTGTGTGCGCCTGACCGGGCCTCCGGCCGCCTGTTGTCTCACTGGCAGGTCTCAGCGTGGATCGCCCCTGTGCACGCGCCGTGAAGGTCGACTGTCCGTACCCGCTGGCCCAGGTCACAGCCCGCAACAGCGTGGTGTGGGCGCTGACGGAGCAGAGGGCGCTCCTGTACCGGGAGGGCGTGAGCAGCTTCTGTCCGGAAGGGGAGCATTGGAAGTGTGACATCGTCAGGTACCGCCAGGTGGCGTCCCGTGGCCCCCCGCGCCCCGGGCTTGGCGGCGGCAGGCTCCGCAAGGGCCCCTTCCCGGTCTCCATGGTGACGGTGTCTGAGTGGGCAGCCAAGCTTGCGCAGCCTGACCCTGGCACTGCCTGACGCTGACGCCAGGCTGGGCAGTCGGTGCTCTGCGGCCCCTTGAGTCTGCTGAGTCTGACCAGAACCACCCAGTGGTGTCATTTATGCTGACAGCCTCAGAGTGTTGGGAGCCAAGTTTTTTGTTTTCTTCCTAGTCAATTAAAATTGATCTCTTTACGGGGTTACTTTGTATCTTTGAAAACTTTAGTCACAGAATTACCACCAGATCATTCTGCTAAAGTGAGGTTATTAGTCAGTCTAGGAATAGGTAGATCAGGATATTCTTGGTTCAAGTTGATGTCCTGCGGCTTTCAATGAGTCCCTGTTGTGTGAACTGTGCTGGGCCAGGTGGGCAAAGGTGGCGGAGCCCGTGGGGCCTCGCAGACTGACTGGCTCTGGTTGCGCAAGGGCACGCACCAGAGTGGGCGGGCAACCCCAGGGCTGTGACTGCACTTGCAGAGGTGAGGGCCCCAGGAGTGGAGGGCCATCAAGCCTGGACGCTGGGGAGGACTTCCCCGGATGGCGGGAGGGGGAGGGCATTGCCCACAGAGAGGACAGTGTGTGCCCTGACAGGGGCTGGGCCTGGTCACTCCGTGGAGGAGGGTGTCACATAAGGCAGGGGCCTTTGGGGCCTTGAGCGCCTTGTGCCTGCTCCCCTCCACTTAGTGCGCTCCAGAGCTTCCCCTAACACTCCAGGCCCCATGTGTCTTTCAGAAGCTGCCGTGCCTGGGCACCTCCCTTCCGCACAGTGATTAACCAGAGCTCAGGCTTCTCTTCTCCTCCCATGCCACGCCCGGGGGCACCGGTTACCAGCCCTCCTTGACAGCGCAGTGCTTTCTCGGGGCGCTGACTCCCTGTGCTCCTTGTTTGCAGTGAAAGGCAGGCTCTGGAGCCCGTGTGTATAACCCTTGGGGACCAGCAGACCCTCTGGGCCCTGGACGTGCGCGGGAACCTGTGGTTCAGAACGGGCGTCGTGGCCAAGAAGCCCCAGGGAGAGGACGACCACTGGTGGCAGGTGGGTGCTGAGCCCTGCCTGGGCTGGGCCCAGAGTCAAGGGTTCCGGCCCCCCTTTCATAGGCCCCGTTTCCCGCGCAAGGGCCCCGGAGGCTGGGCCACGCTAGCAGCCCACACTTTTACTTTTGTGAGGCAGCGCACCAGAGGCCGCGGGGCGCCCGCGGTGCTGAGTACACGGGCTCTTGATGTTTTTGATTTGGGAGATTGAGAACCTCCTTAGCCCCAGTGACAGCCGTTTGGGAGTGCGGGTAATAATGATGTTTAAGTCTGAACAAACACGCTAAGAAGAGACATGAGACAATAGGTTTGAAAAACCCAACCCACAATTAAAGTCCAACTATCTTTGCGTAGTCAAAGGTCTCTTGGTAAATGCTATTTCCAAAGAGAGGAGGATTTTCCCACATGCTCCCAGAAAAAGAAACACTTTGAGAAATGGGAGGGTGTGATCAAAGTAACTTGCCATGCTGATGCCCCCAGGCCTGGGCTGTGTTTTCGACAGCATGCTGCCCCGTGACCAGGGTGTCGGGCGGCGTCCTGGTCTCCCCAGTGGGTGAGGGCCACTGACCCCCAGCCATTGGGTCTCGCCCGCTCAGCCCAGCCTTACCTTGTTGAGGCAGGTCTCCCATTAGGCCTGTCAGGTGAGAAGGTGGAAAGGAGCAGCGTTTGCTCTTTGACCAATGTGTGTGCATGCACACGTGCCTCTAATTCCACACCCCAGATGAAAAATAGTACAAGTGATTTTTTTTAGGATTTATCAATTTATGCATGCAAGAGCTGGGGTTTAGACCAGAGGTGCAGAGGTGAGAGGATTCACCAGAGACAGAGTGGGGAGCAGAGCAGGCAGATCCAATGAAATCCACTGCTGAGGGGAGCAGCAGGGAGACAGGAGAAGTATGCTGCGCCCTGTGGGTCAGCTCCCTGGCCAGGGATTGAACTCAGGCCCCACTGGCTGCAGATAGCTTCATCATGCGAGACTTAACCCCTGCGCCACCAAGGAGGCCCCCTCAAATGATTTTAAAATACCTTCTCTGCACATGGAACCACACGGTGGTTTTGTATACATACAGGTGTGTGCATACGTAAATTCTGTTTCTAAGTAGCCCAAGGAAAGCTTGGCCCATTTTGCCTTCCTATTCGGAACGCTGTCTTTAGGGAAGTGTGGCTCGACGGCGTGGTCTTTCAGGAATTTGGAAGGAGAGCCCTCTGATGCTGAGCCTGGCTTCGTCACCCAGGAGCCAGCTGTGTGTCTGGCTGGAGACTCTTCTTTCTTTTAAAATTTGTGTCCTGTTTGTCTGCAAAGCTTCGTGCTGGACTGGGTCTGTCACGGACTTCCCGTGTGGAACCCCCTACCTCTGGGTGAGGTGAGGGTTGTGCATGCCCCTAGAGGGGCAGAGGGCCCCGAGCCCCTTCCTTTCTATGTGTCCTTGTTTACAGTAAGTCAAGTCCTCTGTGGCAGGTGACTTCACGTTCACTCAGCTCTGGGGGTGTGACCTGGGGGGGTCAGGCGTTGTGTTCTCTGTAGTCGAGCCCAGCAGGACAGAGGCCTGCGCAGCCCAACTGTGAGAGCTTTATAGCTGTTGGCTGCCTGAGAAGAGAGAGGTTGTCGCAACCAGAGGTTCCCAGTGAATGTGTCTGTCGGGAAAGCCACATTGGAGCCGGGTGGCATGGCAGCCCCTTGCCTGGCAGGCAGTGGGCAGGCAGGTGGCTGCACTGAGAACAGGGTGTCTGCCCCTCCAGGTGAGCATCACAGACTACGTGGTGTTTGACCAGGGCAGCCTCTTCCAGACCATAATCCACGCCACGCACTCGGTGGCCACAGCTGCCCAAGTGCCCGTGGAGAAGGTGGCGGACAAGCTGCGCCTGGCCTTTTGGTCTCAGCAGCTCCAGTGCCAGCCGAGCCTTCTGGCCGTGAACCACAGCGGCGTCTGGATCTCCTCGGGCAAGAATGAATTCCACGTCGCGAAAGGAAGCCTCCTTGGTGGGTGAATTGCCTTTCTCTTCACGTTGGCCTTCCCGGCAGCCTCGCCTAAAGCCAGCCTTTAAGGAAAGCCTGGGGCTGCCCTGAGCAGGAGACTCGGTACTGGGCGGGCACCCCTTCTCCAGCCTGTCGCTCAGGACCAGGGCCCGGGCTGGACGGTGTGACTCTCCCGGGACCCGGCACGAAGAGCAAGCGAGGACCAAACACGAGGGCAGGCACAGTGCGGTCATGTGGGTGGCCCGGGCCTGAAGAGCCTCGCCGGGGAGCAGTCCTGAAGCCCCGTGGGCAGGGCGGGCCCAGCAGATCCCCGGCCTCGTGCCTTTGCTCCCCTTGGACCGGGGGAGCCCCACCAAAACCGGGGCTCTGCTCGCTGGTGGTAGGAGGAGGCCGGGGATGGCTGGGACCTAACCTGAGGACCGTCTGGCTGTGGGAGGTGCCAAAGTCCATCTTGTGCAGACTCAAGCTCTGAAGTGGGGGGCTTTTCTTCAGCACCCTCTTTCCATCCCCCTTTGCAGGCACCTACTGGAATAATGTGGTTCCCCGCGGGACGGCTTCTGCGACAAAGTGGGCCTTTGTGCTGGCTTCCGCTGCCCCCACGAAGGAAGGTTGGTCAGGGAGGCCGGGGCGAGGGCTGGCAGGTGGAGAGCTGGTGCTGTGGTCTCCTGTGGCCGGGGAGGGGGAGCGCTTGTGGGCCTGGGGAGCGCTGGGCTGACACAGCGGGCAGCCCTTGGGGGCAGAGCCCGGGGTCCCGAAGCTGGATGAGCTGACCACAAGTGCCTCCTGGGGAAGCTGAGCGAGTCGAGCACCGAACAGTTTCTGAGCAAGGGGGTGTTCAGTATGGGCCCTGGTCTGTGGCCAGTGGCCACCAGGCCACTCTGGGCACCTTCCCGTTACCCTGTGGGTTCCTCTGTCCTCCTGTAGCCTCTTTCTGCCTGGCTGATAGCCTCTGGCCAGCCTAAGCCCCATGCGTGCCCCTGGTAGGGCAGATCTGGGAGCCGGGGGGTCGCCAGCTGCCCAGTGAGCTGGGAGACCGAGCAGTTAGGTGGCCCGGGGACGTGGCCGAAGCTCCTCCCAGGACTGCACTGAGGGGCACATGAGCATGCACTGGAAGCCCGGTCGGGATGGGTGAAGCCCCGAGTAGCAGGGGAGGAGGGTGTGCTCGTGCAGCAGGTGGGAGCCACACCCGTCCCCATCTCCGCTGCGGAGGCCGACCCTGTGGCGTAGGGCAGGTGCAGTGGCGGCCCTGGGTACTGCCAGCCCCTCATGCGCTTCCGCTTTTCCAGGCCCAGATACGTGAGTCCAGACCTATGGCCACGCGTTAGAGAACAGGAAGGCGGTTTTAGCCTCCCTGAGGGTCATTTCCATTTTAGGCTGAAATTTCAACTTCAGGGCTCCTCAGACCATGAGAATGACGGGGCGGGGCTAGAGGTGAGGGTGGGGAGAGGCTTCCACTTCTCCAGCAGCACCCCCAGCCCTGCCACTGGAGGGCACGGCGCACCTGGCACCGGGCTGCTGAGAGCCAGGGACCATGTCCCCACAAATCACTGTCTCCCGCACTGTGGCCTGGCCCGCTGCGACACCCCTGCCCTGCTTTTCTCCCATGCCCTTCAGATCGCAGCTCAGGCCCTGCTCCCCGGCTGGTGGAGCGTCTCCCTCTGACTAACCACAGCCCCAGCTCCCGCGCCCAGGCTGCCATGCGCCTCCCGTGACGGACGCCCTTTCCCGCAGGAAGCTCCTTGTGGCTGTGCCAGAGCAGCAAGGACCTGTGCAGCGTCAGCGCGCACGACGCCCAGTCCCGCCCCTCCACTGTGCAGCTGCCGCCCGATGTGGAGATGAAGGCCTACGCCGCCTGCCACGACGCACTCTGGGCCCTGGACAGCCAGGGCCAGGTCTTCATCCGAACGCTGTCCAAGAGCTGCCCCACGGGCATGCACTGGACCCAGCTGGACCTCTCCCAGCTAGGTACGCCGCCTCATGCGCAGGCAAAGCCCCAGCCCTGTGTTGCGTTTGTGTGGGTGCTTAGGTGATGTTTTGGAAGATGCTGGATGTCAGGGGGTGGTCACAGACCACACAGTAAGGGTCTCCCCTCCCCTGCGTGGAGGAAGCTGCCCTGCCAGTCTGTGGAGCCAGGCACAGAGCTCCCACTCTTGGGGCGCCTGCCCCAGGGCCCTGCCCCCGCTGACAGCTTCCCTCGACTCTCCTCCAGGGCCAGAGGGGCAAGTGGGTTGATGTTGTTTATGAATGACCATCTCTATGCCGAGGAATATGCTCGAAAAATGAGCCCACACCATCAGTGTCCTTCCCGCAAATTTCCCATCGCACGGTCACTTAGGTGTGGCTCCTGTGAAGGCCGAGGCTCGTGGGTAGGTGCCCCTGAGGGCCTGTGTGGGCCCGGAGAACACGCCACCGTCCTGTGTCCCACCCAGCACACTCTTGTGTGTCTCCTGGCATGTCCTGGAATTGATTGCACAAGCACTTGATACTTGAGAACATGTGTTTACAAAAAGGGGAGAGGAGAAAGCAGGGTGGGTGGGTGGTCCTCTCCCCCGCCACAGCCCCCCGGCAGCATCTCCAGCAGACAAGGACCCCCCACCCCCACCCCAGAAAGCAGGCCTGGCCTCGAGTCTGCTTGAGCAGGCTGCCGCAGCAGCAATCTCAACCCACGTGGCTCCACCAGGACACCATGTGGACATCCGGTGAGGCCCCCCCAGAATAATCCAGCTGAACTAAAGCAGCTGGTTCTTAGCTGAAGAAGCAAGCGCTATCCAAGATCCAGGGTTTTCCACTGTCCTCTCCGTTGCTCATGCTGTGGCCTCCCCCTGGCATCCGTGCCGAGCCCCTCCTGCCTCGAGAGCACCTGCGGCCCCTGGACTGGAGTGACAGGCCAGTTGCGGCCATCTAGAGCGCCTGACACTGCCCAGAGATCCTGCGGCCTGAGCCCCAGCAGAATGAGTGGAGACACCCCCACGCCCTCCGGAGCTGGAGAGGCAGGCCCTGGTCTTTGTCCTCCCCATCCCGGGCCTGTGAGCTGTGCCGGCCAGGCTCATTGGCACAGTGGGGTCAGAAGCAAGTCTGGGCACTGCACCAGCCCTCTAGCCCCTCCGCGGGGCTGCTGCCCTGCCCTGGAAGCCCAGCTCCATGCGCTGGCTCCAGCTCTACTCAGTCTCCGCCCTCAGCCCAGGCCTCCCTCCCACCACTGTCCAGTCCTCCTGGCGCTGGCTGGAGACTACAAGGTCACAGGTCTCCGAGCTGCCCCTGTGGGCCTGCTGAGGCAGTAGCCACTTTTGTTGGGGGGTGGACTCAGTGATGGGGGGCTGAGTCTCAGGGGGCTTGAGTCCCAGTTTGAGTGGAAGGAGGCAGGAACAGGCTGTCCCAGGTCCAAGAAGTGGCTGGAGCCTCCAGAAGCTCAGCAGGCGGAGGCTGGACAGAAGGAAGTTCAGGGGGAGCTCGTGGGCAGCAGCTCACTGAGGGTGGGTGCTGGAGCCGGGGAATCAGCCTTCACTGGGCCGCCTGCTTCCAGCCACATCCTGAGCTGGTCACACGCTGGCACCCAGCCCAGCCCACCACGGTGGGTGGGTGCGGGTAGGGCCGGGGTGGGCCAGGCAGAGGCAGGATGGAGCAGCAGCTGCCGTGCTGGCTGTGTGCAGAGCGGGGCCCAGGCGAACTGCTGGGTGAGCCCTGAGCCTCCGGCGTCGCTCATGGGACCGGTGCCCCATCCCGGAGCCAGCGCAGGGTCACGACTCTACGAACCACGGCTGTCCTGGGCAGGCGCCACCCTGAGAGCTGAGACGCAGCCGGCAGGGGCTGTGCTGGGAAGCTGGCCCTCAGCATCTGTCCCCCTCCGGCTCTGGTGCTTGTTCCTCTCATGGCTCACTGGCTGGTGCAGAATGACGGCTGGGGGGCGTGTGTGGCTGTGGGCCAGCAGGCCAGTGGGCCTTCCTACCGACTACATGGGTGCAGCGTGAGTGCAGTTTGCGTGCCGCCTGCCCGGAGCCCCGAGAGCGAGGGGTGCGTGCCCACGGCCAGCGGGGCCTGTGCGGCGGGGCCCTGGCACACTCATGCTGCTGTGCTTCTGGGGCGTGCTGGGACCCTCTGCTCTGGGATTGGCTATGCTGGGTCTCAGCTGTGCAAGGAAGCACTTTCAGGACCGAAACTCTCCTGTGTGCAAGTTGTCCATAGCACACTCCTCCCTCAGGCGTGCTTTTCATCTGGCTGTGCTCTCCTCCAGCTGAGGTCTGCTGGGGAGGGCAGGTTGCTTTTTGGCTGTTCGCGATCCTCGGCCAACCAGTGTGGTCAGGGGTGTCTCACCCACCCGCCTAGCCCGGGCCCTTGGCTCTTAGCATCTGCTTCCCTCCTGCCTTTGCCAGGGCCAGAGCCCCTGCAGCGACCATCTCTTGGTGCCAGGGGTGCACAGCTCAGGAGGTGCACCCTTGCCGTCCGGGGACTCTGCTGCCTGGAATCCAGTGTCCGAGGAGGTGCCTGGGCCTCACAGCCTGCCCCGGCCTGGCTCCAGCCACCAGCCCTCCCCAGGCGCCAAGCCTGGTCTTCCCGTCTCCAGCTCTTCTTCCTCCAGGCATCAGTTGAGACCATCCTGTCCCCTGACCTTCCTTCGGTCGATGATATGGGTGCTGTGCGCCTGTTCTGGCTCAGGAGATGTTTGCACATGGAGCGTGGGGCGCATCTGCACCAGGGAGCACGTGCTCAGCCACAGCCCACACCAGCGGGAAACTGAGCTGTCAGGCAAGGCTGTTGTCGTCGTGGCTCCGTTTATAAGCGGCTCGGGCGTGCGAGTCAATCCTGTAGGTGGCCCGGATGGTGGTTCCCAGAACCGCTGCCATGCGCGTGAAGATGCCGCGCGCCCACAAGCCTCCATGGTGGGGCATCTCGGCTCCAGCCCCAGTGCACCGGCCAGCCGGGCTCGGGCAGGAGAGGTCCATTTATCACGGCTGTTCTGGGACACGCTTCTCTCCGTCTGGCCTTTCCCGCCTAAGTGTCCTTGGCCCGAGCACAGAGAGCGAGAGCTGTCCCGGTGCTGAGAACGCCCCCGGCCCATGGCGAGGCCGGAAGGCGCTGCCCTGGCCCCACTCTGCAGGACTCCCCGCAGGGTGAGCGCGCGGGAATGCGATTCCTGCCGTAGGTTCTCCCCGAGACACAGCCCCTCCTTCCTGCCCATGCCCATTGCCAACGTGGCGTTTGCGGCTTTGCGACTAAGAGAATTCCTAAATGTCACGCTGCTGACCTGGCTGTAGAGTCTAAGTGCGGAGTTTTGTGGCTTATCATCCCAGCTTGGGGAACAGAATCCACTTCGTTCAGCAGATGCTGGCGAGCCCTGGGGCGCTGGCAGGTGCGGCTCCTCCTGGGGTCTCCTGGCTGCGCGCGGGTGGCGGACACTCGGCCTGAGTGTGTGTGTGAGGGCACAGTAGCACCGTGTTGTGCACAATTTGTGCAGACAAGTTTTAGAAACAGTAAAGCTCCAGATAAGTGCCCTTGTTTTAAAATAAATACATGTTTAAAAAGAAATTAAAGAGAAAACATCTATTCCGTAGAATAAAATAATTAAAATTTCTCTTAAAGGGTTGGAAAAATCAGGGCAGTGCCAGCAGGAGTGTCGCAGCGTCTGCCTGGTCAGGCGGGAGGTGGAGCCCCGGGTGCCAAGGCGGCGGCGTTGCCATGCACCCGCCCGGCCATCTGCTCCCCCAAAGCGCCGTCTGCTGTGCCGCTGCTGGACGCATCTGCAGAAGTGACAGGCCTCTGGTCCTCGCAGCCCGCCCGCAAGAGCCGAGGTGCGGGCCGGGGTCTGTGTGGCCTCAGGGCTGGGGCAGGAGGGCAGACGTGGCCTTTACTGGCTGAGGATGCAAGGGCTGTGGCCTTGGCCCAAGCAGCGTTGCTGCCGCCCAAGGGTGCCTGCCAGCTGCCGCCGGGGGCCGTACAGGCCATGGCCATCTCGGGGGTCTCGTGGAGGCTGTGCCCACGGTTGTTCCCTTTCTCCCCACAGCAGCGACTCGATAGTGTGGGAAAATAACTCAGGAATGGTAAAAAGAAAAAACAACAGTCCAAGAAAACTGGCAGCAGGAGACTGGGCCTGGGGCATCTGTTGGCCTGTCCACCAGCCCACGGGAGCGGCGCCGTGTCTGCCTCCAGTCCTGCCCCAGGGCCTCTTGCCCCTGGCGGTCCTGGGGACCCGCTGTCACCCTGTGCTCGCCGCCGCCCGCCTCGGTCCCGCCGGGGCAGGGTGATGGCGTCAACATTGATTCATGTTCAATTCGCATTTGTTTCTCAGCCGTTCCTGGAATTTACACTGTAAGTACTTTGTTCTGGTTGGTACAAAGTGCTGACCGTGCAAAGTTGGCACGCACGGGCATCTGACTCCCTGGTGAGACATCCCGGGGCGGCCAGGAGAGGACAGTAGAGGGGCCTCCTGGGGAGGGTCGTCTTTGGGAGGAGCTCTGCGTTGGCATCGAGGTGGTGGAAACCCGACCTGGTCCCTGCGCAGCCTCACAGCCGGCCACCCACCCTCCCGAGCGCGCCAGCGGATGGGGACTGGCGAGAGCCGCCCACCAGCCCATGTGGCCACCCCAGCTATTCGTCCTCTGCTTCAAAGTCCACGTCGCCCTCAAATTGGAAACACTGCTAAGAAAATGAAGAGGCTGCAGGCCAAGGGGCAGCATGCAGCGGCACGGCCAGTGCTAGCCAGTGTCCAGACCCCCAAGACCCTCGACGCAGCTTCCCCGTGGGGCGCTGGCCCAGGCAGCCAGCACTAGGAAGGCACACGGCGCCCAAGCACAGGTGGCAGGCGTGGTAGCATGGCCACGACAAGCTCCGGCACCAGCTGGCCGCACACAAGCTCAAAAGGGTGCCGGGCCGCGGCAGCTGCTGGTGCCATGGATGTGGTCGAGCGGGCAAACCAGCAGTTTCCTTAAAAAGCAAACCTCTGCCCTCTGGCCCAGCAGATCATGCCTCGGTGCCTCCCGTGAGAACATGGTCTCTGTGAGATTAGCGGCAGCAGCCCACGCCCCCACCTGCAGGGACCAGACAGGCTGCCCGGCCCGCGATGGGTGAGGCGGCCGGGAGGGCAGTGCCAGGCCCTCCCGGGCTGGGGGCAGGGTGAGCAGTGTGGGCAGTCGCTGGCACCTGGCTGTGCGGGTGTGTGTGTCAGGACTGACGGGCTGAAGACCTGAGTCCTGAAGTCATGGGGTGTGGAGTCCTGGGGGTCAGAGGGTGCTGCAGAGCTGGGTCCCCCTAGACCACCCTCTGCCTCTGGCCTTGCCATCCGGCCATGGGGTCCTGGGAAAATGTCTTCATGGCCAGTTCCCCGGGGCCTTGTGTTGAGCGGACGTCTGTGTCGTGAGGCTGGAGAGATGGGCCTGGATCCCGCCCGGCAGTGCCTGCTGGCCGCCGCGCTCCCACCAGCCGGGGTGCTGCCAACTGTTTTCTCCGGGAAGACTCCTGTTGTTCCCCTGCTTACAATCAGCTTTCCTGACAAGGAGAAGTATGGAAAGACACGGCTCCGGGGAGAGGGGCCTCACTGCGACTCTAAAGTCAGGCCAGTTTCCTGCAAGATGAGCTTCCGCCCCCGAACGCAGCGTCTGCTGGCGGCCGGCACCCGTGTCAGGAGGCAGGGGCCCTGCACTGGCGGCACCCCGGCTGCCTCTCCCTGCCCGAGAAGGCCCGCAGGGGCCGGCGGGGACTGGCAGCCGCGGCCCTGGGAATGGCCGCGCTCGTCTCCTCAGCAGCAGGTCCATCTGCGGGCGCGGCTCGTCCGTTATTTGAAGCTAAAGTCAGAGCTCCCGGGCTGCAGGGAGCTCAGCCCTGCCGCAGGGGTGACCGTGGCCTGCTCCCCTTTGTCTGCAGGAGCCGTGACGCTGACCAGCTTGGCGTGTGGACACCAGCACGTCTGGGCCTGCGATTCTCGGGGTGGCGTCTACTTCCGCGTCGGGACACAGCCTCTGAACCCCAGTCTGATGCTTCCAGCCTGGATCGCAATCGAGCCGCCCACCCAGGTCAGCAGACTTGCTCCTCAGTGAGGCCGGCCGCCACGGTGCTCTTGTTGGGGGGAGGCCAAGCTGGCTGGTGGCGGCCTCCTTCTCATGGGGCGGCCGTGTCCGCGCCAGGCTGCCCCAGGCCCACAGCTCATCCGGCTGTATAGCTGTGGGGCTTGGCGGTGCTGGCAGCACCACAAACTTAACGGTCCCGCCCGCAGAGCGCTTGAGTGCCTGTCTTTCCCGGAGCAGCCCCGCAGCAGGCACATGTCTGGCTCCAGGGCATTATTAGTTGCCCTTACAGGTACCAGGCTGGTGGCTGTGCTCAGTGTGTTTCCGTTGAAACTGGTGAGCAGGGGACTGCGGTTGAAGGAGAGCTGTTGCTCCACTCCCCTAGTCCCAAGGCCCTGTACAGGCCAGGCAAGGGCGGCCCTGAGCAGACAGCTCCGCGGGCACGGGCGGGCATCAGGGCTGGGGCAGGGCCAGTGTCCGCAAGCGCTTGCCTTTCCGCGCGTGAGCCCTCGGACGGGTGGGGTGCAGGCCAGTCGCGAGGACCCAGTCCCGCCTGTGGGACATGGCCTGTGCCGTGAGCTCCTATACCTGAGCCAGGAGTCGGGGCCTCCTTCCCGGGTTCCAGGGTGAGTGTTGGTCGGGCCCGCTGGCACCTCGTGAGCTGGCTGGGCTTTTGGTGTCGTGTGGGGACCCCGCCCGCACCGGTCAGAGCCCACTTCTGTGTCCTCGCTGTGGCTGTTGCAGCTTCATCTCTTGTGTTTCGGTGTTTGGTTCATTTTCTTTTTTTAAAGATTTATTTATGCAGTCAAGAGCTGGGGTGCAAGCCAGAGGTGTGGGGGGGTGAGAGGATTCACCAGAGACAGAGTGGGGAGCAGAACAGGCAGACTGACTGAAACCCACTGCTGAGGGGAGCAGCGGGGAGACAGGAGAGGTCTGCTGCGCCCTGTGGGTTGTTCCCTGGTCAGGGATCGGACTTGTGCTGCAGAGGCTGTGGGTAGCTTCCTAGTGCTGTGCTTAACTAACCCCTTGCGCCACCAGGGAGGCCTTATTTGGTTCATTTTTAAATCTTTTTTTTTTTTTTTTTATAGAGGCATGTTTATTTTGTTTGTTTGTTTTGTCCACACATGCACTGGGTACAGTCAGAAGCGCGGGAGGGTGAGAGAACTCACCAGAGCCAGAGCGGGGAGCAGAACAGGCAGAAGGACCGAAGGACACTGCTGAGGGGAGCAGCGGGCGGCAGGAGAGGTCTGCGCGCCATGTGGGACCCTCCTCCGATGGCCGGGGAGCAGCCGGGGATCAAACCGGCGCCGCAGAGGCCGCGGGCAGCTTCGCAACCCAGCGCTCAACCGCTGCGCCACCGGGGAGGCCCATTGGTTCATTTTTTTTTTTTTTTTTTTTTTTTTTTTTTTTTTTATAGAGGCATGCTTTATTTATTTGTTTGCTGGTTTGTTTGTTTGTTTTGTTTATACATGCACTGGGTACAGTCAGAAGCGCGGGAGGGTGAGAGAATTCACCAGAGCCAGAGCGGGGAGCAGAGCAGGCAGAAGGACCGAAGTACACTGCTGAGGGGAGCAGCGGGCGGCAGGAGAGGTCTGCACGCCATGTGGGACCCTCCTCTGGTGGCCGGGGAGCAGCCGGGGATCGAACCGGCGCCGCAGAGGCCGCGCGCAGCTTCGCAACCCAGCGCTCAACCGCTGCGCCACCGGGGAGGCCCCCCATTGGTTCATTTTTGATGGCGTGAGGCAGGTGCCCAAACCTGCCTGACGTGTGGACGTCCAGTCACACAGAACCCTTAAAAACAACTATTCGTTTCCCAGTAACTGCCTGGACAACCTTGTCAGAATCATTTGATCCTAAGTGTGAGGCTTTACTACTCTTTGCTTTTATTCCAGTGACCCCCCCATCAGCCCCCACCCAGTGAGGGGCCCCAGACAGATGGGCTGCGTCTTTGGGCAGCAGGGGCTGGCACCGTCCCTGGCATGTTATGGGCACCACCTGGCCGGCCACAGCGCGAGCACAGCGGGCCCGGCCCTCGCGGTCTCTGGCGCTCGGTGACGGCACCAAGAGCACTGAATGCGCAGCAGAATCTCACAGAATTAGCAGCAGCGTCGCTATTCCTGCTTCTCGTCTCTTCTCTGGTGAAACCTCCCTCCTGTGTGGTTCTGGGGTGAAGTTTCAACCAAGTATTCAAAACAAATGACTCAGTTTTCAGACTTGCTAACGTTTGGAGGGATCTAGAGAAAATATTTATAGTTGTGTTTAGTGTCTTCTTGAGCTTGCTGCTTCAGACAGAGACGTTTCTGTCCCTTTAGTGGTGGCTCTAAAGCAAGTTGGCGGTGCTGCCGCCTGAGTAGGAGAAAGGACTCACCCAGGGAGGCGCCCCTGTTCTTCCAGGTGGGCCTGGTCTTTGCCCCGGGCACCCTCGTCCCAGCCCACACCACCTGGGTCCTCCAGGGCAGGGCCCTGGGCTGAGCCTGGGAAAGGGACTCCTGGACCCTCACTGACGCGGCAGGCGGGTGGCCAAGCTGGCATCTTATTTTTTTTTTTTAAAGATTTATTTATTTATACAAGAGCTGGGGTACAGGCCAGAGACGCAGGGGGTGAGAGGACTCACCAGAGACAGAGTGGGGAACAGAACAGGCAGACGACTGAAACACACTGCTGAGGGGAGCAGCGGGGAGACAGGAGGGGTCTGCTGTGCCGTGTGGGTAGCTCCCTGACCTGCTGGGGATCGAACTCATGCTGCAGAGGCTGTGGATTGCCTCATAGTGCGGTGCTTAACCCCTTGTGCCACCAGGGAGGCCCCAACCAGACATTTTTTTTTTTAGAGGCATGTTTTATTTATTTGTTTGTTTGTTTGTTTGTCTTGTTTATACAAGCACTGGGTACAGTCAGAAGCGCGGGAGGGTGAGAGGATTCACCAGAGCCAGAGCGGGGAGCAGAGCAGGCAGAAGGACCGAAGTACACCGCTGAGGGGAGCAGCGGGCGGCAGGAGAGGTCTGCGCGCCATGTGGGACCCTCCTCTGGTGGCCGGGGAGCAGCCGGGGGTTGAACCGGCGCCGCAGAGGCCACGGGCAGCTTCGCAACCCAGCGCTCAACCGCTGCGCCACCGGGGAGGCCCCCCAGCCAGACATCTTAAAGATGAGTTTAAATCCAGCTGCTTTGGCTATAAATTTGACAGCAAAAAATGAAAGAAACCTCTAGAGAGGCCCTCAAGCCTGGAAGGGCTGTGCTGAGTGCCCTGCATGAGGAGGAGCCCCTCACGGCGGGGACAGGCCAGCGCCCAATGTCCGCCTCACCCACCCCGGTGGCACCCCCAAGCGGGCCTCGCTCTCACACCAGGGGACAGAGTCGGAGGAGGAGGCACCCGCACCCCACAGCCGCGCGCACAGCCCAGCGCCTGCCCCCAGAGCTCCGAGCGCTGACACTGCGTATTCCTGCCTGAGATAAAATGCGGGACGTGGGATGATTAATCCGGGCCTTCGTGGCTGCGTTTGGGACACTCCGGTGAATGCCTGTGTCCTGATGGACGGCGCTGCGCGGCCAGTCAGCCTTGCCCGGAGGAGGGCTGTTCTCAGCGCCGCCGGGCAGAGCTTCCGGGAGCCCTGAGCCTTGGAGCGGAGGCGCTGACGGGCTGCTGCTCCTCAGGCCGCCTTCCCAGGCATCTGCTGGAATCGATGCCGCCGACCGACCGTGGTGTCATCACACACGTCAGTTTGGGAAGGACTTTTTTGTGTTTCTTCTTCAAACACGGCTGCTGCCTGCGCCCGCAGCGTCGGGCACCACACTGGGACCGGGGGCGGGTCACCGCGGTGCCACCGTGTCACCACCCACCCCTCGCCCAGCCCACAGGCCCCGCCAGTGCGCGGCCCCTTGCCCCGTCCTCCTGGCTCCCCCTCCCCGCCCAGCCCTGCGGGGGGCGCGACCTTGGCTTGATTTCCCTTCCTCTGCCCATGCGCTGTGCCTGAGCCTGCCCGCCCGCCCGCCCCCGGTCACAAGGGGCCGATTTCCTCCTTGTGCATGGCTGAGTGGTGCCCGCTGTGTACAGGCCTGCAGCGCGTCCCCCCCCCCCCCCCCGGGGCAGGCCCTCCCTCCTCCCAGGCCGGGCACACCCCTGGTTGGAAACGTCAGCTGTCACACGTCTCAGGTCTGTTTGTGAGCCCGACTGCATCGTGGGCTTCTGTGCACCCGTCCGTGGGGGTGAGCGTTTCCCATGTGCTGGTGGCCCTTCCGGTGTTTTCTCAGAAATACCTTTTTTTTAAGATGTATGTATTCAGGCATACAAGAGCTGGGGTACAGGCCAGAGGTATGGAGGACTCATGAGAGACAATCTGGGGAGCAGAGCAGGTGGATCCACTGAGATCCACTGCCGAGGGGAGCAGCGGGGAGACAGGAGGGGTCCGCTGCACCCTGTGGGTAGCTCCCTGGCCGGGGTGGAAGTGGTGATAACTTGATAGCGTTGAGACTTAACCCCTGAGCCATCAGGGAGGCCCCCACCTTGTTCCTTTTTTTTTGCTTTTTGTGTTTCCATATGAGCCCGTGGCCAGGCACACCCCACTGGGGGGTTAGTTTGTGCACCAGGAGGTGCCGGGGACCCTGGGGATGCCCAGCTGTCTGCACTTGATCTTAGCCAAAAGGCCGAGAAGCGATTGCCCAGCTGTCTGAACACCCCAACCCCGTGTTTGTTTAAATGGGGCTCGAGAGCCTCCCTCAGCCACTGCAGCCTGAGTCCAACCCCTGGCCAGACCTTTCCTGTCTCCCCATTGCTCCCCACTCTATCTCTGGTCTGCACCATAGTTATTGTATGCATAAATAAATCTTTAAAAAATAAGTGGGGGGCCTCCCTGGTGGCACAAGGGGTTAACCACTGCACTATGAAGCAATCCACAGCCACTGCAGCACGAGTTCCATCCCCAGCCAGGGAGCAACCCACAGGGCGCAGCAGACCTCTCCTGTCTCCCCGCTGCTCCCCTCAGCAGTGTGTTTCAGTCAGTCTGCCTTTTCTGCTCCCCACTCTGTCTCTGGTGAATCCTCTCACCCCCCACACCTCTGGCCTGCACCCCAGCTCTTGTATGCATAAATAAATCTAAAAAAAGAATGGGGCTCGAGAGGCCTGGGCTTCTGGTGCAGAGAAGGCAGCCCCTCCCCCACCCCCCAACCTCTACAGCAGCTGCCCAAGCAGAGGCCTGAGAGGATGTGCTTGGCCTCAGCTGCCTCAGCAATGGCAGGAGACACGCACTTTTCAAAAACAAATAGCAAACAAAAGAGCGAATCCAAAGGTGACAGCTCGGGCAGCATGGGCCCTGCTGGGTGGCGTGTCGCGGGACCCACCCAGTGCCCCCGCCCATGCCCCCGCCGCCTTGCATCGCAGATGCTGTTGTGTGTGGACCCTCCGCTCGCTGGTGCCGGCTCCTGTGGCAGGAGCGTCTTTACTGCAGGCGCAGGAACGCCGCAGCCCGACGTGTTCGCGGCCGTGCCCCGGAGGGAAGGGACTGGTCGGCTGCTCTGCGCCTGGGCAGCTGGGAGTGGAGTCTGGAGGCAGGCGGGAGGAATGGGGCGCGCAGGCCTGCAGGTGCGTTTCAGTGGGCCATGTGGCCTGGCCGTGCGCGCACACAGCACCGCCCGGCACAGCAGCGCCCCCAGCGCAGCACCTGCATCGATTCCTCCTCCCCCCTCTCACCCGGTGAGCCCCCGGTGCCCGCGGTCAGCGACGGCCGTGGGCCCGGTGAGTGCTGGAGGACACCCGCTTGGCTCAGCCTGGCGCACGGGGCCGTCTGCCCGTGTCTCTGAGGCTAAGGGGCCGAGCTCCGAGGGCGGGCCTGGTCCCCCCTGTACCCCTGTGCTCCAGACCCACCCTTTTTCTCCCCAGCCTGCCGGGGCCACCTTGGTCAGCGTCCACTCCAGCCCCAACGACCAGATGCTGTGGGCGCTGGACAGCAGGTGGGGCGTGCACGTGCGCACAGGGGTCACAGAGGAGATGCCCGTGGGCACCGCCTGGGAGCACGTGCCAGGTAGGCTGCGCGCAGCACTGGGCCCTGCGAGGGTGTGTGCCCGTCGCGCACCAGTGTCCCGGAGGCCCTGCCGGTGTCCCTGCCCCTGCGCCAGCCCCCACCCCAGGGACGCCCCCATGGTGTCTGAGACCACATCCGCCTGCCCGCAGGGCTGCAGGCCTGCCAGCTGGCGCTGAGCTCCAGGACCGTGTGGGCCCGCTGCCCCAATGGCGACCTCGCCCGCCGCTATGGCGTCACCGACAGGAACCCCGCCGGGGACTACTGGAAGAAGGTCCCGGGGAGCGTGACGTGTTTCACAGGCAGGTCCAGGCCCGGGCGGGCGTGCCGGATGGGGGGCCCTGGGCCGCCCGGGTCTCCTCACCTGAGGGGAAGGGCTTTGCCAGCGCCCGGGGTGGAGAGCATGCTAGGACGCCTGCCTTGAGCTGGGGCAGCGTGGGAGGGGGTGTCCGGGCCTCTGGACATGGCCTGGGCTCTGGCTCCTCCTGTGCCTGCTCCCCCAAGGGCGCCTAACGAGCGTGGCTGGCTCTTGCCCTGCAGTGACCGCGGCAGATGAGCTGTGGGCCGTGGGCCCCCCCGGCTACCTCCTCCAGCGGCTGACGAGGACCTACGGCCACTCGCGCCGCGCCCCCAGCGACCACGCCGCCCCCCCGCCCCCTGAGCAGCTGGAGGACGAGTGGGAGGTCATCTGACTGGGAAGGCGGGGCCGAGACGGGCATGGTGGACACGGGGCTCCGAGCGCTCCTGCTGGACACGCTTCGCCAGCTCCGGGCCAGACACGCCGATGAGCTGGGAGCCCCATGAGGTTCGTCACCTCAGCGTCTGCCTCCCTTGGCCCCCCGCAGCCGTGACCGGGGCATGCGGCCATGGCAGCGGCGCTCCCCACTCCCCAGGCGTCCCGCTGCATGCGTGGCCGTCGCCGTGCGGCCCTGCCCGCTGCAGATCACACCGGGCCTCCCTCGGCGGCGAGCCAGGACCCGGCCAGCCAGAGCCCGAGGCCAGTGTCCAGCCCCGACGTGCCCTGTGGGGGCTGCTCTGTCACAGGCCCCACCCCCACCTCTGAGATGCAGGTTCCAGCACATTCCATGCTCAGCTTTCCCCGGGAGCCCCAGGCGTGCCCGAGAAGCGCGGGGCTGGGTAGGGCTGTGCAGGGCGGAGGCGGACAGGGCACTGTCCCGCACACCTCCCCGCCCGCCCCTGGAGACACGCAGCCAAAGGGAAGGCCGGGGGCAGCTGGAATGTGGCCAAGCATACGCGCGTCCTGCCGGCAGGCCCAGGGCTGGGGCAGTCGGCCGCGCTAGCACACGGAGACGTGTCCAAGGGCTGTGTCCTGCCACGGGTGGCCATGGTCAAATCCAGAAGCATCGTCCAGGACGAATCTACTAATGATTGCCTTTTGTTTGTTGTATTACAGACCTGCATACGATACCTCATTTGAAATCAAATCTCGCGAATTTAGACATGTATTTTCTGAAACCAGCGGAAGGCCTTTCTTCCTTCCCGTGGTTTCTCCTGAGCCTCTCCTGTCCTTGGCTCCAGCTTCAGAGAGAGTGGCTGCCCCCCGTGTCCTCACGGTGGCAGGACTGGCTCCCACAGGCAGCTCGGCACCAGCAGCGGGTGTTTGGCACCAAGGCCAGACTGGAGCCTCCTGTGGCCAGGCCTGGGCTCCCTGGCGTCCGAGCTGCTGGCCTGGCAGCTGGCCCCGCCCTTCCAGAGGCAGCTCCAAGGCAGGCGCCTGCCTGCTGCCACCTTAGCCCAAGTTGGCCCAGGGCCCAGTTCCCCCGTGCAGTGTCCAGGAGCCCCCGGAACACACGTGAGGAGTGTCCTCTGATGGGCCCCGCTGGCCATGAATGCGGAGGCCCTCCAGGTCTAAATGAGGGCGAGCCGCTGGCGCCCAGCTCTCTCCTCACACTCCGACAGGAGCCCTCGCCCCAAGTGTGTCCTCCCTCCAAGTGCGTCACAGGCAGCGGCCCCCAGGCGGGGCTTCGGCTCACTTTCCTCCGGCTTCAGTTTTCAGTTGTGCTTTCAGCCAGGGCGTCGACTTTCCCCGCCTGGACTTTCCCCGCCTGTCTGGCATCGTTGCTGAGGGTCCCTGGTGGGCACTAGGGCGGGCGATTGCCAGCCCAGCCGCGGCCAGGAGAGGGCGGGCAGACGCAGTTTCCTGGCTCAGTCTCAGTGTGGGGCGGTTTCCGGCTAGCTGTTCTGGGCATGGTGGCTCCCAAGTGCCCCTGGGTGGGCCACTTCTCACGCAGGCCCGGCTGCCGGCCCCACACCAGGGCTCAGGACCTGCCTCACCCAGGCCTGGCCGCTGGCCCGTTGCAGAAACTCAGGACCGGGCATCTGTCTGCTCAGAAACCAAACCCGACTGGCAGAGACAGCCGGGGGAGCCAGCCGACGGGACGAGGCCCAGCGACGGCGTGAGGAACACCAGCACCAGCCGCGCCGAGGCGGGGTGGCCACGCCTAGTGGGCGTAAAAGCCTTGTGTGCGGGTGCGGCCTCTCAAGTTGTCAGAACCCCCAACCCCTGCCGTGTGTGCAGGGGTGGGGAGAGTGTCACCAGGTTTCCCGCACTCCAGGGCCCATGAGAGCCCCTTGCCCACTGGCCCCGGCCGCCGCTGCCACAGCCCGCGGGGCTCAGCTCGCCTGCCTGTGAAGGCTGCACCCGAGGGCCGGGCTCCCGGAGCTCCAGGCCCGAGTCCCCAGGGGAGACCTGCAGATGCACCGTGAGGCAGGGGGCGCCGCATAGTGTGGGCGAGGTGGGTGCTGGCCCGCCTTACGGAGAGGCGGGAGCGCTCGCCTGGGAAGTGAAGGGAAAAGCCATGGAGCAAGAGAAGTTTGATTTCTTCAGCGGGATGCATCAGGGGGAGACAGGCCACATGCGGACGGAGGCCAGAGGGCACCGCAGTGTCCCCGCAGGCCCAGGGGCTAGTCGGTCCCCAAGGCACGGCCCTTCTCGCCTTGGAGCCCAGCCTCCGCCTCTGCAGCGTCCAGAACAGCTGTGAGCGGGACCACAGACGGCCTGTGGCGAGGGCCCTTCCCTGGGCAGCTCGAGGCCGTGGGCGCGGGGGCCCCAGTGCGGGGCAGAGGAGACACAGTCACGGCCAGACTGGCCCCCGGGGCAAGTGCGCTCTGTGTCCTGACCTGTAAGCCATGTTCAATGTATAATTTATTCCAAAAATAAATAAAATTCACATTTGAAAAACAGTCCCGACAGTAACCGCGTGGCCACCACCAAGCGATGTCACCAGAGAACGCCAGGGCGTCCTCACGGCTCCCGCGCCCAAGCTGTGCCGTCCGGGGAAGCACCGCGCCTGGGAGTCAGACCCGCGCCTCGGGCCTGGTGAGCCCAACCACGGGACCGCAGCCGCCTCTGCACCTGGCCTGGCCTGGCGGGCAGGGGGACGTCCCCCGGGGCCTGCCCTTGGGCCTCACAGGAGCGTGCGTCCCGCCCGCCAGCAGATTCTTTTTTAAAGGGGGCTCTGGCTCGGCCCCTGGCCAGGCCACGGCTGCACCCCACGCACACTCATCCCGTCCGCCCCCACGGGTCTCGGCGATGCCTCATTTCAGCTTCCCTCACCGCCCTTCCCTGATCCCGGAAGCATCCTGCTCTTAACAGGACTTGGGGCACTTCAAGGAAGTGGGGGGCAGGCGGGGTCGTCAGCACAGGAGGCGAGGCCCAGGGAGGGAACGGCCACCCTCCCCCTGCTCCTAACTGCATGGGTGGACAGCACGGTGCCTTGGGGCAGGGACCAGCCTTCACCACCCTAAGGGTCCTGGGGTGCCAGTACCGGCGGTGGCCAGGTTTCCTTGGTAACTGGTAAAATGAAAAAGCAGCCACACGTCACCCAGAGAAAAGCGGGTCTTGCTCCAGGCAGAGGCTTCGGGGCCCTGGGACAGCCAGGAGCTGAGTGGGCTGCCTGCTGGGGACACCCGAGCTGGGCCTGGCTGGCTCACGGCTCCCTCGTCCTCATCACCAGGGCGATAAAGATGGCCCCGTGTCCCCTGCCTTCCCTGGAGGGCCCAGGGGACCTGATAGGCCGGTGCCGGGCTCCTCCCCGCCAGCAGCTGCCCCCAGATAGCCTGGGAGCTCCCCTTATCAGCCCGCACCACTGCCCCAGGTCCCTGCTCGCACCGCGGCCTGAGGGGCCGGGCCGGTGTCCCCCGTGGGTGCAGACTCTGGGCTGGCCATGGCCACCCGAGCCTCACCCTCACCCCACGGCCATGGGAGGACAGGCCAAGGCACTGCCCCCCCTCCCCAGGCAGTCCCAGGAGCACCACCTCGTCAGGGCAGGCAGGGTTCAGAGACGGCGCAGGCTCCTCGCAAGTAGGTGGGCACACTGCGCCCAGGCCAGGCGCTGCCAGCCAGGGCCCCCAGGCCAGACCCTCCTGCTGCCCGGGCCCCAGAGGCAAGGGGCAGGGTGGGCAGCAGGCAGTCCCGGGCAGACTGGTCACTCTGCTGGGCAAACCCTCAGCTCTGCCGGAGGCGGCACCCCAGCCCCGAGCCAGGGGTTGGGTCTCCGGGTCCTGTAGGGCTCCTTCCTCTCCCCGCCTGCTCCCCCGTCCCAAGGCGCCTCCGGGACAGACCCAGCTTTCCAGGCAGGGTCCCCATGTGCAGGGCCCCCCAGCCGCGGAACCTTCGGCAGAACCGGCTGGGGCAGGGCTTGGCGCACGGTGGACACCAGCGCCCGGGCGCGCAGAGGCCCTCCGCCCCCGCCCGGGGCGCCGCGGAGCCAGGGCTGGGGCCGCAGGCGCTGCAGCCGGGGCCAGGCCCGCCGCTGCTCCCCGGGGGCGGGCGGGGAGGGGGGCGCGGGGCCGGGCCGAGTGGGGCCCGAGGTGGCCGGCGCTGGCGGGGACGCGAGTTTGGAGTGGGGGGCGGGCGCGGCCCGCGGCGGCGGCCGCCCCTCCCGGCCCGGGCCGTTGGCGCGCGCCCCGCGGTCACTCCCGGGGGCGCCAGGCGCGCGCCCGGCGGCGGCACCAGAAGAGGCGGCGGCGGCCGGCGGCCACCGCTCCGTGTCGAGTCCGGGGCCGCGCCCCGAATCGGCGTCCCGGGCGGCGCCGGGCTAGCCCTGGCCGGAGAGGTCCAGCGGCTGCAGGAAGGGCGGCAGCGGCAGCTCGTCCAGGGCCTCGGGGAAGCGGCCGGGCGAGATGGCGGTGACCAGCACCTGCATGGCGCGCGCGAAGAGCGAGGGCGGCGCCAGGCCCGCCAGCCAGCGGAACGTGTCCTCGCCCAGCAGCCGCTGCCAGCGCGGCCGGTCGCCCAGCAGCTCGCGGCGGGCCGGGCCGGCGGCGCCCGCGGGCGTGTACAGCGCCAGCAGGTCCAGCAGCAGCAGGCGGCGCCGGCGCGGCTCCCCGGGCGCCCCGGCCGCCCCCGCGTCGCGGCCCAGCTGGCGCAGCAGCAGCTCGAGCGGCGTGAGGCCGCCCGCGTCGCGCAGGCCGGGCGAGGCGCCGTGGCCGAGCAGCAGGAACAGGCACTCGGGCCGCGCCAGCTCGCAGGCCGCGTGCAGCGCCGTGCCGCCGCCCTCCACGCGCGCGCAGCCGCGCCGGTCCAGCAGGCGCGCGCGCTCGTCGGCCGGGAAGTCGCGCAGCGCGCGCAGGATGCGCCGCAGGATGCCCACGCGGTTGTAGCGCACGGCGAGCGCCACGTGCGGCCCCGGCGCGGCGCAGCAGCGGAAGCCGGCGGCGGGCGCGGCCAGCGCGCGGCGCGGGAAGGTGGCCAGCAGGTAGTGCGCGTAGGCGCCGTGGTCGTGCACCAGCGCGTAGAGCAGCGCCTCGGCCGGCGAGTAGGCGGCGGCGCGGCCGCGCTCGTCCCAGTGGAAGGCCTCGCTGGCGCGCATGTCCTCGAGCAGCCACACGGGCAGCCGGTCGCGCACGGCCTGGTAGAAGGCGAAGGACGACTTGCGGCACTGCTTCTGCGCCCGCGCGCGCGCCGCGCCCGCGCCCTCAGGGCCGCCCTCCGCGCCCCCGGGCGGCCGCGCGTCCCAGGGCATGGCGGGGGCCACCTGCGGGCAGAGGAGGGCGCGGTCAGGGTCGGGGTCAGGGTCGGGGTCGGGGCCGCCCGCCGCCCCCCAGCCCCCCGCCGGCCACAGCCCGGATCGAGCCGCCCCTGGTCTCCCCTGAAGCTGCCCCTGGAGGCCCGGCCCTGCCCGGCCCGGCCCCACCCGCCCCAGCGACGCCCACCCTGCAGCCCGGGCCCGCGGCCAGAGCTCCTGCTCCCGCCCGCGCCGCCTGCACCCACCCGCGTGGAGAAAGGGCCGGGGCAAGGGTCCCCCCCGCGCCCCCTGACCTCCCTCCGGAGCCGACCGCCGCCCCTCCCGCGGGCACGCCGGGCACAGCGCCGGGCACAGCGCCGGGCACAGCGCCGGGCGCGCCCTACCCGGCTCCCGCCCTACCTGGCTCCTGCGCCGCGTCGCCGACTGGGGGCCGGGGTCACGCGCCGTCTCGGGGCCGCGGCGTCCTCATCTGCGGGGGGCGCGGGCGGCCGTGAGCGCGGCGGGGGCTCGGCACGTCCTCGCGGACCGCGGCCTCCCGGGAGGGCGGGGCCGCAGCCCGGGCACTGGCGCGCGGCTCCCCGCCGCCCTCCGGGGGCCGCCCGGGTCTCCCCCCCGGGGCGCGGGGACGGCGCTGGGGCCCCCGCCGCGGGGCGAGCTGGGCAGGGCCGAGTCCGGGCGGGGTCTCCCGCCTCCCCCGGGTCTCGCGGCGGACGCGTGGGGACCCCCAGCCCCGGGCCCCGCCCGCGCCCCCCGCGCTGCCCGCAGGGCTCAGCCGCCCGCCCCCGAGTGCCCCGGGCGCCGGGACGCGCCGGGCAGGGCCGGGCAGGGCCGGGCAGGGCCGGGCAGGGCCGGGCAGGGCCGGGCAGGGCGCGCGGACGCAAGCGGCGGCGGGCGGAGGGGGCCGCGCGCTGGGGGCGCCGCGCCGGGTGCGGACCCCGCGCCGGGCCTGGGCGCCGCAGGTGCGCGGGGCGCCGGGGGGCGCGGGCAGCGGGGGCCGGGCAGCGAGCCGGGGGGCCGCCCGGGGCGGGGGGGGCGCGGCGGGGCGGGGGGCGCGGGCGGCGAGGGGGCTCACCGTGGGGCGCGCCGGCGAGGGTCCCGGGGCGGGGGTCGCCGCCCGCCGCCGCCGCAGCGCGCTCTGAGCCCGGCGGGATCCGGGGCGGCGGGATCGGGGCGGCGGGATCCGGGGCGGGCGGGCGGCGGGGCGGGCGGCGGGCGGCGCAGTGCGGGCCGGGCCGGGCCGGGCCGGGCCGGGGAGGCCCGCGGGCCCGTGCGCCTCCGCCATTGGCCCGCGCCCCCGGCGCCCGCCGCCGCCCATTGGCCGCCGCGCTGCACCATTGTTGCGTCACGCGCCGGTGGGCGGGGCGCCCGGCGGGCCCCGCAGAAAAGTTGGGAGAAACTTGAGGGCGCCGCGGCGGGCGGGGCCCCGGAAGCGGTGGGGGCGGGGCCTGCGCGCCCCGCGCGCTCCCTGCCGGCGCCGCCCGCCCCCCGCCCCGCGTCGCGCGAGCCTCCGTGACCTTGGGGAGCGCCTGCTCCGGGGCTGCGGGGCGGCGGGGGCCTCGCGAGCCGCTGAGTGCAGTGACCCCAGGTCACCGGCCAGGAAATGGGGGTGCACAGCGAGGTGGTCTCCAAGTGAGGAGAGGCGCGGCCAGCACTCGGGGTCCCCGCTGGCCTGCGGACACTTGCGGGGCTTGGTTCTCTCTGCAGAGTACCCAGCTTTGGGGGTCCAGGGCTCAGGTCCCGCGAGACCCCCGGAGACCCCGCCAGTCCACCCCACAGCACTGCCGGCCACGCAGCGTGACCTCGCGGCCCGTTCTACCCCGGGGAGCCGCCCCCCAGAAGTACGGAAACTGGGCTCCTGGCCAGGGCTGGGCCAGCTGCCACCTGCCCCCCTCTGGCTCAGCTGTCAGGCCTCACCCCATCCCTGAGTGTCGTGGGGGCTGGCGAAGAGGATGGAGGTCCTGCGGTTGACAGTGGCCCTTGGGGCCCCAGGCCTGAGGGCCCCCTCTAGGGAGACCTGCGCCCTGACCCCATTCTGCTGCCCCCAAGGGTGGGGCCCCCTTCCGGGCCTCCATGGGTACAGGGCGCAGGGCAAGGACTTGGCTGGGAGCCTCGCCCGCCTGTGCCCTCCCTGCCTCCCCTCCCACTGACCCTCCTTGTGGGCGCTGCCAAGCACCCCCCAGGCTGGCTCTGCCCACGGCGAGGCTCTCCGTGGACATGGGTGCGGCTGGAAGGACCAGTGGGCGGGAAGGCCTTCCTGGCCCGGGCACAGCCAGGGCAAAGGTCTGGGGCGGCAGAGGTCGGGCAGGCGGGGCTCGCGGGGCCTGGGATGTGGGGCAAGGAGCGCGTCTGCTGGAGTCGGGGCGGTCGGGGCGGGCGCCGCGGGAGCCAGGGAGCCATTTCTTGCACGCAAGAGCCAGGCGCCAGCCTCCGCAGTGGCCACAGGCCTCCTCCTGAGGTCACTTTCAGCCACACCCTGGGCAGGTGCTGGCTCAGGGCAGTGAGCTGGCTGGGCAGGTCCCCCGGGGAGCAGGATGTGGAGGAGGAGGGGTGACTGCCTGCCTTGACACCCCACATTGGGATGGGATTTGACCTTTAACCCCATGATGCGCCTCCAGATCTGGCCCAAGATGGGCTCCCCTGATCCTGGGAGCGCGTGACTCACTAGGGCAGGTACCCATGTGCCCCCAAGGGGTGCAAGTGATGGGGGTGCAAAAGCAGAAGGTTTTGCAGGTGGGTGACGGGCTCCAGGCAGAGGCCCCCCCAGGCCGGCTTAGGCTTTCTCAGGCAGCCTCTGGCCTCTGCAGAGAACCTGCCCGGAGAGAGGGCCGCGGGCGGTGAGAGATGGCAGGAAAGCCCCAGTCCCTGCGGCGTGGCTTCTGCCCCCCTGGGGCTTGCCAGGCTCCTGGAAACATGGGCGGGCGGGGCACCTGTGACCTGCCCGTGGGGGGAGAAGCCGTGCTCGTGCCAGTCTCTCTGGGGAGAGTGTCCAGGCACAGCAGTGGAGGGTGGGCCGGGGCGGAGTGGCCTCTGGGCGACCGCGCGCTGGGCTCCTGGGAACCCCAGTATTCCAAGGGGAGGTGTGGTTGGCTGGAAGGAGGCCTCCAGCCCTCAGAGACTGACCAGGTAGGTCAGGTGCCCTTGACTAAGCGTCATGCGGGGCAGGGCCTGTTTGAAGATGGCGGGGGACACGCGCGGGCGGGGGAGACGGGCAGGGCAGGCAGGGGACACGGGCAGGCGGCTGGCCGTCGGGGGGGCGGGGAGGAAGGGCTTGCCACGGAGGGGGTTCCCACGGGGGTACAGGTGCCTGTGGACTTGCTGCTGGGCCAAAGCTCTGGGCCAGGCCTAGGAGCCCGACCTTGAGGAGGCCAGTGGCGAGGGGGCGCGCTCCACAGGACGGTCAGTACCTGGGGCTGACGCTGGCGAGGGCGCGGCTCAGGGTGGCCTCTGCTCGGCTCCTATTTTCAGGGTCATCTGCGGAGCATGAGCGGGGGGCGCCCTGGCGAGGCCTGCAGAGCTGACCCCGGCCCGCATCAGGTGGCCCCTGGCAGCCCTGGAGCTGCCGGTGCAGGGAGGCGGGTGCCAGACACTGAGCTCCAGTCAGCTCCCGGCCAGCAGCGGGACGGGCCGAGGTACAGCCCGTGGACGCGCCCGCCGGAACCTGGGCAGCGCGTCAGTGGCTCGTCTGGCCTCTGAAGGAAGGCGTGCGGGGTGAGGCTGGCCACGGCCCATGCTGGAGGCGGCCAGGCCGGCCAGGTGAGAGGGTGGTTACATCCCACCGCCTGCCCCGGCGTCCTCCCCCAGGGCTGGGCCGACCCTCCCGGCCAGCCGTCTCCCAGGCCCAGCTTGAAGAGCGTGCGGACACCCACGACAGGGCGAGCCCTGAGGACAGCGGCAGCCTGGGAGCCGCAGGTCCCGCACCCCGGGAAGGAGCGTCAGGGCGAAGAGGCCCCCCCAGCGTGGGGATGAACCTGCCACTCAGGAGCCTCAGCTTCCCGGGGGGCCATGGGGGACAGCTCTGGCTTCCCCACCCGAGGGCAGAAGAGGGAGAGGCGCCCTCTGTGTGGGCAGGGCCGCCCCCTCACAGCACGGAGGAGCGGGGAGGACACCTCTGGGGCCTGGCCGCGCGGGGTGTCCCCACTGCCCGGCGGCGACCTCTTTTGATATATCTTGTCCCAGATTTGGGCCCGCGCCTGCCTCCTTCCAGGGGTGCGGCTCAGGCTGTAGGTTCTGTTGGCCTAATTCTTCGTGGCTTCAGGAGAGAATCCAGCCTTCGCGCCCCGTTCCCTGCCTGCCGCCCCCGGGGCTGCCGTGGCTGGAGTGCGGGTCCAGCCGCCCGGGAAGCAGGTGAACCGAAGGTCACTCAGCGGGGCGGGAGGGCCAGGGAACCCCGCGGCACAGGGCCAGGGCCTGCTCTCCTCCCCAGCAGGCAGGGGGCACCCCAAGAGCGCCCGGGAGCGGGCTCCCGAGGGAATGACTGTCACCCCGTTACAGGTCAGGAGGCTTGCTGCAGAGGGGGAGCCTGCCGCCGCCTCCGGCCCATTTCTTGGGACTGCGGGCGGCCGGAGCCCCTGACTCCCCGGCTGGGGACTCGGGGGAAGCCCCCCCCCCAAGACCAGGATCCCGCGGCGCTTCCGAGCAGCTTCACTCACTGACCTGGCCAGTCCAGGCCTCGGGGTCTGAGCGCCTGGGGCGAGCGGCAGGGAGGCCGCCGGGGGGAGAGGCGCCCCCTCGCCCAGCCCAGACCCGGCCCCCGGCGCCCACTCCCAGGCGCCCCGGCCCTGGCCTGAAACCCCGGGGCCGCCTCCAGGGCGCCGCCTTCGGGAATTCTGGCCGTCAGCCCCGGGCTGCGCCCCGACGGGCCCTCGACGCCCCCCCGAAGTCTGGCGGGGGGTTCCGGGAGGACCCGGCGAGGGGGATGAGCCGCCCCCGCGGGGGCGGGGGGTGCCTCGGGGCCGCGCGGGGCGGGCCGTCCCTGCGGGGGGTGGCAGGCGCCCCTAAAGCTGGTGACTGCGCGCAGGGGTCGCCTGGCCGGGCGGGGGGCGCGGGCGGGGAGGGGCCGCACCCCGCGCCCGCCGGCCGACCGGGTCTCTGGCCTCTCTCGGCGGGGTGAGCCGCGCGGCCCCGCCTCAGCGTGCGCGGCCCCGAGCGCGGGCCGGCGCTGCCCCCTGGCGGGCCGGCGGGGGACGGCGGGCGCCTGGGGCCCGGACCTCGGCCGGGCGCCCCCGCCCCGCGCGCCGCTCGCCCGGCGGCCTCCGCGGGCCCCGCCTCCGGCTCCGGCCCGGCCGCGAACGCGCCGTCCCCCGCCGCTTCCGGGGCGCGGCCCCGCCCCTCGTGGGCGCGGCCTGGGCCTGCCGCGGTCCCGACAGCCAGTTAGCTTGCCCTCCCGTGGTGGGCGGGGCTTCGCGCCCCAAAGACCAATCAGTCGTTGCCCTTTCCTTGTGGGCGGGGATCTGGCCTGCAGCTGCCCCTGCCGGCCAATCAGTCGCTAAGCGCTTCCTTGTGGGCGGAGCCCCGGCCTGTGCTGCCCTGACAGCCAATCAGCAGTTCGCTCTATCCTCGTGGGCAGGACCCGGGCTGGCCCCGCCCCGCGGCGGGGGCCCTCGTGGCGGCTGCACCGCAAGGGCGTCCGCCCCTGCAGCAGCCGCGGCCCTGCTTCACCAGCCGCCCCCGAGGACGGTGCAGCCCGCGAGCTGCAGGCCCATCGCCCGTGGCTGTCGCGCGGTCACTGTCCCCGGGGCTCAGCCGGGGTCACCGGAGGACCTTGGCCCTCCCGCCCGCGGCTAGTCAGCGCCGGCCCAGAGGCAGCTGGCCCCTTGCTAGTAGTTCCCGGTGCGCAGGGCAAGTCCAGCTCCACTGCTGTCCCTCCAGGTGCTGTGTCCCTCCAGGTGCTGTGTCCCCTGAGGTGCTGTGTCCCTCCAGGTGCTGTGTCCCCCCAGGTGCTGTGTCCCTCCAGGTGCTGTGTCCCTCCAGGTGCTGTGTCCCCTGAGGTGCTGTGTCCCTCCAGGTGCTGTGTCCCCCCAGGTGCTGTGTCCCTCCAGGTGCTGTGTCCCCCCAGGTGCTGTGTCCCTCCAGGTGCTGTGTCCCTCCAGGTGCTGTGTCCCCTGAGGTGCTGTGTCCCTCCAGGTGCTGTGTCCCTCCAGGTGCTGTGTCCCTCCAGGTGCTGTGTCCCCCCAGGTGCTGTGTCCCTCCAGGTGCTGTGTCCCCCGAGGTGCTGTGTCCTTCCAGGTGCTGTGTCCCTCCAGGTGCTGTGTCCCCCCAGGTGCTGTGTCCCTCCAGGTGCTGTGTCCCTCCAGGTGCTGTGTCCCTCCAGGTGCTGTGTCACGGGGCCAGGGCGAGCGGCCGAGCCCGCAGCAGGCGGGACCTCCCAGGGCAGACACTGGGAAGCAAGGTCCTCGGTGCCTGGATGCTCCAGCAGCGGGGATGGAATGGCAGCGGGCCGGAGACCTGCGGGGTCTGGAGTAAGCAGGAACAGCTCCCGCGGAGCCCGGCTGGAGGGCCCAGCAGCTCTGTTCTCCCTGCTCCTCCTCGGGGCCCTGCGGAGGCTGGAGGATAACCAACCACTGTGCAGTGGTGCAAATGGGGGAAATGGCTGCTTGGAGGCAGGTGCTCTGTGGGCAGGGGAAGCAGGGTGATGTGTGTGATGGGGCGTGGGGGTTGGGTTGCTCTAGATGAGGTGGCCTGGGAGGGCTTCTTGGAGGAGAAGGCTTTTAGGCTGACAGGAGCAAGACTCAGATGGCCAGCCAACGGGAAGCCCAGTCCAGGCAGAGGGACCAGCTGAGGCACAGGCCCCGAGACCGGAAGGGCCTGGCGCAGTTGGGGATGAGAGAGAGCCAGAGTGGAGGGAGGGGCAGGGTCAGCTGTGTTGGGCCTCGCAGGCCTGGAGATTGAGGTCGGTTGTCTCTCCACATGCAGTGCAGGGCCACTCCGGAGCACCGTGACCGAGGCCAGCAGGGTCCGGCAGAGCAGCTGCCTCCCGCCAGGCCCCTCAGGGCCCCTCGGAGAGCAGAACGCAAGCCTCGCTGCCCTTCTGGAGTGTGATCTGGTGTGGGAATTTAAGACAAAACACGCCGCTGACAGGACTCGTGGGCTAGAGAAGGGGCCGGGGTGGGGTGCTGGGAGGGAGAAGGGGCGAGGCGACACTCTCAGGAAAAGAAGGTAATTCAAGGGTGGGGCTGGGAGACGACGTTTTTGACCTGGAGTTAGGCAAAGAGGCCTTAGTGGTTTTTTGCTTTCTTTTTTGTATAAAAGAAAAAAATTGATAAATTGAGCTTGGCCAAAATTATTAACATTTGCTCTTTACAAGATACCAACTGATCAAAGGAGAAGCTAAGCCTCAGACTATGGGAGAATGTTTGCAAATCATTATTTCTGGAATATGTCAAGAATTCTTAGAACTAAATGACACACACCACTTTTTTTTTATACTTTTTTTTTAAGATTTATTTATTTATGTATTTATACAAGAACTGGGGTACAGGCCAGAAGCGCGGGAGGGTGAGAGGATTCACTGGAGACAGAGTGGGGAGCAGAACAGGCAGACTGACGAAATACACTGCTGAGGGGAGCAGTGGGCGCGGCGGGAGAGGTCTGCCGCGCTATGTGGGATTCTCCTTGGCCGGCGGGGATTGAACCTGAGCTGCAGAGGCTGCGGACAGCTTCACAGTCTGGTGCTCAACTGCCTGCACCACCTGGGAGGCCCCACGCACCACCATTTTTAAAAAGGGGCAAGAGGCCCTCCCAGGTGGGCAGGGGCCAGCCTCAGTGCTACCACGCTATCACAGCCGCTGCGGCCTGAGAGTGAGTTCCAGCCAGGGAGCTACCCACATGGCGCGGCAGACCTCTCCCGTCTCCCCGCTGCTCCCCTCAGCAGTGCGTTTCAGTGGATCCACCTGTTCCCCTCCTCACTCTGTCTCTGGGGAATCCTCTCACTCACACACGCACACGCACGCATAAATAAATAATTTTTTTTAAATAAAGGAAAATGCTGGGGATCCTTAGAGCCCCCCTCACCCCCCATCCCTCAGAGCCTACCAGGTTGCAGCGCTAAACCCTGGGGGCCTAGTCAGTGCAGTGGGGTCCCCAAAGTCAGGAACCTCTGCTGAGCTGCTCCCCAGGGCCCTGGGACCTGGCTACAGAAAGCAGCCCGGGAGGGCAGGAGGCCTGTGCAGAGCGGTGAGTGCTGCAAACCGCAAGAAGTTCAACCCCCAAGTTCAAATCCTCCCAAACGGGAATTAGTCCTTCCAACAAGGAGCTCCAGGCCCGGGGGACCCTCGGGGCGCAGGTGAGGTGGCGATTATGGCGGGCAATTAGGGGCTCGGCTCCTGGGGTGGGGGTGCTGCTGGGGTGAGGGTGCCCTGCGAGGGCAGCAGCCCCACCCTCCCTGCGGGGGTCACGCGGGACCCCAGGCCTCACTGACCTGCTCTGGACCCAAAGGTAAGGGGGGCGCACACGCCCTGGCGCGGGGTCCTCGGTCCCAGGCGGGGCCGCAGGGTGGCGAGGTCGGGAAAAGCACAGGGTCACGGCCAGGGAGCAGGAGCGGTGTGGGGAGCAAATGGGGTTCGCACTACACCTCCGCCCCGGCATGAGGCTCCAGGTGCCTCCCGAGGAGCAGGGGGGCTGCCCAGGCCGGCACTGCTCCCCCAACACGCCTGCCTGAGGTTGCACCAAGCTTGGGGGGCAGAGGCCGGGACCCCTCGGGCCAGCCCTCCCGCCCCTGCGGCCCCGCCCCGCCCCGCCCCGCCAGCGCCCCCAGGCCAGCCGCGGGTGACACCGGGATGCTGGCCCGGGGAGCCCCGCCATGGGCCAAGGGCAGAGCCAACCAGACGTCGCCCCGGAAACTGGCGCCCCAGGACCTGGAGGTGCACGTGGGCAGCGGCTGGAGCTGGGCGGATGGGGTGTGGGGGTGCCGGAGTCACCCCAAGACAGCCACGGAGCGGCTTCCAAGACCAGGCATACCGGGGCCTTTGGGGCAGTGGGGGGAATGGGGTGACAGCAAATGCCCTAATTGCTGGGTCGCAACAGCGCCCCCCATTCAAGGGGCCGAATGCGACCCCCCCGCGGGCTGCCTCCCCCAGCAGAGGGCCTTGGCGGCTGCAGGGCCCTCAAGGAAGGACAAGGGGGACTTCCGCGCCTCCCCCCCAACCCCCCCCCTCCGGCTCCCCGCAGAGGGAGCGAAGCTGCGGGGCTGGCGTGTCCGGCTGGCGTGTCCTCCGCGGCCTCTCCAGGCCCAGAGCAGCCCCGCCGCCCGCTAGCCAGGCCCAGAGAGGCGGCCCCGCAGCCCCGTGTGCGCCTCTGGGCCTGACCCCCGAGTCCAGCGGCCCAGCACTGCCCGGCAGTGTCTCGAGAGGGGCCTCCGCTTCCCTCACCTGTCCCGTGGGGTGGGCAGGGCCAGGGAGGGCCCTGAGTCCCTGGAGCCGGGGAGGGCAGTGGTGATGCCTGCTTGTGGGTCCCCACCCGGCAGACACCCCGGCAGGGGCGCAGCAGGGGTGCGGGAGAACACTGCGGGGGGCCTGGGGGGAGACAAGCAGGTGCGCCTGGTGCGCCCCGCCCCTTCTTTTCTCCTGGGGCGTCTCTACTCTACGAAGGGGTTCTGCTGCTTTTGAGCTTGCAGGTAAGATTTCCTGTGAAAAGGGGTTAAGTTACTGGAAAACATTTGGGGCCCCTGAATCCCCTGGAGGTGTGGCATCGGGAACCCCAGAGCCTGCTCTTCTCCACAAACTGGTTCTTCTGGTCAGGCCTCCTCAGAGGAAGCGCAGAGTTGGGATGAGAGGAGCAGACCCACCAAGGTGACACACCCCCCCATCCCCGGCCCTGCCCACCCCACGGGACAGGTGAGGGAAGCAGAGGCCCCAAAAGTTTAGTTTGTCTCCAGACTCCGGATGTCTGGAGGCGGCAGGCGTGGCAGTGCCGGGAACCTGGGCGCCTGCCGTGGCTTTCGTTTCCAAGATCACCTCCTGGGCCACGACAGCTGTTGAAGGTCCTGCCCCTGCGTCTGCATTACGGCCAGCAGGGGGGAGCAGGGGGCGCCGGGGTGGGGTGCCGGGCCCTTCATGGGCCCATTTACGTCCAGGCCAAAGGGAAGGGAGGCTGAGGGAGCGGCCGAGGCCCCCGCAGCGGATATTTCTGTCCCTTTGGGCCCTGGGTATGCAGCGGGGAAGCGGAGCCTGCAGGACGTTCGGCAGCTCCTCCGCAACGAGAAGCCCCTGGGCCAGTCCCTTGCCCTCTCCGTGAGGGGCCGGGGGACCGTCTGCAAGGCCACTCCCTGCCCTGAGGTCTCCTGACCGCCCCCCGCTCCCGGGCCCAGGTAGGCTGGGCAGGGCCGGGCCTCTCCCGTCCGCGGGCTGCCTGGCCCACGGCTCACAGGTTAGCGGTTTTCCCCTGCAAGTGGATTGCCACGGCCCGGCAGCCCCACGGCCGGAACCCTCACCAACTAGGAGGAGCGCCCTGAAGACGAGCCCGGGCACGGGATGGCAGGACGGACGGCAGGGCTAGGGTAGCCCGGGTCCTCCCGAGGGCACCGAGGGCGCAGACTGGAGCGCGGAGCGTCCCTCGAAGTGGCCGGAGAGAGGGCTAAGGCTGCGCGGCTGCCTCGGCGGAGGCCGGGTGGGCCGGGAGGGGTGCCGATGGCGCCGGGGCACAGGGCCCCCTTCCTCCCAAGCCCCCTCTGCCTCGCTTGCTTCCTCGCCATCCCTTGTATTACCTGGGTTAAAAGTAAGCCAAGAAGTACACCAGGCGCGGGCGAGCCGTGACGGTCCTGCGGCGTGGCAGGAGCTGGGCTGCGGAACGGGGAGCGGGCGCCGGTGCCGTGAACCCGGCCTGGGCTCCTGGGCCCCCGCGGCCGTCCCCAGGGGCAGGGAGGCGGGCTGGCAGGAGGGACCCGGAAACTGTGCAGGGTCTGCCACGGGGTCGGGGAGGTGTGTGCATGCCAAGGGGACGCCTGGCCCTCTGGCCCCACCCCGGAGGCGCCCGCGGTCAGGCAGCAGGGGGGCCGTCCTGGGCCCTGGGCTCCCCGACCCTTTCTCCCGCCTGCGGCAGCCGGGAACACAGACGGAGAGGGCGGGAGGCCGGAAGGCTGTGCTGGTTCCACACGAGCTCTGCTGCTTAATGCGCAGGACGCGTGACCCGCGGGGCAAAGCGGGGTCTGGGTCTAGACGCCCCGGCTCAGATCCCAGGCCCGATCCACCTGCTGTGTGACTTGGGACAGGTTTCCCGCCCGCCACTCCCTCCTCGTCTGCAGTCGGTCACGACGGCAGGTGAGATGCTCCACCTCAGCGCTGGGCACAGCCAAGGGCCCGGACATGCTCCCCCGGCCTGGGCATGGGCACGATGGCCGGTGGCCACGGGGACACTGAGCATCCTCATGGCGCCTCCCAGCCTGGCCCTGACCCACCACGGGCTCGCAGACAAGCCCGGGGCATCGCCCGCTCCCGGCCAGGCCGAGACTGGATCTAAAGGTGATGTGAGCCTCCTGTGGCGCGTCCACCTGCGCCGGGCTCCTGGGCAGCCCCCCGGCAGACTCGGGACGGCGCCCTGGCCAAGGGCTGCTGGGCCCCGGCTGCTGTGCAGAGGCGCACACACCTCGGGGCTGGGCGGGCACCAGCGTCAGAGATGCTCCCCTTGGGAGAACAGCAGCCCAACACTGCCCGCTGCGCCCCCGACCAAGGGGCCTCTGTGGCCTCAGCGGCCCCAGGCCCAGGCCAGCCTGCTCCCCTGTCCCCACCGCGGACAACTCCCTCCCTCGGGCAGGAGAGGAAGCGGGAGCAGAGCCCTCCTCCCTGGGGCAAGACCCAGAGACCCTCTGCAGATGTTGGGGGGCGGGCGGCGGGCAGCGGGCAATGTCTCCACCTCGTCTTGTCAGGGCCCCGGGAACTCCAAAGAGGGGGTCAGTGCCCACACCAGCCGGCTCCACACAGGCCCTGCCGCTTCCAGACTTAGGGCATCGCCGCGGAGCTGGCTTCGGCGGCGGGTGGGGCACCCTGGCGAGGCTGGGCTTTGCCTTGTGGACTTGGGCGTGTCTGTCCACGCAGACTTTCCTGCTTTCCACCAAGCTGGCTGGCCCCCCTCGGCCACCCCCTTGGCTCCCCGAGGGCCTGTCCTCAGGGGCGCCCATCAGCGGGGGAGCCGGTCGGGAACTGGCGGTCAGGCACGCCCTGGCTGACGCAATGCCAAGAAAGAGGAAGTCAGTGCTGAGGAAGTGCCAGGAGAGATGCCCGGGCGGGCAGGCAGGAGGGGGCGCCCTGGCCCGCAGAGGGTGGGGGGGAGCCCCCCGCGCCTCTCCCCCTCCAGCGTCCAGGAAGCTGGCGGCAGCCGGGCGGGCGAGGGCGTGGCGGGGAGCCTGCCGAGTGGGGCGAGAGGGCGCCTCCGGGTCCTCCCAGCCGCGGTGCTGCCGCAGCCTCCACTCCTATGGAGAAAGCCCAGCGGGACTCGGACCCCAGCTCCCGCCAACGGGCCCGCGCGCCTCCCGCCCAGCGCCCAAGACCCCGCGCCCACAGTGGACCCGGACCTTGGGGGTCAGCTGCTGGGCTCTGGCCTCAGGCGGCAGGACAGGGGGTGGGGCAGGCCGCTCCCGGCTGGCACTTCCCAAGGGGTGTCTGATCCCCCTCACACCCTGGAGGTGGGGGGTTCCGTTCCAGGGTGGACGCCGACACCCCAGAGACGCAGGAGATGCTCTGGTCCCCCAGAGTCCCGTGGGCCCTAAACTGCCGGTCCCGGTGGAGCCCTTCCAGGGGCCTGGCTGGCCAGGTCTGGCCCCAGCCATAATTTGGGGCTCACTGAGGCCCTGTAGGGGACCCGAGATTCAATTAGGATATCCCTTAAGGCACCCGCTGGGGCAGGAAGGCCACAGGGCAGGTTTCTGACCCAAGCACAAGGGGTAAAGGCGCGTCCTGGAGCCCTTGGTGGCGTCTTCAGGCTTTTATTGACTTTACCAGGTTCACAGCAGGCAGGGGTTCCGGGGGGCCGGGAGGCAGCCCCCCGAGTCTCCCCTCTCTCTGGGCTCTCGTGGCCTGGCTTCTCTGCTGGTGCTCTTCCGGCCTCGCGCTGGGCCTCCTTCTGGTGGGCTCTTCCGTTCTGCTGGCGTCCCCCCGACGCCACCCCTATCAGCCCAGTCTCAGCCTGGGTGCACCCACTTAGGCACGCCTGCACCCCACTCCAGGTGCCCTCCAGCGCGCGTGCAGGCCGCAGAGCCGCTGTCACGCCTCATGGCGGGGGGGCAGGAAAGCAACGTCATTTACTTTACCCTAGAGCCCCAGCCAGGGGAGCTCCTTGGCGGGGTGACCTCACCGAACCACCGCAGGAGCCCCCCAGGGGAGGTCACCGGGCAGCAGGATCACCAGGATGGAGACCTGGAGGCTTTCCGGGGAGCCCGGAGAAGGGCTCCACGCCGGGCCTTGCTCCCGGGCAGTTGGACGAGCAGCTCCTGCGCTTCGGGCAGGACCCCGGAGATCCCACGCGTCCCCGACACCCAAGCTCCGGACTCATGTTCTTGGGCCAGGACCCCCTGTTTCGGGCTGTGGAGCCTGGGTCCCAGGAACTGGGTTTCAGATCCCAGTTTCAAGTGTCTACGGGCCACAGGAGGGTCGGCCCCTCACCCCGGAGGAGGCGCCAGTAGTGGGGTCAAGGGGGCGACCTCCAAACTCCTGGGCCACCTCCAAAGCGCAGATGCCTGCCTTGCTCCAGCAGGGGGCACTCAGGAGCTCCCCCTTTCAGGGAAGTGGAGACTGAGGCCCAGGCCTTTGGAGAGGGTCAGGGACCGGGTCCAGGGCGCCTCTGGGCAGGGGCCAGGGAGTGGGGTGACCATCCACGACCCAAGCCAGCGCCTCCCTCCCACGTCAGTGGGGGCCTGGCTCGCGCTTGGAGGCCACTGCCTTTCAGGCCGACGTGCGCTCTCCGGGCTGGAGGGGACAGGCCCTACCTAGGGAGCTTGGGCCGCGTGCTCCCGCCCCCAGAGCGGGCTGCGAACTGGCCATCTCCCCAGAGCTGGGCCCGGCTGGCTCTGCCAGGAACGCCCATGGGGGGGCGCACGCAGGCCAGGCCAGGCCAGGCCCCACCCCCACCGCCAAGCTTCCCAGCTTCCGGCTGGTCTTCCTGGGAGAAACTGGCAGAGGGAGAGTGGGGTGACCCCTGGCCCCTGAGGACCACGAGGGGCTGTGCCTCAGCAGGGTACCCCTCCCCCAGCCCCCACCCTCTTTTTCGCCCTGAGGGGGTGGGACACAGCCAGGCCCAAGCTGGCTGGGTGGAGGGGAGCTGGCAGGGGACCCGGCAAGGGGCCGGGCTGGGAAAGAGACCAGGGCCCCTCTCCGTGCTGCTCCCCTCGCCCCACCCCTCCACGCCTGCATCTCCGGGCTGCTCTGGGGAGTCCGGTGGGAGGGAGCAGGCTGGAGCGCAGGGCCCGGACACATCCGCGCTGAGGCCTGCGTGTCCCCAGCCCGCGCAGGTGGCCGGCAGGCTGACGGGGTCTGGGCGGCGGCAGGCTCCGTGTGCGGGGCAGGGTGTGGACAGGGGGTTTCCACAGGGGGTCGCGCTCCGCGGCACACCCCGGGGTTCAGGATATCCTTCCTGCCCAAACGCGGCCCTCCAGCGCCTGGCCCGGCATCTTCAGGGCAGAGCAAGAGAGGCCGCGCCCCAGCCTGAGCGGCAACTTGGACAGCGCCCAGCCCACCTTAGCCTCTCCGACTGGCGCCGCCCGGGGGGTGACGCAGGTGAGGGACCTGCTCATGCCGCAGCCAGCCAGCCTCAGGTCCCAGCGCTGCTGCTGCTGCTGCTGCTACGACTTGGGGGCATCTGTCTGCCTCTGGCCGGCTCTGCCCCTCCCTTGGGAGGCCGCCCCCAGCCTGCGCTGCGGCCCCACTCCTTCCCCAGGCTGCAGGAAGAAGAGGGTTTCCCCAGAGCCCGCCCTGCCCCGGGCTTCTCCCAGCGCCTCCTCTTCTCACCCCCCCCCAGCTGTGGCAGCAGGGCAGGGCCCGGGTGGGGGCAGGGGCGCCTCCCTGCTGTGGGCCGGACTGGGCTCTCCAGGCTCTCTGGCCCTCCGTCTGTCAGGGAGCGGCCAGGAGGATGGGCTGGGACCCGGAGGGAAGGCTGGAGCAACAAGGGCGGGGCCCACTGCAGCCCCCGGGAGGCGCTGGGCTGGGGGTGGGGGAGATCTGGGAGGCTGATGGGATGTGGCACCTGGGGGCTTGAAGGGGGGGTTCCCTGCATTTGGGCGTCTGGAGGCCTTGGAGCCCTGGAGCTGAAAACACCTGCAGCTGCAGGTCATTTTACAACAATCTGGCAGGAACATCCCCCCATGCCTGCGCCTGGCCCCCTGCGGGCCCTCTGCGGGCCTGCCCGCCCTCCAGCCCACCCTCACCCTCCAGGCCCCCTGCAGGCCTACCCACCCTCCAGGCCCCGGGCCGGCCCACCCTCCAGGCCGGGGCAGTGGCCCTCGGGAGCCCCCCGCACCCCCCCAGCGTCTGGGGGCCCCAGGGGGCCGCAGCCCGTGGAGTGGGCCGGTGGAGAGCGTCAGAAACTGCTCCCGACTGCGGTGTGGATGGTGTGGACGGGTGGACGGCGCGGACGGGTGGACGGTGTGGACAGGTGGACGAGCCCCTCGCCGGCCGGCGCGGGCCCTCTGCTTCCGGCCGCACCACGGGGCGGGGGAGGGGGGCGCACAGGGTCCCCCAGGGGCTCCCGGGAGAGGCGGGCCCGGCCCCGTGTGGCGTGGGGGGCCTCCGAGGCCACCGCCCCTCGCTTCGCCCCCTCCCTACACGGGCGGCGGCTCCGGTGCCCACTCGGGGCGGCTCAGGCGCCGAGCCGGGGCTGGCACCCCTGGCGCCGCGTCCCCGACGGGCTGCGAGCACGGGGCGCCTCCCGGGGCCGCCCCCCGGAACCTCCCGGCCGGCAGGGACCGGGCCTATCCCGGCCCACAGCCCAGGCCCGGAGCCGGCGCCTCGAGGGGCGAGCCCGGGCCTGGCACCAGCCCTGCGGGCCCCGAGGCGGGGCTCTTGGGGCGGGGCGGGGTCAGAGCTGGCGCCGCGGGAAACCCGAGGCGGGGGGGGGGGGGGGGGGGGGGGCCGAGTCCCGCGGGGACCGGGGAAGCGGGCGCGGCGGCCACACGAGGCCCAGGCGCCGCGGGGGGGCCGGGGGTCATCTCGGGCGGCCCGACTCTGGAAGGGGGGGCGGGCTGGGGGCGCGGGGGTGGGGGGGCAGGCCCGCCCCGGGCCGCGCCGGCGTCCGGATGTGGCTCCCAGCCCCGCCCCACGGAGCCGGCGCCCCGCGGGGCCCCTGGAGGCCGTGCCCCCTCCGCGCCCCCTCCGCAACACCCCCCCCCCGCGCCCCCGGCCCCCCCCAACGCCCGGTCCAACCCGTTCGCCTGGCGCCCCGCTGGCTGCCTCGCCCCACACCCCGCCACCCGGAGCCGCCCCTCAGGGCGCCCTGCCCCGCCGCCGTCACACGGCCAGGCCCCGCCTCCAGGGAGCCCCCCCCCCCCCCCCCCGTGTTCCCGCACCCCTGGAGGTGCCCGTGAAGCCTGCACCTGGGCGGGGTGCGCGGCAAGAGGCCGGCCTCCCACCACCCCAACAAATGCGGATGTTTGGTTTCTCCTCGAAACCCGCTTCCCAGCATCCGCCTGCCCTGGCCCTGGCTGAGGCCTGTGCTTCGGGCCTCCTGTCCCTCTTGACCAGCCTCAAAAGCTCCAGGAAACATGGCAGCCCCCCATCTCACCACTCGCTCAGCCCCCGGACCCCCGCCCTGGGGCTGGCCTCCCCCTCCCTCTCTGCTCCCCTGGTCTCTGCAGTTGCCGGGCCAAGCCGCTCCCCTGCCCACGGCCATCCTCGCGCCCCAGAGTGTCCACAGCGTTTTCCCTCCTTTAAGGCTCGGCTTCAAAAAGTGACCCAATTCCTCTGGGCCTCGGTTTCCTGACAGTAACCGGAGGGGACTCGTTCTCTGGGTTGGGGGAGGGAAGCCGAGAGAGGGGCCCACCTGTAGGGGCCCTGGCACACAGGGTGCCCCGCCCCCCTCCCGCTGGCCAGCCCACCCATCCACCCAGTGTCTCCCCCTCCCATCACTGGGCCTCCCCAGGTGGCGACCATGTGGTGTCCCCCTCCAGAAGCAGCCCCAGAGGCCCAGCGGGGTAACATCTGGAGGAGCTGCTGGGGTGGGGGCAGAAGAGACACCCCACCCAGGGGGCAGGCCAGCCAAGGCCACACAGGGGGCCCTGGGCTGGGGGACAGTGGGAACTGGGGTAACTTGGGGTACTCAGTCCACATGGTCCAGGTGCTTTTCCCCCTCCCGTGTGGAGCCTGGGCTTCCCTGTCAGGAAAGTGGGTGCAGGGCCCAGCTCCCTGCCAGGGTGCCCTGAGGGCACTTGATGTCCAGAAGTAACTGTAAGGCCAGGTCACTGGAAACTCCTCGGGGGCAGAGGCTTCAGTGACCTCCATCCACCACTGTGATGGCCTCTGTGGCCCCCACCCCTTGGAAAGCCCCTAGGGAGCCCCTTGGGGAGCTCAGGCTGGGCAGGGGAACCTCCCTGCAAGGCAGCTGGCCAGACAGCTGGGAGCGTGAGCCTAGGTTCCGGGCGCGGGCAACAGACACCCAGGGACTTGGGGGCCGCCTAGGGCTCCGGGGGTGGGTGCCGTAAGGTTAGAGCCCTGACCTCACGAGCCTCGGTCACCCGCCCCACCCTGGGCACCTCCTGAGTAAGGATGCCCAGCTTGGGCCTGGGGGACGCCTGCTGCTGGTGGGACAGGCACCCGTTCGGACTCCCCAGGGTGCACAGGTGGGCAGCAGAAGCTCTGCGCCCGGGTTGGAGCTCCCCAGACCCTCTTCCTCACACCCCAGGAGATTAAGGGGGAGCTTTGAACCCTATCCCACAAGGGAAGACTAATCCAGTTGCCTTGCAAATTACTGGCCTCCCTTTTTTTTTTAAGATTTATTTTTTTAAAGATTTATTTATGCCTACAAGAGCTGGGGTACAGGCCAGAGGTGTGGGGGTGAGAGGACTCACCAGAGACAGAGCGGGGAGCAGAACAGACAGACTGACTGAAACCCACTGCTGCGGGGAGCAGCGGGGAGACAGGAGGGGTCTGCTGCGCTGGGTGGGTAGCTCCTCCCTGGCCGGGATTGAACATGTGCCGCAGTAGCTGGCAAAGGCTTGACAGGGCTGTGTCTTTAACTCCTGCAACACCAGGGAGACCCCCACCCCCCCACCCCAGCCTCATTTTTTTTTTTTTTTTTTTTGCAAGGCCTCAGCTGCCCTCCTCCAACTCCTCAACTCCTCCCTCTAACTGTTCCTGGGCTTGTAAGGACTGGGTTTGTTGACCCATTTTACAGGCAGCAGATGGGGTCGGGAGGCCCTGCACTGGGGAACCCCTCCTGGCTCCCTCCTCTGCATGTGCCCCAGCCCCACCCCACCTTAGAGACTCTGCTCCCCAGGCCCATCTTGCCCCAGAATCTCTCTAGTCTCACTCACTTCCTGCCTGGGTGCCCTGGGTGCCCAGCAGGGAGGGCACCCACGTGCCTGCTTCTTTCTCCCCCTCCTCAGCCCTGCTGGCCAGTGAGGCCAGAGGGCAGCCCGCAGCCTGGGTTTCCCAGCATCCTGACAGGTCTCCAGGGCTGGAACTCCTGGGACCTGAGGTCTGTTCCCCTTCCTCTGGGGTCCCCTGGAGGTCTCACCCAACTTCCAAGGTTTCCAGGGGTACCTCCACCCCAGCCTGAGGCAGGAGGTTTGTCCTCCCAGCTCTGGGCCTGTGAGCCTGCATCCACCCCTAACTTTGGGGCCTTGAGGCTGCTGAGCTGGGGCTGCCAGGGCCGCCTCGGGCAGGAAACTTTTGGGGGTGGGGGAGGGGTGGAAAGGAAGAACATGAGGCAGAGAATGTCCTGGTGTCAGGGGAGACCTGGCCTGAGGCTAGCTCAGGGCCAAGGCCTGACTTTTCAGCCTCGGGCTTCTTAGAGCCCTCAAGGGCCTCCTACTCAGTGGCCCCCTGAGGGCTGGTGGTCTGGCTTTCTCTGCCTCTACTGATCCTTCCTGGTCTGCCAGGGGCCCATCCCTGGGGGCGGCAGCGAGAGCTTGAATCACAGGATGACCTGTGCTGCCTTGAGCAGGAGGGCCTGTGGGGTGGGGCTGGCCCTGAGGGGTTGGAGGGGTGAGGGAAAGAAAGTTGTCCAAGCAACTGACCCTGGGAGGGAGAGGACTGGGGGGTGTGGGGGTGGGGTGGGGACTCAGCACTAGGGCCTTTGGATTTGAGTCAGCGCAACTAGGAGTCTCGGTGGACCTTCCGTAGGGGTGCGCCAGGGCTAAGTGGCATCTTAGTAGACCCTCTGGTCCCCATGCCAGCTTGGGAAGAGCGTTCTTTGCTCGGTCAAGCCATGCCCCTCACTCTGGAGTGGCTTCCTGGAGAGGACACGGGAAAAGGAACCACATCGGTTGGCAGGTGTTGCATATGTGAGGTCCTGGCTGAGACAGGTTGGGCAGGGAGAGACCAGCTTCTCCTTGCATCAGGGAGAGACTTTGGGGGGCGGCGCCCCAGGCTACCAGTGCATGGGAGCCACCTGGGCAGTGCTCCAGGAATCTAGGAGGCAGAGGGGCAAGGCCCCAAGGGAGGGGCCAGCACGTGCCAGGAAGGAAGCAGCTGGCATGCCTGGAAGAGTCCTTTTTTTTTTCTTTTTTTTTTTTAAAGATATATTTATTTATTTATACAAGCACTGGGTTCAGTCAGAAGCACAGGAGGGCGAGAGAATTCACCAGAGCCAGAGAGGGGAGCACAACAGGCAGACTGACGAAATACACTGCTGAGGGTAGCAGCGGGCGAGACAGGAGAGGTCTGTGCACCATGTGGGACCCTCGCCGGTGGCCGAGGATTGAACTCAACCGCTGCACTCAACCGCTGCGCCACCAGAGGAGGCCCTGGAAGAGTCCTGAACAGAACTTGGGTGTCAAGACTTCGGGGTCAGTCTGCCCATCTGTCAGGTCTCTCTCTGAGGCTGTTAAGGTACCAGCAAGGAGCCAAGAGAGGCCTTTGTGTGTCCTAGGGGGGCTTGGTGGTGGCAGGAGGCGCGCGGTGGTGCGGGTGGGCAGGGAGAGGCAGGAGCCACATGGGAGCTCAGGCTGGGGACAGAGGGAGGAGGCAGCTGGCAGGGAGGAGGAGAAGCTCTCTCTCTCCTGCGACCTCTGCTTCCTCTGCAGGAGCCAGAGTGACACAAAGAAGGGCGTGGACACAGAGGAGACCGGCCATGGGGGGAGGGGGAGCAGCACCTTTGAGGCAGATAGAAACCAAGGGGACTCAGTAGAGGACTCAGCCTCTTGGGACTCCCACGAAAAGCACCCCTAAAGCACAGGCCCCAGGGGCTCTGGCTGGGCTTGGGGAGGCAGGGTGGGGCGGGAGCCCAGGGTCACTCCAGTGATTTCCTGCCCCCTCCCCCACCCAGCTCAGGCAGGGCCTGTGACTTGCTTTTAACCCACCCAGCACCGCAAGGAGCGGTCCCTGGGCTGGCGAGTTGTTCAGATTCTGTGCACACCAACTGGAGTGAGGCGCTCCCCGCAGGCTGTGGAGGAAGCCCCTGGGACAAGGGCCTGCGGCTTCGCCAGCCACAGGCCACTAGAAGCCGGGCCCCGGGTCACATGGCCACAGGACAGGGGCCTGCCAGCAGTCATGTGGCCTAGTGACGTGGTGATCCCTAACAAGTATGTACTTGACGTTTGCGCCCCCACCCCCACCCCCTGGTACAGCCCTCCTCACCCCTTGGGGTTCCCTAAGCGAGAGCAGAAAGGTGCGTGCTGTTGGGAGTGAATGACTGGGCTTTCAGAAGCCCCTAAAGATGGGGGCTGGCAGGGGATTCCAGTCCCTCCCTCCTGGCTTCTAGGGCGGGGCCGACGGCCACAGATTGCATCAGTTGTAGAAGGCCAGTGATTTCATCGGTGCTGGAGGCCTATTTTACGCATCCTCCATAAACCCAAAAGCAAAAGGAGGAGGTTGGTAGAAATCCCCGGTGGGTGCACAAGAAGCCGTGCCCTCCTCACCCCCAAACCTTGCCGTGCTTCCACCTGGGTGTTCCTGAGTCAAATCCTTTTATTTTTTATTATTTTTAAAAAGATTGATTTATTTATGCATACAAGAACTGGGGGGTGAGAGGTGTGTGGGGGTGTGAGAGGATTCACCAGAGATTGGGGAACAGAACAGGCAGATTAACTGCAATACCCTGCTGAGGGGAGCAGCGGGGAGGCAGGAGAGGTCTGCTGTGCCCTGTGGGTAGCTCCCTGGCTGGGGATCAAACTCATGCTGCAGAGGCTGCGGATTTCTTCATAGGCTGCGTCTTAACCCCTTGCACCACCAGGGAGGCCCCTCAATTCAAATCCTTTTTTTTTTTTTAAGATTTATTTATTTATTTATTTATACAAACACTGGGTACAGTTAGAAGAGCCAGAGTGGGGAACAGAACAGGCAGACAGACGGAGGGCACTGCTGAGGGGAGCAGCGGGCGGCAGGAGAGGTCTGCGCGCCATGTGGGACCCTCGCCGGCGGCCGGGGATGGAACTGGCACTGCAGAGGCTGCGGGCAGCTTGGCAGCCCAGCGCTCAACCACCGTACCAGCAGGGGAGGCCCTCAAATCCCTTTAGAATAAAGTAGTGATCTAGTAAGTAATACGCTTCTCAGAGTTCTGTGAGCTGCTGCGGTAGCAAATTCATCAAATCCAAGGACGGCTTGAGGGCACCCCTGATTTGTTGTCAGTACATCAGAAGCAGAGGGGGCAATCTGGGCTTGCAGTTGGCATGGGGGGGCAGTCCTGTGGGGCTGAGCCCTTTAACCTGTGGGATCTCACACGTCTGAAATGAGTTGAATCATGGGACACCCAGCTGGTGCTGGCGAATTGCTAGATTGTGTGGGAACCCTCACTTTAGAATTGGTTGAGCAAAACTAGGTGCAGAAGCCTTTAACTTGGAGGCAGATTTTTCCCCAGCTGGCCTTCCAGATGAGCCCGTGGCTGATGACACCTTGATGGTAGCCTCGTGGGATCCTGAGAGAGGGCAGCCAGCTGGAAGTCTCAAGCCACCAGGCTAGGCAGTGCCTCACGCAGCGTGGGGAAGAGCACTCCCAGGTCCTCCTGCAGCGCCTCAGCCAAACAGGTTCGTCCACTTTCCCAGCTCTGTGCTCTGGCCTAATCTCTGGGGAAAGAGTCCCCAATCCCGGCTCCAGGCATGGCAGGGGCAGGGAGGAGCGAGGGGCTAAAATAGTGCTGGAGAGAGTGCAGCTCCGTGGCCCTCCCCGGCCCTGCTCTGGGCACGTCGGGAGCCCAGCACACCAAGAGGCCTGCTATGGAGTCCCCTGAGCAAATGAAATACAGGGTGGGAGAAAAAGGGACTCCCCTGAAGAGCAGACCTTAATGACCAGAACATAGAAAACAGGAGCGGAAGAGACCGCAGAATCAGAGGATGAGGCCAGGAGTGCGAAGTGCCAGTGCTGGTGCCAGAGTTTTGGAAGGAGGTTCCCAAAGGGCGTGATTCCCCGTGGTGTAGAGGCCACTGCTCCGGCACACACCCCAGGCACAGCGTGGTGCTTTGTGGGAGCCTTTTCCAGAGCACAGGGATAAGCCAAAGATTCTAAACGCTTCCTAGGTGGAAAGACAAGTTTGATGGAAAAGGCTGAGGGTGACAAAGGCCATGGGCACCGCAAAGACAGCACTGGAAGCTGGGCGGTGGAGGAGATGCCTTCAGAACGCCAGCACAAGTAACTTCCAAGCTGGAATCTTATACCCAACCGAGCTATCCACAAGCGTGAGGCCGGACGAGGATCTGGCAGACAGGCAGGGTTACATCCGTGTCTCCCACAGCTTTTTCTCAGGAACTGTTGGAAGATGAGCTCTAGCAAAAAGAGGAATTTAAGAAAGAGAAACACACGGGATCCCTGGAAGCTGAGCCGGGACCCGGGCAGCAGGGAGGTGCAGGTCGAATCTCACTGTGCCAGGGCGAGGAGAACAGCCAGCCAGCAGGGTTCCTAGAAGGGCACTTCAGGGCGGAAGTCAAGGGTGCGATACTCGGGGTGTGTAGGAAATGGTACGGAGAGATAGCCGGAGCACTGGGAAGTCTTCACGGTTGGAACAAAGAAAGTTATTAGTTATCTATTGTTGCAGAACCAACTACTACAACTTGTCTTATCATTTCCACGGGTCGGGTGGGGAGTCTGGGCGCGTAGCTGTGTCCTCTCTATAGGGTTTCACAGGCTACACCCAGGGTGCCTGTTGGGACTGCAGTGTCCCCTGAGGCTCCACCAGGGAAGATATGCCTCCAAGATCTTGGAAGCTGCTGCTGCTTTCATTCCTGGCCACAGGGGGCTGAGGGCTTCCAATTCTTGACCCAGGGCTGCCCTCAGCTCCTGGGGAGACCACGCGTGGCTCCTTGCCACAAGGGCCTCTCCACAGAGGCAGCCTGAAGCACAGCAACTTGCTTCTTCCAAGCCAGGGAGGGAGCAACAGCAAGATGGTTACCGCAATTTTACGTCATGTAATCATGGATATTCCTTGCCAGTTTCCCCAGGCCAGGCCTGCAAGATGCAAGCGTGAACACCAGGTGACAAGGTCATTTGGGAACCATGTTTAATGCAGCCTTTAAAAAGGTAATTATTAACTTCATACTAAAAGTTAAACCGAAAGGAAAGACAGGTTTCCTTCACTCTCTGAAAATAGAACATTCCTAGGAAAACTTTTGTAACCTGAAATGGCATGAGGAAGCAATTTAGGGCCTCCCTGGTGCCCTGGGGTTAAGTCTCAGGCCATCACACGGCCTGAGTTCGACCCCAGGCCAGGGAGCTACCCACAGGGTACAGCAGACCTCTCCTGTCTCCCCACTGCTCCCCTCAGCAGTGGGTTTCAGTGGATCCGCCTGTTCTGCACCCCACTGTCTCTGGTGAGTCTCCCCCCTCCCCCGCCCCGCACCTCTGGCCTACTTACACCCTGGTTCTTCACACACGCACACACACACACACACAAAGAAGTAACTTATTTATACGGAAATTTTTTGTGCATTCCAGACACAAATAACACCTATAACTGGAACTAGCCCTAAGTCACAGCAAACCAGGAGGCTGCCCCAGGCACACAGCTTCTGGGAGAGGCCAGGCTGGTGCCACTGGCTCTAGTCCAGTTCTGCAAAACCAACACATAAAAGCAAAAATCCTCTTGGAGTTTCTTGTGGATAGTGAAAACAGGCACTAATGTAGGACTTTTTATTTATTTATTTTTTAATTTATTTATGCATACAAGAGCTGGGGTGTGGGCCAGAGGTGTGGGGGCAGGCAGACTCACGAGAGACAGAGTGCGGAGCAGAACAGGCGGATCCACTGAAACCCACTGCTGAGGGGAGCCGCGGGGAGACAGGAGAGGCCTGCTGTGCCCTCTGGGTCAGCTCCCCTGCCTGGAGTGGAACTCAGGCCACCGTGCTGTGGAGAGCTTCATGGTGCTGAGACTTAACCCCTGCGCCACCAGGGAGGCTCTAATGTAGGACTTTTGAAAACACCAGGTGACTCACGGCGCAGGTGTGAAGAGCGGCGCGTCCCTGCACCGCTGGAGCGGGAGACAACAGCCCGAGAGTGGCGGTGAGGAAGCCGAGAGCGCTGGTGGGAGCAGGAGGTGTTGCGCACAGGTGAGGAGAGGTGACACAGGCCGAGAGCGTGGTGTGGGCGCGTTGCCGGGAGGGGTGAGGAAACCAAACTCCGGGTTCCGCAGGAGGAAGACCCCAGATGACGGCTGCATCAGGTAACGGCGCGGAAGCCCGAAGCAGCCAGAGAACTGAACGCGGTGGTCTCTGGGGTGGGGTGGGGGTGTCCTCTGGGGTGGGGTGGGGCAGGCCTGAGGCTTCTCATCCGGCCTGTTTACCTTCTTAAAGTCTGCGCGTGTCGTGTGCGCTCTTTAGACCACCGCGCCGCTTGCAGAGAAGCACAGGCCAATGGAGAAAGGCGGGGGCCCAACATCCCCAGGACCGAGCGGCCAAGTCCCCAGCAACCCCGGACCACCTCGCTGGGGAGGGGCTGGGGGACGGGACCGACACACACACACACACACACACACACACACACACACGAGGGAATATGGTGGCGGCACTTCCCCTAGGGGAACAGGGCAGCTGCCAAGGGAACGAGGGATGGGGTGGGGAGGGACCCTCTCCAGGGTGGGGGGAGCCACAGGCTCAGGTGAATGGATGTGGCCTGGCCACCTCCGGGCCGGGGCGCATGCCTCTTCTCCAAGCCTCCGTTTCCTCAACTAAATAATGGGCATGGCAGCCTCGCCCAGAGGGTCGTGGTGGTCAACTGACAACCAGATCATCCCTACCCTGTGAGCCCAGGAGCCCCTGGAGCCCGGCGCAGAGGCGGGGGAGTGGGGGGGCGGGGGGGCCGCTTACTCCGCCGGGAGAGTCCCAGTGTCTCTCCCTCATCCGGAAGCCCAGTTCTGACAAGGGGCACGTTTCCAGAGCTGAGGCATGTGACCGGGCCCTGGCCCCTGTGGTTAGTGTCCTGGTTGCTCGTTTGAAAGCTGCTGAGAGTAAATCTTAAAAGTTCTCTTCGCAAGAAAACAAACCGTGGGGATGGATGTTGGCTCAAACGACCACTTTGCAATACGCACAAAAAGCAAATCACACTGTGGTTCGTGCAGGTTATACCTCCATATAAAACCAATCAAAATAGGGGCCTCTCTGGGGCGCAGGTGTTAACTCTCAGCACTATGAAGCTATCGATCTACAGCCACCTTGGCCTGAGTTTGATCCCCAGCCAGGGAGCTACCCACAGGGCACAGCAGACCTCTTCAGTCTCCCCTCTGCTCCCCTCCGCTGTGGATTTCAGACAATCTGCCGGCTCTGCGCCCCATTCTGTCTCTGGCGAATCCTCTTACCCTCCACACCTGTAGCCTACACCCCAGTTCTTGTATGCATAAATAAATAAACCTTTAAGAAATAAATAAAATCAATCAAAATAAAATACTCCCAATGAACAAAGATGTGTCCCCAAGTCTGAGCGCTAGGGAGTGTCTGGCCTCTGGCCCCATCCTGGCTCAGGCCCTGGCAGGGGGAAGTTCTGACTTTATGTGGCTCTTTAGCAGCCCTTCCCCCACCTCGGATTCCCTGGCTCTACAAGGAGCCAGGGTCGGGTGTGGGGGCTCCGAGCAGTGACAAGCAGACACCCACCCAGGTCTCTGGGCCATAGTGGAGATTTCCTTCTAGGCCAGGCCACCTCCCCACTCCTGCCCTTGCTCAGAACCACCTGGCGCGGACCCCATGTCCCGGCCTGAGCTCCAGAGCTGGGTGCTCCCAGGAGGGCAGGAAGGGTTCTCTTCAGCCCAGCACCCCATGCACATACCCAACTGCAGAAATGAAACTGAACTTACGGGACAGAGCTTACCCTTCCCGGGCCTGATGGTCTGGCCTATCTGATTTAATTTTTTTAATGCCCATAGCTTTATTCGTAATTGTCCCAGACGGAGAAACAACCCGGCGAGCATCGCTGGCGAACGGATCAACAAGCGTGGTGTGTGGGTGAAAAAGCGCCACTTTGCAGTGCAGTAAACTGGGGTGCACAGTGTCGCGGGTGAATTTCACAGACGTTACAGTGGGTGGAAGAATCCTTACACAATGACTGAAGATGGTGAGCATCCATTCGGAGGAATGGATGGCTGCTGCACCTCCCCCTGCAGTGACCTTTAGGGCTAACCGATAGGAGCTCGCTGATAAAGGGTGATCAGTTTAAGATAGTGAGAAGTTTTTCTAGGAGTGAATGCTCGTGGTGCTGTGTGTGTGTGAGAGTGTATGATTACGGCTCCACGGCCTCGTGGCTACGGAGTCTGAGTGGGCTGCACCCACAATTCCCGTGGAGGAAGGTCACACGGCATAACGGTCATCTGCTCTTCGGAGTAGCCTGGTCCGGGACTTATACGGACAGACCTTAGCTAAGACGCCTCCGCAAGTTCCCGCAAGGGACACGGGCCGGACAGCACAGTTGAAAGAAATCTTTGCTTGTGCGAACGAAAGCACCACGAGACCATGGGTCAACAGCAGACCAAAAACAGAGATCTTTTTTCTATCTATATTAAAAAACATGATTGAAACACGTGGTATTAAAGTAAATAAGAAACCTCTACTGCAACTTTATGAATTTATATTACGGGTATGCCCGTGGTTTCCAGAAGAAGGTAGTTTGTCACTGGAAACTTGGAAGAAAGTAGGAAAAGAAGTGAAAGAGTTTTATGCCCTTCATGGACCACCTCAGGTTCCGAGACAGGCTCTGGCCTTGTGGGTACAAATTAGAGATTTGTTGGTTGATGCCACTGAGGCAGAATTATGGGAAGGCCAACAGGATGAAGTTCAGGATAATCCCAAAAACAATAATAATCCAAACACGTCATTATTCGCTCAAGCCTCTGCTCCCGTATTAAAGGAATCCCTTTCCCAGTCAGAGGATGAGTTTAATGATCATGAATATACTGAAATGCTAGATAAATTAACTTTCAAAAATGATAAACCCTCCCGCCCAACCGCTAACCTTTTCCCAGTTGTTACCAAACCTAAAATTGCATTACATAATAATCCTAATCATATCAAGGCCCATCGAGGCAGTTAATCTATGGTGAAAAAGTGGATCGGAGGTTGCCTGGGATGGGGGTTTGGCTGAAAGGATGAAAATGTTCTATTGGGGGGAAAAGGCTGTCCTAAAGCTGATTCCATGCAGGCTTCGTGGACTCCACCCCCACCCCAGGCCAAAACCAAAGCCACTGGGAACTCCAAATCCCGTCACCACCCAAGGGAAGGTGGCTGGGACCTGAGGGTGGGGTTCAGCAGCCAGGTGGATATAAAAGGCAGACACGTAGGCTTTGGGGGAATCCCCCATTTTGGCTCTCCGCCAGCTCGCAGCGTCTGGCCAGCTCGGAGAGTGCCTTTGGTTTTCCAGGTCGGCGGATCGGGTAGGACGCATTAAAGACTTTATTTCCCTATTTTCTCCCTGAGTTGTACATTTTCCTTATTTCCTTTTCCCTTGTAAATAAACCTTTTATGAACCTTCTGTGTGTGCCTGCCGTGGAGTATTCATAAGTCCCTTGTAAGCGCGCGGGTGAGGACCCACAGCCAGGAACCCGTTCCGTATCGGGGCTGCCCTATAACAGTTCTGCCTCATGACTGATGCATTCACTGGTCAAGACTCTAGAACTAGAGACTTAACCTGGGTGCATCGCACTGCATGATGGTTTTGCACAAAAGGAAGAAAATGCTGGTCGTTCCACATGCTAGCTCGGTGGCCACCGTGGGGCTATGCTCACAGCTGCGGGAAGAACAGCAGGAAAGAGCCACGTGCACAAAAGGGCACGCCTTGCTGGCTGGTGGGGACTGCTCTGGGGAGGAGGAACCTGAAACTTCCCCCTTTTCGTGGGGACCACCCTATTACAGTTTGAGGCTGGGAGCATGAGAAAAATCAAAATGCACAAGGGAAGCACTCCGGGGGCACTGGAGATCCTGGGAGCCTCTGGCGGTGACTCTTGTGCTTCTTCCTGTGAAGTCCTGTGGCCAGAGGTGTAGGTGTGTACTGGGGTGAATGAGAGAAGGGGTGCGAAGGGAGGGAGGGAGTGGGGCGGGGTGGGCCAGGGGAAGGGCTCCAGGCCACTAGGATCCCACTGGTTTGTTCGTTCTGGGACTCTGGAACCCTCGCTGGACTGGCTGCTCTAGGTGGTTTCTCCTCCTCCTCCTGACCCAGTGTGGTATTAGGGTGCCTCCACTGATCACTGAGGCCTGATTAGTTGGAAGGAGACCCACCCACCCTGGGGCTGAGGTCACTCCCACTCCCACTGCTGCAGCTACCTCCTCTTGCCAGGCCCCACCCCACTCTGAGTGGCATGGACCTTGTGACAGGCTTTGAGCTCCTCCACATTCAGAAAGCAGAATGAAGCAAATAAAACACCCCAGGATGGCTCTGGGTGGCCACTGCTCCCTGCATGGCCCCCCACCCCCAGGCCTGAGAGTCTGCGCCCATGTGTGGGAACATGCTCTAGTTCGGCTGGAAGCTGTCAGGTCCCCAACAAATTGTCATGCCTTGCCTGGGGGTGAGGACTGTGACGGGTTCCCCCAATTTTGAACCTTGAAGCACAAACAGACTGGAGGAAAAGCCTGCACATTGCTGGCACAGTCCCAGGCAGCCCCGGGGGCCTCTGCCCTCCTGCCAGGGTGGAGCCTATGCAGTGGGGCAGCTGTGCCCAGCCCCTCCACAGAAAGCCCTGCCCAGCGGCCTTTGCTTCCACCCCTGCTCCCCACCTCCACAGGGTCCAACTTCTCCCCAACAAAGGTCCCAATCCTGGAATAACAATGGACTGATTGCAGCCTGCTCCAGCTGCCCTGAGGCTCCCTGCAGTAATCCTTTAATCCCCTGAAACAGCGGGTTCTAGTGCAGTCATTCCCACTTACTCAGGGCAGGACTGAGTTCACCCCAGACTCTGGTCCCCAGTGGAGGCTCCCACCACCACCACGGGGCTATCAGCCTCCCTGGCGACTGCCTCCAGCCAGGAGGCCTGCTGGACTCAAGTCCTGCTCGCTGGCCCGCTCACTGACCCGCTTGCCTGGCGCTCTCCTGCTGGAGACTCTCCTGGACAGAAATGCCTTAGGACCCAGTTGTCCCGCCTCAGGGTGGCCACCCCCAGGAACTGAAAGCAGGGACATGAGCTCTGCACCTGTGCCACTGGCGGCATTACAGCAGCCCAAAGGTGGGAAAAAAAAAACCCAAACGTCCAGCATCAGATAAACAGGTAAACAGGAGTGGCCAGCCACACAAGGGGGTGTTTTCAGCCTTGAAAAGAAAAGAATTCTCACACACGCGCTGCGCGTGCTGCAACATGGAAGAACCTTGGGTTCAGGGAAATGAAAACCAGCCACACAGGACAGAACTGGGATTCTGCTTGAGGCTCTGCCCCGATATAAAAACGGGGTGCCTGGCTGTGGGTCCTCACCCGCGTGCTTAAAAGGGACTTATTAATACTCCACTACAGACACACACAGAAGGTTCATAAAAGGTTTATTTACAAGGGAAAGAGAAATGAGGAAATGTACAACTCGGAGAAAATAGGGAAATAAAGTCTTTAATGCGTCCTACTGATAGCGGAATTGTCAGGCCTAGTCTCCCAGCCAGGGACGGATCCCAGGCTGCAGGGGCCGCGCTGAGCCCCGGCCACGAGACCCCCACAGGCTGGTGTCCCACGGAGCCACAGCGGAACTTTGCAGACGCTCAGGCCAGCAAGTGAGAAGAGGCAGGTTTGTTTAGAGAAAGAAAAAGTTTATTGAGGAGAAAAAGAAGAGAAATAAAGCGGGACTCCCAGGCCAGGAAACTGTTAGGGAGAAATGATGTCCTGAGCTAATCCCACACAGGCTTTGTGGACTCCACTCCCACTCCAGACTAAAGCCATCAAGACATTGGGAAAGACAAATCCCATCACCACCAAGGGGAAGGTGGCTGGGACCCAAGGGTGGGGTTAAGTAGCCAGGTTGGGTATAAAAACCAAACACGTGGGCCTTGGGGGGGGTTCGCTGTCGCTCGCCTCTTGGCTTCATGGCTCCTGGCTCGCGCCAGCTCTCAGAGCGCCATTTGGGATTCCTGATCGGCGGATCGGGTAGGACGCATTTAAAACTTTGTCTCCCACTCTTCTCCCTGAGCTGTGCATTTCCTCATTTCCCCTTCCCTTGTGAATAAACCTTTTATGAACCTTTCGCGTGCGCCTGCAGTGGAGCATTGATAAGTCCTTTTTCGGCGCAGGTGAGGACCCACAGTCAGGCACCCCGTTTTGTATCGGGGCTGCTCTACAACAAAACCAGGCCAGGGAGGGGCAAGGAAGCCAAAGTGGAGTTGTGTCCCAGGGAATATAGACCTTCTTTCCCTCATTATTCTGAAGCCCCCTCAGTCTCTCTGTGATTGGTTAGTTCTCAGCTGTTTCACTTAATTTGCTGCTGGGCGGGGGATCTTCACATTCCTTATCTAACAGCTTTCTCTTTCCCCATTTGTTGCATCTTTATCTTTATGGCCCAGTCCTCCATGCGCATCTCTGCATTGAAGTTGAACAGCTGCCCTTTTAAGTTGTCCATAAATTAAACCATTTCTCCAATCTCTGCCTCCCTTTACCATCTGAGGGAAACCAAGGCCAGCGTTAACAATGTTGTCCTTGGTCCTGGGATGTTTGTTTTTCCAGGTGGAATTAGTTACACTCCTCTTGCTGCCTGTATCTCTGAAGCCTTCCTCGATTCTCCAAGGTCCCCTCCTGCAGTGTCCCTAAAACTGCCTAATTACCCTGACTTGCCCTGTGTCTCACTACCCAATCTGCCGACCTGGAAACCCAAAGGCACTCCGAGAGCTGGCCGAGCTGCAAACAGGCGGAGAGCCACAAAAAAGGGACCCCCCAAAGCCCACGTGTTTGGTTTTATACCCAACCTGGCTGCTTAACTCCACCCTCAGGTCCCAGCGACCTTCCCTTTGGTGGTGATGGGATTTGTCTTTCCCAATGTCCTGACGGAGTTGGTCTGGCGTGGGGGTGGGGTCCACAAAGCCCGTATGGAATTAGCTTTAGGACATACTTTTCCCCTAACAGCCCTAGTTCGTTACCTAGAGACAGAGTAGAATGGGGTGCTGCGGGGCTGGCGAGTGGGGAGCTGTCTAGTGGGGTAGAATTGTGTTTTTGCAAGGTGAGAAGGGTTCTGGGGATGGGCAGCGATGGCCACAGCGCATATTTCACACCCCTGAGCTGTGCACTTGGATACTAGTGTGTTTGAAAAACAAGGGGTCTCCCTGGTGGTGCAGGGGTTAAGTCTCAGCACTATGAAGCTGTCCGCAGCCACTGTGGCCTGAGTTCCATCCCCACAGCCCACATGGCGCAGCAGACCTCTCCCCTCTCCCCACTGCTCCCCTCTCCCCTCAGCAGTGCGTTTCAGTGGATCTGCCTGTTCTGCTCCCCACTCTGTCTCCGGTGAGTCCTCTCACCTTCTCCCCAGCACCTCTGACCTGCACCCCAGCTCTTGTATGCATATATAAATAAAAAACAACAACAACAAAAAAGAAAAACAATTAGTCCTGGCTGAGCCAGTGCTGGGGGTGGTATTAGGCCGCCTGCCCTGGACCCCTAGGCGCCTGGGAACGCTCCCGCAGTCACCACATCGTCCTGGTGAGGACCTCGAGGCCGCCAGGTGACAGGCTCGGGCTGACAAGGTAACAGGTGGGAGAGACAGCCAGTTTACAATGGACGCGGGGCCATTCACGGGCCGGGCAACTCAGATACCCGTCTCCTCCGGCTGGCCAAGGTGGACGGCAGGCCTCTCTTAACCCCTGAGGGAAGGGCCATGGATGGGGAATATTTGTCATAAACAAACAGTGAAAAACAAGTTGAAAAGTAAAAAGTAAATAAACTCTCCCGGCCCGCATGGCCCCTGGGCAGCACCAGCTACTTATGATGGTGCTTGACTGGTGGGGCTTAGGGTAAAACAATACTGTGGGGTCCCTTGTTCAACAATTAAGAGTTGCAAGAAGTCAGCAGCTGAGCGTTGAGCTTACGGTGGCCTCTGCTGGGCTCAGGTCCCTTGGAGACCAAGCAGGGGCAGCTGGAGGCTCCAGTGGGGGTGGGCTGCGCAGGGGCAGGGCCCCCGATTCTGACCCTGGGACTGTCTGTCCCCTCAGAGCAGTTCCAGGCCCAGTGCCCAGTCAGTCCCCCAGGGGTCAGCGTGGGCCGGTCTGCTTGGGCGGGGCCGCTGGGGTTCTCCAGCCGCACCCGCCTGGGCCTGGGCCTGCCGGCTGCCCGGCCTTGGACCGAGACCCGCGCCCCACCCGGACCTCCGGAGAGGCTCTGCGCCCTTCCCGCGGTGGGGGGGAGGACCGGGGCCGGGGGACTCGCCCGTGGGCGGCGCCGGCCTTGGGTGGGTGCCCGCCGGGTGCCCGCGGGCCGCCCGGGCCCCTGGCCCCTCTCCCCTCCCGAGGCCGAGGCCGGGCGGGGCTGGGCGCGACTGGACACGCCCGGCGGCGCCGGGGGCAGCGCCCAGACCTCGCAGGCGCCCCGCCCCCCCATCCCCTCTAGCCCCCCCACCCCCCCTGGCTCCTGGGGGCCTCCTCCTCCAGGCCGGGCCTCTGGCTGCAGAAACCCCGCGGGCCGCGGAGCCGGAGGAGGAGGCCGGCAGACGCCAGCCGTCGTCATGGCGACCGCGGGAGCGCCGGGCAGCCGGGGCGAGACAGCCGGGCCGGGCCAGGGCCGCAGGGCAGGGCCCCGGGGCCAGCGCCGCCCGCCCGCCTTGCGTTCTCTGAGCCTCAGTTTCCCCAGCCGCACAGGAGGGCCGGGTCCGGCAGCTGCTCCGCGCTTGGCTGTATTTTCCTCCTTTCCGTCCCCCGCTCTCCCGCCAAAGCGAACCACGCGGAGGGTCCTCCTAAGGGAGAGCTGCTGAGCTCTGGGGCCCGCTCGCCTTTCCCCAGAGAGGAGGCTGGGAGGGGTGCGCTGGGAGGGGGGCAGCGGCTCTGGCCCTCAGGGGCCCTCCCAGCTGGGGACTGGGGTCCTGGAACAGACAGGGATGAGCCCCGCGCCCCTGTCTGGCTTCAGCACCCCACTATCCTGGGGCCCAGGACCAGGCACCGTTGCCCTGGTGGTCGAGGCCCACGGCACCCTGCTCCCTGACACTTGTGCCCTCACCTGCTGGTCTGAGGTCGCAGGGCCAGGCCTCATGGGCTGCGCCTGTGTGGGGCCTCTGCACTGGGGTCCCGGGGGCTAATCTGCGGGTGCAGGAAATCTCCTTAGGCAGGACTCACCCAGGGTCCGCGGCGAGGGATGGTCCAGCCCCGGTGCCCAGAACCATGGGCCCTGGACCAGGCCGGTAGGCCCAGTTGTAGGTGAGCCAGCACCTCAGCACCCTTGGGGGTCTGGGGTGATCTCCTCGGTGACACTGCTGTGGCCCCAACTCCTCCCGGTGGGTAGCTGAGCAGGGGCGTGGAGTGGGCCTACTGAATGGGGCAAGGAGGGGGTGCCCCACTGCAGCCTCCTCCCCCAGCCCGCCCTCCCCAGTCAGGTGTGAAGGCCTGATGGCCTCCCTGGGGGCAACCTCGGGACCTCTGGCCAACTGAGGCACCACGTGGTGTCGGTGTGGATAAAACACACCAGATGGTGCTGTGTCCTCGCCCTACCGACTCCCCGCCCACCCCGGCCTGGCTGGGGAAGCTGGGGGCTTTGTGGGGAGAGCGTTCTCCACCTGAGCCTGAGGCCCGGAACAAGACTGGTTGGAAAGAGCCAGAAGACGCTGAGGTGGGAGCACGGCCTGGGCAGCGGTGCCTCGGTCTGGGGTCAGTGGCTGGGCGTCGTGTCCAGTCGGGCTGAGCCACAGGATGCAGGGCTGTGGGAAGGACGGTCTCCTGCTTCTGCCCTGCTCAGCCAGGCAGTTCCGGAACTTGTTTGGGGGCTCAAATGTATCTGTTGGGTTTTCCTCATGGATAGGTTGTGTGTCACACCCCTGGGCCTTCTGAGGATTCCCAACAGCCCACAGGAAGTCGGAAACCATCCACTTAGGGCCTTGGGGAGACAGGACGCAGAGCAGTTGTGCGGCTTTGCATTCTCCCCCATGGGGAACATTCCAGAGCCTCGCTGGGCCTGGGGGTGGCTCTGCTTCCCTGAGAATATGCTGAAGGACCCCCTCACCCCCCAACCCCCACTCCCCCAACCCCCACCCAGGGGCCGTAGGAGACCTACTTTTAGGCCCAGAAAGAAGCTCTCCAGTGAGCTTCTACTCCAGAGCTGGGCAGCAGCTGTTTCTGCGGGAGGGCCTGGGGGACAGGCCAGAGTCAGCTGTGCACTGGGCAGGCCCTCGGGTGGCCGTCGCTGGGTGTCCTGCCCTCTCTGGGCCTCTGGGCCAAGGCTAACCTACCTCACAGCCCCAGGAGCTCAATGGTAGGTCAGGAAGGGGGGCCTGGCTCTCACAGTCACCCCACTCCACCCCTACTCCCCAGTGGCTCTGGGGGAGGTGTCTGGTCTCAACCCCCACCTCCCACCTTGCATGTGCCCTTCCCCCCTTGGGTGCCCTTCCCTGCCTTGTTGGCCCAGTCCTCCATTGTTCTTCATACAAGCTGGCCCCTCCTCCAGCCTGGGAGGGGACACGCCTCTGGGTGGGGACAAGGTCTCTGTTCCTCTAGGTCCCAAGCTCAGGCCAGGCTGCCCCGGGTCAGCTATTTGTGGAACATCTGGTAGACAGTGTCCTCTGAACAGGAAAAGACCCTGGGTTCACTGGCCTTATTGTGCAGGTGGGAGACTGAGGCTCCACCCTGGAAAGTGATGAGGCCCCAGGCAGCCCTGGAGCCAGAGCTGGGGCTGCAGCCAGGGCAGCCCCCCCCCACCCCATTGCAGGGAGCTCACGGAGGGTCAGGGGCAGCTCAAGAGTCTGGCTCTGGGCTCAGTCCTTGCTCTGACCCCCAGTAGGTCACTTCTGCCTCTCAGCCACCCACGAGCCTGCAGATGTTTTTATGCGCTAACCTTGCTGAGATATGATCGTTGTGTTGAGACGTGACCCGCATGTCCGGGGACAAGGAGGGACGGTGGCTCTGTGGGAGCTGAGGGTTTAGTCCATGGCATCTTTGGCACGTGCTCAGCTGGGTCAGTCTGATTCTAGAGCCTTGTTACCACCAACTTGACCTCCAGCCTCCTCCCCCTGCCAGATCAGGGCCCAGAGTGGTGGGAAGTGGGGGGAGATGACCTTGGCTCCTTCCTGCCTTGGCGCCGCAGCAGGGACTTGGGCCAGTCAGAGAAGCAGGGGAGGGGCACTCCAGGGGAGGGCTGGTCGGTGCCAGGCCCTTCCTGAACAGGCTGGGATGGGGTTCCTTCTTCAGGGGTCCCAACATCCAGATGGTGGGAGAAGCTGGCAGGGACCATGCAGGGTCTGGGCTTGGGTGTCAGACTGAGGAGCTGGTCGTTAGCCCGGAAGTAGCTGGGAGCCGAAGGAGGGTTGGTGCTGGCCTGGCTCTAGTCAGGCGGCTTGGGGGCTGGACTAGAAGCGCTGGTGAGGATGAGACTCCCGGCCAGGAACAAGCTGTAGTCCTTGCTGTGAATGCCCCCAGGTGGGGGTGTCCACAGCAGCTCCCAGGACTGGCCAGGCAGGTTCGTGCTGAATGAATGAATGTTGCAGGAGGAGCAAGGCCTATGCTCAGGACTAGAGCCACGTAGGAGGCAGGCCCGGTCCTGCGTGTGCTGCTGATGGTCAGCCTGGCTGGGAAGGGGTCTGCATGTGGGCCTGCCTTCGTCGGGAACTGGAGAGGGAGGCTCTGGGGCCCTGGCTGAGCTGGGGAGTCCCCGGGGCTGTGTCCTAGCTGCACTTGTGTTTGGGGAGTCAGCTGTCCCCTGCAGCAGCAGCTACCAGGCAGCCTCTCCGGGACCCCACAGTTGTCCTTTGGGGGAGACAGGTGGAGTTGAGGAGCAGCTGTGCATTCAGGAGCCCTCTGAGACCACCAGGCGCCCTGGACCCAAGACCCATGAAGCCAGGATCTTCCAGCACACGGCCAGGGCGATGAGGCCAGGGGTGGCTGGACACCTGCTGCCCGCTGACCGTATGGCTTGGGCTTCCTCTCTGAGTTAGAGTGCACTGGATGGGCTAGGAAATGTGGTAGCGATGGCACCCCAGGATCTTTTCTAACTTTTAATTGTCTGCAGACTTTTTATACGCTAACCTTACTGAGATATGATCATTGTGTTGAGCTGTGACCCACATGTCCCAAGCCCGCCCGCTTGGAGCACCCGGTCAGGGGTTGTGAGTGTGCTCACGGGGCTGAGCAACTACTCCCCAATTTTAAAATATTTTTATTACCCAGAAAGGAACGCCACACCTAGAGACACCCTGCATGTCCCCGCCACCCGCAGCTGCTGGCCTTTCTGCTTCTACGGGCCTGTCCCTTGCGGTGTTTCATACCCACGGAGTCATGACGTGGCCTCGCGTCACAAATTTCTTTCATTTACTGGAAGGTTTTCAGGGTTCGTCCACATTGTGCTTCATTTCTTTGTATGGCGGAAGAATATTCCAGGGAAGGACAGACCACCTTCTCCAGTGGACGGGTTTAAGCTGTCCGTTTCCTGGCTCTTAGGGGACATGCTCGTCCGGCCTCTCGTGCGCGTGCTTCTGGTGGGCAGAGCCTTCGGTTCTCTCACGTGGACACCTGGAGGTGGGATTTCTGGGACTCTGGTAAGTCTTTTTGGGGAGTGGCCAAAATGCTTCTCAAAATGCTTCACAGCCTCAGCAGCGGGGGGAGAGTCTCCGGTTCTCCACCTGCTGCCAGCCTGTTGCTTGTCCGTTGTGGACGGCCCCCCGGCTGGCGGCCTCACTGTGGTCTTGCAGCACCCTGCTGCCCAGTGGCGCCAAGTGTCTTCTTGTCAACTTGTTTGCCATTTATGGGTCTTCTTAGGGAAATGCCTGTTCAGATCCTCTGAACCTCTTTTTAAAAATAGACTATAAGGTTTCCATGGTGGTGCGGGGGTTAAGTCTCAGTGCTATGAAGCTGTCCACAGCCACTGTGGCCTGAGTTTGATCCCCGGCCAGGGAGCTGCCCACAGGGCGCCGCAGACCTCTGCTGTCTCGCCCGCTGCTCCCCTCAGCAGTGGATTTCAGTGGATCCGCCTGTTATGTTCCCCACTCTGTCTCTGGTGAGTCCTCTCACCCCCTCACCTCTGTCCTGCACCCCAGCTCTTGTATGCATGAAATAAATAAAATAAGTCTTTAAAAAATAAAATAAAAAGACTGTAGTTTTTAGGTTCACAAAAAATGGAGCAAAGGGGAGTGGTTTCTCCTAGTCCCAGTGCTCAGCCATGTTTTCATGGCACATTCTTTTGAAGGGTCATTTTCTTGCTCTTGCTTCATGTCCATCACAGGCCAGCAGGGCCTCTGCTCCAAGTCCCCCCACTCCAGGACCCAGCCTGGTGGTCACCATGGCAGGACAGAGAGGGGAGGAAGCATCAAGTCACCCGGTGCTTCTTAAAGCTTTTCCCGGGAGGTGACACACGACGCTACTCACTCAGCATGGCAAAGCAAGGCCCAGCCGCACCAGCCTCCAGGGAGACGTGCGCTCTCCCGTGTGCCTGGAGGGGGTCTCCAGATTGTGTGAGCCCCAAGCGACTCAGGACAGTTCAGTTGGGCTGGCCCTGTAGGATCTCGGAGACTTCGTGCCCCAGCGCTCATTGCCCTGGTCTGGAGGGAGCAGGTGGCCCCTGGCAGGAAGGCCCAGACTTACTCAAGTAACAGCATCTCGAGGGATGAGTGTTCCCTGGAATCCCCTTTGGGAACCGCCGCCTTGGCTGGTGGCCAGCTGCTGGAGCAGGGCGGGACAACTTTGGAAAGCTCTGGATAATAAATATTTTAGGCTTTGCAGGCCACAGGCCCAGCTGCTCAGCTCGCCTGTTGTGGTGCCAACAGCCTCACGTGACACACAGGGGACGGGCGTGTCAGGGCCCAGCAAAACAGCGTTCATGGACACTGACGCCTGAGTCCTTCCATATCATTTTCCTGATTTCTCCCAGCCATTCACAAATATGAAACCTCTCTCATCTCTTGGCCTGCACGAAGAGGACGGTGGGCTGGGTGTGGCGGGTGGGAGTTTGTGAGCCCCTCCCCTGGCGGCCTGGCCCAGCACCCTGCCTGCCTCACCCGCGGCCTCAGGGACCCCCCCCAGGCGCAGCCATGTTCTCTCACTCCAGCCCGTGCAGCGGCTCCTGCCTATGGCCTCACAGTCCTCTCAGTTTGGGGACCTTGAGGCCTGTCTCTGCCTGGGCAGAATCAGGGGGTCCCCAAGGCTGCCGACTCCTCGTGCCTCAGGAGTCCTTGGCACGCGTCATATCTGATCTTTTGTGAATGTATCTGCTTCTTCGAACTTCTGGAAAGTGGTGACCTCAGCCCCCAGACCCTGATCTCCAAGCCACGGAGGAGGACCTGCCCGGAGCAGACTCTGAGGGGTGAAGGAAATGGGAGCAGGTGGGCAGGGGTTCTGCCTGAGCCCTGCCTGGGGTGGGTGCCCAGGTGGGGAGGGTGGTTTGAAACACGCGGGGACCAAGGCCAGTCTGCTGCAGCTATGTTGGAGGAGGGTGAGAGACACAGCTGGGGCTCTCGGGGTGCTGGGGAAGGAAGTCCAGGCGTGTCAGCAGTAGGAGGCCGTGCAGTTCTGGAGCAGAGGAGTAGCTTAATGAATTGATGTTTGGGGTGAGGCCGCTTGGGGAGACCCACTCCCACCTCTGTGCCGGCCAGCGCCAGCCCCTCTGGCCACTGTCTGTGACTCGGAGCCTGGACTCGGGCCACCTGTCTGTGACTGAGAAGAGGGAGCCCTTCCCAGTCTAGAGGCCCCCTGTGTGCCCCTCAGAGGTGTCTGTGAACGCCCCAGCAGTAGTGGCAAGGTCTGGGTCGAGTTCGGGTTCTGCTCCTGCAACTTCCTGGGGTGTCTTGAACAAACAAGCCCCTTTCCCTCTGGAGGCCTTTCTGGCCACATCTCTCAAATAGGAACAGTCACCCCTACCCTGGAGGCCTCCTGGGGTGCCCTGAGGGTTGAATGCAGCGTAGCTTCGAGGGACTGGCCGACAGAGAGGTGACCCTGATGGGAAGCCCAGTGTGTGGCCCCACACCTGGCCCATTGTGGACTCCCAGTTTGTGGAGCTGCCGTAAAGCAGGAGAGCGGCCTGAGTGGAGCTGAGGGAGCACGGGCGTCTCCATGCTTCCCCCAGCACCGCATGAGCCAGCAGTCCCGCCCAGGCTGCACCCCAGCCCGTTCTTCAGGATCAGCCCGGAGGATTCCTGTGCAGGTGACATTCTCCCCGAATCTGAGCCAAGTACCCCTCATTTTACAAGTGGGGAGACTGAGGCCCAGAGAGGTTCAGGGGCTCATTCAGGCTGGCCAGAGGTGGAGTCCATCCTGGCCGAGACACAAGGCTCTGCCATCCTCTCCCCTGGGGGCCCACCCCACACCCCCTTGCAGCGACCCCTCCCCAGGAGACACAGATGCCAGGACAGACAGGTGCGGGGAGTCAGAGCCACTAATTAGTCATGTCATTTTTGGCATTTCACGCCGCCGCAGGGAAGTGGAGAATGTCATTGTCAAAGTATTTTTGAATATTTGCCTTCTCAGCAAGAAGATACTGTGAGTACACCCAGTCTTCTATACAGACAGATCCTAGTGGCAACAAGTGCCATCAGCTGGCAGGATCTGGGAGCTTGGAGAGAGATCTGGAAGAAGCAGGTGCTGTGGTCTCAGCTGCATGCTGCCCCCAGGCCCAGGCCCTCACCCTGAAGGGCTCACTCATTGCTCAGGTATTTGTGGGTGCTCGCTGTGCACCAGGCCCCAGTCTACACTCTGGAGCAAAAATGTGAACAGAATTTGGAAATCCCTGCCCCCAGGAAGCCGCCTTCCTAAGAGGGAGCTGCATGGTACCAGTCAAGAAGGTATGCAAGCAGGGCACATGTGCAAAGGAGAAAATAAAGTGTTTGGGGGTATGTGTGTTTCGGGGGGGGGGGTAATTTTTCAAAAGGGTGGTCAGGGATGGCTCAATGAGCAGGGGGGGCCTTAGTCAGGCTCTGAAGGAGTGAGCCCAGGAGATATGGGGAAAGAGCATTCCTGCCACAGGAGTCAGCAGGTGCAAAGGCCCTGAGATCTGGGTGTGTTTGGTCTGCTCAAGGCGCAGCAGGAACAGTGGGCAAGAGCTGAGTGGAGAATGCAAGATGTCAAGCCGGTCTGAGAGGCCACTGTGGGGCCCTGTAAACCACTGGGCAATCAGTTTTCCTTTGGAGCAAAGTGGGGGCTTTGGAGGCTGCCGGCCAGGAGATGTGCACCATCAGACGTCTGTCTTAACCAGATTCCTCTGTGCCTGTGGGCCCGTGGCGGAGGCAGAGACCTCCTTTAAGTGAGCGTCTGGAAGGACGTCTGCCTTGAGGAGCCAGGACTAAGAGTAGGAGAACAGACTTCAAGTGCTCTGACCAGACCTGGGTGCGCCTTTGGGCCCAGTGGCTGAGATTTCACTTTGCTGGAGGCTGGGCATCTCCCTGGGGGCTGCAGCTTCCTGCAAGTCAGGCATGCAGATTTCTACAGATAAGATGAGGCAGGCTGATATTTTTGAGTACAGAGTGATTTTTGGAATGTAGGGAATTTCTTTGGGTTGGCTTCTGTGGAAGCTTGTCACTGCTCTGTGCTTCTGAGTGGGGCAAAAGCTAGGTAGGAAACATGAATATTTGGCTAAGTTGTAGTTTCTCTTCACAAATAAACAATTAACAGATGCAAAAAAAGAATGAAAAAAGAATAAAGCTGAGAGGTGCGGACCCCCCACCCCCCAGGGAGCAGGGCAGCCCCCAGGGTGCTGGGCAGCAGGAGGGAGGTGCTGGGTTCCCTGTGCCTGAGGCAGAGGACATGGGATGTGGCCTGAGGAGAGCTGAGGTGAGCTTGCGGGAGAAGAGAGCCTTGTCCCCTCAATGGGGCAGGGGTGGGGTCAGCGCCTAGCAGGCCTCCTGGAGTTGAAGGGTGAGTCTTGGCCAGAGACACAGTTGGGGAGTTGGGAGGTGGTGCTGTTGCTTGAAGTCACAAGCCTGCCTGTGTCACCATCACAAACAGAGAAGAGAGAAGATGCTCTGGGGCCAGAGGGGACAGGGTGTGTCTACACAGGTGGTCGTGAGTGGGCCTGGGGTCTGGGGTTGTCCAGCCCAGAGCAGTCACTTCACTTTCCTGCTCCAGTCCCACCAGGCCCCGGGTCTCTCCATCACGGGCCACTTCCTCTGCCGGGACCTTGGCTGGGGCTGCAGGGACAGGGCTGGTGCTGAGGGACACAGGGCAGGTGTATTGCTGTGACCAGATGCAGGTCCCCCTGGGGCCCCAACTGGTCCTCTCTGGTTCTGTAGGTGGCCCTGGCCTTGAATCTGAAAGCTGGGTTCCAACTTTGCTCCTTCAGTTCTGTGTGTGTGTGTGTGGGGGGGGGGTGAAGTATAAAGTCTGTCACTTTTGCCACTTGAAATTCACAATTCAGTGGCTTTAGTGTATCACAAGGTTGGGGGGCCATCTTCAGCTGCAGAGCTTTTGTGCCCCCCGAGGGCTCCCTGTACCAGCCAACAGTGGCCCTGTAACAGGGTGGTCCCCAGGAAAGGGGGAGGTTCCCTGCCCCTCCCAAGGAAGGGTGGAGCTGAGCAGAAAGAGGAGAAGCTGAAGAAGAGACTGAGGAAGGAAGCAGGATGGAGCCAGGAGACCTGGAGGAGGCGCATAGAGCCTAGAGACACGTGAAGAAACTGCGCTTGCCTTTTGGTCGTGGACTGGGTGACACAGATGTGGGTGAGACCCGTGGGGAGGTGACCATGGCAGCTTTTATCTTGATGTTGATTTTGCTCTTTTCCTTCTGGGCTTGTCCGGTTGTTTGTGACCCTTTTCTGTGGGTCCCCACTGGAAGATGCTTTAGACTTGGGGCAGGCCTTGGGGCCTTGCTCTGGGCCAATCCCATATGGATGGACTTTTACCCACGAGGGGACGGGTAACTTTGGGTGCTTCATTTAGAAACTAGACTCTTTGCCTTACCTGTATTGTTTCCTAGTTTTATTAAAGTTCCTTCCCATTAAAGTCTCCTATGTTTTGTGTTGATGCGGCGGATGGCAGAACCCATTTAAAATAGGCAGGTTTGCGGGGCTTGGGCTGCCCCTCTCCCTGTCCTATAACAGCCCCAGGCCCGCTTCTGCCCAGACTTACAGCTTTCTGTGCCTGTGGATGTGCCATTCGAGGCACTTTATGATCAGACCCTCTGTGACCCTCGGTGGCTGCGTGTTTGCAAGGTTCCAAGGTTGGCCCACCTGGAGCCTGAGCCCCTACTCTGTTTGCTCCTTTTCTAGGCGTGGCCCACCGCCCTTGGCCAAGTTCGTGTTGCGAGTGGGGATCCCCAACTCCATCATGTGGTCCTCAGGACGCAGCACCAGCACCTCCTTCCGCTCCTTTGGAGGATTTCTGAGCTTTACAAGCAGCCTCTGGGACAGGTGTCCTCTTCTCTCGGGGCCAGCAGGGCAGGGTGTCCACACCCAGGAAGAATAAGGGGATCCCCAGGGTGTCCGAGCCCTCTGCAGGCCCTCAAAAGGCCAGGCTCATCTTAGGAGTCCAAAGTCATTCCTGCCATCCCCGCCTCATAGGAGGCCTCCCACGGGCCCACCCAGGGGACACAGCCCCTACCGTGGCCCACAGCCCCTACCCAGCTGCCTGGCCTGCATACGGCTGGCCCCAGGTGCCCAGAGTCAGGTGCTGGGGAGGGAGAGGCGGGGAGAAGCTGGGCTACTAGAGAAGGAGAGATAACAAATAAGAACAAAGAGTCTATAACTGTCGTGAGATAAGCTGAGCCTGGGGCCTGACAGGGAGGAGGCCCTGGGGGCCTAAGGGAGTGGGGTGTGGGGAAGGTCCCTTGAGGAGGAGTCTGAATTAGGGGGAGGAGGAGGGGGAGAGGGGCTGCAGCCTGAACAACAGCCTGTGCAAAGTCCCGGGCAGGTGGGAAGGAGGAGGCCGGGAGTGGAGGTTGAGGAGGGAGGCCCGGTCAGCTGGGGGTTTGACTCTTATCCTCAGGGCAGCGGTAACCCTTGGCTGGTGTCAGCCCAGAAGGATCCTTGGCTGAGTCCTCCTTTCAAAGGTGACCTTGTTGTAGAGCAACCCCGATACAAAACGGGGTGCCTGACTGTGGGTCCTCACCCGCGCGCTTAAAAGGACTTATCAATGCTCTACTGCAGGCACACGCGAAAGGTTCATAAAAGGTTTATTGACAAGGGAAGGGGAAATGAGGAAATGTCCAGCTCTGGGAGAAAAGCGGGAGACAAAGTTTTAAATGAGTCCTACCCGATCCGCCGATCAGGAATCCCAAAATGGCGCTCTGAGAGCTGGCCGCCAGCCAGGAGCCGTGAAGCCGGGAGGCGAGCGATCGCGAGCCAGAGAGAGCCCAAGGCCCACGTGTTTGGTTTTTTATATCCAACCTGGCTGCCCAACTCCACCCTCAGGTCCCAGCCACCCTCCCTTGGTGGTGATGGGATTTGTCTTGCCCAGAGTCTTGATGGCTTTAGTCTGGAGTGGGGGTGGAGTCCACAAAGCCTGTATGGGATTAACTCAGGACATCACTTCCCCCTAACAACCTGACCACTGACTGTCCTGAGGAGAGGGGGTGGCGGAACAACGAAGCTGGGGTGGGGGCAGCCCAGGTGCGCGCTGTGCCACCCTGCCCTGGGGCAGGCCCCGAGTGACTCTCTGGACTGAATGTCAGTGCTCCCCATTGACCAGTCCAGTCTCCACTGTGGGCCTCAGGGAGCCCCCTTGCCTGCTGGCAGGCCTTCCTGGCCCAGGGGCCTATGGGGATAGAAGGCCAGGTCGTCTCTCACTGAGTCCGTGGGTGACAGTTACAGCCCTCGCTAGTGCTGTCTACAGTCATAATGGAAGGAAATGGTGGATTTCAGTTCATGAAGGCCTGTGGCCAAGGGCCAGTCCTCAGCTGGGAAACGAGTCGTGAAAGCCTTCTCTCCAGGAGGAAAGGAACACTCCCCTCTCTGTGGGGCTGTAGTGGGCCGGAGGTTGGCCTGAGAGCCGCAAGCACTGCTCAGGGCCACTTGGACAGCTGAGCCAGTGTTGTTTCTGGTGGGGTCACTCTGAGCAGGTTTTGGTTAAAGATCCAGCCTAACTCCACGGCAGTTAGCAGTACGGTGTCTTGAGTCCCTGATGTGTTGGGGGGCTCTGTGCTGGGACACCCCCAAGTCAGATGCACCTCTAGGTTCACACAGAGGTCAGACACTGGTGCTGTCACCACGGGGCTGTGTGGGGACGGGCCCTGAGATGGCCAGTGGCCAGGAGGCCCTGGGGTAGAGGACCCACTGAGAGGCCTGAAGGGCGAGCACACACGATTTGGGCAACAAGGGCTGAGGGGAGCAGCGGGGCCTGGGCCCAGCTCAGAAAAGGCCCCAACAAAGCGAGGCTTCCCTCCAGGCGCTTGGGGGTGGGGCCTATCTCAGCGGCTCCTCCAGTGTGCTGTGGGCCCTGGAGGGAGTGATCCTGGAGGCTCCAGGCTCATCTCAGACCTGCGCTTTGAATCCTCTTGGGGAGGCTTCTTAGATAACAAGTAGCTGCTCTTGAAGGTATTGAAATGCAGGCTGGGGCATACTGCGCCTGAGGGGCCAGGGCCTGGGGTCCTCTCCCAGCTATTTTGGCAGCAGACTCTGGCCACATCTACAAAGTAGATCATGATTCCAAGGCTGGGGTTGAGGCTGATGAGACCATACAACAGGGACCTGACCTAACTGAGCTTGTAGTACTGGGACCCGTCAATGGCCTTGGGGGGGGGGGGTCACCTTGCTGCGGGCATCATGGCCAGGCAGTAGAAGTCAGCAGTATTGCCCAGAGAGGCGTGTAGAGGCCCAGCCTGAAATCTCAAGACTTGGCAGGAGGCTGATGTTCCCCGCCCTGGGCAGAAGAGAATGCAAACAAATGACATAGAAGCGGAACCCATGTGTGATGCCTTCTTCCTCTCAGCTCTTCTGATAATCACCTCTATTTTTATTTACTTATTTATGTATTTATTAATTTTAAAAAGATTTATTTATTTATTTATACAAGCACTGGGTACAGTCAGAAGTGCGGGAGGGTGAGAGAACTCACCAGAGCCAGAGCGGGGAACAGAACAGGCAGACTGACGAAGTACACTGCTGAGGGGAGCAGCGGGCGGCAGGAGAGATCTGCACATCATGTGGGACCCTCGCCCGGTGGCCGGGGATCGAACCGGCGCTACAGAGGCTGCGGGCAGTTTGCAACCCAGCACTCAACTGCTGAGCCACCGGGGAGGCCCTAATCACCTCTATTTTTACACAGCTTTATTAAGATAGTATACGTATACCATGAACGCACCCATTTACAGTGTGTGATTCATGGCTTGTATAGATATTCATGAAACAGGGGGTCTCCAGGAGAAGGGGTGGTTCCAGGTTCCCTGCCCCACCCAAGGGAGTGTGGAGCTGAGCTGGAGGCGAAGCTGCAGAGGAGGCTGGGAAGGAAGGAAGGGAGCAGGATGGGAGCCCGGAGGAGCCTGGAGGAGGCGCACGGAGCAGAGACGTGTGAAGAAGCTGCACTTGCTTCTGGTCCTGGACTGGCTGGAACAGACGTCGGGGAGAGACCCGTGGGCAGCTTTTATCTTGATTTTGATTTTGCTCTTTTCCTCCCAGACTTGTCTGCCTGTTTCTGACCGTTTTCTGTGGGTTCCCGCTGGAAGGTGCTACACACTGCAGCAGCTTTCGGGCCTTGCTCTGGGCCAATCCTGTTTGGCTGGACTTTTACCCATGAGGGATGGGTAACTTCAGGTGCTTAACTTGGAAAACGTATTTTTTGTCTTCCCTGTGTTGCACACTAATTGTATTAAAGTTCCTTTCCATTAAGGTCTATATGTTTGTCTTGATGCGGCAGATGGCAGAACCTATTTTGAACAGGCAGGTTTGGGGGTTCTGGGGTGACCCTTTCCCTGCCCTGTAACATCCAGACATGTGCAGCCTTCAGCACCCTCCATGCTAGGACATAGTATCTCCTGCAAGAGAAACCCGTCCCCCTTAGCAGTCACTCCTTAGTCCCCTACTCCCCCATCCCTGAATCTGACAATCTACTTACTGCCCTGTATATACACCTACTTTGTTTTATTTTTTAAAGATTTATTTACTTATGTATACAAGAACTGGGGTACAGGCCAGAGGTGGGGGGGGTGAGAGGATTCACCAGAGACAGAGTGGGGAACAGAACAGGAAGGTTGAAACACAGTGCTGAGGGGAGCAGCAGGAGAGTCAGGAGAGGTCTGCTGCACCATGTGGGCAGCTCCCTGGCCGGGGATTGAACTCTTGCTGAAGTGGCTTCATATAGCTTCATAGTGCTGTGTCTTAACCCCTTGCACCACCGGGAAGGCCCCTATGTGCCTACTTTGGACGTTTCATTAAATGGGATGGTAGAAGATGAGGTTTTTTTTTTAAGATTTATTTATTTATGCATACAAGAGCTGGGCTACAGACCAGAGGTGTGGAGGTGAGAGGACTCCCCAGAGACAGACTGGGGAGCAGAGCAGGTGGATCCACTGAAATCCACCGCTGAGGGGAGCAGTGGGCGAGATAGGAGAGGTCGGCTGCGCCCTGTGGGTCAACGACCTGGCCAGGGATTGAACTCGTGCTGCAGTGGCTATGGATAGCCTCATAGTGTTGCATCTTAACCCCTTGTGCCATCAGGGAGGTCCCAAAGATGTAGTCTTTTGAGACAGATTTCTTTTATTTAAGGTGTTTTCAAGGTTCATCTATTTTGTTTTAGTACTTTGTTCCTTTTCATGGCCAAATAATATTCCTTCATATGGATACACCACATTTTATTAATCCATTCACCCTTGGCGGATGCGAAATTGTTTCTTTTTGGCTAGTGTGAATGATATTGCTGTGAACATTTATGTACACGTTTTCGTGTGGACATGTTTTCAATTCTTTGGGTTATATATCTAAAAGTGGGATTGCTGGGTCATATGGTAACTATGTTTAACTTTTTGAGAACCTGCCAGACTGTCCTCTAAAGCAGCTGCACCATTTCACATTCCCACCAGCAGTGTGTGAGGGTTCCAATTTCTCCACATCTTTGCAAACACTATCATTATCTCTTTTATTCTAGCCATACTAGTGGGCAGGCAGTACTATCTCATTGTGATTTTCATTTTCATTTCCCCGATGGCTAGTGTTGAGTACTTCATCACGAAATTATCGGTCATTGGTATAAAGTCTTTGGAAAAAATGTCTATTCAAGTACTTTACCCATTTTAAAATTAGATTATTCTTGTTTTAAATATCAAGTTATGAGAAATTATATGAATTGTCTTTTTGTTACAGGGTAAGGGGTACCTGGGGACCCCCAAACCTGTCTGCTCTAATAGGTTCTGCCAGCTGCTGCATAAGACAAAACATACTGTAGTGCAGAAGGCTGTCAATGGAAAGGAACTTTAATACAATTAGCGTGTGACACAGAGAAGAGACAGAGTGTAGTTCTAAACATTTTCCAAATCAAGCACCCAAAGTCACCCTCCTCTCGTGGGTAAACGCTCAACCAAACAGGGTTGGCCCAAGCAGGCCCACTGAGGCCTGGAAGTTGCCGCGTCTAAGGCACCTTCTGGGGGGACCCACTGAAAAGGCGTAGAAGGGGCCAGGCAAGTCTGGAAGGAAAAGAGCAAAATGAAAATTACCCCAGCCAAGATAAAGGCCCCCATGGTCAGCCTCCCCACGGCTCTCTCCCGACGTCTCTGTCTCTTTTGAGTGTCTCCTTTCGTATCCCCCAAGTCCCTGGTGCAAGTCCAAGGGTGAGAAGAAAGCGCAGCTTCTGCACATGTCTCTCTGTGCTTCCTCCGGTCTTCTTGTACCCCTTCCTTCTCCCAGGCTTCTCTCATTTCTTTTCCCTACTCGGCTCTACCCTTCCTTAGGGTGGGGCAGGAACCTGAAACCCCCTCTTTCCCTGGGGACCACCCTGTTACATTTTCACTTTTTTGATGGTATCATTTGCAGCACAAGTTTTTAATTTTGATGAAGTCCAATTTATCTATTTTTTCTTTTGTTTCTCATGCTCTTGTAATTGCACCTGAGATGTCTTTGCCTAAGTTAAGGTCATGAAGAGTTAGTTCCATGTTTTTTTCATAAGAGTTTCATAGCTCTATAGCTAGGTTTATGAACCATTTTCAGTTATTTGTGAAATTTAAAAAAAAAAAGATTTATTTTTATTTGCGCATACAAGAATTGGGGTGCTGGCCAGAGGTGAGGGCAGGTGAGAGGATTCACCAGAAACAGAGTGGGGAGCAGAACAGGCAGATCTATTGTAATACACTGCTGAGGGGAACAGCAGGGTGACAAGAGAGGTCTGCTGCACCCTGTGGGTCAGCTTCCTGGCCAGGGATCGAACTCAGGCCACAGTGGCTGGCGATAGCTTGAGGGTGTGAGATTTAACCCTTGCGCCACCAGGGATGCCCTATTTGTTGAGTTATTAACATGTTAGGTTACAAGATCTGTGTGGGGGCCAATATTTTCTCTGATTTTGGAGGTGAGTGTACGTTGCTATTCAGAAATTTTTTTTTAAAGATTTATGTATACAAGAACTGGGGTACAGGCCAGAGGTGAGGTGGGGGGTGACAGGATTTACCAGAGACAGAGTGGAGAACAGAACAGGCACATCAACAGAAGTACACTGCTAAGGGGAGCAGTGGGCGAGACAGGAGAGGTCTGCGGTGCCATGTGGGTAGCTTCCTGGTCAGCCGGGGATCGAACTCATGCTGCATTGGCTACAGATAGCTTCATAGTTTGCGTCTTAACCCCTTCCGTCACCAGGGAGGCCCTATTCTGAGATTTCTTCAACTGTAATGTGTCGAGACAGTATCATGAGTCTATGGGTGACAGAGTCGCAGCCATTGCTAACACCGCCTACATTCATAGTTGAAGAAAATGTTAGATTTCAGCTAAACGTTAATTTCAATAAAGATGTAATTACCCTTCCAGGTTGATGGTTTCCCTGAATTCTATCCAGAGAGCAGGCTAAGAACTGCTAAAAATCCTAATCAAAGTGTCTGTTTCTCTGTAGTCTTTTTGGGGTTTCATCCCTCCCAGGACCAGCTTCCAGCCCCAGTCCACAGTCTGGCCTCTGCTTTGCTCCACCACTGGGGAAACCATTCTTACCTAGCAGAATTTTCTACAAGTCATGTAACAATAACACTAATACGAATCTAGCGGTAAGAATTACAAACACTATGTGTGGAACCAGACATTTGATGCTCGTCCTGGCCCCTTGCCTCCCAGCACTCTGAGGAGGACTCTGGCAGGGCTAGGGTGGCAGGGCTTTGCGGCTTAGACAGGCTGCCCCCTCCACTGGCCAACCACGTGGTTTAGGCAGATTAGTTCGCTTACAGGTGCCTCAGTTTCCGTTTCAACAAGGTGAGGATGAACAGGTCAAAACTGTGTTCGCCTGATGGGACTATGGGGCCAACTAAAAGAGCTCACAGTTTCAGTGCTGAGAGCAGAAGCAGGCATCGTTACGCCCTAAAATATTAGTGATGATTGTTAAGCCTTTCTCGGGCACATATGCCCATATTCTGCCAGCACATGCTTTCCCTAGTTCTGAATCAGATTAATGCCTAATTACTAGTATCATTCAAGAGTCTTTCAAGTTCTCAGAAACTGAAATTTCTCAACTTAAAAGGCCAGGATCTCAGGTGTGGCTTGGGGGTGTGAGACAGTTCTGAGGATCCTACCAGGCTCTGCCTCTGCCTCAACCCTTCTTTTTCCACATCCGTGGGGTACAGAGGGCTCCTTTTCCCACACCGGTGGGATAGGATGGGCAGCGTGGCAAGGGGGGGCCCTCTTTGCACATCTCAGAACCTGAGCTAAGCATCCCCCGTTCTGACCCCCACCAGGAGCCCTGCCCTAGAAGAAGTCAAGTTCCCAGCTTTCCTGGCCCCTTGGAGCCTGATTTATGGAAAACAGGCTCCACCTGAGAGTTACAGAAAAAATTCCAGAGCAGATCCTGATTGGCCCGCTTAGGTCATGTGGCCACACCAGAGCCAATCACCGCAGCAGAGGGCTCAGGGACCTCTGATCAGCCAGACCTGGGCCACATGCCAGGGGCTGGGTGGAGAGAACGCACGGCCCCGCCCCTTCGTGGACAGGCTGCCGCTGGCGCCTCTTGCCCAGCTGTCCTGCAGGGGTGCTCAGCGGGTGATGCTGTGCGCCTGGTGCAGGAAGGGGCCGGGGCAACCCCGACAATTGCGGGTGGAGGGACGAGGGTGGAGGCTGCAGGGAGAACCGAGTTGGTTTGTCTGTGAGGTAGGAGAACCAGGTGAAGGTGGGCATCCAGGGTGCAGAGGGGAGGGGGTTTCTGGAAGGAGGGCTGTGAAGGGACTGTGCGGCTGGGAAGGGACCTCCGTGGGGCAGCAGGGAGGCGGTGCTGAGGTGTCTTGGCAAGAGTGGGGAAAGAGGGCCGCGGAGTGGGATGGGGAGGGCAGCGGTGGAGGGAGTAGAGGTAAGGGGGGGGAGGCAGAAGGGGGCTTGTGCAGAAGGGGAGGAGGCAGAAGACAGGGACACCCCCCACTTTTTGTTTGTTTTTGGTAAATGCTCCATTTTTTGGGTAAATGGAGCAGAGAGGCTGATGGCACGATAGTAGCGTGTTTTCTCACTAAAGAACGAGGCGCGGCCATCTGCCGGGAAGGCGGGCGGGGGTCGAGATGGAGGAGAGGAGGCGGGGGTCCTCTCTCCTAGTGGGAGAGCGCAAGGGGGTTTGAGATCCCCAAGTCCCAATCTGAAGGGCTGTGGGCGACCCCCTCCCCACCAAGGTGATTGGCAGGGGCAGGTCGGCGGGTTTCTAGCCGGCTGGAGGGTTCCCTGTGTCGGAAGGAGCGAGGGGCCCTAACTTGAAGCTGGTAAAAGCCCCGGCCTTGGGGAGCGCCTATTGTTATGTGTTTTTCAGGTGAGGAAGCTGAGAGGTTCAAGGTCAATGCAGCATCCGTGTGGCGTTGGGCCCGGACTAGAGCTGTGTCTGTATTAGATGTTAATAAATATTTGTTGAAAGACGTGAATGGTTGGATGGACCAGGGGGGCACCCCCATGCGCCCGGCGTGTCCCACCATCGCCTGCCGCCTCTGCCCTTGCGGGCGCGTCTCTCGTGGACACCGAGGGCCGGCAGGTGGCTGGGGCCGCCGCCCGCGCTCGCTCCACCCCAGCTGCGCCGGCCCCGGACGGCCCCCCGGCTCCTAGCCCCGCGCTGGGAGGTCTGCACCCCACCCGGGCCGGCAGGCGGGGAGCATCCCGGGGCTCCCCAAGGCGAGGGCCTGCCTTTTGAAGGGAGGCCAGGAGGGGCGCCCCCGACCTCGGCCGGGCCCCCGCGGGCGGCCCCGGGCCCTGCTGCTCGAAGGCCGCCTCCGCCCGCGGTCACTCCCGGAGGTGGTGACACGGCGCCCGCCGCCGCCGACGTGGACGCGCGGCCCGCGTGCTCAGGCTTCAAAGCCCAGAAACTGCAGCTTTGTCCCCGCAGCTGTTCCCACCCCCGCGGGGGCGAAGGGCCCCACGCGAGGCTCAGGCTTGAAGAGCAACTTCCGAGCTCGGGCGCCGCCGCACCCACCACCCACCCACCGCCGCCCGCCCCGGCCTCCCAGGCGTGCCCGACGGCGGGGCACGGGGGGGGGTACCGGGCGGCCCGGCGGGCTCTCCCGGGGCGGGGGGCGGGGAGCGGCGCCGGCCTCGGGGAAGTTGCTTCCTCCCCACCCGGGGCGCGGGCTGGGCACAGCCGCTTCCTCTTTACCCCCCACACCCCCGGCCCGCCCGCTTCCGAGCCCCGCGCCCCTTCCCCGAGCCGCCGCCCAGGGCAGGCCCCCCGCGCCCCGCCTCCGCCGCGCCCCGCAACTCGGGCGCGGGAGCCCCCCAATTAGCAGGAACCTCCACGCCCGACGCTCGGCGCCCGGGGACACGGTCACCCGGGGCCCGGCCCCCCGCGCCGGCCCCGCCCCGCGCCCCGGGGCGGCTGGGGGTGCGACTAGCTCCTCGCAGCGGGTGTCCCCCTTTGTACGGCCCGCGGCCGCGCCTGTAGCCCTCCGCGCGGGCAAGTAGTCCCGGCCCGGCCTCAGGCGGCGCGCCGGGCTCCCGAGCGGGCGGGCGCGCGGGGCCCCAGGGTGCGGGGGCCGCGGCGCGGGGGCGCCCGAGGCGGCGGGGCCGTGCGGCCCAGGGGGCGGGGGGCGGGGGGCGGCGCGCGCCCCGCCGTCGCGCGGAGAGAGGGATCATGGGGCGTCGAGCGACGGCGCGCCTCAAACACGTACGACGGGCGGTGCGCGTCAACCGAACCTGCCCAACGGAAGCCCGGCCCCGCCCCCGGCCGTCCGTCCCGCCCCGGCCCCGCGGATCGACGGGGCGCCGAGCCAACCCGGCGGCCGCTGGCCGGCCCGGCCCCGCCAGAGCCAATGGGCGCGCGCGGGGGCGGGGCCTCGGCCGCCGGGTTGGGCTGCGCCCCCGCCCGCGCAGCCCCGCCCTCCCCGCTCGGGCGCCGAGGAGTTGGGCCCGGGAAGTCGGGCCGTGGGAGCCCAAGTTGCGCGGGGTCGGGCTGGGGCCTGGAGCGGCTCCGCGCGCCCGCCCGCCGCCCGCCCGCCGCCCGCCCGCCCCGGCGCCGCGGGCCCGCGCCCGCCCGCCGCCCGCCCGCCGGGCGCCGCCGATGCCGGCCATGGTGGAGAAGGGCCCCGAGGTCTCCGGGAAGCGGCGCGGCAGGAACAACGCGGCCAGCGCGGCCGCCGCCTCGGCCGCCGCCGCCTCCGCCGCCTCGGCCGCCGCGGCCGCCGCCGCCTCCGCCGCCGCCTCGGCCGCCGCCGCCCCCAATAACGGGCAGAATAAAAGTTTGGCGGCGGCGGCCGCGGCCAATGGCAACAGCAGCAGCAACTCCTGGGAGGAGGGCAGCTCGGGCTCGTCCAGCGACGAGGAGCACGGTAGGGGCCCCCCGCGCCCCCCCGCGCCCCAATCCTCCCGCGCCCCCCGCCCCGCGCCCCCCGCCCCGCCCCGCGCTGACCCCTCTCCCCGCAGGCGGCGGCGGCATGCGCGTCGGACCCCAGTACCAGGCGGCCGTGCCCGACTTCGACCCCGGTGAGTAGCCCGCGCGGGCCCCGGGGCGGCCGCCGCAACTTGCGGGGTGCGGGGCGGGGCGGGGGGCCGGTCTGCGCCCGCGGAGAGCCCGGCCCGCCGCGAGCCTGTCCGGCCGGAGCGCGCCCTGGCCCGGGGCGTGGGGAGCGGGCGGCCGCGGCCCCTCCCCGCCGGCCCCGCGGAAGCGCGGGGTCGGGTCCTCGCGGGGTCCGGTCCTCGCGGGGCGCGGCCGGCAGGGCCCGTGTCGGCCTGACGGGCGCGTCCACCGCCCGCGACCTCGGGGCGCTGCGGCCGCCAGACAAAGGCGCCCGCGGGGTGGGGGCGCGTTTCGGGCCGCGGGGGCCGCGGGCTGGGGGCGCCGGGCCGGCTCCGCGGGGGAGCGGCGAGCGCGGCGTGGGCGGGGGAGGGGCGCGGGGGGGCCCCACTCCGGCCGCCCCGCCCCGCCCCGGGGTCCTCTCCCGCCGCCCCGCGGGCGCCCCGTCCCCAGGACGTCCCCAGGCCCGCTGTCCGCGCGGAGCTGGGCGTGCCCGCGGGGGTCGGCGCCCCGCCTGGGGGCTCGGGAGGCCTCGGGGCTCCGTTTCGGGCGCCCCGGGCCTCGGAGTAATCCCCCCCACCCTGGGGCTGCGGGGCCGCCCGGCTCGGTCCCGGGGCGCGGGGCGCGGTGCCCGCGGGGGCGGCCGGCGTGGGGCGAGCGCCGGGCCCGTCCGCTGAGGCGCCAGGGCTCGCCTCGTCTTCGCGGGAGCTGGAACGGCCAGACGCCCCGGAGCGCCCCAGCTCTTCCCCAGCCGGGGGGCGGGGCGAGGCGCGGGGTGACGGCCGCTGGGAGCCCCGCCCGCCCCGCCGCTGTGGAAGCGGGGCTCGGGCGCCCGGGGCCGGGCAGGGGGCGCCGGCTGGGGCACGACCTGGCGTTTCCCGCCGTCTGTTTCCGGCCGAAGCGGCTCCGCGGCCGCGACGGGACGGGACGGGGTCGGGGCCGCTGCCCTGGCCCAGCCCGTCTCTCGTTGTCCGCGGCTTCCCAGCCGGCGTCGCGGATCTGGGGACGCTCCCCCCGCGCCCCGGGCCGGGTCTGGCCGACTGGGAGCCGAGCGGGGCCGACCCTGCGCGTCCCGGGCCCCCCGCGGCGAGGAGGCCGCGAGCCCCAGGCGGGCCGGCGGGGCCTCAGGCGCGGGGCCGGCGTCGGGCGGCTGTGAGCCCCGGTCTCCCAGAGCAGCAGCCTGCTCGTGGGGCCTGAACCTCGCCTCAGGGCCTGCGCATTCGTGGGTGTCGGGCTCAGCTGTCGCCTCAGGGGGCTTGAGCGCCCGTGCGCTGCGCTCTTCTTGGACGGGAGGGTTTAGGCTTCTCCCCGCAGGGCCGCTTCCTCGCGTCTCGGGTGAGGGCGTCCGACCTGCCCCTCCTCGCTGTCCCTGGCGGCTCCTCCTTCCTCTTGGAGCGCACTGTTTTCCGTGTTTTGGTTTCATTGTGGAAGTGAAATCCACAGGGATCCTGGGAAGTCACGGTGATGTGAACATGTTCTGAGACGGTTCAAGAGAGCCCGGAGGCGTCGGTCCTGGGAGCCGCCATTGGTGCGTCCCGGTGCCCGCGGGTGGCGCGGGAGCGCTGGGGCGCCTCCTGGCCCAGCAGCCTGGGTCTCCTCATCACCCTGGGGCTCTTGGCGACGGCAGGGGTCGTCTGTGAGCGTGTCACAGTCGTGCTTTTAATTTCGTGGTTTTTTCCCCAGAAGCAGTGTAGAATAGGCTGGGCTGGGCCTGTGTTGGCGGAGGAACCCGAGTTCCGGTCCTGGCCGGTCTCTTGCCCGCTGTGTGCGACCCCGAGCACGTTCCTCCGTTTTTGCCTGTGTGTAGAATGGAGAGAATGAGCTTCCTCAAGAGAGGGAGCTGACTGAGCTGCACCTGGTAGATGCCCGGCACAGGGCCTGGCACACACGGCGAGGGCAGACATTTCCTGTGTCATAATTCTGATTATCACGAGTGTGATGTGAGTTGCCAAGCAGTGACCCCTGCATCGCCTGCTTTTGCCTTGGTGACCTGAGCTGTGTGAAAGAGGAACGCCTAGAAGTTACATGTATCTGCTACACTTCAGATAAAAACCTTTTCCTGGAAGATCCAGAATTAGTCCTTATGGTGGACAAAGAACACTGAGGTCCAGAGAGAAGAACCTGTTCGGATCAGGTTTCTGGATGGTACAAAAGAAATCTTGACTCCATTCCTGGGGCTTGAGACCTTCAGTGGGTTCTGAGTTGGGAGTGTTGGTGCCAACTCTCCAGGCCTGCCTCCCGGAGCTGAGACTGTCCAGGGGGTCTGTCCAGAGCTGGGCTCCAAGGCTCACTGGTTGAGGCTGCCCAGAGCAGCGCTGCTTCAAAAGGAACATCACAGGCCACGTGTACAGAAGAAATTCAGGCTCACTCTCAGCTATCTTCCTTGGTGTTTATGTATAAAGTTGAAAAAAAGTCTTAGTTTTGCGAGATAAAACACCTAAAACACCGCATTTCCTCCGAGTCACTGTGTCTCCCTGGGGGGTGGTGCTTTTCTATATCCTCTCTGCTCCGGGATTGCTGATTAATCTGTAGCTTGGCCCTCACCTTCCTCCCAGCCTTTCTCCAGAGGCTCCACTCAAGCTGTAGACATAAGAAATAGTGTCCTTCTTGACAGTAATAGAAAACAGTGACTTTTTGCTAAAGAGTATGTATTCAGTTAATATTTGTAGTCCACGCAGAGAACTGGAAATCATTTTTGGGGAGAAGGCATCTTTAGCAAAGCAGTGAAAGTCTGGATAAGGTAGGAATTGGGGATTTAGTGCTGATTCAGTGATTTGTTATTTCTGTAACTGTTAATTCCTGCGACTTTAAATAGCAATTATGGAAACTATGACCTTGTTAGGAATGATAGAGTATAGTTGTAATAATTTTTTTTTTATTTTGTGTTCTGAAGTTTTATCAATACATTATCTAATGCCTGAGTTTTATGCTTTTCTGTTGTTGATTTCTACAAGTGGAATATTTAAAAATTGGTTTAAGGTGGCACAAAGTGTTTTGCCCGCTGCTCCCCTCAGTAGTGGATTTCGGTAGATCCGCCTGTTCTGCTCCCCACTCTGTCTTTCGTGAGTCCTATCATCCCCCGCACCTCTGGCCTACACCTCAGTTCTTGTATGCATTAAAAAAAGGTCACTTAATTAAATGATAACAGAAACGCTTATTTTTCCAAAATAGTCAAATTCTTTAAAGATCTGGATCTTTTTTTCTTTAAAGATTTATTTATTTATGCCTACAAGAGCTGGGGTACAGGCCAGAGGCATGGGGTTGAGAGGACTCACCAGAGACAGTGGGGAACAGAACAGGCAGACTGATTGAAATCCACTGCTGAGGGGAGCAGCGGGCAAATCAGGAGAGGTCTGCTGTGCCATGTGGGTAGCTCCCTGGCCGGCCGGGGATCGAACTCGTGCTGCAGAGGCTGCGGATTGCTTCATAGTGTGATGCTTAACCCCTTGCGCCGCCAGGGAGGCCCAAGATCTGGATTTTAATAAAATGACACACTGGGCATAATTCTTTGAAGTTTCTGGGTTTTCCTTCTCTCCTAGTCATCAGAGAAAAATTGTGATGTCCATTTACTCTAACCTTCTTGTGTTCTGGATGAAGAAAGTAAGCTCTTTTTTTGTTATCTTCCGTTAAAAATTCTTTGAGGTGTGCCTCCCCTGGTGGCGCAGGCTGTTGAGCGCAGCGCTGTGAAGCTGTCCGCAGCCTCTGCAGCGCTGGTTCGATCCTGGCCGGTTGACAAGGGTCCCACATGGCGCGCAGACCTCTCCTGCCGCCCGCTGCTCCCCTCAGCAGTGTGCTTCGTCAGTCTGCCTGTTCTGCTCCCCGCTCTGGCTCTGGTGAATCCTCTCACCCTCCCGCACATCTGGCCTGTACCCTGGTTCTTGTATAAATAAATAAATAAATCTTCAAAAAAAAATTCTTCGAGGTGGCCTTGAGGCCATGTGCTACCCAACTTCAGACTTCTGTTTCAGAGCTTGTTTTGATCGCAGTGATTGGGAATGGTAATGTGTGTTCATAATTTCAGAACCAGAAATAAAAGTGAAACTTTAAAAAATTGTCCAGAATGGTGCATAATTTGAATGTGTTTATAAATTACCATAAGGCAGGATGGAATTGTAAAGACAAAGTTATTAGAAAAAGTTAAGCATTTCTTGGGCCTCCCCGGTGGCGCAGCGGTTGAGCGCTGGGTTGCGAAGCTGCCCGCGGCCTCTGCGGCGCCGGTTCGATCCCCGGCTGCTCCCCGGCCACCGGAGGAGGGTCCCGCATGGCACGCAGACCTCTCCTGCCGCCTGCTGCTCCCCTCAGCAGTGTCCTTCGGTCCTTCTGCCAGCTCTGCTCCCCGCTCTGGCTCTGGTGAATTCTCTCACCCTCCCGTGCTTCTGACTGTACCCAGTGCATGTATAAACAAACAAATAAATAAATAAACATGCCTCTATTAAAAAAAAAGTTATAAAAAAAAAAGTTAAGCATTTCAAATACAGCAAGATAATAGTTTTGTTCCCCACTGTCAGTCAGCACCATTAACATGGCCATACCTGCTGCAGGCGCAGCCAGGACTAGTCTCCCTCCTTCCCTCACCCGATGTGGTCAGTGCTGTGCTGTGATGGTTTGTGTCCTCTGCAGCGCGGATGTTGCGGTACTCTCAGAAGCGCACAGATTCACAAAGGTGAATGCTTGGGAAGGGTAAAGAGGAGGTGCTTGGCTCAGTTGCAGAAGCCTTCAGAGTGGCGCAGGTGTGGCGCCCGTGCATGAACAGTACTGGGAGAATGATGGGTGACCCGGGCGGCTGAGATTGCAGTGCCACTGGGAGAAAGTCTTGTCAAAGCAGAGGTGGTCTGTTGGAAGAGTCCGTTGGTCTGGACTGCCTCTGCTGCAGTGCCTGTCTTCAGCCATTGGCCTGGCTGTGGCAGGGGTGCTGCAGTGGGTCCCAGAGGTGCTGGGTGACGGGCACTGCCTGCTGACGGCTCTGCTTTCAGTACTGTCTCTCTTTTTTTTTTTTAAGATCTATTTATTTGTTTTTATTTATTTATTTATACAAGCACCGGGTACAGTCAGAAGCGCGGGAGGGTGAGAGAATTCACCAGAGCCAGAGCGGGGAGCAGAGCAGGCAGAAGGACCGAAGTACACTGCTGAGGGGAGCAGCGGGCGGCAGGAGAGGTCTGCGCGCCATGCGGGACCCTCCTCCGGTGGCCGGGGATCGAACCGGCGCTGCAGAGGCTGTGGGCAGCTTCGCAACCCAGCGCTCAACTGCTGCGCCACCAGGGAGGCCCCCAGTACTTTGTCTCTTGAAGGGAACTCAGTGACAGCCTGCAGAATCCCCGTGCGTGTTTTGTACTTAAGTGCATACTGTCGCGGGCAAGCGATCTGTCTTGTCATCGTCAGGGTCTTAGGAAGTGGGTTTATTGCATTGATGCTTCCCAAACAAGTCTTCACCGTGGCATTCAGTTTTTTGTTTTTGTTTTAGATTACTTATGCGTTCATACAAGAGCATGCATACAAGGGGTGTAGGCCAGAGGTGTGGGGAATGAGAGGATCCACCAGAGACAGAGTGGGGAGCAGAGCAGTTGGATTCATTGAAATCCACTGCTGAGGGGAGCAGCGGGCGAGACAGGAGAGGTCTGCTGCGCCATGTGGGAATCTCCCTGGCTGGCGGGCATTGAACTGGCACTGCAGAGGCTGCAGACAGCTTCACAGTGCTGCGCTCAACCGCCTGCGCTACCAGGAAGGCCCTTATGTGTTTTTTTTGGCTACTTGGGTTCTTCCTATATCTTTAATTATTTTTCTGTAGGGTACTGGTCTTTTTCTTTCTGATTTGTGTGAGTTCTTTATATAATTGGATACTAAAATTGCATGTGTAGCATTTTATTTCCTCCTTAGTATGGGAGTTCACTGGTTTTCTTTGATTAGAAAGGAATAAGAATATATCCTTGATTGGATATGTGTTTCCGGCCCTGGTGCCCAGCCGGTAACACTTGTCACCTAATTTCTAACATGAAAGTCACTGAGAATTGACAGATCTTTTTTTTTTTTGTTGTTGTTGTTTTAATGCTATTCAATTCAGTTGGTGCACTATTAGCCAGTTAACCCAAATTATGGTACCAGGTGACTTGAAAAATGAAAAATTTCAGATTTAACTTGTCACATGCAGTTACAGTTGCACGCCGGAGCTTAGAGTTATGGCTTTAGTTTCCTACAGAAGGTTAGGGTGCTATGGAGTGAAACTAAATTCAGCTGTCCTAGGGATTTGCCACCAGCCCAAGGGAGGGGTGGGGAGTATGAGGGTGGGGTGTGTGTCTTGTCATCACTAACAGAAACCTCCAAGGGCTGGCCTGTGCCTGTGCTTGTGCTGGCCAGTGTAGCTCCCACCCACTGGGAGCCAGGCTGGTTTGAGCACTTCCTGGCTACGCAGTAATTTAACCCAACAGTCACCCGAGGTGGGTAAAGTTGTTCTTTGCAGATAAGGAAACTGGCAAGAGAGGCGTGTTGTTAGGGTTCAGCCTGACACCTCACCCAAGGAGACCCCGTCTAAGATGCCATCTGTTGTAAGAACCATCATTGTTTTTTGTCTGTCACTAAGAAAGGACACATAGGAAGCTGCTAAGTTGCAGTATTTCAGGGAGCGCTAGTAATCTCCTTTAAGGGAAAGCCCTTAGCTAGGAGTAGAGCTTCATTGGAGCTCCCCGGTGCTGTGGAGTTATGTTCACGCTGCGGAGTGACCTCGGCTGCCTTCCTCTACCCCTGCAGAGGCGGTGGAGGGCAGAGTGGGGGAGTTGCTTGGCTCTTGCAGGTGTGTTGGAGTAGTCATCTTCAGAGCTTAAAACAGAATTGTTATTTGAGGGGTGCAGTTTCTTGTGACCATGTTGACTTCAGGTTACGAAGGGCAGTGGCATGTTGGCTCGCCTTGGGTTGCACAGACACCGCATTTCAGCACCTCCTGCCCCCCCCCCCCCCCCCCCCGGTTTTTCTATAGAGTCACATTGGCCTTGAGCTGTGGAATGTGCTAAGTGCCATGTTCTGAGTAAAGTGTGAAGTGATGCACAAAATACTGAGTTTATTTGAAACCCTGGATTTCACCTGTGCAGCTGTTAATACTGTTGAGCCACTAATTTCCCTCCTGTGCAAGAGTTCCTCTCCTCTTCCTTCCCGGCGCAAGCATATATTTCCTGGTATTATTAGTTACTTTTGTCTTTATTTCAAAGGCCAGAGTATACCTAAAGAAAATTGCAAGCCGTATTCTGCTTGACTCAGATGTGAGACTTGTTGTTGATGTGATCATAGTGTAATTGAGCTAAGGCCTAACTTTATTAAGGACTGATTTTTGCCCAGAAGCTTGAGGCTTGCTTTGTCCTTAAACCGAAGCCTCTCCTGGGAGTCTGTTGTACCTGACGTTTGGCTGTGGTTGTCCTTTAGCAGTTTTGTGTGTGGCCAGGAGAGACGACGACCTGATGGTCTTGTTTTGGAAAAGGCCCAGCTCCGTGGGGCTGCTCAGCGGCTGGGAAGCCTTCCTGTGCTGGTGTGCGTGCACTTCCTTGCTCTGAAGGTTACAGTTCCTGTTTAACCTCTGCTGGCATAGAAGCTTTGGGCTTGGGGTATGTTCCTCTTTTAAACTTAGAATGGATATGGGGAGACCAGGAGAGCAGGGAGAGTAAGACAAGCACTCAGCCTGCCTGCACTTACTCAGTGTAAAGTCGTGGGGTAGCGGTGTTGCCGAATCCTTCCTGTGGTGGAAGGTGGAAGTTGAAGAAACTCTTAAAATGAAGCTTTAGATGAAATGGTCCTTTGAGCCAAGCCTCAAAAATGGGAGCATTTCAGGGCTTCCCTGGGGGCCTAGGGGTCGAGTCTCAGTGCTGTCACCACTGTGGCTTGAGCTCAACCCCGGCCAGGGAGCTGACCCGCAGGATGCAGCAGACCTCTTCTGTCTTCCCGCTGATCCCCACTCTGTCCTTGATGAATCCTCTCACCCCCACACCTCTGGCCTACACCCCAGTTCTTCTGCACACACAACATTTTTTTTAAAGATTTATTTATTTATGCATACAAGAGCTGGGGTACAGGCCAGAGACGTGGGGGGTGAGAGGATTCACCAGAGTCAGAGTGGGGAGCAGAACAGGCAGATCTACTGAAATACACTGTTGAGGAGAGCAGCAGGTGAGACAGGACAGGCCTGCTGTGCCATGTGGGTTGCTCGCTGGCGGGGGATCGAACTTGTGCTGCAGAGGCTGCGGATTGCCTCATAGTGCGTTGCTTAACTCCTTGCGCCACCAGGGAGGCCCTGCCCAAAAAAAAAAACTTACAATAAGTGAATAATTCTTTTTTTAAAAGGGAACTTTCCAGTGTTTATGACTTTGTGGTTTTTCTTAATTTAAAAATTAACATATATTTGGGCTATCAAATAAGAAAATTCTAATTTTAAGCTTTTTTTTTTAAAAAGATTTATTTATGCAAGAACTGGGGTACAGTCAGAGGCAGGGGAGGGTGAGAGGACTCACCAGAGACAGAGCGGGGAACAGAACAGGCAGACTGATGGAAGTACACTGCTGAGGGGAGCAGCGGGTGAGGCAGGAGAGGTCTGCCGCCCCATGTGGGTTTCTCCCTGGTCAGCGGGGAATCGAACCTGTGCTGCAGAGGCTGCAGACAGACAGCTTCACAGCGCGGAGCTCAACCCACTGCGCCACCGGGGAGGCCCTTCTTAAACATTTTCAATCTAGATTTTTGAAATTGTCTTGAGCTGTGCTGTCTGATGTTGCCACCTGCAGTATGAAGCTATTTAAATTGATTAAGATTAAATAAAATGTTCCATCTTGTCACACTGGCCACATTTCCAGTGCTCGGGAGCCTGTGCAGTGACTGGCTACCAGATTCACTGGAAGCTGCTGTTGCAGAGCACAGAGCCGGGGGTTTGGTGGGCCGGGAGCGCCATTGTTACTAATTTTTTATAACTGCTTCAGAGGTTTTGCCTCTTTAATCTGGGTGTGTGGGGAAATGTGATACTGGGACAGCTGATAAATACCTTGGTACCTGTGTACTCAGTTTCTCTGGTGGAGTGTTTGTTGAAATAGTGCTGTTAAGATACTCAAATTAGGACCTCTTGAGATGGCAAGAAAACATGGAAAACTTAGGAGAGCTTTGTTTTTCAAAGTGGTTATTAGTACCTAATAAACCAAAAAGATGATTAAGATGTATGATTATAGCGAAGATAATTGTAGGGCTTAAAAGATTAATAGTATGAAGACTCAGCTTTGTCTTGAAAGATTAAATCAGCCCTAGTGAGGTATAATTGGCATAAAATAAACTGGACATATTTCAAGGGTAGAGTGGGCTGCTGAAGTCCATGCTTGCTAAAGCTCTGTTCAGTCTATATTTGCTGAATTTTGTTTTTTTTTAAAGCAGTGTAACTTTTAACTTAGATTATGTAGACATACACAAAGCTAAATAAAACTTCAACTATTCTTTTTTTTTTTAAAAAGATTTATTTATTTATACAAGAATTGGGGTACAGGCCAGACGTGGGGGAAGGTGAGAGGATCCACCAGACACTGAGTGGGGAGCAGAAACACACTGCTGAGGGGAGCAGCGCGAGACAGGAGAGGTGAGCCGCACCATGTGGGTTGCTCTGTGGCCGGCGGGGATTGAACCGGCATCGCGGAGGCTGCGGACAGCTTCACAGCGCGGCGCTCAACCGCCTGCACCACCAGGGAGGCCCTTTTGCTGAATTTTGAACACTTTGTTTTATATCTAGACATTTGAGTTGGGTATTTTAATTTTTTTATTCATTTTTAAGGAAGGACCATTATTCTACATCCTTGTTAATTTTTTTTACAGTATAGGATGTCCCCCTCAGGTGTGGCCCCTGGAGTGCTCCCACCACCAAAGCACCCTAGTCCTTCGGCACAGCCTGTTGGGCTTGCCTCGCCTGCTTTGTTTCTTAGTGCCTGTTTCTGCGCCTATCCAAGAGTTTGGTATGATTCGGTGGGCTTGGTTTGGGTTTGGGAATGCTTCAAATTTATTCCATACAAATTAATGGTAATATTGTTTCCAGACACCCTGCATATCCTACCAACTTTTTTTTTTTTAAAGATTTATTTTTGTTTACTCCTATAAGAACTGGGGTGCAGGCCAGAGGTGCAGGAGGTGAGAAGATTCACCAGAGACAGAGTGGGGAGCAGAGCGGGCAGATCTTCTGGAATCCACTGCTGAGGGGAGCAGCAGGGAGACCGGAGAGGTCTGCAGCACCCCATGGGTAGCTCCCTGGCGTGGGTCAGACTCAGGCTGCAGTGGCTGCGATAGCGCAGACTTAACCCCTGCGTCCCCAAGGGAAGCCCATGACATTCACTCTTAACAGATAGAATTTTTTTTAGTATATTTGCTGAGTCACAGCGCTTACCACTAGTTTCGTTTCCATTACCCTAAAGGAAACCTTGTGTGTCCCAGCACTTGTCCCCCAGTGTTTTCTTCAAATGCTGAGATGATTTTTGGCAACAACTAAAGGCTCACATGTCTAGCGTGCCGCGCCTCCCTTCAGCCTCTGTGTGGTGAAGGCAGTCGTGCCGTACTCCGCGGACTTTGCAATCCGCGAGCCGTGAGGCCCGGCGCTCTGCCACCATGCGCTCTGGGAAGGCCTCGGAGACGGGTCCAGGCGCCTGGTCCGCGTGTTCATCAGAACGGCCACGTGTCAAGGGCCGGAGCAGGTTCTCTGTGACCCGAGCAGACAGGTGAAGGGGTTGTGCTTGGAGCCCTGGGTGGCTTCTGCAGGCTTTTATTGGGATTTACCAGGCACACGGCAGGCGGGGGTGGGGGGGCAGGCCTCCCGGCCCCCTCCTTCTTTCTGGGCGCCCCGGCGTTCTCTCGTGGCCTTGTTCTCTGCTCCTTTCGCTCTCTTCTGCTGGCGTCCCTGTGACGCTGCCCTTACAAGCCCAGGTGAACCCACTTACGCATGCCCACACCCCACTTCAGGGTTCGCCCTCAGGCATGTATGCAGGACCGCAGATCCAGATCCGTCATCAGTCCTCATGGTGGGAGGGTGGAAAAGCCTGATACTTTATCTTACATCACACAAGTGTCGCTTAGGCGAGACACTTCTAGGCACTGTGTGCCAACTGGACACCTCACGCAGCTCTGGTGGGAGTAAGTTGTGGCGAGGGCACGCTGGGAGAAAGTGGCTCAGGAGGGGAGCGAGGACGGAGTTCTCAGGCTGTTGGGCTGCGGTGATTGCGACAACAGATTGGATGCGGGGCACCGGGAGGCCACAGCGGGTCTTGGATTTCCGGCTTCAATGACTCGCTGATTAACGGTACGGTTGGCTGCGTAGGGGATGCAGGAGTTTGGGATTCGGTGAGATACCTGCAAGTGCTAATTGGGTCCATGCTTATTGGGGATTTTGGACTCTCCAGCGTCTCCCCCAAGTTCGACTCACCTCTCCTGTCTCCCTGTTCTGTCTCTTGCTGATCTTACAACATGTCTCGTCTTCACATAATGATTAGCTTTGAGGTCATCTCCGCTGCCCGCTGAGGGTGGGGATTACCAGTATCATTTTTGTATCCCTGGCTATGGATTAGCTGTAGAAGTTTTTTTTTTTTTTTAAGATTTATTTATTTATACATACAAGAGCTGGGGCACAGGCCAGAGGTGTGGGGGGTGAGAGGATTCGCCAGAGACAGAGTGGAGAGCAGAACAGGTAGACTGAAATACACTGCTGAGGGGAGCAGCAGGTGAGACAGGAGAGGTCTGCGGTGCCATGTGGATTGCTCCCTGGCTGGCTGGGGATAGAACTCGTGCTGCAGTGGACAGCTTCATAGGTTGCGTCTTAACCCCTTGTGCCGCCAGGGAGGCCCCAAGTTTGGAGAAGAGAATTGCTTTTCATTGCCTGCACTGTTACTATCCTCCTATAAGAAAGGCATCGTATCTGTTATTAAAATGAACACCTAGTAAGCCTCCTGCTTCTGTGTATTGAAACTCAAGCCAGTCTGCTGCCACAGACCTTGCAGTGGCCTGCATTTCACTTAGGGAAAAATTGCCCCTGGCTTTTTAAGACCGCCTCAGTCTACTCTTGAGTTTTCTTTGATGGTATCGCCTCATCTTCCAATTCATCGTTCACACGTCACCTTCTCAGCGAGGCCTGCCTTGACCTCCCTCCTGTCCATCTGTAAGTGCCCTCAAGTGTGCCCTAACATCCAGCTGCGTACCGTGTGACTGCCACTATATGTCATTCTGGAAAAGGCAAAACTGTAAACTGTAAAAAAAGTGAATGGTCCCCAGGGTTAGCGTGGGAGGAGGGTGTCCAGGCTGAGCAAGGTTTTCAGGCCTGGGAGAACACACCGCGTGTGACCTTGATGCTGCGTGTGACCTTGATGGTAGACACACGTCATCCTGTCTGTGTCTAGAGCCACAGGATGCGCAGCCCCCCAAATGAACCCAAGGTCAGCAGTAGACTGTGTGTTACGGTTTGTCAATGTTGATTCATCTGTGATGACAATGTCCATTTTTGGGGGGGATGGTTAAAATGGGGAGGTTGTTCATGTGTGGGTGCTGAGGGTAGGGAAGCAGAACTTCTCAGTTTTGCTGTGAATGTAAAACTACTCTAAACAATGTCTTTAAATATAAAACAGTGCCAGTTTTATATTTAAAAATTAAATAAAGGTGGGCCTCCCCGGTGGCGCAGCGGTTGAGCGCTGGGTTGCGAAGCTGCCTGCAGCCTCTGCAGCACCGGTTCGATCCCCGACTGCTCCCCGGCCACCGGAGGAGGGTCCCACATGGCGCGCAGACCTCTCCTGCCGCCTGCTGCTCCCTTCAGCAGTGTCCTTCGGTCCTTCTGCCTGCTCTGCTCCCCGCTCTGGCTCTGGTGAATTCTCTCACCCTCCCTAGCTTCTGACTGTACCCAGTGCTTGTATAAATAAATAAACAAATAAATAAATAAATCTTTAAAAAATTAAATAAAGGTAATTATTTCTTAGTATAATTATATCTCCAGTCAATCAATTGATTTTTTTTTTTTTAAAGATTTACTTATTCATGCATACAAGAATCGGGGTACAGGCCAGAGGTGGCAGAGGGTAAGAGGACTCACCAGAGATAGAGTGGGGAACAAACAGGCAGGCGGACTGAAATCACTGCTAAGGGGAGTAGCAGGCCTGCTGTGCCCTGTGCGTCAGCTCCCTGGCCGGGGGTTGAACTCTTGCAGCAGTGGCTGCCCATAGCTTGATAGCACCGAGACTTAACCCCTGCACCACGAGGGAGGTCCTTGTTCAGATATTTTGTTTGTCATTTTGACTATTTCCAGGAAGGGTAAATCTAGCCTCTTGTGACTCTGTCTTGGCCAGGAGCACCCATGCTGAGCTTTAAGGTATTGATTTGCTTCTTTTTGTTCTTCCTTGTGATTTCCTTGTGGAAACCACTAGATCCTGGGGTTGCCTCTTCCTCGCTCTGTATTTGCTGATCGTTCTTCTGTGTTGTTTTTAAACATTTTTCTTTGCCCTCTGTATTTTTTATAAACTGGTAGTTAGACTTAGAGGGTTGATTCATTTCTGATTAACATTTATTTTTATTTTTATTTTTTTAACGATTTATTTATTTATACAAGCACTGGGTACAGTCAGAAGCGCGGGAGGGTGAGGGAACCCACCAGAGCCAGAGCGGGGAGCAGAGCAGGCAGAAGGACCGAAGTACACTGCCGAGGGGAGCAGCGGGTGGCAGGAGAGGTCTGTGCACCATGCGAGACCCTCCTCCGGTGGCCGGGGAGCAGCCGGGGATCGAACCGGCGCTGCAGAGGCTGCGGGCAGCTTCGCAACCCAGCGCTCAACCGCTGCGCCACCGGGGAGGCCCAACATTTATTTATTTATTTTTTTTTGCAAAAATGATTCCTAGGGGCTGCTTGGCCCATCCTACTCACAAAGTCAGCCCCTGCTGCACTCCAGTTCCCCTGAGCCTCTGCTGCTGTTTCTTTTTTGCCACAATAAATTTACATGTTTGTTTAAGGTCTCTTTTAAAATATAAATCCCTAAAGGCCACAAGCAACTATAAACCAGAGACACACCACGGGGGAGGGGGGGAGGGAAGGGGAGAGGGAGGACTAGGGTCAAAATAAGGGGGGGGTGCAATTGTACGGGGAATATAACAAAATGATAATGCATACATTGTGCAAAAATGAAAAATGGTGTAAGAATTATATAAAATAAAATATTAAAAAAAAGAAAGAAAAAAAATAAATAACTCCCTAAAGGCCATGGGTCTTTAGTGTATTGCTCTGCCTTGAATACATGAATGAATAGAACACAAAGGCACAACACTGGCTCGCCTCAGTACCACCACAGGAAAGGAACGTTTTCCTTTATTAGAATAGTTGCGCTTAATGGCAGTTACTAAAATCTGTAAAATCCTCTGGAATTCTGGCAGTTAGAAATTCCAGAGGTAGATTTTGGGGGCGAGGCTATGTTACCGGCCCTACTTCCTCTGCGGATGGGGCACCGTGGCTCAGCTTGTGTGCTCGTGGGCCGTGAGCAGGGCCCGGATCCTGCGGCTCAGGGGTCCCCTGTCCGTGTCCATTCCATCTTCACTGGAAACCTGCACACTGAGCCTTCCAGCTCCGGCACGGCAGCTTAGGAATTTCCCGTATGTTCTTGTTCTCCTCAAGAGTAGTTGTCTCCCACGAACTGCCCTCCCTGCGGCCCGGCCTGTAGGTGGGGGTCCCTCAGTTCTTTTTTTAATTTTTTTTAATTAATTTTTTTTTATTTATGCAAGCACTGGGTACAGTCAGAAGCGCGGGAGGGTGAGAGAATCCACCAGAGCCAGAGCGGGGAGCAGAGCAGGCAGAAGGACCGAAGGACACTGCTGAGGGGAGCAGCGGGCGGCAGGAGAGGTCTGCGCACCATGCGGGACCCTCCTCCGGTGGCCGGGGAGCAGCCGGGGATCGAACCGGCACTGCAGAGGCTGCGGGCAGCTTCATAACCCAGCCCTCAACCGCTGCGCCACCGGGGAGGCCCAAGGGGTCCCTCAGTTCTTAACTACCACCTCTGCACCGTTCTTCTCGCTTCCCCCAAAACACCCCACTACAAATGTGTCGCCACCGCTTGCGGCTGTGACCTGCCTTTCAGCAGAAGGCCCTGGAAGAGCTGTGCCGGGAGCGCCCCGCACCTGCGCCTCGCCCCTGCGGGCTGTCTGCCTGGTGTCTTGTCGTCACCCTATGCCCTCACCGCTTTATTCTGGGGCTGTAGGTGTGTCCAGCAGGTTCTCACCCACGCCTGGAAGCATCTTTGTTTTCACCCAGGGCACTCGGTTTTGGAGCATTTACAATTTCATGTAAATCTTCCCTCGTGGGGGTGCGTTTTGATCTGACCAAGCTCACTGCTTGTGTGACCCACCTGCTTTTTTTTTTTTTTTTAAAGATTTATTTATTCATACAAGAAATGGGGTACAGGTCAGACGCGCGGGAAGATGAGAGAATTCACCAGAGCCAGAGCGGGGAGCAGAACAGGCAGAAGGACCGAAGTACACTGCTAAGGGGAGCAGCGGGGAGACAGGAGAGGTCTGCTGTGCTGTGTGGGTAGCTCCTTGGCCAGGGATTGCACTCATGCTGCAGTGGCTTCGGCATAACCCCTTCGCGTAACCCCTTGAGCCACCAGGGAGTCTCCCCCTTTCTTTTTAAAGATTTATGCATATAAGAGCTGGGATATAGGCCAGAGGTGGGTTGGTGGTGAGAGGATTCACCAGAGACGGAGTGGGGAACAGAACAGGCAGATTGACTGAAATACGCTGCTGAGGGGAGCAGAGGGCGAGGCAGAAGAGGTCTGCTGTGCCATGTGGGGTTCTCCCTGGCTGGCAGGGAATCGAACCGGCGCTGCAGAGGCTGTGGACAGCTTCGCAGCATGGCGCTCAACCGCTGGGCCACCAGGGAGGCCCTACCACCTGCTTTGTTTTTGATCCTTTAGTCTTTTATTGCTTTGTCGTTTCTTACTATTCTCTCCTTTTCTCTTGAGTGTGAGAGTTATATGGCCTTTCTCAAAATACTGTTCTGTTGGTGGCTGTGCTAGAGGCTACGAAATATTTTTTGTTTTGTTTTCTAGTCTTTTTGTTGTGGTAAGATACAATACAAAATGTACCATCTTTTTAAAATTTTTATGTATTTTTTACATAATTTTTCATTTTTGTATAATGTATGTGTTTTCATCTTTGTTCAAAATGTACCATCTTTAACCTTTTTTTAAAAAAAAGATTTATTTATTTGTACAAGCACTGGGTACAGTCAGAAGCACAGGAGGGTGAGAGGATTCACCAGAGCCAGAGCGGGGAGCAGAACAGGCAGAAGGACCGAAGGACACTGCTGAGGGGAGCAGCGGGCGGCAGGAGAGGTCTGCGCGCCATGTGGGACCCTCGCCCGGCGGCCGGGGATCAAACCGGCACTGCAGAGGCTGCGGGCAGCTTCGCAACCCAGCACTCAACCGCTGCACCACTGGGGAGGCCCATCTTTAACCATTTTTAAGTGTTGTTAAATGCATTCATAGGGGCCTCCATGAAGGCCAGTGCTGTCACACTGTCACAGCCACTGGGGCCTGAGTGTGACCCTTGGCCAGGGAGCTACCCACAGGGTGCAGCAGATCTCTTCCTGGCTTCCCGCGGCTCCCCTCAGCAGTGGGTTTCAGTGGATCCGCCTGTTCTGCCCCCCACTCTGTCTCTGGGGAGTCCTCTCACCCCCCACCCCTCCACTCCTGTACCTTTGGCCTGCACCCCAGCTCTTGTATGCATAGATAAAAATAAATCTTTAAATGCATTCATAATGTACAGCCATCACCAAGCTTGGAGAGTTTGCATTGCTCTATCTTCAAGGTCGCCGATTCTGCCTGCCTGAAACCTGCCTTGACTCCCATCAGGCAGCTGCTCAGCTGGTCAGCTCTTGCGCTTTTTAGCTCCCGAAGTTCTTCTTAGATTTTCTCTTTAGTGATTCTTCTGTTTTGCTCATTGCATTTTCTTGACTTTCTCTACATCTTCACTCAGTTCTTTGAGCATCTTTAAGACTCTGCTTTAGTCTTTGTGTAGTGCATCTGCTGTCCGTTCATTCGGGGATAGTTTTTGGTGAAAATTTTCCTTTGCTTGGGTCATACTTTCCTGTTTCTTTGTATGTTTCTTTTCTGGTTGAAGACTGGACATTTGAAGCTCATGTGTTTGCCCCCTTTTCCGGGACTTGCTGTTTTTTTTTTTTTTTTTTTCCTTCCTGATGTTTTGTGGGCTGCTTCGGTGCGAGGATCATCCTGAGGTGTCCACCTAAGGTCTTCCCCGATCTTCCTGAGTGCACGCCTGTTTCTGAGCAGATAGGTGGTCTCTCCGGTTTCCCTCATGTACATAGCTGCTTTGCAGTGGCCTGACCATCAGTGTCTGCCTCTCATGAGGGGAAAAAGAAAAATGAAGGGAGGTGGAAAAAGTATCCTGAAAGTTGCGTGAATCACAGTCTGAAGGTGTGTGTATGTGGTGGGGGCGGGGGGTGTGTGCGGTGTGCATCTGAGGCTGCAGGCAGAGCACAGCCCTCCAAGATTTGGAGAACTGGCTCTTTTTCACCCCCTGCCCCTGGCTGGGATGGGGCACCTCAGCTGCCCTGTGCCCAGAGCTGAGATTAGTAGCCTCGCCACCCCACCCATAGCCTTACCCTGCAGGCCGCCACCCTTCAGTAACTCCTGCGTCAGGAGCAGCCACATCAGACTGTTGCTGCCCGTGCAGGTGTTGTCTAGGTGGGGAGGCACATGTCACTGCTTCCCACGCTGCCCTCTTCCCAGAATCCTCTGCCCTAGAGATGATAATTTGCAGCAAGTGAATGTTAACTGGATGTTTCTCTCCTCTTGAAGGGCCATGTGCAGGGGAGGGAAGAACACAAGAGAATGTAGCTACGGTTCATGGGTGAGATGGTAGCTGGAGAACTCTGGGGACTACATGATTAATAAGGGAAAAAGGGCCACGCAGGGACTGACCTAGAAGTTTGGCTTCTGTTACCCCTTGTGCTCCCTTGCTGCCTCTGTTTTTTTTTTTTTTTTTTAAGGTTTTCTTTATCTTTGCATAGACAAAATGTGGTTAGGCCAGAGGTCCGGGGTGGGGGGGGGCGGTAAAAGGACTCCCCAGAGACAGAGTGGGGAGCAGAACAGGTGGATCCACTGAAACCCACTGCTGAGGGGAGCCGCGGGGAGACAGGAGAGGTCTTCTGCGCCATGTGGGTGGCTCCCTGGCCGGGGATCGCACTCAAGCCGCAGTGGCTGCGATAGTGTGATAGCGCTGAGACTGACCTCTGCGCCACCAGGGAGGCCCTGACATTTTTATCTTTTATTGCAGTAACTGCATTATCGCGGTACGTGAGGTTCAGGTGTGCCCATGCTGCACCGTGCGTTCCCTGCTGCCTCCCGCCCCATCAGGGCCTGAGTTCATCAATCCTTGCCCCTTTCCCTCCATCCTGCTCAGTCTGCGCTCACCGGAACCGCAGCGCCGCAGCAGATCTGCCTCTCCTCCGCCCCCTCTCAGCTCTTCTGCAGCCTCAGCTCAGCCCGGAGCGTCTTGGCCTGGCTCTGCAGAACCAGGGGCATAAGGGTCAGCTTAGGCGCTACAGCTTTCTTTAAAATTAGAGTTGGGGGGCCTCCCCAGTGGCGCAGCTGTTGAGTGCTGGGCGAGGGTCCCACATGGCGCAGACCTCTCCTGCCGCCCGCTGCTCCCCTCAGCAGTGTCCTTCAGTCCATCTGCCTGCTCTGCTCCCCGCTCTGGCTCTGGTGAATCCTCTCACCCTCCCGCCCTTCTGACTGTACCCAGTGCTTGCATAAATAAATCTTTTAAAAAAATAAATAAAATTAGAGTTGGGGCAGAGGAAGAGAGGCAGAGGAGCACAGACAGAGGTCAAGCTGGTCACGGCTGCCTGAGAACCTTAGTTGGCTGCTGGATCTTGCTGGAGACTTCCAGGGAACCCTGGCATTTTCCAGAACGTTCTTGAAAGTAGGGCTGTGGGCAGGACAGAGAGGTGGATTTGTTGGTTCCGCCCCATCTCCATCCCCATCTTCGCCCCATCTCTGCCCCATCTTCCGCCCCAGTTGTGCCACAGGCCTAACTGTTCTATGCTTTCAGTTCATTGCTTTGCCTCTGGGCAGCTGCTGGAGAAGCAGTTGCATTTGGGCATTGGAGCCGCTGTGCAGCCAGGTGGGCGCGGTGGAGGCCACCACAGCCTTAACCTCTGGGGCAGAGAGCGGCAGCAACTGTGCCAGGAACTGGGGTGTGGGCTTTTTGATCATGAGATGCTTGCGAACAGCTTTGCTGGGCCTGGTGGGGCTGCTCCAGTTGGGCAGCGGAGCTGCTGGCAAGTCGGGTATGGGGAGAGCATGCACTGTGCCATCTGTTGTGACCTGTGTCACCCAGCCCTGGCCTCTTACAGTCGAAACATGGCAGGAGGAACTACTGACCAGCCTCGCTTTAAAGTCACGATCACCAAAATCGCTTGAGCCCATCGTGGGTCATGTTCTGTTTTCTTGTTCCGCCCGCTTTCCTAGATGGGGTTGGAATGTCATTTCTTTTCTACCCTTTCTGTATTTCACTGGAAAAGCATTGTTGCAGGTGGAAGAGAACTTCCACTGCCCCAGCTGCAGCTCCCGGCGCCTGTGTCTGACCCTCTGACTTACCTCCTGAGACTGTTCGTGTCCCAGGCTGAGACACCAGCTCCATCAGCCTGACTGCTCAGAGACGCCAGTCCACGCTTCATCTTCACCCGCCCCATCAGACTTTTCTTTATTTCATGCTCAGTACTTTGCAAACAGACTGTTACTTCTCCCTTGTTCAGAGAAAGTTTCTTTTGCTATTCATTCTGGTCTCCTTTTTTCCCTCTCTTAAATTTTCTGGGGCACAGTCCATCTAGGCTTTGCCCCCGCTGTTCCTTTTTTTTTTTTTTTTTAAGATTTATTTATGCATACAAGAACTGGGGTGCAGGCCAGAGGTGAGGGGGTGAGAGGACTCACCAGAGACAGAGTGGGGGGCAGAACAGGTGGATCCACTGAAATCCACCGCTGAGGGGAGCAGCGGGGAGATAGGAGAAGTCTCCCTGGCCCGGGGTCGAACGTGTGCTGTAGTGGTTGGGAAGCTTCATAGCGCTGAGACTAACCCCTGCGCCACCAGGGAGGCCCCTGCCCCCGCCATCCCTCTGTGAGTTTGTGTGGCATCAGCAGTGGCTGCCATGATGCCTGGGTGCCTCGGCCAGTGTGCGCTCCTCACTTGCTGTGACCTGCCTGCCCCACAATGCCCCGTAGGTCACTCCTCTTTGAAACTGGATTACTCAGGGTTCTCCAGAGAAACCGAGCTAACAGCATATATTTCTTCATGCTCCCTGGCCGGGGTGGAACTGGTGACAACTTGATAGCACTGAGACTTTAACCCCTGAGCTACCAGGGAGGCCCTGACATCTATTTCTATATCCACGTTTGTATAGATTGGATGTGGATATGTATAAAAGAGATTGATTTTATAAGGAATTGGTTCATGTGACTATGGAGGCTGAGAATTTCCAGGACCTGCAGTCAGATGCCCAAGACTTGATGGCGTAAGCTCTAGACTGAGTCTGAAGGCCCAGAGCCAAGAGACCCAATGTCCAGAGCAAGCCTTCAGGCAGGAGAAGTCCCCTCCTTCTCAGCCTTTTTGTTCACTTGTTCACTTGAAGCCTTCACCTGATTGGATGAGACCCCCCCACATTGGGTAGGGTCTTCCTCTTTATTTGGTCTGCCAACTCGCGTGTGAATCTCATCCAGCCACTCTCTCGTGGACATACCCAGAGGAGCGTTTAAGCAGATTCCTGGGCGCCCTTTCGCCTGGTCTGGTCGACACCTTAAATTAAGCATCACGAACCCTTTCTTCCGGTGACATGGAGAACGAGATGCTGATTTAGCCCCTGCAAATTCTCCTGGGTCACCCCTGAACTTGGCTTCAACTACTTTCCCTTCTCTATGGCGACAGGCGCTGCGTGCTGTTTCTTGACCACTGCGACAGGCTCCTGCCTTCGGGTCTCTGCACTCATTTTCCTTCCGCTTGGAGTGCTTTGGCCTGTTCCTCTGCCCCGCTACCCTAATGCGTGTAAATTAGGCCCTTATGTCTTTCCTTCTGCTTTGAAAAGTCACATTCTCATTGAGACTCTTCCTGGTTAGTCTATCTAAAAATTGCAGCTACATCCCTGGTATTTCTTGTTCCCCTTCCTTGGTTTATTTTTTTCCTCATTTACTCTTCACATTCTCCACGGTACTTCCTTATTTATCTTATCATCTGAGTCGTCCAACTATAGTAGACGGTAAGCTCTGTGAGGTGAAGGGTCTTTAGTCTTGTTAGTCTTTCCAACCCCCAATTTCTAGAACAGTGCCCGGTGCAGAGTTGTCTCAGTAACAGTTTTCCATATAAAAAACATGGTCAGGCCTTTTGGCCGGAAACGCCATCTCCAGTGAGCTGCCGAGGCGCCCAGTTGGGGGGGGACAGAGCAGAGGCCTACTGCGTGTCCTCTGGGCCTCTTAGAAAACCGGGAGTTGCTCCTTTGGCCACAGACATGTGAATCTACAAGAAAGGTGAGACTGTAGACATCAAGGGGATGGGCGCTGTTCAAAACCCAGTGCCCCCACACGTTACCATGGCAACACTGAAAGAGTCTATGATGTTACCCAGCATGCAGTTGGCATTGTTGGGAACAAACAAGTAAAGGGCAGGATTCTTGCCAGGAGAACTCATGCTAGTATTGAGCACTTCAAGCCCCGGAGGAGCTGAGCTGGGGTCCTGAGAGCCGAGGGGAGGGCCCTGGGTACAGTGGAGGCGCAGCCTGCCCCACCCTGGGAAGCATGTGCGAGAACCGCGGAGGGGGCCTGCCGCTGGAACCGTCCTGTAAGGTGGTGGCTAACAGACCTCTGGCCTATAAAACTAAACAAAAAACCAGGAACAAAGCCACGGACAGAAATTGCCATGACAGAAAAGCCAGGAAGTTTGCCAAATGTAAATCTCCAGTTCGGTAGTCTCAGTTGTGAGCACCTTTATTGCCTTATGAGGGCCCGTCGCATGTAGCATGTCTTCACACTTGGGCCTTCACAGTCTGACTGGACGAACTGGAATAATCCTGAAGACACCTTGCCAATATTCCCACCTCCGTCTTGCCAGCATGTGTGTAAGAACCAGAGTTGTGCTGAAGACCTTACAAACTAGATCTTATTTAACCCGTGTGACAGCCCTACATAATGCGAGTGGTGTCTCCGTTTGGACAGGGACGGAGCTGAGGTTCGGAGACTAAAGCTCTTGCCTGCGGCGAGTCCAGCTTAGTGCAGAGTCCAGCTGGGTGTGTCTTGGTGTAGATGCTGATCACAGGGTAGGCTGTTTTCCAGATGGAGCGATGTCATCTGTCATGTCATGCAAGAACTTAGGGGTTTGGGGCAGCTGTTTCATGCCCCTGCCTCGTCGGTGCGTCTGCTGGGCATGTCCTCAGTACTGAACCTCAGAGCTGGGAATCCCCCGTGTAAGATCAGGGAGAAGCACCACTCCTGACGCCTCTCTCAGCTCCAACTCCCAGAGCCTCCCAGGCTCTTCCTGGCGCCTGTCTGTATCCGATGGTGACAGCCACACATGGAGGTGCTTGTTCTTCCTGGCTCCGGCGGCCAGTGTGCCCACCTCTGCAGTGTCGCACGAGGAAGTGTGGGCGTCCCCTTCTCCCTCAGGAAAGTGGGACACACCACTCACGTCTCACAGCTTAGAGTAACCATTCCATGATTCCCGCACTGCCAGGCAGTTCTGCCGGGTGTCCTTGGAGCGTCTCCCGTGGCCGCGGTCTGGGAGTGATTGGTGTCATCTGGTGGCTTCTGTGAGGCGCTGGAGCAGCTGGACGCTCGCTTTCTCCCTGTAGCTCAGGGCCTGTTGCTTTTCCAGTGGGAGAGATCTCCAGTGGGGGCCAGATTTCCCGCTCAGTGCTCCCAAAAGCAGCTTTCTAAGAAGGGGAAGCAGAAGCTGCTAGTCATTTGAAAGTGTAGGGCCAGAGCCGGCACGTACCGCTTCCGCCACGTGAGTCACAGCCCAGCCCAGATCGGCTGTGGGCACTGACGCCCCCGGCGCGGGAGAGGGCGGTTGGGAGCAGACGAGTCCTGACTCGTGCTGGGAGCCGCGCACGGGCGCCAGTTAGACTGGTGCTGGGTCGACAGCTGTAAGCTGGGCGGTCGCGGGCTGACCTAGAGCGAGGCCACTGCTGTCATACTTGCGCCCTGGAGCAAGCCGGAGACCCGGACCCCGCCTTCACTCCTCCTTGTGGCCCTCCTGTGTGAGGATACGTGTTAGACAAGCGCGTGTGTTTGAGATTGAACTTGACTTCTAAATACAAGCCAATCCTTTTTTTTTTTTTTAAATTTATACATACAAGAACTGGGGTACAGGCCAGATGTGCAGGTGGGTGACAGGATTCACCAGAGACAGAGTGGGGAGCACAGGCAGATCCACTGAAACCCACTGAGGGGAGCAGCAGCAGACAGGAGAGGTCTGCTGTGCCATATGTGGGTCAGTTCCCTGGCCGGCAGGGGATGGAACTCATGCAGCAGTGGCTGGCGATGGCTTGATAGTGCTGAGACTTTAACCCCTGCGCCACCAGGGAGGCCTCTAAAATATTTTTTCAGTTAAATGTTTGTTTTCTTTTCCACATGCTTCTATCTAATTTCTTTTTTTTTTTTAATAGAGGCATGTTTATTTATTTGTTTGTTTGTTTTGTTTATACATGCACTGGGTACAGTCAGAAGCGCAGGAGGGTGAGAGAATTCACCAGAGCCAGAGCGGGGAGCAGAGCAGGCAGAAGGACCGAAGTACACTGCTGAGGGGAGCAGCGGGCGGCAGGAGAGGTCTGCGCGCCATGTGGGACCCTCCTCCGGTGGCCGGGGAGCAGCCGGGGATCGAACCGGCGCTGCAGAGGCCGCGGGCAGCTTCGCAACCCAGCGCTCAACCGCTGCGCCACTGGGGAGGCCCTTCTAATTTCTAAGCCCTTGTCCCATTCCTTAGTTTTTCTTGTGCAGACTTAAAAAAAATATTCCTCTGTATTTCTGTAATATTCTAATATGAAACATACTGATTGCTTTATGCATATATTACAATGTACATATACAGACATGCGCGTAAGGCAGCTACATATTTATTCATAGTGATTGTGGAGAGTGCTTGCATAGATTTCATCATCATTTCACCCTGGGGAAGGACGTCTTGTTTCCAGTATTCTCAGTTACGGCTAAGTCTGCATCTAGGTTCTGCTCACTCAGGTTGCTTTTCTGGAGCGTAGATTCCTAATGGTGGAATTATTGCGTCGAAATAAAGGCATGAACTACCAGATTGCCTTCTGCAAGAACTGTTTTTTACCACATGCAGATTTGGAAAGTGTCTTTCCTTTGAATTCTCAAAAAAAAAGTCATCACCGGTTCTTTTTAAGTGCTGAGCGCGGGGCCCGCGCATGTGTTGATGGGCCGCTGTCTCCCTCTGCGCGCCCCATGGCAGCCCTTGCTGCGTCCACTTGCCCGGAATGCTACGGGAGCACGTGCTTTGATAACACTTTTTTGGAATGTTTTTTTTTTCAAGGATGTGTGGATGATTTGTACAATGACGGGTGGATGATTTGTACAAGAGTTCTACATTTCGTGTAGATGCATCACTTTGTTCATGGCTTCTGCACTTGTTAATTGTTGGTTTTCATCAGACTTAGAGGAGGGGACGATTATAAAAGGGCTTCTGTTGTGAGTGGCACACGTGGGCCGCTCTGCTGCTGTGTGCGCAGCCTTGACGCAGGGCTGGGGAGTGTGCTTTCCTGGGGTCGGGGCAGCTGGTCTTGGCCCGGGGTGGGGGTGTTTTGTGTGTGTCAGGAGGGCAGGAGGGGGTCTCTAAAGAACACTTGCCTTTTTTTGGTGCTCTCAGAAGTTCTACAATCTAGGGAAAAGTTACTGCAACTAAAGAAGAGTGTCCTTCAATTGCTGTGAGGGCGTGTGGCTTCATTCCTAGCTGCGGTGCGCCTAGACTGTTTACAGAACGCTTCTCACTGGAGTATTTACATACTGGCAGAAACATCCACGGAGAAAGTAACTGTCTTCTCCACAGTTTGGGTCATGCATTTCTTTTTCTGCTGATGTCAGTGCTTAGAAAGTGTAGGTTTATTTATTTATTTATTTTAAAGATTTATGTATTTGTTTATACAAGCACTGGGTACAGTCAGAAGCGTGGGAGGGTGAGAAGATTCACCAGAGCCAGAGTGGGGAGCAGAACAGGCAGACTGAGGAAGTACACCGCTGAGGGGAGCAGCAGGCGCAGCAGGAGAGGTCTGTGCGCCATGTGGGACCGTCGCCAGCGGGCGGCCGGGGATGGAACCGGCGCCGCAGAGGCTGTGGGCAGCTTCACAGTCCAGCGCTCAACCGTTGCGCCACTGGGGAGGCCCAGAAAGTGTTGGTTTATAAAAGCAGTAAGAACATCAACTGTCCCTGGACTGCAGATTTAACACACAGCCTGGGTCCCCACCTTGTGGTCACGCCAGTTTGCCAAATCTGCTGTGTTAGGGAGAACTGTGCCCCTATCCCGAGAATGACACAGGCCAGTGGCCCAGGTGGTCCTCAGCTCAGATGCAGGGGTTGCTGCTGAAATCTTATTTACAGTTGTTTTTAGAAACACTGGGTGGGGCAGACAGATTTGAAGAAGGCTGTTTGGGACTTGGAGAGTGTGGAGAGGTGGGTTTTAATGGGAGGATACTAGACAGCGTTCCTACCTTTAAAGTGGTATCTTCTGGGGCCTCCCCGGTGGCACAGCGGTTGAGCGCTGGGTTGCAAAGCTGCCCGCGGCCTCTGCGGTGCCGGTTCGATCCCCGGCTGCTCCCTGGCCACTGGAGGAGGGTCCCACAAGGCGCGCAGACTTCTCCTGCCGCCCGCTGCTCCCCTCAGCAGTGTACTTCGGTCCTTCTGCCTGCTCTGCTCCCCGCTCTGGCTCTGGTGAATTCTCTCACCCTCCCGCGCTTCTGACTGTACCCAGTGCTTGTATAAACAAAACAAACAAACAAACCAGCAAACAAATAAAGCATGCCTCTATTAAAAAAATAAATAAATAAAGTGGTATCTTCTGTCCAAGTTTCAAATATGATTCTCTTGGGCTTCTTTTTTTGATTTGTGCAGCTGTCACCGTACTGTTCATGACTGTATCCATGGGAACGTAAGTAGGATAACACGAGTTTATAACTTGCTGCTAGGCAGATCTAGCTTGGAATGTATTAAAATTTTCTCATTAAAATGTGTTTGGATGTTTTACCTTCTGTTGGGGAGGGTAGCTGAACAGAGTAGGTTGGAATTACAGCTGTGATATGCACGGACCCTCGATAGTAGAAAGGACTGGTCATGTTTTTAACTCATTGAATGTTTGAAATGGAAAAGAATTAGTTGAAACAACTGTTACAATACCCAGGGATTAGATGTGGGTGCCATCCTAGAGCATAATTCGGGCTCCAGAATGCTGGCCTAGTGTGGGTCATCCTGGTTCTGAAAGACATGGGGGACTCGCCGAGGAAGCCTCACGGAGACTGAGACTGAGGTACCTGCTTCTCATTTTTGTTGTAATTTTATTTAAAGATTTAAAGAGGTCATGTGTCAGGTATAAAGCAGCTACATTTCGGAAAGCTGTGCAATGAAAGGTGGTCGGTCTCTTACCTTTGTCCTCCAGGTCACACACTTCCCCAGCGACTGCTGTTCGCCCCAACTACTTGTCTGATTATATATATATATTTTTAATAATTTTTTTTATAGAGGCATGCTTTATTTATTTGTTTGTTTGTTTGTTTGTTTGTTTTATTTATTTATACATGCACTGGGTACAGTCAGAAGCGCGGGAGGGTGAGAGAACCCAATAGAGCCAGAGCAGGGAGCAGAGCAGGCAGAAGGACCGAAGTACACTGCTGAGGGGAGCAGCGGGCGGCAGGAGAGGTCTGCGCGCCATGGGGGACACCCCTCCGGTGGCCGAGGAGCAGCCGGGGATCGAACCGGCGCTGCAGAGGCTGCGGGCAGCTTCGCAACCCAGCGCTCAACTGCTGCGCCACCGGGGAGGCCCTGATTATATTTTAAAGTGTCACTTGAGTTAATGCTAGCAGGTAGTAGTGCCTTCCTGTGTGCCAGCTGTCAGAGGAGCCCAGAAGCCAGCATGGGGTGGAAAGCCGACCCATGTGATCGGGGCTCCTGGCTTCAGTTTTGCCGCCCAGCCTCGGTATAGGCGAGGTTGGGCCCAGTGGCGCAGCTTGACCGGCACCCGTCAAACCACTGAGATTGTAACAGACTAATTGGTGCTTTCGTGGGTGCCAGTCCACTAAAATGGACCCATCAGGTTTGAAAGGCGGACACCCTGAAGAGTGTCTAAGTGGGGCTCCAGCCAGCTTCCAGTCAGTCAGATTGGTCTGGCTTTTCTCCCAGGAAGACCTTTGTTGCGCTGTCACGCTGGTCTCTGTCCCTTGGCTCCACGCCTTCGCAGGCCTGACCTCTGACTCTGCCTCCAACATTGCCTGCTGATGACCCCCTCGGGCCCGCGCTAGGTGTCTCTGTCTCTGAGAGAGCTCTTTGTGCTTGGCTTTGTGCCTGGCACCTCTGGGAGCTGTAGTTCTGTTCCTTGCCTCCGACGTATCCACCACAAACCCCTGGCGCTGCTGTTTTCGGCACTGGCCAGTGTGGTGTCCAGTGCCGCTCATCCTGGCCTTGGGACTGCTGTTGCTGATTGCTGTGTCACCTTTGCAGAGGCCTTCAACCTGGGAGACCGCCCATGTCTGATCCTTCCGACCACCGCCTGACCATCGCTGCTGCCTCTGGCCCTGCCTCTGTTTCCTCTCTCCCACCTTCTCTCTCTCTCGCCCCCTTTTGTAAATGAACCCTGTAGCTGCTGAACCCTGAGCCTGAGGCTTGTCCTGAGGTCAGTGTGTGGGACAATCTCAGGAGCAGCTTCCATGACTGCCACCGCACTGGTCAGGAGACCGAGGCCTACAGAAGCTAAGTAACTTGCTCAGGATTTTGTGTTTCTTGCCCTCTAGGTTGTGCTCCCAGAAAGCAGGCACCATCTTTTAGCTCCGCTTTACCCCGTCCCCATAGTTCCCGGCCTTGGGTGGTGTGCCAGATGAGGCTGGGTGATGAGCTTTGACCTTGTATAGCTGTGACTCCGACTTTTCTTTGTAGAACATTCTCCTGCAGGATCGGAGCAGCATTCAGTGTACATTCCTGTCTAGGTGGGTCTAGGTGGGTCTCATGGGGCCGGTCTCGAGCTTGCCCTGTCGTGCACAGGTGCTCCGCGCGGCACTCCCTGCACGTCCTCCCAGCGAGTGCACATTTAGTGTGGCTCCTTTCCCTTCTCTGGCCTGACGACCCAGTCTCCTGTCAGGTCCCTGCACTAAGAGGAGTGTGTCGGAATAGAGGCACACGCGTCTCTGTTAGTGCTGCCAGCAAGTGTCCTTGAAAATCCGCGTTTGGTATGTCGTGTGTCGTGCACCACCAGGCCGGGAGGATCATCGAGATTGTCTGGCAAAAGGAAATTACAGGTCCAGTTCGTTTCTACGGATGGTTGTTGAAGGCATTTTCTTCTTAAGTGGGGATAATGTTGCTCTTGTAGGGTTGCTGTGAGGATTAAAAGATCCTTGTATAAGTCTCGGGTTGGTAATTAAACTTGCCGAGTACTTGGTGTGTGCCAGCGTTGCGTGGGCAGGGAGAACGCAGGAGGGCGTGGCGTGGGGGTGCTGTCAGGAAGGTCCCCCGGGAGAGCTGACAGTACTTACAGTGTTCAGGCCTCATGGCAAAGGCCTTTGTGGGCCAGCTAAGCATTGGGAATGGGAAAGAGGTCAGATTGGAGAGGCGGGGCCAGCAGAAAGGCAGGGAGGTAGAGAGATTGAGTTTCGGTGCCTTGGGTAATGGGACATTGTGGGCCCCAGAGCAGTCTGAAGATGTCGCTGATGTTTTGGAAACTAAAAAAATAGGTTAATGCAGTTGCCTTGGCAGAACTGAGAAAGCTGAAACCGGAGGGCAGTGGTAGTGGTGCCGGTGGGAACAGAGCAAATGGAAGACAGAAAGGCCTGGAAGTACGGGACCCAGGGCCTCCAAAGGCTCAGTGGGAGTGATGGGCTGTGCCTGAAAGTCTGTGGCAAGCCCTTGGGTTCCTGGTTCCTGCCTCACTCCTGCAGCCCAGGCCACCTTCCTCCCGAGCCCAGCAGAGGGCGCGTTTGCCGCCAGCAGAGTTGGAGCCAGAGGGGCACTACGTTTGGGGGGAGGGGTGCACGGGACTGGACGCGACTGGGCTGGAAGGGGGCTCTGGTGTCACACTCCGCCCAGTGGTGCATGACGGGTGCCAGCGCTGGTCACTGCATTCCCGGGGTGGGGCGGGGGCTGTCCTGGGGGCTGGGTCTCCGGAAGGGCTCCGAGGGCAGTGGTCACCTAGTGGCTGGAGCTGGCACAGCATGGGCATAGACTGGCAAATACCAGGGGCCCCAAAGGGAAATAAACGGTGGCCTCTTCGGACCTGGCCACAGGACTCACACAGCGTCACTTGTGCGAGAGCCACCGTCGGCTCCGCTCTCGGGGCAGGTGGCACAGAGCCGTCTCCAGCTCAACATGCAACAGTTGCACCGAGGAGAACGCGTGGCAAGATGGTGCATCCGTCCCTGGAAGACGCCACACCTGCTCTGCGTGCGCCCTGGGTTGTCAGCGTCCTGAGCATGCTTGTCACCCCCCATCCCAGCCCGGCGCCAGCCCCAAGTTCAGGGTCTTGTCATCCTAATCAGTCCGGCTGTGGCCACGTGAGACCCCCTCAGGTGCAGCTCGCTGAACGTGGGTGCGTGCAGGAGACAGGCCAGCTGCCATTCCTTCAGTTTCAGCAGCAGGTCAGGCCGAGGATAGCTGTGGGCTCCTGTGCAGACAGGGGACAGCAGGAGGCTATGCACCCTCTGAAGTTGAGCCAGGCACAACTTGCTGCCTCCTGCCGAGGCCTAGTTCTGTGGCGGGGAATGGTTCTCCGGCCTGGGCGCTCTTCCTGAGTTGTGTTTCGCCCCCCGAATCATCCTTTTCCATAGGAACGGTTGCTCAGAAAATGTGTTCAAATACACACAACACAACAACGGCCACCTTCGTCATTTTTTTAAAGATTTATTTATGCATACAAGAACTGGGGTACAGGCCAGCGGTGTGGGGGGTGAGAGGATCCACCAGAAACAGAGTGGGGAACAGAGCAGGTAGATTGACCTAAATCCACTGCTGAGGGGAGTAGTGGGAAGACAGGAGAGGTCTGCTGCGCTGAGTGGGCAGCTCCCTGGCCCGCCGGGGATCGAACCTGTGCTGCAGAGGCTGTGGATTGCTTCGTAGTGCAGTGCTTTAACCCCTTGCGCCAGCAGAGAGGCCCTAAAATTCTTTTTAATTAACATCTAAATAGATGATGTACTCTTATGATTATAATATCGAAATGTCTATGAACAAAGTACGTAAACTTTTGATCCAGCTCCTAGGGAAGCTAATCAGCTCCCTGCAGGTTTTCAGCAGCCGCATCTACAAGCCAGTGCAGCCAGTGATTAGGGCCAGAGGTCAGTATTGTCCCTTTGGCTCCTGCTTCAGTGCTGCTGCCCCACCGCTGCTGCTGCTGGACGGTTCTCTTCATAAATCCTTGTGACTCTGCTTGGGTCCACGGGCCTTACCAGCCTCCTTGCAGTGGCGGTGACTTTGACAGCTGCAGCTCGAGGAAACGTTTCTTTACGGATTTGGGGTGAGTTTGTGCTCCCGCTCAGTCTGTGAGGCCAGTGTCTGCTGGCACAGCAGACAGGAGGGGCTGTGGGCCGGGGCACGGCGGCGCTGCTGTGGCTGTGTGGCTTATTTTGGAATGGGGTTATTTTTTTGATGTTGAGTTTAGTCGCTCTCTGTAGGGTTCGGGTCTTCCTCCCTCATCAGGTACATCCTTTGCCTACATTCTCTCTAAGGAATGGTTGGTTTTCGTAGTGAAGTGGTTTTCTCAGCCTGCTTCCAGCGCACCGTGTCTTGGAGGAGCAAAGGCTGCCTCTGCGCTGGGCCGGGCTTTCCCTGGCTGCTTCTCAAGGCTGCAGGTTCCCTCCTGTTTCCCAGTCCCAAAGCCAGGGCCCCTGGCTCCGGGTTTTGTGGCAGCACCGTGATCTTAGTTTTTGGAAGCCAGTGCCTGTTCCGCTTACTCTTTCTGGCTTAAAAAAGTAACTTAAAATAATTTAATTTTTTCTGGTAGCTCAGGATTTGGGCAGAGCTTGGCTGGGCAGTGCTGACTCAGCCTTTTCTGCAGTGGCCGTTGGTGGTGGAGCTGGAGGAGTGCGCAGGGCAGGTGAGGCAGGTGAGCAGCTGGGCATGGCGGGGCACCTGGCGCTTCTGTGGACGCTGACTGCCCAAAGGTACGTGTTCCAAGAGACCAGGCAGCTGCTGTGTCATCTCTGTGACTTTGACCTGGAAGTCATGTTGCACCATTACTGTAGTCACAAACTTGACCAGGCTTAAGGGGCAGGGAACATAGACCTTACTTCTTGAAGGCAGGCGTTCCAGTTGGCAACACTGTGAGAAGGTCCTGTGAGATGGAGATAATGTGGATTATTCTAGAAAAGACAGTCTGCTCTAGCTTTTTGTGAAACAGGTAGAGCGCTGAGCATCGCGCGGGGAAGCCTTGCTACTCCATCAGCCCTGTCCAGGCACATGAGTTAAGGCCTGTGTCCCAGTTAGGGCCTCTCTTCCCGTGACTGGACAGTCTCGACCCACCGCACACAGGAGGAAGGACTCTGGGATGACAAATGCAGAGTCAGACACAGCCTGGGAATGGGGCTGCAGTTACCAGAAGTGCCATGGACTGGGGGGGAGGGCTGCTGGTTCCGGGGTGGGGGTGACGCACACTTGAAGATGTGGGAATGTGCTCCCCTAAATCATTTACAGTGTTGTGAATCAGCGTGACTTTAGTAGACACAATAATAAAACAAAGTGTCTAGTGGTCAAACATACAGAAGAAACTGAATAAAAAGTAGGGAACAAATTAGAGAAGGAAAGTTAAAATTTCAAAACAAAAGGCTTCAAGAACTAAAAGTAGCTGCTACTTTCATGTCACAAAAAAATAGGATGGTATAAAACAGGGAACCATTCTGAGAACAAGAAAGAACTCTTAGAAAATAAGCTGGCAGGGAAATGTTTCAATAGGAAACTTCCAGAAAGTGGTAGGCAGAGCTCACTGGAAAGGAGAAAGGCACAGTGCCTGAGCCGTGATGGGGTCCTCGACTGACTGAGCAGTTGCTTGAGTTGGGGGGGCGTGTGGGCTGTGCAGGCGGCCTGTGTCTTAAGTGGTGAGTCAGTGTTCATGTTCTCTGGGTGGGCGGTGGCGCTAGTTCTGCAGGCGATGGTCTTCCAGGAGAGGCGTGTGGAGGAACTGGGGTTTACATCTGTGTGGGCAGGAGGGAGAAGGGCATGCTCGGGGGCAGCAGGCAGTGGTGGCGTGACGTCAGTGCGTGACAGAGAACAAGGAACACAGCAGAGGACGCGGCCAGCTGTCAGTGGGGCAGTCCGGTGGTGTAGAGAGAGGGAGAAAGGAAACCAGAGGGCGCTGTGGCTAGTGTTTTTGTTTTTTTAATTGAGGTACGTGGGCTTCCTGAGGCATCTGTGCTTTGGAGGCACAGCGTTTCCCCCTTCAGGCGGGTACTGACAGTGTTCAGCACCGATCGTCAGGATCCTCCAGATGGAGCAGGTCCACAGAGCACCCCCGGCACGGTGACTGAAAGAAGATATAGTTGGCCTGTCACAAAGGGCTTCAGAACACTGGGAATAGAGGGGACTCCGGAATGTTCCCTCGGGAACAGATCACCTAGAACTGAAGTGTGTGTGACCCTGGAGTCAAGGTGATGGGGGTGTTGCCCTCCGTCTTAGGGGTGTTATTCCAGGCTGGGGCTCTGCGCCCTCTGGGGTGGGACGTATGAGCACAAAGACTGTTTCAGACACCCCGGGCTTTTTTTGTGTGTGTGTGAAGATTTATTTATTTATGCATACAAGAACTGGGGTATAAGCCAGAGGTGTGGGGGCGGGGTGGTGGGGGTGGTGAGAGGATTCACCTGAGAGTGGGGAGCAGAACAGGCAAATCCACGGAAACACACTGCTGAGGGGAGCAGCGGGGAGACAGGAGAGGGCTGCTGTGTCCTGTGGGTAGCTCCCTGGCCAGCTGGGGATCCAACTCCTGCAGAGACTGGCGATTGCTTGATGGCGTTGTCATTAACCCCTGTGCTACAAGGGAGGCCCCACTCCAGGTTTTTTTTAGGGGTGAGGGGTTGTCCTCCCCTCCCCTCTCTTCCATCCTACCCCCATACATCACATCTAGATATTGGGGTGTGTGAAGCCTTTCTTTGGGATTCCGAGAGCAGCTTGTCTGCAGCGGGGCTCAGCCAGGAACGGGGTTGATGGGCCAGACGGTGCCCACTGCGCGCTGAGCACATTGTGGGGTGTGGGAAGGCAGGCGCACAGAGAATCACGCCGCACCGGTGCCCTGCTGTGACAGGCCAGGGAGTCAAGCTGCGGGGAAACCCCTGGGAATCAGCACCTCCAGCCGCAGACCCTGGCAACTGCTCCCAGGGTGGGCAGCGGGCCTGTGCGCCGACCTCTGGACCACTAGGGAGGCCTGGAAGAGGCTCGCGTGGCCTGGCTTGCGGGTCTTCTGTTCTGCTTTTTGGCCCTCGGCACTTGTTGAGGACCTGTCTTTGGGGCGTTCTCCACATTATTGGGCCTGGAGTAGGTGTCTGTAGTGGCCTTTCCTGCCCGGCCCTGCCCAGCGGCAGGGTGCAGCCCTGTGGTGGCAGTGAGTCGTGGGGTGCTGGGGAGCGGCCGGGACGGCCCTGGGATGCCCACCTGCGGGGTCTGGCAGTGCGCGGGCGGCAGCGCCGGGACCGTCCGCCTTGAAGCCCCAAGCGATGGTGTCCCGGCGCCTTCACCGGCCGTGCAGGGGATGGGGTGCCTGAGCTCCAGGCACTCTCAAGTTTCTGCATTTTGCCGAGGGTTTGGCTGCTGTGAGGTTGCCCGCAGGGCACAGGCCGAGGGCCGTGGCCCTGGACCAGTTACCCCATTGGAGGATGGCCACGGTGAATGGAGCACCTTCGTCTACTGGGATCTGTCTGAATGACCCAGCAGTAGGTTTGGAGCAGGGTTGCTAGTGAGGAGCTGAGAATTTAAAAAGAGTTGAAGAGACTGGAGTAGGCCTCCCTGGTGGCGCAAGGGGTTGAGCACCACACTGTGAAGTTATCTGCAGCCTCTGCAGCACGAGTTTGATCCCTGGCCAGGGAGCTACCCACATGGTGCAGCAGACCTCTCCTGTCTCCCTGCTGCTCCAGGGCCTCCCTGGTGGTGCAAAGGGTTAAGTCTCAGCACTATGAAGCAATCCATAGCCACTTCGAGGCAGCTGTGGCTGCAGTTTGATCCCCAGCCAGGGAGCTACCCACAGGGTGCAGCAGACCTCTCCTGGCTTGCCCACTGCTCCCCTCAGCAGGGTATTGCAGTCAGTCCACCTGTTCTGCTCCCCACTCTGTCTCTGGTGAATCCTCTCACCCCCACTTCCCTGGCCTGTACCCCAGTTCTTGTATGCACAAATAAGTAAATCCTTAAAAAAAAAACCTAAAAATAAATAAATGAGTTATTGTTCTAATCTCCTGTTACGTTCTTTACCTCTTTCAAAATGCTGTTTACGCAATCTCTATGAGGAGGGGTGCTGGCTCCATTTTACAGAAGAGAAAATCAGGCCCTGTAGAGACCGGACAGCTGCTTCTGTTCAGCTGGGGTTCCGTCCCCAGACTGAGGCTCTAGGCCCAGGAGATGTTTGCTGCGTGAAGAATGGGCGCACCAAGTTGTCCACTTGCCCGGACGGAAGAAGGAACGCTGAGGAGTGCATTGTGGGTGCCCGTCGCCTCGGCATTCCTCTCTCAGCTCTTCGTCTAATCCCTGTGTTCTCGCGCTCAGTGTTTTGTGGGATTATATTATTTCCTTTTCTTTCTAGCATTAAGCTTGGTTATCTCCTCGCCCCTCTGAACGGCTCTTTCAAGTATTGTACCATCCACCCGCCTCTGTATTTTAAGTATTTCACTGTGTCCTTTCACTGAGACCCTCACCCGGATGAAAGTTCTACAAATTGCATTTCTTTCTAGCATTCCTTTTGATCACCTAGGGCCAGCCTGCCATCTGAGATCTTTTTTTTGATACATAATGGCCACCTACTTTTAGCTTCTTCTTCTTCTTTTTTTTTTTTTTTTTTGTGGGACCCTCTCCGGCGGCCAGCCTCGCAGCCCAGCGCTCAACGGCTGGGCCACCGGGGAGGCCCCTGCTTTTAGCATTTTCTATCATCCCGGTGATAACAATGATCCTTGGTAAATAATGAAAGCACTTGGGGCGTGTGATGGTCCACAGAGAGCGGGGAGGGGCATCCACAAGGCTCGAGGGCAGCAGCGGGAGAAGCCATGTGAAAATACGAGCCGCTGAACTTACAATGTTATTCCCTGATCATTCCTTAAAGGCTGACTGCTGCCCTGTGACGCTGGATCTGTTCTGATCGGGGCGCTTAGGTACAGCTGACGAGGAGGTAGGACAGGCTGTGGCTCTGACCGAGTCGGTCCTGTCCCCTGAGGACCGCTGTGTGGCGCGGCTTAGGGCTCTGGCAACATGCCCTCTCTGTGGCCCGTGTGTTGGGAGAGCGGCCCCTGGCCCGGGAGGCCCACAGGTGTGACCATGCCATTTACAGTCGGCGGCCCCGGCCGCACTTGCCCTGTAGTTGGCTTTTTTTTTTTTTTTCTCCAATGAAACTTTACCGAATGTCGGTACAGGCCAACAAAGGTGCAGGGTGCCCAGGGGGACGATGCGGAGAGCGTGCACGGTGCCAGCAGTGCCTCCCGCAGCCTCCCAGCGGGGCCAGGACTCGCGGGTGCTTTTCTTTGTGTGGCGCTCAGGGCCGCGCTTCCTCCTGGCACCTTCCTCCTGGCACCTTGCCTTTGGCAAGTTTTGTCCTTTGCTTTATTGGCACGGTTTTCTTTATTTTTATTTTCTTTATTTTCAGTTTTTAAGCCTTTGCACTCCAAACCATTTTACGATATTTTGATTTAATTTCTTGTGCCATTTCTAGATAAAACTTCAGGGAAACATGCATGTCTCAAAAAGTTGCGTTGAAATAACCTCAGTTCCCCATAATCACTAATAAGTTGCAATGTCCCCTGAGAGGGGACATCCGAGTGATATGCTAGAATTCCACTGTCCCCTGAGAGGGGACAGCGGAGTGCAAAGGGTTAAAGCTGACATTGGTCTCTTTCTGAAAGTTGTGATGGTCACAGGCTGAGGCTGGGGGTGGTGTCGGCCGGGCACACAAGTCCATCTGTAAGTGTTTCCTTATGGCTGTCCCCTGCCCCACTTGTGTGGGTGCACAGATGGGCCCAGAAAAATCTCTGTATACCTCTCTTTGTTTGCACCAGGTAACACAGTGGGTTCCAAAGTTAAGGTTGAGCCTGTATTAGTTGTCATATTTCTTGGCGAGCCCCCTTTACTGTGAGAAGAAATAATTGTTATGACTTGAATTCACTTTGTGCAGATATTTTTTTTTTAATTTTTTTTTTATAGAGGCATGTTATTTATTTATTTGTTTGTTTGTTTGTTTGTTTATACATGCACTGGGTACAGTCAGAAGCACGGGAGGGTGAGAGAATTCACCAGAGCCAGAGCGGGGTGCAGAGCAGGCAGAAGGACCGAAGTACACTGCTGAGGGGAGCAGCGGGCGGCAGGAGAGGTCTGCGCGCCATGTGGGACCCTCGCTGGTGGCTAGGGATCGAAGTGGCGCTGCATAGGCTACAGGCAGCTTCCAGCCCAGCGCTCAACCGCTGCACCACCAGGGGAGGCCCCCCCCTTTGGTTTTTTTAAATAAAGATTTATTTATTTTTGCATATAAGACTGGGGTGCAGGCCAGAGGAGCGGGGTGGGGGGGTGAGAGGACTCCCCAGAGACAGGGTAGGGAGCAGAGCGGGTGGATCCACTGAAACCCACTGCTGAGGGGAGCATCGGGGAGACAGAAGAGGTCTGTGCTCTGTGGGTCAGCACCTTGACCAGGGATCAAACTCATGCTGCAGTGGCTGGTGATAGCTTGATTGCCCGAGACTAACCCCTGCGTCACCAGGGAGGCCTGCTTCTTTGTCAACCTTAAGTTGTAGGTATTTTGTGCTCTGTGCTCTCTGCACCCTTAGTAAAAGTAGTATCATTTCAGTATTCTTAATATTTGGGTTGTGGTGGTAAACATTTCCTTCTACTGGATTTTAGTAATCAAAATTGTTGATATTGGTGGTTCTGATTAATTTTATTTCCTGAAAGAGAAATATTTTCTGGAGGTGCTGCCTATATTTAGCCAGGGCCTGTTGGACTTTTTTTTTTTTTTTAAAGAATTTCATGTTTCAGACCATGGGTGTAGTTAAGCAGCCCTGTCAGGACTCTACAGAGAAACCGAACCAATGGGGGTGGGGTGGGGTGTGGGGGGTGTGTGTGTGTGTGTGTGTGTGTGTGTAATTGGCTTATGTCATTGCAGGTGCCTGACAAGTATAAAGTTCATAGTGGAAGCAAGGAGGCTTTAGTCTTGAGGCCCAGTTTCTTCTGGAAAACCTCAATTTTTGCTTTGAAGGTTTTCATTATATTTTTGTCATTCACCATATATACAGCAGAATGAGCTAGTTTTGTGTTTCGTTTTGTGTAGCCGCCACCAGAACTGGCGTGCAGAACAGTGCCATCTCCTCAAGAAATTGTTCTTAGCCTTCCTCTGACTCCTGACCCCTGGAACCTTGACCTGCCCTTGTCCTTGCACCTTCGCCTGCTCTGGAAGGCCACGAGAATGGTACCAGACTTCTGTAGCCCCCAAGACACAGTCCGGTGCTCTGGAGCTGTGGTGCCCTTGTCGCCTGGGCGTGTCATTGACATGCATTGCTTGTCCAAGTGCTCCTGTTTGTGGGCGCATCACGGGAGGTTTAGCCACTTAGTCCTGAGGCCACTTGTCCCGTCCACCCCCCAACCCCCATTTTTGGTGATGTCACTGAAACTGCTGCAAATCATCGTGTGTGAGCTTCACGGGGAACTGTCATCTGTAGGGCATGGGCCTACCCTTTCCTGTTGGGTCAGTTATTTGTTGAGTATAGTCATATCTTTGTAAAAACCACAGAATCTTTCTGAGTGACTGTGTGTGCGTACGCCAGTGACGCCGGTGTGTGCTGTTAATTTAGCCTTTGAACTACCACAGGTTCTTGCCCCATGAAGCTGTAAAAAGGAATTTGCAGACCTTTTAGATATGGAGGCAGAGAGAAACAGGCTTTGTTTAAGAAAGTAAAATTTGGGCCACCCTGGTGGGGCACTGTGGTGCTATCAGCATCCGCTGCAGCACGAGTTAGATCCCCAGCCAGGGAGCTACCCACATGGTGCGGCAGACCTCTCCCATCTCCCTGATGCCCCCCTCAGCAGTGGGTTTCAGTGGATCCACCTGTTCTGTGCTCCTCACTCTGTCTCTGGTGGATCCTCTCACCCCCACACCTCTGGCCTGTACCCCAGCTCTTGTATGCATAAATAAATCTTTAAAAAAAAGAGAAAGTAAAGTTTATTTAAAGGAAGGAAGTGAGGACGCCGGGTCTGTACTTGGGAGGGGCAGGGAAGCTGTTGTGGGCCAGTGAGTAGGGGTATTTAAACTTTTTTTCTCTGTCCTCACATCTCATCATCCTACTTTGTGATTGGCTGTTGCCCCTACTCCCAGCTCTGCCTCCCCTGTCCAGGGTTTTATTCTCTCAAGTTTTACTGACTTTGTTTAGTGCTCCTGGACTTTCTGACCACTCAGTGAGAGTGGTTCTTTCATTTGTTTTCTTCTTGCTCAGATAGTTCCAGATTTGGCCAATGGGAGATCCTGTCATCATTTCAGTGCTTTCTTCTGCATGATAGGATGTTCTAGGATCCCCTTGCATGTTTCCTTTCCTAGCCCTGGGATCGTCTGTTTCTCCAGGGAGACCTGGTTTCTAGTATTTAGAAGCCAAGACTTGGGAGCTGGCAGTGCTCACTGTTGCTGGGTTGTCATTGTGTCGAGATGCTCCCAGTGGGCGGGGCTGGAATGAGCACACGCCCGTGGTGTCCACGGGGCACACGCTGGCTGCCTGTGTTCAAAGCCCGTCTCCACCAGGTCCCTGTCGCGCACCACAGTCCTCTCTGCCGCCACCTCCTCTCTGTGGGAAACACCTTAGCTCTGCACACTTGCTTCAGCACTCATGCTGTGTGCTCAGTTTATTCCTTTCATTGCAGAGTTTTATTTCATCGAGCAGATCTGTAGTGCACCCCATTCTCAGGATGCGGCCAGACCTGACCCCCACTGCAGGGTGGCCTCCTGCTCTCCGGGCCGCAGAGTTGGCCTCACGTCTTTGCGACTGTTTCTTCGCCTCTCCTGCCCTTGAGTGGTGCCTGCGCTGCTGCCTGTGTTGGGTGTGCGTGTTCTCCATGTGCTCTGGATGCAGGTCTCTACCAGACACGTGGCTTGGGATTTTCTCTCCACCTCTGACTCGGGTTTTCATTTTTCACTTCCTCAGTGTGATTTAAGGAGTGAAAGTTCTCACTTTGAAGTCCAGCTGACAGATTTTTTTTCTCTTACGGAGCATGCTTTTGGTATTGTATCTGAGGTTTTCTCGTGTTTCCCTGTAGAAGTTTTTGTAATTGTCTGTGTCATCAGTTTTGAGTTATTTTTGTTTAAGGTGAGAGCTGTGGATCCAGATTAATGTTGTTTGTTTTTGGGGCCTCCCTGGTGGCGCAGAGGGTAAGCACCGCACTATGAAGCAATCCGCAGCTTCTGCAGCACGAGTTCAATCCCCGGCCAGGGAGCTGACCCAGAGGGCACAGCAGACCTCTCCTGTCTCCCCGCTGCTCCCCTCAGCAGTGTGCTTCAGTCGATCTGCCTGTTCTGCTCCTCACTCTGTCTCTGGTGAATCCTCTCACCCCCCACATCTCTGGCCTGCACCCCAGCTTGTATGCATAAATAAATAAATCTTTTTTAAAAATGTTGTTTTTGGTTTTGGTTTTGTTGTTTTTGTTTTTAAGATTTATTTTATTTATTTATACAAGCACTGGGTACAGTCAGACGCGCGGGGAGGTGAGAAAATTCACCAGAGCCAGAGCGGGGAACAGAACAGGCAGACTGACGAAGTACACTGCTGAGGGGAGCAGCGGGCGGCAGGAGAGGTCTGTGTCATGTGAGACCCTCGCCAGCGGCCGGGGATCGAACCAGCGCTGCAGAGGTTGTGGGCAGCTTTGCAACCCAGCGCTCAACCGCTGCGCCACCAGGGAGGCCCTGTTTTTGTTTTTTGATATGGGATATGGTGAGTGCCCATGTGTTCTGGCATCGTTTGTTGAAACGGTGATTTTTTTTTCCCCCACTGATCTTGTGTTTGCGCCTCTGTGGAGAATCAGCTCCTGCCCGCGTAGGTCTGTCTTTGGACTTCACCCGTCACATGTGTTCCCCACATGCCTGCGCCACATCATCTTGGTTTCTGACTCTTTGTAATTGGTTTTGCCTCCATCTTTCTTCTTTTCTCTCAGGATTGCTTTGGGGCCTTTGTGGGTTCACGTAATAGTTTTGATTCAGATAGTGTAAGCCTTCCGCGTTCTTCTTTTTGAAAGTTGTTTGACTATTGTAGGTATGCTGTCTACAAAAACTGTAACCTCCAGGAAGGTTAGACTCTCTCTCAACCAAAAAACCATGGTGGTATTGGTGTTGGGGTTGTTTTGAATCTGTAGAGCTATTTGGGGAGAAAGCTATCTTTTTTTTTTTATGCAAGCCCTGGCTACAGTGAGAAGCACGGGAGGGCGAGAGGATTCACCAGAGCCATAGCGGAGAACAGAGCAGGCAGACTGACGAAATACACTGCTGAGGGGAGCAGCGGGCAGCAGGGAGGTCTGCGCACCATGTGGAACCCTCACCCGGCAACCGGGGATCGAACCGGTGCCTTAGAGGCTGCGGGCAGCTTCGCAACCCAGCGCTCAACCTCTGTACCTCCAGGGAGGCCCGAGAAAGCTATCTTTAAAAAAAAACTGTATTTTTTATTTTTATTTTTTTAAATATTTATTTATGCATACAATTGCTGGGGTATAGGCCAGAAGTGTGGCGGGTGGTGGTGAGAGGATTCACCAGAGACAGAGTGGGGCACAGAACAGGCAGATGGACTGAAATATACTGCCGAGGGGAGCAGTGGGTGAGACAGGAGAGGTCTGCCGCGCCATGCGGGCAGCTCCTTGGCTGGGGATTGAACTCATGCTGCAGAGGTTGTGGATTGCTTCATAGTTTGCGTCTTGACCCTTTGTGCCACCAGGGAGGTCCTCAAAATTGTATTTTTTAATGGAGTCTTTTCGTACATACACGTGGGTATGTCTCTCCATTTATTTAGATCTTTAGTTCTCTCAGCAATGTTTCATAGTTTTCAGTGTGCATCTATCAGATTTAACTTTAAGTATTTCATATTTATTGATGATTTTGAAAGAAGTATTCCTTATTTCTGATTTTTAAGTGCTGGTGTATAGAAATACACTTGGCATTTTACACCCCCCCCCAAAAAAAAAAAGATTATTATTTATACAAGCACTGGGTACAGTCAGAAGCGCGGGAGGGTGAGAGAATTCACCAGAGCCAGAGCGGGGAGCAGAGCAGGCAGAAGGACCGAAGGACACTGCTGAGGGGAGCAGCGGGCGGCAGGAGAGGTCTGCGCGCCATGTGGGACCCTCACCCGGTGGCTGGGGATCGAACTGGCACTGCAGAGGCTGCGGGCAGCTTTACAACCCAGCGCTCAACTGCTGTGCCACCGGGGAGGCCCTACCTTTTTTTTTTTTTTTTTTTTTTTAAGATATTTTTATTTATGCATACAAGAACTGAGGTGTAGGCCAGAAGTGTGGAGGGGTAAGAGGATTCACCAAAGACAGAGTGGGGAGCAGAACAGGCCGATCCACTGAAATCCACTGCTTGGGGGAACAGCGGGGAGACAGGAGAGGTCTGCTGTGCCATGGGGGGTCGGCTCCCGGGGGTGGGGGGGTGGGGATCGAACTCAGGCCATAGCAGTGATAGAGCTCAGACTTAACCCCTGGGCCACCAGGAAGGCCCCATCCAATTGTATTTCTTTAAAGCAGTTGCCCCACAGATTTTACAAGAGTGTAGAAATTATTATTTATAAAACCTGGAACACAGTGTTGCAAGGCAGGCGAATGAATTTTCTGAGTGTTTCATTTGGGCAGGGTGTCCATTCATGCGCTTTTATTTAGTTGAGGTTTTTTATTAGTTTTTTTTACTGGAAAGTAGAGCTTGTAAGTTTCACCAGAGGAGCAGATTTAAAGAAAACAAAGACGCCTTTAGATGAATGAGTGGGCCTGGCCATTATCAAGTAAGCCTCATGTCTCTGGAGTCTGCTGTACCTTCTGAAGATGATGGTTTGAGTGTCCCTGTTAGGAAGAGACTGTAGGCCGCACTTCATCCAGGTACGCAGGGAAGCTCGGCGCTGGCACTGGAGAGCTGCCGCTCCGCCCTGTCACAGGCTTTAAAGGACGTGAACATGCTTCAGAAGTCCCGTTCCAGGGTAGCTCTTTCTCACATTTAGTCTTCGCTAAAGTTGTTAAGAATCTTCTGGATTCCTGTTGTCTTGTCGCCAAAAGGTTGCTCTGGCAGAGAAGGTGCTGGTGTTCAGCGCACATGGGGGGTCCTGCTGAAAGGGGTTTCTGAGCGACTGGGCACATGTAGGTTCCCTTTTGGGTGTCCCATGTCTGATTCCTGGGCGGGCACCACAGGCAGCCCCCCTGCCAAGGTCAGTCCTGACTCCGCCTCCTGCTGGCCACATGACCTGTTCGGTTTCCTCACCTAGCCCCTGAAGCTAAAAACCATACTGACCTCACGTGCTCATGTTAAATAAGTGACAGTACAATAGAAAAAATAGAGACAGACAGACAGACAGACACTCCCCACCCCATCTCAACGTACGTGTGTGGTGAGCTGACTTCAGCGCCAGGAGGGTCATGCATCATGGGAGGAGGTGCAGAATCATAGTGGTGGTGGTAATCGTATCTTTTTAATCTTTGCTCAATTGTAACAAGCCTTTTCTTTTTTATTTCCTCCCAGCCAAGCTAGCAAGGCGCAGTCAAGAACGAGACAATCTTGGCATGCTGGTCTGGTCACCGAATCAGAACCTGTCAGAAGCGAAACGTAAGTAATTTTTCTTTCTTTCTTTTTGTTTTTTTAACAGATTTATTTATTTATTATTTATACAAGCACTGGGTACAGTCAGAAGCGCGGGAGGGTGAGAGAATTCACCAGAGCCAGAGCGGGGAGCAGAGCAGGCAGAAGGACTGAAGTACATTGCTGAGGGGAGCAGCGGGCGGCAGGAGAGGTCTGCGCGCCATGCGGGACCCTCCTCCGGTGGCCGGGGAGCAGCCGGCGATGGAACCGGCGCCGCAGAGGCTGCGGGCAGCTTCTTAACCCAGCGCTCAACTGCTTGCGCCACCAGGGAGGCCCACATAAGTAATTTTTCATCTTTTCTTTTTTAATGTGACGTTTTAAAACCACCATAGCTAAAAGTCGGTATAAATACCTTTAAAATAAATAACGTGAAGAGTTTGAAAGTGTGTTTTTCTTTATACCTTGGCCTGTCATATGATTCAAAGATCCTTAACCTGTGGCTTCCTAATCTTCCCCTTTTCCCAAAATGCTGTTCAAGTGAATGCTGAAGTGAGGAGGCCAGACTCAGGATGGAAGGTAGCAGTGCCTGACTCCCTCATCTGGGGGGTTATGTTGTTGTGACAACGAAGAGTCGAGAATATGTGTCACAGGTCTTAATAATAAGCCTTCAGCCGAGCTAGAAGGCACTTTTAGTGGCTATTTGTTTTGGGCTGCCTTGGATTTTAGATGTGGGAGGGCCAGGAGTCCTGTTGTTGGCAGTAATATTAATTGTATTTTCAGAGTTGGGTTTAGGTTTAGGTTTGTCCTCTGTTCAGGTGATACTATAAGAATAGTTTTATTGCTGCTATATTACTATTAGTCTTCATTAATTTCAAAGTTTATTTTCTTCATGACATGAAAGAAGGAAAATTAAATCCCTCTTTGGAAAACTTTTCATTGAGAGTCCATGGGCAGAATTTATAGGGGCTTGCGCATTTGGAAATCACATGCAGAGTGTTCTGGTACATACATGGTTTTCCGGAGGAAAGAACATTGGCCTTCCAATGGGATCTTTGAGAAGAGTGGATCAGGAGTCCGTCCTCTACACCGGCTGAGAACGCCGTCAGCGGGACGTGTCCGTTGGAAGCGCCGGGAGCTGAGAGAAGAGGCCCTCTTCCTCTTGTGCCATGCGCGACGGTGTTGCCCTGCCCACCAAGTGTCAGAGATGGTGTATATGAAAGAGTATCTTCTTCTTATACAGTCAGCACCTGCATTAACATATTTCAGGCACAAACACTCACGGGGGAAAGAAACCTGTTCAGTTCTGACCAAGGATTCCCCCGCTTTTTTGTACAAAACTCTCCATGAAACCAGGGGAATCCGGTTACTCTCAGTAACAGTGGCCGTGGCGGTGCTGAATAGTCTGTCTGGCCTGATTTTAAGGGTGTCTCGACTCTGCCCCGTTGGGCTGCTGTTTGGTGAGTTGTGATGAACAGAGGGCCGGAGGGGCGGGGGCATTGGCCTTTACGAGGCCTTTGCTGTGCTGGGGGAGGCCTTTTAAGTGTTTCCTGTTTGTTTTTTGGTTCCTCCTTTTGAGCACTTGCTGACTTCCAAAAGCAATCTGTTCCATTTCTGAACATGTTGTTCTTTCTACCAGAGAGCTGAAAAATCTGCCTCCTGTAATATTTAAAGCCTGGTTTCCTGAACTCTGCTTCAGGGAGTGCGTGTGCAGCCGTCCCTGAGGTTGCACAGCCTGCCTCCCTTCCCACCCCCGCGTGGGGCCTGCCGAGTTGCTTCCAGCGTTTGCCGGTGGCTGACTCGGGCCTCTGGCCATTGTGGCGCCCTCCAGGACGTGCTCCATGGGCCACGTGCCGTCTGAAGTCGTGGTGTCCAGAGCCGCATAGCCAGAGCAGAGAGCGCTCGTCCAGCCTTTGTGCTGAGCGCTGTGCCGAGAGGTTCCCAGGCCTTGTCAGTCAGTCGGCACGATAGCCCAGGAAGAAATTTTTACCCCCATTTTTCAGGTGGCTCTTCACAGTTCAGAGAGGGTTGTGAAGCTACCCCAGAGGAGCGGGAGGGGGCCTCCCCCCACCCTGGTGCGCCAGCTGTCCTGGAGGGGCGCTCCGGCCTCAGCTCAGGATTGCGTTGGCACCTTCACTCTCGTATTGCCCGCTGGCGTCTTTGCAGCAGGCGTTTAGGGTTAGTATTATGTTGATATTGCCTTTTCTGGACCTGGAAGAAAAGAGTAGAATATGAGAAATTAATACGTTTGTAAAAAGTGGTACTGGCTAAGCAGGTTTGCAGTTTACTGCAGGCCCTGCCGGCTTTGGTAAAACTTTGAATCGACTAGTAACATTTATATTTTGTTGAAAGTTCAGAAGACCCATAAAGGTGTGTGGAAGGAACAATTTGCCCAGGATTCCATGACCCAGCTAGGGATCCTTTTCCCAGTTACTTTGCTATGCATGCGTTACCCACGAGAGGAGCTGTGTGTGTGGCGCGCGCCCATGCCCCAGTGCTGGGTGGAGGGGCTGCGGGCACGTGCGGGCCTGCGGCAGCCTGTCCCGCGCTTACCTGTAACTGGCACTCTGTTGCTTTTGGAAAAGAAGGCGCTAGTGAAAACTGAATCACAAAGCTTTGTTCTCTTTGTTTTTTGGTTATTTTTGATGTTTCCTCTCGTGGTTTTGTTGTTTTAGCTGCATCCCTAGGAACAGAGCTGGCAGGGCCTTGCAACTGCCTCAAGCGTGGAATGGCCACGGGCGCTCCCTCATGCGAGTTGGGCTCTCACCGGGCACCACCTGCGGGCTCTGGGGCCCTGTTCCTCTCTGATGACCTGGGGTGGCCCTGCTGCCAGCACCCATCCCTCCTCCACGCCCCTCCCCCAGCACATAGAAGGGGCTGCCACTTGTCTTTGTTCTTTATTTTATTTATTTTTAAAGATTTTATTCATTTATGCATATAAGAACTGGGGCACAGGCCAGAGATGCGGGGGGTGAGAGGGTTCACCAGAGCCAGAGTGGGGAACAGAGCAGGCAGACTGACTGAAGTACACTGCTGAGGGGAGCAGCGGGGAGACAGGAGAGGTCTGCCTGCCATGTGGGTTGCTCCCTGGCCGGGGATTGAACTCGTGCTGCAGAGGCTGCGAATTGCTTCGTAGTGCGGTGCTTAACCTCTTGCGCCACCAGGGAGGCCCCTCTTCAGAAAGTTCCTAACGGCCTGCGGTTTAGGGAGCTCCGTTCCAGGTGAGGGAATTGGCGCCCAGGGGGACTGGATGCAGACCTAGGGGGTCTAGTTGCCATCGCCGCAGTCGGAACTGCCCCCAAACAGACGCAGGTCATGGCACGTGGCCTCGGTGGATCCTGGGGCACCCGCGCGTTCCCAGCCTTTGCTCCCCTTGGTGTTGACGAAGAGTCTGCCAGGCGCTCTGCGAGACGCCAGCTCCCTGGTGCCCCCCCCCATGCCCATGTGATGTGTGCGGCCCTCCTCCTGCCCCACGCCCCTCCCCTCCTCTCCCGCCTGGGGCCCTCTCCCCACCCGGTTCCCGGCTGCCCTCTCTTAGGGGCGCTCTCCTCATGTGCCCTGGCCCCCTGGCCTGGCCAGCTGACGACCTCAGGGCAGTCTTTCCCGCAGTCTGCTCTTAGGTAGACACATGCGAGGTTTGGGGTCTGTAGAGAAGCAGCTGAAAGCCAGCACGACAAAGTGGACGTGTTAGTACAGGAAATTTTAAGTATTTTTTTTTTTTTAAACGAATTTTTTCTTCTTTGAAATGTGTGTAGAGCTAGGCTCGATCTTATTCTCAGTCTGGTTCGCTCTACTATTTTAAGGAAAATAAAGAGCTGACCAAGGCAGGAGTGGTCCCGTGCCATGCGGAATTGTGGCCTGGGGGTGCCTAGAGGGGGCTGAGGAGAGCGGAGCCGTTGGGGGCGGGAATAAAATAGTCTGAGGCCCAGTTTCTATTGTGTGAGTCTCTGAGGTAGGGCTTGAAAGGTGGAACTTTGGGGCTGGAGGGGAGGCCTGTGTGGCCATCCACACCTGGGGACGGGGGTCTGCAAGGGGCAGGTGCGGGGAGCCAGCTCTGCTGCTGGGAGTGAGGAAGCAGCGGATTCCCTCATTTGTGCGTTCGTGTCTTGTAGGTTCTGTGTGGTAAGTGCTTTTGCAGCTCTTTAAGAGGGGATTACATTTCACTTTTATTTTATAAAAATGAGGATAAGCTGGTACGGTGGTAAGAAGTGTGGGTCTCAGACACACAGGACAACGGCCTTATTTCTAAGCTGGGTGCCTGCTGGATAGGAAGGAAAACTGAGCACACCCCGCTTCGCCAGCCATGCAGAATTCTGTCAAAAGGCAAAGTTTGTCAAAAGACAGAGTCAAATGAAGGGTTTTAAAATGAGTTGCCGCTTTCTTGGAGTGCGAGCCTTCCTTAGACACACACACGGCACTGTGGGTTAAGGTCACTGGACTTCATGACGCGTATTTCGGGTTGACTTGCTGGGGCCCCTCCAGGGTAGGCAGTGGGCGCGCCCGGCGGGGTGCCTGGGGGTGGCGCCCGCAGTCTGCGCACCGCCTCCCGGAAGTGCCACCCCACAGGCGCTCCAGGCCCTGCTCAGCCTGACCCAGTCTCTGCCCCTGGAAGCTGTCCATGCCTGCTCCCAGAGCCGTTTCTCTTCCCTCTGGGGACACTTCCCAGGTGGCTACATGGTTCCTTTGGCCCCTCCTGGTCACCCATCAAGTGTTACTGCCAGGGACGCCTTCCTTGGCCACAGCAGGAAGCGGTGCATGCAGCTGCGTCATATGGTTTGACTTCCTTCGCCTGTTTGCTGCCCCCCCACACACACACACACGTAGTAGTAGCTGCTGCTTGTACGGCGTGAACTGTACGAAGTGCCTCCAACTGAACCCCACCTGTGACTGCAGGAATTCACATTAATGCCGCTTGGCAGCAGGTGTTCCTTGGAGAGAGGCCGGGGGTCTCACCTGCTGCTCCTCCTGGACGAGAGGGAGGAGTCAGGTCCAGCATGCAAAGTCCCTGGTTGAGGCCAGATCATTGGTGGTGGCCCCTTCCAGCCCACCGTAGGGCTGTAGGGCTGTGGGGGACCCCACAGCACCCCACTCCAACCCCCATGCTGGGCCGGCTGGTGTTTGCAGCCTAGCCCCTTCCTGCGGCTCACAGAATCCAGGGCAAAACATGAGAGCAGGAGGACCTCCCCTGGTGGCACAGCGGTTGAGCGCTGCGCGCAGCCTCAGCAGCACCAGTTCGATCCCCAGCCACCAGGCGAGGGTCCCACATGGCGCGCAGACCTCTCCTGCCGTCTGCTGCTGCCCTCAGCAGTGTATTTCATCGATCTGCCTGTTCTGTTCCCCGCTCTGCCTCTCGTGAATCCTCTCACCCTCCCGCTCTTCTGACTATACCCAGTGGTTGTATAAATAAATAAATAAATCTTAAAAAAAAAACAAAAAAAAACACGAGAGCAGGAGCATATCCTGAGGACACGGTGCCGAGGGACTCGCTTGCTGGTCAGTTGACTTGACGTGCGTGCCCTGAGCTTGTCTGCACAGGCGTTGCTGCGTGGGAGGGTCCCTGCAGGCCGCCCAATCCCGGGCGCCATGTGTGTGGCTGGAGTGTGGTGGCGGGCGGCGCCCTTGGTCGTCAGGGTGACGGCAGAAGGGGGGGGGGCGTGAGCTGGCTGGAGCCCATGGCCCCCAGGAGGGCGCCTTGTCTGTGCCTGGGTGAGCATTTGTGGTGGTTCCCGGGGTGCCAGGGCATAGAAGGCGCTGCTCCTGTAAAGTGGGGTTTTGACCAAACCGCACCAAGAAATAGCATTTTCACAGTAGAGTGCGTCTTACCCCGGCCAGGCCTATCCTCGCGGGCGGCCTGGGAAACGCCCGTCCAGTGGAGCTTGCGCCCGCGGGGGCTCCACACCCGCTCAAATCCCGAACCCGCGTCCCTTGCTAGTGATACAGTGGGCACCGCGCTGTTGGCTGCGTCCTGGATGAGCTGCGGGCCCGGGAGGGCAGTGCCCGGGGCTCGTGCAGACCTGACAGTGAAACACGCAAACCTGCACCGAGACTGCAGCTTGTCCTCGCCCGCCTGCTGGGTCAGCCTCGCTCGCAGGGACGCAGGGTCACTGGGTGTGGGCTCGCCGCGTCCCGGGAGGGGAGGGGGCGGCGGGGCTCCTGGGCGCTGGCCCCACGGTCCGCATTCTTCCTCCTGTTTCCGTTGACTTGGAGGCTGGCTGCGGGCACCGGGGCAGTTCCTCCCCTGGACGGCAACGTGAACGCAGAACAAGGCAGGCGCCTCAGTGGGATAGCCTTGGCCCGCCGCAGCGCGGCCCACCCCGTGCTCCCCTTGCGGGCCAGCCCCCCATCTGCTGTCAGCCTGTTTCTGTGGTTGCCGGCCGGCCTAGCCAAGCGGCCTGACTTTTCTGACCCTTGCTTTCTCCATTCTCGAGTGGGAGCCATCACAGAACGATCCGGGAAGGCTAGAGAGACTGTGTGCCCCGCTCGGAGCACCAGAGGCACGGCAGACTCCCGGATGTGGCAGCTGTCAGGACCTGAGGAGGCTCCTGCGCCCGGGGTGCCTGGGGGCGTGCCCGCCCCTCCCCCTATGCCGCTCCTCCCCCCTCCCCTTGCTCTCCGTCCCTGGGTGTCTTCCTGTGTCTGGGGCCTGCCAGCCAGTGCCCAGCTCTGGGCACAGGAAGCGCGGGTCAGCAGGAGCTGTCCAGACTGTAGGGGTTCCGCCTGCTTTCTCGGGGATCTGGCACACGCACCTTTGACACTGTGCTCTCCCCGTTGCGGCGTCCCCTCCCCCTCCCTGGTGCAATGGTGGGGCTGGTGCACAAGCCCCTGTGCTGGGCATGGTGGCTGCAGGGCCCTCTGCCTACTTCTGCAAGGTGACCCTCCGCTCCCGCAGCATTTCCCTGTCCCCTTCCGTGTCTGGGCTCTCGTGCCGCCCGTTACTGCGTCTGTCGTGTGCCCCGGCGCATCCCTGGGGTCTCCTTGCTGGCCTCTCCCAAGTGCCCCACGATGCCCTGCCTTTCCCCTGCTATTCAGATCACCCGCCGTGTCGTGAGGGGCTAAGAAAGGTGTGTGCTCTGGCATAGTTTCCTCTCCGTTCTTAAAACGATCACTTTCCACTTTTGTGGCAAACCAGGACCCTCTGGGTGGTTACTGATTCTCAGGAAAATGGTGTGTCCCCGTGTCTGGGGTGCAGTGACCAGTCAGTCTGAAAGCGCCCAAGGCCGGGGGCCTAGACCTGCACCTAGGTGGGGGCGCGCCAGAAGGCGCTGCCTTTCGTCAGCACGGAACCCCGGTATGGGCCTGTGTGCCTACAAAGTCCTCAATTCCAGAACGGCCTCCGCCCGGGCCAGTGTTCCCTGCCTGCACCTGGGCGGGGAGTGCCCTGGGCCCGCCTCAGGGATGGGGCATGTGGGGAGTCCAGGGCTCCCTGTACTCTGGGCTACTTGTTTTTCTGTTTTTGTGATCAACTTATTTTTGTAATCAGTAAAGAAAGGCCCTAAGTGAAGCTGAGGAAGTGCTGCTGGCTACGAAGTAGCCTCTTGTTTTTCAGGTAGGACATGGAGAAAAGAGGAGAACATGCAGGGAGGATGTAGACTCCTGGCCCCGGTCAGCTGCCTTCCCGGCACTCCTCAGTGCTTGAGAGGTGTCCCTGGCCACAGTGGGCGGCAGGCTGGAGGCCTGTGCCAGGCTTGGGTGACCTCGCTGATGGCTTAGCTTTTTCTTGACATAAACCTTGGCTGCTTTTTCATCACCCTCAGCTGAGACTAAAAATGAACCCAAATTTAATACTTGATTCTAAATCATTTTTTGAAAGATTTTATTTATTTATGCATACAAGAGCTGGGGTACAGGCCAGAGGTGTGGGGGGTGAGAGAGGGTTCACCAGAGACAGTGGGGAACAGAACAGGCAGACTGACCGAAGTACACTGCTGAGGGGAGCAGTGGGTGAGACAGGAGAGGTTTGCTGTGCCGTGTGGGTAGCTCCCTGGCCTGCCAGGGATCGAACTCATGCTGCAGAGGCTGTGGATTGCTTCATAGTGCAGTGATTAACCCCTTCACCACCAGGGAGGCCCACTAAATCATTTTTTAAAATACCAAAGTGGTACTTGTTTGTCACGGCAAATTTAAGTAGAGCCAAGTTTTTTAAAAAAAAAAAAATAAGAGTTATGGGGCCTCCCTGGTGGCACAGCGGTTGAGTGCTGGGCTGCAAAGCTGTCCCCAGCCTCTGCAGCACCAGTTCTATTCCCCCGCCGCCAGCGAGGGTCCCACATGGTGCGCAGACCTCTCTTGTCTTGCCTGCTGCTGCTCCCCTGAGCGGTGTATTTCAGTCAGTCTGCATGTTCTGCTCCCCGCTCTGGCTCTGGTGGATTCTCTCACCCTCCTGCACTTCTGACTGTACCCAGTGCTTGTATAAATAAATATATAAGTCTTTAAAAAAAAAATGAGAGGGCCTCCCCGGTGGCGCAGCGGTTGAGCGCTGGGTTGCAAAGCTGCCCGCGGCCTCCTCAGTGCCGGTTCGATCCCCGGCTGCTCCCCGGCCACTGGAGGAGGGTCCCACATGGCGCGCAGACCTCTCCTGCCGCCCGCTGCTCCCCTCAGCAGTGTACTTCGGTCCTTCTGCCTGCTCTGCTCCCCGCTCTGGCTCTGGTGGATTCTCTCACCCTCCCGCGCTTCTGACTATACCCAGTGCTTGTATGAATAAATAAATAATAAATAAAATAAAATTAATCTTTAAAAAAAAAAATGAGAGTCATGATCTCGCCAACCACAGGTAAGTACTGTTAGCACTTGAGTCTCCTTCCAGTCACTTCTCTGGGGTTTAGGTGTGTAAGAGCCACAGTGGGTCCTCCTCAAGACTTCAGGGATGTTACCACCCTGTCTCCTCTTATTGGGGCGGGGGCTGCGGTGCCTGTGCAGGGTGGGGAGGGTGTGGACGGCCTGCGTCCCCCTCAGCCCCCTGCCTTTTTGCCTTTCAGTGGACGAGTACATCGCCATCGCCAAGGAGAAGCACGGCTACAACATGGAACAGGTGAGCCCGCCCAGTTGTTCTGGGCCCCGCTTGCAGGGGTCCCGCAGCTCTGTCCCCTGTGGCTCTCTTGGGTGGTCACTGGCAAGGTAGCCAGGGGCTGGCTGCGGCAGCGGGTGTGTGCGCTGGGCCTCACGCTGGGCCGCGGGGGGTCTGTGCCACTGCAATGTGGGTGCCCCCGACTTGGCTACCGCCCCGGGCCTGCAGCTGCATCTTGGTGCCGTGTTGCTTGTCTTACGTCACTCATCCTTGAACATTTGACCAAGTTTAAGTTATTTGGAGCCTGTTAATGAGAAGCCTACGAGAGTATTTCTCCTCCGGAAGCGTGGCATCTCTTTCGGTCCTGTCGCTGGGGCCTGCTTCTGCAGTGAGTGGGTCGGGCTGGTACTTCCTGGTGTGCAGGTCCAGGTGCTCAGCCTCAAGCGGCTCGCCTGCCCTGGTGCCCAGCACGCCCCTCGCGGCCTGGCAGGGACACACTGGCTCCAGCCTTGGCCTTCTCAGTCAGTTTATCTGGTAGAATTGCTAGACAATTACAGTAAGGTGATCTTTCTTGCTGCTTTTTTAAAAGATTTATTTATGCTACAAGAACTGGGGTACAGGCCAGGAGTGTGGGATGAGGAGTGAGAGGACTCCCCAGAGACAGAGTGGGGAACAGAACAGGCAGATCCACTGAGATCCACTGCTGAGGGGGCGCAGAGGGAGACAGGAGAGATCTGCTGCGCCCTGTGGGTCAGCTCCCTGGCCAGGGGTCACTCTCAGGCCACAGTGGCCTGATAGCTTGATAGCGCTGAGACTGACCCCTGCGCCCCCAGGGAGGGCCTCTTGCTTCTCTTTTTCCAAACTGTGCTCACAAACTTCACAAGGTTGCTCAGAAAAATCCTCCAATTTTATCTGTTTAGCAAATGTAAATATTATTGGGTGATTGATAAATGTATTTGTATGAATGTTTAAGGATTTTGTTTTTCAAAAATATGAACATTTTCATGTTCATAATACAGGTGTTTTCTCAGGAAAATATTCCTTAATTTATGTCTCATTTCTAGTTACCCATTTGTGTATTTTCTCCTGAGATTAAAAAACAAACAAACTGTATTTTTGAGTTTTTGGGCAAAAGAACAATAAAGCAGTTACTGTCTCCTTCCGTGCAGCGGCATCAAGAGCCCAGTTTCTTGCTTGCCCCCCCCCCCCCCGCCACTAGCCCACCTGAGGCTTCTGTCCCCCGCACTGGCACTGGGGAAGTCGCTCCTCAGCTCCGTGTCCGGACCGGAGAAGGCCGTGCGGGGCCGGGGCTGCTGAGGAGGAGCAGGGCCAGGCGCTCGCTTGTCTGTGCGCAGCCACACGCGTCCTCTCGCCTCATTTCTTTTAATGTTTCATTCATGTCTTTGATCTAAAATGTCACTGATACTGTTTTTCTAGGCTCTTGGAATGCTATTTTGGCATAAGCATAATATTGAAAAGTCATTGGCTGATTTGCCCAACTTTACCCCCTTCCCAGATGAGTGGACTGTGGAAGATAAAGTCTTATTTGAGCAAGCCTTTAGTTTTCACGGGAAAACTTTTCATAGAATCCAACAAATGGTGAGTAGATGAGACCACCGTCACCCCCGCAGCCTAAGGGGAAGGATCACGACCTCACGTGTGGGCCCCTCCTGACAGCACTCCCTAGAAGCAGCTCGGTGCCGGTCGCTGGCCGGGAAGGAAGGTGCCCACTGCACAAGTGACACTCCCCAGCTCTCCTTGCTTGGCGGTGTCACGCCTGCCCTCCCTGGTGGGACTCCCCAGAAGATGAGTCCTATAGGAAGGGTCTTTGGGGATTATCTGAGGTGGCGTGTCAGAGACCTGCCTACCTGGGGAAGACCTGCCTGCCTTTCACCTTCTAGAAAGTTCTTCGGTGGGCTCCTTCCATGAATGCTTGTGGACAGCTGTGTCAGGGCTTGAAGTCAATTTGAAAATAAAATCCAAAAGTTACTCTAGAACTTTAGGTGCGTGAGATTCGGATTCTTCTTAAATGGACTTTATAAACTTTCATGAGCTAAGTGTACAGTTGGAACATTAGTAACTTAGAGTTGCAGGGAGGAAAGTTCTTCAGCAGTTGTCTTCTTTAGAGGAAAGGCTCTGAGGCCCAGGCCTTTCATAGTGTGGGTGCGTGATCTTCACTACATGTACCTAAACACGCTTGATTTGTAAAGATTAGCTTTAACCCTAAATCGACTCGTCTTTGACGTGCAGCTTCCTGACAAGTCGATCGCCAGCCTCGTCAAGTTTTACTATTCTTGGAAGAAGACCAGGACCAAGACCAGCGTGATGGACCGCCATGCTCGGAAGCAGAAGCGGGAGCGTGAGGAGAGGTCAGTGTGCTGGGGGCTGTCCCGAGCTGCAGCGGTTCTAAAGACCTGGGGAGCCTGACTAGGAAAGGTGGGGTGATTGCATTTTCCCGCACCGTCCCCGGAGCCCAGGCTGGCACACACCCCGGCTCAGCGCTCGTGAGCTGTTCGGCACGTGAGCCTGCTCCATGCTGGTGTTCTTCTCACCACCGCCAGCTGCGGGTAGACCTGTGTCTCGAGAGAGGCCTTGCCCGAGCGCATCCTCATGCTGCCGCGAGTCGTCTCCTGCTAGAGGGGGCACCTGGGTGTCCAGGGCTGAAATTAATGTGGTTTGCTTATGCAGCACTGACAAGCTTGTATGTTGGGTTTATTAGGAGAGATCACAGAACAGTTTGGGTTTCCTTCCTGTTTCTGATCATCTGTTTTGTGACTGTGAGGGGAGGAGGGGACATTTTGTGATTTCTTAGTAAAAATGTGAGTTTCACGGACAGAGCAGCGCGCAGACTGCGTCTTATGGTCTGAAAGGTGGGCTGAGGGGCTGAGCTCCGCTCGGAAGTGGCTGTAGCCTCCAGCAGAGGTCCAGCTTAGACCCTCCTGGGCAAGGCCGGTCAGCACTTTCCACCCCCGGCCTTAATTTCCTCTGTTCTTAGACGATGGTGTTTAAAGTCCAGAAAGCCATACACCAACGTGACCCTTTTTTAGGTTGGGGGAAAATGTTGGTGGTTTTTAAAACCTATATTCCACACTTTTAATTTAAAAAAAAAAAATGTTAAATGAAGGAAGAGGAACTGTGTAATCTCTATAGCCCCATCTCAGAGGAGCTTTTGTGATTTCGAGTGAAAGAGGACCTGGAACAGGCCGGGGGGTGCGTGGCTGTTGGAGAGCCTGGACTCTGGGCCACGTCTGAAAGGGCAGCGGTGCTGAGGATGCCCCACCCGCGCTCGGGCTGTAGGAGTCCGGGGACGCCGCCCTTGACGCAGCCGTGTGCTTTTGCTCTACAGCATCCACCTGAGGTCTGGGTGGGGGCCGCGCTTTTACTAGCTGGGGAAGGGCACAGGCAGCTTGGATTTAGACTTGGCATTTCCGCTACGTGCAGGTCTTGTTCACTGTCTCTCAGTTGAGCCTGTCGCTGCAGGCAGGTGCGTCCTTCTGCACTGAAGTCAGGCTTAAATGAGGAAATAAATTGGGGTTTGTTATCCTTCAGGGGATCAGAGGCCAGGCTGCAGCATCACCGTGCGGGGAACCGCGGTACGGGCAGGGCGAGCCCTGGGAAGGAAGAACAGGGACCGGGACGGAACCCTCTCCTGCCCTGAGACGGAGCCCTCTCAGCCCCAGGGTGCCTCCTCGGGCGCTCTCTCCCCGGCCACAACCTCTCACTCCTGGGGTGAGGAGGGTGGCTGGAAGGCGAGCCTCGTGCAGGGGCTGTGGCCTCGCTGAGCCTTGGGGCTCTTCCTGGATGTGGTGAAGGTCCTACCTGCCACACCGTGGCTTTTGTTTTTGTTTCAAAATGAATATTACATAGGTGAATGTAGGTAAAAATACCTGAAGTGCCGTACAGCGCAAGTGTTATTTAATTAATTTAAAATACCAGTTATCCCGACCGCAAGCTGGGCCCTCCCACTCTCAGGCTCGTGTTTCTGTGAGGAGGCAGGTGGGCCCGAGCATGGCGTAGCTCCCCAGTCTGTGCCTGACTTCTCTGTCGGCCTGGTCCCCCTGTCCTGGTCCTCCACCGGGCAGTCATGGGGAAATGTAAGAAATAGTGTAAAGATACTTCAGTCGAGTCGAGAGAAAGCACTTCACAAGTATAAAGTAGCGGTGTTCTAGACCGGGTTTAGGAGTTGGAAACCTACTTTACTGGTATTTTTATCATTTAGAATGAAGGAACTATGGAGTCATTATTTTATTTTTAAAGATTTATTTATTTATGCATACAAGAGGTGGGGTACAGGCCAGAGGTGTGGAGGGGAGGTGAGAGGATTCACCAGAGACAGAGTGGGGAGCAGAACAGGCAGATCTACTGAAATCCACTGCTGAGGGGAGCAGTGGGGAGACAGGAGGAGTCTGCTGCGCCATGTGGGTCGGCTCCCTGGGTGGGGATTGAACTCGTGCTGCAGTGGCTGTGGACAGCTGCGTAGGTTGTGTCTTCACCCCTTGCGCCACCAGGGAGGCCCTCATTATTTTAATTTTAAAGATGTTTTTATCTCAGCATTCTGAAAACAAATACTGATTTCCTGTTATATCTGTCGTTGAGTCATTTTATTGCTTATGTTTGTGTATTAAATAGAATTAGTATAAAGTAACCTGTAGTAACCTGTTCTTGTCTTCCAGTGAGGATGAACTGGAAGAAACAAATGGAAATAACCCCATTGACATTGAGATTGATCAAAACAAGGAGAGCAAAAAGGAGGTATTTTTTCCCCTGGTATTGTTTAGGCAAATACATGTCATTACTAGTTCCTTCAGTAAAACGTTCCCCTTCCTCTACCCTACGTAATATAGTAAGTGCTGTGTCCAGGGGGTCATAATATGGTTTTTAAACAATACTCACTTCGCTTTATAGAACTTAGAGTTTTGTTGACCAAGAAACACGAGTAAAGGAAGCCTTCGAGGACAAGGCAGCCGCAGCGAGCGCGGGGCTTGCCGGGGGAAGCAGGGCCCTGGCTGCCTTCCTTCCTGAGGCGCCCAGCCTGGTGGTCTTCCTGGCACTGGCAGAGCCAGCAGCCTGGGTCATACCCAGGGACGCTGCACCACGGTGAACGTTGGTCTCGCCCGTCTTCAGAATCACCCAGGTGTTTTTAGTCTCTGGATTTAAAGGACCCAGGAATCTCTGCAGTTGCATGTGACTGTTTTATTTGTAACATTTGTTTATATGTAACATTTGTTTATTGTGACTTTCCCACTGAGAACAGTGGGGTGTGAGGATGGGGTTTGCATCGTGGATCATGGTACCCATAATTTAGTAAAGCATGTGTGGGAACCTCAGGCTTCTCCAGGGAGACCCAGGACTCCATGGAACAGGTTGGACACCCCAAGCCAAGCCTTACCTGCACAGGCCCCCCAGGGGTATCACCAGGGTTCCCCCCAGGAAAGGGCTGCTGAGCACCCTGGAGCCCTTCAGCCCTTAGCTCTAACTGGAGGACCAGTCCAGCATGGACATGCCCAGTGCATGCTCACCGCTGCTGCTCAGACAGCGCCCGCAGCTGTAGTAGAGCCTCCGAGGAGTCTCGTTCAAAAGGGCATTATAGGAGAACAGCTGTATTAGGCTGGGAAGAGCGGAGGTGTCTGGATGTACCTCGACCTTAACACTCTGCCATGATACACGTGTCACAGAGCGGGAGCCCCATGCTTGCACGTGGCAGTGAGCACGGCACCCACAGCACTGCGGCTGCTTAGCAGATGGCGGCCCCTGTCCACACACTCATATCAGTGCTCTTAATTTTTTCCATTAGAATTAATTTCTGACAGTTGAATTGCTGGGTCAGAGTGTTCTAGAAACATCTTTAAGATGTCTTTTGGTGCGTGTCACCACCTTGGAGCTAGTGACTGCTGGGTGGCAGCAGCTTGCCAGGACCCAGAAGGGCTCGCTACATTGGATTGTTTGGGAAACCAGATCACATTTACAATTTTTAATAAGCTTTGTTTTGATGCATTTTTATTTGTAAGGTTCTTTCAATAGAACATTTTTAATGAAAGAAGGCTGGGTTTTATATTAATTTCTGTAATTCTTATTTATATAAAACAATGTCTGATTCAAAAATAATGGTTGAATCTTGGTTTCTTCAACTACTAAAATGTTGCCCAAGCAGATATGTGGCCAGCGGGTGGGCAGCACGGTGCGGCACAGTACTGGACTGGCCGCCCGTGGTATGTCCATGTACTGCGTGTGCCTGCTGTCAGGCGTGGTGGGTGCGCCATGGAGCGGAGAGGCCTGGCATGTCCAGCCGTGCTGGCCGTGCTAATGCACGCAGCAGAAGGTGGCTGCGAACAGTCACAAGCCCTTTCCTCTCAAAGCAGGGGCCAGTGAGTGGTCACTTTTTCCTAGCGAGCGTTTACTGCATTCCGTTGCTGGAGGTTTTGGTTTTAGATAGAGAAAGCACTTTTAAGAAAGTTAATCAGCCATGCATTTTAAGATTACACATATACTGTTTGAAGTAAGTCACACAGTTGCCCTAAACGTTGTGTCATCCCCAAAAAAAAGTATAAACCAGTCATAATTTCACATTGAAGTTTATATTTTTATGGACTTCTGAGAAGATTTACAGGACTTGAATGTATATTTTATACATGTGCAGAATCATTTTTTCCTTACAGTGGTCATCTGTCCTCTGTATTGTTAGGGCCTGTTAGGATAAAATAGTTCCTTATTCACAAAGCTCCCCAGGGGAGAATACAGATTTCCCCAATTACTGCAGGCAGGTGAGAGTGCTTACTGCTACAGTCTTAAAGTGATAGAATGAGGATGTGTCTGTACAAGAAGGAAATGGAGTACACTTTGAAGTGTTTTCCCAAATTCACTAGCCAGTGTTCCTGCCTGTTAACTGCCTGCTGCGCTCTGGAGCTGGTGACTGTGGCATGCACATTACTGGGCTTAGACTGGACCCTGTTAAGGAGATAGCACTTTCTCACCTTTGCTGGGCATTTCGTTTATTTGTTTATGCACAGTATCTCTCTCTTTTTCTTGTTTTTGGTAGAACTGGGGTTAGGCCAGAGGGGTGGGGGTGAAAGGACTCACCAGAGATGATGGGGAGCAGAACAGGTGGATCCATTGAAAACCACTGCTGAGGGGAGCAGCGGGGAGACAGGAGAGGGCTGGTGCACCCTGTGGGTAGCTCCCTGGCCGGGGATCGAACTCAGGCCACAGCAGTGACAGCCTGAGACTAATGCCTGTGTCATCAAGGAGGCCCACATTGGGCATTTTAATTTTTTTTTCAGTTTCATTTATCAAACACATGTATCTCGCAGGTACCCCCCACTGAGACAGTTCCTCAGATTAAAAAAGAAAAGCACAGCACACAAGCGAAGAATAGAGCGAAAAGGAAGCCTCCGAGAGGGATGTTCCTTTCTCAAGAAGATGTGGAGGCCGTTTCTGCCAATGCCACAGCGGCTACCACCGTGCTTCGACACCTGGACATGGAGCTGGTTTCCATCAAGCGCCAGGTACCCACAGCCATGTCAGCGAAGTCAGCAGTGGGCGTTCTGTCTCCACAAATGGCAAAGGGCGTTTTGTTTCTATTTTAATTTATTTCTTACTTAATTTATTAATGCATGCAAGAATTGCGATGCAGGCCAGAGGTGCAGGGTGCGAGGACTCACCAGAGACAGAGTGGGGAGCAGAGCAGGCGGATCCACTGAGATCTTCTGCTGAGGGGAACAGCAGGGAGACAGGAGAGGTCTTGCTGCGCCCTGTGGGTAGCTCCCTTGCCAGGAATCGAACTCAGGCCACAGTGGCTGGCGATCGCTTCATAACACTGAGACTAACCCCTGTGCCACCAGAGAGGCCCTTGTGCATTTTGTTTCTATGAAATTGGCTGGAACAGTTTAGGTGCTGGTCCACTGATTTATTTTTCCCTTAAATTATTTTCAAAATTGGAGTGTTCGCTGTGTGAGAGCCGGAGCGCAAGGCCAGGTAGCTGAGTCGCAGGCCACCCTGGGGCTTGCCGCATCCTTGCCCACCTCCCCCTAGGTGGCCTGGTCTTGGTTTTTCCATCACGTGTCGTTCTCCCCATTTTGAGTTTGTATAGACAGAGTCTTGTGAAGTGGCTTCTTTCGTGGCTGGTTTGTCCAGTACATGAGGCACACGGAGTAGTGAGTGGCCATGTGCATCTTCCTCGCTGTGTGGGCGAAGCACCCTCAGGCCACCTTCTCCCTCGGGGCTGCGCAGGACTCTGCCAGCAGCGTGTCCTGGGCCGGCCAGGTGACTGAGCAGTATCCTGGGGCGTCTGCCTGAGGGGCTGCTGGCTGGGTGCCCATGCCCAGTAGTGCGAGCAGGGCTGACGGTTCCACGGCACGCGGCAGAACAGTTTGGGCCGTACATCGGGCTTTCCTGGCGGCAGCAGCACTGACATTGGGCTGGGTCAGCCTGGGGTGGCAGCATCTTTGCCTTGGCTCAGCAAATGTCCGCGGCACCTCCCCGGCAGGCCTAGGCATCGCCATGTTTGCCAGGCCCCGCCCTACTCTGAGTCCTGCCTGTCCGCTTTCTCAGCAGTGTCTTGTGACGGACAGACTTTCCCCGTAGGAGCCCCCCAGGCCCTCCTCTGGTCTTTCGCGTTAGGAGCCCATGTCGGGTGCACGGAGGTCCCGCTCCTGGGAGTCTCAGCCGCCTTCGTTTCTGGAACCTCGGCCCTGCTGGGGTGCCGCGTGTGTTGTGGTGGGGAGGGGCGTGTCTGCCCGGCCGGCGGCCTCCGGCAGTGGTGTGGGCACATAGAGTGCCTGCTGTCTTAGAGACCATCCTTCCCCGCCGCGGCGCGGTCTCGGCCGTGCCCCGGGTCTGTGATCCTAGTGGGACGGAAGCGCCCCCGGCAAGAGCCATCTGGCCCTGCTGCTGCGGCCTCCGGGGTGCTCGCCCCTGTTCCAGACCCTTTCTATTTTCTGTACAATTTAGAACCACCTGACCTTCCAGAAGTATCATTTTCTTAGAGTTTTGATTGAGGCTGTAGTGACCGTATAGACCAGAACCTCCACCCTAAGGGCAGCCCTGGACACGGCACACAAGGCCGTCTGGCCTCCCCAGGGCCCGCGGTCCTCAGGGCTTTTTGTTCTGGTACTTTATGTCATTCTCGCTGGTCGCGTGTCTGGCTTTGCCCCGCGGTTTAGTGTTGCTCTTTCATTCGTGCCCGCTGCCCGCCGGGGCGCCGTGGCCAGGCGGCTGACTTCCGGTTGTCTGCCCAGTGCGTGTTGATCCAGATGCTTTCCTTGGGAGGTGAAAGTGGCCTCGTGTGGCTTGGTCCCTGAGGGAGTGGGGTCTGGTGAGGCGGCCCAGGGCCAGCCTCTTGCCCAGCAGCCGGCTCGGTTGTGCTCTCATCTTAGGAGAATCACTTTATCTTCTGGGCTTTTTTCCATACGAGGGGCTTTATCCTCTCCCTCCCTATCTCCCAGGATGTGTGAGGCTGCGGCGCGAGCGGTTTCAGCTCTTGTGAAGCATGGGTGAGCGCTGATCAGGGCCGCGTGGCGCTTCTCGTCCTCCGCAAGGGCCTCGGGGCAGCGCTCTGCCGGGTCCCTGCCGCCGGCTGTTGGAAGTGACTGTGCTAAAGCGCTTCCACAAAGCTGTTACTCATCCTCTAGCATGACAGATGAAAGAGTCTCTGGTTTTCAGAACGAGGGTTCTGGTTGTGGGTCTGGCTGGAAGGAGAAGGGGCCTTACCTTCTGCGGTCTCGGCCGTGGCCTCTTCCACACGTGCACGTCTGCCTGGCTGTCTGCAGCGGAGGCCTGTCGCCTCACCCGTCACGCTCCAGCTGGCCGTGTGGTGCCAGGGCAGGGGCTTCACGATGCAAAGGGAGCAGGTCAGGACGGCACAAGGTGGGCGTGTCTTGTGGTCCATTGGTCCAGGAGCCTCGTGCCTGCTGGTCTGTCACAAACATTGTCGCCTGAAAACCTGATCACCGAGAGCTTAAGTAATCGAGGATTTGTTTCTCTCAAATAGCTAGAAGTCCCAGCCTCAGTGGCTGGCAGCCTGGCCTCGAGGGCTGGGCATCTCATCGTGCCTGTTGCTGGCAGTGGGCGCTCCGGAAGCCATCTTGCAGCTTCGCATCTCATCCCCAGCAGGTGGGGGAGGTGGAGGCAGAGCTGGCCATCTGCCCCTCTTAGCAGGAAGGGCTTTGGCCTTCCCCGAGGTTCTGGGGCCATGGCCAGCGCTTCCCGGGGCTGCTCCTGGCCGCAGGGATGTCGTCACCTAGAAAGCAATGCCAGGTCCCTGGGCCTCAGGGAGAGTGGGCACCTGACGTCTGAGAGCAGCCTCTTAGCACCCACCCCAGGTCAAGGATCGGAGGCTGTGTCCAGCCAGGGGGTGGGGGCGGCTGGGCAGCGCTGCTTGGTCTGCGTGCTGCTGCTGCCATCTCCTTAAATGCCGCTTCCACGGCGGCCGGTGTCTTCCCTGGCACAGGGTCACTTGCGCGGTTGGGTGCTGGACTGGTGCCCCACTAGCTGCCCCTGGTAGGGTCAGTGTCACTAGCAGACGTGGGTCTACGGTGCTCCGAGGCTGGTGGTTGCTTTCTGGCCTCGGAAAGACCCTCCGTGCCCCTCTCTCGATTGTGGGGAGCAGGCGTGTGTGCAGACATGTCGCTGGCCTGTGGACGACAGCGCTCCATCAGCGGCAGTGTAGGCCCAGCTCTGCCCACAGGAGCGTGGCTAAGCGGTGAGAGGGAGCAGAGGACACATCCGACAGGCTGCCAGGGCTGGGCGTTCTCCAGACTCCCGACTTGAGAATTTGCTGATTCCCTGACAGATGTTTCTAGGCCGGGCTCTTCACTGAGGGAGAATTCCGTGACCTGCGTCCCTGCTCTGCACAGGCGTGGGCGCGGCTGCGCGGTGGCAAAAACCCACATATGGACATTTGTGTCTGAGCTTGTTAAAACCCAAGTCCTCGGGACCAGGCCCACTGCGTTGGCAGCGGCGCTGTCTCCAGTGCCCGCCAGAGTGAGCTCCGGGCCAGTTTCTTTTCTTTCTTGTACATTTTCAAAATAAACTAACGCAAATTTCTGTAAACCAAGGTCCCCATTTGTGGTTTACTCTACATTTTGAGCACGTTTCCTGCATTTTCCTTCTCACTTGTCTTTAAGGCCGACTTGGCACTACCCAGATAGGCCTGGGGGCTGGCTCTGCGGCTGGTGCCCTTGACCACAGGGACCTCTTCTCAGCCCATCTACTTCCCTTTAAAAGCCCTGAGAAGAAGCGGCACTTGGGAGGACGGGGCGTGAGGCGGCGATTCTGCGAGCTGTCGGCGCTCGGCGCTGTGGAGTTAGAAGAGAGTTTGTTACGCACGTCTCAGCCTTGTACAAGACGGCAGGCTGAAGATGGCCCACCGTTCCTGAGATTTAGCACATATCCAAAAATAAAACTTGATAAATTGGAAAAAAAAAAAGAGTTCGTTAAAGAGGGTGAGCGTGCTTCCTCGCCCTGCTTCTCCTCACCTGCCTCAGTGGGACTTCTGCTTGGGGGCACCATCTGCCGGAGAGAGACGCGGACGCCTCGCTCAGGAGGATGAGCCTGGTTCTCTCCTTGTTTCTTAACTCGCGAGCCTGGGTGCCCGCGCCCACAGTCTGCCCTCAGGCGCACCCCTGCTGCGTGTGGGGACAGGTGCGCCCAAGCCCGTGCAGGGCGGAGGCCCGGTGGGACGTGGGCTGAGTGAGCAGTTTGTGGTGTTCGTTTGTGTCCTTTCGATTGGCCGAGGGCAGTGGAAGTGTAGTTTTGTTGAATCAAAGCAACGATACGGGAAAAGATAATTCGTGAGAAACAGAAGTTACAGTTGGTCCAAATGAGCTTTGTGGGAAACAGGCCCGTTGCTTTCCTGTCTTCCTCCCCATCAAGAAGGCCGTGGTGCATGTGGACCTGCCTGGGGCCCTCTGGACCTGGAGTCCGAGGCTCCCTGCTCGGCGCCTGCTCCAGCCCCAGCTCCTCCTGCTTCTCGCCGCCCACCTGCCGTCACTCGGGGTCGTGGGCCTGGAAGCCCTGGCCTTGCGCCATGTCTTCCGTGTCAGAGCCCCGGGGCTAGTTCTGCTGCTCGGGCGACCGGCTGTGACCACGGGGGGCTTTGGGCTGCGAGCAAACTCCTTCCCGCCCTCCCTCCCTTGCTGCGGCCCCTTGTCTGCAGCTGCGCGCGCCAGTTAGGGCCAGGCAGATGTCTCTGAGGACGCGGTTGAGCCTCCATTTTGGGCTGCCATGGAGCTCAGCGACGTCTTTGCTCTTGGTCTTTTGTTTCTTTTAGTTTTTTTAGTTCTATTTTCTTTTTAAACCTTTGGGAATTTTTTTTTCATTTTGTAAATTAAAATGTTTTCTTCTGTCTCTTAGATTCAGAACATTAAGCAGACAAACAGTGCTCTCAAAGAAAAACTTGATGGTGGGATAGAACCATATCGACTGCCAGAGGTGAGGAGATGCTAAGGCCATCTTGGAGGTGACACCCGAGCTGTGTGTGTCCAAGAAAACAGCCATGAATGTACATCCTTTAGCAGGCATAGGCGCGAGTTTATGTGCCTAGTTGATGTTGATGCTCTAGTGTGAGAAAAAGCCTCACCCGCCCTGGTTGGGACAGCTCCTTTCACTGCAGTGTGCTAATGCAGTCCTTTGCTGCCCAGGTCGCCCAGAAGTGTAACGCGCGCTGGACCACGGAGGAGCAGCTCCTCGCCGTACAAGGTGAGGGGCCTTCTCCTTAGAACATGCTCTGGAAAAGGCTGCCCCACCTACTCCCCATGCCGCGTTCCCAGAGAGCCCCCCTTGGCGAGCATCACTGTAGCCAGTGACCGCGTTCCCTGTGGGCCTTCCCTCTGCCTCCCCGTGTCTCCAGGATGTGACATTAACCTGGAGCCTGGTTTCCTGAAGGTGTGAGTGTCCTCCCTGAGCAGGAGCGCAGCAGGCCCAAGGCCGCGGCTCTGCGGTCAGGTGTTCTGGGCTTGGGGCCTTAAAGAGACGCTGTGGAGTAGCCACAGCCCTCGGGGGACGTTGCCGGGCCCGGGGCCATCTGCAACCTGAGGGGCGTGGTGGGGTCAGGCTGGGCAGCTGGATGGCTGTCGGTGGGAGAACCATGCTGGCTATTCTCTCCGCCGGCCTCGCCCTAAGGGCCTGTCCGCTGCTGAGGCCTGTGGCTTTCATACCTGGACGTGGGGTGTCAGTTGTGTGTGTGGAAAATGGTTTTCCTCTTCTGTTGAAAAAAATGCTCTCTTGTGTCCTCAGCCATCAGGAAATATGGCCGAGATTTTCAGGCCATCTCAGATGTGATTGGGAACAAGTCAGTAGTACAAGTGAAAAACTTTTTCGTGAACTATCGACGCCGCTTCAACATCGATGAGGTCCTGCAAGAGTGGGAGGCGGAGCACGGGAAGGAGGCGGCCAACGGGCCCAGTAGCCAGAAGCCCATGAAGTCCCCGGATAACTCCATCAAGGTGCCTGAAGAGGAGGATGAGGTACGTGTGCAACAAGCCCGTCTCTTTCGCTGGCGCCAGTCTCTTCAGGGAGGGCAGCTTTCAGCTGTGGAAATACCTTTGGGCTCAGTAACTTGACTCTTACCTTAAACGCCACACGGTCTGTTTTTGTCACTATGTGTTGCTCACATTTTAATTCCTAGGCAGATTCTGAATTCCACCCGGGTTTACTTAAACCAGTGCTGTCTGAACGCAGAAAGACTGCGCACGTCAGGGTGTGGGCCCTGGAGGCTTGTGAGAGCTCAGTCACGTCAGCGTGCTGTGGGCTCATGGCAGGCCACAGGCTCCCCAGCCAGGGCTTGCGCCAGTCCCGCTGGCCACACCATCCACCCTTTGGTGTGTCTGCAGATGGCTGGCTCAAGTGTTGAGGGGCACGGCTCCAGGCCATGGCTGCATGGTGGTGGACATTCTGGTCGACTCCAGGACCCGGCAGGGGATTACTAAAGCCGCGGGGCCGCCTGCTCCCTCCCTGTGTCCTGTGGCTGATGGGCTGGCCATTCCCTCCTTTAGGCTGGCCTGCCCTGCTGTGCACTCCCCACACCCACGGACAAGTGAGTGGCACTGGCCCAGGTCAGGGGCCACTCACAGCCACCCTGGACTTTGGAGTTTGTCTCTGACATGAAAAGGGATGAGTTGAGCTCTGCAGGCAAAGTCACCACTTCATCAGACTCGCGGGCGGGACAGCACTGCCTGGAAATGGCCTGTTTTGTGTTGTCTATGCGACCCCTTTGTGCTCAGAGCCTGTTGCAGGGGCAGCCAGGCCCTGCCCCGGTCAGGTGAGCAGGGCGGCCCTGGGGAGCTGACCTCGATGGTCAGGCTCTGCCTTGGCCGCGGCCAACAGGAGCGCGCACATGCTGATGGTGACATACTTTGACTCTCTGGAGGCTTCTGCCAGAGGCCCTTGTGAGGAGGGAGCAGAGTGTCTGCCCTGGCAGCGACAGTAGCCCCCGAGGCCTGGCTGTGCATGGCCTAGCCCTGGCGCAGGCAGTGACGCTCGTCTGTTTTCCCGAGCCGGTCATACCTTCCCAGCCAGTCGGCATCTAGGCCTGGACACAGCTCACAGGCTGGAAGTACAAAGGGCCTTCACAAACTTGCCAGGGCAGAAGCCTCCCTCGGCCTGTGGGAGCGCCGGCCCCTCTGCTGCACACATGGCCATGGCGCTCCGTCAAAGGAAGGGATGGTCAGGCCGGGACCCAGACACCCCAGTCCCTCGTGCGTCCCTCTGTTAAGACACCTCATGCCCTGACTGGCCCTAGTAGCCAGTGACTTCATTTCCGGCTTGTCAGGAAGGTCCATCCCTCATGATCCCCCTCCATGGTGACCGCACAGCAGCGCACCTCAGGACTCTTTCCCAGCTGACTGCCCCGTCCTCCTGGCCTAGGCCTTCCCCCGCCCCCTGCCACCAAGCAGGTCCTTGGAAGGCGAGCGGTTGTCCCCTGGGGCCCGCCATTGCCATGCCATCTCTTGTCTTGTCCACAGACTGTCTGCCTCGCCAGCCATCTGCGTCTCGCCCTCTCCCCATGTTTTCTTTGTCACTGGCCCCTGCCTCTCTTAGAGCCACCCTGGCTTTCTGTCTTCCGGTTGCTCTGCAGCAGGAAATTCATCTGTGAGGACTGGCTGTTCCTCTCCGTCCACCAAGGTTGGGCGCGCTTGCCAGCTGGCTGGATCACTGCTCTGCTCGGGGCTCGAGCCTGGTGTCCTTGTCGGCTGGCCTCTGGGTCATCCCCTGCCTGCCAGCTGCCCGCCCCACCCTGGGTGTTCTCTGCGCAGTGCACAGAGGGAGGGGCATCAGGTGGCCAGAAGCTTGGGGGCCTAAGGCCTGTCCACCAGAGACTTTCTCCCTTCAGGTCTGGGAGGGGAGGGGAGCCCGAGCAGGGCGCTCAGGGCCGGGCTGGAGTCCAGCCAGGGTGGGGGGGGCCTGAGCAAGCACAAGGCCGGACTGGAGTTGCTGACGACGTGGACGGTGAGTATGCTAGTGAGGAAAGGTTTGCTGCGATGGGGACCGCCGCCCTGCGCTGTGATTCTGCCTGAAAGGGACCGCTGTGGTCAGGCTCTGGAGCCATCGTCCAGCGCTTTGCCCAGCAGTGACGCCCGGAGGGCTGCTGTGCACCTCAGTGCACCTGGGCCTTGAGATCTGGGTCTGGGAGTCAGCCTTGAGAAGAACAGAGGGGTTAAGAGATGCCTTGCAAGCTTTTTTTTTTTTAATTGTACAGTATAGGACTGTATTAAATTTCAAGCTTAGAAAACACCACATTTTAAAAACTGTATCACTAACATAAAAAGTTAAAAGCTTTTAGAGAAGACCCCCCACTTGTGTCGGCACCCCTGGCTCCAGCAGGGCCTGTGGCTGAGCGCCAGTCACCATTTCGCCAGTGAGGATGCCCCCGGGGCCGGCCTCCAGCTGGGTACGCTGCTGTGCCTGCTCCAGGGGTTTCCCTTTGTCCCTCGAAGCAGCCCCTGCTGTGGTGCATTCTGCATAAGAACTGATTTTCCAAAGAGACCAGACCCTGCCCAAAGGCACAGAGCCAGAGAGGCTGCAGCCTCCGCGCCCTGGGCCTGTGTCTGTGGAGGCCGCACCTGGCCTGCCCTCTGGCCATCCGGCCGTGGTGCTGGCAGGACAGGCCGTCTGGGCCTCCTCTGTGCAGACCACGCGTGGGGTGTGGCCATGCTGACTCCTGTTTCCTTCTCCTCAGGCTGCTTCTGTTCTTGACGTCAGATACGCGTCTGCTTCATGAGACGCTGGGGCTTGAGCACCAGTGTGGACGGCGGTGTCACCGGTGCCAGGCGTCACCAGGCGTCACCTTGACAACTGCACCGCACTCTGGACAAGCAGCTGTTACCAAAAAGGCGCAGGTCGCGTCCTGGCTGCGTCTGCCTTAGTCCTCGCTCGTTCCCCATGTTGGCGCCACTTCCCAGGCGCCGGCATCGCCGGGTTCCAAGCGCCTGCCCGCCTCCCGTTGCGGGGCCTCCACGGCTTTCCAGAGCTCCTGGGCCCACCTCGGGCAGCTCCTCCTGGCCAAGCTTCCAAGCAGGCGCTCGGCCCAGCAGCGGCTCTGTCCCCGCATGGCCTGCGACCTCCACTTTGTGCATGACGTGCTTTCCAGAGTGACCGCGACCCTGCTGGCCCTCGGGAAGTTTCTCTTGCTCTCTCCTGAGGCGTCCACTAGGTGACATCATGCTTCCTGGAAGCCCGACTCTGGCCAACTGCGTGCCAGCCTCTGTGCAAACGCCCGGAGCACGCCGTGGCCCCCGCACCGTCTCTGTGGCCCTCTGCCACCGGCTCGGCCCGCCCTCCCGCCTGCGTGGAATGCTCGTTCGCAGCAGCTGTCCTCGACACGACGCTGCAGCTTCAAGGGACCGTGGACCTCGACACCTTCTGCCTTCACCTCTCAGCGCCGCCGCCCGCCTGGGCGCACCCACCCTGTCCTGACTTCCCGCCGCCGCCCGACTCCAAGATGCGGTCCACACCACGTACCTGGTGCTTGTACATTGGAATTGGTGCCTTCTCCTTTTGGCAGCCATGTTACCAGTCCCTTTTCTGTTTTAGTGTCTTATTTCTTTGAAGTTTATCGCTTGCCAAAGATGACGTCACTGGGCTGAGGAGGCGAGGGCCACCCTGAGGGTTCTGACCACGGGTCAGCTCAACAAAGGGCCTCAGAGTAGCAGGGGAGGGCCGTACAGGAGCCGCAGGCTGTCCGCCCTGGGCGTGCTGACCTCGCCGTGTTGCTGGGAACCTCGTGTTCACCAACCCCCCCACGCCCGCAGTCCGCGCTGCTGCAGGACGGGCAGGGGCGCCGGCGGCTGGGGCCATGGCGGAGAAGCAGCTGCAGAGTTGTGAGTCAGGCCGTCCGGCTCCTCTGGGAACAAGTGAAATTTTCTAATAAACTGGAAGCTTCCAGAATTACTTCTCTTACCAGGTGGGGGGCTGCTGAGGGGGCACCACTAGGACCAGCGTGGTGGTTGAGGAGGCCCGGGGGCAGCCGCCTGGCCAGCCTGCATTGGTACGTCGGCGTAGCTTTCGCGTGGTCGTTCTGTGCATCATCTAAACACCTTTCCACTCTCAATACCAAAAAGAAAAAACAATGTAGATGCTTTAAGGCACAAGCAGAATTCTTAAGGATTTAAAATATGCAATTAAAATCTAACGTGTCCTGACTCCCAAGCACCTTGCTCCTTTTTTTTATATTTTTGAGTCGGCTGATCTCTAGGAAGGAAGGGCAGCTAGAAGCCTAGAAGGTTGGGAATGGATTTGGTTTTTTGCTTTTAGAAATCTAGGCAATGGTCATTCAATCGGGGCGTGAAATGGGGCCTGCCCGGCGGGTCACCTCGTGCCTGCTGGGCAAAGAGGACGGGCCCAAGGGCGGCACACCTCCGTGCCCGAAGGGTGGCGGAAGAACACTAGGAGCCACATCAGGCTGGATTTTGCTTTTGTCAGCAGCCGACCGTGTCGTTGGAAATCGGCAGGGAAGACTTGGGGCGGAGCTGGCCTCTCCCATCGTGTGAAGCGGACGCGAGGCAGTGCCCGAGCTTCGGTCCTCCCTGCTGTGTCTCGCGTCCTCCAGGTGGCTGGAGCGCTGGCGCCGAGGTGCCCCTCTCCGCAGCAGCCACGGGCGCCGGCAGCACAGCATGTCGTGGATGCAAGAAACCGCTTGGCTTTCAAAGCCGGGTGGCTCGTCTCCCCTCCGTGAAGACCCTCGTAACATATCAAGACTCGGGTGGCCGCCGGGCAGGCGCGGGGCACGGCCGCGGCTCGGGTGCGGTGCTCATTTCCGCTTTGTCGTCTTCGGTCATCAATGTGAATGTCGTGATTATATATATATTTTTGTGAAAAACTTCTCATAAGTTATTGTGCAAACTCTAGTACCCTTGAAGCAAATGGTAGTTTAACTTTTAGTTTAGAGATCCTGAGAGACCTGAGTCGTATCTGCATATGCATTAAGAGTTGGTTTTATTTAAATCCGTGTAGCCGTGGGGCGTGGTAGGGCCTCCCCGCGCGCTCGGCACCTTGTTACTTGAACGCCGAGCGCCGGGTGGGGCTTGCGTCTGCCAAGACCCCTCACGGCGGCGCAGCGTGGATTCCAGCCCGTGGGACCCGTGGACGGTCGCGAACCTCCAATCCAAACGTGAAAACGGAACGGCCGGGGCCGGGAGCCGCGGTGAGTGCAGCAGGGCTTGTCCCCGCGACGGTCGCCGCCTCCCACCTCTCACTCCCAGTGCTCCTGTCCCTTTGAACCAGACTCCGCCCTGCTGCTGTCCCCGATGGCTGGCGCCCCTTGGTATGCCCCTACCAAAAACAAGCCACCCAGTGCATTACACTAGCTGGCGCCCTGCTCAGGCCGCGGCCCAGGACAAGCTGTTCACGGCAGGTGGAAGCTGGTCTCCAGGAGACTGGAGTCCCGTGAGCCTCTGCAGAGCGCAGCGCCCTGCCCGGCCGCGCCCCCCAAGCACACCCGCAGCCCCGCCCCAGCCCGCGGCCTCTGCTGGGCGCGTGGGGCCGGCCTGGGCCGCCTGTGTCCACCGTACAGACCTATCAACTTTGCCAAGTGCTTTTTAGATTGCTTAAGCATTTTTCAAGATTTTAAAAGATGTATAAGGTTAAGTTTGCAAATATAATGGAAATGCTGTATATCTTTTGAAGTGATAAGGAAATCCACGTTGGAATTTTAAAGAAAACACGTTGTAATAATGCTGTTGTGTATTTTACTGCCTCTTCCCGCCTGTTTTCTACTTCGCACATTCGTTGTGACGCCCATAGCATTAGCGCTGCGCCGCCATCGAAGACATGTCAGTGGAGGTTGAAAATTTATTTGTGAAATTCTGCAGAATTCATTTTTCTATTTCCAATATTTGCTGAAGTTAAATAAAAAATTTCAAGCCATTGATGTAATAAAACATGAAACAGCATTTTCTGCAACCCGCGCCAGCCCTCTCCCCCCCGCCCCCCCAAGCTCTACCTCACGTGCACGAAGTGGGGTTTTCTCCTCCCTGTTGGCTGCAGAGATCCGGAACGGGCGAGTGCCTACAGCCGCACCCTGCGCGCACAACCGGGGGGCCTCGTTCACAGGTCGGTCATTCATAGGCCGGTCTTATTTGGGGGCGGCTTTTGGGCCTGGGCAAGCTCGTGGCTGGTCCCAACCTGCGCTGTCATCCTGGCCGGGGGGAGCCCATGCCCGGGATGGCCTCCCGGTCCACTTACCCTCTGACTGGGGAGGGAGGCACAAGCCAGGCCTCCCCCTCCCCCGCGCTCCCTCCCTGGACCTTTCCCCAGGGGCTAGTGATCCAAGACCCTCGGGGGCCTGGGGTCGCGTTTGCCCTGGGGGCTTAGGACGGCTGGCTCAGGGGTAAGGCCACGTGCCAGCTCCTGCTTGTCCGCTTCCTGGGGCCTGCAGCCCTACCAGCCATATGGCAGCCGAGTGACCTTAGCCCTCCGGCCCTGGCCCCCTTGCTAGGAGCTCCGTCCACTGATTAAGAGCTCCGTGAGGTGTCCCCAGCGACCTTAGCACCAATCCCTGCCCCTGGGAGAGGGTTCTGGAAGCACCAGGCATTTCCCCACCTGGACAATAGTCGCACTGGCAGAATTTGTTTGATGTACCTGTTTGGGAGCTCTGGAGTCTCCTGGAGCCTTCCAATTTCCAGACAAGCCTTGGACAGTGGATTCCCGTAACTTTACAGCAGCTTCAGCTCCTTGCTGAACAGCTGCGACTGAGGCCGCGCCGGGCCGCGCGTCTGTTCCCAGAGCGGCGTGCGCTCAGCTTCTGGGAACAGGGACTTGGTGCTCCAGACGTGAGGACTTGGGTTCTGATCTCTGCTGGCCACTGCTCATGACAAAGGTGTAGACCCCGGGCGGGCAGTGAGCATTGCAGGCCTCTGACTTGGGGCCCCTCCCCCACAACTGGGGCGTCCTCATGGGGACACGAGGGGTCAACCCCTGTTGTCCCGCCTCCATTTTTACTTTTCTTCCTTTGGGAGCCAGATACGGAAGCGCAGGACATCAAAGAGTAACTGCGTGTTGGAGAGGAGTGAGCGCCGTGCTTACCCAGGAAAAGGCACAGGTGCACAAAAAGTTCCAGAAGGCTTGAAAAGCGGAGTCCTCGGGCTCAGCACGCCGCGCTAAGCTCGCCGACAACAGTCAAACAGCAGAGCAGCGGGAGGGGTGCGATCTGATGGTCCGTTCCCACGTTACTAGTTTCAAATGCCCGGTTTTCAATTAAAAGTCACAGGCAAATCAATGACCTGTTCAAAAGGGAATGGGGATGAACAAACAGAAACAGTCCCTCAGAGGGATCAGAAGACAGATCTACGAGGCAACACTGGAAATACACTTGCTAAAGAGACCCAAAGAACCGAGGAGAAAGTCAAGAGAGTGATGTGGGAGTCAAACGGAATGAATAGGAAAAAGGAAACCAAAAATTTCTAAAGCTGGAAAGTACAATAATGGGAAATTAATTCACTGAAGAGACTCAGCAACATATTTCAGCAGATAGAAGAATTCTGAAGATAGGATAATTGAACAAATCTGAAGATCAAATAGAAAAAGGATTGATGAAAAGTGAACGAGTCAGGCCTCCCCCGGTGGCGCAGGCGGTTGAGCGCCGCGCTGTGAAGCTGCCCGCAGCCTCTGCAGCGCTGGTTCCACCCCGGCCGGCCGGCGAGGGTCCCACATGGGGGGCAGACCCCACCTGTTTCCCCGCTGCTCCCCTCAGCAGTGTATTTCGTCAGTCTTCCTGTTCTGCTCCCCGCTCTGTCTCTGGTGAATCCTCTCACCCTCCCGCGCATCTGGCCTGTGCCCGGGTTCTTGTATAAATACTTAAATAGCTGTTTAAAGCGAAGGCAGTCTGGACTGGAAGGCTTAGTACTGTCAAGATGTCGCTAGCAGCCAAGTCCCAGCCAGGGGTCTGTCTGGAGCAGAGGTGCTCTGTCAGGGAGAAGGTGCAGGTAGCAGTCGCCCTGCCTCTGCAGCTGTATGGCGGTGTTAGGGTGGGCCTGGTCCGGCTGTCCCACAGGCCTGCTCTCCAGAGGCCAGACACCCGGCACCTCGGTTCTGGGAGTTCGCCTTTCTTTTCCTCCGATAGATTAGGCGCTCTTCCTGACAACTTATTTTCGTTACATGTATATTTTGGGAAATAACTCCCACCGGAAGGTTGGTTAACACATCCATTGCTACACGTGGCTGCCGCGTTGCGTGGTGAGAATATTGAAGATCGACTCATTTAAAAACTTGCCTGAAAGCCTGGGTAGTCCCAACCTCGTATTTACTATGTTTTTTCCTATACCTGTCTGTGATAAAGTTTAATTAATAAACTAGGCACAGTGAAAGGTGAACAGCAGCAATGGGGCAGTTGAACAAAGTACTGTAATAAAAGTTATGTGAACGTCCTTTTCCTCCCCCTCTCGATGTGGCACCTCCATTTTTTGTGGTTTCAGAAATCGCAGAAAGCAGAGCAGTGGTTGGGGGGGGCTGTGCGTGTGCATGCAGCCTTGTTCTTGTGTGGGCTTGTGAAGTGCTGGGGATGGTTGATTCATCATCTGTGGTCATTCATCATGACCACAAATTATTTGCTGTTCCTCCCATGAAGAGGTAAAGTCTGTATTTCCTCCCTTTGAGCTGCAAGGTGTGATGGGGCTGTCTCTGTGAAAGCTTAACTTTCAGACTATGGCAAAAAGGAAGTGTTGAAAGTATTGTTAGCTGTGGTCATCAGGCTGGATTTGCCTCCCTGGGCTGAGTCGCCTTGCAGCTCAACCTTTGCCCCCACAAGTCAGCCTCCCGCTTCCTCCGTCCTGTTCCCTGACATGCCATCCTTGGCCTCCCAGTGCCTGCTTCCTGGCCCGGTGCCCATAGCTGTGGCGCCTCCCCAGCAGCCACGGCCAACCCCTGCTGCTCCGGGACCCATTCACACCCAGCTGCTGTCCCCTTGTCTGGGCTTCTCTGTTACTATGGAAACTTGGGACACAACAGGGTCTCAGCCACGCAAATGTGCCCTTGGAACTGCAACCGACAGGATACGAAACCCAATCGTCTCGTCCCGGTTATTCACATCGAGGCTCTAGACGTGCAGGAGCTTCAGGTATGACCTCAGAGGAAATGTGCCATGAGATTGAGCAGATTCACTTGTCCTGGAATGTGACCTGCTCAGTAACACACACTCTTCGGTTTGCTCTTATTCCTTTTCTCCTCACTCCTGTATCCTTGGGCTGCACTTGGGAGAAGGCCTTTGCCTCTGGCTCTGTTTCCGGGGAGGCTGCTAGTGCACACGCCATAAACTGGATTTGGGCATGTGCATGTGTCAGGACTCACACTGGCTGGGTGGCAGAAACAAACTGGCTGACAGAAGCAAAAAGGGGACTTAGTAAAAGAGTATTGGGTTCCTGAAAAAAGTAGAAGTAGAATTACCTTGTGATCCCTCAATTTTACTTCTGTATTTTAAAAATTGAAAGCATGGTCTTCAAGAAGTTTGTACGCCCATGCTTAGAGCAGCATGATTCCTAACAGCCAAGGTGGAAACAACCCAGATGTCCGTCAAGAGACCCGTGGATTAAACAAGAAGTGATGTATACATCCGTGAACACAGTTGCTTAAACGAAGGGAATCTGACGTACGCTACAACGTGATCTGGTCCATTTGGACTGGTAAACCAAAGTACCATAAACTGGGGGGCTTGTAAACAACAGAAATTTATTTCTAACAGTTCTGGAAGTTGGAAAGTCCAAGATCATAGTTCAAGCAGATTCAGTATTTGGTGGTGATCTGCTTCCCAGATTCCATCTTCTCACTGAATCCTCATCTAGGGTCTCTTTTATATAAGGGCACTAATCTCGTTCAGAGGGCTCCACCCTCATGACAATCATCTTCCCAAAGCCCCACACCCAAATACCATCCACTGGCTGTAGTTTCAAAATGTGAATTTTAGGGAAACACATTCCGTCTATCGGAAAGACATTATCCTATACGAAGTAAGACAATCACAAAAACACATATATGGTGTGACTTCACTTATGTGAGCTACCTAGGGTTGGCATCTTCAAAGGCAGAAAGTGGAATAGAGGGTGTCTAGGTGTCAGAAGGAAATATGAAATTGTTTCGTAAGTACAATGTTTAAGTGTTGCAAGAGTCGTTCTGGAGACGGTTGGCAGTGATGGTTGCACAACAGTGTGAATCTACTTAATACCACTGAACTGTGCACTTAAAATGATTAATTTTTTTATGTGCACTTGAGCACAATTTACAGTCATTGAGGGGCCTCCCTGGTGGTGCAAGGAATCTCAGCACTATGAAGCTATCAGCAGCCACCACAGCACGAGTTCAACCCCCGGCCAGGGAGCTACCCACATGGTGCAGCAGACCTCTCCTGTCTCCCCGCTGCTCCCCTCAACAGTGGATTTTAGTAGATACGCCTGTTCTGCTCTGTTCACTCTCTCTCTGGCCTGTACCCCAGTTCTTGTATGCATAAATAAATCTTTAAAGTCATTGAGTGATGGAATGAAGTGATCAGGCCACCCACTGTAAGAAACAATAATAAAATCTGAATAAAATACTAAAATAAAAGCAAATTTCAGCTAATTGAAAGAACTGAAAAGTGCCCCCAAACAGAGAAATTGGAGTATTGTTCCTGAAAAATTACTATATAAAAGGGGTAAGAGGGCCTCCCCCGTGGCGCAGCGGTTGAGCGCTGGGTTAGCGGGGCTGCCCGCAGCCTCTGCGGCGCCGGTTCGATCCCCGGCTGCTCCCCGGCCACCGGAGGAGGGTCCCACATGGCGCGCAGACCTCTCCTGCTGCCCGCTGCTCCCCTCAGCAGTGTGCTTCGGTCTTTCTGCCTGCTCTGCTCCCCGCTCTGGCTCTGGTGAGTTCTCTAACCCTCCCGCGCTTCTGACTGTACCCAGTGCTTGTATAAATAAATAAATAAATCTTAAAAAAAAAAAAAATGTGTTCTTACTTTGAAAAAAAAAAAATAAAAGGGGTAAGAATTGAGAGTTAATTTTTTTCCCTGAGGACACTGCACAATGTCAATCGCCATGAAGGAGTTGAACAGCAGCAGAACACTGCATCTCTCTCACCTCAAGGAGCAGAGAACAGAGCAGAGCTACATGAGTACCTGGGGTGGTGGGAATCTCTGGAAATAAGAGAACCACAGAAGGGATGAGACCCTAAATTTGAGTCTAAATTCTCAAACCTTGGCTCACCACAAGTTCACACATGCGCTATAGATTTTGGGCAGTGAATGCAAAGACAGAGACATCTACACTAGATGTGTCTTGTGAGCTTACTACTTTTTAACTGAGTGCATTCCCCAACTATGCAGCATCAGTAGTAGAAATTTGAAGTTTTAGGGCCTCCCCAGTGGCGCAGCGGTTGAGCGCTGGGTTGCGAAGCTGCCCGCAGCCTCTGCAGTGCCGGTTCGATCCCCGGCTGCTCCCGGCCACCGGAGGAGGGTCCCACATGGCGCGCAGACCTCTCCTGCCGCCCGCTGCTCCCCTCAGCAGTGTCCTTCGGTCCTTCTGCCTGCTCTGCTCCCCGCTCTGGCTCTGGTGAATTCTCTCACCCTCCCGTGCTTCTGACTGTACCCAGTGCTTGTATAAATAAATAAATAAATCTTAAAAAAAAAAAGAAAAGAAATTTGAAGTTTTAGAGCTCATCACCAGATGCTGACAGAGAAGCTGGACCCCAAAAGCAAGGGAGCCACAGAGAATGAGCTCTTTAGTCTAAGTGTAAACTTTGCTTTATCCTTGACTGACTTCCAACTATATACAGTTTGGAGTACCCCCAGGGAGCAGGTAACAAGTGCTGCAGCTGGAAAATGAGACTGAGCAGACTCCTCATGACTACACATGGGGTGTGGTGCGGTGAGGGAGACAATGGATGTGCAGTTTGAATACAGGCAATTTAACTGTCCCTAGAACAACATCATCATCAGAACACAACAGAATCCAGAGTTGCTACAGGGCGTCATCTAAATTGTCCATTTACAAACAAATTCATAGACAGGCAAAGAATCAGGGGTATGATTCATGATCAGGAAAAATAATATAAATTGATGCCACGTGGACCCAGATGTTGAATTTAGCAATGACTTCAAAACACCTATAACAAGTATGTATCACATCTTGTATAAACATGTATCAGTAATAAAAGTTGTTTCAATGGGTCAACTTGTAAGGAAACAAGATTTAAAAGCGTGGAAGTGAAAATTCTAAAGTTGAAACTGAAATTTTTCATTTTGTTAGATGGTTTGAAACAGCATATTAGAGGTGGCAGAAGAACTTAGTAAACTTCAAGATATATCAATAGAGGGCCTCCCCGGTGGCGCAGCGGTTGAGCGCTGGGTTGCGAAGCTGCCCGCGGCCACTGCGGTGCCGGTTCGATCCCCGGCTGCTCCCCGGCCACTGGAGGAGGGTCCCGCATGGCGCGCAGACCTCTCCTGCCGCCCGCTGCTCCCCTCAGCAGTGTCCTTCGGTCCTTCTGCCTGCTCTGCTCCCTGCTCTGGCTCTGGTGAATTCTCTCACCCTCCCATGCTTCTGACTGTACCCAGTGCATGTATAAACCAAACAAACAAACAAATAAATAAATAAATAAGACATGCCTCTAGAAAATTAAAAAAAAAAAAAAAAGATATATCAATAGAAAATAATTCAATGAATGGAGAAAGATTGAAGAAAAATGAACCACCTCAGGGACCGAGTGGGACAATATAAAGCACTAAGATATATGTAAATGTCTCAAGAGAGGAACCAGAGACAGGACAGAAAACACGAAGAATGCAAAATCTACCCAAATGTTGTAGAAAACATTAAATTACAGATCCAAGAGTGCCAGTGAACTTGAAGCAGAATAAAAACAATGGAAAACTCCCCCAGGGCCACCGCCATCTAATTGCTGAGTGTCAAGGACAAAGAAGTGGAAAACAAGTAGCAAGAGAAAACGGCGTGTTGAGGGAGCAATTCTGTCAGCAGCGACTTCCCCACAGAAACGACAGAAGATGGAGAACTTTGGAAGAGCGTGGTTAGGTGCTAAAGTCAGAAACGGCCCCAAAGAGCTCTACATCCAGCGAAATCTTCAAAATAAAGGCAAATGAGGACAACACACACACAAAACAAGTGTGTCCCGGGCACAGCTCCTCTGTAGGAAATGCTAATGCAGGCTGCTCAGGGTAAAGAGCAGGCGGTCAGACCTGCAGGGAGGCAGGGGCAGTGGAGAGGGAAGGATGCCGGTGTTAAGGTCCTGTCAGAAGACGGAAACCGCTCTCGTCACTGGAACTGGGAAAGCTGAGCAGCGAATGACGGGTTGGTGACGGTTAACGGCGGGGTGCGTGGAAAAGGACACTCGGGACGACAGGCAGGAGGCAGGAGGCCGCTGCTCTCTGCTGTGCGGGGAGAATTAGGAACTTGGAGAGGATGGCGTCCCGCCCCTGCCGTCCCCCAAGCTGAGACCCAGCCCTCCAAGTGCTGTCGTGGCTGCTGCGGGAGCACCCACAGGAGAGACCCTGCTGAAGCTGGCCCCTAGGAAGCCCCCGCTGGTGGCCCCAGGAACTCGCCGGAAGGAGCGCTGTGGGCAGGCCTTCTGGCGGCTGAGCCACGGCGAGAGCACCCAGGCCCGGGGAGGGGCGTCCGGCGTGTCTGCAGCGTCCCTCTACCGATCTTAGCACCTTAAACACCTCCCATCCGTCACCTTCCGCAGCGTGGCTGCATCTCTCCGGCAGGCCAAGAGATGCTCAAGCAGTGGGTTCCAGAATCAGCAAGCAGGGCAGCGGGGCCCGGGTTTGGCTCGGGCCGCGAGCCGACAGCCGCACGCTGCACATTTGCCCCTCTCGCCCCACACATTTGCCCCCCTCGCCCCTTGTTTCTTGAAAGGGCATCACCGCTTAGAGCAGAAACAGCAGAGGGGGCGCCGGGGGCGCCACTGGGGGGGGGCAGGGGGCGCAGCTGCCGGATCGCCCCTGAGGTGACTCAGTTGGGCGCAGACCCAGCCACTGCTCAAAAACAGGATCTGCAAAGACGTGGAGCTGGAGATCCAGGAGGAAAATGACGGGTCCTGAAAAACTCGTATTCACACGCAAGAAGGAAGAGGGGACCCGAAGTGGACGCGGCGAGGCAGAGGCGGGACGGCGAACCCCAGCCCGACCGCAAGGGAGCCCAAATCCAGCGACTCTGACACCAAATGCCACGCAGCCAGAGTCGAAGGCGCCAACTGAAGGGACGTGACGTCGACTGGGTTGAGAGCTCCGGCCTCTGCGTCCACCCGAGACGCGCTCTCCACGCCGAGGCCGGCCGGGCGGGCGCGACGTCTGGGCGAGATCGGCCAGGCCGGGAGCCCGACGGGCCGCGCCACGGGGACTGGGCAGCCCGGCGCGTCCAGAGCCGACGAGGTCAGTGCGGAACGGCCGGGTCGGTGCCCCAGGAGGACGTGCCCAGGCAGCGCCGCAGGGCCACGGCGCGAGCTGGGTCTCCGCGCCTCTCCCGAGGAGGCTGGACCCAGGGAGGCGGGAGTGGCCGCCAGCTGCAGAGAAGGAGCTTGGGGGGGGCGGTCCGGCCGGGAGGCCCCCTGCCAGGAAGACACCCCAGTAGGAACTAGAAGCACTTCGTGAGGACACCAGGGCCACGGCGCCGGCGACTCTAGGCTGCACACGCTCTGCCCGGAGGCGGGACACCGGGGCTTGACCAGGGCCCTGGGCCTCCTCCTGGACTGGGCGGACTCTGCTCTGGCCGCTACCCTTCCTGGTCAGACTCGGTGTCCAGAGTGGGGGTGAAGAGGCTGCACCCTGAGAGCCAAGGGACTCGCCTGGGCTCCACAGATGATGAAGGAATCAGGGCTCAACCAGCTCTGAAGTCCCACACCCCTTGGGGCTGCAGAGCCTGGGGCAGCCGTCAAGCTGCTGGAGCATGGCCTTCCCCCGGGCCTGCTCCCAGCCCCAATGCGGGACAGGAGACCAGAGGGGCTGGGAGCCTGGCCCCACCTCCTGGATTGCCCCTCCCTCGAGGCGGGGCTCCTGCCCCACCCTGGGGTCTGGCTTCTCACTCCTGCCCCACCTCTGCTGGTGGCTAAGGTGGGGAAGCAAGTCCTCTGGCCCCCGAAATGGCTGTAAACACAGCCCCAGTCTTCTGGGGTCCAGAGACCTGCTCTCCCCCACGACATACCTGTGGCCGTCACGTCCCTTGTCCTTTGTCCCTGCAAGGCCTGGAGGAGACCCCGGGTCCCCTCAGAACTCCTCTCCTGAGGCAGTCAGCGCTGAGTCCCCCACTCCCTGACTCCTCGGTTTCTCCCCGCAGTCTCTGGACCAGACCATGCTGGGGGCTGCAAGGGTGAGAGTCTCAGAGCAGGGCTGTGGGCACCAGTCTGGCACCCTCCTGCCCACAGCAGCCCCCCCAGACCCGCCCCAGGGCCCAGCTATAAGCAGCCGCCAGCCCGTGTCCAGAGCGCAAGTCACCTGCTCTGCGCCTGGTCTCAAGGTGTCAGCGTCTCACCGGCCATCCCACAGCAGGCACTGTCTTGCAGGCGCTCAGGCCAGGGCTGGCTGCTCCCTGGGCTGGGTGCTCCCCAGTCTGAGTCCTCCCTGGGCTGGGTGCTCCCTGGCTGGATCCCAGTGGAAGGGGAGGACGGAGATCAGCCCCTGTCCCCAGGGCCAATGTGTCGCCTACAAGGAGTGACCGCCCCCCACCCCACCCGGCTGCTCTTTGCCTCCTGGACATGCTGAGGGCAGCCGAGCCCACAGCCCCTGCTGCCCAGCCCGGTCTCTCCGGCTAATCTGTTTCCCAGAGCAGATGGGCGCAGGGTGCACCCCTGTCCCTTTTCCACAGCAGCCAGGCACCCAGCACCCAAGCAGAATGTTCTGGGTTTTGCTTGAATTAGCCTGGAAACAGCAGGAATGTGGTCTGAGATGTGCATGTTTGTGGCTGTGCAAACCCCGAATCCACAAATAATAATCAGCAAACCCACAGAAATGAAACCAACAGTCCAACTAACAGCTCACCGCGTCTGCCCCTGGAATGTCACAGCCGACGCCAGGGCGGCCCCAGGGGCACCGGCCGCCTGCCAGGCACCGGCACGGTGGCGCTGGGGCCGCCCTGCTGTGCTGTGCTTCGGCCCCGTGAGGGCCCACTGGGTGAGGCTCGCCCTGCTCGCGCCGCCCCTGCCCAGCCTGGCCCCAGTCACCTCCGAGGGGCTGGCGGGCGCCAGGCCACTGCGCGGGGGGGAGACAGGCTCTGGAAGGCCGGGAGCCAAACCAGGACACGCCAGACGGGGCGGGCAGGAGCGCGCCCGGCCCGCTCAGGCCTTCCGGCCCCTCTCCGCCATCGCTGCAGCCGCACCCGCGGGGCCCCCAAGCCGTCACTGGGGCGCCCCTGGACCGAGGCCGGGCGATGCCCCACAGACGCACAGTGCGGGTCCTACTCCAGGGTCTGCTGCTGAGCTGGCCCCTCACCTGGCGGGCCGGGCCGCTCGCCTCCGTGCAGACAGGCCGCGGTCCTGGGCGGGCCGGGGCCCCTCCGGGCGGTCGGCTGCTGTCCCGCCGGCCGGCCGCGCGGCTCCTCTGCCTGCCCGGTGGCTCCGGCCAGGTCGGGAACCTGCGTCGCATGGACAGCACTGGCCCAGGACAAGAAGGACAGGGACCCAGAGCCAACGGCCCAGGGACGGCGCGGAAGAGCTGGCGGCCCCGAGGAGGCACCCGAGGACACCAGGGGCCCGGGGCGCCTTTTCACTTATTTCGGTAGGTGAGGTGCAGCGCCAGTCGTTGGAGGGACTCTTCGCAGGTATTTCCAAAGAGAAATGAGATCTTAATAGTCTGCGCTCTCAGTGCAGCCCCGAGCTACTGAATCTTTAAAACTCCACCGGCGGCTGGGAGGGGACCGGGTTGGGGGCCGCGAGCTCCGAGGGGGGGCGGCTTCGACAGGCTTGATCTTCCGCCCCGGGGTCTCAAGTTCAAGGGCGAGAGCTGCTTCCTGGATGAGGCGCTGAGAGGGCACAATGCTCACAATGGCAATTGATAGTGGGGAAACTGAGGCAGAGGTGGACCCAGCTGCCAGGACCACGAGGCTGCCCGGAACTCCTCAGCAGGCTGGCTTGATGTCACGCTCGCGAGGTGAGCCGTTCTAAAACTGGGGACTTTCAGCACCCCAGGGGAGAGGCTGGGTTATTTTTACTACTCCAAGTTAAGCCATGCGTGTTCTCTGGCCTGTGTGGCCTGTTTCTTCTCCCCCGACTGCCCCCCCTCCTCCCAGGTGCTCATGGAATCAAGGGGTGCTCAGGGCCCCAAGGACTCCCCCACTCCACAGGTTGCTTCCTACTGGAAAGGAATGCACCCTGTGGGGGGTCCCCTCTCTTCAGTCCGCTGGCTTCCCAAGGCTCCCACCCCCAACATCTCTGGGGCCTCTCTCCCAAGAAGGGAGGACAGGGGCCCCCAAATGCACCCTTCAAGCCTTTCTCCCCAGACTCACTGTCCTCCCCCTGCCATCTGAGAGTCACCCACTTCAGGTCCTCCACCCCTGTCCAGCTGGCCATCGTCCGTGGTGACCCACCCTGACCTCCTGCCGCCTGCTGCACCCATGTCCTAGGCTGGCAGGTCACAGCAGCCCCACGCTGCCCGGCGCCCAGCACCACGCTGCCCACAGCTCCCTCCTGTCGCCCCTCGCTCAACAGTGAGCAAAGGCCCCTGGGAGGCCCCTGGGAATTCTCCCTCGAAACTTCCACCCCAGAGGGAACCTCCATGAAGATTGAGGGGCCTGACCGAGGGGCCAGTGCTGGTCAATTCTGATGGCCTCTTGTTCAGTGTCCAGGCCAAGGCACAGGAACACAGCAAGTGAGCAGCAGGTTTTCACCCAGTCCTGCGCAGGCTCCCTTGTCTAGTGCGCATTGCGGGGCGCGGCCCGGAATCAGTCGCGCTGGAGAAGAAACCCCCTCGTCCCACCACAGTGCCTCCTGGGACGGAGGCCTCTGGGTCCACTCGGAGCTGCTGGCCGCCTCCGCTCTGTGATGCCCGCTAAGGTGACCTGGGCAGAAGCCGGCCGTGCCGTGGGGTCTTCCACCAGCCGGAAGCCCTTTCCGGCTTTCCTCAGTACCCTGTCCTGCGCATCTCATTGACTAGGGTGGGTCATGTGCCCTGTGCTGCACCAATCACCAGCCGGGAGAGCCAGGGGCCTGGCCTTGGCACTGCCAGGACCAGGATGGAGTTCGGTGGCGAGGACGTCTGCTGGCCAGGGCCCACGGGCCGTCCCCGTGTCCCCTGGCTCGGCCTGCCCTCCAGGCTTAACAATCCCTTAGATGTCACTGTGCTCTGGCAGTGTTCTGAGTCAGTGTTAGGTTCCTGTGGGAGAAGGCTGCTTTCTAGAAGGTCTCCCCACCTAGACAGTCCATGGAGTGTGGCCCAAGGTCGCCCTTGATCCAGCGGGGACTGATCAGGAGTGGGGCCCAGCGGGCCTGTGGGAGGAGCCACCTCTTCCTCTTTGGCCTCGGTGCTGCCTCCGCACCCCCACCTGAGGCGCCAGCCTCAGAGGGTGCCATGTGCTGGCGCTGCGAAAGCAGGGCAGAGGCTGAGGTAGGTCCCCCAAAGTCCCACAGAGTGTCTGGGGGGACGGGATTAGAACCCAGGGCCAACACAGTCACACAGAGCACGTGCTCAGCAGGAGATGTGACTCACGCACCACAGAGGCCGCTGCAAAGTGGCTGCTCTGTGGTGGCCGGTGTGCGCCCCTGGCCACGTCAGTGTTCGAGCAGCTTCATTAGCCTTAGGAGAAACCACGCTGCCCTCGGCGTGAGCCCTGCTTCCTCCGCCAGCCGCCGGCCGCGGTCACCTTCCTGGGCTCCTCCAGTGGGAACCACTGCGGGCGGCTCTGGGGTCACAGAGGCCGCCAGCGTCCCCCACGTTGCGGGGATCTCAGCACCTTACTCCTCTTGCCAAACAACACCCCCCGACGCCGCCCGGAGCTGTGGCTCCTGCCTCAGTTCCCGTGGGTTGGAGGTTGCAGCTGTGAACACTCGTGTACAGGTGTTTGTGCAAATCGATGTTTTCATTCCTTGGGGTAGATACTCGGGTGTGGGGGCCAGGGCGAGAGCCTGTTCTAGAAGGGGAAGTCAAGGAGCCCTTGAGTCCTGAGCCCTGGAGCGGGCGGAGGGGCTGGGGTCCTGCTGTGGGTCCTGCTGTGCGTCTGGCGTCTGTTGCTCCGTGCTGCAGGCCTTGGGCGTGCGCTGGGCCAGGGGCCAGAGCGGACTGCCGGCCCCAGGGGGACCTGCAAGCGCTTCCTTCCAGGGGGAGGAGCCCAAGTCTCTGGGACTCCGCTGGGGAGAGGATGGTGCCTGCCCACAGAGGGCAGGGCCGGCGCCGGGAGCCTTGACTGTGGCTCCCTGGCCTGCCCCCGTGTGCCTGTGCCCTCCTGCTGCGCCCATTTCGCGTTTGCGCCTTGCTGTCTGCACCAGCTTGTTCTGTGGCGCCCGCATGGCCTGGGAATGAGCCTTAGCTAGTTCCAGTGGAAGAGCCGGGCACAGCCCAGCCAGGAAGCTAATTGTATTTACTAAGCAGCTAATAAATATTTACTACAAATCTTATCGCTCCATAAAATTGAAGGCCGCGCCGTGGGCGTGCTTGCTCAGCTGCGGGCAGGGCTGGGAGAGGGAGGCAGGCTGGAGACGAGGAGGCGGCCGGACCCGCCACTCGCCGTGTCTGTGCGGAGAGCCGACCGCTCGCCCGTGTCTCTGCTCCGCGCTCCGTCCTCTTATTCCAGAAGCGAGCTCTTGCAGGGTGCGCGCCGGGTGCCTTCCAAAGCAGACCTCGGATGCTGCATGGAGAGCTTACAAAATTTTCCACGGAGATGATTTTTGAATTAACTGAAAACTTAGCCGTTTCATAATTGTTGAATTGTAGGTTGCACCTCCCTTCTCGGTCCCTTCAGTCCGTCACTAGGTCTTTTAAAATCTGAAATTTGCCGCAGACTGAGTCCTCCAAGAAAGATAGATACCCTTGACATTTAAAAAAAAATTAATGGAAAATCACTAAATCCTTTCAAATGCTGCACTGAGAAGCGGCTCCAGCTTTCCCGCGCCCAGCGAGGCCGCCAGAGCAGAGTCTTTTTTTTTTTTTTTTTTTTTTTTATATAGAGGCATGCTTTATTTATTTGTTTGCTGGTTTGTTTGTTTGTTTTGTTTATACATGCACTGGGTACAGTCAGAAGCGCGGGAGGGTGAGAGAATTCACCAGAGCCAGAGCGGGGAGCAGAGCAGGCAGAAGGACCGAAGGACACTGCTGAGGGGAGCAGCGGGCGGCAGGAGAGGTCTGCACGCCATGTGGGACCCTCCTCCGGTGGCCGGGGAGCAGCCGGGGATCGAACCGGCGCCGCAGAGACCGCGGGCAGCCTCGCAACCCAGCGCTCAACCGCTGCGCCACCGGGGAGGCCCCAGAGCAGAGTCTTAACGTTTGATAGTGAAATCTTCATCCAAGAGACCCGAAACTGTGCTGCAAGAGGCACCTTGGCATCCCCTGGCATAGCTCCCTGTCTCTACTCTGAGGCTCTGGCAGCTGACACATGAGCTAGTGACCCTGACACTCGCCCAGATCCCGAGTCTGGGGCCCAGAGGTCCGAGCCCTAAGGGCCAAGGGCGAGGCCTGGGTGGGGCATTGTCTGGGCTTCTTCCCCTTGGCCCTCAGAGCCCTGGGGGCCCGGGGCTTCTCCTTCACCCTGGGCGTGGGGCTCTGCTGTTCAGGGGACAGTCTTGGTGTCTCCCGGGGTCAGTGCGAGTAGCCAAGGCTCAGAGGGGCCAGGCCCGGAGGAAAGGCCGGCTCGTCCTCACCCTCGAGGCTCTGGAGCTTGTGGCCTTCGGCCTCCCTAGGCCCCTGCGCACCTCGTTCGTTGTATTAATTAACTTGGCCGTGTGACTAACACCCCAGAGGCAGCGACACAGAATAATCGCTCACCGGCCCTGCTGGTGTCGCCTAGGATTGCTCTCGTGGGCCCCAGGGATGGGGGCGGGGTGCAGGCCGCGGGCTGATCTGAGGTCCCTCACCAATGCTTCAACAGATGGCGCTGTTGACTGAGACACCTGGGCTCCTCCCCTGGGATGCGGCCAGCTTGAGCTTGTGCGAAGGTCTGGCGGTTCCATGTGCCGGGGAGAGCAGAAACGCCGGAGCCCACCAGGCCCCCCCACATGCTCCTTCAGGCCCCGCTGGCTGCAGCCCGCCACGCGGCCTTGCGTTCCCAGGCTCAGAGAGTGGGGAGAAGCAGCTCGATGGGAGAGCATCACAGTCAGGCCCCAAAGGAGCAGCTGCAAGGGGAGGTGGGCCCTGCAGTCTGCCCGGAGCGCCCCTGCACCCCCTGTGCGGGCAGCGGTGCCCCTTCACCTGCCACGCGTGCTGACTGCTACAGCTGCCTTCTCCAGGGCGTGGCCTCGGCGGACCAGAGCTGCCCCAACTTCCATTCTCCCCTCTCCCTGGCGTGGCTGTGCTCCTGGCCCACACCCTTGCTCGGCTCTGTCCCCCCACCCCAGAATTATGTTGAAACCTTACCCTTGGCGGCCCCTCCCCAGCCCCAGTCCCTGCTCAGGCTCTGCTTCAGGGAACCCAGCCGTGGAGACTGTGGCTCCCCCAGATGGCCCGTTGGTATTTCCTGTCCCCTTGGCTTGGCTCCGGGACGTCGCACCTGTTGGGAGATGAGGGCTGCCCCCCGAATCTGGGCAGACTGCCCGCCACGGGGGACGCTGACAGTGTCCTGTGTGGAGGGTTTCACCAGGTGGCTCTTGCAGCGTGGGCAGGAGCGGCCGCCCGGAAGCCTGGGCCTGGTGCCGGCCGGAGGCGGCCTGCGGCGAGGAGCCCCGGAGCGGCCCCGCTGTTCTGACTTCACCCGTGCGGCGTGGCTGGAGGAGAGGCCTGAGCTAGCTCCACTTTCCCAAACCCCCGGCCGCAGAAACCTTGGGGCAACGAGGGGACGGTTGCTGGTCAGGCCACCGAGTTTGGTCCGGTCTGTTGTGGGTTTGCTGGCCCTGCAGTGTCTCCCTGTGGTCCCAGGGAGCACAGTGGCCGGGGTGGGGGGGCCGGGGCTGCCCGCGGCCCTGGGTGCGTCCACACTGCCGCCCTGTTCTCACGCGCCGCGCAGTTGCCCTGTGGGTGGGGCTCGCCTGCGTGCATCGGGCCCATCGCCCTGTTTCTCTTCCCACCCCTTGGGCCTCTCCAAGGGCCTGGCTCATGGTGTCACCCAAGATTCCTAAGGTGGCACCCATGTCCAGACAGACCGTCCTGGCCCCCGGCGGGCCACGCTGCCCCCCACCTCCCTTCCACCAGAGGACCCTGGAGAGCAGCTTCCAGAGCAGTCGGGAAGGACGGTGTGGGGTCGGTTCAAGGTCGCTCTGTGCTGGAAATGACGCCCCATTCAGGCTGCGTGTGCCTGCCGGGCTGCAGCTCATCCCCAGGCCCGTGGGGCGGCGAGAGGAGCTGGTTTCGGACTCCAGAGCAGGAAAGACCCTGAGATGAGGCCCCTGGGCTTGGACGCAAGTCAGAGGTGCCCACACTGCCCCGCTGGGCCGGGGGGCGGGGGGGGGGGCGGCGGAGCAGGGGGAGGAGGACGGGCAGGCGTGGGGGACAGAGGGTGTGTGGGGAGAACAAGGAGGGTGCCGGGTAAGAGGAGAGAACTGGGGGGGGCGCCGGTGAGGCCCTGTGGGGGGCTGGGGGTGGCAGTAAGGAGTGATAGGGAGGGGAGTGGGTGGCAGGGAACGGCTTGAGGAAAATTCCAGCACTTTTGAAAGGGTCCTGACTTTGATGGGTGCCGCCCACAGCCCCTGGCTTTTGCCCAGTCCTTACGGCGGCGGGGAAGGAGCCTCAGGTCCTGGGGGATGGCAGATCCCACTGCATTGCTAGGGTCAGGTCTTTGGGCAGCCCAGTGGCAGCTGGACCCTCGTCCATGGACCCCAGCACTTGAGATTCCACGGACCCTCTCAGCAAGTTCACGGCCACCCCTCTTCACGGTCCCTCCCCCGGCCCAGGAAGCCGGCAGGTCACAGGGGTGCAGGGTTACAGCCCCGCTGGCCTCCAGCGAGCTGGTGTCCACAGCCCCAGCCCTGTAGTAAGCAGTGGCCGGGCCTATTGAATCCCGGGGTGGGGGGAGGGGGGAGCCTCTAGGCAGCTCCTGGGGGCCTTCCTGGAGGGGCAGCACCGAGCCCCTCCCCTACTAGGCAGCCCTTTGGGGGATTTACGAGGCAGCAGGGCGCTGGGGAAGGTGTCAAAGGCTGTCAGTGGGTGTTACTTTTGATCCTGTGGCCAAGTTAGTCTCATTTATCCTTAAAAAGGGAGAGAAAATGGTATCAGCGCCCTGGACAGAGGAGGGTCAACCTTAGTCCTTTTCGAACTTTTGTTTTGGGCTCCAGAGTCTCGGTGTGGGAGGCACCGGCCCCCAGCTGAGGACGGCTCAGGAGGCCACGCTGCCCCTTCTGGGGAGCGGCCTGGCAGCAGCTGCTCACAGGCCTTGGCCGCTGGGGCTGCGGAATGAAGAACAAAACCCCCAAGCCCAAGTCAGAGCCCGACTTCGCCTCCTTCACATCTGTGGGGGAATTCTGAAGTCTGCCTCACAGTCAAAGAGAAACAACCAGGGAGGAAAGGCCGTTTCCTGTGGCAGCTTCCCAGGGCAGCCACCCTATCCTCAGCCCCACCGACAGCCCCCCCAGTGCCCTGCAGGGTGCCTGCTGGTGCCTCTGTGGGACGCACAGGACCCCAGGCCTGGCCCAGCCTCAGCAGGGAGCGGCCCTACCTGCGGTGCCCAGTCTCTTGCCTCAGGCCTCAGACTCCTTGGCCTCTGTCCGCTTCAGGGCCTCGGAGTACTGGCAACGAGCGGAGGTGGCCGGGCCTATGGAGTCCCAGCAAGGTCAGGCTTCTCTGAGACCCTGACTTTTCTGGAGCCAGGACAGGGCGACCCCACAGTCCCTGTGGAAGGCGCGTGTCTGGGTCCACCCTGAGAAGCAGCAGAAGGACATTCAAACTGGGTCTTTGGGCAAAGTGGACGTTAGCAAATCACTCAAGGAAAAAGCACCTTAGGATGAGGGGCCGGCTGAGGCCAGGGCCCGGTGTTTGGGAGTCTGCCGAGATTTCCAGCCCTGCCCGCAGGACCTGGGGTTACTGGGCTAGTTGATCCCTGTCACCTCCACGCCCTCCGACACCCACACCCTGGAACCTGCTTTCCTAGGCGGCCCCTCCCACCTCGGGGTTCAGCTTGCTCCAAAGAGCCCAAGAGCCCGGGGCCTGGCCTGCGGATGCAGCCGCAGAGGCTTGATTCCCCATGCTTGGGCCTGCTCAGCGGGGAGGCGGGGCTGGGCTGAGACCCCATCTTCCGCGGCTCCCACATCCACCCACGTCCCCAGCAACAGGGACGGAAGAAGCAGCTCGAGCTGGTCACGGCAACCAGGATTCAGGTGAAGGCCTTGGACTCAGCCACACCCCAGAGCTGTGGGGGGGAGATTCCTGGGCCATCCCCCCGAGCCCCAGCTAAGTGTGGGGACTGCTCAGTGAGGAAGTGAAATTGGAGGGTGAAGGTGGACAGGGGCGGACCCGGCCCCTCGCGCCCTATACACCTGCTCACTCCCCCACTTTCTCAGCCATTCACTCTCCCTACCCCGGCCCTCCCTCCCCTTCCCTCCCCTCCCCTCCCCTCCCCCCCTCCCCACCCCCTCCCCCCTCAGCAGCCAGGTGTTTTAAGGGCTGCCCAGGGCTTTGTACTGCGGGCAGGTGCCCGCAGCTTCCCAGCAGCCAGTCGTGCGCTGCCCTGGAGCGGGAGGACAGGCCCTCGGTGTGGCTCTGGCACGGCGGGTGGGCTCTGCAAGCTGAGGCCACCGTTTATGTCTGTCGTCAGCATCACAGACCTCATGGCTTCATCCACGGTGGCTGGAGCTTCCGCCTTGCACAATACACACACACGAGCACACACACGTGGGCAGAGCGAGAAGAAACCTACCTTCAAATGACGGCTGCAGCTCAGTGGCCGTGGCCCTTCAGCGTGTCCCGGCGTGGGGTGTCCCTAGCCCTGGGGAGGCCCTGGCCCTCAGGACAGCAGTCACCACGAGGGCACCCCGAGCTAAAACCCTCACCCTCGTGGGCGAGGCGCATTCTGCGCTGTCTATTTTTTGAAGGGCGCCTGCCACACCCACACAACTGATTTCACGGCCTATGAATGGGCTACAAACTCAGTGACAAACGTGGCCTCTGGGCGGGCGTTGGGCCTGGCAGCCCTGAGAGCTGTGCATCCGCGTGGCGGCTGAGGCCCAGTTGCTCAGAAATGCCCTGGGGAACGGATGCCAGTGTGCGTGTCATGTAATGTGGCCGTGGCTGGCGCCCCGAGAGCTGCCGCCAGAGCCGTGGCAGTGACCCCCAGCACTGGGGCGCATGGGTCACCACACTCAGCACCCCAAGAAAGCCGGGGGCCCTGTAACTGCAGCAGCGTGGGTCGGCCCTGCCCCTTTGCCCGGTGTCATGCCCTCGGGCAGTGGCCCGGCCTCAGCCACCCGCGCAGCCCTGGCGCGCAGCCCCTGGGTGGGGGCACGCAGTCCGGTTTCCGCTCTGCAGAAGGGGAAGCCGGGCCGAGGAGGTGAGCGCGTCCGGAGCCGCAGTCGGTCACGGGTTGAGTTCTGCTTTTTCAATTCCTGGTCTAGACTCTGCTCGGGGGAGCTCCTCGCCCGTCACCTTTCCTGGGCACCCGTCACGACGCTGTTTTGAGGCCCCTGGGTGGAAGAGCTGGGGGCTCGTCCGAAGGCACCCCTCACTCGTGCTAGAGGCGGGAAGCCACCGTGTCAGGCGGGGGACCCCCGAGGTGGTCAGGGGCGTCCTAGAAACATCTCTCATCTGGAGCCACCCCAGCAGGCTGGGACGGAAGGAGAGCCCAGACCCCCGCGCTGGGGCGAGGGCAGCCATGGGCGAGGCCCGGGGCCCAGTTGGCGTGGGTTCCCCAAGGCTGCCGGGGACCAGGTGGGGGACACATGAGCAAGGGGAGCCCTGGGCCCTGAGGCGACCCCCACCGGCTCTGGGGCTCCTACAAAGGCCGCTCTGTGCTCTGCGGGCAGCCCGCGGTGGCGGAGCCGCCTGTGAGCAGGCCAGGCCGCGGCGGGGCCACCATCTTAAGGTGGGAGCACCCAGGGCTTTCCCGGGGCTGCTTCCTGGGGAACCCAGCTGTGGGTCGCTGGTCACCAGGGACTCAGCCCTTCTCCCTCGCGGGACGCCTGTACGGCCCCCAGCTGCGGCCCAGCTGCCCCCTGGCCATCTCGTGCTGACGTCCAAGGCGCCACCCGAGTTGTCGGCTCTGCCTGGGGCTCAGCGCGGGTTGCTGAGGGTGATGAAGTGCCACCCGACTGAGCCATCAGCCAGGCTGGGAGTGGCTGCCCCTCCACGTGGTCACCTCTGGCGACCCCCAGGCCTGCATCTCTGGCTCCCCCGCCCCGTGACTCTCTTCTGTCCCTGGACCCCAGCCACACCGATGCCCGCATGCTTGCTGACCTCAGGACCTTTGCCCACGCTGTGCCTGCTTCCCGGGGGCTTTCCCCGCAGCCGTTCACGCTGCTTCTTCAGGCCTCGAGGGGCGCCTTGTCTGCCGCCTTCCCTTCTCTTGCTCCAGGCCCCCCACGTCCCCTCTCGCTGCAGCTTCTCTGCTCCTGTCACTGTAGATTAACTTGTGACTTGTTAATTTCCTGTCCCCCCCCCCAGCTCTGGAAGGGCAAAGTGTGGGTGGGGGGTTAGAGGAGTGGGGGTCATGCTCAGCGACCAGTCTCCACCGAGTGGGCTGTATGAGCTGGGTGGGGAGGCTGGGTCACGTGACGTTTGCACACCCTCTTCAGCCCTGGGGGACACGTGGGCGCCCCATCTGTGTGAGATGGCGGGGCGCAATTCTGATGAGGAGAATGACCTTTCAAACAGCCTCCTCACCGCCCCGGGCTCCTCGGGGCCAGCAGCCCCCTCCCTCCTTGTTTCTGATGTCCGCCCTTTCCTGGGGGGCAGAATCTACTTTGCAGAAAGCGCTGAAGGCCTTGGGAGGTGAGGGCCCTGGGCCCGGCTGCCTGTGGAGGCCGGTCTCACCCCAGGCCAAGTCCTCCCGAGGGACGGGCGAGAGGGCCAGAGCCAGCGGCCGTGCACGTGGGTGGTGCGTGTGTGTGACCCCAGGACAGATTTCCCTGTGGAATGAGGTCGCCTTCCCTCTGGAAGCGGCCGGCAGAGAGGAGAGCACCCGGGGCTCTGTGGCCAGTCACACGAAGCCGCCCCCTTCCTGCCCCTTGGCGCCTTGCTGCTTGCGCCACCCCCGAGGCTGTGCTTGCACCCCCGTCTTGGGTCTTGTGTGCCCGACAACCCCCCCCCCCCCCGCACGTGTTCTCAGGCGTCTGGTTCAGAGAAGGGCTGCTCGCAGCTGCTGCTTCGGGGGCACCCCAGCTGTTGGGGCGCCTTAAAGGACGGGCTGGGGGGCTGGGACGACACCCCCCCCCCCCCACCCCCGTCAGCCGCCTTTGAGTCATCAGAATCGTGTTTCCCAAGTTCAAGTCTGGAGCCAGCGGAGCTGAGACGGTCACAACCAGCAGTGAGAGAGCGAGGCGGGACCGCGACGCCAGCGTGTTTCTGTCTGCGACGGTGGCCGCGGGGTCAGATGTGCCCGGGGCCGGAGGGCCCGTCTGAGCGGCCGTAGCTGCTTCTCGACCTGGCCTCGCGCCGCTGACGCCCCTGCCCCTGCCGAAGCCCCCTGCGCTGCCAACCCCTGGCCCCGCACTGAGAGGGACCCGGGCGGGCAGGGCAAAGCCCCCTTCACAGGCCTGAGGCCGCCTGGCCGCGCGGGCCGCCCACCACAGGCCCGTGCGTCGCCGACGCCCCGCAGTCCCCGGGCGATGGGCCACGGCGCCGGGCCACGGAGAGCTGCATAAATACCGGCGAGTAATTTCTTTGTCCAGAGCTGGCGCAGCTCGTGGGGCCGCCGTGTTGCCATAGGGAACGGGAGCTGCCCTCGAGCTGCCGCGCGGGCAGCGCTGCGACGGGCGCGCCTCACTGCCTGCCACCACCGCCAGCGGGGGCCAGAGGCCTGAGCGCCCGCCCGAGCGCTCCCCCTGCGCCCTCCTTCCCCAGAATAGGGGGCCCAGACCCGCAGTTGAGGCAAGAGGGGGAGGACGAGGGGGAAGGGGCAGAAGGGAAGGGGCAGCGCCCAGCACGGGCCCCGGACCACCCGGCAGCCCTCCTGGGTGTTGCTTGATGCTGCTTCTGGGGGCAGAAGGGGCGCCCGAGAAAACCCCGAAGCTTCTCCCTCGTCGCCCGAACTCGTCTAGCCTAGAGAATGTTGGGCGAAGCCTGACTTGGCAAAGTCGTAAAGAGATGTCGTGCACAGGGGTGTCCCAGGACCCAGGCCTGCGAGCCAGGGCGGGGCAGTGTGCAGCGGCCCCGGAGCCGGGGTCCGGGAAGCAGTGGGCCCCGATCCTTTGAGGTCAGAGTCGTGATAACTTGTGACAGGCAGCACAGGCCCCTGCGGCTTTGGAGGGCCCGGCAGAAGGGCCGAGGAACCGGTTCCGGCGTCCTAGGTTCAAGCCAGAGCCCAGGCTCTCGGCCCACGCAGTCCTTTGGGAACAGCCCGGGGCGCTCTGGCCTGAACTTGAGGAGCTGGCCTGGCTGGGCCTGGGCGGCCGGAGGACAGCACCTGCTGAGCGGGGGAGCCCTGGCGCCAGCAGCCTGGGCAGACTGCCCGGGGTTCTGGACAGCTCCGCGGGGGAGCTGCAGGGGGGGGACGCTGGAGTCCCGCCTCTGCTCACACGTCGTCGCTGGAGGAACACCAGGATGGCTCCTGGCGCTGGCCACTGGGCCTCGGCTCTGGCTTTGGGGCCTTAGAGCCTCCTCGAGAAGAAGAGGGGAGGGAAGGATCCCTTCTGCGTCCTCGGGGTTGGCGCCTGAGACAGGCCCTCAGCGCTCCCCATCTCGCCAGGCCTGGCTTGGGGGGGGCAGCTTGGAGGGCCTCCGGGAGACATTGATGACTTGGGGGCAGCAGGCGAGACCTAGGGAGAAATGGGAGCCCCTGGCCTGGAGGTGCCCGGCAGACCTGGGGTTCGGGAGGATGGGGGCATTGGGGCAGCAGAACCTCTGTGAGGGACACAGATGAGAACTGGGGGCCTGTTGGCACCCTGGCCCCTGTTTACACTGAACCGAAGGCAACTTCCTGGGTGTGGGAGGAGCCTGAGAGGAAGGGGAGGCCCCTCCATGCCTGAGGGCAGCGGCCCCGCTGGCTTGAGTCCCCGGCTCGCCTGTGTGTGCTTGTGTGTGTGCACACGTGTGCTGCGTGCCTGCATGCGAGGGAACATGTGTGTCAGCCAGTGTGAATATGCCTGTCAGAGTGAGCGTGTGTGTCTGTGGCCAAGCGTGAGCATCTGCCTGAGTGTGAATGACAGCAGGAGAGCGCTGCACATGAGAGACAGTACGCTGCGTTGTGAGGTGGTGTGTGTGTGACTGTACAGTGGATGGAGGGTTAGACTATGTGGGGTGTAAGATTATTTGGGGGTGTGGCGAGACGGTGCAGGCTGTGTCAGACCATGCTGGGTGTGTGTATATGTAGGGTGAGGGTGTGACCATGTGGACCATGTGTAGATAAGTGTGAGTGTGTGCAGAGTGAGTGTGCAAACATGTGTTGGGGAGTGTCAACGTGTGGGTGAGTGTGAGCAGGTGTGTGAGAGCATGTGTTGTGTGTGGGATGAGCGTGAGCATGTGCAGGGTGAGTGTGTAAGTGTGTGGGGTATGTGAAGGTATGCATGAGTGTGTGCAGAGTGAGTGAATGTGAGCCGGTGTGAGAGTGTGCAGGGTCTGTGTGTGTTCATGTGTAGGTATGTGTGTCCATGTGCAGGGGGAGTGTATACAGGCTCGGGGTGTGCGTCCATACTCAGGTGAGTGTGTCCTTGTGCAGGGTGAGCATGTGTGGGGGGAGTGTGAGTGTGTTTGAGTGAATTATGTCCGTGTGCAGGGTGAGTGTGTGAGCATATGCAGGGAGAGTGTGTACAGCGTATTTATGAACGTGTGCAGGTGAGTGTGTGAGCATGTGTGGGTGTGTCCCCCCTGTATGTGGGTGTGATCGTGTGCAGGGTGCGTGTTTGCCAATGTGTTTGTGTGTGTCCGTGAGTGAGTGTGTTTGTTTGGGTGTGTGTCCGTGTGCTGGTGAGTGTGTCTGGGTGTGTGTCCATGCTGGGGTGAATGTGAGTGTGGGTGTGTCTGTGTGGGTGTGTGTCTGTGTTCAGATGAATGTGTGTGCAGGTGAGTGTGTCTGTGTCGGTGCTCATGTCTGTGTGCAGGTGTGTGAGCGTGTGCACATGTCCATGTGTGAGTGCATGTCTGCAGGTGTGTGTCTGTGCTTGGTGTGAGTTTGTGGGGATGAGTGTGTGTGCGGGTGTATGTGCACAGTGAGCATATCTGTGTGTGGGTGTGTCCATGTGTAGAGTATGTGTCTGTGTGCAGGGTATGTGTCTGTGTGTAAGTGTGCATGCATGCATGTGGGTGAATGTGAGTCCATGTGCGGGTGCACATGTCCATGTGCAGGTATGTGTCTGTGTAGGTGTGTGTGAGCATGTGTGGGTGTGTGTCCGTGTGCAGTGAGTGTGTCCATGCTGGGGGTGTGTGTCTGTGCTCAGGGTGAGCATGTGAGCGTGTGTGGGTGAGTGTGTGAACATTTGTGGGTGAGCATGTGTCTGTGTGTGGGTGTGAGTCCATGTGTGGGTGAGTGTGTGGTGTCTGTGCTTGCTGTGTGTGTCCATATACGGGTCCATGCATGGGTGTGTCATGTCTGTGTGCATGTGTGTGTCTGTGGGGGAGTGAGTGTGTGTCCATGCTCAGGGTGTGTGTGCATGTGTGTGTGCAGGTGTGTGTCCATGCTGGGGTGAGCGCGTCTATGTTTGGGTGAGTGTGGTGTCTGTGCTGGGGGTGAGCGTGTGTCTGGGTGTGGTGAGTGTGTGGTATCCATGCTCGGTTGTGTGTCTGTGTGTGGGTGAGTGTGTGGTATCCGTGATTGGGGTGTGTGTTCATATGCGGGTCTGTGCATAGGTTTGTCATGTACATGTGCAGGTGTGTGTCTGTGGGGGGTTGAGTGTGTGTCTGTGTGTCTATTGCAGGTGTATGTCCGTGCTGGGGTGAGCGTGTGTCCATGTGTGGTTGTGTGTCCGTGTGTGAGTGTGTGGTGTCTGTGCTCACATGAGTGTGTGTCCATGTGTGGAGTCTGTGCTGGGGGGGATGAGTGTGTTCTGTGGTTGGTGTGAGTGGGTGTCCGTGCTGGGGTGAACGTGTGTCCATGCGTGGATGTGTGGTGTCCATGCTCAGGGGTGAGTGTGTGTCCATGTGTGGGTGAGTGTGGTGTGTGGGTGAGCGTGTGTCTGGGTGTGGTGAGTGTGTAGTGTCCGTGCTGGGAGGGGTGAGTGTGTTACCGTGTGTGGTGAGTATGTGGTGTGTGTGCTGGGGGGGTGAGTGTGTGTTCATGTGTGGTGAGTGTGTGGTGTCCACGCTTGGGGAGGGGGTGAGTGTGTCCATGTGTGGTGAGTGTGTCTGTGCGTGCTGGGGGGGTGAGTGTGTGTGTATGTGGTGAGTGTGTGAGTCCACGCTCGGGCGTGTGGAGTCCGTGCTGGGGGGTGGCGTGTGCGCGTGTGGCGAGTGTGTGCGCCCGCGCTGGGGGTGTGAGTCCGCGGGGGGTGGGGGGAGCGTGTGTCCGCGCGCGGCCGGGCGAGGGCGCGCGGGGGCAGCGGGCGCGCGGGGGTGACGCCACCGGCGACCCCAGGACGCCCGCGGCGGCGCGGCGGCGCGGCGGTGACCCGGAGAACGGCCGGGGGCGCGCGCGGGCCGGGCGCGCGCGGGGGCGGGCGCGCGCGGGGGGCGGGCCGCGCCGGCGCGGTGGTGGCGGCGGCGGCCGGCGCGGCGCGGCGCGGCGCGGCGCGGCGCGGGCGCGCGGGGGCGGCGCGGGGGCGGGGCCGGGGCCGGGGCGGGGCGCGCGCGGGGATTTCCAGCGCCGGGAGGAAGTGCCGGCGCGGGGAGCGCGGGGAGCGCGGGGCGGCGCGGCCGCCGCGTGCGCGAGCCGGGTGGCAGCCCAGCCGGGACTTTCCATCCGGCGGCGGCGCCGGCGGCCGCCGGCCCTTCCCCGCCCCCCGACATGGGGCCGCCCGGGGAGCCGGACGCTGCGGGCCGCGGCGGAGGACGCGCCCGGCGCCCCTGACGGCGAGCGCGGAGGCGGGTGAGCGGGGCGCGGGCGCGGGCGCGGGCGCGGGCGCCGCCTCCCCCCGCCGCCGGCCGCGCCGCAACTTCGGCAACTTTGGCGGCGCGGCGGGCGGGGGCGCGGGCGGCGGCGCGAAGTTCGCCTGAGTCATCGCGCGGGGCCCGGAGCCGCAGTGGCCTCGCGGCCGCGCGCGGGACGGGCTGGGCCGGGCCGGCGCCCACGCGGCCCCGCGGGTGCGCGTCGCGGTCCCGGGGCCGCCGAGGGCCCGGCCGGTCCTTCGCCCGGGGCGGCGCCGCGGGCCGGGGCGCCGCGGGCCGGACGTGCCTGGAGCGTAAGGAGCCGCGGCCGCCGCGCGAGGAGACGGCGGGACGGGGACGGGGACGGGGGAACGGGGGACGGGGACGGGGGGACGGCGAGACGGGGGGAGGGAACGGGGACGGGGTGACGGCGGGACGGGGGGACGGGCACGGGGGGACGGGGGCGGGGGGACGGCGGGACGGGGGGGGGGAGCGGGGGGGGAAACGGGCGCTGCGACGCGCTGCGGGCTGGGGGCGTGGGGCTCGCGGCGGCGGGGGGGGGTCTGCGGGGGCGGGGTTCGGGGCGGCTGGCCCCGCTCGGCGGGGGTCGGGGCTGGGGGCCCCTGCTCGGCGGGGGTCGGGGCTGGGGGCCCCTGCTCGGCGGGGGTCGGGGCTGGGGGCCCCGCTCGGCGGGGGTTCGGGGCTGGGGGCCCCGCTCGGCGGGGGTTCGGGGCTGGGGGCCCCGCTCGGCGGGGGTCGGGGCTGGGGGGGCCCTGCTCGGCGGGGCTCGGCGCGGCGGGGCCTGCTCGGCGCGGGGTCCGGCGGGCGCAGCCGCGGTCTCACTGCAGCAGTCGCGGCCGCGGGGGGAGCCGGAGCGGCGGGTCGGGCTCGAGCCCCCGCACGACGCCCGCGCGGACCCCGCCGGGGCCGGGCGCCGTTCTCCCCCCGACACCCCCCGTTTGTCCCGGGGGAAAGAGACGCCCGCCCGGCGGGGGCTGGGCCGCCGCGCCCCGCGCCCGCCCCCGGGCCTGCTCGCCCCTCTCCGGGCGCCGCCGCAGCCCGAGGCCTCGCGTCCCGCGAGCAGGACCTCGCCGGCGTCGGGACGGGCCCGCGCGGGCGGCGTGAAGGGCCTGCCGTGGCCTGCGAGTCCCATTTTGGGGGTGACAGCTGCGCTGGGGGGCGAGAACTCGCAGAGCGTGGCGGGTCTGGGCTGGCTCCGGCAGACAAAGGAAATTGCGTTAAATTCGCCCGGCTCCGTATGCTGGTCGCGCCGCGCGCCCTGCACGGCGAGTGAGCGAACCCCGAGATTATGCAACAGCTGGGCTCCCCGGGTCCACTCCAGGGGCTCCGCTCACCTGGGGGCGCCTGTGCCCAGGACGCGCCGCCCGCCCGGCCCCTGAGCTCAGGACCCCCGTGTGCTCCTGCGCAAGTGCTGGTAGGGGAAGAAGATGGGGGGGGGGGCTGATACCTATTTCAGGAACGGGGCCCAGGAGAGAGCTGGGGGGAGGGCGAGGTGAGGCCAGAGGACCTGGAGGGCGACCAGACCCGGGCAGCCGAGGCTGGAGCGCGGGACTCCTGAGCCGCCGGCCAGGGCAGCGCGCAGGGGGCAGAGCCAGAGGGGACTGTGGCTTAGCAGCTGCTTGTCGGCCAGCGGGGCCCAGAGGAGCGCGGAGAGGGAAGAAAATGCCGTTTTAAGCAAAAAGGAAAACTGAAGGCCTCGCATGCACCGTGTCACGTCTGAGTCATAACTGCCTGACATGCCCAGCGGCTGCCCCGGCCTCGGGGGGCTCTATCACCCCGTGTCTCTTGGGCCAGGCAGGCTGGACGACCTTGACTGGAGGAAACTTCTGTCGCCCTGTGCAGACGTCTGGGGCTGGGCCAGCGGTGGGGCGATGGTGTAGATGCAGGTGCCTCTGGGTTTTTGTTAACTCCAGAATTCAGGTTGGAATTTTTCTAAGTTCTGCATTTCTTGAGATCAGGGGATCATGGAACTGGGCCGCAGGAGTCTTTTCCTCACTGAGCGACCAGCTAGTGTGCCTTGAGCCCCACCTCTGCCAGGTGCGGGCCACCTCCCAGGCCTTGATGCGCACGCGTTTAGAGCATCTTGGCCCTGTGCACAGTGAGGTGTCAAGACAGCGGGTAAGCGACTGCCGCGAAAATAACCGACCAAGAAGGAGCACTCGACACCCTGCCCACGGAGTACCTAGCGGTCCTGCTAGGCAGATTCTAGCAGGTCATAAAATACAGGCTGCAGCGATCTAGTAGATTGTGTACGCAAAGCTCTTGGCTGCTGGGGTCGTCGAGGAAGCCTTCCAGGAAGAGGTGTGCGCCACCAGGGTGAGGGCCGCTGTGGCAGCAGGGGGCCTCTTACAGCTGGAGGGTTTCTCCCATGGGCACGGTGGGCTGTGCCGGGCAGGCGGTGCCGCTGGTCAGCATGCTTGTGGGTTGGCCTGTGAAGGGCCTGGGTGGTGGTGGGGACACAGTGGTGACCCAGCGGGGTGGCAGCACATGACTGGCTCAACCGTTTCTCATTGCCGGGAGAGATTCCCATAAGGGGGTGCTGCGGGGAGGCATGTAAATGTTAAAAATCCCTTCCCCCGGGAGCCCCCACTCCTCTCTAACCCATGCTCATGGGAGGTGAACGTCTTTCATTCTCATAAAGTAAAAGTTGCTCCTCCCGTTCTATTTCACGGCTCTTCTCCCTGCTCTCGACGCCACCTATACAAAGTGCGTGCGCGTAACGCGGGCCCTTTTCTCACGAGGCCAGTAGCTCAGGAAAGGGTCATGTCTGCTACGCTGACTTTTTGTTTCCTTTCTGATCATGCACTGATCTGGTGACAAAACCCCAAAACGTTTATGGGAAACTTGGTTTCCTTGAGGGAGGACAAGGCTGAGTTTATCCCCTGAGTGGACAGCAGTCTTGCCGGAGCGGCAGCTTGAGTCTGAAGGAGTCATGGTCATGGCAGCGCAGGTTCGCCCTCAGGGGGGTCCGGAAGGAGCGTGCACAGCAGGGCGACTGAGGTGCACTCAGGCTGCCCGGCCTGACCCAGGAGTCTGAGTCGGGGTGCCCTGCTGCCTCCTGTGGGTGTTCTTGCTGCCTCGGCTCCTGGGTGTGTGGCGCCGGGGGCTCGTGTGACAGGAGACTGGCTCTGCCCTTGTTTCTTGGGGGTTTCTAATGACTTAAAAGAAGAACAGGGAAATTAGTTCCCTTGAGTCCTTCCTCACCCAGTAATGCCCGGAAGTCACAACTTTGTTCTAGAAATTAAATTCTGTCCTTTTGGATTAATACAGCCTGATGTTTGAAACCTTGTTACGGAGCAAATTAAGTGTGTGGGTCTCAGAGAGCTTCTGCAGAGCTCGGGCATGCATGCCAGGCCGTCTAACCCTCACAGGAGCCCAAGCCCGGCCCGGTCTAGTGGAACACGTGACCTGAATGCCCCCTTGTGCCCAGCGGTGCAGCCGGCGTTCACAGTATAGACCCTCGGCTCTCCCCATTTTTGAGTGCAGGTGACTCTCCAAATGATGCGGTGTTTGTCTGTGGCTTCCCTCAGGTTTTTGGTCCCCTGGGACTCGTCGCCACCCTCCGGCTTGGGAGGGTGGGCCTGGTGGAGGGCACCAGCTTTAAGAGCCGAACCTTGGGCCTGCCCTCAGCACCTGGAGCAGGAGCCCCCGGGCATGATCTGGGCCTTTCTGGGCTGGTTTCCTGCTTTGGAAAGTGGGGCTGACACGCCCCTGTTTGGCAAGGGAGAGGCCGAGGGGACTGTGCACAGGTACTGACCTCATGGGGGACAGGGTTAGGTGGGGTTGGGGGGACACCTTGGGGTAGACGGAGTGCACCAGCTTTTGGTGTCCAGGACTGTGGGTCTGATGCTGGTGTCCCCTGCTGGCACATCCCCAGAGGGCTTGGGGGCAGCACTCCCCCAGTCAGGGACTGCACCCAGGGTGGAGTTTTCCTGCTTTCTTCATTTTTACTAGACTTGCCCCCTGGGGAAACCCCTTGGTCTCTCATGCCAACCTGGAGTGCTCGCGAGTCACCACGCGCCTCTGCAGACCTTGCTCCGGCTTAGGAGTTATGAGGCCACCAGGAAGCTCCTTGGTCACCCTCCTCGGGAGCAGCGTGAGATGTGGGTGCCAGGGCAACAGAACAGGGGTGCTGGTGACTTGACCAGGGGCTAGGGAGCATTTTGTGGGCACAAGCCAGAGAAAGGGGGTTGAACTTCTGTGGAGGTGCAGGCCAGCGCCCCGGGAGAGGCTGGGAGGGGCCTTTGTGGCAGCCTGACTTCTGTGCTGGGAACCACCCCCTCTCACAGTGAAGGCAGCGCCTGGCCACCCGAGGGCTGCAGCCAGTCAAGGGGAGTTGCCACCTCATGCTGGCTTTGTTTGGAGCGTAGGTGCCCAGTCTGCCCTGTGTTCCAGAAATCCTAGCGTGGCTCCTCTCGGCGTCTCCTGCCTCCAGCCCCGGGTGCTCGGGCAGTTGCACGAGCACCCCCAGCAGGCTCAGGGAAGGCTCAGGCTCCTCTCAGGGCACCCCGCTGTGCACACCCGCTCTCGCTCCTGGTTTGCTTCCCAGCCAGCAGCCTTGTCGTAATGATGGCGTCGAGTCATTATGTCTTTACAGGGTTTTACAAACATTAGCTGTTGGTGGTGAACAGGTCCCCGAGGCCTGGTCCCTGTAGGAGCATAATGGGCACAGCCCAGCGCAGTCGAATTTCTACCCATTCATCTGGAATTTAATTATCACTCCAGACCGCTCCCGGGAATGTAAGCTGCTGGCGAGGCGCTCCCCGCGGCCAGCAGAGTGACGCTGGCTGTTCCGGAGATGCTTCTGTGTGACTCGCTGCTCGCACCGTGTGGATTCCGGCCGAGGAACCCGGCAGGGCCGTGGTGACTGGCTTGAGAAGAGGGGCTTGACTGGACACTGGGCCCAAGGCCAGGTTCCTGGAGTGACAGCGGCGGCGGATTTGTTTGTTCGTTGACAGATGGGCCCTTTGGGGTTGGAGCAGGCACGAGACTGTGCGGGCCTGGGGCCTCGGCCTCCTCCAGTGGGGGGTGGCCTGCGTGCCTTGGGCTTCTGGTGTCAAGACCACGCTTTAAGAAGAGGGCTGCCGCTGTCTTTGCCCTCTGACCTGAGCTGGGCTCAGGAGAAGTGGCTGAACTCATGTCCTGAGGAGGCTTGGGTCTGGGTCTGCGCCGATCTGAAGCCCAGCCTTTCCTTAGCTTGTGCTTTTCCCTGAAGCTCGGTCTCCTCGTCTGCAGACAGGTAATTGTGAGGATTGAAGTGACAATGTGAGGGAGTGTAAGAGCCCAGCGTGTCATGTGTGGTGATTCCTCTTCCTCTTTCCTTTCCTGGGTTACTTCATCGAAGAAAAACTTGCCTTGCTCACCCGGGAGGCAGTGCGCCCGCGGCCTGCAGGGCGGGAGACAGGCCCACATTGGACTTAACCAAACTATTTGTAATGGAATAAAATGCCTGGGAATCACTGTGCTTTATTTTGCACTGTACAAAATATCTGTATTTTGATGCTCTTGATTTTCTAGAGAAGCAGTTTTTGCATATGATGATTTTCTACAACTTAAATTTATATTTACTACACTAGTTCCTTCCGTGGGCAGAATAACACTCTTCGGTTTGCTCTCGCCTCTGCTCGAATAGCCCCGTCGCACTTCTGGCTTTGAAAATTTGTAGCAGAAAAGTCTTGTTCTCACCTTCCCGTGTGCTGGGGGCGATGGCTGGGCGGTGGGTCACAAGTGTGCCCTGTCAGCAGACGGCAGCTCAGCCTTGTCATCTTGGATTGAGGCACCCAGCTGTTTTGTGTTTTTTTTTTTTTTAAATTTATTTTTCATAGAAGAACTGGGGTGCAGGCCAGAGGTATGGGAGTGAGTGGATCCACCAGAGACAGAGTGGGAAGCAGAACAGGTGGATCCACTGAAATCCACTGCAGAGGGGAGCAGTGGGGAGACAGGAGAGGTCTGCTGCGCCCTGCGGGTTGAACTCAGGCCACGGTGGCTGTGGATATCTTCATAGTGCTGAGACTTAACCGCTGCGCCACCAAGGAGACCCCTATTTTGACTGGTTTTATGTGGAGGTATAACCTACACGAACCACAGAGTGATTTGCTTTTTCTGCATATTGCAAAGTGGTTGTTTTGAGCCAACATCCATCCCCACAGTTTGTTTTTTTCTTTTATTTTTTAGAAAAGATTTATTTATGCATCAAGAACTGGGGTACAGGCCAGAGGTATGGGTGGGGGGTGAGAGGATTCACTGGAGACAGAGTGGGGAGCAGAACAGGCGGATCCACTGAAACCCACTGCTGAGGGGAGCAGCGGGGAGACAGGAGAGGTCTACTGAGCCCTGTGGGTAGCTCCCTGGCTGGGGATCAAACTCAGGCCGCAGTGGCTGCGGACTGCTTCATGGTGCTGACTCCCTGTGCCACTAGGGAGTCCCTTGACATGATGTGTTATCCTACTGATTTTCATGTATTGAACCACCCTTACTTTCCCGGGATGCATCTCAGCTGTCATGGTGTATAATCCTTGAAACATGTTGTTGCATTTGGTTTGCTCCTGTTTGTTGAGCGTGGTTACGTCTGCGCCATCAGGACATTGGTCTTCAGTTGTGTCGTGTCTTCGTCCGACTGTGGTATTGGGTGCCGACTGCATTTCAGCTATACCTCCGCTCCTTTGGTCTGGAAAGCTGTCCTCCCTTAACTTAGCAGCGTCTTGAAAATCCAGGAGGGTCACAAAGTAGACCAGAGAGCTCCAGATGGCCATACCACGTACCTCACTGCTCCCAGATACAAGCTGCCCCTCATGGCTTCTAGGCGGGAAGTCTGGCTGACACTGCCACCTGCGCGGGGGCCCTGGAAAAGTCAGATGATTGTGGGCGATGCTCGCCGAGTCACACACCACCCTGAGCAGCAGTGGCTGAGGCTGAGCAGGCAACACCCAGTGGGTGATTCTCCCACTCCACGCACAGTGGCTGAGGGCACCCACTGGCATTTCTCTGGTCACCGGGGAGGTTGGATGGCCCGAGACAGCTGCAGCCGCGTGCCTGGATGGCCAGGAGAGGCTGGACTCAGTGGCTCCTCCTCTCTGAGTGTTACTCAGGGCCTTGCCGGTGGCCTCTCTACCTGAGGAGGGGCGTCTTCTGTGGCAGGAAGGACCCCTGGAGCGATTGTTATAGAAGGGGACGCAGAGGCCGCGGTGCGCGGGCCATTGCTGCATGGTCCTCGGCCACAGCCGCCAGGTCTGCGGAGGGGTGGGGTGCTGGCAGCTGGTGCTGGTGGTCAGGCTGCCCGGAGCCGCCCACAGGCCCCCCATGTCCTGGTTAGACGGGCCTCTGGGCCAGACGCTCATGCCTGCACAGTTGCATCTTATTTAATTGGTTAGCAGGCGTCCTTGGTCATTTCCATCAGGAGCTCAAGTATAACTTGGGTCCTTGCATTTCCCCCCTTCTTAGTCCATTTAAAAATGATCTGAAAGCTTCACTTTTCTTTTGAAAGGTGTGGTGGGGTTTAAGCTCTTTCTCTCCATTCTTGAAAAAGAGCTTCAGTGGGAAAATGGTCGCGAGCTGCGTGTCTTAAACTCCCAGCCCCCACGCTGGGTCATCCTAGTAAAGCCCCTACATGTAGCAGTGAGAGACCTGACTCTGTAAAAGTGGGGTGCGGAGGTGCGTGTGCGTTTGCTCTGACATGGACTCTCGCTTCTGTAACCCCCGCCCCTCGGCTGGTGGGCCGCATCGAGTGGGTGTCACGGGGCCCCTGGGGTGTTGGGCAGCGGTTTAACAGGGAGACAGAGGCTGCGTCTTTGGCGCCTGTGGAGCCTGGGGCGCGGGACGGTGCGGCAGGCCGTGCGCAGCGCTGCGGGTGCGGCTGCCCTGGCCGGAGCCCGTATGGCACCACTGCCCGGCCCTGTGGTTCCCCAGCACACTCCGCCTGTGTCCCCAGATGCCCGTATGGCTGGGCATCTAACCTGTTGCCAGGCCAGCTGTGAGGGACTGGTGGCCACAGGCAGCAGCTGAGATGCGGAGGGCGTTCCAGGGTCCTGGGCCCGAAGACAGTGTTGCCAGGGGCCAGAGCCCTGCCCAGGCTGGCATCTCTCGTTGTCGCACTGCATTTCTCTGTGGGCACTCGGCTACCGGCATGCCCGTGCCTGGTCCTGTTCTTTTCATGGATTCCAGGGTTCTGACCTGTGGCATGTGGCCGGGAAGAAAGAGCTGCTCTCTGCAAGGGTCTTGTCTTTGATTTCTTTCCTGACATCGGCCGTCACCTTTGTGCAGTGATTGCTCCCTTTGGTCCGGCCCGCCCAGCACCCCTCCATCCGCCAGCTGCCCTCACCCCTGCTCGGACTGCGCTGACTCCTCCCCGGCTGCACGTCCACGTCGGCCACGGCACGTCCTTCTAGATGAGGACCCACAGCAGGCAGTCAGGCCCCGGAGCAGCTGGGAGGCAGGCAGTGCCCCTCTTCCGACTACCTTGCATGGGTCTGAGTTAAGCGGGGGTCACCCCAGCGGGGTTCACCCCAGTGGTTGAGCACAGACCCCACCATGTATCCAGCCCTCGTGGAGGCAGGCTCAGCACCCCAGCCCGTGGCTTAGGCCTTGTGGAGCGGGTGGAGCCCCTGCCCGGGGTCCTGGCCCTCTCCTGGCAGAGAGAGGGCGACGGGGCTGGGTGCTGGGCACGAAGCGCCAGGCTGGGCCGGGAGGGCTGTCCTTCCTGGGCGCGGTGCCCTTCCTGGGCGCGAGCCCTGTCGTGGAAGGGGCTGGAGTACGGCCGGGGTGAGGCGGGGTGAGGCGGGAGAGAAGGAAAACGGTTCCCAGCTCAGACGCCCAAGGCCACCCCCTCGAGGGCGAACGTCCAGCCGGACGGGGTTGGCCCAAAGCAGGGCCGCTGAGGCCGAGAGCTGCCGCGTGTAAGGCCCCTCCTGGTGGGGACCCCGGGAAAGGGGCGGGAAGGCGGGGCTGGTCTGGAGGGAAGGGAGCAAAATCAAGACCAAGATGGCAGCTGCCGCTGCCGCCTCCCCTCGGTCTCGCCCCCGCGTCTCTGTCTCTCCCCAGCGTCCCTCCCCGGCCCTCAGGCCCCGTCCGGTCAGGCGAGAGGCCAGCGCGGCGGCTTCTTCACACGTCTCTGCCGCTCCACGCGCCGCCTCAGCTCCTCCTGCTCCGGTCCTGCTGCTCCCGCCGTCTCCTGCTGCTGGGCTCACCCTCCCTGGGCGGGGCAGGGGCCTGGGCCCTCCCGTCCTCTGGGGACCCCACTACACTAACACAGAGTAAAGGGGGGCAGCCTGCAGCAGGGCCTGTGAGTCACCCCCGGGCCCCCACTTGGTTTCTCTGAGGAATTTTCCCCAGGGAACTGCTGCCAAGAGTGACCTGGGGTGGTGGTGGGGGGTGGGCCTGCACCCACCTCTGTCAGTGAGGCCAGAGCATCGCCCAAATGCTGCCTGCCGCGCGCTTTGAAAGCAGAGCTCTAGTTGGGGGGGTGGGCGGAGGGTGGAGGCCGCCTCTGGCAGACGGTGTTGAGCAGCGGCCAGTCTGCCTGCCTCTCGGTGGGGGGCCAGGGTCCCCGAGCCTGGGCTTCCTTGCCCGGGCCCAGCCCGCGGGCCCCTCCTCACTCCCGTCCATGCCATGTGTGACGGTCCCTCGGCCTGGCTCGTGCGCTGGGGCCACCCTCCCGACCGAGGCTGTGTCTGCGCGACTGATTGGATGCGACCTCAGCGAGGCCTGTCTGGGGTGTCCTTGAGGGACTGATGCGTGTGACCCGCAGGACCTGGAGTGGGTGGGCCGCGAGGGCTGCCAGCCCTGCTGTCCCCGAGGCCTGGTGTGCCCTGCCTGGGCCGGCGCAGGCGTTCGTTTCCTTTGCGGCGCCACCTCTCCCGCTGCGGCCAGGAGCTGCGGGAGCCGGCTTCGTGCCACGCTGCTTGGTCCGACCGAGACCCGAGTCAGATCCAGGTGCATCCTTGAAACTCGCCACGCCGCCGCCCAGCCAGGGGGTGGGGGAGGGAGTCCCCCAGCCCCCCAAAGGAGGTTCCATCGGTAGCACCTGCCCAGGGGTCTGGGAGCGCTGGGACCACAGGCCCCACCTGCTGACCCCCAGCTTGCCCCTGCCTGGGAGGTGGAACTGAAGCCTCTTCTCCCCAAGTCCTTGCCCTGTCCAAGCCAAAAAAACCAAAACAAAACTACAAAAGGGACTTAAAAAAAAGCAGCAGGATGGAGAGCCTGCAGGAGAGCTGGAGGAGAATGAAATGAAGCCCACACAGGAACACTGCGCTTGCCTTCTGGTCGTGGACGGGGCGACACTGATGTGGGTGAGACCTGTGGGCAGGTGACAGTGACAGTTTCTATCTTGATTTTGCTTTTTTTCTCCCAAACTTGTCTGGTTGTTTCTGACCCTTTTCTGTGGGTCCCCGCTGGAAGTTGCTTCAAACTTGTGGCAGGCTTTCGGGCCTTGCTCTGGGCCAATCCTGTTTGGCTGGACTTTTACCCATGAGAAAATGGGTAAATTTGGGTACTTGACTTAAAAACTGTGTTCTTTGCCTTTCCTGTATTTACTCATTGTATTAAAGTTCCTTTTTATTAAGGTCTCATGTTTTGTGTTGATGCGGCGGATGGCAGAACCTATTTAGAGCAGGCAGGTCTGTGGGGTCTGGGGTGACCCTCTCTCTGCTCTGTAACACTTGCCCTGTTGGTGTCTCGGGCCCCTGCCCCGCACGTGAGGTACCCAGCCCCCCAGCCCCCCAGCCCCTGCTCTGCAGCCCCGGAGCCCCAAACTCAGCCCCCCAGTCCCTGCTCTGAAGCCCCAGCCCCGAAGCCCTGGAGCATCTCACTTGGGTGGTGGGTCGTACATTTGGTGCCAAGACCTGACCTGACGCGATGCTCCTTCCGGTCACCATCCCTTGTAGAGTGGCTGTCCTTGTCCTTCCCCTGGAGGCGGCTCCATGCGTTTGCTGGGGGCAGGGGCCGGCGTGCTAGTGGCTTGTTTGCGCCAGGGCAGTGTGAGGTGGGGGCCGGCGAGAACCCCGCCGCTTTGCACGTTCCCCACTGGCTCCTTTGCTTCGGCACCTTTACATTTGCTGAACTCTACCCCTCGGGCGGTGCCGCCTGCCATCGCCTCTGCGTCCATTCTGCACATGGGCCCTCGGTCGCGGCCTGTCCGCAGAGCCTGCAGAAGTTAGCTCGGGAGGGGCGGCGAGTGTGAGAAAGGTCTGGCTGGGCCATGGCCTGCCCAGCTCCTGGCTGCAGCCTGCGTGCCCTTGGGCTTCGAGGAGGAGACCCCTGAGGTTGGGAGAGAAAGGCCGCAAGGTCAGGAAGGTGGTCCCTCCGCAAAGCCTTCTTACTTCAGTGAAGTGTCCCCTGGTTCCCTGGGTCCTGTGACCAGCACCTGGCAGGGCCAGTGCTGGCTGCAGCAGCCAGCCCGGGGCCTGGGCAGCATCTCAGCGACCCTAACTGTCCTGTGCCGGCGGCCGACGGGTGGGCTGGGCCGTGGGCCCTTTGGGAGTGGGGGCATTGTACCCTGAAGCAGCCTGTTCTCAGCACAGGTTTTGTGGTCTGTTTTATTGAAATTCATGGCGGTTTTCTCTTTTGCTATACGACCCGCATGCTAATACGCCAGACCTCTGGAAACCTTTCTGTGTGTGAAAACTGACCCTGCACCCGTGGGCTGCTGCGCCCTGGGGAGCCGGGAAGGCCCAGAGGGGAGATCACGGGTCTGTCAGTCTGTCATCCTTGACTCATCGGTCTTCAGTTTTCTTTCCTTCTGGCCCTTAGGGAGGGGTTTGCTCTGATGCACCTCCATCCCCTGCTTTAGCTGTTTAGGTAATTCCCACTAGTTTGATCTTATCAAAAAGTTTGCCTGGAGGCCACCACCTGGTTCCACCCCAGGATGATGGGGAGCCCGGCCCCACCCCACGCTCCAGTGTGACTGCTCTCGAGAGATGGGGAAGGTCAGACCTCAAACGCTTTGGGGAGCTGTTGGGGGACCTGACACCGCGGCGTCTAGAGTGACTGAAGGCGTGACACTGTGCCCTTCTGCCTCCCTGTGCACACGAGGACGGCAGCAGATGCCTCGTGCGGCTGCCTGCAGGAACCCCCCAACAAAGGCTCCCCCCCAGACTCTGGCAGGCCCTCCCTGGGGCTACTGCAGCCTTGAGACCACAGCTGCTGAGGCCGCTGCCCCAGGGCCAAGAGGACACAGGGGCCGCCTACTCAGCTCCTGGGTGCTGCTGCGTGGGGGCTCGGCGGCCCCACCTGCTCCTAGCGCGGAGCCTGTCCTTGCCAAGGCTCTGACATCAGGCCCTGACTGTCTTTGAAGGGTTCCTAGCCCGGTGGCTGCAGTGTCAAGACCTGTTTTGCTTTCAGTTTCCCCAGAGGCTGTGATTTGGGCCTGGAGTTGAGCAAGCGTTTCAGACCGAAAGGCCCCAGCCATCTCCTCGGGCACAGTAATAAGAACAGACCCTTGGTCTCGGGGTATTTCTCTGCGGGGGCAGGGATCTGCAGCTTTGTCCCAGGGGACACTTGGCAGTGTCTGGAAATATGCTGGGCACTGGGCAGACTCTGCCCCTAGTGACAGGACAGGGCCAGTGCCCTGGTCAGTGTGCCAGGGCCGGGCTCTAGCGTGATTTTTCCATTCTCTTCTTGTTTAATTTCTGGTGAACGTGTAAACTGTTAACTCTTCTGGCGAGGTGAGCTGTTCTCTACAGAAACTTGGCGTTTAGTCATTAAATGAAACCTTAAGATTAAAAAATCTTTTGGGGGGCCTCCCTGCTGGTGCAAAGTGTTAAGTGTGAAGCCACCCGCAGCCTCTGCAGCATGAGTTCAGTCCCCAGGCAGGGAGCTGACCCACAGGGCGCAGCAGACCTCTCCCATCTCCCCGCTGCTCCCCTCAGCAGTGGATTTCAGTGGATCCACCTCCTCTGCTCCCCACTCTGTCTCTGGGGAGTCCTCTCACCACTCCCTGCACCTTTGGCCTGCACCCCAGTTCTTGTATGCATAAATAAATCTTTAGAAAAAATCTTTTTGGGACACTGAGCCTTGCCAGGCGGGTGTGTGGCCACTGGCAGTGGGAGCAGGGGCCGCCTCGCGAGCACCCCAGCGTCCAGGTCACTCCAGAGAAACTTGCCAGGACACACTCAGAGACCTGCTCTGGGCTGGCAGAGTGGGAATTTGTGAGTAGGGACCATTAGAAAAAGAAAATAATTTTCCAGCTGTGGTTCCCAAGTTCCCCAAACTTGGTCTCTGTGCATCAGCCCCCCGTGCGTATGTGACAGCTGTCGATGGGGGCCAGTGCCCTCATGGCTCAGCTTGGGCAGGGGCTGCAGGGGAGGGGCCTCTCGTCCTGCATAGAGAGGGGGTGCCAGGCCCCACAGGCTGCTGCTGTCGCCCTGGTCTCGGCTCACCCTGGGCCCCTTTGCCTTCCCTCCTGCGGCTCTCAGCCCTGCTTTCCTCTAGTCTTGCCCAGGCTGCTGGCCCGTCTTGTCCGCCTCGCCCACCCTGGCCTTTCTCCACGCAGCTGCTGGAGAGGCCTTCCCAGAAATCCCTTGTTGGCTCCTGGGGGACCTGTGCTGCGCGCGGGTCACTCTGGCCTCCCTGACTACTGTCGTCAGCCAGGGACCTCGTGGCGGGAGCAGCCACTTACCTGGCTGCACCAGGGAGAGGCGGGGCGGCTGACTCACTGGGGCCACCCTCCTCCCCGCAGAGATGGGGTTTTTGCATAGGGGATTTTTCTGTAGTTATTTTTTTCCCTCACCTTTGGAGGGTTAAGAGAGCTGAGGTGGGGGTGGCGGCAGTGACTGTGCCTCCTGGGAACCTCTGGCCCCCGCCCTGGCCTGTACCGCACCCTGTTGTCACAGCACAGAAAGGCACCCCGCTGCCGGGGGTCCGCGGCACGGGAGAGGGTGAGCAGGGCGTCTCCGTCCTGCAGAGAGGAAGTGGTAAGCCAGGGCCGCAGGGCTGCCAGGGCGCCCGTGTCGGCGCCGGCTCGCGGGCCACGGGCCTTGCTCGGGCCTCAGCCGCTGTGAGGGGTTCCTTGGGGGGCCCATGGTTGGGACACAGTGGCGCTGGGCTGCAGAAACAGGATCCGGGGCGTGGACACAGAGGGCTCCTTGGGCCAGTCCCTGTGCGCCCCAGGCTGACATTGGAGATTCTTAAGTTGCTAGGGCAGAGTCAGCACAGGGCAGGGTGGGCGCGAGAGGGCGTCCTGCGGCCTCCCAGGGCTGGTGAGTGTGGCCTGCTAGGGACCCTGGTGCTGCTCTGGGTCCTGCAGGTGGCCCAGACACCGCCACCTTGCAGGCTGCCGAGCTGGAGGTGCTTGATGCAGCTCCCGGCGAGGAATATGTCCTCGGGGGGCTGATTGTTTCTAGAAAATCTTGAGTCCCAGTCTCAGTTTTGATTGTTTTGAGCCAGTTGATATTGTTACCGAGCAGGTGAGGGGCAGCCTGGGCCCCCCAAACTTGCCCGCTCTGAATGGGCTCTGCCGTCCGCCGCATCGAGACAGACACGCTCTTGCACGCGAGCCCTGTCGTGGAAGGGGCTGGAGTACGGCCGGGGTGAGGCGGGGTGAGGCGGGAGAGAAGGAAAACGGTTCCCAGCTCAGACGCCCAAGGCCACCCCCTCGAGGGCGAACGTCCAGCCGGACGGGGTTGGCCCAAAGCAGGGCCGCTGAGGCCGAGAGCTGCCGCGTGTAAGGCCCCTCCTGGTGGGGACCCCGGGAAAGGGGCGGGAAGGCGGGGCTGGTCTGGAGGGAAGGGAGCAAAATCAAGACCAAGATGGCAGCTGCCGCTGCCGCCTCCCCTCGGTCTCGCCCCCGCGTCTCTGTCTCTCCCCAGCGTCCCTCCCCGGCCCTCAGGCCCCGTCCGGTCAGGCGAGAGGCCAGCGTGGCGGCTTCTTCACACGTCTCTGCCGCTCCACGCGCCGCCTCAGCTCCTCCTGCTCCTGTCCTGCTGCTCCCGCCGTCTCCTGCTGCTGGGCTCACCCTCCCTGGGCGGGGCAGGGGCCTGGGCCCTCCCGTCCTCTGGGGACCCCGTTACAATAAGTTTTTGCAAAGCATCTGTCTGTCCTGGAACTCCACATACTCCACGTGAGGGTTGTTTCAGGTTTTCAGTAAACCTTTCGCAGGGTAGAATTTTAAAGACCCACGTGGACAGGAACAGATCTTTTGCGGGGAAACTTTGGTCTGGCTTAGAGGGTCATCCAGCCGACATTAAGGTGGGGAAGGTCACCTCGTCTGACTCCAGGAGCTGGTCAGAAATCCGCTTTACGAAAAACAAGTTTTAGCTTCTTGTGAGGAAAGATGCTTCCATACGTGATTTAAATTCCACGTCCTCTACCCTAGAAGCAGTCATTTGCAAGAGTAGTGACTGAGCACCGCATGGCCTGGGACATGGGGGCCGTGGGGCTGCTGTCCCTCCTGGGGTGGGCGCTGGGGAGGGTCCCGGAGCTGCAGGCATGGCCTGGGGCCGGCAGCCGCATGTCTGAGATGCTTCTCATGGGTTTAAAGGGTTAGACAGTCAGCAGAGAGCACGTGCAGACCCCGCGGGCCCTCGAAGCCTAGAATGTTTATTTGGCCTTTACTAGGAAAAGTTGCTGACTGAGGCTGAAGGGGCCGACGCTGCTGGCTGTGAAGTGAGGCTCGGGCAGGACTTCTGCAGGACCAGAGCCGTTCCGGGGTTTGGGCTGCAGGGGTGTCGTGGTGCTGTGGGGGCCGAGGTGAGGGAGCCCCCGGTGGGGCTGGAGAGGGGCGGGTGTCCAGGGCAAAGGCCTGCTTGGCTCGTCTGAAACACCGGCAGCCTGAGCTTGGTTCTGAAGGGACTCCTCCACCATCAGTAGTTTGCAGTGGACCGTCAAGGTCGCGGCCAGAGCTGGCCGTGAGGAGTCCAGCACACGTTCCCTGTCTCCTAAGACGTGCCGGCCTCGCAGTGAGCGGGTCTGGGGCAGTCGTGCTCTGCCAGGCTGTGGCCCTCTTGGGCTCCCTCGAGCACTGCTCGCCTGCTGCGGCCATCTCCCCGGCGTCTCGGTGGAGGGCTCGGGGCCGCCGGGAGGCACGCCGCGTGGGGGTTCCTGTGTGTTCTGTGCCCCCGTTCCCGCCATTATCTCTGTGGGTGACTGTGAAGGCAGCTCCTGGCAATGCTGGCCCTTTTGGGTTCCCCGTGACAGAGGCCCTGGGACAGGATCCCAGTCACGCTTCCCAGGACGGGGTGTCCAGGAAGAGGCGGGTGAAGGTGTCCTGCTTCGGAGGTGTGGCAGCCCCGGAGGATGCACGAGGGGCATAGAGGCCGCTGTGATCCTGTGTGTGTTCACTCCATGTGGGAGCCTTTGGGCCCCACTGCGAGGCCCGCATGCTGCACCCGAGAGGCCTGCCCTGCGGTGGGGGTGTGGGTTGCTGCGGCTGTGTGCCCAGTGGGGTGACTCTCCAGCCTTGTGCCTGCTATCGGGGTGGGCGTCTGGGCGGCAGGACCCTCGGCCCCGGGTTGTGCAGTCTGCTCCCATCTGCCATGCAAGGCCATGGGGCCGCTTTTCTCACCCTCGACACTCCTGGTCTCCTCCACAGCTCGGAGGGACTGCACGGTGAAGAGGACACGTCCGGCCATGGGGACCCTTCACAAAGGCCTTGTTTGCACCCAGGATGGCGGCCCCGAGGCTGTCCGTGGTCTCCAGACACAGCCTCAGCCTGCAGCGGGGCCTGTGACTAAGTCCCCCCACCCAGGGCGTGGCCCAGAGATGGCCCCACCATGCTGCGTGTGAGCACAGGGCTCTGCGCACGTGCGCCAAAGGGCAACGGCCAGGCGCGGCCTGCCAGGCTTCTTGCTGGGCTTCCAGGGCCACGCTGTCCTGCCAGAACCCCGTGTTGCGCCGGGAAGCGTGTGGCGCCGGGAAGCGTGTGGCCATGGCTTTTGCTGCTTGTTTTTTTTAAAGTCAGTGTAGTTATGTAGTTATGTGGGACATTCAGAACATGCACGTTTCCCTTCACCTCACCACTGTGGTCTTGGTGTGTGTCATCATCCTTCTGGGGGCATAATCATGCGTTTCTATATAAATGGGAATTTATTAAAAAAAAAATGGGACTATAGGCGCAGCAGGCCTCTCCTGTCTCCCCGCTGCTCCCCTCAGCAGTGGATTTCACTAGATCCGCCTGTTCTGCTCCCCACTCTGTCCCTGGGGAATCCTCTCACCCCCTGCACCTCTGGCCTGTACCCCAACTCTTGTATGCATAAAAAACTAAATCTCTAAAAAACTGGGAATATACATAGTTTTTCATTTTAAAAAACATAATTTTAAAATTAAAATGAGAAAACCAGTGCCTCTCAACTGCAGGAAAATTGCCGTAATAGGCAAGTCAAGGTGGAAAACACAAGCGCGGCCTGCTCGCGGGCGCCTCGGGCCACGTGGGCACCGACTGATGAGAAGCGGCTTGTCTGTAGGCTGCGCCTCATAATTGCTTTTTAAAAAATAGCTTTATCGAGCTGTAACTCAGGTGTCCACCATGTAAATCATACCTCCCAGTACCTTTCAGTGTATTTCACAGGTCGCCACTTTCTAATTTTAGAATCTTTCTACCTTTCCCCAAAGAAACCTTAGTCGTGGCTTCCTGTTCCCGCCCCTCCCTCCCCCCGCCCCCCCCCAGGTAACCATCAGTCTGTTCTCTGTCTCTCATAGATTTGCCATTTCTGGAAATTTCATAAAAATGGAGCTCTATCATGTGTGGTCTTTTGTGGGGGTTTGTTCTTATTTTCAAGGTTCCGTGACCCTCTCCATCCACTCGCCCACCCTGCTGCTCCTGCTGTGGCTGGTGCATGTCCGCCCCTGCCTGGGCGCGGGGCCCGCGTGTCCTTGAGGGCCTGGTCTTCGCTCCTGGGGCCAGTGGCTGGGCCCTTCACTAGCTCCGCAGGCACCATTTTGGGGACTGTTTCTTGAAGCCACCAGGAGGTAACTGAGCTTGGCCTTCTCACCTCTTCAAGTCTCCCTCCTCTTGGCCTGGAGGGTGGGCGTGACACCCCTGCTTTGCTTTCCCTCCCTGAGGCCCCCACCCTCGCTCCCTGGCCAGGACCTGTCTTCCTGGAAAGGTCTGCTCATGGCCTTTCTGACTTTTACTGCATTCTGTCGCCAGACACAGCATCTGCTCAGGCATCTCTTTGTGGTGTTGCTGGCTGATTCCTTCCAGCACTGAACCAGGTCTGTCGTGAGCTTGTTTTTTCACTTAATTTACACTCTGTCTTTGGCCTGTATGAAAAGTTGGCTTGTTTATCTGTTTGTTGTTGAATTATTAGAGTTCCTACTCTGGATACAATTCCTCTATCAACTGTGATTTTTCAGAATTTTCTTCCATTTTGTGGGTGTCTTTTCACTTCCTTTGGTTTCCTTTGATGCGTGAAAGTTCTTCTGGGACGGTCACTTTGCTGTTTCCCTTGGTTGCTCGCACTCCAGACCTCCCCGAGGAGCCACCTCCGCCCCCTGGTCCCGTGCCCTTCCAGAGCTGGTCAGCTTCAGCCTTGGCCTGCAGCTTGTGCTCCCTCAGTGCGGGTGAGGTTGGGTCTGGCTTCACTTGTTTGCATGTGGAGGTCCAGCTGCTCTTTGTTGGAAAGATGAATCTTTCTGCCATTGAATGAATGGTCTCGGCGCCCTGGGCAGAAGGCACTCGCCCACCATGTAAGCATTTGCTTCCGGCTCTGGCCTCCTGCGTTTCTGTGACGAGCCGCACCGGCGCTGCCTTGCCGCCTCGGCCTCGTGGTGGGTCTCGACCAGGAACGGCGAGTCCTCAGCCTGTTCTTTTCCAAGACGCTTGTCTCTCCAGACGCCATGGCATTCAGTCACGCTCTCCGGGTCCAGCTGTCACTCTGCAGAGTGTCCGCTCCTTGTCCACTCTCTGCACCGCGGCGTTTTCCTTTCTGTCTGTAAGGTGCTGCCCCGCACAGCGGCCTGAGCCACATGCCCCTCCCCGGGGGAGGCCTCTCCGGACTGGGGCAGGCTGTCAGCGTGATCCAGCTGCAGACCTGACAGAGGCTGGGGCGGGGGGCGGGCCGGACCCGGTGTGTGGCGTGGCAGGGGTCTGCACACGTAGCCTATGGCCTGTCTGCTGTGAGCGAACTTTCCAGCCCAAGTCACATCTGGAGGAGCGCAGGGAGTGGTGCTGTCTGCAGACGCGCCTCAGCACGTGGGCCAGCGTGAGGCCAGGCGTCCAGGCTGGACGTCACGGGCCCGGGCAGCGGTGAGGGCCCACCTGCTGCTGAGCGTCTGTGTTCAGCTCGCTACAGAGCCGGCTGGAATGAAGAATTACGGCGGTTTCTTTAGGGCTCTAGCCCCATGGCCCGGATCTCTGCTGCCTGATTAAAGCGCGCCTTAAAGACTGTTCCTGCCTCGACCTCACCAGCTGTCGTGGTGACGGGCGGCCTGAGTGTAGGGAAGAGAACACGCCTCGTCAGTGCAGCTCTCCCGCCGATTCCACCCGAAATGATGGCGTTTTGTAACGGGCTAAATGACACCGGATGTCCTTTTGCCTGTTTGTGCCTTTGTAATGTGGCCACTGGGAGACCTGAAGTCTTTCCCGGGACTCTGTGCTGGGCGGAAGTGTCTGCAGTGGAGCGGCGGCCTGCTGTCCGTGTCACGTGTGAGCTTCTCCATCGTCAGGCGTGGCGGCGGCTTCCGGCCTCTTCCCGCGGGTGCTGGCGCCCTGGCGCTGGTGCGGGGTGCTCTCCCTCGAAGGCCTCGGGCACGTGTGCTGTGCTGCCAGTTAAGGGTGCACAGCGCGGTGAGCGCGGCTGTGAACAAGGTCATGAGCCCCCCCCCCCATGGTCCAGGACTTGGGGAGACAGTGGTGCTGGAGTCCAGACCTTCTGGATATTTATATTCTGATGGGGAATATGACGCTGGCGCCATGCAGGGAAGCGGCTGGTGCAGCGGGCTGGTGGCTTTCGACACTGCCTCATTTTAGGAGCCCATGTGGCTGGCACTGGGCCAGAGGCGCTTGGATTGGGTGCACATGAAGGTGCAGCTGACACGCGTTGCCGCTGGACGGCTGTGGGAGGGGCTGTGAGGAAGGGGAGGTGCCGTTTGCTGAGCTAGGCTGTGCTGGAGGACGGGGGTGGGGGGGGACACCAAGACCCTCACTTAGACCTGTTGAGTCTGGACTGCCTTTGGGGTGCTCAGGTGGTAATTCCCAGGCTCTGGCGAGGTGGGGCTGGAGGACCCCCCGGGTGGGAAGCAGGGCGAGGTGGAGCCAGCACCGGAAGAGCACGGAGTCCAGAGGCTGAGGCGGCCGAAAGTCCTTGGGGGCCATGGGCTGTGTGTTTGCACATTTCTGCGAAAGAATTTGCTGTGAAAGGGACAGGATGTGGCGGGGGTGGGTGGACAGGTTGCTCTGTGGGAGTGGGGCCTCGCTCAGGGGCTTTGGAGAGCACACGAGTGGCCGGCGCTGTTCCCAGAGGCTGAGATGGGGCGTGGAGGCTGTTGTAGGCTGCGCGATGGAGTTAAAGGTAAAATTTGCACAAATGTTTACTACAAAACACAGGCCTTCCTAGAAATCGAATGGCTTCACAGGACACACCGCACGGCTCCCCTCTGCCCGGGGCATCGGGCCGAGAGGGCTAGAAGCGCTTCACCCCTGCGACTGTCGTGCTGTTAGCTGCACCCAAGCGCGTGTGGGACCTCAAGGAGCGTGAGAGTCACTCACCCATTTTGTTTCCCTCAGGCCTAGCAGAACTTTGCCGTTGTCTGGGGGCCCCAGAAGACCCAGCACCGCGCCTCCTGTGGTGGCAGCGATGGTGGAGGGCGGGCCTGGGGGCAGAGAGGCCGTCCTTAGCCTGTCTCTGTCACCCTCTGCGCTGCCCCCTGCACGGGATTACAGGATTTAGAACCCCATTGGGTTCCTCAGCTTAGTAGAAGGGAAGGTGCCATCAAGCATTTTTATTTGCCCCAGAGTCGCTTCACAAAATGGACGTGGCTGAGAAGTCAGGACCTCGGCCCTTGTGGCGGCCAGTGAGGGGCAACGCCTGCAGGGAGCCCGGGCGTGCCCAGTGCTGCCCTTGGTGTCCCTTTCCCTGCTCCGTCCTCAGTGCCCTCCTTCCCCGCCTGCCGCGAGCTCCAGAGAGCAGGGTTTCCCCCCAGCACACGCAGGGTCCCCTGGCACAGGGTCACCACGCCTGTGCTGGGGGTGGTCGTTGTGAGGGTTGCCTCTTGGCTGCCGCCTGGCCCCACCCCCCAGCGGGCCCTGCTGCCTGGTGGCCGCGTCTGCTGCAAGTGTGCAGGGCGGCGGGCGGGCTGCATGGGGTCACCTCCAGACTCTGGGCCTCCTGGCTGTCCAGGGAGCCTCTGCTTGTCCTGTCGCTGAACGGTCTTTCACTATTCTTGGCCAGAGGTGGTAGGAATCTTGAGGTTTAAGGTAAATCGGGCCACACCACATGTGTGGGGGAGTGGGGAGCACCTTACATCAGGCACGCTGAGATTTGCGCAGCATGTGTGTTGCTGGAGGCCCCAAGCGGCCACTAGGCCATTGCCCTGCTGGCCGAGTCTGTGGGGTGGGGTCGCGCTCAGGTGCAGGGGAAGAGTGTGCTGAGGGGCCTGCGGGGTGCTAGTTCTGCCGCCCCCCACCTGTGCCCCCAGTGCTGTCTGGAACCCCAGCAGGAAGGGGCTGCTAATACCCTGGGGACCCTGGCAGACGCCCCTGCCCCTCGGCACCCCTTGTCCACGGTACTGGCAGTAGGGAGGGGGGGCTCGGGAGGTCTCAGCCTGGATTCCTGCTCTGCAGCTCTTGCTCTGGGCCTGCCTGGGGCAAGAGCCGCCAGCGTGGGATGGATTTAGTGCATGTTTCCTGACCTTTAAATATGAATGTGTTTTGGATGTAGACCAAAATCTTTCACTTAAAAAAGAGACATCTTTAATTAATTTTTTTTTTTTTTTTTACCTGCTCTCTGAAGTGGTGCATTTTGAAAAAAAAGCCTCGGTTGCCAGGTGGCAAGATCGTTGCCCTTCATACAGCACCGTGAGGGGCTGGCCATGGGCCGAGCACTTCAAAAGGAGAGCGGTGCTCGCCCCTGCACAGAGCACCTGGCCCGGTCCTCCTGGGCTGACTCCAGCCCCGTGCAGGCAGCACGTGGTGGTCCAGGCCCAAGACTGAGATGGGGCGGGAGTGGGGGGCAGCCCACCAGCCTGGCCAGGGCCCCACACCTCACCAATGTGCCCGCAGCTAGAGCCACCCTGAGGGTGTTTTGCAATACTTGAGGATGGGGCCTGCACTCTCTGGGCTCTTGGGACTTGTGGTGGCAGATCAGGCTACCATAGCCTGAGTTTGGGGCTGATTATCGGGAAACAATTTCTTTAATGGGGCTTAAATGAGTCTCCTGCAGTTTAAGAGGTACCAGGGGGACTCTAAATGGGCCACGTTTGTGGGCTTGGGGACCCCTGGGGTGAGCCCAGCCACAGGCATGCAGCTGGCGCAGGAGGGGCCCAGTGGCCTGGGGCGAGGTCTTCGCCCTTCAGTGGCTCAGTCTCTTTTTTCACTGAGTGTGACGTGGCGAGATGCTCCGGGGGCAACTCTGAGCTTTCTGCACAGGGTCTTCACGGACTGAGGCGGAGAGGCGCTGCTGGCTGGCGGCCGTAGGGGTGTAGTGAGAACCGGAGCCCCGCCCCCGCGGCGCCTTGCAGGTGGCAGGAGGCAGCGCCAGAGCGGCGCCGAGGCTGCCTGCACCGGCCCCTGACATCCAGGCTACGGTGCCAGTCAAGGGGTTTGAAATGCAGCAGCACGGAGAATCAGGGCTTCCAGGCCGAAAACGTGCGTGTATCTGAAGTCGTTTCTTTTCTTGATTTTGGTTAAGTTGACAGCAGTGTCTTCGCATCTGTAATTTCTGGTAACTTAGTGAGAACACAATGAACTTTTGGGTCATAATGAATTTTCCCACTATGTAAAATACTTTACACACTGGTTGACTCATTGCGAATTGTGCAGAGACAGATTCTCTTCCTGCGGAAAATAGGAGCGCGTGGCCGTGCGACGCCGCGACAGGGCCTGTGCCCTGAAGGCTCTGGGACCGGGGTGGCCTTTCTGGGTGCCCTGGCTGCCTTCCCAGGCTCAGGTCCATCCCCGAGTGCGTGTCCTCTGGCTGGTTGGCTGCCATCTGGTGAGACCTTTGGGTCCCCCTCACCCGTGGCCACCCCCCCCCATGACGCTGCCCCCTCAAGTCAGAAAGTTCTTCATTTGCATATGTGTGTGATTTGTACTTTTCATTGACATCAAGATCAAGTTTTTTTCTTGGAAATTGTTGGACTCTGAGATTTTGGGGAGGAAAGTTGCAAAGCAGTTATGAGCTGTTTGAGCGCAGACAGCTAATTTAAACTTCCGTGGAAGGGCACCCCCAAAACAGCACGCCTGACAGAGCGGAGCCTCTGTTGTCCCATGGCCGTCTTCTTTTCCCTGGTCAGGGGCTGGCAGCAGGTGCCCAGGTCCATCCCATGCGTGGGCTGCCCCTGCCGTGCCCGGGCCAGGGTGCCAGTGCGTCCCTGGGCTGCGTGGCCCGGGCCTATTGGGACCCTCGAGGTGCAGCTGCCTTGGGGGCCGATGTCTGCTTCCCCCGTTGCCTGTTCCCTGACCCTGCTGGGCAGCATGACCAGCACCCGGTGACTTTTGCTGCCAGATCGTGCTCTGTCGTGTGCAGGGGCCCGCGTGGGCTCAGTGTCCACCACGGGCGCTGCCCCGCCCTCGCCCCTGCACAGAGAGGCTTTCCTGTGCTGGCTGAGCTCCTTCGGCCTGTAGGTACCTGGCGGCTCCTGTTTCACGGTGAGACCTGGCCCCCGTCGCCTGGAGAAGCAGCTAAAATTACACACCCCCTCCCCCAGGCCACATCTGCTGCTCGTGGGCCCTTCAGACAAGCGTCCTGCTCCATTTGGGGCAATGACTAAGTCTGCTCGGTGTCCAGGACAGAGAAGTCGTGCCTGCATTTTGTTCCCCCCACGTCCACGCCACTTCTTCCTGGGGACACCTTTTGCCCCTTGGCCCTGTGGCTCTAGGGTGACTGTGAGCACTTGTCTGGGGTCCCTCCGGCGCTGCATGCTCCCTCCTGCGGGTTTCGCGGGGGTGTGATAACCATCCTGCCTGGTTTTGAAATAGTCGGCACCTTAAGTAGCCGTGATATGCCTGAGCGTTTTGCTGCATGTCCAGGCAACATCTGCAGGGACGTCTCTGGCGGGGTCGGCTGGCAAATGTGCGTGGACCCTGTCAGCCGCCAGCGGAGTCTCACAACAGGCCCAGCGCTGCAGGCAGCACAGGAGCCACTCCCCGCCTGCCGGTGGCAGTTGTAGCTTCTGGAACCTGCATCTCATCCTCAACAGCCCAGTCAGGGCAGGCGTGTCGCAGGGTGGGCCTGCAGAGGCCAAGTCAGGGGCACGGCGCGCCCTCTCTGCTTGGCCCCGCTGAGGCAGAGGGAGACAGGCTGTGGGGGACATGGCCCCCCCCCCCCATCCCCCTGCCAAGAGACTCTGACCAGTGCGGGAGGTGCTCTGGGCAGGCACTCGTCCTGTCTGGGCCTCTGCCTCCTGCTGGGGAGCGGAGAAGCAGACCCAGTACTGGCTGTCGGTCCCGCGCGCCAGTGGCTAACCTGGGCGGCCGTCTGACAGCCCGGAGCGCGTCTCCTCACCCCTGCTCTGATCGTGGCTCCGTGGCGAGACCCCTTCCCGGGCACACTACCCAGAGCGGAGACGGGCGTCTTGGCTTCCTCCTGCCTGTCTGTTCCGGGAGGCGCAGGGCCTTGGCGGGAGCCCCGCTCGCTGGCTGCCAGTGCTCGGGGCTGGACTGCGGGGCTGCGGGGACGGGCCTGTTAACCCGCGCTGCCGGGGACGGGGCTGCCGCAGAGAAGCAGCCTTGATCCTTGATTGGGGAGGCAGAGCCCACAGGCCATCCTTTGTGGGGAGTGCCAGGCTGGCTCCGAGGTGTGCCCAGAACATTTGATGAGAACTCCTCTGAGACTTTGAACCACTCCGGAGAGTCTCAATAAAGGAACGTCCCCCGCTGCCTCTTTCTCTGTCCCTTCTGATCAGCCGGCCCGCGCTGGGCGCATCCAGTCCACTGGAGTCATCCAGTCCGCTGGAGTCATCCAGTCCGCTGGAGTCTGTGCCGGGCTGGCTGCGCCTGTGCACAGTCCCCCCGCTTCTTCCCACAGAGAAGGGAGGCTGTGGTGTTCCCTTACAGGTCCCTGGGCCTGAGCCCCTGTCCCTGCAGAGAGCGCCCCCGGCAGGCAGCGTCTTCCCAGCTGGCATGGGGCCCCTGGAACGCAGGGCGAGGGTGACCGGAGAGGGGCCTGGTGTGCACATACCTCAGTGTCCTCAGCTGTCAGATGCAGACAAGTCAGGCCGGCCCTCAGGGCTCGCAGGTCAGATCACCAGGCGCCCCCCCCCCACCGCACCCACCCTCCCCCCGCCAGTGCCTGCCTAACAGCCATCACCCGCCAAAGGTAGTCAGGGGTCCAGCTGGTGGTGCTGTGGCCCCCACCTGCCCCCTCCACTCGGGACCTTGGTGTCGGGCATGTTGGGGATGGCGGCTCTGCTCAGGGTGCTAGGAGGGTGGGGTGGGCCTCCAGATAGAGCCCCTTGTGCAGGGCTGGCAACCACATGGGGAGGGGGCTCCCCCCGCCTGAGCCCTCCTCCCAGCTCCCGCCCTGGGGGCCTGGCAGCTCTGCGGCTCTCCCTGCCCCGGCCTCCCCTGGGAGGGGCTGACTCTCCCTGGTCGTCCCCAGGCGGGCACAGTGACATAGGGCAGGTGGTGCCTGGTCGTCCCACGAGCAGCGCTGGGCGAATGGAAGGAGACCAGAGGGCACGCTGTCGCAGGCTGGCCGGAGTCTCTGCTGGGAGTGGGCTGTGCCGTCAGTGCGCTAATATTTTAAGTGCCCAGGTCACATGATAGCCCTGACTGGGGGGCTGGTTGTGGAGGGCCATGGCTGCCACGGGGCTGCTGCATTTACGTGTTCTGGACCCAGAGTGGGGCTCCGGTCGGGGGCTCCCTGGGGTCTGCTGGTGGGTGCGCCAGGTGTGCGGGGAGGCGTGTCACCCAGCCTCTGCGTGCCTTTCTGCCCCCCAGCGCACAGCTGGCCACAGCTGGCTCCAGGAGAGACCCCAGCCAGCAGCCTTGGGAAGACCGTTGGCGAGCGAGCAGGGCCCCCGCCCCCGAGCCTGCAGCTTCCCAGGAAACCTTTGTGATTCAGGATGCCGCCTCGCCTCCAGAGCTGGAGTCTCCTCTGGCTTCCGAGCCTGGTGGCTGCCAGGGGGACCGCAGTGCAGCACGCCAGAGTCCCCACCGGGTGGAGACAGCAGTGGAGGCGAGGCCTCCCCTCCCCTTGGCAGCTGCAATCTGATCCGGCCTGCAGTCTGAAGATGGGGGTGCGGGCCAGCCCCCTCCCTGGCGTCCCGCAGCAGCCCGGCACAGGAAGGGCAGCTGCAGCTGCAGTGGGCGCAGGCCGGCCGGTGGTGAGGGTGCGCCGCGCAGGTGAGGGTGTTTTGGCTGCGTCGGCCTCCCCATGAGGTGAGGAATTGTGACTGAGCCGGCCTCTTCGGAACCCAAGATACACAACTTCCATTTCTCCGTAAGGATGGTTTGGACACGTGAGTCCCGTCTTGCTTGGTGTTGACAGATGCCCTCTGATAAGTCAGCGGGGGTCTTCTGTCGAGGATCTGCTTTCCCTCCGACTTGCTGTGTGCGTGTCTGTGGCGCGCCTGTCTCCAGGCCTGGGTAGTGGCAGTGGCATCTGCTCGGCGGGGGGCTTGGCCACGTGGCAATGGGCTGTGGTGGAGTCTCACTCCCTCAGCTCTCCGCCTGCTACGAGCCTCTGAGGTGTGGGGGCTCGGGGTCCTCCTGGGGTGAGCAGGCTACCACCTCCCACACCCCCTTTTGTTTAGCTAAGCGGAAGGCTGGGAATCAGAACCCGGGCTGTGTTAAATGCATTCATTCGGGGTGGTAATTTCCATGTCTGATGCCAAGAAATGTAATGCCAGGTTACCATGGCAACTGCATGCCTTCTGTGGGACTTGTGAGTGGCCTTCTGGCACTTACCCGAGGTACAGCTGAGCACCTGAGTCAGGTGGGGAGGCCGATGCTGCTCCGCCGCGCCACACTAACGTCGTGCTGGGGGTCCCTGGGTCCCTGGACGCAGACTGGTTGAGGGTTGGGGCGCTGCCCTGCGTGTGAGCAGCAGCCCATGCCCAGTCTGGGCACAGTGGCCTGGGCGCACGGGATGGGGCAGCCACAGCCTTGTGTGGGCGCGGGCCTCCCAGGGGCACCCCAGGGCTCTCAGTGAGCCTGGCTTCGAGAGGCAGTACTGCCCTTTCTGTCTCCATGAAGCCACGATGGCTGGTCCAGGCGCAGGCTGGAGGGGCGGCCCAGGGCTGCAGCAGAGACCATCGGAGTTGGGTAGAGTCGAGGGTACTGTGGTTCTTTGAAAAACCAATTCTCTCTGCTCATTCAAACTGTATCTGCCTCTGGGCCAAGGGCAAGGGAAGAACGGTTGCTAGTGCTGTGTGAGCAGCTCCTGACAGCCTGGGCAAGGCCCGGGAGCAGCGGTGCCGGGTGCTGGGCAGCCCTGCGTGGGCTTCATCCACACCCCAGGCCACTCAGCGGAGACTTTGGCCTAGAAGGTGGTGCTGACCTTTCAGGCTGTGACTTGGACACTGCAGGACTCGCCTGCACTCGTGAAAATGCTCATCGGCTTCAACTCTTTATTTTTCAGATGAAGGAGCTGAGACCCCGAGAAGTCATGCCACGTGGTTGAGGCCCAGAGCCGGCCAGCAGCAGGTCCAGGGCAGAAACCCGCTCCCCTCTGTCCCCCGAAGGACTCTTCCCGACAAGAGGTTTGCACTTGGTTCTTCTGTTTTGCTTCCCTTTGATCACAGGAACAGGAGGCGCACTCTCTGGTGTACGAAGTCAAGAACTCCGACTTCTCACCCTCCTCCCCTGTTTTTTGCTGACCATGCGACACGTACTCAGAGTTGGTGGCTCCACGGAGAGGACATGGGGGGGGGCCCGCGTCCATGAGCGGGTCGGTGGCAAGAACCAGCACTGGGAGCCCTGGCCTGTGCGTGGACATCCAGCTGGCCCCACAGCCTCATCAGGCCCGTCCGTGGTGCCCTCCGAGAAGGGTCACCCCCTCAGGCTTGTGCCACTGTATCCCCTCAGGCAAAGCAGCTACTGTTGGGCAGCTCCCAGATCTGACCTGCTCGATACAGGCCGTGAGAGGTTCCCTCACCAGACTTCAAAATACAAGTGGGTTTTTAGCCAGATGCTAGTGAACCCAGAGTTTTAATTTGTTAGTTTCCAAGAAGATGGGAATTTTGTGGTAGAACTTCTTTGCTGTAAGGACTGTATCGCCTCATGGCCTGTAGGGGTGCCAAGTAGGGCCTGTTCTTCCTCACAGGCCTGGGCTCTGTGCGCTGCTTGCATGACAGTGGGCAGAGGCCGTGCTCTGACCTCCAGGAGGCCTGCAGGAGGGCACCCTCTCCCGGCCCTCAGGCGGCGCCGTGCTGGGAGGAAGCTCCATCAGCTCTGGCAGCGAGACCACAGGGTGTGAGGTCCCAGGTGCCCCCCCCGCCGCGCGCGGTGCCTCTGCGCAGCGCCTCCACAACCTGCGCTTTGTGGTTATGATGCAGCAGTCGCTGGAATCCGTTGTATTTTCATACTCCAAACTAGACATGACAGTTGTCACGTGCTAGAGATAGGAAGCATTAGAAGTTAATGGGAGCTTTTGATAACCAGTCTTTTTTAAATTTATTATTTTATTTTATTTTTTTTAAAGATTATTTATACAAGCATTGGGTACAGTCAGAAGTGCGGGAGGGTGAGAGGATTCACCAGAGCCAGAGCAGGGAACAGAACAGGCAGACTGATGAAATACACTGCTGAGGGGAGCAGCTGGCGTGGCAGGAGAGGTCTGCGCGCCATGTGGGACCCTCGCCGGCGGCCGGGGATTGAACCGGCGCTGCAGAGGCTGCGGGCAGCTTTGCAGCCCAGCGCTCAACCGCAGCGCCACCGGGGAGGCCCCTAAATTTATTTTTTAATTGCAGTTTTTTTTTTTTTTTTGAGATAGTGTGCTTGCCATACGCTCTGCCCTATAATAGTGCACAATTCAGTACTTCCCAGGAAATTCCTCGTTGTACACCCAGATGTTTTCATTACTCCCAAGTGATAACCATATTCTTAATCTAGTTTACTCAACGGACAAGTAAAATCGAAAGGTGTGATTGCTGGACTGTCGGGGGCGGCGACGGTGTTGGGCCCAATGGGCCCTCGACCACATGCATTGGGGGATCATGTTGAGGGCACAAGGTGAAGCTGGACCTGGTTGCAGCACTTCTGAAGTGTCCGCTGTGTGCGCAGGAGTCCAGGCTCCGTCTCTGACTCGAAGTGAACTGGTGACAGCGTTCGTGCAGAGGGAATGGGGGAGGGCGTTGGGGGGCCACCCCCGCGCTGGCCTCCCAGTTGGATGAGAAAGGCGACAGGTTTGTGAGCAGGGCATGTTCAGGTGCGGGATGTGCGTGGCCATCTCCCCTGCCACAAGCACAGGTGCTCCTGCTCCTGTCTCCCCCTTGGTTTCGTTCTCAGTCACGTGCCAAGGATGATGTCATAGGTGGAAGCAGGGCCTAGCCTAGAGCACAGGCCGCAGCCACCAGCTGGTCAACATCTGAATGACTTTGGGGCTCCCCAGAAGTAGTAGGGCTGCTGCAGATTGGGGAACGGTGAGCGACGCTGACGGGAAGGAAGGCCAGGGGCAGTCTGGTAGATGTGGGGAGATGGGGCCGTCGGGAACGGTGAGAAGGAGACCGAGGTTCTCTAGCCGTTTCCCTTGGCCAGGGCGGATGCTCAGCTTCACCCAGCCGAGAGAGCGGTGCGCGTTGGAAAGGACACCTGCAAGCGCGGAGGAGTCCACGTTGCCTTTTGGGCTGGCTCTTCTCACGACGACGCCTTGTGTGCCCAGGGCTCTCCCCAGGAGGCTACCTCATCGGGCCTCTGAGGCGGCACCTCAGCAGACTGCATGGCCCTTGGGTTCCCTAAAACCCAAGGGCAAACCATTACCCTGTTGACCCTTTGCGGTGACGTCCCGGGGAGGCGATTACTGAGTCACGGCAGTGATTGGGGCGCTGTTCCCACACTGTGCCACACGAGCAGCGAGTCCAGCAGCACGATCTTGTGGAAGCTGCTCTGTCATGAATTGAAGGGAGGGAGTATCAGGGTTTGTCAAGAGATATAATCAGTCAAAAATGACCAGTTCTCAGCCTTGTGAAAGTGCCGCAGTGGCGTCTCACAGACACATGCAGGAACTGAAATTCTTTTTTATAAAGATTTGTATCTTTTAGTTATGCACACAAGAGCTGGGGTACAGGCCAGAGGTGCGGGGGTAAGAGGACTCACCAGAGCCAGAGTGGGGAACAGAACAGGCCGACTGACTGAAATACACTGCTGAGGGGAGCAGTGGGCGAGTCAGGAGAGGTCTGCTGCGCCCTGTGGGTCACCACCCTAGAAGGGGATCGATCTCAGGCCGGCGATAGATTGATAGCGCTGAGACTAATCCCTGTGCCGCCAGGAAGGCCCTGGATTTTCTTCTTATAGTTACTTATTTACAATCTTAAAATCTGAGAATTTCAGAAATAGCTCACTTCTTGTGACCCCTCAGATTAGCTTAAACTGTTTCTCAGGAAGGCCTCCCCCACCCCCGCCGCCCACACAGGATCCGCTCGCACCTTCCGCTCCCCCTGGTCACCCAGCGTCCGAGCTGCGTGTGTGAACGATGGACACCAGCGTTTCCTCGAGCTGGCTGGGGCTGTTACAGCTGTCTCAGAACCCCCAGAGTGTTTCCTCTCTCAAGCAAGCAGTCTTTTTTCCATTACTCGGTATTTTTGTCAAATGACTGACTGCCTCTCCTCCGTCCCCCTCTGGGCAGCGGGCAGCCCTCAGAATAGATGACTCTTTTGTCCCGAGTGGGTCTTTCTCCTGCTTTCCCCTCTCCTTTTCCTTGTAAGTCCACCGACTCCGTGTGAGGGCGGCTCAGAGGGGGCCTTCCGAGTCAAGGGTAGGAACTTCAAGAGACAGGCATAGTTTCTAAGATTCAGTAAATCCACCCTAGCGCTTTTGGTGCTTAGATTTGCAGGCCGTGTTCACTGCCTCATGACAGGCGCCCGCCGGAGGGGCCATTTCCCAGAGCAGGCACCTGGGCCCTGGGGTCTCTACAGGAAACTCAGCCAGGCAGGTGGCAGATAGCACCATGGTGAAGACGCTGATTCCCAGGCCTGGTCGCTGGCGCCTGCGCTGGTGCAGTGGACTCTGTTGCAGCTGGCGCCATGCAAGCCGGGCCAGTGCTGTCTCCTTGCCCTTCCCATGGAGGGGAGACTGTACTTAGAGGTCCGAGGCGTCCACGGTGACTACGGGAGTGAGTGACACCCGGTGCTCTGACTGGGGTGTGTCCAGGGAAGTTTGCTGTGTGTCCCCTGGGTGCTGGGGCTCAAACCGGAGCGGGATGCGTTTGTCTTCAGCGAGGTCACCACCAGGCGCGAGGGCAGCAGCGAGGCCAGGGGCCATGATGGTGTCTTTGTGCTGTGGGCCAGGGTTTAGGGGGCCACTTGGATCTGAGATCCACAGAAAATCGCTCCAGGAGACAGAGCCTGCTGAGCGGCCCGCGTGGGCCCCGGGGCAGGTCTGCTGTCTCCCTGCCCTGCGTTCCTGGGAAAGTTGTGTGTTTGGTTAAGTGGCTGCTGTCAAGGTGTGGGAGCCGAGACTTGGGGATGTAGTGATCGCCAGACAGTGGAGGCTGTGGGGAGAAGCTCACAGAGGGCAGAGGGGCGCAGGAATGTGGGCGCCGCCCCTGCTGCGGGAGGCGGGTCTTGCCAGGGCAGAACCTCCCGCCCGAGGGCCAGGTGGGCCGGGGCACCGAGGTGGGTGCCGGGTGGAGGGGGCTGTCCGTGAACCCGAATGGCAGCTGATTGTAATGCTAACTTTCAATTTCGTAGTCTTTGTTTTTCTACTAAACTTCGTGCCATAAAATATTTAATTAAGAGGAAAAGGTTTTTGGTCATTATATTTAAATATATTTCCCTGCACCGGTGCCTTGGAAAAGGAGGTAAACTGTGCAGAGAAGTCGGCTTCTCACACTCGTGCCAATGAGGTGGTGCTTCCCCTCGCCCGGTGCCGTGCTCCGCACCGGCGGGCTCAGAGCTGGCTGGCTAGTTTCAGGAGGACGGTCATCCTGCAGAGCCGGGGACAGCAGCCTGTTGGTTGATTCGCTCTTACATGAGTGCATGTTCTCGGAGCCTGGACACCACCTCTCCCTAATCAGTGAGCTGACTTGGTGACAGTGGCTGCGGCTGGCGGTCTTGGCACCCCGTGCTGGCCTCTCCCTGGCCAGTGTGTGATCACGGTGCGGTCTGCTGGTCAGAGCGTCCCGTGTGTGTATACGCAGGAGTTGTAAGACAATTTTTCCGTTGCAGCGCTCCGTCCACGAAGTGGGTGTGTGTGGGAAGTGTGAAACGCGCAGCAGAAGTGATAAGGGCTCAGTGTGTCACGCCGAAGCGCTGGCTGTCTCTAAGATATCTCTGGGAAAAAACATTCAGTCTGAGCCCGGATACTGTCTCGTGGTTTTAATACTTTGGTGTGATTCTGCTTAGTCAGAAATTTTCCTGGAGCCTGCGTCTGCCGTGGGGCACTGACAGGCTGGAGAACTGCTCTCTGCAGGTCTGGGGGGGAGGGGCTCTGGCCTCAACTGCAGTCTTAAGGGAGCACCAGAAGAGCTCAGGAACTGAGATTAATTCTATTTTACTGCAATCCTTTAAAAAAAAAAATTCAGTTTGGTGCAAAAAGCCTATCATGAAAGAAATCAAATTTTAAATGAAGACAGGATCATTATTAGTGATTTTTCCTTTTGCCTCAGGCTTCAGAGTGGCTCAGGTCAGTACTGTTATAGATACTGTCTTGATTGAAAATTTTCAAATTTTACTTCTCGTGCAACTTTTCTGCATTAATTATTTCTCTGAGGTTTTCGGCACGCCTCTAAAATTTGTGCCTGGCAGCAGGCATTTCACTCACCTTCCCCTGGGCCCAAAACTGACGCCCGTCTTAAACAACTCAAAAACCAGACATGGAATGACAGTTTCCAAACATTGGCTTCCTGGTAGCTTAGGATGGTGTTCCCTGAGTTAAAGAAAACAAATAAAATGAGCCCTATGAAAATTCTAATAGATTTTCTAGAGGAGGGCTCCACAGACATTTTCTATAAAAGGCCAGATAGGGGCCTCCCTGGTGGCGCAGGCGGTTGAGTGCTGCACTGTGAAGCTGTCGGCAGCCTCTGCAGCACGGGTTCAATCCCGGCTGGCTGGCGAGAACCCCACATGGTGCAGCAGACCTCTCCTGTCTCCCCGCTGCTCCCTCAGCAGTGGATTTCAGTCACTCTGCCTGTTCTGCTCCCCGCTTTGTCTCTGGTGAATCCTCTCACCCTCCTGCACATCTGGCCTCTACCCTGGTTCTTGTATAAATAAATAAACCTTTAAGAAAAAAAAAAGGCCAGATAGTAAATATTTAGGCTTTCCACACTGTCAGTCACTGTCACAACTAGTTCAACTCTGCCTTTGTGTGTGGTTGCTTTCTTATTAGGCACATAAATGAATGGGTGTGGATTTGTTCCCATAACTTTATTTATAAAAACAGGTAGCAGGTTAGATTTGGCCCTGGCCTGGAGACAGTTTCCACATTAGAGGGCATGGAGAGAGAAGCCAGTTAGAGCCCACTAACGGGACAAAATAGAGGCCAGAGTTTGGGGACAATGAAGCAGCAAGAATTTGAGGGCAGGTGTAGGAGAGGAGGGAGCTATAACCCAAACTCCAGAGGCCTGAGATGACCCCTGAGACATTCTCCTCTGATCTCATGTACCTGAGAGGAAAACTTCCATATCAGGTGACCCACTGCCAGAAAGAAGCGAACTGACAGGGCTTGTGGCCACCACCCAGGGTGGCATTAGATCCTTTAAAGGCTTGTTTAATTTTTGTCAGGTGAGTTCAGAACAACGGTTTCATTTAGGACATCCGCTATGGGGCTTCAGAAAGGTGCCCCCTTAGAGGTGGGGCTGAATTAGCCCTCAATTAAAAGGCTACTATAGGTTTGGATCACTTGACCCCACGTAACTTAAATGCATTTCCCAATGCAGCTCCAGTTATACCTAAAATAAGGATGTTTAAAATTCAGCACTCAATAAAGTGAAAAAATTTTCAAATTCCATTGTCCACCATCTAATAAAAATTACCAGACATTGGAAGGACAAGAAATTACAATATTATCCAGGAGGAAAGGCAGTCAATAGAAGCAGTCCCTGCAATAACAGAAATGATGGGATTAGCACACGCAGACTTGAAAATAGCTGCTATAAATATGGTGCACATATGTGAGAACATTGAGGAAAGCGTGAAATAAAAGATACAAAATACTGAAGTAGAACTTCTAGAGATGAAAAATACAAGCTCAGAAATGAAAAATGCAGTAGAGATTAATAGCAAAGCAGCACTACAGAAGAAGACACAGGAATAGAAACCATCCAAACTACAGCACAGAGAATAAAGACAAAATTAACAGCACATGACCTGTGAGCCAGAACCCACCACCCTCAGGTGCGCATGACTAGAGTTCCAGAAGAGGGGGCACTGGAAACAGTATTTTCAGATGAGTCACTGAACATATCCAAATTTGATGAAAACCATAAACCATGAAGACGAAAACCCCCAAAGAGTAAATAAACCGTACCAAGGTACTGCGCCATCCAGGCGCTGAAAAGTGCACTAATAGCAGCGAGACGACAGGACACATCACAGAGGAGCAAAGACGCAGCAGGCTCCCGCCAGAGGCGCTGGGGTCAGGAGACCCCGGGTGACACACTTCAGTGGCAAAATGCAGGCCTGGCCAGGAGAGCACTGTGCCCAGTAAAAGCCTTTCAGAAGTGAACATGAGTGCACGTTTCTACACCAAGAAGAGCTGAGCTCATCGCCTGCAGAGTCGCACCACGAGACTGTAGATGGGGCGAGCTGCCAGGAACGAAGAGAACCTGAAATGGTCAGTAGAGGGATAAATATTCTCCCTTTTTTTCTTTTTAAAATTGACTGATTAAAGAAGAACCAACAGCGTGTTGTGGGATTGAGAACAGAGGCGGGTAAATGACAACATACTAAGGCTGGACGAGGAGAAGTGAAGATGGTGTCACTATGTTTGGAGTGTTAAATGTGTGAAGGTAAACCGGTAAATTGAAGATGTATCCAGAAAAATCTTATCCCTGGGGGAAAAAAGAAACATGAATTGCCGGCACCAGGGATGTGAAGAGAATTTCACTGCAGACCCCACAGACATTGAAGGATAATAGGGAGTATCATGAATGACTATGCCAATGAATATGACAGATGAACTAATATTTTGAAAGACATGCATTCCAGAGCTCACTCAAGAAGTAATAAGTCACTTAGGTGGCTTTCTATTAACAAGTTGAATGTGTAGTTACAATCCTGACCTCAAAGAAACTCCAGGCCCTAATGGCTTCACTGGTAAATTGTGTCCGGTACTTAGGGAAGATGGAATGCCCACCTCACAGAAACTTTCAGAATGTGGAAGAGGAACATTTCTGTGACACCTGCAAAAGCCTGAAATCAGAACCAAAGCTACCATAAAGGAAAACTACCAGGCAATATTTGACATACACTCCAAACACCTCCATAAATTTGGCAAGTAGGACACACGCAGGACATCTAACGAGGACACGGCATGGTGACCAGGTATCTGGGGAATGAAAGATCCCGTGACACTGGAAACTCACTATAGGCCGCCCTAGCAATAGGGCAGAAAGAAAGATGAGGATGAAGCAGAGCTGGGAATCCAGGAAATGCAGAGGGAAGGGGGGGCGAGGGGGTGGGTGGGCAGTGAGGCCGCCACCACGGGGCTGGGCTCTGAGGTGAAGAGGGAAAGGTGGGGATGCAGACGCAATATTTGAAAAGATAATGACCGAAGATTTTCCAGAAACTATGAAAGGTGCCAAACCACAGATTCAGATGTTCAATAAATGACTCACAGGATAATAAAACTCCACACCCAGGGGATGGTGAAGTGGCAGGACACCGGTGAGAAGAGAAAACCTTAAAGTCATTGGAAAAATATCACCTGCAAAGAGACAGGTCATTTGGCTTCTCAACACCGCAGCGAAAGCAGGAAGACTGGCGTGATAGCTTCAGGAGACTACAAGGAAGAATAATTCTGTGCCTCAAAAACAAGAAAAAAAAAAGAATGGTTCTTGTTTTAAAGCAGTAATGACCATGTATATCCACGACAGGAGGATTTAACTTGGAAATAGGTAAATGGGATGGATGCTGTTCAAGAGAAGAGAAAAGATACTAACATTGGATTTTGGTAAGAACCTGCATATTTTATTTTCTAAAGTAATTATTCAAAGAAGTAATGTGTAGGGCCTCCCCGGTGGCGCAGCGGTTGAGCGCTGGGTTGCGAAGCCGCCCGCGGCCTCTGCGGCGCTTGTTCGATCCCCGGCTGTTCCCCGGCCGCCGGAGGAGGGTCCCACATGGCGCGCAGACCTCTCCTGCCGCCCGCTGCTCCCCTCAGCAGTGTCCTTCGGTCCTTCTGCCTGCTCTGCTCCCCGCTCTGGCTCTGGTGAATTCTCTCACCCTCCCGCGCTTCTGGCTGTACCCAGTGCTTGTATAAATAAATAAATAAATCTTAAAAAAAAAAAAAAAAAGTAGGGCCTCCCCTGGTGGTGCAGCGGTTGAGCGCTGGGCTGCGAGGCTGCCTGCAGCCTCTGCAGCGCCGGTTCGTTCCCCGGCCGCCGGCGAGGGTCCCACCAAAAAAAAAAAAAAAAAAGTAAAGATCAAATATCCTGTTTAAGAGTTTCATTTAAAACATAAGGATTAAGAAGTGTTGAAAATAAAATGCTGAAAAAATAAACTATGCAGATACTAACCAAAAGCAAGATTGTAAGGTATCAGGGCCTCCCTGGTTGACAGGGGTTAAAGTCTCAGCGCTATCAAGCTATTGCCAGCCACTGTAGCTTGAGTTTGATCCCCGGCCAGGGAGCTGCACCCACAGGGCACAGCAGACCTCTCCTGTCTCCCCGCTGCTCCCCTCAGCAGTGGATTTCAGTGGATCGGCCTGTTCTGCTCCCTACTCTGTCTTTAGTGAATCCTCTTACCCCTCCACACTTCTGGCCTATACCTCAGTTCTTGTATGCATAAATAAATAAAATAAATCATTTAAAAAAAGATTGTAAGGTGTCTGATAAAATACACTTTAAGGCAAAAAGCAGTACTTGATATGAAAGCCATTTCATATGGATAATAATACTGCATTCATATGACAAAAGTTTGCCCTGTAATAAGACATTGAGTAGCCTGCCATAAAAGGTTGGTTTGCTGCTCACACAAAGCTCTTGTCCTCAGATTGCTTCCCACATGATCACTTAGGGATTGGTGTTGCTTCTTTCTTGTGACTCTGCCACTTCCTGGGACTGGGGACACTGCAGCACCCTCTGTATTTGGGGGAGAGGGAAGGCAGGTTATATTCCATGGGGCCAGCCCAGGTCTTATAACCAAGCTTAACTGCAGGGAGGCTGGAAAATACAACGTAGCTGTGTGCTCAGGAGGCCAAAGAAATGATTTTGGTTAGCATGTAGTCCTGCCATAGTATATGATGATAAAAGGATCAATCCAACAGGAAATCAAAATGATTCTAAATCTAATAATGTGACTTAAGAATATACAAGAATATACTTATGTCAATAAGTACAAAGAAAAATAGACAAATACATAATTGCAGTGGAGATTTCAACATAGGTCTGAGTAAATTGATAGAATAAGTAGACTAAAAAAATCTATATTCCATCCAAAAACTTTATTTCTAGGCACACATATGGGGCATATATGACCAGTGCTGTGCCTAGGGCAAGTCTCAATACCTTTCAAAGTATTGTATAATAGAGATCATAATCTTAGACCTCAGTCAGATTAAGCTATATCTCAGTGATAAAAAGATAATTATAAAAATCCCTGAAAGTTGGGCCTCCCTGGTGGCGCAGCGGTTGAGCGCTGGGCTGTGAAGCTGCCCGCAGCCTCTGCAGCGCCAGTTCGATCTCCGGCCACTGGTGAGGGTCCCACATGGTTCGCAGACCTCTCCTGCCTCACCCGCTGCTCCCCTCAGCAGTGTGCTTTGTCGGTCTGCCTGTTCTGCTCCCCGCTCTGGCTCTGGTGAATTCTCTCACCCTCCCACGCTTCTGACTGTACCCAGTGCTTGTATAAATAAACAAATAAATTAATTTAAAAAAATCCCTGAAAGTTGAAAAAGGAAGCAAGAAAAGATTTTTAGCTGGTAATACTATATATCAAAATATGTACAATACAGCCAAAGCTGTACCTAGAGAAAGATTTATAGCCTTAAAAAGGTAGAAAGACTGAAAATCAATAGACTAAGCATTATTCTAATTAAAAATTAAAGGAATAACAGAAAAAAAAAGCTTAAGCGGGGGGAGTGAACATAATTAATCAAGTGGAAAATTTATTGGGAAAAATCAACCAATCCAAAAACTGGTTCTTCAAATATAGTAAAATTGACAAACTTTTGGTGAGACTCAGAAGGGGGAAAAGGAGGCACAATCCAGGGCAGGGCAGGGCAGGGCACCACTATGGATTCAATAGACTCTAAAAATATAAAATGTTATTAGAAATTGCATAATGTCAGTAAATTTGAAAATACAGATGATACAGACAAATTTCTTGAAAAATATAACTTACTAAAAGTAAGAAATGGAAAATCTTTTTTTTTAAGATATATTTATTTATGCATACAAGAGCTGGGGTACAGGCCAGAGGTGCGGGGGATGAGAGGATTCACCAGAGACAGAGTGGGGAGCAGAACACACAGATCGACTGAAATTCACTGCCGAGGGGGAGCAGCGGGGAGACAGGAGAGGTCTGCCTGCGCCATGTGGGTTGCTGCCTGGCCGGGCATTGAACTCTTGCTGCAGTGGCTGTGGATAGCTTCATAGGTTGTGTCTTAACCCCTTGTGCCACCAGGGAAGCCCTAAATAAAAATTTAAAGAGCTAGGGTGACGATCACTTGGAGGAGGAAGAGAGGATTTGGGACACCAAAGGGGCCACCAGGGCCTTGGGGATCCCTGGTCCTCATTGCTTGGCCTTGTCAGCCTGTACGTACCTGTCCGCTGCTTTGCTGAGACTGTGGCACTTCTAATAAAAGTGATTCGAAGATGATCAGAAAATGCCCAGACTGTAATTTGTGTCCAGCTCAAAAAATGTAGGAAATCCAAAGCCCGCGCTTGCCTAGAGGCTTAGGTGTCTTACTTAAACTTCTTGTGTGAGCATTTCATACACATTTCCGTTTGTGATACTGGTTTTTTGAAAGCTTTTAAAGTCTCCCAGGAGGGAACTGACCACGTGCTGTTCTTGCGTTCTAGGTGAGGGCCCTCTGCACCCTGGGGTGGGGCTGACCCATCCCCGCTCTCCCTGTTGGAGCCCCCCCTGGCATCGCTGTGTCTTCTGGCAGCTTAGGACACACAGGTACGTCCCCCGAGGAGGTCAGTTCCCACAGGTTGCTTTCACCAGGCTTTTGCTGTTCGCTTTGCATAAAAATAAAGTTCGAAAACCTCCTGAATTTACTCATTTTTGTGTAGCAGATTCATTCTCCAGTAGGTGGATTTGAGTCTCGCCTCCAGGCAGGCCTCTGTATTCTGGTCTCATTTTTACTTTTCATTTTGGAGAGCCAGCATTAAACTTTAAGAATAATAGACACAGCTGCTGGCACAGGAGTCTTGGCCTCCTGGCCCCCGCCAAGGAGGGCGCCCCTGCGCGGGGTGTGGCGGGGCCACCTCACCGCCTGCCATGGCCTTTGCTCCTTGGCCATCTTTCTCCGGGAGTGTGAAAGGAAACGAAATACCCTCTATTTTAAGCTCTCACTTGTGACTGGGTGCGTTTTATACTCAGTATGTTAGATCTCTGTAACAAGTTAGAACGTAAAAATGAATGTAAAAGTGCGGTTGAAATGTGGGCGTTCAAAGTGAGATTTAATACATAGCTCACTTGGAGAAATTCATGTATAAGATTTTGTTTATAAGCACGGTGCTGCTCAGTTTCCCTCAACAGTGTTTTTTAGTTTCTGGGAGCGACACCAGACAGTTGCCATCAGCTGCTTGTCCCTTAGCTCTCCTTTCTTCACCATCACTCCTCACAGCCCCTTTTTCCTCACTGGAAAATCCAAGCTGACTGTCCTGTAGTCAGAGGCTTTTCCGGTCTCACTGTGAGGGGGGTCCCACCAGACGCGTCCCCCTGCCTGTCTGGCTGTGAAGTGGCAGGTGGGTCTGGAGGCTGGGCCCGGGGGTCAGGGCCTGCACTCAGGGTCCAGCGGCTGCAGCGCGTGTTCTGCCTTGTGAGCCGGCCGCCTCCAGAACTTGCCCTTGCTCACTGCCGGGGGCAGCTGGGGTAGGAGATGCCGCGAGATGTTGGTTCATCAGCCTCAGAAGACGAGGCGGCCCCAGAGCTTCTCCACCGGTGCCCGTGGCTGCGCTGTCCCGTTACAAGCACGCGAATCTAGACATGCATGTTAGCCGTGTCGCCGTCATTCTCCGCCAGGTCCCTCTTGGGGCTGACGCCAGCCTTTGGTGTGGGCTTTGTCTTCCTGTCCTTGCTATGTGGGTGGTATGGCAGCTCCGGCTGATTTTGTCCTGTCCCTGCTCCCGGCCATGGGATTTCCGTTCTCTGAGCAGCTCCGTTCCCTCGGTAGAAGTGGTGTCCGGGTGTCGGGGCTGCTCACTGCCCAAGCTGATGGTGTGTCCAGTCCTTTTATGGTGGACAGCGAGGAGATAGACTTCTTAGGTAAACGTGCATCATGAACGCATACTGTTTGTATTTTCTTTTTTAAAAAGATTTATTTATTCATTTATACAAGAACCAGGGTACAGGCCAGATGTGCGGGAGGGTGAGAGGATTCACCAGAAACAGAGCGGGGAGCAGAACAGACAAACTGACGAAACACACTGCTGAGGGGAGCAGCAGGCAGGACGGGAGAGGTCTGCCATGCCATGTAGGATTCTTGCCGGCCGGCCGGCTGGCCGGCCAGGATCAAACCCGCTCTGCAGAGACTGCGGACAGCTTCACAGTGCGGCGCTCAACCCCCTGTGCCACCAGGGGAGGCCCACTGTTTGTATTTCTAATGTAGGAGTGTATGGTTTTTACCTCTTTGATTTCACGTTGAGAGTATCGTAGGGAATGTCGCAAGTCAGAAGGGCAGTGCCCGGTGGAGGGCTGGTCACGTGCACAATTGCAAGACCAGGGAACAACAGCGGTGGGGTTTATTTAACAAACAGGGGAAACCAGGAGTCCTCCAGACCACTGGCCACCTCACCCCAGAGAGTGTCCAAAGCTTCCATGAGGCTTTAACAAAAGGCCAAAATGGCGCCATCCTGCCTACGAGGGCCTGGAGTGGCGGCCGGGACCCAACTCACAGCAGCTGGAGGTGCTCGCATTGAGGAGGGGGGAGGGGCGACACTCCCTGCAGCAGCCCCAGCCACAGTCTGAGGGCCGGGACGGACAGTGGACACTGGGCCAGACGGCAACAGGTAGCAGAGGGGAGGCGGTGCCGGACGAGGATAGCCCCCATAGGTGACCCGGACATAGAGCGCTGGTCACCCGTCAGCAGTGCTGGGCGGCACACAGCTCTGTGAGAGGTTGGCCCTCACCACCAGCCATTGGCTGAGACGCCAGGCCCGAGGCCCGCTGCCCCTCTCAGGCGGAGGCAGGACAGGCTGGCAAAGGTGCAGCCTTGGCCTCGGAGAAGCTCTTCAGAGTCTTTGCCAGGTCGGCCGTGGCTGCTGCTGCTGCTTTGTTCCTGGGAGGGCAGGAGCAGGGTCTGAGCGTCTCTCCTCTGGGGCCAGGTCAGAGCCCCAGGCTGGCTCGGGCCTGCTGTACCCCTTTTCAGGGCCCTCGCGTGTCTGGGCCATGAGCTCCCAAGCACTCACCACGCGCACCTGATGGCCCCTCCATGCTCAGGCACCTCCACAGCCTCTCCAAGGCCTGCAACTGGAGGAGCCTTGTGCTGAGCTGGCCTGCGGGGCCCCACTTCTCTCTGCCAGCCCCGGGTGCGAAAGGGGAACCACTGCCGTCAGCCATCGCTGCTGGGGCCCCTGCCTGCCTCCTGAGCCCCTGGTGGCGGGTGGGGAGAGGCTCACCCCCTGCTGCCGCCTGCGCTGTCCCCAAGCAGCTTCTGGGGCCAAGTGCTGGCGACAGGGTGGGTCGGTGGGGGGGGGGTCTCTGGTTTCAAGATTGATAGGTCTTTTCTCTCAAGTGGAATATCTTGGTTGCTAATAGTCTCAGCATCATCACCTCCGTGTTTTAACCTGTGAAGTATGTGGGTTTTAGAGCAGCGCCAGCGATGTGGTTACTGAAAGCAGCTAAGAGTTTCTGCAGTTCTGTCTGTCCTTGGAGCATAGCCTAGTGATTTCCTGCCACATAATTAAGTTTCAAGTCCCTGCGCCAGTTCGTCAGTGTGCCTTGAGGGAAAATGGAGTTGCTCAGGCTCTTCCCTGCCTCCCGCCGCTGGCCCCGCGGCCTCACTTCCTGGTCTCGCGGCCCGCACGTGACAGCACATCGCTGGGGAAAGCGCGCAGGGCGTGAGCACGGGGCTCGCGCACCCACGACTGTGGACACCGGCCGGGAAGCCGGAGGGCACGGGCTCGCGCACCTGCAGGTGTGGACGCCAGGCCAGAGAGCAAATGCAAGGGAGACCGGAGAAGAAGCCGGGGGAGCGCGGAGAGCGCGGGGCAAAGGGTCTGTTGCTGCCTGCCTCCCGGCACCCCCTGCCCGGCCCTGTGCCTCATTTGCCACCACAGCCCGCAACTCACTGGACAGTTAGATTGATTTCATTTTCATTTCCATTTTAAGGAATACCTTCCTTTTACGTTTTGTGTTTTAAGGTTATAAAACATCTGTGATTGCAGGTCAAAACATGCTTTCTCAATAAGTAAATATTCTCAAAAGCCTAGCTTCCATTTCTGAGCTTTCCACTGTTTTTCTTCCTTCTTCCATAAATAACCCGTCTTTCTGTTTTGGTTTACTTTTCTGTCGTGTGTGTATGTGTGTGTGCGCGTGTGTGCGCGTGCACGAGCGCACACCCACGCATGCTCTCGGCCCTCTTTCTTAGAGAATGATCGCATATGGCACAGCCTTTTGTCCATCCTGGAGTGGACAGCACGTCATGGAGCTCTTGTCATAAGCTGGGGGAGCATCCCCACTCTTTCCCGCACTGTGCAGTAATCCGCTGCGCTGGCAATACTGTCAATAAAAACTTTTTAAAAATACGTTGATGAATCAGTATGTGTTTGCATATAAAGATCATTAATTTTACACTTTGTCCATTTGCAAATTTCTTAGTGGTGTGGGACCTGGCGAGCCCAGATCCCCTATATGTGAGATGAGACTTGAATTGCGAAGCGTGAGAGGGGCTCACTTAGCTGGAACCTGACGAGAGCCTCTCGCTAGCGCCAGAAGGCGCACCCTGTCCCCAGCGGGGTGGGGTGATGGGGATTTAGATTTGAGGCAACAGAATCAGCCGGTCTCGGCTGATGATTGGACTGCATGCTCAGGGAGGTGAGGACAGTTCTGCCTCGGGCAGCTGGCTGGGTGGGGAGTCACTCTCTGAGGTGGGAGCAAGTTGTTTTAGGGGTAAGAAGGGATGCCCTGGAGGTGACAGACCCCTTCTCAGCGGTGCTGAACACGAGGTCCCAGTGCAGTGTGGCAGAGCGGGCAGGCGTCCAAGAGTCCAGTGTGTGGTGTCTGAGCCGGGGTGTGTTTGTTTCCATCTCGCAGGTGAGTCCTGGGGAGGCATGGTGACCCAGCACAGGTGTGGCAGGAGAAGAGAGGGTCCAGGTCATCACCTGAACAGCCCTGTCTTAACGCCCCGGGTGGCGATGGGAGCTGGGCAGCAGCGGCAGCTGCACGGAGATAGAGCCAGTGTTTTTCACTCCCATGCTTTATTCAAAGTGGACTTAAGTATTGTAATCCACTCCTTGAAATGGCCACACTTACTGCTGCACACCCCTCTGTCCAGGCAAAGGCGACGCTCCAGGAAGCAGGCCTCAGTGCGGGCCACCCTGCTGCCCCTTTGGGCCCAGGCAGCTCCACGTCCTGGAGAGTGGCCCCTCCCGTTGCTCGCTCGTTCTGCGGGCTGAGCCCTGGGTTTTCTCCCTCCTTCCTGTCCAGATGGCAGGACTCTGGCTCCGGGCCAGCCGGAGGCTCGGTGTCTTTGCACGTAGCGGGGGCTGGATGAATGCTTTTTAAAAACTCTAAATCATATGCACCAAGGGATGGTGACGGTGCTGGGCCTCAGATAGTGTTGTTTCCCTGAAGGGGGTCAGACCAGTTTCAGCTCTGGCTAGTCGTGTTCTTGTCCAGCTGCGCCCCTGCACGGTCAGGCTGCCCCTCTGGAAGCAGGGCTTTTCCCATGGGATGGCGGCCAGTCTCCCGTCTGTCTCTGCCAGTGTGTGACCACAGGCCCTCTTGGTGAGCACGGGCGGCCCGTGGCATGGAGTTTGGCAGGTGGATGTCCGCAAGGATGCGGGTGGCGAGAGCTGGTCCCGCGAGGCTCGCTGTCTGCTTCTCCCGCCTCCCTGTGCCCGCTTCACCTGGCTTACTTTCACTTTCCCGCTGGACAGAGGCTGCGCCTGGCCTGCGCCCGCCGCATTGCACAGGGCTGGCAAGGGCTGCCTTTGTTTGTCTGATCTTCCCTTTTCTGGTTTTCCCCGGGCTTTCCAGTTCTTGGAACTGCCTTTTGTCAGCAGATGCATGTTCGTTTCCAGTTTCTAATCTCCAGCTAAAATGTAGCTCCCCTTACGTCCGCAGAAAGTACGGAACGTAAAACAAATCACAGGGCCTCATTGCCCAGAGGAGAGGCCGGAGTCCCTTGGCACAGGCGGCCCCTTCGCCCACGCGGGGCTTCCCGGGCAGCTGACTGGGGACTAGTCCTACCCCACTGTTCTCCGAAGCGATTAGATTTTTTTCATGTGAGTAAAAATACAGCCCCAAAATAAATTTAAGACCAAAAGTACAGTAATCGGTAACACACGTGGTCAGAGACTAAGCACGCTGCTCTAAGGGAATGGAGGCGCCTGGACCCGGAGCCCCAGCGCTCGGGCCAGGACCCCCGCTTGGGTCGCGGCTCATGCCCCCCAGCCCTGCCAGGTCCTTGCACTTAGTGTGAATCTCCTCATGGCCCTGCAGGACCTTGCTTTTGGGGGAGGGTGAAGCTCCAGGAGGACAGGGAGGGGAGACCTGGCAGTGATGCAGGTCCCAGCCCAGACTCGCCAGGTGCTGCGCGCCTAGGCCCAGGTGTGGGCACCCCAGCCGCTTGCCCATGTCAGTCCATCAGACGTCACCCCACGATGTCACCGCCTCTTTGATGCTTTTGACTGAGTTCCTGTAATTTCTCATCCGCACAGTAATTATCCTTTTGCATCCGAGAAGGCAAGACAGGCCAGCAGCAGTCCCGAAGCCTCGGCCTGGGCTCTCGCTCTTGCCACGTCTGCTCAGGCCAGCAGGGCCTGGCCTGGAAACCCGGCCTCACTGTGTGCCACCAGCACCGCCACCAAGGACAGAGCCTCGTTACATCGGCCTGAGTGGCCTCGCTCGAATGTGTCATCGAAGACCTGCCTCACAGCAAGGAGCCGCGCTGGCTCCTTGTGCAAAAAACCAAAAACAATGTTTCGAAAATTATAGTTGTCATAAATACACACTTTCATTGATCTGTAGTTATTACACATCTCAAATAGATTTTTTTTTAAGATTTATTTATTTATGCATACAAGAGCTGAGGTGCAGGCCAGAGATGCGGGGGGTGAGAGGACGCACCAGAGACAGAGTGGGGAACAGAACAGGCAGACTGATGAAATACACTGCTGAGGGGGGCAGCGGGTGACAGGAGAGGTCTGCCGCGCCATGTGGGTCGTTCCTTGGCCTGCTGGGGATCAAACCCATGCTGCAGAGGCTGCGGATTACTTCATAGTGCGGGGCTTAACCCCTTGCGCCACCAGGGAGGCCCCTTGAAATAGATTTGAAGTGTTTTTATACCTCCATGTCAGCAAGCGAAACAAAGGTCCTTATAGTTAATCAAGAAACCCAGGCAAGGGTCTTCGCAGCCTTCTGTTGGAGAAGGTTCCAAATATGCAACTTTGCTTTGCCACTGCCGCGTCTCCACGGAGCCGTGGGGGAGGGGGTCCCGCGTGGCCGGAGCTGCCAGGTTGGGCCGCAGCCGGGAAGGCCCTCCGCAGAGATCCTAAAGAACCAACATCCTGTTTATGTTTCAGGAACTGTAAGAACCAAGGAGCCTTTTCCCCAGTGCGTGGCACTGGCGTCCCTGTGCTGCTACCTGCTGTGCAGCCGCCTGGCACTAGCTGGCATCCGCGGGGCCCTGGGGCCGGCCGGGCTGCAGTTCTCTGGCTTTTCTCCTTGTTTTGTAACATGGGGGGGCGGGGGTGGGGGGGGCTGAAACCAAAGACTGTTATAGGTGGTGCCCCCTGGAGGGAGCGCTGGTGAGGTTAGAGAGCCCCAGGGAAAATGCAAGCAAAGTACCACATTTTGGAATGGAGCGGCTGATAAGCGCGCCAGGATTTGGTGTTGGGATTCAGCGTTTTCAGATATTCAGCAATTCCCGGGTCAGCGATTCCGGCCCCCCCAGTGCTGACCTTCCAGAGGCTGTTGCGGCTTCTGAAGGATGTGGAGATGCCTCCAGCTGCCAACCTCAGAGAAGAAAAGTTTGGAGGCTTTGCAAGTAGCCGAGCGACTGAAATTGTTCCCGGTTTGGCTGCTGTCACAGCCTGGCAGGGAAGGCGGAGACCCGGAGCCGGGCCTCACCGAGCTGTGAGTGTGGCCGTTTGTCGGGTCCTTCAGCCGCTGCAGCTGCTCTTTTGAGTGTCGCTTGTCTGGTGCTGTGCTGGGGCATCTCGGCAGCTCTGGGAGCATCTCCTGTTGTGTCTTCTGTTGTCTTCGTGAATTGGATCCCAGCCTGTAGTCTGGCTGCCGTGTGCTCCAGGCCTTAGTGGTGGGAAGACGCCATTTTGGGAGCATTTGTGTTTAGGGTTTATAAACACTGGACAGTGTTTCGGGTGAGGACATGGCCATTTTGGCCTCAGTAGCTCTTTATATTTCCCTGGTTTGCTAAATAAATCCCATCGTTGTTCTCTGAGCCCGAATGGTCTTGCAATTGCACATGAATGAAGAACTCAGACGGGGGCTGGTAAACTATTTGGGCAGTGTCCTTGCTGCCCTGCGTCCGTTTCTCTGCATGCAATTTGGGACGTTGTTTCCTCAAGCCTGGCTTTCCCTTGCCTTCTGGTATCCTCACGCCTCTTGCCTTTCAGTTTTCCTGTTACTACACGGTACTGTGCCCATCTATGGTCCTGAACGTGGTCAGAACCAGGTTCTGTTGGGCTCAGGTGTGCTGAGCCGTTTGAAATGAGCTGCTGTCCCCGTCCTGTGGCCTGGGGAGGAAGGGTCGCTAGACAGAGGTTGGGTGTCTAGCCCCTTCTGACTTTATTTTTCAGTAAAAAAAATTGTTTTATTTAGAAAAAATGTATAATCGCACCATCTAAAGTGTACCATTCAGTGGTTTCCCGCGTACCCTCCAGGCTGTTCCGCCATCGCTGCTCTGGCTCCCGGCCGTTGCCAGTCCCCGGGACCGCGTCTCCACGCATGGCGTGTCTCCTGCTTCCACCCTTGTGCTGAGCCACCCTCCTGTGTGGCTGGGCCCGCACTCCGCCTTCGGCTGTGAGTGTCACCGCTGCGCTGTGGGGCTTGTGCTGCCTGGTGTGCGCATTCGCGGTGCGCGTGCGTGTGCACTGGGGGCGGAGCGTCAGGGTCTGACTGCTGCCGCGCCCACCATGCCTGCCACTCCGCGTGCCCGCAGAGCTCGAGGGGCTGGTGCAGGTCCTCACTGCACCTGGGCACACCACGCTGGCAGCCTCCTCATGCTGGGAGCAGCATGTGAGGGCAGCTCTGTGACATTGTTGTCAAGTGAATCACTTTGGAAAGACAGTCGGGCGGCACTGAGTACAGGTCAGCACGCCACTGGGCACTGAGTTCTGAGAGAGCGTGGCTGTGCCACGTCATGTGTCCGCCCCTCTCCAGACGACACGCTCCACTTTGCCGCGCAGGCCTGGCCGGCATGGCTCCTCGCCGCCGCCCGTCATGCACTTGGCAGTGGGTTTGTGCCGTGACTTCACCAGGTGGCAGGAATTTGGGGACCACTGGTGTGACCCAGGGCCCTTCTGTGGCACACAACTCGTGGCGCGCTATACCCGGAACCTGTGGGGCGCCAAGCATTTTCATTGGCCCGTGGGGAAAGCCCATTCCAGCTGAAGAGTGGGCTCTCATCCCCGCGCCCAGTCCCTGCAGCCAGCGGCCCACTCTCTGCCTCTGGCGTCACCCGTCCTGCGCGTTTGGTGTAAATAGGAGCCACGCCGGCGGCCGCCTGCCTCGCACCCTCCCCTTACCGCCGCCTCCAGGCATCTGTGCTGGGCCTGGCAGTGCATCCTTCCTTCCTAACTTTCTACCGCCACGGACTCCGCCGGCGCGTGGCTCGGCCACGCGTCGTCACCAGTGGACGTCCGCCGCGTGGGCTTTGCTTGCTGCCGCGTCTCGCCCGCTGCCAGCAGAGCTGCTGTGAGTGTAAGAGCTGCCTGTCGGGACGCCTGTGTGCAGCCCGCGGAGCGAGCGCCTGGGGTGGACTGCCGGCTCCGTGGTCCTTCCACGCCTCATGTTCTGAGCAGTTGCCAGTTTCTGTAGCGTCTGCACGTTCCGTGTTGCCACCAGCAATACGTGAGGCGCGGCTTCTCCACGCCCTCGCCAGCGCTGGCTGTTTGGCCTGTTATCTTCCTGGATTCCTGCCGTCCTTGAGGTGTTAGCGGCTCTTTGTGGTTTTGGTGTTTCCCTTATGACTAACGGCGTGAGCGTCCGCTCATGTGCTGGTTGACGCTCCCTATTTATATCTTCCTGGGGGGAGTATTTACTCAGATCCTTTGCCCATTTTTAATTGTCTTGTTTCTCGTTGTTGTCGAGTTTCCGCAGTTCTTCAGCTACTCTGTGGCTACCAGACCTTGATGGTATGTGTGATCTGTAGCTATTTCCTCCCATTTTTGTTGCCTTTTCGTATTTTCGATAATACCCTCTTATGTACAAAGTTTTAAAATTTGGTGAAGTCATTTCTTTTGGCTCTTGTGCTTTTGGAGTCATAGCTAAGAATCCTTTGTTGAACTCGATGTTTAAAGCATGAATCCTGTTTTCTTCTAAGAGTTTTGTGGTTTTAGCGCGTTCGTTTCAGTGGCCCATCAGCGTTTCAGCCTGTTGGTGTCTGGAGTGAGGGGCCCCAGCCCATCCCTCTGCCGCCTCTCAGAGGTGGTTTCTTTCCTGCTGGGTGGTCTTGGCATGCTTGTCAAAAGTCGCGTGGCCGTTGCTGGGGTGCGCATCACTGCGGGTCCTGCCTCTTTGGCCCACGTGTCTGTGCAGGCGGTGTTCCTGCTTCGACTAGGATAGCTTTAGATTAAGTTTTGAAGTAGTAAGTTTGAGAAGTGTGAGTCTCCCAGCTTTGTTGGTATTGTTTTGTCTGCTTGGGTCCATTGAGGACTAGAATTTTCATTTTTGTAAAAGATGCGCCGCTGGAACTTTGATAGGGGTCACGCCGATTCTGTACTTTGCTTCAGGCAGTGTGTTTTCCAGAGAAATTGCACCCCTCGGGGTGCGTGTGTGCAGAGAAGATGTCCACCACGAGGTCAGCTCTCGCTTTTGGGGGCAGGCAAGACCCAAGGCTTTGGCGAGTGGAAGCGCCAGGAGAGCCAGCCCCTCGCCCCAGCACAGCCTCGGAGCCCAGTGGGTTCAGTGTGTCATTCTGATTCTCCCGACAGGGAGAGGCACACAACTCCGTGGGGGGTGCCCAGGTGGGGTGGCACCTCCGCATTTGGGGCAGGGTCAGCCTGCGCCTCTGCTCAGGCCCTTAGCTGGCCGGAGGAGCCCCCTAATGGGGGCCATCTGCCTGGCGCGGCAGCCACCTGCAACACCCGGCCATCGGGGCCCACCCCACCCGTGACGTGCTGGTGCCTACCTCCCGCCTCTCGGTGGTTTCCTCGCCTCTCACCCCTGCTGGATGTGCGCTCCTGGCCAGCGACCCTCCCGTGGCAGCCCTGGGCCCGCGCCACCGGCTGTATTGCTCTGTGGCTCAGATGCACGTCAGCTGCTGAGGGCACCCTGGCATCTGAAGAGTCACTTCTCTTTCGCTGCTTTCAAAGCTGTTTTCTTTGTCTTTCAACAGTCACATTATCATCAGCATCAGCGTTGGGCTCCTCACCTTCACGCTGCTGGGGCTCCTTGTATCCTGAATGCGCAGGTTGGTGTCTTCACCAGGTGGGGGGCTGCATGCTGCACCTGGCAGTTGCGCTTTCTTTACTACTTTTGCCTTTTATCGCTTCTACTGGACAGATGGAATTGACTTTTCTTCCGTCTGCGTTGAGTGTCTGTGGGTTCACGAATCCTTTCTTCCCCCTGCTCGCTCCTGCAGCCAGGCCTTGCGGGGTCTCCGCCCCAGGTATTTCCTGTTCAGCTGCAGAGTTTCTTCTTGGTTCATCTAAAACATTTCTCTTTCTTGATATTCTTGGTTTGCTGAGATGATGTTCTCATGGTTTCTTTTGCTTGTTGGACGATTCTTCATGTGTTTCTTCGCGAGCATGCCGGCAGCTGAGGTGCAGGCTGGCCAGGGAGTCGGCGTCTGGGGGGCCCCGCACGGGGTCTGCCCGCTGCCTTCCTCCGTGAGAGCCCTGCTTCCTTTCCGTGCCTGCGGATTTGGTTAGAACCTGGCTGTTCTGAGTGTGACCGTGTGGCAGACCGAGAAGGACATCCACCCTCCCCGCGTTGCTGCTGCAGCACAGCTATTGCTGGTGCTGCTCTTTGGAGTTGGTTTTTGTGCCGGGTGGTCACCCTGGCCCCTGCACATCTTGGTGGGCAGCGAACGGTGCACAGAGGTCTGCTCGTGGGCCCGTGGGGGCTGGGATGGGGGTGAATGCCGCAGGCCCTGGCCAGGGCACACTCAGAGCCCCCCGCGCCTTCCCTCCCAGGGCATCTGATCCCAACGTGTCCTTGCAGCTGTAGGGTGGTCTGTTGTTCCTATGATCAGTTATCCCGGGCATGCGTGCCTGTGACGGTCTTGAGTAATGACCGCCACCCCCGTGGCCCTGCGGCTGGGACAGTGTGAGGTCCCTGACACACCAGCCAGCCCTGGGGGCAGTGCTAGGGAGCCACGGAGGGGCCAGGGCAGCCACAGGCGTTGCTAGGGGTGTAGATGACGCTTGCGCTGCTTGCTCTGGAGAGAAGGCGGCCATGTGCACTCTGGGCTCAGGGCAGGCCAGCACTGGACAGATGCTTTCTGTAAAGGGCAAAACAGTGAGTGTTTTGGCTTTGTGGCCTTGGCACATAGTTGAGTGTGTTTTCAGCCCTTTGAAAGACCAAAAAGCATTCTTCTCTCCAGGGCCTAACAAAAAAAAGGTATTGGCCAGATTTTTACCATAGCCTGTGATTGGCTAAACACTGACCTCCTGGTGTAGAGCAGATGCCTAGGGAAACTGACACTAGTGCCCCAGAGAAGACTCGCCAGAATGCTTGCAGTGGCAAAAACTGGAACCTGCAATAAGAACACGGGTAAGTACACTGGACTATTATATAGCAGTGAAAATGGATGCAGTGTATCTACTAAACACAACAAACACATAGGAATGTACTCAAAGGGCTATTCTATGGTATGAGCATTTTTTATGAAGTTCAAAAATTGGCAAGATTTTGTTAAAATATTAAGAAAAAGGGCCTCCCCTGGTGGCACAGCGGGGCTGCAAAACTGTCTGCAGCCTCTGCAGCACTGGTTCAATCCCTGGCCACAGGTTAGGGTCCCACATGGCGCGACAGACCTCTCCTGCCTCGCCTGCTGCTCCCCAGAGCCAGAGCGGCGAGCAGAACAGGCAGAAGAACCAAAGTACACTGCTCAGGGGAGCAGTGGGTGGCGGGAGAGGTCTGCACGCCATGTGGGACCCTTGCTGGCAGCCGGGGATTGAACTGGCGCTTCAGAGGCTGCAGGCAGCTTCACAACCCAGCGCTCAACCGCTGTGCCACCGGGGTGGCCCTAAAAAAAAATTAAGGAAAAGATGTGATAGCAAGAGAATTAGAAATTACAGTTTATAAATCATGAATATAAAATAGTGGCTGCCTTTCATTTGGAGAAAGGCAGAGGGTGGCGGAGGAAGGCACACACAGGGAGCTGTCTGGCACCTGCCGTCGGTGTTTTCTTGTGTTTGCACATTGCACACATTTTGCACATAGTCTTAGTGTATGTCAGATCCCACCTCGTGCACTTTTTTTGCAGCACAAAGCAGATGCCAGCCAGGGATGTCTTGGCTAAACGCTGGTGTAGGCGGTGCTCGGCCGAGCCGCTGGCCTGGCAGGGTGGGGCGAGATAAGCAGCTGCGGTGGCAGCCTCCTGCCCAGCCAGGAGAGCCGCATGAGAAGAGTGGCGCCTCTGGGGCCCTGGGGCTGAGTGCGTCCCGCTGCTCCCCCACTGAGGGCCCGGTGCCCGCTGAGGGTTCTTGCTGGACGTGTGTCCAGTGCCATTTTGAACAAGGGAGGATGAATCTTCCAACTTTATTCTATTTCCAGATTGTGCATCTGTTCTGGAGACAGTTGAGCTTTTGATAGTAGCTGGGGCAAATGTGTCGCTCCGTGTGCGTGCTGCTGCGTCTCATCGCTGCAGTCTTCTGACCCCAAGCACGGGGCTCTTCCCTCTGTCTAGAACTTTCATGTCTTCCAACTTTCAGTGTATGCATCTTTGCTTCTGGTTACATTTATCCCTGGGTGTTTCGTTCTTGATGATCGTATAAATGGATTTTCTTAATTTCAATTTGTATTGTTCATTGCTAGTAGACAGAAACACAACTAACTTTCATCTGTTGATCTTGTATTCTGCAACTTTGCCAAGGTTTATTCACCTAGTTTTTAATCATCTCCATAGTATGTTCTGTTAATGAGATTATGTCCGAAAACAGAAAGTTTTACTGTGCCCTGTTCAGTCTGAAAGCCCTTTATTTCTTTTTCTTATCTAATTGCCGAGAACAGGCCTTTGCAGAGGCCTCGAGCCACCAAGGACGGGGACAGGCTCTGTTGCCGTGGGTTGCTCCCTGGCCGGGGATCGACCTCATGCTGCAGTGGCTGTCAACAGCTTCATAGGTTGCATCTTAACCCCTTGCACCACCAGGGAGGCCCCAAGTCATATGCTCTTAAAGGGCGCTGGCCTTTTGGGGTGAGCCTGAAAACTGTTGGGTGTCATGGAGGCTCCTCTGCCATGGCGTGTCCCATTGACAGCACTGGCTGGGTGCACCACGGGTCCTGGGGCTGGGGCCCAGCTGTGAGACATTCCCCTCCCACCTCGCAGAGGCCAGCACAGGCCTGCTCCCATCCGACATCACCGAGGGAGGGCTATAGGCTGGCCTGTGCCTCAGGAGCAGACTTCTTTTTAAAAAAAAAAAAATTGGGGGGCCTCCCTGGTGGTGCAGTGGTTGAGTGCTGGGCTGTGAAGCTGCCTGCGGCTTCTGCAGCACCAGTTCGATCCCCGGCTGCCGGCGAGGGTCCCACATGGCACGCAGACCTCTCTTGCGCCCGCTGCTCCCTTCAGCAGTGTTTCGTCAGTCTGCCTGTTCTGTTCCCTGCTCTGGCTCTGGTGAATTCTCTCACCCTCCCACACTTAGGACTGTACCCAGTGCTTGTATAAACAAAAAAAATTTAAAAATTAAAAAAAATTATTTTATTAATTTATGCATATAAGAGCTGGGGTACAGGCCAGAGGTGCGGGGGTGAGAGGACTCCCCAGAGACAGAGTGGGGAGCAGAACAGGCAGATCCACTGAAACCCACTGCTGAGGGAAGCAGCAGGGAGACGAGAGGTCCGCTGCGCCTGTGGGTCAGCTCCCTGGCAGGGGGTCACACTCAGGCCACAGTGACTGCCAATAGCTTGATAAAGCTGAGACTTAACCCCTGTGCCCCCAGGGAGGCCCCAGGAGCAGACCTCTTGCTCAGCAAGCAGAAAGGCTGAGCAAGAGCACCCTTATTCTGCGGGGCCCGGTGAGCTCTGGAAGAAGCCACCTCTCTGGGGCCCTGGGCACTGCAGAACTGCCTAGCTCTGCCCTTGAGCTGCTTACATGGATGGGAACTTGGGGGGACTGGCCCTCTGTGCTTGTGTCCCCACCACTAGCTCCGTCCCAGCACCAACAGACCCCAAAATTTAGCTGTGGGGCGTGAGGCGTGAGGCTCTGCTATGTGCGGTGTGGCGGGGTGCTGGGGTGAGGTGGCCCCGGGCACCGTGGGGCATGAGTACCAGTGTCATCAGGCCTGGAAGAGGCATGCTGGGGGGGCACGGCGGGTGTGTGGGGCCAGCCCCGCAAACACCACCAGACAGCATTGCGGGACCGTGGTGTGAGCCTGCCTCAGCGGGAACGCTTCCATGTGGCTGCCGCCTGCTGGGCCCTCGAGGTTCCCTGGGCAGTGGGGCTGAGATTCGTGGAGAAAGGCCCTGGTGCTTCCCCCCGGGCGGGCGAGCTCTGCTGCTCAGTCTTGAGAGCCGCACCCCCACCAGTGGGAGCCAGGCCTGAGCCGGGTGCGGGCTGGGCCTGGGGGTCACCAGCCGAGCCGGCCGCTCCCTCCCACGGGGGCGTGTCGCCAGGTCAGGCAGCTCCTGCTTCACTCCCTGTTACTCTCCCCGACAGCGTCTCTTCACGATGGAGTCGAGTAAAAAGATGGACCCCGCTGGCACCCTGCAGGCCAACCCCCCGCTGCAGCTGCGCCCCGACCGGGGTGCGGCCAGCGCGGCCGTGCTCGTCCCGGAGCAGGGAGGCTACAAAGAGAGGTTCGTGAAGACGGTGGAGGACAAGTACAAGTGCGAGAAGTGCCGCCTGGTGCTGTGCAGCCCCAGGCAGACCGAGTGCGGACACCGCTTCTGCGAGACCTGCATGGCCGCCCTGCTGAGGTAGCGCCCCTGGGGGAGGGGAGCGCTGCGGGAGCCCAAAGCCCACATCCGCTGGGGAGAGCAGGTGGGCCCCACCCGTGTGCAGAGGCCTCCGCCCTGGCCTGCCCGCGGTCCGTGGCGCCCTCCGTCCCAGGGTGCCATGTCTTTGTCTCTTTCTGCCGGCTTGGAGGCGGAGCTGCACCCTCACAGGCCGTGGCCCCTGTGATGCACAGGACGGCCGGACACACCCTGACCTGGGTGGGCAGCCAGTCAGTGGACACGCATCCGCCCTGGGGGCCTCGCCAGCGGGTGTCGGTGCCGTTTTAGAGGCAGGCAGGGAATCGGCCGGGCAGGCCACCATGGGCACCGTGGTCCTGCCTACCGGTCCTGGCCTAGTTCAACCCCCGCCTGTGGGCAGGCAACCCTGAGTCGAGCTTGGTGGCGGTGGTGTGGACGTGGAGCCGCAGCTCCCTGCTCGTGGGGCCTGGACCTGGGGCAGGGGCTGCTGGTCACAGGGACCTGGGCAAGGACAGGGGTCCCAAGGTCGTTCCGAACTCCCCTGGTTTCTGCCCCTCTTCTGCTCCCCATTCTCCTGCCGTGGGATTCCAGGTATCGAATCCCTCCCAGATGTTGCTCAGCCCTGGGACCTAAGACTGGGGCAGATACTCGTGATGAGAATAGTCTAGCACAGGCTCCATGTCTGTTAGTCTGCATGAGAGCTTTTATTTTAAAATGCGTCCACTTCCTCCCGTCAGTCCTTAGCTGTCCTGCTGCGATGCCCTGGCTGTGGGGCCACGCTCCTCCTCACACCTGGCCGAGGGGTCCAGCCCAGGGCTGTTCAAGTAGGAGGCTCCTGCTTCCTTTCTGTTTTTCATCTCCTGGGGTGGTTGCCGGAATGGGCGAGGACCCGTCTACTGAGGGGCACCGGGAGCAGGGCTTGCGTAAGGAGCCTGGGCACGGGCCTGGCCCAGGAGGAGCCTGGGCACGGGCCTGGCCCAGGAGGCCGGTCGTGGTGTCTGCATATGCCCTGCGCTGCCCTGGAGCTGCCTCTCACTGCCTGGGGCAGAGTGGCCATGGGGAAAGCGCTGCCTGTTCTCCTGCGGTGAGACCACGCTTTAAGGCCGCTCCTCCCCACTGTGGACACCCACAGAGGAGCCCTCCACAGACCCTTTTGGTTTCTGAAATAAAATTTCACTTTTAACTGAAAGGGGCTTTCCAAGTGGAATGAAACTCAGCTGTTCTGCTGCAAACTTCCTCATGAGAAATTGCCACCAAAGTGACTGAGCCTTTTTTCCTGTGGCTCCGCATTCCAGGGGTCCCTGTGGGGTCACATATAGCCAGGGCCCAGCCAGCGTGTCCTCTGGCCCGGCTGGAGGGGGTTCCAAGACTAACCTGTTCCTTTTCTTTCCCTCAGCTCCTCCAGCCCCAAGTGCTCAGCATGTCAAGAATGCATCGTTAAAGACAAGGTAGTTCGGCTTCTGGGGCTTGGTGTTGTGGGGTCCCTTGTGGGGTGTGAGTGAGCCCAGTGCTGGGGTTGGGGGTAGGGCCTGTGCACCCCAGAACAGGCAGCCCAGCCAGCAGCTCAGTGGCCTCAGGTGCTTCTGTTCCCCTTGACTGTGCTAGAGGCTGAGGGCACGGCTGTGTGTCCCTGCACCTGGTGCAGGAGCCACCTGGTCCCCCGAGCCTGCCCCGCTGGGGCCTCAGCGGCATCTCCGCCTCCACTGCAACTACCAGGCATGCTTCCAGTCAGAGGCAGCTCATCCTTCAGGCGCTTAGAGTGTCAGTAAGAATCTGGGTGGCTGGTGCTTGGGCTCGGGACCCTCACAGTTGTTCAGCTATGGGTCACTACCTTGTACAGTCAGATTCTGCTGTGGGGTTGCATGTCTAAAGCCCTCAGCAGGTTGGCATGTTGCCCAGGTGACTGAGGGGGCCCCTGGGTCGCCAAGACATGGCCCTATCAGGGTCCTGAGACAGAGCCGCCGGTGTCCCTGGAGCGCCTCTTCCTTGGCTGCCTGAGGACTGTGGCTGGCAACAGCATGGTTCCCCTGTCCCAGCGGCTGAGGCTGTCAATGTGGACACCTGCTCCTCGGCGCAGGGGCCATACCCCGCCAGGTGCTCAGGCCAGTGCAGCGACCTTCTCTTCAGCAGCATTGGTCGCGGAAGGAGAGCGACTCTGTGCGTTGCTGAGTGAGGCCGACCCGGCGGCGGGACGGCAGGCAGGCGTCCCCGGCCAGGCCTCGCGTCCTCGGTTCTGTGGTTTGTTCACAAAGTGAAACTCCAAAGGCGTCAGCAGCCTCATGGTGCATCAAGGGCTTGTTTCTTGATGGGTAAGAGCCTGTCCTGTCGGCTCCAGTACCTCAAGTTGCCACATTTTGGAAAAGTTTTGTTCATAAAAGATTAGATTTGACTTCCAGTTAGTTTATTTCTAACTCTTTTTTTTTTTTTTTAAAGAGGCACATATTATTTATTTATTTATTTGTTTGTTTGTTTATACAAGCACTGGGTACAGTCAGAAGCGTGGGAGGGTGAGAGAATTCACCAGAGCCAGAGCGGGGAGCAGAGCAGGCAGAAGGACCGAGGTACACTGCTGAGGGGAGCAGCGGGCGGCAGGAGAGGTCTGCGCGCCATGCGGGACCCTCCTCCGGTGGCCGGGGAGCAGCCGGGGATTGAACCGGCGCCGCAGAGGCCGCGGGGAGCTTCGCAACCCAGCGCTCAACCGCTGTGCCACCGGGGAGGCCCTATTTCTAACTCTTAATGGTGTCGAGTCTCTGTCCTTGCCGGCCGAGGGCGTGTCAGGCCCAGCTGATCATCGCTGTGGCAGAGTCAGCACGTGGGCGTTTCTTAGAAGTAGCCGAGGACGAAGGTGCCGCGGTGTGTTGTTAGAGGAGTCAGCACACTTGTTTTCTGGGGGAGAGAATCAGAGAAAGGCACAGCTTTCGTTTCCAAAGGGAACACTTCTGTCACTGGATTAACACCAGTCTCGGCATCATATGTCTAGCAAAGGTTGTGTTTGGTTTTCTGTTTTTGTTTAATGGCAAAGTCATGTCTCCTTTGTGATGAGAAATGACTTATGAAGTGACAGAACCTTAAAGGAGGGGCCAAAATAAATGTTTTGGACCCGTCGGGAAAGTGCGCTCTTGCAGGGTGTCCCTCCCAGCCTCTCTGCGGTGCCGCTTCTGAAGGCCCGAGGTCCAGGTGTGAGCACGGCCCTGGGGTGCCCTTGTCCTGAGTGTCTGTCCAGGTTGGCCCAGAATGCTCAGGTGCCCCCAGGTGGAACTCAGGTTCCTCGGTGTGAACTTGTTTTAATAAAAGACGGCAGCTCAGGGTCTGCGGTCTGATGGCGTCTGCTGGTGGGCCAGCTCCTTCACTGTCTTTTGGATGCCATCACGGCCCTTCGTGCTTCCAGGGTCCACTTAAGAGACACTCTCGTGGTTTCTTAAAAGCGGCCTTGCCTTGTCTATGGCAGCAGCATGTGGAGATTAAGAAACATTAATCATCTAAAATAACTTCCTTTCAATTTCAGGTGTTTAAAGATAATTGCTGCAAGAGAGAGATTCTGGCACTTCAGATATTTTGCAGGAACGAGAGTCGAGGCTGCGCAGAGCAGCTCACGCTGGGACAACTGCTGGTATGTCCCCGAGGCGCTGGCAGTGGCCGGGCAGCCGCAGGCGAGGACCGTGATCACAGTCCGCAGTGGGCAGAATAGGGGTTAAGCACCTCAACCCCCTCTCTCCCCCCCATTAAGAATAGAAAGAATTCTCAGTTGATTTTCAATTTGGAAGGCCCATTAAAAACTTTTTTTTTCCCAAATGATGACATCACATAGAACTTCTTATGCCTTTTAGATCAGCACTATGCATCACCCTACCCGGGTATCTGAATTGGCATAGAGCAGAGTCCTGGGCAGGTGGCCACTTGCCTACCCCGGGGGTGGAGAGCCTCACTCCTGAAAAGTGGTGCTATCTGGTCACTAAGCAGGACAAAGCTCGGCCTCTCTGGGCATGTGGGCACTGTCCTCTGTGAAACGCAGGCCCCCAGGTGATGCTGGCATTTCAGGTTGGCTTTTTGGCCAGTTAAGAACTTGCAGTTGTTTCTCTTTCAGGTGCATTTAAAGAATGACTGCCAGTTTGAAGAGCTTCCATGTGTCCGTGCCGACTGCAAGGAGAGGGTGCTGCGGAGAGACCTGCGCGACCACGTGGACAAGGCCTGCAAGTACCGAGAGGCCACGTGCACGCACTGCAAAAGCCAGGTCCCCATGGTCACGCTGCAGGTGCGGACGCGGCCACCCCTGCCAGGCAGTACCCTTGATGGGCAGCGCCCCAGGTTGGGGCAGTACCCCTGGGCAGGCAGCGTCCTTCGGTGGGCAGCACCCCTGGGTGGGCAGTATCCCTTTGTGGGCAGTACCCCCGGGTGGGCAGCGCCCGCAGAGTAGCGTCTCCGTGACTGGTCCGTATGAATAAAGAGAAGACAGACGTGAATAGCAATTTTCATCTCACTTTATCTCAGAGCTAAGCTTTATTTGTTTTGCCTGTTTTGATTTATGTAACTAGCGTTTTCCTTTGCCTTAGTTGACTGCCATTTCGGGTATTGAGAAAAGTGAAAACAAATCACTTAACAAGCAGAATTTTTCTCTCGTCCCAGGGAATAGCCTCACTCCTGTCAGCCCGTTCATGTTGCCGCAGCCGTGCTGGGCTGGGCTGGGCTGGGCTGCACTGCGCTGCCACGGGCGTGTGCCGCTGTGGAGGGGCGGGAGGCCTGCTGTGCCTCGCTGCCCTGGCTCGGGCTGCGTGGGGCACTCTGGGGTGGGATCGCTCTCGTGTGAATTAAAGAGATGGACGTTGAGGATGGTAGACAGGCTTAAAACCATCGGTGCCACGGCACCCGCAGAAGCTTGTACGTTGATGAACAGCCCGAGTGCCTGGTGTGTGCTGTGCACCTACTGTGTGCAGGGCACTGTTCTAGATCTGGAGGAGCGGAGAAGCTTGCCATCTAGTAGACGGGGTCATGATTAATACTGTGAAGAAAAATAGTCCGGCGTCTAGGGACCAGGGCTGTGTTCATTGAGGCAATAGGTGGAAGGGGCCCAAGATGGGTGGGCTGAGGGGAAGCAAGGATGGAGCCAACTTGGCAGTGGATTTCAGGCCTGGGAGAACTGGGAGCAGAGGCCAGGTGTGAAGGCCATGGGAGGCTAACTAGAGGACGGGGGCTGGTACTGGCAGCCTTGAGCAAGGGGCTGCCTTGGGAGTTACACCTTAGGTGCCCTGCTCTGGCAGGCGGGCAGGAGGGAAAGCAGGGGTGAGGCCCAGCTTGGCCTGGACAGGCAGAGTAGCAGAGGGAGGGAGTAGAGCCAGGTGGGGTCAGTGATGGCTTAGATGCGGAGTTGAAGGCATGAGTCTACCTGGGGTGGGGGGGAGGGAGCAGACGAGCGGCGGATCCTTGCTGCTGGGAGACCAGAGTGAGTGGAGAGGACATGGAGGCTCATGGAGGAGTCATCCAGCAGGAGGGGCCTCTTGGGAGGATGGGTTGGGGGCCACAGGGCTGGACACCAAAATGGTGGCAAGGTTTTGTCTCTGGATTCGCAACGAGCTGCACTGTCCTTTCTGGTCTCTGTCCTCATGTTCCCTTGGACTACTTCCTCCGGGTGGAGTCTCTTTCCTGTTTGATTCTAGAAGCTCCCAGTTAAGAGTTGTGTCCTCCCCGCTGGCAAGTAGCAGTAGTATTTGCTGTGATTGAATTAAATTCGAGGAGGGAGACTCTGGCCTGGAGCGCCGTGCTCCTGACCGCACACCTGTTTCTAGGCTGCTGTCCAGGGCACGCTCTGCTTTTGCAAAAATTGGGGTCCTTTATTTGCATCGGAGGAGCCAAGAATTAATTTTCACTTGAGAAAGAATTGTAGATACTGCGTACTCAATGCAGCCGACGCCGATCAGACTGGGAGGCTGGGAGGAGAGGGTTCCGAAAAACAGCACAGCACCTTCAGTTGGCCTCTGGGAGGGAGGCAGCCCGGTGCACAAGTAAGCGCTGCCAAGGGGGACTAGCACCTGGCACGAGGAGGGGTGGGCAACTCAGAGGAGGGGCTGGCCACCCCAGTCTAGAGGGAGGTGTGCAAGGAGGCTCCCTTGGTTTGGGCTCAGTTCTAAATTTGGTGCAAACGGGAGAGAGGACCCAGCAGGTGCAGTGTCAGGAGGTGGAGCTGGCAAGTTTGGGGCCAGCCCGGGCAAATAAAAGCCCCTACACATCCCGCTGTGCCACGTCTCTCCGGGAGCGGGTTGCTTCCTGGGGCCTTTGTGAGGTGGGGCCCGGCCCTTGGACGAGCCAACGGTGGCCCACTCGCTTCTCGCAGGCCTTCAGCAATGCTGTCTGACCTTCCAGCTCTGGCACATCAGTGTCACCTTGTTAGGCCTTCATTTTATTTTTAAGACCATGCCGAGGCCCTGAGGGTCCCGCATCTTCCGCGCCCTCTGGGGTGTTGGGGCTGATGAGGTGGCAGGCCTCTGGGCAGCCCCCGCAGTCCCTCCGAGGGCTCTATGGTGAGACCATGTGGTGGCACATCAGCTGGTCTCAGTTGTTTTGATCTACAAACGGGCACGATTTACAGTGTTGGGGGAAAAACCCTTTTGCATTTAGTCTAGACATTATCGAATATTAGTTTCTTTGCACAGTGCTGTTAAGTTGTGAAAACCAGAGCCGTTGCTGTTAGTCGTGGGTCTCTCTTATGCTCAGAGCAGAGCTGAGGTGCCTGTGGAGCAGAGAAAGGTCATCGCAGGTGACAAGCAAGGAGGTAGGAGGAAGCAAATACCAGGGTCTGCCTCCCTCTGCGTCTGGGGAGGGGCGTGCCGGGTTTGGGGAGTGGGAGCGGGAGCAAAGGTGGTAACTTTTATTGGCTGGAAAGTAGGTTAGTGGCAAAGAAATGTGGACTTGCGATGCTCGCGGCTGCTCCCGGGCAGCGCCCGTGTGTGGAGAGGCCTTCCTCCGGGTGCTGAGTTTGGCGCTCCAGCTGGGGCCGCTCTGCCTCCTCAGCCTCCTGTGGCCTGGGGCTCAGCTCTGTTGTTGGCGGCTGCTTGCTCTGCTGGGTCAGACAAGGCCCAGCTCTGCTGTCTGTGGGTGAAGTGGCAAAGGGAAGTTGAGATGCGTTTTCCTTTCCCTTTGTGCACTCGGGGTCTGGCAGCGGCCTCTGCTGCATGAAGGTCGCGTTTTGTGGCAAAACTGCACACACTGTAACGGGAGCGAGCGCGGCGGCTGCAGAAAACAGCTTGGCCATATGTCATTGGGGTGAACATCTACACGCCGGCCAACTGGCACTTCCTCCCCGGATGCGTGATGCACTAGGAGTCCACAGCGGGCCTAGGGCCAGGCGTGAACAGCGTGGAGGCCTGGAAGCAGCTGGACATCCATCAGCTGGAGGGGCCACCTCTTGTGGGAGCGAGTGGCCAGGGGGCGGGGGCCGTGCATGGTGGGCTCCATCTTGATAGAACTCCAGAGCGGTTAAACAGTGTTTTGTCCAGCACACACATGCGTGTGACAAAGTATTTTCCAGCAAAGGAAGTAGAAACGCTGGTTCCAAGCATCTGGCTTTAGAAGCTACTTCCTGGGGGACGACGAAGTGAGTCAGGGGCTGCTCCAGGTGGGGAGGGGAGGGCAGCACCTCAGTGTACCTGCCACAGCGTTATGTCTGCTCTTGTGCGCGTGTCAGTGACCCTTCACCATGTGCACAGGCGAGTCTTGGCTCGCATAGCCCCTGTGCGTCACTAGTGAGCCCTGGTTAGTGGGTGTATTGCCTGCCTCTGCCGCCAGCAACAAAGCTGCACAGAGTTGGCTTCAAATGGCAGAGAGGGATGTTCTGGAGACCGAAAGTCCCATGCTGGGGCCAAGCCATCCAGCCATTCCAGAGAAGGCCCCATTGGCCCCTTCCTGTCTTCCTGTGGCTGCTGCCCGGTGGCCAACCCACTGCACCCGGCCTCTTTCTCTGTGGTCACTGACAGATGCCCAGTGGGCCTTCTCGGCCTCTTCAGAAACATCATTTCCAGCCTCCAGACTGTCTTTCTTCAACCAGTAAATTCTGGACACAGCGTGTATCCCAACCCCTCATCCCTGCTTGGAGGGGCAGGCGGGGCAGGGGGTTCTGCTCCGAGGGCCCTGCTGTGGGCGCACCACCTCCAGGCGCTGTGCCCGCCAGCTGCCTGACTGGCCAGGTTTGCACTGTTGGCCTGAGGTGTCTGTGGCACTCCCACTGGGGGTCCTGCCCAGCGTGACAAAGCGCTGCCTGGGCCACGCGGGCCTGGGAGGGGGTGGGTCTGAAGGAGGACAGGCTGTGTCTGCAATGCTGACAGCTGCTTCTTTCTCTCCTCCAGAAACATGAGGACACCGAGTGTCCCTGCGTGGTGGTGTCCTGCCCTCACAAGTGCAGCGTCCAGACGCTCCTGAGGCGCGAGGTAAGGGGCTGGCCAGGCCTCCGGGAGGTTGGGGGCCTTCGGGACAGCGTGCCTCAGACTCCTCCTCGCTAGCAGCTGAAACCCGGGGTGTTCGCAGGTACCGTAGTGAGTAGTGAGCCGTGGTAGGGAAACAGGAGGGACCTCATGCCTCTTCTGAAATTCCAGAGCAGGCAGTTAGAGCGTCTGTGTTCACAGCAGGACGCTGGAGAGCGGGGGAGAGAGGGGGAGAGAGGAGGAAAGCACAAGCTTGCTGTGCTGGCTTTTCAGGTTTTCTTTGAAAAGCTGTTCTAATGTCTGTGAGGTAGCAGGGACTCTCAGATCACCGAAAATTCACTTAACTCAGATGCTCCAGATCCATGTGGCCAAGCCTGCTGCCTGGGGGCACTGCTGTGGAAGAAGTGGGCGCAGGGTCTCCAGGCCCCAAACGTGCCTCAAGGGGCAACTGAGGAAATGCACCTGGATTTTGCACAACTCGAAAGTCCCTCTGTACTGTGGGACCAATTTGCCTCTTTCATACACTTACCTATTTTACCCACTCAGGCATCTGAATTAGGGACAGAAGCTGCATTCATTTGCCTCAGCATTATTTTTATTTAAAAAATCTTCAAACCTTTGTGCATCCTGGGTTTCTGGTGAAAGCCCATTGGCCTGTGGGTTCTTCCTACCTCTGCTGCAGAACTCCTGTAAGTTCTGTTGGGCTCTGAGAGGAACCAACTAAAACCAGTTTAGGAAAAAGGGTAACCCTGAATGTGTCGTGTCCACTGGGTATAATGTCAGTCCCACCCTGTCCCTGATTTTAACATCAGCTGTGGTAGCTGGTCACATCAGCTAGTGGTAACTGGTCACCTTAGCTGTGGTAGCTGGTCATGTCAGCAGTGATAACTGGCCACCTTAGTTGTGGTAACTGGTCACCTCAGCAGTGGTAGCTGGTTATGTCAGCAGTGGTAACTGGTCATGTCAACAGTGGTAATGGTCACCTTAGCTGTGGCAGCTGGTCACGTTACCTGTGGTAACTGGTCACATTAGCTGTGGTAATTGGTCATCTCAGCTGTGGTAACTGGTCATGTTAGCTGTGGTAGCTGGTCACGTCAGCTGTGGTAGCTGGTAATGGCAGCTGTGGTAACTGGCCACCTTAGCTGTGGTAGCTGGTCACATTAGCTGTAGTAGCTGGACACGTCAGCAGTGGTAACTGGCCACCTTAGCTGTGGTGGCTAGTCATGTTAGCTGTAGTAGCAGGTCACGTCAGCAATGGTAGCTGGTCATGTCAGTAGTGGTGGTAGCTGGTCACGTCAGCAGTAGTAGCTGATCATGTCAGCAGTGGTAGCTAATCACCTTAGCTGTGATAGCTGGTGACCTTAGTGTGGTAACCGGTTATGTTACTGTGGTAACTGGTCACCTTAGCAATGGCAACTGGTCACTTTAGCAGTGGTGGCCGGTAATGTCAGCAGTGGTAACTGGTCATGTCAGCAGTGGTAACTAGACAGCTTGGCTGTGGTAGCTGGTTACCTCAGCTATGGTAACTGGCCACATCAGCTGTGGTAACTGGTCACATTAGCTGTGGTAATTGGTCCCCTCAGCTGTGGTAACTGGTCCCCTTAGCTGTGGCAGCTGGTCCCTTAGCTGTGGTAACTGGTCACCTTAGCTGTGGTAACTGGTCATGTTAGCTATAGCAGCTGGACACATAAGCAGTTGTAACTGGTCACCTTAGCTGTGGTAGCTGGTCACGTTAGCTATGGTAGCAGGTCACATCAGCAGTGGTAGCTGGTCGCTTTAGCTGTGGTAGCTGGTCATGGCAGCAGTGTTAACTGGTCATGTTAGTGGTAACTGGTCACATCAGCCATGGTAGCCAGTCACGTCAGCTGTGGTAGCTTGTCACCTTAGCTGTGGTAGCTGGTCACCTTCACTGTGGTTGCTGGTCACCTTCACTGTGGTAGTTGGTCATGTCAGCAGTGGTAACCGGTCACCTTAGCTGTGATAGTTGGTCACCTTGGCTGTGGTAACTGGTCACCTTAGCTGTAGTAGCTGGTCACCTTAGCTGTAGTAGCTGGTCACCTTAGCTATGGTAGCTGGTTATGTTAGCTGTAGTAGCTGGTCACATCAGCAGTGGTAACTGGTCACCTTAGCTGTGGTAGCTGGTCACCTTAACTGTAGTAGCTGGTCACATCAGCAGTGGTAACTGGTCACCTTAGCTGTGATAGCTGGTCATCTTCACTGTGGTAGCTGGTCACCTCAGCTGTGGTAATTGGCCACCTCAGCTGTGGTAACTGTTCACCTTAGCTGTGGTAGCTGGTCATCTTAGCTGTGGTAACTGGCCACATCAGCTGTGGTAGCTGGTCACTTTGGCTGTGGTAGCTGGTCATGTTAGTGGTAGTAGCTGGCCAGTGGAACTACTGTGTGGATGACAATGAAAGAATTTGGTCCAGAATGATTTCAGTGCCCTGCCCATGTCCATGCTGCGTTTCTTTGCCAGTCACCTCCAGGTGCAGGCTACCTCCCAGCTGGGAGTACACTAGGATGCTGGGTCTGCAGCCCCTTGCCCTGCCTTGACTCAGAAGCCCTCACGTAGTTGGCCTGGTGGTAGTCAGAGGGCCATCCCCACCACACCAGCTCGTTCTTTAACTGTGGGTGGCCATCCTGCCACCCACTTTCCTCTCAATCCTAATACTACCTGCCAGTAGGGCGGATTTTGTCCCAGAGACAGAAGAGAAACGCTCCACCTGCCCAACGGCCTTCAATGAGCTCCTGGCCCAGTGCTCCTGGCTCTCTGCTGGTTTTCTCTAAAGAAGATCTACTCCTCCAGTTCCCTGATGAGACTATTCAGCAAAGGAGGAAACGTCCCTTCAGTGGTGTTAGTCAAATGCATAACGCTACAAAAACAGACATTTCCATTCTCTTCTCTTAAGGAGACCTCATAAGTGGCTTTTATTTGCTCATCTGCCAGCATTTAAGCTGAACGAAGGAATTTTTGCTTGCAAGAGGCCTGCACAGGCCTCTCCCCCCTCCACTATGTTCTTCCATCATTAAGAGGGTCAGTATTAGGTCCACATCGTAGAATGACCTTAGAGGTTTTTAAAAACCTATATGAACGTATGACCGTGGCGGGTGGGGGATGTCTTTCCTAAAGCAGGAAGGTGCACGCTCTGTCCGAGTCCCTGGGAGCACCGGCCATGTGCAGGCTTGCCGTGATGACAGACTTCTGTGTTTTGTGGGTTCCATTTGTGTGGCCCTGTTGCATCCCCAACGCTTTCTATTTCTTGTGTTTCATGCAATTTTTGTTTATAGTCTTTAAATGTGCATTTCAGTTTACTTTTTTTTCTTTTAAACATTCTGGCACTGCAGGTGGCATGTTACATTTTGGACAGTTTGTTCTAGAGAAACTGCCAGTCCAAGAAATGTTACAGTGAGCGTATTTCTGTATACTGGTGTCTCTGTGTGTACACACGTGACAGGGCCTGTTACTGCAGAGCCGCCAGGAAGCAGGCGTGTGCCCCCATAGTGGACAAGACCTCCCCTCAGTGCGCCCCAGACCTCGCTGTGCCCTTGATGTGTTTGAACATTTTCATGCAAACGTTTGTGCCACAACTCACGTCTCTTTCCCGTTGCAGTTGAGTGCACACTTGTCAGAGTGTGTCAATGCCCCCAGCACCTGTAGTTTTAAGCGCTATGGCTGCGTTTTTCAGGTCAGTATTCAACATTTGTCCTTCCCAGTCGCTGGCATTCTGCCGTGATAGAAAGTTATTCTATTAACATTTTAACATGCAAGTTCTGGACTTTTAGTCTTTGTCTTGAAGCCAGTCACCCTGCTCCTGGGTGATGGAAGCCGCATGCAGCGGGTATGGGTGCTTAGTGTCTGTTCCCGTGTGCCCTGAGGCCTCGGGCAGCACCCGTGTGGAGGAGGGAGGCAGGACCTCAGGAGAAGCGCCGCAGCGAAAGCCAGCTCGTTATGGGTTCTAGGCAGACGGGCGCTTTGCCGCCAGTGAATGTGAGCCCCAGGCCAGACACAGGTTGAGCCGGGTGGTTGGATGCCGCCGCCAGCACCCTGTGCGCGCCCCATGCGTGGGGCACCTGTGTCTGGTCTGGGGGTTCCAAACACGCCTGAGTGGTAGTGAGTCTGAGCTGGGGCTCCCTTGAATGTTTATCTCCAGCCATCACACAAGCGTCACACAAGTATCCGACAGCTGAAGCCCTTTGCTGTTGACGTACGTGTCAGCAGCACGTTTCTGTGAAGTGGGGACCTAGGTGGCGCCTGCGCAGTCTGCTTAGAAAGTGACGCCTGCGCGCCAGCCGGCTGCAGTCCCTGGCGAGGCGGCACCCCGTCCGCCCTGCGGCGCCGTTCTGTGTGTGTATATATATGTCCGCACGTGCAGGGCCGCGCCAGCATATATATACGGAGGCCCTGTGTGCAGGGTACATGTTTTGGAGACCATGCGGAAGCACTCTTTGGCTTCTTAATTTGCCAACATCCAAACAAACCTTTCAAACCAATTGTTTTCTCCAGTACTTCAATAGGACGGCGAGGGCTCCGGCCGATGCCAGCGTGGTCTGCATCTGATGTACTCTGTAGGTCGTTACGTCTGTATGTGGCTTCCTGAGTGCGCGCAGACCAGTGAGGAGCACTGTGTCCTCCGACCCTGTTCCTCACTGGTAAACTAATAGCTAACAAGTCGGGAGCGCCTGTTTCGACGGCGTGTGCACTGGGTTCCCGTCCCGGGGGCTGGCTGTCACTGCCAGTGTCTGAGCATTTTCTGTCATTCTTAATGAAAAATACGTATAAAGAACGAGAAGGACAGGTCTAAAATTTAATTTCTTAATACACAAGTGTGAAGCAGAAGTAAGAAGGCACCAGATGAGATGCGTGAGGTGTGGGGAGCGGCCTGGTGAGAGGCTGTGAGTGACCGAGCATCTGGTCTTTGAACGCTCCGTTCTCCCGGCCTCCTCACCAGCGCCCTGCCCCGCGGCCGCCGAGCACGCCCCTGCGGCTCCTCGGTACGCTTCGTGGTACCTTCTGTGTGTGTCCCTGGCCTGGGCAGAGCTGGCCTGACATGCTGCGTCTTTGTTTGCAGGGGACCAACCAGCAGATCAAGGCCCATGAGGCCAGCTCTGCCGTGCAGCACGTCAACCTGCTGAAGGAGTGGAGCAGCTCCCTGGAGAAGAAGGTGGGCCGCCTCCTGTCCCACCGGGCTGCCCGTCCTAGCGTGTCCAGAAAATTTCTCCTGACCTAGGGTCTGTGGATGACACAGAGCGCCCAAGGGTCCGTCCTCTCCAGATGTGCTCGGGCTGATCCGTGAAGGGGTTGTTTGTCCTTCGCGCTCAGTTGCCAGAAGGCCCTGCCTTCCGCTGTCCTCTCCTGTGGTCCCCTCTGTGTTGGTCCGGGACAGGGGTTCTTGGCCCTCCAGGCCTCCCTTCTCTCCTCCCAGCCCTGTCCTGCTGTGAATAAAGTCTCATTAGAACGTGGCCGTCCTCCCTCACGTCTGTCACCCACGGCACTCTGGCCGACACCTGCAGAGCTGAGGCCACGAGGCAGAAGCCAGGGTCCGCATGGCCCCGTGTAGGCTCCTTTGGGAAGAGCTGGTGTCTGGGAGGCGCCAAGGCAGAGCTCAGCGTGTCTCTTCTGGGACCAGTAAGAGCAGCTTATTTGGCTGGTCGTGGGAGGGTCCCCTGTCCCTGTCAGTCGTGGCCTGTTGATTTCTTGGCTGACCCTAAGCGTTGGCACAGGCCATGCCCCAGCCGGTGGACCCCTGTGCAGGCCTCTTCCCAGAGACATGTCTCTCTGGGGTAGCTGGTTCTGTGACGCTCAGCCCAGTGGGGCCTTGCAAAGGGAAGGGGGAGGTCTCAGGTGCTAGTGGGCGGCGGCATGGCGTCCACCTGTGGGCTGTGCCTAGGAGACTCAGGGTGGCGCTTGGCAGATGTGTCCTGGGAGCTCAGCTGCTGGGTGCCCGGCCCAATCTTGGCTGCAGTGGGTCCACATCTGCTCCTGAAGGTTTGAAGGTTGTTCAGTGAGAGCGTGAGCGGGTGAAGCTGTAAATTTACTTGGAGTTGAGTCTAAAAGTGTCAATCTCAAGATTTAATTAGAATTTAGCAAAAACAACTAGTTTTTACTGTAAATGCTGATGCCAGAGCTGAGAGCCAGGGAGGCCCGGTATCAGGCCTGGGTGTGGAGTACAGGCACCCTGAGGCGGTCTGGCCAGTGGTCATCAGGCCTAGGGGCTCTGGCTCAGAGCCGCTGCATCTGCTTCTCCCTGCTTCGAGAAGGACGCGCTTCTCCCGCCTTCTTCAGATGGTCGTGTAGCTCTGGGGCCTCTGGTTCCCAGTCAGTACTGTTCTTTGTCTGCTTCCACGGCCCTTCCTTCCCGTTAACGTGAGTTGCTTTGCTGCAGCTGGGCTGGTTCCATCGCTGCTAGGCGGGTCTGAGGTGTTGGCTGTCTAATGCGACGGTCATAGAGAGTTCTGGAGCCATGTAGGCGCCCAGGCTGAGCCTTTCCTCATACTCCCATCTGCTCTGTGGAGCCAGGATGGGCACCCGCCACACGCACACAGGAGCCACAGGGCTCCTGGCCCCCTCCCACAGGCCCTGTGTGTTTGCCCTCATGGAGCGGCTCAAAGTTGGCCTCTTGGACGCACAGCGTGCGCCCACCCCAGTGGTGGCCAAGCTGTGCCCCTTTGCGGGTGCCCATGAGAAGAGGCTTCTGTCCCTTCATTCGGCTAAGGGCAGTGACTGGGCAGGGCTGGACAGAGCTGCCTCTTCTTGAGGCGGGGCCTGTTTCTCACTATGGTTGGGGCACCTGTGATGGGAAAGGTTCCGAAAGGGCCAGTTGTCACGGTCACGGTCAAATAAGCAAAGCTGTTTTGTGAAATCTGGGCTTGGGATGCCTCAGCCACACCAGCGCAGAAAAGGGTGTTCTTGCGGGGCCTTGAGGAGGCTGGAAGGCCTTGGGGAGGCCTGCTGCTGCGCTTGGGGTGGCCCTTAAAACACTCCAGTGCGCCCTGCCCAGGCGGGGCATCAGGCCCTGCGGACCCCTCGCCCAGGAGCTGCTAGACCAGCCAGGGCAAACTGGCTCTTGGGTACTATTTTTTTTGGAGATTTTAAAAAGTCAAAGGTGGGATCGGAAATGCTGACCCAGCCGGCCCCCGTGGGCGGGGCAGCACTTGCAGGCGGACCTGTGGAGCTTTGTGGGGGACGGCTGAGTCCCCAGGCAGTGGTTCTGTCTGCACAGTGGCATGTTGGCCGCAGAGGCTGACTGAGGCACGTGTGTCGCCCGCTTCTTACTGTCGGGAGAGCTTTCCACGCATGGGTGCGGCCCGTTGGTGGACGGGAAAGAAGTCAGCGGCCTGCAGCTGACCCTGCTGAAAGTGACACGGAGCAGCGAGGAGCCATGGGGTGCAGCGTGGGTGGTGAGGGCTCGTGGGACCTGCGGGCCCCCTTTCAGGGGTGTGTGCACCTGTTGGGGGGTGAGAGGTGAGAGCGTGTTCTCCCGTGTTTCCCGGCCAGAGTCTGAAGCCATTCTGGTCAACGATTTGTTTTCAGCAAAAACTTAAAAAAGCGCCCATTGCTTCTCTGTCAGCTGCTGCGCTGGGCCTCGTTTTCCCTAGTTACCGAGACTGAGTCTGCGAGCCAGCCTGCGGGCTCCCCGCGCAGCGGCCGGGACGCGCCGGTTGTGAAGGGAGTCTCTGGCGTGGTCCCGTGGGAGCCAGTGCTGCGAGGTGTCGTGGCCGTTGGTATTAAAGCCGCTTTCCGCTGGCTGACTGGGGAATCTTTCCCAGGTCTCCCTGCTGCAGAACGAGAGCGCGGAGAAGAATAAGAGCATCCAGAGCCTGCACAACCAGATCTGCAGCTTTGAGGTCGAGATCGAGAGGCAGAAGGAGACGCTGCGCAACAATGAGGCCAAAATACTTCACCTACAGGTCAGGGCCGCAGGCTGAGGCGGGTGGGGGGGCCCCCGCACCCACCCTGTGGGGCAGCTCAGGTCTTCTGCAGAGGCCGAGTGAAGACCCCCCTGGCCTGCCTCCCGCGCCCCCGCGCCGAGCACCCCCGGGCTTGGGGTCACTGTTGGCGAAGTAAGACTTAAGTTCCGTGTTTTAAGAATGACCCGTTTTTATTATTCCTTGAGAGCTCGTCCTGTTTTCGAGTGGTCGTGTGTAAAGTTTCACTTCCTAAAGTGAAGCGAAGCCAAACTACTTTGTTGTGAATTTCCTAGTGACACAGAGACCACCCCGCTTCATTTCACCAGAGTGACCCAGAGGCGCCTCCAAAGCAAACGGAGACCTTTGCTGCTGTGAGGGGGGTGCGTCCGTAGGCTCCATTGGAGAGGCGCCCGGGCCGCCGTCCCTGGGCTGTGTGAGCCTGCGGCGTGCGCCCAACGCGTCCACCCGCTCGGGCCCACCATGCCGGCGGGCGCCCCCGGCCTCCAGCGCTGGCCCTCACGTGCGTCCTGGGTCACCTGGAAGAGCAGGTGTCTGTCGAGCAGTCGCCCCACCTGTGATTCCGTCCTCCCGTTATGACGTCAGAGGCTTGTCACAGAGCCTCATATTGCCCTGGGACTCTTAAACTTCACTTCCTTTGCATTGAACTTCGTGGTTGCCCAGTGCCAGGGAAAGGAGCAGAGAAGCATGAGCTTGTGCCAGGACAAATGCCTCTCATTGGCACAGAGTTAGCCTCCAGGTGCTTCCTACAGACCCCCGAAGTGCTGGTCAGGATGCCCAGGGACCACCCCCCACACCCACCGTGGCCCCCATGTCACCCAGGGAGCAGGCCTCACTGCCAGCTGGCCTGTGTTGGCCCAGGGCTCAAGAGAGGGCAAGGCCAAGGAGATTGTTCGCCAGAAAACCACTTGTTAAAGGTAGCGGCGGGGAGCGCCAACTAGTGGCGGGCGCGTGTGTGACAAACCACAGAACGTGCCCCACGAGGTCACTGGCCAGTTCTAGCCTCCCGGACCTCCTGTGTGTCCATCTCTTCCACGTCCCCTGTGCCCAGCGGGAAAAGCTTGAGTCACCTCACGTTTGGGGAGTGTTTAACCACCCCACCGTGACTAAGCAGAGCAGCAGCGGGGCTAAGTGAGAAAGCCGGGGGACAGGGCCATAGGACTCGCGTCCCTCCTCCAGGGCCTAGGTCCCACCGCACTCCAGCTGGGTCCTGGGCGCTGCACCCCGAGGATGCGCCCACTTCTTGAGGGCTGGCATGGAGCTGCCAGCTGCCCAGTGTCTGGGGCAGCGAGGTGTGGTCTCATCTTTTGTCGCTGTGGCTGGTGACATCTGGTGGGTGACATGAGGGGCATCCCGGGCGCATGTGGGGAGCCTTGCTCTGGGCCCTCCAGGCCTTGGCACCTCACAGCTGACTCCCTCCTGAGGTCTCCCTCAGTGGGGGACCTGCTAGAGGCCTGGAAAGAGTTAATCCAAGTGGCCCAGACGCTCCAGCAGCTCCCCTCAGCATCAGCACCACCTCCAGGGAGCCTCCCACCCTACAGCTCCCCCAGCTGTGCCGTGGCCCCGCACAGAGGCTGGACAGCAGCTGCTGGCTCCCCTCCTTTCCTGTTTGATTCTCAGGACACCCTCAAATCCAGACACTGGGTACAGCGCCCCAGCAGCTGGACGTGGTGGCGGGGTTTGCCCTTGGTGACCCCGAAAGGGCAGTCTCCAAACTTCACTTTTTGAAGAACCTCTTTTTCTTCATTAAAAAGTCAGTCTTGCTGTCAGCCACGCCCATGTCCCCGGGAACTCAGTGCACTGTGGTGCTGGTGCATGGGCCTGGCAGGGCAGGCCTGGCACTGTGGCCCTGGCACGTGTGGGCCTGGCCCCATGGCCTGAGCACCCGGAGCTGGGAGGGGACAGTGGTGCCAAGCCAGTGCTGCCCTCTGTCCACTTTGGGCAGCCACCACCATGCCCAGCTCAGTGTGTCCCCCGTGGGAAGACCTGCATGCCCGAGGGAGAAGGGACTCACCCCCCGCAGGAGGTGAGCGTGCTATAGGCTCAGGACAGAGGCAGATACTGGACTTTTACATAGTGGACCTTGGTAGATAAAATGAGGTCTCCACGTTAAGAGGGGAAATCTTTATTTTTTTTTAAGATTTATTTATGCATACAAGAGCTGGGGTACAGGCCAGAGGTGCAGGAGTGTGGGGGGTGGGTGTGACAGCGTTCACCAGAGCCAGAGTGGGGAACAGAACAGGCAGACGGACTGAAAACACTGCTGAGGGGAGCAGCGGGGAGACAGGAGAGGTCTGCAGCGCCCTGTGGGTAGCTCCCTGTCCGGGGATGGAACTCGTGCTGCAGAGGCTGCGCACAGCTTCATAGGTTGCGTCTTAATCCCTTGCGCCACCAGGGAGGCCCAAGAGGGGAAATTTTTAAATGAAAATCAAAAATAAAATGAAGCGTCATCAGTGTGGAAAGAGTCACACTTTAGAGAGGACCCCTGGACACTTGCTGGTGGCAGGGTTTCGTGACAGGAGAGACAGGACACTGTGCTTTGCCCCCGGAGAGTGACCCAACTGTCTTTCTTCCTGGCTGCTAACAGCTAGCAAAGGGGCTGAGTTTAAATATAGGCTTCCAAAAGGAAAAGTGAACAGGGCAGGCCTCTGGGGCTCCCCAACCCGGGCCGTGCAGCCCTGGGGCACCCCACCACCCCCAGCTTCACCGGGGACCAAACTCCCCAGCCTTCAAGAGCTCTCTGTCAAAATGCAAATCTTCTTCAGGAGTGGAAACCCTCCAGCCCCGCTTGCGGTAACCGGCGGGCAGGGCCAGTCCCCCAGGCCGCGTCTCCGCCCCAGTTTCTGCCACGGCGCCAAGGGCCTTGCGTTCTGGAGAAGCGTTCTCTGAATTACTGGGCCAGGCAGCATGAAGTAGCTCCGGGCTCAGCCCTGCATCCGCCGGCAGGGGTCCAGCTGTGGCCGCGGCCGTGTGCAGGCGGGGAGGCCACCCCCACGCAGCAGGCAGGGCCAGGGCGGACAGCTCTCTCCTGGGACCCAGACGGAGTTCAGGGCACCCTTGGCCAGGCCCTCAGGATACCAGGGTACGTGGCTCAATATCCTGGACTTGAGGCCCCGAGACCAGGCAAGACAGGTGACCCAGGCTCCTGTGCCTCTGAGGTACCCGCGGGCCTTAAATAGGGCCCCTAGTGGCCTGGCCTGCCTTGCAGAGAGAGCAGAGCCGCCTCAGGGAGCCAGGAGATGCGCTTGGTCGGGCCGCTGTGTCGGAGAGCAGGGGGCCAGGGCCCAGGTGGGAGGCGGGCCCCAGGGCTGGGGGCTCCTCTGCCCACAGTGCGTGGCCGAAAGCCTGGCGAGGCCCTGCGGGTGGTCGGCCGAGTGCCAGGCACCCCCCTCAGGTGGGCCCCTTAGGCCCCTTCCTGCCGGGCTGCGAGTCTGGACCCACCTGCCCAGGAGGGCGGGGCCGCAGCCAGGCGCCCCCTGAGCACCCTGGGCGGCGCTGCCCGCGTCCTAACTGTGTCTTGCCTTCTGATGCCCTTGGCTTGGAAGCGAGTGATAGACAGCCAGGCGGAGAAGCTGAAAGAGCTGGACAAGGAGATCCGCCCCTTCCGGCAGAACTGGGAGGAGGCCGACAGCATGAAGAGCAGCGTGGAGTCCCTGCAGAACCGGGTGACCGAGCTGGAGAGCGTGGACAAGACTGCGGGGCAGGCCGCCAGGAACACAGGTGAGCGGGAGCAGCGGGCAGGGCCTGCTGGTGGGCTGCTCCCGGCCGCCCGCCCTCACGTCCCCGGGGACTGCGGGACAAGCAGGAGACCCAGCACGCCAGCCGGTGGGCTTCTGCTGCCTGGAGGCCCTGGGCCGCCGGCCTCGGAGTCTTCTCAGTGTGTTGGCGGGGGAGCCCTCACGGGGACGGGAGCACTTTGTCGCCTGGGGCTGGAGGCAGCGGGCTGGGGACGCAAGATGGACAGACACTGCTCTCCCGGGCAGGGCACTGCGGCCTCAGCCTGGAGGCAGAGGTTGCGAACACAAGGGCGGCCATCCCTGCCCCTAGCAGGCTCCGGGACAGCCTGGGGTCGCGCCCTGTCCTGGTCCTGCCCCGAGGGGCCCCGGCGCCCAGGTGTGGCCGGCACGGCCCAGGACCTGAGCCCGGAGGGGCCGGGCAGCGCCGCGCTGGCCTCCCGCTCCCCGCCTGGCACCACGTGCTCCCCTGGGCTCGCCCTGGGCGGCGGCGCTGACGCGCGTCCCCTCTCCCCGGCGCAGGCCTGCTGGAGTCCCAGCTGAGCCGGCACGACCAGATGCTGAGCGTGCACGACATCCGCCTGGCCGACATGGACCTGCGCTTCCAGGTGCTGGAGACCGCCAGCTACAACGGCGTGCTCATCTGGAAGATCCGCGACTACAAGCGGCGGAAGCAGGAGGCCGTCATGGGGAAGACGCTGTCCCTCTACAGCCAGCCCTTCTACACGGGCTACTTCGGCTACAAGATGTGCGCCCGCGTCTACCTGAACGGGGACGGCATGGGCAAGGGCACGCACCTGTCGCTCTTCTTCGTCATCATGCGCGGCGAGTACGACGCGCTGCTGCCCTGGCCCTTCAAGCAGAAGGTGACGCTCATGCTGATGGACCAGGGCTCCTCCCGGCGCCACCTGGGCGACGCCTTCAAGCCGGACCCCAACAGCAGCAGCTTCAAGAAGCCCACCGGGGAGATGAACATCGCCTCCGGCTGCCCGGTCTTCGTGGCCCAGACCGTGCTGGAGAACGGGACCTACATCAAAGACGACACCATCTTTATTAAAGTCATAGTGGATACTTCGGACCTGCCCGACCCCTGAGGAGCCCGGAGCGGCGCGCGCAGAAGGCAGCTCCCGGGGGCGGAGCCGGTCCCCGCCGAGGGTCCTCGCGCTCAGGGGAGGCCCGGGGGGCGGAGGAGCGGCAGACGGTGGCCACGGGCCGGCGGAGGAGCCACGCGTGAGGACACACCTGGCACGTCTCCTAATAGACTAGCGACACTTCTCTCTGGAGAATTATTTATCCTTCCGCCAGATAAATTCTGCTGTCAGAGAAGGTTTCCATTTCCATTTTCAAAGAGCTGGTTAATTAAGGTGGAAAACAGATGCTAACCCAAAGGACCATGATTTTCTTCCTTAAATTTGAACGCCAAAAAGAAAAACACACTCACTCACATCTGGGGATAGCTGGACATGGCAGCATGTTTAGTAAAAGAAGAATTTATGAGATAATAATGCAATTCTGATATATTCAGTGCAATCTTGTTTTAAATATAGTATATTGTCTATTTTTAAGGCCTCATCTGGTCTCTGTTTTAATAATTTGTTTGTCAGAAGACCCTGAAGTATACCTAGGTCTTTTTTGAGAGTCTCTAAATCCAAAATCATTTTTTTAATTTAAAGTTCTACAGATAACTGTTACTGCAGACATTTTATTTTAAAACGTCGATAGACTGATATTTCTTGGAAGAAAATGTAAAATATCAAACACTGGTTATCACTTGTGATAGGAAAGAAAATATTCAATCTGTTGTTATTTCTCGTTAGAAATGTAACCTTCGGCACCCGCCGCCGTCGACGACACTGCCCCACGGCCGCTGGGAGGGACGCTCTTCGATGCTGTGCATCAGCTCAGATTATAATTGTTTTCACCCTAAAATAGGGCATTAGTTGAACTTTGGAGTTCTAAACAAAACCCTGTAGGTCCCTAGGATTCTGCCCCGTGTCCAGACAGTGACAACCCGGCCTCTGGCCTCGGGCCCAGGCGGCGGGGACCTGTCTGGCCGCGAGCGTGAGCGGCGCTGCAGGCCGCGGCCTTCCGGGCCCTCGGGACGCTGCTTCTCAGCCTTGCTTTGTGTTCACTGTGCTTCCAGGTAGCTTGACCAGACTCTGCTCCCGACCCCCAGACCTTTGTCTCACCGAGGGCCTCAGCCAGCTCTGGGCCCGCTGAGGGCAGGGCCCATTGCCAGCTGCTGGGCCCCGGTTGTCACCACGTCACGGCCCTCACGGCCCGGGGGCCCCAGAGGCCGGGCTGGGTCCTGCGCCCGCCCCAAGGTAGGTGTGGACAGGAGCTCCAGCCACCCACCCCCACCCGGGCGCAGGCCTGCCCCCAAGCAGAACCCTCCGAGCATTCCAGAGACACGCTCGGGCCCCAGCCGCTGGCCTCCAGGCCCGCCCCTCCCTGGAAGGGCGCTCGGCTGGGGCCCAGCGTAGTTCTCAACTCACTGTTTACCTTCGCCGTGGCCCAGCTGTGATTCGGAGCTGCCTCCCGTGCCCTGCTATGCACCGCGCTCCCTGGGTGCTCTTTCCACCGATGGGTGCTACACGTGACGGGTGCTTCCTTGGCTCAACCAATGCGTGTGAACCACCGCATCTGTGCCACCCCCCAAAAGACCGCCCACGACCGGCCAGCGGGCCGCGACCGCCGACTGCTGCCTTTGGCTGCACTGGGCGGCGCCGGTGGTCCACGTGTGTCTGGTGCTCCATCTGCCCTGGGTGTGCCTTCGCCCCAGTGCCTCCTGGCAGTGCCCTCCCCGCACCCCATCCCCAGCTTCCATTGTGACCACGTGCCAGGCGCCCAGTTCTGAGGCTCCATTGTCTTCATCTCGCTCCCTCCCTTTGCTCCCCGGCGGTGCTCTGAGGGCCCAGGACAGGTGAGTGTCCCCGCTCGGAGAAGGGGCTTCTGACCCGGCAGCTCCCTGAAACCCGTCACCTCCAGGGACGTCCCTGCGGCCTCCTGCCCCTTCAGCAAAGGAACTGACGGTTTGTCCAGGATGAGCAACTGCTTGGTCCAGGGAAGTGGGGCTCGTCCCCACCTGGGGCGGGGTCACAGTGGTGGCCCCGAGGATGCACCCGTCCCTTGCAGGGCAGTTCTGCGAGTCCGGTGGGCGGGGGTGGGGGGGCGCCTGCCGACGGCCGCTGCAGCTACACTGCCCTGGCCTGGCCTCGGGGAGGCGGGCGCAACGCCGCCTTGCTTGGTGCTAGGCTGGTCCCTCCGCGGGGCCCCGGTGGCCGTGGAGGGGCAGCTGCGTGTGCGGGGCCCTTTCCTGCTGGTAGAAAAGAGACGCGACTCCCCACAGGACAGAGCTGTCCAGAACTTTAAAGAAACGGGACCCAGCCTCTTGCAGGATGAGGCCGGCCTCTTCCTCGTCCGCCTCATGCTGGAAACGGCTCCCGACGTCGCCTGCATCCTGCCCAGGGCCCAGTTGCTGTGGGGGCGGCGGGCGGGCTGGGCCTGGGCTCCGCTGGGGAGCCCGCCCCCCCCCCGCCCCTCCCACCCAGACGTCCCAACGGCCGGGAGCATGAGTCAGGGCCTTCCCACAGGGCGGGGGCCAGTGGGGGCCTGGGGCCTGGAACCAGCCTGGTCCGCAGGCGGCCGGGGTCAGACCAGGGTCCTCTCAGCCCACGTGTCGTCGTCACGTGTCAGATGAGGGTCGGGCCCCGCACGTCGGGTGCGTGGACAGGCGGGGGCATGAGGACGGCCATGCGAAGGCCCATGTCCCAGGCCCCCTGGGCCTCCCCAGGCCCCTCAGCCCTGCGCCCGGAGCTGACTGGCGTCTCCCTGAGGCTGCCCGAGATCACTGTGACCCCTGGAAGACGGGACAGCCTCCCACACGGCCCCTGTCCTCAGGGCCCTCTGCCCCAGGTCTGGGGCCAGGCGACCCAGGGGCCTTTGCGGTCATCAGCACCCTTCACCCCGACGATGGGTGGTCACCAGGCGGGCCGGCACCCTGCAGCAGAGGCAGAGGTGAGGGGCCCCGGAAGGCCCCTGGAACGGCCGTGGGGTCCCAAGGCGGGTCCTTGGCAGCCCGAGAGGCAGGACCCAGCTCCCAGAGCAGCAGCCCTGCGCGGCCGACCCCCGCCCTGCCCCCCGCACAAGCAGGGGCGGCGCTGCTGCCCTGTGGCCCCTCACAGGTGCTTCCAGCCCCCAGCACTGCCGAGACCCCCACAGCCGGGCCGGGAGCCAGGCTCCCGCGGGGCTCGCCTCCAAGTCACCCCCTCTGGTCTGGCAGCCCCGGGCCTGATCTTCACTTGGGCCGCAGGGGAGGGGGCCTGGGGCCTTTGCGTGCATGAGGCCCTGAGGTGAGGGAGGGGTCTGCCGCCTGAATCTGCTGCTTGGTCCCAGACCGAGGACGCGGCCCTGTCTTCAGTTTGCAGGCCTGGGGGTTCCGCGTCCTCCAGAGCAGACAGGCGCCAGGGCAGCCGGGAACTTAGGCCTCGGCCCATCTGTCCAGCCGCTGCTGGTTGTCACCCGTGGGTGGGGCAGGAGGGAGGCCGGGAAGCGCCGCGGCGTGGATGTGGCGGCCAAGGCGCCGTGGGGCGGCAGGGGCCGGGGCAAGAGCAGGCTCACGTCTCACCCGCCGTAGCTGCCCCACGGGCAGACGCTCCACCCCGCCCCACAGACAGCAGGTCGCCCTCACCGGAGCCCGGCCAGGGCCCGCACGCATCCTAGAGCGGTGTCTGTGATGACGGAAGCGTGAGCCCACGTAGACAATTCGTGACCTTTCTAGAATCCCGTCCCTTCTCTGTTCAGTTCTATTACCCAAAAAACAAAGACCAAAGAAGGCCAATCTCTCATTTGACTGTATTTTTAATCGCCTGTTTTCAAACTCGCCGTCTGTGGTGGCCGCTGGCCGTGAGGACCCATCCCGACTGTGCAGGTGGCCGTCACCAGTGATGTGTCCTGTGTTTCTCTGCTCTTCTAAGAAAAACAGCAAAGACAGTGTAAGTTATTGCTCAGCAATAATCACGTTGTTCATAGGCGCCAACAACACGCGTAGTTTCCTGACAGCCTCGCCCTGTTTCATATTTTGTTTACTGTGCATTGTGTGGTTTTATTTGGTATTTATTTGTGTTTTGAGGTCTTGCGATGTTTTGTGTTCTGATGCTAATAACTGAGTTTGTAAGAGTGTAGAATGCAAGCTTTGAAACGCTCACCTGTCCTAGCAGAGGGAATAAATCTGATTAAGGAGTCTTGGTTTCTTTATCGCGCTGTCTCAGGGGCTGGGGATGGCCTGGCAGTGGCCTGTGCCCCGGGGGGCCCTCCCTGCTGAGTGCCCCAGGTGGGCCACACCCCAAAGACCAGGCCTGGCTCGGCCTCTGTCGCTGCCATGGAAGCCTGAGTTTTTGTCAAGTGGCACCTGCCTGCTTGCTGTCCCCTGGGCCCTGTGCTGTGCTGGCCCCACCACGTGGCCACCTCCTCCTGCCGAGACCGGCCATGGCGGCTCCGGGGAGCAAGACAGGTGGCCCCCAGCAGGCCCCACCAGCCCTCCTGGGTCAGTGGTGGGGCCCCTTGGCTCACGGCTCAGATGGGGGAATGGCCCGCCTGCCTTTCCTCACCGGGCGGCGCTGGCCTGGGCTTGGGCAGGTGGTGCTGGCGGGGCCTGGGTCTGGTCTCAGGTTTCCGGGACGTTAGGCCGGGAGTGGGAGGCCCCCAGGGCTCTGCTCAGCCCCACCGCACCTGCCCCTGTCCCGCTGCCCACCTGTGCCCCTTCAATCACAGCTCTGACCAGGCCTGAGAGGAGGGGCCATGGGTGGGTGGCCATGGCACAGGCGCTTGCTCAGGCCCCCACCGGCCGGGCAGAGACTTGCCCCAGGTCACTGCGGCCTCATGGCCACCCACCGTAGGTGGCTGCAGGGCAGCAGGAAGGGACAGGCCCAGAACAAGCTCCACCCATGCTGGCCCCTGCAGGGTCCCTGAGTCCTGGCACAGTTCTCCGGCCTGTTCGCTGGCACCGTGTGCACATGGGGAGCCCCCACCACCCAGGGCCGCGCAGCCAGTCCCAAGAGCTGGTCCCTTCTGCGTTTTGGAGTCTTTTCCGGAGTTGTGTGGGACAGGAAGTGGCCCGGGGGCACAGGAGAGCATGCTGACCTGCCCGGCCGACGGGCACCCCCAGAGCAGCCAGACCTGCCCCAGCCGCATGGCCGTCCCCCGGCAGCAAGTGAGATGGGCCGGCACCCCACAGCACCCCAGGCCCTCGGGCGCGGCTCTGCCAGGGGGCGGGAGCACAGGGTCTGCCGGCTGGGCCCGGGGCGGGCAGCCACAGGGAGGTGCCTCCAAGCCCAGCCAGGTGCCTCGGGCCCGCTGCTGGGGCCAGGTGCTGGGCCCACTGTGGAGCAAGGCGCAGGCACTTGCTCAGGTCCCCACCAGCCGGGCAGAGACTTGCCCCGGGTGGCTGCGGCGGTGCCTCCAGAAGGCCGAGTTCACGGGGCCTGGGCCGGGCCTGCAGCCCACGGCACTGAACTGGGCTCCAGGTCCAGCAGCGCCCAGCTGCTACGGGCCCGGCCAGGCTGTGCTCTTGCTGGGAAGCGTGGGCGGCAGGGATCCGGTCTCTGGACCCGGACAGCTGTGTGGCCCAAATCCCGAGAGCTGGCCCCAGCCCCAGCAGCAGAGGGCCAGAGGCCTGGGCAGCACGGCCGCTGTGCGAGCCTGGGCCTCGTTCCCAGGGCCCGGGCTGCTTGGGGCCTGCACACACGTCCGCTCACAGAGGGAGACGGAGGCCGCCGCGCCTGATGCAGCAGCTCCGGCCATTTCCTCTGCCCGAGGAGACGCCTCTCCCACCGCCCACTGAGGTCCTGCTGGTTACAGAGGTGTGTGCCCCTGGCGTCCCAGGCACCTGTGCCCGCAGGAACACCGGCCTGGCCATTCGCTGCCTCACGCCTTTGCCTTGGGCCATTCAGGGGACACGCCGGCTGCTCTGGACCCGGGCGGGCGCCCACCACCCGCTGGGCGTGCTCCGCTCGAGCCCTGCAGGCTCTGCTCAAGGATGCCCCTTTCAGGGGGGCGGATGGATGCCAACACCCCACAGCCACCGGCCAGCTCCCCTCCTGCCGCTGCAGTGCAGCCTGGCCTGCCGCGGCGGTGACCCCACCCACCGGCTCCAGCTCTCACCGGCCTCTTCCCAGGAGCCTCTGACTGCCCGGGTGGCACTGACGGTCAGCGCCCCCGGTGAAGCTGGCTGCGCCCCCAGCTGTCTGCATTGACAGAGCGGGCGGTGGGTGGTGGCGGGGAGCAGAGCAGACCCCTGGGGAGCTCCAAGGAGACCTGGTCAAGAGCTGCAAGTGCAGGGGCGGAGATGCGGCAGGCGCAGGGCGCGGCGCGGAGGCCAGAGGCAGAGAGGAGCCCAGGGAGCCCCCAAGGTGGGGTCCCTGCCACAGCCCCCCATGCACCCCTCCAATCCCGGTCCCCCTAACTCCCTTTTCACCACGCTCCCCTCCAGCCAGACCCCGCAGACACTCACCACGCAGACACTCACCACCCGCACGCCCTGCTGTGTCTGCACTGGCGGAAGACGCGCCCACCGCCCGCCCGAGCCCCTTCAGGCACCTCATTGACCACCGGCCCACCCCCCTGCTCCCCACCATCGTCCCCGCCTGCGCCAAGCACCCCTCTCTGATTCAACCAAGCCACACCCCAGGCCCGCCCTCTGCCCCGCCCGACCGGTCCCCAAGGACACCACAGCCCGAGGGGCGCCCAGCGCCCGTGCCCACAGGCTTCCCATGCCCGCCGGGCAGCCCCTCGTCCCTTCCCTCCCGCCCTCGCCCAGCTCCGCCTGCTCCACGGCCTCCTCCGCCTCCTGCCCCGCCCCTGCCCTCCGCTGTCCACATACCTGCTGGGGCCCGCCCGCCCCGTGCCTCCTTCCCTGCCCGCTCGCCGCCCGGCGACCCCCACAGAGACCCTCCCACGCACACGGCCGCCCTCCCACGGGCTGCGCCAGCCTGGGGCACCCCACCCAGAGGTCGCTGGCCCCCCAACACTCCCATGTATGGGGCAGGCTGGTGCGCGCCCCTCCCCGGGCACAAGGGCCGGCGCTGCGGGCGGGGCCGCCCCGGGTCTGGGCTAATGTGTAACCTCCAGGCCCGCGCCCCTCTGGCCTGCGCCGGGGCCGGGCAAAGTCTGCAAGAGACCGGGGCGCAGGCAGGATGGGGGCGCTGGGCCGGGGCCTGCTGTGGCTGCAGCTGTGCGGTAAGTGAGGCGGGGTGGGGCCCCACCGCGGCCCAGGGGTCCGGTCCCGGAGGCCCGTGAGAGCTGGGGTGGCTGCGAGCCCAGGCCCGGCTCCAGCCCCTCGGGCGCCCAGCGGAGCAGCCAGGGCCCCCTACGCCCCAGGTCCGCGCCCAGCCTGCCCGGGCCTCCCCCAGGGCACTGCTGACCTCCCCATCACGCCGTGGCCGGTGCGTGTCCTCAGAGGCCGCCCACCGTGGCCGGCGCTCGGAACTGCAGGCGCCCCCTCTCCAGAGCCCCTCAGCTCCCGCACGACCCTCCCTGCAGCACCACCTGGCCGTGCCTGCTGCCCCCTCACCCGGCAGGGCCTCGCCGCCCCCTTCACCGCGGCCCTGCGCCACGGTCTGTGCCCGGCCCGGCCCCGGGAGGCACGTGAGCAGCTCCGCAGGCCCGCGGGCCATCCCACAGCCCGGAGCGGGGCCTGGACGCTGCGCGCCCCCTGCGCCGGGCGCGGGGGCCGAGGCCCCATAGGCCTGCGTTGCCCCCTCCCAGCGCTGGCCGGGGCCGATTATAAGCTCTGGGTCCCCAACACCGACTTCGACACCGCGGCCAACTGGAGCCAGAATCGGACCCCGTGCCCAGGAGCCGCCGTGGCCTTCCCTGCTGACAAGGTGCGGGCCCTGGGGCAGGGCTGGGGCGGCCGGTGGGGCCGGGGCCGGGGCCGGGGCCGGGGCCGCTGCCTGCTACGCTGCTCTTCCTGCAGGCGGTGTCCGTCCTGGTGCGAGGAGGTCACAGCCTTTCGGACGCGGTAGGCCCGGCTGCGGCGCGGGAGGGCGGGCGCGGGTCTCGGTGTGGCCCCTGTGGGTTCCAGGCCAGCACTGGTTCCGGGGTCAGGGGACTCACCCCTGGGATTCGTGGGGGTGCCCAGGGGGTGCCCCCTGCCCAGCCTCTCGCCCAGACATGGGGTGTGGGACCCGGGGTCTTACTTCCACCTGGAGGCAGCTGGGTAATCGATGGCTTCAAAGCAGTTAATTCTGGGAGCCCCCAGGCTGGCAGGGCTGGGCATCCAGGGGGTCCCGGTCCTCACCTGTGACCCGGGACTCCCCATCTTGGGGCCGGGGGCATCGGGCAGAGGCTGGGATGCCCTCCCAGCATCTGTACAGCCCAAAGACGAAGATGGGGGGCGGATTGGGGGACAGGGAGGAGGCGCCCTGCCCCCACAGCTTAGGCCTAACCTTGGCAACCAGGCCTTGGCAGGAGCCCGCAGGGAGCCTGATTGCTGGCAGGTCTGGCGGGCAGAGGTGGCACAGGGAGGGGGTCGGGCAGGGCCGCTCCCCCCCAACTTCCCTACCCTGGTGATCTTCTCTTTGGCACAAGCTCTAGCTCTTGCAATGGACAGCAGTCCTTGCCCACTCTCCCCGCACCCCGGGCCCGCCGCCAAGGGGGCTTGACTCAGGGCCGTCCTCCACACCTCACCGTCCTCTGCTCTGCAACCCCTGAGAGCCCAAGTGGGAGCTGTTGGGTGCCCAGGGACTGGAAGGGGTCTGGGGTCCTGGCCCCCCCCCCGGTTTTGCCCCCCTAACCACAGCTACACGGGGTCCTTTCCTCCACCAGCCCCAGCGGAGCATGGACCTGCAGCCGGGACAGAGCGGGCCTGGTGGGGGCCCCGGTGGGGGGCAGTGGCAGCTTGTTTGAGTCAGCGTCTCCCAGGGGTGCAGGGTCTCCTCGGGATGCTGCTCTCCCAGCTCCCCTCCCTGCTCTGTCGGCCTCTGCCTGGTTTCCCTGTTTGGGGGTTCCCTCCATCAGCCTGGCCTTGTCCTGAGAGGCCACGGTTGTCCTGGCGGGAACGCGGCTGAGCGCCCTGGCCGCAGGCCCTGCCACCTGCCTCCTGCTCACGACCCGGCGTGTCCCGCCCTCCCCCTTGGCCCGGCCCAGCCAGCACCCCCGTCGCCCACATCCTCCTTGGAACCCCCAGCCGTGCCTCCCAGTTTGTGGGTGCTGCCAGCGCGGTGGATGGGGTGCATGGGGGAGTCTCAAGCACCCCTGTCCCTCTGCTCTGTCACTGGCTGCCGGGGCGTTCCGGGCCCCTCGCTCTCCGCTGACAAGGACACAGGCTCTGGCCGGCTGCCCACAGTGCGGAGGGCGGTCTGCCAGGGGGCAGCACCAAGACCGGGGCTTCCACCGGGAGCGGCCATTCTGGGCTGGCGCGTCGGGAGCGCGGCCTCCCCTCCCGGCACTGCCGAGCGCCCCAGAGTCGCCAGGCGGCAAGTGGGTGCAGCCGGCCCTGGCCCTGTGGGTGTGCCCCGGTGGGGGCGACGTCAGCGGGTGTTCGGCCAAGAGCGGTTCCCCTCCTGTCAGTCCTGGCAGGTTTTCTTTCTTTCTCTTGCCTCCGGGCACGTCTGTTAAACAGGCAGCGCCGCTCCCCGCTGGGGGAAGCTCGTCCTCTGCTCCTGGCCTGGCCTGTGGCCCACTGGCCGCAGCGCTCCGGGAAATCAGGAGCAGGTGCTGTTTCCTCCTGCGTGGCACGACGCAGTTCCTCCCCTCCCGCCTGGACAGACCATGAGGTTTTCTGAGTCTGAGCCAAACCTGCAGGCCCGGCCCCCGCCCCCTGCAGGAGAGGTGGGACCCCACAATGGCAGGGTGCGGGGCTCCCCATCACCCCACTATAGCAGGGCGCGGGGCTCCCCGTCACCACATTCTGGTTCTGGGCACCAGACCCTCCACTGCCTTCTCCTGGAAGCCGGCACACACCCCTCCCGGCCTGCGGGTGGCCGGCCCCTCCTTCCCGCCTGCATTCACGAGCTCGCCGTGAATTGTTCCGAGACACCATTGGCTCCGGTCGGCTCGTGTTTTGTTTAGGATATTTGCTTCCGCGCTTATGAGTAAGAGAAACCTGAACTTTTCATCTCGTGCTTCATCTGATTCTGGGATTCAAGATTTTACTGGCCTCGTAAAATGGGCTGGAGTCTCACTTTTTACAAAAGGATTTATTGATGCACACAAGAGCTGGGGTGCAGGCCAGAGATGAGGTGCAGGGGTGACGCTTCACCAGAAAGAGCGGGGAGCAGAACAGGCGGGTCCACCGAAACCCACTGCTGAGGGGAGCCGCGGGGGCCGGGAAGGTCTGCCGCGCCCTGTGGGCAGCTCCGGGCGGGGATGGCCCCTGGCCGCAGGGGCTGCGACAGCCTGGCAGCGCCTGAGGTTCGGGCTGGCCAAGCGGGAGGGCCCGGACTTGCGCCGTGTTCTGTTTTCCAGCCCAGTGACCGCGGGAACAGTGTCCGGGAGCGCCGCGGCCTCCCCGGTACAGCCCTTGGCCCGGGGACTGGGAAACAGGACGCTGGCCTTTGCAATGACTTGTTGCCTGTCGGTCTATTCAAACTTTCTGCTGCTGCTTGTGTCCATTTCGACATTTTAAACTTTCCAGGGAACCAGGAGTGCACCAGGGTTTCCGGCTTCGCGATGGGCGCCGGGTCCTGCTCCCCGCGTCCTCGCTCGGGCCGCGGGCCTCGGGGTGCGCCACGGCCGGGCTGTCCCCGAGTCTCTGCGCCAGGAGGACACCGACGCCCTCAGCCCGCGCCGCTCGGGATCCCCGACCCCACCGCCCCCCCGCGAGGCGCGGCGCAGGCCTGGGGTGCAGATCCTCCCGGGCTCTCCGGCTTGAGGGGGGCATTTCCGTCACCGCCCTGGGCGTCTGGGGGCGGCGCCTGGGGCGTAACTTCCCGGCCAGAACGTTCCCCTGGACACGCCCGCCCGCCGCCGCCGCCCGTGCTCTTCCCTTCGGCTCCGTCCCGGGACCGCGGCCTGCCGGGCTGTGCCCCCGCCAGGGCTGTGCCCCCCCCTCCTGAGGCGCCCCCCGGCCAGGGCTGTGCCCCCCGGTTCCTGAGGCGCCCCCCGGCTCCCGGGCTGTGCCCCCCGGCTCCTGAGGCGCCCCCCGGCTCCCGGGCTGTGCCCCCCGGCTCCTGAGGCGCCCCCCGGCTCCCGGGCTGTGCCCCCCGGCTCCTGAGGCGCCCCCCGGCTCCCGGGCTGTGCCCCCCGGCTCCTGAGGCGCCCCCCGGCTCCCGGGCTGTGCCCCCCGGCTCCTGAGGCGCCCCCCGCCAGGGCTGTGCCCCCCCCGGCTCCTGAGGCGCCCCCCGCCAGGGCTGTGCCCCCCCCCGCTCCTGAGGCGCCCCCCGGCCAGGGCTGTGACTCCCCCTGGCTCACGAGGCGCCCCCCGGCCAGGGCTGTGACCCCCCCCTCCCGGCTCACGAGGCGCCCTCCTGCCAGGGCTGTGCCCCCCGGTTCTTGAGGCGCCCCCCGGCCAGGGCTGTGACCCCCCCCGCTCCTGAGGCGCCCCCCGGCCAGGGCTGTGCCCCCCCCCCCGCTCCCGAGGCGCCCCCCGGCCAGGGCTGCGCGCGGGGCCGGGCCGCGTCCTCGCCGCTCCCGGGGTGCGGCCTCACGTCCCGCCCGCCTTCCCGCAGCGCCTGCCCCTGGACGCGGAGCTCGTGCTGGCCCCGGGCGCGGGGTTCAGCGCCGCGGACGCCGGCTCGCACCCCGACTGCCGCGCAGGTGAGGGGGGCCCGGGCGGGCGGGCCGGCGGGCGGGCGGGCGGGGCCGGACACCAAGCCCCGCCCGCCTAGGTGCGCCCGCGCTCTTCCTCGACCCCGACCGCTTCTCGTGGCACGACCCGCGCCTGTGGCGCGCCGGGGCCGCGGCGCCCGGGCTCTTCTCCGTGGACGCCGAGCGCGTGCCCTGCCGCCACGACCACGTGGTCTTCCCGCCCGACGCCTCCTTCCGGGTGGGGCTGGGCCCGGGCGCGAGCGCAGTGCGCGTGCGCAGCGTCACGGCGCTGGGCCAGGTGAGCCGCGGGGCGGGCCCTGGTTGGGCGGCGGGGAGGGCAGGGCGGGCCCTGGTTGGAAGGGCGGGGCGGGCCCTGGTTGGGCGGTGGGGTGGGCGGGGCGGGCCCTGGTTGGAAGGGCGGGGCGGGCCCTGGTTGGGCGGCGGGGTGGGCGGGACGGGCCCTGGTTGGAAGGGCGGGGCGGGCCCTGGTTGGGCGGCGGGGTGGGCGGGGCGGGCCCTGGTTGTGGGGACGGGCCCTGGTTGGGCGGGCGGGGTGGGCGGGGCGGGCCCTGGTTGGAAGGGCGGGGCGGGCCCTGGTTGGGCGGCGGGTTAGGCGGGGCGGGCCCTGGCTGGGCGGTGGGGTGGGCGGGGCGGGCCCTGGTTGGAAGGGCGGGGCGGGCCCTGGTTGGGCGGCGGGGTGGGCGGGGCGGGCCCTGGCTGGGCGGTGGGGTGGGCGGGGCGGGAGGGGCGGGCGGGGCGGGCCCTGGTTGGGCGGGCGGGCCCTGGGGCTCCGGCACGCGCTCACCTGCTCACCTGCTCACCTGCTCACCTGCTGCTCGGGCTGTCCCGGGCGCTGCCGCCACAGACCTTCGAGCGCGAGGACGACCTGGCGGCTTTCCTGGCGTCCCGCGCCGGCCGCCTGCGCTTCCACGGCCCGGGCGCGCTGCGCGTGGTCCCCGAGGCCTGCGCGGACCCGTCGGGCTGCGTCTGCGGCAACGCCCAGGTGAGCCGGGCGGGGCGGGGGCGCGCCGCGGGGGGGGGGGCGCCGCGGCCCGCGTGACCCGCTGCCCCCGCAGGCGCTGCCCTGGATCTGCGCGGCCCTGCTCCGGCCCCGCGGCGGCCGCTGCCCCGCCGCCGCCTGCCGCGACGCCCTGCGGCCCGCGGGCCAGTGCTGCGACCTCTGCGGTGAGCGCCCGCCCGGCCGGCCGGGGCCCGGGGCCGGCGCGCGCTGACCGGCTCTCCGCAGGGGCCATCGTGTCGCTGACGCACGACGCCACCTTCGACCTGGAGCGGTACCGGGCGCGGCTGCGGCGCGACTTCCTGGCCCAGGTGCCGCCGCCCCCCCGCCCCGCCCGCCGCCCGCCCCCGGCCCCCGCGGCCGCCGCTCACCTGCCTCCCCCCAGCCCCAGTACCAGGGGCTGCAGGTGGCCGTGTCCAAGGTGCCGCGCTCGCCGGGGGCCCGCGAGCCCGCCGGCCCGGAGCCCGCCACGGAGATCCAGGTGGTGCTGCTGGAGACCCGGCCCGCGGCGGGCGGCGCGGGGCGCCTGGCCCGGGCGCTGCTGGCGGACGTCGCGGAGCAGGGTACCGCCGCCCGCCCCCGCGCCGCCCCCGCGCCCCGCGCCCCGCGCAGCCCCCGCTGACCCCGCGCCCTCGTTGCAGGCCGGGCCCTCGGGCTGCTGTCGGCCGCCGCCCGGGAGTCGGGCGCGCCCGTCGGGGGCGGCTCCGCGGCGGGACTGGACGGGCGGGGGCCGAGCGCCGCGCTCGTGGGCGGCCTGGCGGCGGCGCTGCTACTAGCGCTGCCGGCCGGGGCGCTGCTGCTGCTGCTGCTGCTGCGCCGCGCGGGGGGGCTCAGGTACGAGGGGGCTCGGGGATGCCGTGCGCTGGGGGCATGTAGGGGCATTGCAGGTGCGCGCTGGGACTCGGTGTGCGGGGCTCGGTGACGCGAATGGGAGGGGGTCGTGGTGTGCAGGCGCCCAGACGCCTGGGCGCCGAGCAAGCCCCATGGCCTTCACGCACCTGGCTGCCCCCAGGTGGAGGCGGGATGAGGCCAGCCCAGACCCACCCCTGGGGTTCCACAACCCCGTGTTCGAGGTGGCCAGCTCCCGGGGACTGGTGAGTGGGCAGCAGGAGTGGGGGTGCTGGGGCCTTTCCGGGGCAGGGCAGGTGCGTGACCCCGGGACTCTGCATCCCACAGCCCCCGGAGCCGGTGGACACCAGGAGCACCAGCCAGAGCTGCTTCGTTAACCCGTTATTCGAGGGCACAGAGGCAGAGGCCTAGCAGTGTGACCAACCCACCCGCCCCTGCTCCTCCCTGTCAGGGAGGGGAGCCGTGGAACCCAATAAATAAAGGCGTTTCCTGCACTGGCTGGTGGTCGGGGACACCCCCTCCCCCCTGCCCCTTCGCCGGCCCTGAGGGGCACACAGCTGGAGCATGGGCCAGGGTCCTCAGAGTCTGTCTAGCGGGCGCTCCTGGGCCTGCCCGGGCGCCTCCTGTTAGCAGTCGATGCTAATTACTAGGCCAAACGTGTTCCAAGACTGGCAGTGGCTGTTCGCCCCGCCCTGCGCTTACTCAAGAAGCTCTTGTTACCTGTTACGCACACGCTTCCGGAGGGAGCGGACTGACCCACTCTGGGGTTCCGGCTCGTTCCAGCCGGAACCGTCTTAGCTGCTGCTCTGGGCCATGGCGGCGTCCCCACGCCCACGGTGCCCAGGCTGGTCCTAGACTGGCTCCCGGTCACCCCCCTGTCCACAGGCCCTGGCTCGCCTGGTTTCAGCCCTGGAGGTCGAGGGGGACACTGTCTTTAGGGGAAACATCCAAGAGGCAAGACGGGGTGTGTGTTGCCACTTGGTTTGCGGCGCTTTTATGACGTGCCCCCACTTGGGTTGATGACTGGCTTTCCGGGGCCTTCCTGCTGTCAGGTGCTGCTGTTCTGTGGGTGTGTTGGGGTCACCCAGGCTGCGGTGGGGCGGCGGGCCTGGCTTGCTTTCCGGGTCAACTGCTCGAGGCCCTCGGCCGCCTGGTCGTGATGTGGCGTCCGCCACGTCCAGTGGGACTTCTCGCTCTTACACCGGGCCCGCCAGTGTCTCTTCCCACTCGGCGGCGGTGAGTCTTGGTTTTCCCGCGAGGCGTTTCCGCCTCAGGCCTGAGCGAGTGTTTCGGCAGGAAACCCTCCCCGGGGGGCGTCGCTCTCCCTGCGGCCCCACGAGAGGCCCCGCAGCCTCCCGGGCGCCCACTCTGCTTTGGAGCCTTTCCTGTGTCAGCAGGTGTCGGCAGCGCAGTGAGGTCTTGGGCTGCGCATCTGGATTTGTTTGCTCAGGGCTCTCGGGCCTCTGGAATCAAGTATCTGTGTCCTTTTCCCAAAGGTGAGAGAAATTCTTGGCTATTATTTATTTCCATCATTTTTTTTACCCCTTTCTCTTTCCATCCCCTTCAGGGACCTCTGGGGCGCGGACAGCTCTCCCCGTCGTCCCAGAAGAGCCATTTTTGTTTTCTCACGCGTGGCCTGCGCGCGTCTCAGCCCTCGCGGCCGGCCCTGCGTGTCAGCCAGGCGGCAGGGCTCCTGTGCGCCGCGGTCCGTGCTCGGCGCCACCTTGCGGGTCAGTCGCTTTCCGTATCTCCAGAGGCACAGCCGTGGCTGCCGTCGCGGGCTCCCTCCGGTAAAGGGCATCGTCGCGCTGCATCCTGATCTTTTCCAAGGTTTTTCATCCCACCCCCTGTGGCCTCCCTCCCCCTTCGTTTTCGAGGTTCGTGGCTAGACGCGAAGGCTCTTTCCTCCTCTTGGTGCCTGGTTTTGCGCCGAGACGGCGTCTGGCCTGCCGGGGCCCTGGTGTCTGCGCGCTGTGCTGACTGGGGGGCGCCAGTGCTGGGGCAGCGGCTGGGGCCGGGGTGGGACGGCTGCGGGGCCCTTATCGAGCTGCGGGGCTTTAGCGGAGGGGGTCTGCGCCCAGAACGGCTCCTCAGGCTGAGCTTCCCCCAGGCCTCGGACGGCCCCACAGCAGGGGCTCACCCTGGTTTTCAGGGTGGGGCCGGAGAAAAGTGACCCGGAGCCGCGGGCTCGCACAGAGAGGCCTCGGCCTGACGGCAATCACAGCGGAGGAGGGGCAGCTGTTTCTTGGCACTCGGCCTCCCTGCTGCCCGCCCTCGGGGCGGTGGCCCTGGGAAGGGGCCTCGGCTGGGATAGCGCTTGGACGGGCCTGTGCGCGGGGGCTTCCACACCTCAAGCCTCCCGCGCAGCGCAAGCTTGTTCCCAGGGCTCAGGCCCCTGACGCTCTGACCAGAGGCAGCAGGCGCGGGTGGAGGTTGTCCCGGCAGTGCCCTGGGCGGGGCCGACAGGGGCTGTCCCGACACCACAGCCAGTGGAGAAAGCTCCCTAGTGTGGAGACACAGGGCCCCCACCATCCAGTTCCTTGCTCAGCCCATCTGGGCCTTGGCCTCAGTGGACAGTCACCCTGTGGGGCTTCACTGTCCGTCCCATTCGAGTCCATTTCCCATGTCTGGCTCTGCCCCAACCCCACACAGGCTGGCAGCTAGAAGTCCCCGAATGCGTGAGCCCTTCAGCCCTGCAAAGTGGTCCCATGGTGGCGACCGTCTCCACCCCCGGACAGTACCCACGGGCATCCCCGGTCAGGGTGCAGCCCTGCCTTCCCACTCTGGTGTGGCGCCAGGTGTGGGCCGGGCCTGCTTCCATGGGGGTTTGAGGGCATGTCTGCCCCCATGGAGCCTCACTGGCCCCTGGCAGCCTGTGTCCCTGGGCCGCATGGGGGGTGTGCGGCTGGCCCTGCGGGGGATGGTCCCTGTCAGCACCTCACTTCAGGCTGCTGGGGCGCAGGGATCAGGTAGTGGCTTTTAAACCAGCAGCATGGTGCTGAGGGTGCAGCCTTGAGTGCTGATGTGTGCCCGGAACAGCTGCGGTGCCCTCTGGGGAGATGGGCAGGGGTGCTGCCGGGGCTGGGGGCCGCGCTCTGGCAGGAAAGAGGCTTGGCCCGCACAGCCCCAGCAGATGCGCCGCCTCGGGAGCCTCCTGGCCACAAGCCCCGCTGACTCAGGGCGTTTGGGGTTCTTGGTCTCTAGGGTGCAGCTCCCAAGGGTCAGGTGCCTGATGGGGGTCAAGCTTCCTACCTGTGAGGCGACAGTGGGCAGTGCCAGGGGTCCCGCCCACTCTCAGCCGTGGGGGTCAACTCGTGGGAGGGCTGCCCTGGGGTGGCGGTCCCTGCGGGGCTGGCTGTGGGTGCACCACCGGGTGCACCGGCTCTTCCCCACACCCCGGCTGAGCTTCCCTTCTTCGCTTTATAGACCTTCAGGGGGTGCCAAGTGCTCCTACGACGGGCAGAGTCACCGTGTGCCCCACAGCCACGCCTGGGCCGTGTTCTGGGTGCAGGGCCCCTGGGGGCGGCAGGGAACAGGTTCCTCTAGGGGAACCACGCCACCAGGCCCTCTAGCGTCAGCCCGCGGAGCGCTGGGGGAGTGAGGCTGTGCCGGCCCTTTGGGGTGCGGGCCAAGCCAGCGGCGTTTTGGGGTCGCAGCTAGTATGTGGTCAGGCAGGCTGGCGGTACTTGGCTTAGGTGTCGCTTTCCACAGCCTGGCTGAGACCCACCTTCGTCTTTGGGCCTCCTCGGCACGTCAGCCGGACAAGCGCCCACGCGGCCACAACCCTAATGACTCCTGATGGCCCAGTGAAAACTCCCCTGCGGCTCAGCGGCCTCGATGCGGCTCCCCGCACGGCACGGTCTCTACAGACGCGCCCCCGCACTGCTGTCCTGCGGCCGGGACGGCACGCGTCTCATTGGGCGGACGCGGCCTCGAGGGCTGAGGCCGTGTTGTGGCGATGGGTGGTGGGGCCTGTTGGCCGCCCTTCCAGACGTCTCGCTGAGAGGGAGGAGGGGGTACGCCCGGGCAGGCGGCCCCGAAGCAGCACCCAGACAGCAGCTCCTGTCTGCGGGCGGCCTCCTGGCTTCTCGAGCGCGGCCCTCAGGACAGTCACAGGACGGAGAATGTGGGTGTCCAACCGGCCGCCCCCGCCTCTTCCACCCTCTCCCACCCAGCGCTGGGCACCCAGGCAGGCACCCTGCTCCCAACCGAGGCTGAGCCCCACTGCTCCTGGGGGGCGGATGGGGCACAGACCCCCTGCCCACACTGACCCCCCACCCCACGGTGCCGGGCCGCCTGGGCAGTGAGGTCTCTGCTGTGCAGACTGGCTCCGGCCTCGTGGACACGGGCCCTTCTGCTCGGCCCCCGACGCGGTATGGACGTCACAGTGGGAGCAGCCTGCATGCAGACGGCCGTCTGCGCCCACGGGGGTTCCCAGGATGGGCACCACGTTCAGACAAGCCACCGAGACCCTCAGGCTGCTCTCTCCGCTTTACTGACAGGGAAGTGGCTCACATGTCCTCACGCCTCAGTAATTACAGACTCAGACTGACAGTAGAAAGTGAAACCCAGGGCCCCGCGGAAGGCCTGGCCTCAGCAGTGCAGCCAGGGCGCTGGCAGGGAGGCGGCGCAGCTGCCCTGGGCCAAGGGCATGCTCCGTCCCCCGGCCAGTCATACAAGCTTTTGGCGTGATGGGCTGGATGTGGGGTACGGGGCCCAGCCAGGCTCCACGCAGAGTGAGGCGGGTGCAGCGTCCTGGGGCTCCAGCCTCGTCAACCGGCGGGCCTCGGAAGGCTACAGAGGACCCTGGGTGCGAGTGGGCGCTGCTGACTTCAAGGTAGCGGCAGCGGCGCCCCGGCTGTGGCTGGGACGACACACGAGGACTGGCAGGCTGCCTGCAGCTGACGGGGGTGGCTGCATGGACAGGAAGACCACAAACTAACCCCCACTTTCTTGTCTACAAGACTCCAGCGACCCTGGGAATGACCCACGACTCCCCACCACCCTCCCAAGGCCCTGGCGCTGGGGCCCATGTGCTGAGGCCATGCCGGGTGTCACTCCCTGAGCGAGTGGGGGCCCTTCATGTGCAAATGAGTGACTGTCTGCGGCATAAGACCCATCATTATAATAATAAAAGATTTTTCTTTGTCTTCATATCTACAAATCGATTCTACATTTCCTCGGACCACGCTGGAAGAGAGCTCGGTCTTGGCACTGACGTGGGACCGACCGTGCTGCTCCCGGCCCACGGCGGGCGGCCAGGCTTCAGGCGTCGTACGCTGGTGGCTCCAGGCCTTCGAGGGGGAGCTGGCTCCGGTGGGGGGAGTTGGGGCTGGGCGGGCCGCTGGGGTTGGAGCTGTTGGAGGGGGTCGAGTGTTTGGTGGAGTCGGAGTCAGGCTGTCAACACAAGAAGGCCGCGTGAGCACCGCTGCCCCGGGCCGGCCACCGTGTCGGCGCGGGGCAGGGGGCGCCGCTCGCGCCTTTCTCGGCACGAGACCGGTCACGCTCTGCACGAGTCTGCACACGTCTGCACACGTCTGCGCCCGCGCCGGCTGGGGAGAGCCCCGCCCCCTCCTGGGGGCCGACGGCGGCAGCGCCCGGCAGTCGCCACCGAGGTGACGTCGTGGTAAAGCAGAAACGGGGGGGGGGACCCCGGGCCGCAGAGCACCTGGGAAAGGCCCGTGGGGCTTCCCCTAAAGAGCGGCCCGAGGTGCCGGCCCCCCCCATGCCAGCGCACACGGACGGGCACCCCACGCGAGCCGCAGGCGAGGACAGGGCAGCCAGCTCAGACGGCGCCACATGGAGACGAGCGCAACCTGCTCCCGGGGGCGGGCGGACTCGGCGCCCGTCACGGCTTCCCGACCCGGGGCGCCCCCCGCGGCATCACCAGCGCCGGGGGTTGAAAGCTGCGCTGACTGAGGACGCGCCCTGGGCACGCGGCTTGGGGAACCGCAGGGCACCGGGGGCCGTGGACCGTGGCTCGCTGTCCCCTAGCTGTGCCCACAGGTGTCAGAGGAAGTGGGGCGCTTCCACGCCACCACTCGTGCGACTGCTGGGGCTTGAAAAATTTCAGAACAGACCGGTGAGGAGAAGAAAGCAAAGAGGGAGAACAAAGACCTTCAAAAGCATGACCTCAGCGGTCACAGGACGGGTCTCGGGACCTTCCAGAAAAGGAAGCCCTGCACCAGGCAGCCGCCAACCAACTCGCGGGCTGGGGTGAGGCGTGAGGGCACAGGCCAGCCCCAGACACGGAGGCGGCGCCGTCCGTGGGATCCACCCGTGGGCGTGAGAGGGGCCGGGTAGAGAAGCGCCTCTTCAGCCAGGTGAGAGGTGCCCGCAGAAAGGACCACGTCCGTCTCACGATCCCGGCCGGTGGCAGGGCTGTGACGTCACAAAGGGAGCCCCACCACGTGCGGGGGTGACGCCCCAGACATGCCACCCATACACCAGGATCAAACAAGCACAAAGCCAGCCACTGAACACCAGAACCAAGCGGAGCGCGGGGGGGCTGGACCCAGAACATTCCAACACCAGCTACGGGGGCACCAGCCGCAGCCGCCGGAAATGTAAAAGAAGCGCGTCCCAGACACACGGCAGCGCATGAGCCCCACGTGACCCAGGAGGGGCCCGTCAAGCAGGGAGAGGCCCAATGTCCTCCCAGGAAAGGTCACGGTGGCGGACACCCTGACATCACCTCCGAGCTCACGTAACCTTGGTGAAATACAAGCCCTGCGTCTACTCCTCCGTCACGCTGCCCAAGCTGGCTGCGGGACTGATTAGAAGAAGAAAAGGAAACACTGCAAAGAAACTGCCGAAGGGGGACCCTGCTCCACCCGCAAGCATGGGTGGCCCTCGCCCTGCACGGCCGAGCGAGCGCCTGCGGAGCCAGCTCAGTGTGGCAGACGCCCTTCCAGGTGGAGGACGAGACGGCGAGGCGGACACCGGGAAGGTACCTGCAAGAGCAGCTCGGGGATTCCCGCAAGCAGCAAGAAGGCAGGGGTGGCCCGCAGACCGGTGACTTGGGCAGGGGCGGCCGCCGGCCTGGAGAGATGGCCCAGGGCATTGACCTGGCTGCAGGCTGCAGTCCGGGTGGGCAGAGGGTGCCTGCCCCCACCGAGAACGAAGCAGGCTCACCCCACCTCAGAGGGGAAACCGAGGCACAGAGGGGCACACCCCCAAGTGCATAAGGACGTGGTGAACTGGAGCAGGGCCTGGAACAGGCTAAGAACAGCCCGAGCAGGGGGCAGCCGCCCACGTCTCTGAACCCAAATGGTGGGCAGAGGACAGGGAGGGGGGCCAGTGGGGCCAGCGGCTCCCCATGACAGCCGAGGCCGGCTGTGCCAGACAAAGACCACAGCTACGTGTTCGTACAGCGAGGGGCAAGGTCTAGAAGTGGGCTGCATGTCACAGGAAGGCCTTCCCTGCCCAGTCCACGCCCCTCAGCAGCACCTGGCGGGGAGGGGGAGCTGCAAGGAGGCCCCAGGGTGGGGCCCCTCACCTTCCTCCTGCGGGGTCGGGGTCCGAGAGCCCATCGCATCGTCCCCCTCTGCATACCCCACAGGGTCCTGGGGGCGCTACAGGGCAGAGGACCCCCAGGCGTGTGGCGCGGGGCCACCGGTGGCCAGGCGGGTGCCCGGCAGCAGGTCATACCTCTTTGTCCAGGTCCTGGTCGGGGTCCGACATGCTTCTCAGAGGCATGGCCACACCGGGCTCCGGCCCACCTAGGGAAGCAGACGGCCGTCGTCTCAGGGAGCTGAATGAAAGGGGGGCCCAGCACCCCAGGCCCCACCCTGGCGCCCACATACCTGCAGAGGGCCAGGAGATGTAGGGCTTGCTCCGGGATGGGGGCTGGCGGGACAGGCTGGTGGGGGCGGGGCCGGGCCTCTCCTCCTGGGCGGGGGGCGCGGCGCTCTGGGGGAGACCCACAAGTGAGCAGCTCGGGCACCCGGCTAGGAGGGCAGGCAGACCCCAGTCTGCACCCCGGGCCCCCGTCTGGGCAGCAGTCCCCGGCCAGTTTTGAGCTAAGAGTCAGCACGAGCAATTTCAGCCCTACTGGAATCCCACGGCAAGCGCTCTCTGGGCGAACAGGAAGAAACTGTCGCCTGCTCTTAGGAACGAGCTAGTGGGACATGGCTGCCGACAGCGGATGTGAGGAGCCCAGGAGAAGTGGCGCGGGCGGAGCAGCCCGGGAGGCGCAGGCCCAGGGGCAGCTGGCCCGCAGGGTGGCGGCAGCGGGGACAGCGCGCTCACCAGCGGCAGGTCCATGAGCACCTGCATCCCGTCGCCCGGGCCCATGTGGGCCACGTGGTTGAAGTTGGTGGGGTTGGAGATCATCTTGGACCTCAGTTCCGGGTCTCTAAGCATCTCCCTGGGGAGAGAAGACACCGAGGTCACCCGGCATGGCCCAGGCCCTGCCCCACGCAGCCCGCCCCCGCCCCGCCCCGCTCACCGCCGCTGCTGCAGCCTCTCCTCCTCCGGCACCTTGAAGACGAAGCGCCGCTTGCTCCGGGTCCGCAGCATCTGCTTCTTGCTGTTGTCCGAGGTGTCGGGCACGTTGAGCGCCACTCCTGCGGGGACGGGCAGCCAGTGACGCAGCCCGGGGTGGCAGCGCAGGCCCCGCCGCGGACCCAGCCCCCCGGCTCACCGGAGAACGTGCTCCGAAAGTAGATGAGGCGCGGGGGCTCACAGCCCAGCAGGTTGAGGGTGCCTTCCGCGTTCAGCGGGCGGATCTGTGGGGAGCCGGGGCGCACGTCGCTGAGCACCCGCGGCACTGGCGGGGGGGTGGGCGCCACCCGGCCCGGCCTTACCCTACGCAGGCCGATGGTCTGCACCCACTCGGCGGTGCAGGCGTCGAAGACGTCCACGCCATACTCGCTGTACACCGTGACGTGTGAGGGGCTGCAACCTGGCGGCGGGCGGAGTGTCAGCGGCCCAGGCGCGGGGTGGGGTCGCCGCGCGGCTGCTGAAGGCCGTTCTGGGGAGCAGCTGGACGGGTGGGGCAGGTTTTCGAGACCAGACGCGGGAGCGCATGATCACAGGCGCTGCTGCCCAGGCAAACTCGGGGACAGCATCTGGTCTCCGCAAACACTTAAAACCCCAACACAAACTGGGCGCGGCTCCGCCCACCCCGCAGCAGGCAGACACCCGCGCCTGCTCGAGCTGGCCCTCGCTGGTGCCCTCAGCCCTCGGTGACCACACGTGCAGGGAGGCTGGGTCTGCGCCTCTGGTTGGAACAGCCATTGGGGCGTAGCAGCCGGCCCACCTTCAAGACCTCAGGCCAGGCCGTGGCCGCGGGAGCTGGAAGCTCCAGGCCTCAGTGGGAAGACCCTGCGTGCCCCTGGCCTAGGCTGATCCTCCTGAGCGGGCGGGGCTGCATCACAGGGCGCAGATGCGAGCGGCTCAGCCTGGCTCTGGGTGGCCCCACCCTCCCGGGCCCAAGGTGCACCCTCGTTCCCAGGGAGGTTCAGACTGCTGACCGCACGGCCAGCCCTTGCTTTTGAATAAAAAACAAAACAGGGTCCAGGAAGTAGACAGCAAGTGCCGACCCAGTCACCAGACGCCTGAAAGTGACGTGCGGGAGGCGCCCTGTGGGAATGCCGCCCCTGCCCAGCAGGCTTGTGTGAACGCAGGGTGCCTCAGCTGGGGCTCCCTTGGGCATGTGGGCAAAGCTGGGAAACCGGCTGGCAGGGCAGGCGGGTGTCCACTGCGGGGTGGTGGGAGCCCGGGTGCAGCTCTGCCCGCAACCGCCTGGTGCCCTGGAGGGCCCAGGAGGGCTGCGGACCCACCGCCCACACGCAGGCTCCAGGGGCTCTGCGGCTCCAACTTCACTGGGCAGCAGCTGCCTCCCAGCAGCTTGAACGGCTCGTGATGCTTGGGGTAAGGGCAGGAGCTGGGCTCAGTGCACGGACAGCGGCCACCAACCTGGCCACGGCCAGCAACACCTCGCACTCACGACCTGTATCCTCGTCACGGGGGCGATGCCCGGCACACGGGGATGCTGTGGCTCCGAAGCTGCCCCGTGCCGGCAGGACACATGGAGGAGTGCAGGGTGGGCACCCTGTGCCCCTGCCACCTCACCTGTGTGCCCCTCACAGACCGCCCTCGGCCCACCTGTGCCCCCGCCCTGTGCGGCCCATCCGCCTGCCAGCGGGTGGGCTTTGAGGACCGGGGTCTACTGCGAGCCACCGGGAGCCGCCGCCTGGGCCTTGCTCACTGAGCTCTAAGGACTGACCTGGACTTCAGAGCCCGGTTTTTCCGGCCACTGAAACCTCGAGATGGGTTTCTATAAGTGGGAATGTACAGATGAGGCGGGGGTCTCTCCGGCTGTGCCCTCTGCCCAGGGAGGCTGGGGTACCTGGGTACCTGGGCCTGCCCGTGGCCACCGCCACCATGGCCCGGCCACCGGCGGGCTGACCCCACACCTCCCACAGAAAGCCAGGGAGCCCGCCCTGAGGACGTGGCAGGGACGGAGGCCACCCCAGTGCAGCAGGTCGCAGTGGACGTGGGGCGGCAGCGCAACGATACATACTGCAGGCGACGGGCACCGCGGGCCACATGAGCTCCTGCACGCGCGCCCTGCGGCCCTGTGGGTCCACATACAGCCCCATGTGGCTGAAGCACAGCAGGAACTCGTCACTGTGGAGAGGCACGGCACAGAGGGCATCAAAGGGCTGCTGTGCGAGGAAGCTGAGCGAGGGGTCGGTGGCATTCACCAGGCTCAGGGCCTGCCCATCGCCCTGGGGGCTCAAGAGTGAGAACCCAGAGGGGTAGCCGACACAGAGCTTGTCCTGCACCGCAGCCATCCACTGCACATTGCCGGGGGCCATGAGCTCGTTGAACTTGCGGTGGAAAGGCCTAGTTCTCTGCAGCTCATAGCACAGGATCAGCCGCTTCACGGCCACGAACAGGCAGGTGGACGGGCTCTGCTTCAGGGTGGCAGTGGTGATGAGCTGGCAGCCCTTGGTCTCTGGAAGCTTGACATCAACGTTGCTCTCTATCCCGTCAAAGCAAGACCATGGGCAGAGGTGGACGTGGTGGTTGCGACCGCAGCGGAGGATGGCGACTTTCTCTTTGGGTGCGAGCTCGATCTGGGACACTTTCTTGTAGTCAGCAGCGCGGATGATTACTGCAGGACAGAGAGGGGTGCGTCAGCCTCGCCCAGCAGCTAGCTGGCCAGCCCGCGGCTCCCTCCCCAGCCTCCTCTGAGCAGGCCCCGACCACCAGCCTCCCAGCCTGGGACGCACAGGCAGGGCCTTGCTCAGCAACTACCCCCGGCACTGCCCAGGCCGGTGAGGCTCTGTGGGGTGGGTGTGGACCCCTCGTGGCTCATCCTTTACCCCAACCACCCTTGGGTTGCATTTGGGGAAAAGGACAATGTCCACCCTCACTGGCGCCCCCCCCCCCCGCCTCCATGGGGCTCTGACACACGGGCCCGTCAGCCAGGGAGGCGCAGGGCCTAGGGCCACGCCGAGAGTCCTTTCCATTTTCAGAGGCAGCCAGGATGGGAGGCCACATGGAGGTCGGTCGCCTACACTGGCTGGAAGCGTAGCCTCAGCAGATGCAGGAGTAGAGATGCACAGCTCTGCCCGGGCCACCCCCTTCCCGGCCTTCCAGACCCCTCCTGGAGGGCAGCATGGAGTGCAGGCCTCCCGGCCACTGATTGCCGAAGTGGCCAGACTCAGAGCATCCGAGGGCGTGCCTCGTGTGCCTTGCTGCGCTCTCAGTGTGTGCTACCCTCGCCTACGTCCTGGGGCGGGCGCTGAACTGCACCCCGCTGGGCTCCCGCTGCTACTCCCGCTTACCGTCGTGGGTCAGCTCGATGACGTACAGCCCTTCTTCCAAGCCCAGCGCGATCCTGTCCCCATCTACAGGGCAGAATGGGTGTGAGCGTGTCAGGGCAGTGGGCAGCTGATGGCTCCAGCAGGCGGCCCCCAATGCCTGGAAGTCCCGCCCCTGGCTGCGTACCCAGGACGGCGGCTGCCACCACAGCCTTGATGAGGGGCAACGAGCTGTCGTAGGCCTCCTGCGGCACATGCACCACCTGGCCACGCAGCTGGTTCTTGTGTAGGATGGACTGCAGCCCCTCTAGGATGCCCACCCACTTCCTCTTCTCGTTCTCATTCTCCGTCAGAATGAGCAGTGAGCTGGTCTTAGAAGGGCTACCTAAGAGAGAGGCTGTCACCTTCAGGACAGAACAGGACAGACAGAAACAAGAGCCATTAGATGCAGGCCCCGGCGGGCAGCACCGCGCCCCGAGAGGCCGCCTGCCGCGCAGTGCAGGCAGGTGGGCAGTGGCGGCCATCAGGTCTGGGTCCCGGCTCCCGGAGCCACAGCCCCTTGCTGCTGGAGCTCGGCCAGCCCTGACCTTGCCCATACTTTAGCCCACGCTAAAGCCACTTGCTCCAACGCCCTCACTAAAAGATTCTCAGCCCATGTCCCGGGATAACAGGCTCAACAGCACGGGGTGACCGAGCCCCGCCCCAGGAGCCCAGGGCACCAACCCGCCACGGGCCACTCGCCCTGTCACATGGAGAGAGAATTTGCGGGAGGGCCCAGGCTCACTTTGTGTCGCCCCTGCTGTACACAATTCCCAGTGGGATGGAGTGGGTGGCCTGACTTTCCAGAAGCTTCCTAACCCTGTGCTGGGCTCGGGCCCTCCACCCAGTTGCCCCACATGCTGCTGCTACTGCTGAGCAAGCCCTTGTTTCCTCCTGTCTGGTGCAGGAGACAGTCGGGCACCCGAGGGGCAGCACCAGGCCGGGCCAGTACCGCAGCCCAGCGCTGACAGGAGCTTGCAGGGCACACGACGTGTGGCCCACACTGGGGCAGGGAGCAGGTGCACATGGCACAGGAACCGTTTTATCTTAACCGTGGGATTTTAAGTGACTGAGTAAACGTCCCTAAAAGCAGACCTTGAATATGCACGGGATGTCTCGGCGTGTGGCGTGTATGACGTCTGAAGACAGGACGGAGCTCACCGAGAACGCGTTGTCTCTGGGGAGACACGCAAGAGTCAGAACATCGGGGCGACATGTGCACCCTTTTCCACGCGGTCTCACAAGGACAGCACTTGCTTGAGTCTGCCGTCTAGGACGTCTTGCAGGCCCCTTGCCTCCACGTGACGAGAACACGCGGCACCAACAAGCCCGCGGGCAGCTGGAGACCCACTGCGTACCCCAGAGGGCGGGAGGAAGCCCCCACACCTGGCGCACACCCTGCCCTACAGGCACCAGCGCACCAACTTGGCTGCCCCCAGGCTGTCCCCTGGTGTCACTTTAAGTCAGGGACCACTGTGCTGAGGCGGCCAGGGGCCGGCTCAGTTGATGTGGGGCCAGGGGCTGGGGACGCCAGGGGACCAGGTGGAGATGAGGCCAACGGCAAGGGCACCCGCTGCAGCCCCGGCCCTGCCCGCGCCAGTGCTGGCTGGGGATGTGGGGCCCCGGGCCAGCCCCGTGGGGCAGGCGCAGCGCATGGTGCTATGGTGGGGGCCGGGCCCCAGGCGCCAAGGAGGGGCTGTGAGGCGGAGCATCCTGCCTGTCCCGCACCCTCACCACACCCGACCCTGTGAATGTTGTCACCACACTCAGGTGCCGGCGCTCAAGACCGCCTCATGCTGGCGATGACCAGCGCCCACAGGCTGCGGAGTCCGAGCACAGCGGGGCTCATGGGCCTGCAGGCACATGTAATGGGACACCTCAGGGCACGAGAGGAAAGGAAGACGCAGACCTGAGGTCCAGGACCTGGCTGGCTACCACGCCGGGCTGTGTGGACTTCCCCTCCGGCAGGTCGTACAGGAAGAGCTTGCAGTCGCAGACCACCGCGTACGCCCGCTGCCACCCTTTCTTCACCCCGGTGGGCTTCGGAACCTGTAGGCGACAGCAGCTGTGTCCCACCGGCCAGCAGGACCTAGTGGCTGCGGGTTCTGGGAGGCCTCTCAGAGGCCTCTCAGAGACCTGTGCCCACGGCCCCCTCGGCAGGCACAGCCTATCACAACCCTGGCCAGGCAGGACCAGAGCTGGGCCAGGGCACCTGTGGGGGTGGGTCTGGCACATGACAGAGCTTGTGCCAGGGACGAGGAGCCGGGGCCTCAGTGGGTGGTGGTCAGGCCCTCAGTGGCCCAGCAGGTGAGGGGGGTGTCACCACGCTGGGTGTGGAGTCCCATGCTCCACGCTTGGGCCAGGATGGGGGCAGGACGGTTCTGTTTCTGGGAGCCTGCTTCCCGGCGCCCCGTCTCCTGGGGTGGGAGGCCCCCGCATGCAGCAGGACCTATAAGACACCTACCTTGACGTAGCCCTTATAGGCGGTGCCTATGCCCCGCTGCACGTCCACGCCCAGGGGCCGCTTGGCCTGCTCGGCGGGGATGGGGCACACCTGGGGGGCGCTGTCCCGGCAGGAGGAGTGGCAGGCGAAGGAGCACACTGGAAAGCAAGGGCAGGTCAGCAGAGCAGAAGCTGCCGGGTACTCGCTGGCAGCCCACAAGGTCTCCAGATACGGCTCCCGGGCAGTGCAGGAAGGTGGCTGACACTGCTGGGGCACTGTGGGGGCCCCGCGGGTGGAGCGAGTGGCCGCAGTACCATGCTTCCTGCGCTCCTGAAGCCGCTTTGCCCACCACAGGCACCCCACGCCTTCTCCTGATGGGAGGTCCTGGCTAACCAGCGAAAGGGAGCGGCTTCTGCCTCAGGGGGCATGAGGACAGGCCAGAGCAGCCACTGGGAACCTGAGACTGCCGTGCGTGCAGCCTAGGGTGAGCAGCCAGTGGGCACTGGCTGACGCGGCCCCTTGAGTGGCCAAGTCCTGGGGGACTGACTCTCAAAATTCAACCAGCTCAGCCCACAGCCGGGACTCTCCCAACACAGTAGGGGTCACGGGGTCCACTCCCAGGCCTGCCTGAGCACAGAGAACCTGCCCCTCAGGCCCTGTGCGGGCCGGGCCCACACTCACCCTCGCAGGCGTAGCCCTGCCGGATGAGCCCCACCATCAGGGAGGTGCAGTGGCTGCATTGCGTGGGGCTGGAGAAGGACTTGACGCTCAGCTGGTGGGCCTTGGGCTGCAGGTGGGACACAGGAGGCCACAGGCTGTAAGGGATGGGCGGCCTGTGTGCCCGCCGCCTCTCTGGGAGGCACGCACCCTCCCTGTAGCACCAAGCACCATCAGAGCCTGAGCCAGAAAACAAACCGACAGGCGCTGCCTGAGAGTCATGAGCTGGCACACACAGGGCCGGGCCGCCTGGGCTGAACCGCAGCTCGCCAGACACCGTCTGGGACACAGGCCGCGCAGCTGCATGTCAACCAGCCCCATCACGCTGGGAGGTGCCGCCTCCACCCGCCTGGCAGACAGGACACAGAGGAGACTGCGGAGGGGCTGTCACAGGCCACCACAGGAGGCGAGGGCAGGACTGGGGCGGGACTTGAGCCCCTGCCCCAGGGAGCAGTGCTTACGCACAGCAGGGCCCAACGCGCCCGGCTCCCATGATGCAGGCCAGCAGTGCAGCCCTAATACCAGCCACCTTCTGAGCGGGCAGCGCTGGAGTTCTCACCTTTGGTCCGGCCAGAGTGAGGGCCTGGGTGGTGGGATGCGACCCGGCAGGCGGCCTCTGGGGGTGCTGAGTCCCGTCCTGGGAGGTAAGCAGGGACATGTGAGCACGGCCCTGGCCCAGCACTGCTCCGGTGTCAGGCCCTGCTCACCATTCGCTTCCCTCCAGGACTGGCTGATAGTGGGCGGTTCTGCACTCTTAAATGCCTGCATTGTTGAGACACCTGTCGAAGCGGTGCTCACCCAGCGAGCCCATGCACCGACAGCAACTCTAGAATACCAGCCAGGTCTGAGCCTGGAAAGAGGCCTCCCAGCTGGCCGGGAGCAGGCTGGGGCAGGCAGCGGCTAGCTCTGCACACCCAGGACAGCAGACGGGACGTCCCTGCAGGCCCAGGGTGTCAACAGGGTGACAGGCCTTACCTCTTGCTGTCCTGTGCTTGCAGCCACAGCAGGGGACACTTCCGGTTTTGAGGCTTGTGTGTCCTGCTCACTGGCTGAGCTGGTCTGTGAAAACAAGGGCAGAGAAACAGATGAGCGTGGTCCACGAGACCTGGGCGCTGCAAGGCGTGCACTGGGTCCACACAGCCAGGCCACCGGGAACCCCCTCCCCCGAGATATCCTGTCACGGACCCACTTCACACGCAGCTGTCCTGCTTCCCTGAGGCTGAGAGTGACTTCCCCGGGCACTGGCATCCCGGTAAGCAGCAGAGGGGCCACCCCGCCTCTTAGGGGTAGCCTGATACACGCTCTCCCACCCGCAGCCTGACAATGGGGCAGGAATCAAATGTGTCAGAAGCCATTTCATCTACACCTGGGGTGGCCAAATGCTGCTTAGCCCCATTTCAGAGACCAAGAAGAAAGTCTGACATCGAAAGGTCTGTGGCCTGTGACCACAAAGGCGCACTTCCCTGAAAGTTTCACCGCACAGGGAAGCAATGTTCTAACCGCTTGTGGTTCCCAAGTCAACCTCACCATCTGAAACAGGCTAAAGCTCTCAGGCTAGTTTGTGGCTCAAGCCGCTCCCAAAACCACCTGAAAAGGGCCGGGTCTTCATGAGGGTCCAGCCAGTCAAGGCCGCGCCTCCCGCACGGAGCTTGTAGCGGAGCTTGTGTCCACATCAAAACCCCACTGACCCGACAAAGCAGAAGCTGACAGTTCAGGGCCTCCCTGGTGGCGCAGGTGGTTGAGCACCGCACTGTGAAGCTGCCCTCAGCCTCTGCAGCGCAGGTTCGATCCCGGCCGTCTGGCGAGGGTCCCACATGGCGCGACAGACCTCTCCTGCCCCGCCCGCTGCTCCCCTCAGCAGCGTATTTCATCAGTCTGCCTGTTCTGTTCCCTGCTCTGGCTCTGCTGAATTCTCTCACCCTCCCGCAACTTCTGGCCTGTACCCCGGTTCTTATATAAATAAATAAATCTTTAAAAAAATAAAAGAAAAGAAGTGGCAGCTCAGGCCATCGGGCCGCGGTGCAGGGAGCGGCCTACAGGGGGCGGCAGGACCGGGACTCAGGCCGCGGCCTAAGCCCACCCTCGTGGAGATGGGCCCATGAGTTAGAACCCGCCTTTAGGTGATAGGTGAGTGAGGTGCAAGAGGTTACTAAGTCACTTAAATTTAGCCACGGAACAGCCCCTCTAGTTTTGTTTAGTTGGTTAATTAATAAAAGGATGCGATTAAGGCAGGGACGGCCAGGGTTAGGGCTCCGGCAGAGTGGGAGGCGGGCAGCGGGCACCACAGGACTTACTTCTTCCCCAGAGGTTAGCAGAGAGGAGGTGGAGGAGACAGAGTCCTTGGTGTGACAGACAGAGGACAGAAACCGTCACTTCCTGCCCAGTAACAGCGAGCATGAAAACACTGCTTCAGCCGCCGCGTTTAACATGGGACAAGGTAGCGAAGCTTCTAGAAGATGCAGAGTACGTCTGGAAAGGCTAACAGACACAGGTTCTGACCGCGGATTCTTTTCTGTCCACCAGCAGACGTCCTTCCCAGTGCCCAGAGGCACTGGGTGGGGGCAGGGGCGAGAGCGAAACACTAAGAAGGCAGGGGCCCGCAGACACCCCCTGCCTCAGAGCGAGCAGAGGCCCCACTGGGAGCCTGCTGCTGGGTGGATGCTCTATCCACAGCAGAACAAAGCCTTGCTCTCCTGGCTCCCTCCCGTCTGGTTCCAGCGCCCAAGCCTCCAGCACGGCTACAACCACAGGCGGCTCTTGTGCAGCTTCAGACTCGAGGAGGAACCGGCCTGTGGGCGACAGTTCTGACACCTGCTTCTCAAAGCAGGGCTCCAGGGAGGACGAGCTCTTCCCTGGAGGACGCCAACAGGGGTCAGACTCAGGTGTGCCCCCAACACCGGGGCCACTGGGGCTTGTGGTGGCTCACCCAGCGCGGCCACCAAGGGCCGACAGCCCACGGATGGACGGTTGCTGGTGGACAGACAGCCAACGGCCCCTGTCTGGGTGCTGGCTACTGGGCAGGAAGGCCCTTTCAAGGATGGGGTCTGGCAGATGCCTGCTCAACCTCACGGTGAACCTGGCGCGAGCAGGCGGCAAATGGGCCCCTGTGGGGGGATGCGCGTGTCCCATCGAGAGCAACGATAGATGTTCCACAGGACAACGGCCCTAGCTACGAAAGCACCAATGCTGTTGGAATAAGGGGGCAAGGAGGGGCCCTGCTCTGGCCTGGAGGTCCGCGGGGGCTGGCCAGGTGCCTCAGCCCGTGCACACTTGTGTGACAGCGACACGGTGGCTACTGGAGCCCAGGAGAGAACCAACGCTCTAGTACTCAGGGGCCACCGCCACCTGCGACTTCTTTCGAATAGCTCAGGGCAAAGGCATCTGCGTGACGCGCCAGGCCTCAGCACCACCCCTCAGCTGCCTGGCAGGCTTAAGACCTTCTGAGGAACAAGTTGGAACCAAGAAAAACACGGACCAGCCCCTCAGACGCCCCACCCTTGAGCATAGGCCTTTCTGCTGCCTAAGTGGCGCGGGAGGGCAAGGAGCCTGGTCCAGGCTGTGGATGGGGCTTCCCCGACGGTGGGGCTCTTTTGGGTGGGGGCTAGGGTCAGCGCTAGCCCAGGCTGCCGCCTGAACTCCAGCACCAGGGCCACCATGGTGCTGCCCCCGGACAATCGCCGGAGCCCACTGGGGTCACAGACGTCCCCGAGTGGCAGCATGACCGGCCTGTTCACCTGTGAGGACGTGCCGGAAGCCCCTGCCCAAGGACCCAGGCCCTTTCTGCATGAACTTCCCTGAACTTAAGCCGCTTCTTGAAGACAGTGCACATTCCTTCCGCCTCTGCATCTAACCTCTGGTCAGTCCTGGGCCAGTGTGACTGAGAAAGGCTGAGGGACACGCAACTCACTGGCTGGCGTTGGGGGCTTACGGTGAGGAAGACGTCACTTACCCTGAAAGGCAGGTCATGTGCAAGAGGCGCAGAGTTGAAATATTCAAAAATAGAGTCCTGGAAGCCGGGGAGCTTGAGCCCTGGGAGAGAACAGAGGCCGTTAGGGTGGGTCTGGACACTGCTGGGCACAGGCGGGCGGCACTCCCCAGGTGTCACTGCCGCCTTCATGAATTGGTCGGGCTGAGGGGACCCCAGTACAGCAAGGTGAAGAGGAAGCTCACTCCAGAGAGTAACAGGACTCTACGAAATCTCTGCATGAGAGGTCGGGCCGGGCACCCACACACCCGCTACTGCCCCCATGACAGAGCCGTGTGGGCTCAACCATGGGCACAGGGCTGGGCAGAAATCCCAGACACAGAGCACGAGCCTGTGGCGTGTCACGCAGGAAGGAGTGACAGGAAACCAGCAGGGAGAGGAGCTCTGACACCAGCACCCACTGCAGGAACAGACCCAGACCCCACCCCACCCACCAGGCGTACGCAGGGCCCCAGGGTGCCTGAGTCTAAGGAACGGGCTGCACAGGCCCCAGAGAAATGCATGAGGACTGCCGGGGCGGTCACGGCGCCAGGCTGTTCCTCTATGGCTTAAAAACAGGAGAAAAGACTAATAAATATGACACACAAAACCTTTCAAAAAGCATTATGCTTGCCAAGAAAACAAAGCAAACCAAAAATCACAAGCCAAATAGGAAGAAAACAAGTCAGGAAAAGCCCTTTCAGCTACACTAAACCAAAGGAGCTGACACGCAGTTTCTAAAAGAAAAGACGACGGCTCAACTAGGGTTTTTTAAAAATGTCAAAAAGCACAAATATAGAAATCACAGAGTGAGAAATCATAGCACTTAGACACCCGGAGAGACGCCCGTGCAGCGCACCAGGACAGGGCCAGGAGCCGCGCCAAGAGATGTTCCCTGGCGGTGCAGGAGCATCCCGCAGAGCAGGGCTGTGCCCACCTGGGCGCCGCAGGGGGCCTGCCTTCCTTGTGTTTTCAAGATGCATCAAAGGAAGAATTAACTAAAAGCTGCTTACCGGAGAGATCATCGAACATGCCAATTTGGGGATTTTAGCTTTGCATTATGTAAGTACTTTTATATATAAAAACTATTAAATCTAGTAGAAAATTAACCATTTTCTTAAGAAACATTTCCATAGTCCAGAAGTTTATGATTTTAATTTACCTGTATCTGCTCGAAATTTTTCCTCCATCTTTTTCTTCAAAATTTCCATTTCTTCTAATAATTCTCTATTTCTGGCTTCAGAATCCTTTAGTTTACTGAAAAGAGAAGTAAATGCACTAAGACCAGCCCTGCATGCGCTGGCTCAGGTGTGTGAGGCCCGAGGGCGGCAGAGCTCAGTGCTGGCGGCACCTAGCGCCAGGCAGACACCCCACACGCTATTGGACCACGCAGCCTGGCCTCTACTTGAGCCCCCGTGAAGGCACTTTGCAGTTGGAAACAAACACAATTTGCAGTTGTGCTTTCTGGAGGTGTCTGCACGACGCCCCAGTGGCGCTGATGACATTCTTAACCCCCTCTGAGCTAATCATCTGTCCTCAAGGACACAGCCTGGTCACTCAGCTGTCAGGCCTGCAAGCGTCTCTCCCACGACCCACATGGTGAAGCAGAGCCACAGCCACCCAAAGCAGCGTCCCGCGCACTCATGCAGGGCCAGAGTCCAGCCAGGCTGCACCGGAGCTGGGGCGAGCAGGCAGGCCATGTCTGTGGGACGGGAACAGTGGGGGCGCCCACCTCACGGAGCTGCTGAGGGTCACACCGTTTGAAGAACACATGCACAGCAGCTCCTGACACAGAAGGTGTCTGTCTAAACGCAGACACCGTTGTCATCACGCCCTTAGTTCAGACCAACAGGACTGGGACACAGCAGCCCAGCTGGGGGCCCACCTCCTTCCAGGCAGGTGCCAGGACTTGCCCTTGGCTTCCACTCCCCAGCTGCCTGTGCAGGCGGGCAGGCCCCGTTTCTATGGGGCTGCGTCGTCGCTGGGCCTGAGTGTGTGAGAACCCATCCACAGACAGCAGCCACATCTTGAAAGGTGGTTAATTTACCCCTGGCGAAAATGGCATCCTTGTTTTCAAATAGGTGCGCCAACTTCAGCCTCTCTCCAGAGAAGAAAAAGCCCTCAGCTGACACCCGCACTTTAGCAGGAGGTGTGCAGAGTGGGTGACAAGCACACAAAGGGGGCTACAGGCCAGAGACCCCGTTCTCATCACCACAGCAAGGCTGGTCGCCAGCCAGGCTCACCGGGCACCTACAAGCTGCAGACACGTCACCCTCTTGGCGCCCTCACTGCACAGCGCCTGTACCTTTCGAAGGAGAGGTTGACATCTTTGACTTTCCTCAGCTCCTCCTGAACCACCTGCTTGGCCCGGATCTCGGCCTCGAGAGCAGACTGCAGCTCCAGCCGGGCAGACATGTCCAGCTTCTGGCTACGGCGAACTTTCCAAAGGGGATCCTGTTGACAGAGGTTCAGGTGTTAAAACAAAATTTTAAAGGTATTTAATGAAATCCATGCTAAGAAATAAGAAATTCAGCTCTTTCCAATCTTAAGCTTTTATGTTTGAGTATCAGTCCTCAGATGCTATTCAAGCCCACTGAGCTGATTTTAGCGTCCCCGGAGGTCTTCCCAAGAATCAAGCTTACTTTTCCAACTGCAAAGCTGATGCTAAGCATAACTGCACGTGGGTTGCTAGACTCACAAACCCTGGGGGCCCCGGTCAACACAGGTTGAGGAGTGTTTGGCCAGGTCACCGCCCTCGGAGTCGTGTCATCATGCAACTCCTGCCTGGGCCCAAGGACTGGCGTGGTAAGGAGAGAGGGATGTAGGGCGGGGAGGGCAAAGCGGGGGGCTGAGAAAACAGGTGACAACATTGTCACCCTTCTTCCTGTGGTGTGCCCGGGAACCGTCCACTTCTGTGAGGCATGAAAGGAATCTGGAGGTGCTGTCTTCACAGATGCTTTTTAAAAGGTTAATTCCTTGAACACAGCCAAGATTTTCCCATTGTCCTCGCTTAACAGTAAATAAGAGTGGGCCTTAGGGGTGCCTGACAGTCAGCGGCTAATCAGAAGTGGGCACAGAGGGCAGAGCACGCTCTCACTAGATGCCAATGAATGCATGAAATGACCCCAAGAGGAAATCCAGGTGGGTTCACATGCCCACACCCCGGGCACAGGATGGAGGTGCATCCCGGCACTCGGCCCTTTGCCACGAGGCTGGCCACGAGACCCCGGCCTGCTTGGCTGGCTGAAAGGAACCATTAAAACATGGCGTGATCTCTTAGGAGGTTTGGACGAAACTTACTTCCCGCAGCTCCTAAGTGCCAGTGCAACATGCAAAACGGTGATGGTGAGAAGAGACAATGCTGAATTGAAAAAGGTCATCGGTCTTTCTAACTGGTATTTATAAACCTAAAATCTAAAACTGAAAATGTTTTCCAATCACGCAGCTAAGGCCACGGCTGTGCTCTTTCGTTCCGTGAAACTACAGGCCACTGACACCTGCGGTGTCTGTTCTGTGGTACGAATGGGACCAGAGTCGGCAGGGCAGGGCGGGTGCATCCGGCCTTGGGGGACCGGGAGGAGCAGTCAACCACATTCGAAGGTGCTGTTCCCTCACATCAGGAAAACGTAGACCAAGAATTCGGGTTTGCGGAGTTTAAGTTCTGAGTAAAACCCGAGTCCGGTTGCTGCAGGGGGTCTTCTCTCTCACTTCCTCGTGTTGTCACGAAAGAACTTACATGGGCATTTTTAAAAGGGTCCACTGGACCCAGAGGAATGGAGGGAGGCTGTGGCCGCCGCCCGGAACATGCCGCGGGCAGCCCCAGCCTGGGCTCATCACACTCCGGACAAAGCTGAGCAGACACCCGGCTGAACGGCCACCACGTTCACCAAACCCTCCCAAGGCCTGAGTCCCAGCCCGCGCCCCACCTGCCCAGGCCGCCCCAGCCCGAAAGCCCACCCACCAGCGTCCTGGCGCCCAGGCTGGAGCTCCGCAGCGTCTCCAGCTCTTCTGTCATCTTGGAAGCAAGAGCCTGAAGGTAGCCCCGGGCGTCCTTCTCGTCACTCACCCTGGGGAGAAGCAGAGGAGTGGGAGGGAGGTGCCTTCTGAGACACCCACACACCGCCGGCCTGGTTCTCCCACCTGTTATTAGCAGAGGCTGGTCCCCACCCACTTGTGGGGCATCTGTCCCCAGCAGCAATTGGCGGGATCTGCCTCTGTCCCCAAGGATGGGGGGCTGCAGTCTGACGCCCCTCCAGAGACACCTACGGTCCAGCAGGTTGGTCCTGGAGACCGGGCCTCAGAAAACTGGCTCCAGGTGGAGGAAACAGAAGCAGGAGGGGCGCCCTGTGCCCCCAGGGCACAGGACAGCACGCACCACTGGATGATTTCAGCGATCTGGGCCTCCCAGTGGGCAACCGACTCCTTCTTGGCAGCCAGGTCCTGCAGCTCGTCCTCCAGCTGTCTGTTCTGGGCCGTGAGTTTATCCACAAAGGAACAAAGCTGCGATCAAACAACAGAGCCCCCCATGAGCCCTGGCAAGACGTTAGTGCTACCAGGAGCATGCGCTCTTGCAAAGATGTTAAAGGTTTTAATCCAACACTGTGAGATTTGTTCACACTGGTTTCTGATGTGGACATTTTGACTGGAATTTTCTCTGAACGACAAGCATCCCATTTAAAATTTAAAAGTGAAGCTCAAACACCTTACTTCACTTTCAAAGTTAAAATACAAAACTTTCAAGACTTGATCATGAGAACAACTCAGCCCCCCGCAGCGGGATCTCCAATCACCCTTTCGTTCTCAGCCGTCAGCTTCCTGTTCTCCTCAAACAGCATCGTACGTTCCCGCTCGTACTTCTCTCTCACTGTGCCCACAGCCTCCTCCACCTCACTGTGCCTGGGGAGGGGACAGGGGTCTGAGGACCGCGGCTTCACCACCGTCCCCACCTGGCAGCAGCCCACGAGGCGCACCGGACTCACCGCTCCCGCCTGCACTTCTCCAGCTTGTCCGTCAACATCAGGACCTCCCTCTGCAGGCCCAGCTGCTGGCTCTCAGAGTCCTGTGCCTCCTTTTTCACATTTTTCACCTCCAGTGCGTGGGAGGCCTCACGCCGGACCAGTTCTTCTTCATAAAATAAGACTTTCTTCTCCAGTTCAGACTTTATTTTGGAAATCTCCTGCTGATGTTCTAAGGTGGCGCCTGGTCCCCGGCCTCCTTGCTTCACCTGAAGAGAAAGGGTGAGGGAATTAACCGCCTCTGCGACCGCCCTGCAGGCCCAGGCTGTCCGGCACCCAACACCTCGTGCAGGCGCAGGCCCATGGTACAGTGGGGTAAGGTGGGGCAACAGCGTCTGCCTCACTGAGAGGACGTGCTCGGCGCCCAGAGGCTCCATCTCACGCTAGACAGCTAGACACGAGCAGTCCTCCAGGCCACCAGCCCTGCCCTCATGCGGAGCAGTGTTCTTCTGAGGGCTGCCCGCTGCCAGGAGCTCTTCTGTTCTCTGCTTGCATGGGACAGGGGCGAGGCTGGCAAATGAGCAGCGGGGCCATCACCAGGCAGGCAGGGCAGGACCCCCACCAAAGAAATGAGGATGGCATCACTGGGCAGTTCCCAGTGAGACGCCAGCAGGGGCTGGGCAGCAGGGTGAGGTGGGGGGCAGGGGAGACCCCTGAGCCGGGAGGCTGTTAAGGGCAGAAGCAGGGGCCAGGAGGGAGCAGGGAGGCCCTGACTAAGGGCATGGTAGGGTAGACTGTGGTTTAACAAGCTTGCTGTGTTTGAGAAGGGTGAAGCAAAGGGCCACGCGAGGTGGCCACCAGCACAGGACAGGAAGCCTGCGCCAACGCAGGGAGCAGCACTCCAGCTGTCTCCACCGCGGGCAGGAAACCCAGCCACCAAGGGGAGTTCTCACGCCGCCTCGCCACAACAACCAGCTTGCCTCGCCTGGCGGCAGCAGGGCACAAGCTCTAATGAGCTTTCCCAGAACTGGACTCCACTCACTCTAGAAACCAGGTTTATGGGAGCCTTAGGTGTCAGTTTATGGGGCCTTCTAGAAAGGCCCAACACCTCTGTGTGAGGAAAGAAGGTGTCAAAGGTGAAGAGCACCACGAGACAGGGTGGAGCCACACCCCCGGGGCCCTGAGTGTCTCTTCTGGGGGCGCCCGCCACAGGCCCAGGCTCACATGGCTGCACGAGATCCTTGCCAAGCACGAACGGGCACCCTTGGTAAGAACACAGACCCTGACCATGCACTACCTTGAGGGCCTCAAGCTCACTTTCCATTTGCTTGGAGAAGTTCTCGCTGTGCTCACGAAGCTTGCGCTCCCTGGAGGCCTCGGCCACGGCATCCTCAAGCTGGGCTTCCAGCTACAAGGGTACATCCATCGTTACCCAAAGAAGGCCCAGTCGCACCCTTCACTCTTTACTCTAAAGGAACCCCAGGCCAGCACAGTCTTGAAAAATGTTCGTCACCCTCCCCTCGTCGCCAGATTTTATCACAAGCTAAAGGCTGAGAAATATACTCCAGGCCTAATTCGTAATGAAGCATGTTGAAATGCAGATTTAAATTGATGACGTCAGATTAAACGTCAAGAAAAAGACTGATTTAGGCATCTCTGGCTTTAGAACACGGATTCAGGTTTTTTGTTTGTTTTTTAAAAGATTTATTTATTTATACATACAAGAGCTGGGGTACAGGCCAGTGGTGTGGGGGGTGAGAGGATTCACCAGAGACAGAGCGGGGCACAGAACAGGCAGATTGACAGAAGTACACCTTTGGGAGAGCAGCGGGCGAGTCAGGAGAGGTCTGCTGCACCATGTGGGCAGCTCCCTGGCTGGCTGGGGATCAAACTCGTGCTGCAGAGGCTGCGGTTAGCTTCGTAGGTTGCGTCTTAACCCCTCGCACCACCAGGGAGGCCCGGATTCAGGTTTTTTAAATGGACAATCTCAAAACACACAGAAGGCAGAGGCGTGAGGACACGGGAGGGTCTGGGCAACGCCCTGCTGATGCCAGGCAGGCGCAAGAGGCGTGTGGTGCTGGACCCACAGGGCTCAGCAAGGGCCCTGCTCTCTCGAGTCACACTCGGCCCCAATCACACGTGCAGCTGGACTGTGAGCAAACTAAGAAAAATGGCCATTCTGAGGTCCGAGGACAGAGTGTGATTGTGGAGGGTCACGAGCACCCCCTTCCAGGCCCCGACAGGCAAACACCTGGTTGCTGTTAACAGCGTCCCACGGGTGCTGGAGAAACGTGCTTCTGGGCAGCCGCAGCACACTTGGCATATCTAGGGTGGAGTCCCCGCATGGGCCCGAGGCCCTCCCTGCTTTGGTCACCTACCTGCGGGAGCTGGGTTTCTTATACTCCTTACTCAAAACAGCATTATTACCACCATAGATTGAATGCAGAGCTAGATATAAGAATCTCAAGTATTCTCTATTAATCAAGTTATTAAAGAAAAGTACAAAGTGTAAAAAGTCACTTTCTTGTTTTGAAGAAGTTACTTTTCATGGAAAATGTTCCGTTAACATGTAATGGACTCACTTCCACATTGAAAAGTCTTTCAGTTTTGACAAAGGAGGTGTAGACCAGAGAGCCATAGAGGCACAGAGGGTTGAAGGGGAGGCATGGGTGGCAGAGGGGGAAGGGAGGTGGGGGAGGCACAGGAGTGGGGAGAGCCTGAGCGCTGGGCAGTGCCACCTGCCCTTACTGAGGGGTCAGGCACCCACATCCCGAGGCAGCCCTGCCACACTGTGGCATTTATACTACCTGTTGGGCCTGAATGCCTTTTGCTTTAAAAGGGAATTTTAAAAAATTAGTTCTGGGCCTCCCTGGTGGCGCAAGGGGTTAAGCACAGGCCTGTGAGGCTGTCCCCAGCATCTGCAGCACAAGTTCGATCCCCAGCCAGGGAGCTGCCCACAGGGCACCAGCAGACCCCTCCTCCAGTCTTGCCCGCTGCTCCCCTCAGCAGTGTATTTCAGTCATTCCACCTGTTCTGTTCCGCACTGTCTCTGGTGAATCCTCTCACCCTAGCCACCTCTGGCTTATACCCCAGTTCTTGTATGCACAAATAAATAGATCTCTAAAAAAAATTAAAAAATAAAAATTCAGTCCTACCAGAGTCTCTTGTAAAAATTTCACAATAGATATGGAGGCTGAGACCACAACATAAATGCCTGCAGATCAACTTCCTTGGCTTCACATAAATAACCTCCGATTTCACTTACTCAAAGTAGCCCACAGTATCAAAGGCGTTTAATTAAGATCATAAGAAGTCTAACCGGTCAATCCCCAAGACACCTAAAAGGTCACCTCTTTCCTGAACTTCTCGGCCTTCCGCATTTCCTGGCGCATCGAGTCGACTTTCTGCACGGCCACCTCCACCTCCTCCTCGCGGTCCCGGAGCTGCCGGGACACCTTCTGCTTCTGGGAGCGGAGCTCCGCCATGCGCTCGCCAAGTTCCGAGAGCTCCTGCAGGGCCAGCTTTCGCTGCTGGTGGGCATCTTTGAGCTCTCTGGCCTGGGATTTCAGTCTCTCTGAAGCCTCAACCAGTTGCTGCATAATGAGAATTCTGGCTGTTTGAAGTTGGCTTATCAAAGGCCTGCAGGCAGATGTGCCGCTGTGTCCCAGCACTGCAGGCCCGTGACAGTCAGCTTGCTCCCTTATGGCCGCAGATCCAGGAAACCCCTTCCTGGAAAGCCCTGGCCCTGCCCAGCGCCCATGTGGCCTGTGAGGAAAGGCCCTGCCGCCAGGCCAGGAGTCAGCACACCAGCAGGTCTGGCCCAGCGACCCCCCCCCCCAGCCACGAATGGGGACAAAGCCCGAGACTGGCCCCTCCAGGAACCCATACCCCACCCTGACAGGAGATGCTCAAGGCTGTCAGTGGGTACAGAGCTGCACTGACCACATGGGCAGTCCCGCTCCCCACAACAGGGTGCCTTGGCCAGGCCCTCAGCCCACCCAGGGGGAGCCCCATGATGCAGGGGCCTCCAGGATCCTTGCTGTGCATATGGCCTGACACCATGGCCTGACCACTGAGACTGAAAATCCTGCCATTTCTGGAGGACAGGGTGCAAGCACCCACACCACCAGGTAGGTGCAGATGGCGCACTGGGGAAGCACAAGCCAGACTGCAGCCCGTGCAACCGAGCGTCCAGCTCAGCCGGGCACGGCTCACTGTCAATCAGTCCTGAAAGAACTTGGATGGGCTGGCGGGGAGCACCTGTGGGGACCTAGGCTCTGCCTTCTGACGTGCAGAGGGGCCAAGGCCACTCAGAGGCAGCCTGAAGCCTGGGGAACGCATGTGCTCAGTTCCATAGACGTGGAGCTGAGGAGCCCCTGACACCCCATCGCCCAGGAGAGATGGCAGCTCAGCAGGCCTGTAATGGAGACGAATGCTGACGCCTGCAAGGCGCAAGGTGCCCAATGGCCTAGCAGATCCTGAGCGCTGCCCCCGGGCACACAGACAAGGCCAGGACGCCCTGGGAGGCTGTGGTGGCCGCACCCCCACCCACACCTGAGACGCGAGGCGCTGGCCACACCTTGTGGAAGTCCTCCCGCTCCTGCCGTGCCACACGGCACTGCTTCTCCAGGCCCCTCAGGCGGAGCACGGCATCCTCCCGCTCCTGGCGCAGCGTCGCCACGTCCTCATGCTGTCGCTCGGGCCTGTTTGAATCTAGCAGAAAACACGGTCTCTTCGCGGGTGAAGCCTCGCCGACCTGCTGGAGGTGCTGCCTTGAAGACCCTCGCTCTGTGCCACGAGGAGCTAGGCCTTCTCACACATGCTCAGCCACGTGTCCCCACGGACTCCCGCGCCTTAGCGGTGTCAATGCTCTTGGGGCGACTGGGGGGCGCTACTGGTCCAGCCCAGCCTCACTGACCTGCCCGAGCTCAGGCGTGTCCCCCTGGGCACAAGGTCTCTGCGAACATGGACTCCATGGAAGCCTTTCTCCAGGGCCCCAGATGGCTGGAGCAGGTGACTGACCCGAGGGCTGATGTGGAGGCGAGAGCCAATTGCAGCCCCAGTGCCGGACGCCAGGCCAGGACACCAGGGGCTGCATCTGTGCAAGAGCTGCTGACCCAGCGCCACAGGGGCCACATGGTGAGTGCAGATCAAGCACCTGAGAGGCTGTGGCAAGGCCTTCCCGGGAAGGCTCTGCAGAGACCTGCGGCTGGCGCCCTGCCCCAAAGAACTGGGATTCTCCATGCACCTGCAGCATGGAGCGTGGAGAGTGTCAGGAACCCATCCTGGCTGTGACTATACATTACACAGCTGCTCCTGAACAGCACAGGCTCACGCCACAAGGGGTCCATGGACACACTCTTGTGGCAGAAAGACACAAACTTACAGTACTGCTAGCCACGGCCTAGCCCCGCGAAGCACCTCCTCCTTGTGGTTTCTGCCCTAGCTTGCTGTGTGTAAGACTACCGCATAGAATGCACACAACACAGAAAACTTCTTAATTGACCGTATATGTTGTGGGTGAGAAGTGCCGTCAGCAGCAGGTTTTTAATAATCAGGGTTCTGAAGAGCTGAAAGTCATGCGCAGACTGTGCGAGGGGTTGGCACCCCAAACCTGTGCTCTACAGAGCTTGGTGATGCTTTTAGCCTCATGAAAAGGGCTCTGAAAGTTTCCTTTGAAATGATTACTGCCCAAGAATGGACTGTGCAGCCATACTTCACAGCTCTTACCTGCTATCCTGTTCTTCAAGTGCTCAATCTCCTCATTCAGCCTTCTGATCTCTCCATCCCGGGCGGCGCTGCCCTGGGCCCGAGAGGCGCCATGAAGGGACTGCACAGTCTGGGTGGACTCTGGGGACGGGGACAGCATGAGTGCGACCTGCAGGCTGCGCTGGGCAGCGGAGCGAGGCCACAGAGGTTGCCGCACGCACCTTGCAGCTTCCTGCTCAGCTCCAGTTTCTCCTGTTCCAGCCTCCGGATCCTCCGCTCATACGCTTCAGCCTGTAGGCTGTTTTCCAGGTCCCGCTGCACGCCCTCGTCCTTGGCCAGGGTGCTGGCCTGTGTGACACTCTTCAGAGAGCCACGATCGGAAAAGCAGCTGCAAGCAAGGCGACAGGGCTTTCTGGTCTGCTGAAGCTGCAGTGGCTTCACTAGCGCTTAAAACCTCTTAAGGCAACAGAGAAGTCTTTGTAAACTGGCAAACTAAAATACCTGTGCAGAAACTACTGTTTATGGAGCCAAAATTACACAAGAGTCTTCTTACTGCAAATGACCGGCTGAACAACAGCGGCCAAGGACCGGCTCAGAGGTGGTCACAGAAACCGGCTCTGCAGAGGTGGGTGAACGCCATTTCTACAGAGCCGCTTACCCGGGCAGGGGCTGCGACAACGGGAGGCATCTCACACGAGAAGCTGGGAGCTCAGGCCCCACTGGGCTGCTGGCAGAGGCCCCACCCAAGGGCTCGGACAGCTGCAGCATGGCCAGGACAACTGGCCCGTCCACAGCTCCACACCCACTGGCTGAACCTTTGGGGCAGTGGTGGGGGCAGAGCCTTCAGACATTGGGGTTCACTTTCCCTGAAACTGAACAACCACGAGGTTCCCCTCCAGGCCCCACATCTTGGCACAGCCAAGCAGCACACTCACAGCCGCCACTTTGGCCATTCCACATGCACCTCTCGACCAGGCCCTGCCACCCATGGGTCATGGCCAAGCTCATTCAGAGCTTTTTCTTGGACCATTTCACGAGTTACTTTGTCCCTCCTGCTTTTCACAGGGCAGTGATGTTGGGGGAAATGATGAGCCCTCCACATACGCGTGTGCAGAGCCCGGCCCTGCCACCCAGCACTGTGGGGTCTGTTCCAGGAGACCAGGGGCCTGCAAGTGTGACCAGTGCCCAGTGGGCAGCAGCACACCAGGCATCCAGATGTTGGGACACCCACCACTGCTGGCACAGGCCAGGGTCCATCAACGTGGGAAGCCACTCTGGGAGACACACAGCTGTAGCGGGACCTTCCTGCAGGCCCCAAGGAGCTGCACTTGTGTCATTCACCCGCCTTTCCTCCTAGCCCTCTCCCTGACCTGTGTCCCCTGGAAAGCAAGGTGGAGAGCTGCGGACAACGCCACCTCACTGAGGTCCACGAGGACAGGGCCGGACACGCACGCACAACAGGTAGTGGTGAGGCTGAGAGCATGTGTGGGCCTGATGCTGGCCCCCAGACGCCTGCTCACACCAGCCCTTGACGGCACCCTCGGGGCAGCAGGCGGTTCCCAGGAGAGGCCAGGGCTGTGCATGGCCGTGGCCAAGTCCCCAAAGTCGGACTCTGTACCATCCACGAACCAAGAATGGATTTTACGTTATCTAAAGCTTTGTTTAAAAAAAAGAAGGCAAGACAGAGACCATGCTGTCGGCCCTTCGGGGGAGCCTGCCCATGGGGCATCCCACAGCCAGCCCCCACCCCAGGCCCGGCGCACAGAGACCCTCCTGCACCCAGCAGGCAAGGAGCACTGCAGGGCAAGGCCACAGACGTACCTCTCTGTGGTGAACGTAAAGCCGACGAAGGGCAGATGCAACCCGGAAAAGCCTGCGTGAGAGCCAGGGGGCAGCATCTCCTGTGCAGGCACAAAGCCACGGTCAGGCAAGCACGGAGGACAGACCACCCCCTCCCTAGGAGGGCACCGAGCCCCGCCCCTGCACGAACTGTCCACCATGGCCACGGCACCCAGCGGGGGCATGGGCAGAACCACAGCGCGCAGGTGCTTGGGCAGGAAGGAGGGTTGAGCCCAAAGAAAAACTCCTTTAGGTCCGTTTGTTATAACCTCCGCTCAGCCTGTCATCCTTATTCAAAACAAAAGCAGAAGGCCTCCCGGGTGGCGTAGCGGGTTGAGCGCCGCGCTGTGAAGCTGTCTGCAGCCTCTGCAGCACGGGTTCGATTCCCGGCTGGCCAGGGAGAGTCCCACATGGCGCGGTAGACCTCTTCTGTCTCCCCGCTGCTCCCCTTGGCAGTGTATTTGAGTCACTCCGCCTGTTCTGCTTCCGGCTCTGTCTTGGGTGAATCCTTTCACCCTCCCGCGCCTCTGACCTATACCCCGGTTCTTGTATAAATAAATAAATCTTAAAAAAAAAAAAAAAAAAAAAAGCAGAGCTCGACAACCTGGGACCTCGGTGTGGGGAAACCGGGAGAAGTCCTCTCCATGGTGATAGTTTCCTATCGTTTCTCCCCCTAAAGCACAGTCCTTCTCTACACTAAGGAGCATTTAGGTCATTTAGGAGCATTTAGCACAAGGTCATTTCCCACTTGTTCAAACCTCAGTTTTTTTATTCCCGAACACATCGTGTGTGTGGGTAAGAAGCTGGGTCTGATGAGACCAGAACAATCTAACATGGAGCCAGCTTTGGGGTCAGAGGCGCTCACTGGGGCCCCATGACCAAGACTGACACAGAGGGCCCCAGCTGAAGGACACATGGCCCCACCAGGGACACAGCCAGCAGGGCAGGAGACCAGGCCCACAGGCCGCCTGGCTGCACGCAGGCTCCTCCCAACCCGCAGCCCCAGCGGTGTCAGGCTAAGCACCACCTGACGACCGAGGCACCCCACTGTGGAAAGGCATAAATGCACAAAAGTGACAGCAAAAGCATTTCTGAGGAGTCCCCAAACAAAAGGGCCACTTGACTTGATTTTCCTCAATCTGCTAACCTGTCCACCATGCTGAGAAGGACCTGAAGGGCTGAGCTAAAGGCTGGTGGTGTCTTCCTCAGACAGCAGCCCAGTCTCTCCAAGAGTCCTCACTCTGGTCACCTGACTAAGCCCACGCTCGCTTGGGGAGGGGCGGGGGGGGGGGTGGCTTGGGGCTCTCGCTGGGGGCGGGGCACTCACGGCGTTTCTCAGAACGTCGTCATCCACGTCGAAGTTGGACGTGTCGGAAGGGCTGCTCACGTCGGGGATGTAAGGCGCCTCGAGGTTGCGGATGTCCTCCCAGTTCAGACCTTGGAAGAAGGCGTGCTTTTTGAAGTCTTCGATCCCATTCTGGCCCAGCCGGTGCTCCCGGCTGCAGATGAGCCGCTGGATGAGGTCCTTCGCTTCCTCAGACACATCAGTGATGTGGGCAGGGAACTGAAACCGCTCCTAGGGCAGGGGTGGAGATGAAAAAAAGGCAAAGGTCACAGGCATCGCCGGAAGTCACTGGCAGCAGCAGCCCAGCCCCTTCATCTTTCTGGTGACAGATGCCAGCCAAGGCCGTGAGCCCGGGCCCCGGAGGCGAGGAAGGAAAGCCGAGCCCCGCGGGTCCCGCTCCCGGCTGTCCGCCTACGGCACGGCTTCTCCAGCAAAGCGGCGAGGGACGCAGATGCTGGCGGGTGGGATGGGCAGGCACAGCCCTCTCGGGAGCATGCTGCCGCAGCCCACAGAGCTCCACTCCAGAGCTCCACAGGGCGTCAGGCATTCTGACCCGGAAGACCGCAGTAACTGCATTCCAACCAAAAGGGGCTCGTCTGAGAAAGGCGGCACACACAGAGAAGGGGCCGCCTCTGGCACTGGAAAGAGATGCCAGGAATATGCTGACGAGCTGCTGTGACGCCATGCGTGTGCCTGCTCCCCTCAGCCCCCACGCCTCGGCCAGCAAGCCCACATGGCGCTGGGAGCAGGCTGAGCACTGACCACCACACCGCCCAGCCTCCCGTCAGCAGCGACTTCACAGAGCTGACCTCGGCCCCTGTCAGCCAGGCCCTCGCCAAGGCGCCCCCAAGGCCGCGACAGCACTCGGCACGGAGAAGGGGGTGGGTGGTCTCCACACCCCCGGCAAGCACTCCAGCCCTGTCAGTTTCTGTGGCGAGTGTATTTTAATTTATAGGTGGAAAATCTATTTCTACTTTGGGAAAAGTGCTTGCCAAAAATTCAGCCTGCTCTGGTTTGGCATTAAGCAGGAGGTCACTCGCTCCCGGCCTGAGCAGCAGCTGGAGCCAGTACCCGCGGAGGGCCGGGCAGTGCTGGCCGCCGGGCAGTGCTGGCCCCCGGGCAGAGAGCAGGCCTGGCCCAGGAGACTTACTGACTGAGGAGGATAAAGGGGAAGCAGACGGCCAAAACGTCAGCTGGAAAAGGAAACGAGGAGGAGAAAACGAAGGGAAGGCAGCGAGCGTGGCGCATGGGCGCCAGGGATGGGGGAGGGGTCGGAGACACAGCGAGAGGTGTGGGGCCGTCCAGTGCGAAGCGTGGCCTCTGCGGGACAGCACTCGGACAACAGAGCTGCCGGCTCACGGTCAGAGAGCACATGGGTCCGCCCACAGGCCCCAGATCCTCATCTCTCCCGGGATGGGAGGCCATGACCGCCACTGGCCCCCATGGACACCGGCCGGCCCAGCCGCATCCCTCCTGGCCCCGCAGCCCAGGCTGCCCCACCCTACGCCTCACCTCGTGGTTCATGATCTTCCCGTAGGTCTCCACGAGGGACTCGGCGTAGAAGGGCGTCTCCCCGTACAGCATCTCGTACATGCACACGCCCAGCGACCACCAGTCGCACTCGGGGCCGTACCTGCCCCTGCCGTCCTCCATGGCCTGCAGGATCTCCGGGGAGATGTAGTCGGGGGTGCCCACGGCCACGGAGGACTGGACCTGGGGGAGAGGGCGCGGTGGGTGGGAGCCCCAAGACGCCTCAAACCGGACGTTTCTATTTTCTCTAGAAGAGGAACAACGTGCATGCGAAGTGAAGCTGGCCCGCGCACGTGAGCTAAACACTGAGGCCTGAAAACGGACGCGAACGGTGCCCTTCGCCGCAGTACACACGGAGCAGAGCCCAGAATGGGAGGCCCAGGCGCAGGGGTCTCAATGCCCACATGTCCACCCCAGCCCCACAGGACAGAGGTCCCTACGGGGGCCTATCCCCACGGTAACTGCTGCGTATCCAGGCCCCTCCCAGACTTTCACACACGGACGCCACCTGGCCCTGGAGGGTGGCCCAGCAGCTGCGGCTGCTCACGCTCCGATCTCTCCAACGAGAGGAACTGGGAGGAGGCCCAGGCACGAGTGGGGTCTAGACAGGGACGTTAACACCCTGGAAGGGAAGGAGCAGTCCCCCGGCTTGGGCCTGAACACAGGGACACCTCGACGGAAAGCTGTGACCAGTCGGGACACACTCACCCCGTCACAGACAGGTCTCAGGCACACGGCGAGCTCGGGTCGCCTGAGGTGTCTGTGGCTACAAGACTGGGGGCCCGGGGGGCAGGCAGGACATGGCAACATCAAGATGGCCTGTCCCTTTGGGTCACCTCTGAGAAGGAAGCACAAGGTGCAAGGCAGCACCCGCTTGCAGTCCAGTGGGACTGCAGGCAGCGGGAAGGCTGGCGTGTCTCATGCCTGGAGTGCCGTGCAGGTGGGACAGGTAACTGGGCTAAGGTCCATCACCTGGCCAGCCTGGGCCAGGCACACAGACCCAAGGGCCACCTCGTCCACGGCAGTGTTGGCTCCTAGGTGGCTGGGAATGAGGAGACCAGATACCCCCTCCCGTTGTAGAAGACATGCGGATTACTACTTCTGTAAGCCCACGCGTGCGCACACACACACACACACACGAGAAGTTTTTAACTTAAATAGGCTATTTCAACTGTTTCCTAAATAGGTCCATTTTCTTAATTCAAATAATAAACTTAGTTTAACTGTATCTTAAATTGAAGACGTACACCCCTTCTAGTTGTAAGCAGCACCCAAATCCAAACGGAACATCTCCAAGGGAAATACCTACAGTTCCGTCATCATTCATCTTCAAGCACGACCCAAAGTCAGCCAGGCGGATGTGGCCGTTCACGTCCAAGAGCACGTTGTCGGGTTTGATGTCTCTGTTGGTGAAATAAAGACACGGATTGACCATTCCCAGCATCACACGCAGCGGCCAAAGCCCTGAGCCAGCCGGGGAGCAGGAATAGAGACGCGACGTCCTCTCAGCTGTTAACCCAGCCGCCTCCCGGGAGGACGTGGGGATGCAGTGGCAGGGCTTCCCAACGAGCACAGTCGACCCCAGATTACCAGGGGGCCCAGCTGTGCCAGCTTGAGCTGGAAGCACATCCACGGCGCCAGGCACAGCTCCTGACCCCGCCGCTGCCCCGCCTCAGAGCCCCAGGCCTGCGAGGAGGGGAGGTGAGGGCGTGGCCCAAGCACACGTGTAGCACAGCTGCACACAGACAGGAAAGGGGCGAGGGGCAGTGTGGAAGCCAGCAGCCAGCAGGCGGCCCCCAGCCTTGAGCAGAGAGCTGGTGGCAGGGCGGGGGAAGACTCAGGCCAAGGCCGCTGCAGGACTCCCGACCAGGTGCCCCCAGACTACTTTACAGACACCGAGCCTCAGGAGTCCCTAGGAATCCGTCCGGGGCACAGCAGCCGGTGGTAAGCCGGCCCCACAAGGCCAGGTCTGACCCCTTGCTGTCCCGTGAGCAGTGGCGGCCAGGGGGCAGCGGGAGGGTGGGGCGGGGGTATCTTCCAATACCAGCTCCATGAAAGAGAAGAAAGGCTGAGCATGACCCCCATCATGCGTTCCAGATGGAGAGAGGGGAGACAGGATGGGAGACGAGTCCCCCATGGGGAAGACCCTCAGGAGAGGCCACAGGCCACTGACAGGCGGCTGGGCAGGAGGAGGCAGCCTGATGTCCTGCGGCCAGCTGCGGCCACAGGAGAGAGTGTCTACACCTCAGGAGGCGGGAGCAAGGCGCAGGGCCCGTGTGTTCATGCTCAGGGAGGACATGTGTGCATGCATGTGTGTGCACATGTGTGCGCGCATGTGTGCATGTGTGGAGGAGCAGAGACCGGGCAAAACAGGAACAATCTCAGCAACAGGTGAATCTGGATAAAGGGATGTGATGTGCTTTGAACTGTTCTTGCAGCTTCTTTAAGTTTAAAGTTATTTAAAAGATTTAAAAACGAAACAAACACATAGGAGGCCCGTGCTCACGACGGTCAGGCACTGGCCAGCCTCACTGCGAGCGCCGCGGCCCAGCAGCCCTGATGGATGTCCTCACACAGGCCGAGTGTGGCCAGGCCCTGAGACGTGGGGCCTCTGAACAACACCACGGGCGGCAGTGCTCACACCACTCACACACTGGAGGTGAGGCCCCGCCCGAGGCTACCGGCACCAGAGCAACAAGAGCCACCTCGCTGATTCTCCACAGTGGTTGAGGAAAACCGAAGTGCACACTCGGGCCCCCAGGCCCAGTGTCCGCAGCAGGGAAGCTGGCCGTGCCCAAGCAAGCTCCACACCTGACTGCAGGAAGCAGCGGGCAGAGCAGGAGTATAAGGTGGCAGCGCTAGGCGAGAGCCCACAGGCCTTTCTCCCGCCCAGTCTCTGCTTCAGGCTTGGACTCTGCTTGGCACGAAGGCAGGACAATGAAGGGACATGGAAAGGTGATCAGATGCAGAAACACGCGAAACAACAGCGCGCTTTCTCACACCCTCCCGCAGGGTCTGGGAGGCGGGTGCGCGCACACATCAGGAAGGGCATGAGGTGGGGTTCCCGGGATTGGATTGGAGGGAAGGGGGAAACACTGGGGTACTGAAAAGACGGTGGGGGCTCCTGAGGAAGGTGGTTCGTGTCCTCCAGGCCAGCCAGTGCCAGGCACTCAAGTGCTGCCACTGTGCCCTATTCCTCATTTGTGGCAGCGGGTAAAGCCAGCCGTGTGCACCAACAGCATGACCCGCGCAGCGAGGTGGCAGAGGAAGGCCCTGTGGCCAGGGCGCCCATCATCACGTGTCTTGGCACGCCCCCATGGGGACCATGCTTTAGGGAGCCAGGCATGCGCTGAGTGGCAGTTTCAGTCACCCCCAGTCTCAGCTGCAGTGACTGGCTGTGGAGCAGATTCGGGGGACGAGTTTACAACCACAGGCGAGCTGCCAGCCCCTCCTGCTCTTCTGGAGCAGGGAGGCCTGTGGCCTGGTCCCGGCAGAGACATGTCGGTGCTCACCAGCAGCCTGTCCTCCTGGGCCTCCTGCTGCAGGACCACAGCCAGCCCCTCTCAGCTGAGGCAGCCGGCGCCCAGGACGTGCTCGAGTGCGTGTGCGTCTGCACACAGCCTGAGGACCTGCCCTAGTGCCCCAACTGCCTGCTTTCACCGGGTCTTCTATGGTCACGTTCCCTCCACTTTATCTTCTACTCCATTTTCTGGTTTTTGAGTTTTTCTTTTCTGTAACTCTTTTGTTCTCTTTAGTCCTTCCCCTAAAGGTAGGTAGGCCCTGTGGGTTCTTGCTCCTGGGCCGGGCAGTCCCCACCGCAGCCTGCACCTGCCTTGCTGCGAGCGGCCTGGGCTGATGCTCAGGAGGAGGCGCCCTGGCCCTGGCATCTCCCCTGGCCCGGTGCTCAGGAGCTCCTGAGGCTCCAGCAGGTAAAGTCCCACCCGGGCGCTGGGTGGGGCCCACTGATGGCCCGGGCCACGCTGGCCAATGCAACAGGGACGTGGCATCTATGTGGCATCAGCCTGGTGCCTGGTGTCCCTTCAGTTCACCAGGCCGCACCCACCTGAGCTGGGTCTGGCCTGCTAGAAAACCCGACTGAGCTGCCTCAAAAACCTCAAAGCTCTCTGTTTTGGACGGGGACATTCAAGCACCTCACCCGCACAATGATGTCACCTGGGGAGAAAAGGCTGAGAACTATGTACTTTGGTACTTCCTGCTGTGCTTAGAGGCCGAACGACAGGTATCTCCACACGGCCAATTCAGAGCACGAGGGAGAGCTTTCTGACCAGGAGAAGCAGGGAAAGCATAAACTGCTCCAAGGGTGATCACACCAAGGTCCCGAAAGACCTGCAACAGAGGAGGTGGGCGGCTCCACTGTGAATGGGTCAGGAAGACAGTATGGAAGAGAAATGCCACAAACTACAGTAATTGTTACAAAGGTGGACAGTGTCCCTTTGGGCAGCTCCCTGGTGTGCCTGGGGCCCTGGGCAAAGCAGGGCAAGCTCTGCCCCGGGGCCTCCGTGTCCTCCCTGAGCAGCGAGGCAGCTCGGGCCCGGCTGGAAAAGCGCTGGAGGAGCAGGGCTCGCTCCCCACACAGGGTCTGCACGGCGCTCAGGCCGCCGGCCTGTGCCAAAGCAGGAGTGCAGGGTGGTGACGCCCCCATGCCTGAGAGGGCGGCTTCCAGCCTACGCTCCACGTCCAGGCCAGACAACCTTTGCTCCGGTCCGGACAACCTTCACTAAGCAGGTGGGTGGTGCGGGCTCTGATCCAAGAGAATTCCCTCACGCGCCTCCCTTTCTGGAACCGTGGCGGTTACCGCTACCGAATCAAAAGAACACGCCGAAAAAATAGAGGAAGACACGTGACTCAGATAATAAAGGGCCCAGTCCCGGGGAGGGAAGGCCCCCTCCACCTGCAAGGAGGCCCCGGCAGGAGGGCAGCGCAGAGAGCCCCGGAACCACCGTGGCAGAAGCAACGGGAGGTGGGGGGCGGCGGTGAGGACAGCGGACGGACGCTGCCCTAACCCTGGGCGTCCAGACCTTCCGATCCAGTGCTGTATCTGGGGCCCTCCGTGGCGACTATTTAGAAGAGTTTGCTAATAGAAACCAAGGCGACGATTAACTCCGGGAGAAAGACGTCTACACGGGAAGCCCCTGCTGCCGGAGGCCAGGCGCAAGGGACACACATGGTCGCCCCCATGCACACAAACAGCGACACGGCCACAGGTGTCACCGCCGCGGCTGGGGAGGGGAGGGGGCCCGCACAGGGCAGGGGGCGGGGCCCAAGGTCTCCACGCTGAGGGGCACGATGTAGACCCCTCTCCCCCGCAGAGGCCCGTCACCCAGGAACACGACCACGATGAAAGAGGAAGGCACAGACAGACACGCGGCCCCTAGGGCCAGGGCCAGACGGCGAGCGCCAACTGAAGATGTGAAGCTAGGACCATGGACTCACGTCAGTAGACAAACTCCTCGAAGCCACAGCCCCACAGGGCCGCCTCACACCTCGAGGGCAAGCGCCAGGGCTAGGCAGGCAGGCAGGCTGGTCTCCTGCCCCTCACATGGCCATGCTCACCAGTTCCAGGCCCTGGTGTTGCTAAAACTGAGCCCCTCTTCTCAACGCACCCTTCCTTCTGTGGTGTTTTGTGGGACAATTGAGGCCGTGGCCTGATGGTGTTGCGTGGAGCAGAGACAAGGGGGTGGGGGCAGGCAGGCTTCTGGGGGGTGTGGGCAGGGGAGGGTGAGCCAGCATCAGAGACCAGGTAGCCTCAGCCAGCAGGAGGACAGGGTGGGTGTGGAGGCAGGATGTGGGGCAGGGCACCCACCCAGGCGCAGGGCCTCTTCAGCAGCAGCGTCTGGGCAGACCCCAGGGGACCCCAAAGGACCCTCCAACAAGGGACATGTGGCTTCCGTGTGGCAGGGGGCAGCGGTTACCTGTGCACGTAGTGAAGCTGATGGATGGAGTCGATGGCCAGCACCATCTCGCCAATGTAGAATCTCGCCATGTCCTCTGGGAGCTTGTCTTCAAATTTGCTGAGCAGCGTCAGTAAGTCGCCTCCCACATAGTAATCCATGACCAGGTACTACAGATGGAGGGGGACAACACCGCTCAGCAGCCCACCTCCTCGAGGCGCTTCGACTGCAGCCGTGAGGCTCCGGGCTGTCGCCCTCAGAGCAGGCACCTGGACAGCCCTTGACACCCACAGACGGTGCCCTATGCCCCCAGCAATAAATAGAACCTGTCACCGGCGGAAGAGACAGAGGATGGCCTGACATCAGAGAGGGTGCGTGGGGGAGCACGATGGGCAGCCACAGAGGGGCGAACCCTCTGGCCCTCACGCCACCAGAGGACGCTGCACCAGAGAAGACGACTTCTCTGGACCCCGACTGTCCCTCCTTGGTGCAGCTGATCCTGGGTGGGGGGAGAGTGACCATAGCAACCTCCGAGGTACTGACGGCAGAGACACTGGGCCCGGGTCAGGGGTGGCATCCCGGACAAAGGGACACAAGCAGAGAGGCTCAGGTGACCAGCTGGGGAAATGGGAAATGGCCTGGAGGGGGTTCAGATGCCCCCAGCCCCGCGGAGCCAGGGAGGTGTGCTGGGAGCAGCATGTGGGTCCAGATGCAGTGGCCAGGGGACAAGAGTGTGGCAGACGGTGGGCAGATATCAGAGGGGCGGGGGGAGGGGCCCACCGAGTCGTCAAGCTCATGGGCCCTAAAGAATCAGCAAAAATGAGTCAAGCTCTGTGTCCTCCGACCCAGCACATTCCCACGTCCACCGGGAATGCACAGTGATCTGCAGGGTGCCCTGGGCAGGCTGAGGAGCCCGGGAGGCGCACCCGAGGGTGGTGAGCCAGGGGCATGGCACTGACCATCTCTGGGCAGGGACAGGTGCCGTGGTCAGAGCACATCAACAGGACACAGGCCCTGAGACTCTGCAGGGCAACCACGCGGCCACCCTCGCACTGGGCCGGTGACCTTCCTCCTTCCCAGGCATGGCAGCTGCGGTCACTCTCCTGAGGAATGAGGGACTTGCCTGAACGCACCATTCATGGCGGGCAGACAGGGTGCCCACCCCTGGGGTGCCAAGCAGCCCAGCTGAGACTCGACACATGGCGCAAGCTGGGCCTGCCTGTCTCTTGTGGACGTCCCCGGTCTGCTTGACTGGCCACAAGAAGAGGCTTCCCCAGGATGCTCACGATGACGACAGGTCACACCCACACTGAGAACAATGCTGGAGACGACAGCTTTCCTCACGCGCAGACCCACGGGCCTGCTCCGCCTGACAGCCTTGTTCAGCTCTCACCAAACAGGGAAGCCCGCAGGCTGTCCACTGGGCCAGCCCCACACTGCCGCCAGCCGCGGGCCTGGCAGGGCCCCCCTGAAAGGCCTGCACCAAGTGTGGGTCTCATGAAGGTCACCTTGCTGGTTGCTGGGAGGGCAGAGAGTGGCCCCAAGGCCCGAGCTCACACACGCCAGCATCCCGTCTGTCCAAATACCTATTTTTATTTTTTTTTAATGCATGTAAGAGTTGGGGTGCAGGCCAGAGATGAGGGGGTGAGAGGATTCACCAGAGACAAAGCAGGGAGCAGAGCAGGCAGATCTACTGAAACCCACTGCTGAGGGGGCAGCAGGGAGACAGAAGAGGTCTGGGGCACCCTGTGGGCAGCTCCCTGGCTGGGGACGGAAGTCGTGCTGCGGAGGCTGCGACAGCTTCAGAGTGCAGTGCTCAATCCCTTGCGCCATCAGGGAGGCCCCAAACACCTATTTTTTAAATTCTAAATAGCACGCGCAGTACCTCCCCTAAGCTGAGACGTGCAAGTTATGGGATCTCCCCACTGAACGAGGTACTCTCGGGGTGAGGAAGGGAGTCCTAGTCACGCCAAGCGCAGTGAAGAGGCGGAGCCGCGTACTGAGACGGGGCTTCTGAGCTGTGGCCGAGAAGGGGACGCAGCTGCCTGCTGAGGCTGTGGTGGCCACAAAGCACATCTCGGCCACGGCCTGGACCCTGTGGCCACAGCAGACAGCTCCTCTGGGGCCTGCCGGGCCCTGTCCACCCGGGCCCCAGGGTGTGCAGTTTGGATAGAGGGAGAGCGGGGACCACACTGGAAACTGCCTCAATTAGGGGGTGGCCCTGTCACACCCACCTGGCTGTCCTGATCACCTGCACGTGTGGGGCAAGCCCGCTCCAGTCTGGAGAAAAATGTGGCAAGACCAGGGGCGCCTAAAGCGCCCAGAAACCACCCCAGCCATGGGGCCAGCCTGGCCACGGGTGATGCGGCACCCAGGGTCGTGGCCGCCACCAGAGGGACAGGTAGAAGCAGTCTTCAAGCCTCCCCCCAGCACCTCCACCCGGACACGCGACTCGAGACAGCAGGTGCTGGAGCCTGCCCTGTTTCAGCATGACAGAGCCTGGTGACTGAGCCACGGGGGACCTGGGACTGCTGACGCCGCTGTGAAGATGGGAGGAAAACAGCCCATTCCACGCATCTGCCTGGAAGGCCCTGCTGTGGAGCCTCCTGAAAGCCAGCCTGGTCACCTCCACACACGACGTTTCTGTGCAGCCCCACAGAAGCCCGGGAGCGCCCGCGCACCCCACTCACCAGGTAGTTCTCGTCCTGGAAGGCGTAGTGCAGCGTGGTGATCCACTGGCTGTCCCCGTTCACCAGCACGTCCCGCTCCTCCCGGAAGCACGCTGTCTGCAAGGGCAGGACAGTGGGCCGATGAGGGTAAGCTGGCCCTGCTGGGGTAGCACCCTTGCCTCCCCCGCCACCATAGCGTCCCCTCACGTGCAGCCAGACGCAGCATCAGCTCAGCCCCAGCTGGCGCCGACCAAAAGGCAGAGGCCTCGCTGCTGCCCCACGCTGTGGGGACTCCCTCTGGCAGGCCTCATCCCCCTCCCCACCCCCCAAACACACCCTGCACGTCACACTCAGCTCACACGTCCCCACACAATGTACACACCAGCTCAGCAACCACTCCTCAGGGTGGCCCCAGCTCGCCCTGGGTTTCGGCAACAGCTTGCAAGCAGGGCCCTCCACCCAGCACAGCCGCCCTCCCGGGGGTGCCTTCCCTCTCTGTGGGGGCCATGGGAGGGCAGGGCGGCAGTCACTCAGGACCAGTGCTCCTGCATGCAGTGGCCGCCTCCCTCACAGGGGGTTGTGGTCAGCCACGGAGGGTGAGAGGCTTCCCTTCAGGAGGCGCAGATTTGTTTCCTTTTTTAAAAAAGCGTGTTAGCACCCAGGGTACCTCTGCTAAGAGACCCTGCAGTGGGCTGGCGTGATCACAGTGCAACCCCTCCTCACCCCATGGTGTGAGGCTGTCACTCCTCGCGCCTGACACTAACAAGCCACAAAAACAGCAGCACCCGCCTGGCAGGCCTGGGGGCCTGGCTCCGCCTACGGTGACCTTGGGACTTGTTTGCTCCCCAGCTTTCTCTTCTAGTGTTTTTATTGGGCTCACATTGGTCACAATGTGTACAACTTAGGGGCGCAGGTTCACATCTCCTCAGAAGTCTGTCTCCACACCCACCACCATGCAAGTCCCACTGCCCTTTGCCCATGGCCACCGGGCCCCTCCTCGGCGCCCCCACTCCCTGCTAAACGTCTGCGTGGCTGAGGTGGGCGTGTCCTGACCTACTGCGGAGAAGCCCACAGTGTCCTGACCCCGGCCCATAGGCCCCAGGAAGGAGCCGCCGGGACCGCGACCGTCCCCCTAGGCATGAAGCGCATGCGCACGCGCTCTGAAGAGCAGAGAAGTGGGAACGAACAGCCCAGCCTGGCCCACTGCGACCAGGCACAGACAGCCCTTCTCCGCCCATGCCCGCCACGCCATGCTCGAGCAGGACCGCACGTCTGACGGGTGCAGACGGGCCCAGGGAGCAGCGAGCACGGACGACCTCGTCACCTGGTGCTCTCCGTGTGCTCAGGCACTTTAAACAAACTCCTCAAACAGAAGCAGGAGTCACTGTCCCGCAGAACACACGCCAACACAGGCACTTTCACATCACTCACACGCACACACCCAGGGCACGCAGTTCTGCGTGAACAACACGACCAGCAGACGCGACAAGGACGCGGCGCAGACACTGCTCTCGGGCAAACACCACCAGCGGCCCAGCACAGGATGGACAGCTGAGTGGGGCCGGGGGCCGAGGGCGCCTGCTCCTGAGACAAAGCACAGGGCAGTGCTGCCCTGGACCACTGCGGGCTCGCTGGCAGTGCTGGGAGGGCAGATCCGCGGCCTCTCCTCCAAGAGGCGCTCACAGTGGCGGACAGGCCTGCAGGCTCGGGAGGTGTGGATTTGCCCCGCCAGAGAGCAGGCGCAGTGGATGTTGAGGAGTACGGCCGTGGACAGGAGGGCCCCCTGCTGCCCGGAGGGGAGCCTGCCCATGGGGGCACACAGCAGCGCCAGCTCACCTCTGCCCGTTTGAGCATCTCCCACTTGTTGAGGATTTTCATGGCATAGATCCGCTCCGTGTTCTTCATCCTGACAACGGCGACCTAGAACACAGAGAGGTGAGCCGAAGCCTCGCACAGGCAGCAGAGGCTGGCGCTGGCCGCCTGATCATAGAAGGCCTGGGGACGACCTGTGGGGAGGGCAAGCTGGTAAAACTTGCCTGGTAAAGCTTGGTAAAGCTTCGCCCTTTTAAGTATCAACACTTAGTATTAAGCCAACACTCATCTGCTCAGTTCAAAAGTCTTCACTACCAAGTGAAGGGGATGCTGGGGGCTCACTGCCTCAACATTGGGTGTTCTCCAGAGGCTTCATCACAAACTTAACACCAGGTCGGGTGCCCGTGCTCCCCGCCACAGCCGGCCCGTGCCTGCAGCTCTTCCTATCACAGGGGCGGAGACTGGGCTCTGCAGTGTGATGCGAGCACCTCACTCCTTTGTGCCTCAGTTTCCACAGGGCTCACAGCAGGACCGTCTGAGGCTGGTGAAGGGCAGAGCAAGGCGACACACAAGCGATCCTGGGCCACGCTGGGCTCCTGGGCAGCACTCAGGTACAATGCAAAGGACCCCTCTTCCAGGAAGCCCTCTCTACCGGTCCCCAGCGGGCTCTTCCCGCGGCAGTTGTGCGGCTCGCACCATCGCATGGCCCCATCCACCCTATAGAATCACTAATTGGCCCACGCACCCGTTATACAACCAGAACCTACGTGTCAGCAGTGACACTAACTTCTCTACCTTTTTGCTGCCAAAGGCAGACACGAAACAAAAGTTCCTCAATGAATTCTTATTTCCCTTCCTTCCAACAACACACAACAGCGTCAGGCTGGCCCACCCTCGCCAAGACTGCACGTCGGGTCCGGCGTCCGTGTCTCACGATGCTGGGAGGTGCGAGTGTGGGCTCAGAGGTCAGGCCACGGGCCTAGAAGCGGCGGGCTTGAGGTGCCTGCTTTTAAGAACTGCAAGATGATGATGGTCCAGGCAGAGTCCTCCCTGGGCCTGAGGAGGGCTCCAAGCTGTTACCACTGAAACGGTCTAACTCAGAGAGGAAGACAGACTTGACGCCTGGGGGGAAGCAACACTGCACACTCTTCGGGCACGACCAGGCCTGGCTGCACCCACTCTGACCTAAGGCCTGATTTTCTGGAAGCGGCCCCTTGGAGTACAGACCAAGGCCAGAAAGCAAGTAACGTGTCTGAAGAAAAAACGTATCTAGAAATAATACAAAGAAAATACTCGATGGATCAAGAACACGTAGAAGAAAACGCAGGCATAAACCTCAATGTAACACGCACAGCCAGCAAGCCCTGCGTAGCCAAGAAACTCTCGCCACTGCACAGCCCAGGAAACAAATAGGTGGCGGGAAAGCGTGTCTGGTTTACAAGAACCTTCTCCTGGTTAAAAACTCAGCCTCAGTTCAGAGACTATGGTGGGACAATTACCTCCCAAATCAGGCCTCGTGGTGAAGAAATACAAACACCAGTGACTTCACCAAGCGTCAAAAGCAACTCTGGGACAGGCCACCGAGCACAGGGAAGGGAGGAGGGTGGCGCGAGAGGAGCAGCCGGGAAACAGACGGGGCAGGCCTCAGGCAGTGGGCAAGGGACGAAGGGCCCAGGCAGGGCTCCCATGACATTGCTGTGGGGAAGGCCCCGGCAGGGCCTGGTTCAGAGGAAACGCAGGGCAGAGCGGCCCCCAGGAGAGCACAGGCAGGGGGCAGGAAGAGCGCGTGCTGTCTGTCAGAGGCCAGCTGGGCAGAGCTGGGCAGCGGGTCGGGCTGGTGTTCTTTGAACCCTTCCACGCACACAGCCATTGTTTGTTTGAAAGTGCGCCCAAGTTGTTTCTTGTTTTAAGCAATTCTAGAAACCAGAGCGACAGCCAGCAGGGCAGGATGGTCAGCAGGTGGGTCAGGGACCAGGCACACCCCACTGCTATCCAGCAGGGAGCCCGGCCACTGCCACACACAGCAGGCCACACATGCACTGCTGCAGGAGTTGCTAGGAGGGGCCATCTAGGCAGGAACTTGGCAGACCGGCCGGGCCCGGTGCAGGGAAGATGGTGTCCTCAAAGCAGGTGTGCTCCAGATAAAGGGCGACCTTTGTCACAGTCACCATCTAGAATTGTGTCTGCGCAGGGGCAAGTCTGCAATGGAGGCCAGTTCGAGTGCTCACTGTCGACAGTGTCCAGCTCTGCTGCCCAGCGAGTCCCAGACTGCACCCACCTGCCCAGGGGTAGCAACCCCGCGGTCTGAGCACCCGGGACACAGCCACACCACGCGCAGAGTACACGGCACAGCACAGCTGGGGAAGCGGGGGAGCCCTGGGCAAGAGGGCGGGGGCTGGGCTGCAGCGGGCTGGAAGGAGCTACTCTCAGTTTGGGAGGAAGCTGGGAGGGGCCTGGGCTACCTTCTTCCATCTTGCTCCCTCCTGCTACCCACCCCCACCATGTGAGGCACAGGGCTCTGCGGCTGGCCAGGTGGGTCACCCCGAGGCCCGGCCAGGTTCTGGAGGCTGGCAACCTGCACAAGTACATGCGAATGGAGTCGGACTGGCCCTGAGAAGCTCTCCTCCTGCTCATTCGGGGCCAAGATGGCGCCTCCATCCTGTCCTGCTACCACCCCGAGGGCTGCTCTTTCTGTGCAAATCTCCAGTAGCCAACAGTAGCCAGCGTTCCTGGCGGAGGGCCATCAGGAGCCCCACCACCTGGACGTGAGGAAGGAACTTTCTTGGGGGCAGAAATGGTCCATGCTGACACGGTGCTGGCCACACAGGAACACACACACCTGTCACCCCAGCTGCACCGCTGCCATGCTCTGTGTGTGGTTATCCTCAGAGCGGCCTGGCCCTTCCCAGCCCACCATAAGTTGAATTTGGCTCAAGAGTCCTGGGTGCAGGGTTGTTTGGAGGCAAACCCAGTGACCTGGGAGGTGCTATCATCCCTGATGACAAGGCTGCCACCAACACCCCACCCCGTGCTGCGAGTCACTCTCAGGGCTGGAGGAGGGGATGCCAGGACGGGGCAGGAGCAGAGGACAGGTCTGAGGACCAAGGTGCAGGTCCACCATAGACTCGGCTGGGGTTGGTGAGGCCAGGGCCGTCTCCCAGGAAGGAGGAGGACGCAGGCACCCCGACTCTCGACTGGGCAGCACAGGGCCCCCCTCCCTCCTCTCTCTGCAGTCCCACAGGGGGGCGTTTTCTTCTAGTGCATTTTACTAAAGCCCGACAGACAGACAGGGTGTCCTTAGGCAGCAGAAGAAACACCAAGAAACAGATGTATGCTAAGACAATGACAGGCCATGATTCTGCTCGGTGGCCAGATGAGCCACGTGAGAGCAAAGCTACGGGCTCAACCACGGCTGTGGTCACTGATGCTGGACACTGCACACCAAGCCGGCTCGCACTCTGCACGCTGCTGGCCGCCCAGCAGGTCACTTCTACACACTGGGGACTACACACTGGCTCCCCACAGTAACCGCCGCGCACAGATCCCCAGCCTGAGAGGAGTCGGAGGGAAAACCAAAGGGCAGAAGTCAGTGGGTCTGGAAACCTGGGAGGCAGAGCCCTCCCGCGGACCCGAGCCTGGCTGGGCCCCGGCTGGGGGGCTCTGGAGGGCCTGCCGTCTGCAGAGGCCACGGCTCCCTGAAGAGCTGCCGGGCAGGAAGGACCCCGGGCCCCAGGCTGGAGGCCCTCATGAGGGACCAGTGGGAAACCGCTGCGGAGTCCAGGAAGGCGGCCGCCGGCTCACCCCAGCCCGCGACTGGGCAAAGACCCTACACGCCTCCTTGCGTGTTTTAGAAAACGACTCACACATTTCCTGTTGAAACCTCTTTGTCTCTGAGAAACTCTTCTGGCCCAGGCAAAATTCAGGCTAATTCACCCGTCAAGCGAACTTTTGCTTCTCCTCCGCCCACTCCACCTGTCAGACTGCGCCCAAGAACCCCCACGCGCGGCTAGGACCCGGCACAGACCCGCCTCGCCCGCTGTCGGTGCAGGGAGCCGGGTAAGGCCGGGGGCTGCCCTGACCCCACCCGGCACACCGGCGGGAGGGCGCTCACCTCCCCAAAGGCGCCTCTCCCGATGACCTTGATGATCTCGAAGTCTTCTCTGTGAAGCTGCATCTCCTTCACCAGCTGCGTGAAGGGCTTGGCTGCAAATACAAAAAGGCAAAATCAACACTCTGCTCTGATAAATTGACACCGTGTAAAACCTTAACTGACCGGGGCATTCCAGAGTTTACCGTCAGGGAAAATGTTTTTCTCTTTCAGCGAGTTCATTTTAAAATGTCCACTGGGGAGAAGTGGGCCCTCGCCCCAAGCACCGCAGCCCGGTCCTCAGTGCTTGCCCTTGGCGCCCCCGCGCGAAGTTCCAGGCAGCGCCTTGAGTGCGAGCCTGGCCCACTGAGTGAGCAGCTATGGGGCAGCAGCTGCCCCCATGACTCTGGGCCACACAACGCGGCTCAGAGCCCGCTGCCGGCACGGCCCGGGCCTGGGGCCGCTGGGGGTGGGGGGGGTCTCCCGGACCACCAGGGTTTCTGAGCCCGTCACCATCCCGCTCAGCCTCCGCACGCCCGCTGGAGAGCAGCCCTGTTTCTAGACATACTTCACAAAGGTGACCTCACTGGAGCATGTACCTGGCTGACCACTGTTCCCCAAATTCATGTCCACCCGGAAACTGACATTACTCGGAGATGGGGTCCTTGCAGACGTAAGCAAGGTCAGATGTGGTCACAAGCAAGACAGGGGCAGGCGCTCACCCCAACAGGACCGGGATGCAGCACGTAGCAGGGAGCATGTCCTGCGGAGACAAAGGCTTGGCCTGGCAAGGTCCAGCCATGGGCCCAGGCAGGCCATGGCGGAGGAAGCATGGTCCTGCCCACGGGGGCACCTGGTCCCAGCGCCCATCTGGACCAGGGCCCATTGGGGCAGTGTGTTGGCACCGTGCTGGCACAGCCCTGAAAGCTGCTGCAGGCGGGGGCTGGTGCCTTTCCAGGCCCGCAGCAGCAGTCGCAGGGCCAGGACCAGGCTCGCCACGACCAGCTCTCCTGACACTGCCCACCTGCCCGAGCCCAGCACCCTTGCAGTGCCCTGTACCCCGTTTCTAGTTTTACCGTCAGCCCTAACCCATATGCTCGTATTTGCCCGCATTTGTTCTACTCTGCTCTTGTCCAAACCTCCCACCATCAGTTTGGCGAAAATGTCCCCTTTGAGGAAACCGGGTGAGGTGTACAAGGGCCTCCCTGTGTACATCGTGAATGACGTGGACTCCACACTTTTCTCCAAAAAACTCCTGCAGTCTGACCTCTCCTGGGCTTCTAACCATGCTCTGCACGACGCTCCCACTCTGGACTTTCCCTCCGGACACCGGTGCTGGACCCCCGAGCCGAGGACTGGCAGCCTCCGCTCGACAAGCACCCACCAGCACAGACGTGGGCAGCCACACGGGGCCCAGGCGCTCCAAAAATAAGTACTTTTTACAAAGGTCAGGCTCAAGAAAACCCTGGAGCTAGCTTAAAGGAAATCTGTGGTTCATCTCTGTTTCAAATATCACCAAAAATAAACATTCCCCAAATTCCTAATGGCAATGTGTACTTTAAACAGCCACTGAAGACCAAGCTCTCTCGATATCTTTTGGGGGAACTTTTTGTTTTACTACAGAGAAAAATTGTCCCAACAAGCCGCGCTGTCCCATTTCACCAGGAGTCGGGACGGACCTGACCGTGGCCGCAACCACATGGACCTGGGCCGACCGCTCACAGTGTCCCCTTGACAACGCCCGGACACGCCACCTTGCTGGCCACCGTCTCAGGCGTGCAAGCCCAATGGGCATGCACACGACGGAGGGAGGCCCCCACACAGCCCTCTGGGGCCACCCTCCCGGTTCCCGGCCACGGGGGCTCTGCTTTCCCTCCGGTGCCGCCACGTCTCCCCCCCCACGCTCCGCCCCACGCCACGCCACGCCACGCACGCCAGCCATCCCAAAGCACGCGTCTACTGAATGCCAAGCTTAAAAGGTTAACTTTAAACCTGACTTTCCTACAGTGAACAGTCTGCAGTGACCATTTTCACTCACGCAGCCTTTGTACTATTTTATTTATTTTTTTTAAAGATTTATTTATTCATTTATACAAGAACTGGGGTACAGGCAAGATGCGAGGGAGGGAGGGTGAGAGGACTCACCAGAGTCAGAGCGGGGATCAGAACAGGCAGACTGACGAAATACACTGCTGAGGGGAGCAGCGGGCGCCATGGGAGAGGTCTGCCTTGCCATGTGGGACCCCCCCAGCCGGCTGGGATAGAACCGGCGCTGCAGAGACTGCGGACAGCTTTCACACTGCAGCACGGTGCTCAACTCCCTGCACCACCAGGGGAGGCCCCAGCCTTTGTACTATTTTAAATTAATTTTAGGATGAAGTTCTAGGGATCTCCCACGGACACCCTAAAATTGTCCTCAAAACCGCATCTCCGGGGTCACACCCATGCGGTCCCGGCCTCCCTGTGCCCCCCTCTCCCTGCTCCACGGCGAGCTCCGCTCCTTTGAGAGGGACAGTCCCTGAGGCCTGGCCTGTGGTCACCCAGTCGGGACATCCACTCGCCACTGCAGAGGCGTTTTACTCTGGCTTGTGGGACCTAACGGCCGTAAACCCCTCCCTGCTGCTGTTTTTATGTTATAGGAAATAACCCTCCTCACAAGAGCGTCCCTGCTCAGGAAACCCGAACTCACTTTCCACTTCTATCAACCCTAAGAGCTGACAGGGGACCTTCTCTCCGCTAACCTGTCTCCTCACCACTGGGCAAGAAGAGACCACGCTCGGGACGGGAGGCCCGGGGCTCTGTGCTCAGTCGTGCCCGCCGAGACAGCCCTCCACCCCCCGTGGCTGAACTTCTTCCCTAGGAAATAGGCTAAAGGGCTCCTCCCGGGCGTCAGCAGCAGCCAGGCCGTGCGCCACCCCCCCACCCCCATCTCTCATTCCACGGCGATTATCCGGAAGCTGCTCCGTCCTGTTTCCTCCTACTCGTCCAGATAAAACATTTTGTTCCTTGTGCATTTTACGTAGTTCTGTCCACGCTCCCTGGAAGTGGACGGACACGGGTTCGTCAGGGTCAGTCTGATCAACGGGGAACTATGGAAACAGACCCACGGGAGCGGCTGGGAAGACAACAGTGAGCGCGCGGGCAGCGGGGATCCCACTATGCGCGTGAAGGCGGACGTCCAAAAGCAGAGGGCGCCAGAGGACCCGGAAGGGAAAGACTTTGTTTCCAGGCCCCGATGTCTCGGCCCTCTGGGGACACAGCACAAGCACCACCAGAGCGTGACCTCCCGAGGAGGGGCCTGGCAAGCAGGCCGGGGAGGCCGGGACGGTAGGAGAGGCTGAGAGCCGACAGCTCGCCTGGTGGAGCGCAGTGACATGGCAGGTAGTGTCACTCCGTGTCCCCGCAGAACCTGCAGCAGAGCTCAGAGATAGACCCACAGCTGTGGTCCAGCTCTCTGCACACAGAAATGCGAGCAGCAGGAACTATTAACTAGGTAGCAAAAGTAAGCAAAGGGGGACACCATTACGATGGAGACAGCAGCTTCGGGAGCCTGAGGACCAGCGCCCAAAGGAGGCACTGGAAGGGATTCTGGAAGCCTGGGCTCTGCAGAGCTGAACGCAGACGCTGATGGCAGGCTGGGGGAGCCCGCCAGCCAGGGTCCCTGCACGTGTGGGACGCGGCCAGGCTGGACCTGCTGTGCCCGGCTGGAAGGAGGAGGAAGGGCTGCCGGGGCGCCACCCCAGGACGAGGGGCAGGCAGGCAGCTGGCTCCACTCCCGCCTCAGGTCCCGCTGTCTCCCCGAGCGCCCCATTAGGCAGAGTCCATCAGGGAGCAAGGCCAGGGCCCGAATGGCGTGGTGCTGGGGTGAGGACCCCCAAGCAGGTAGGAGGCAGCGGGGAGTGTTGGTACACACAGGACAGCTCCCGTGAGTAGGCAGAGGAGAGGGTAACAGGAAAGAAAACCACACGGTCGTGGGGCATCCCTGGTGGTGCAAGGGTTGTTAATCACCGCACTATGAAGCAATCCTCAGCCTCTGCAGCACAAGTTCGATCCCCGGCCGGCCAGGGAGCAACCCACATGGCGCAGCAGACCTCTCCTGTCTCGCCCGCTGCTCCCCTCAGCAGTGGGTTTCAGTCAGTCCGTCTGTTCTGCTCCCCGCTCTGTCTCTGGTGAGTCCTCTCACCCTCCCACACATCTGGCCTGTAGCCCAGCTCTTGTATGCATAAATAAAAAATCTTAAAAAAGAAAAGGAAAGAAAAGAAAAGCACACTGCAGTACCAGAGGGGTGCAGAGGCCGGGGTGAAGGCAGAGCTCCCATGCGCGAGCAGAGGGGCGACACAGGTGCCTGTGGTGCCCACAGAGCCCTGGCGCTGTCTGTGGGACGCTGCCCTCCAGCACCAGAGCCAGCTCTGCCATGGGCTCGGAGCTGGCCCAGAGTGCCGGGCGCCACACGGCCGGCAGTGCGAAGCGCCAGGCGGCACAGGAAGCCGGCACCCGGGCTGCACTGAGGCTCCATGCACCTGACAACGTGAGACATGGCGTCCAGACACTGGCCACCACAGCTACCTGGCCGGGCCACGGGGGAGAGCCCAAGGCAGGCTGGCCCTCCTCACCCTCGCCAGAAAGGGCCCCGGAGTAGGGGGGCAAGGGCGCTGCCCACGGCCGGGGTTGGGGGGCAAGGTGGGAGAGGAGCTGGTCCCGAGCCGGGCGCCCACTCAGACATTCAGGGCACGAGTGAAGCCAGAGCTGGCCAGGCCAGGCAGCGTCTCAGCGCCCCTTCCCTCAGGAGACAGTCAATAACTCTGGGAACACCCAGCCACCAGCCCTGGGGAGAGGCCGGGTCCTGGCCACAGTGAGCACGTGGACACTGAGGACACCACACAACTCCCTGCTGCCCCTCAGGGCAGTCGCCAGCAACATGACACCCGCTGTGCGAAGGACAGGGGTGAAGGGCTCCCTCACCCCTTTTTCTATTCCAGCGTTTAGAAAAAGTGAAATTACCTTTCACATTCCAGCAACACATACCAAAAGCTGCTGTCAGCAAATATTCAAGGACCACCCCGCAGGACAGACAGGAACCCCTGCGCCGGAGTCCAGCCCCCACCGCTTACCTGCAGGTCCACTGCCTCGTCAGCCCCTCACCGCAGATCCCGTCAAAGCACAGCTCCCCCCACCCCCCGCTCCCAGCCAGTCTCCTCCCTGCTCACTGCAAGTCACCCCAAGCCTCTCAGCTGCACTCAGCCCGCCAGGCTCCCACGCGACCCTTGCAAGGCCCTTTCCCGAGAGGCCCGTGGGGAAGGCCAGTGTCCACCCCAGGCTGCTGTCTGGACCAGGACCCGCATCCAGGATCTTCCCATCAATGACCCAAGCCCTCGCCGGAAAGAGCCAAGCACCCTCGGAGGCCGTGCTCCTGTGTCCCCACTCCCTGGGCCCGGGACCGGCCTCTTCACAACTCCCTGCTGCCCCTCAGGGCAGCCGCCAGCAACATGACACCTGCTGTGCGAAGGACAGGGGTGAAGGGCTCCCTCCCAGAAGGGCGACCAGGAAGGTGGGGCACGCAAGAGGGCACACAGACGCTCCCGATGTAAGAAAAAGGGAAATTAGAGCATAAAGAGACGGGCTGCCCAGAGTACTGGACGCGGGCCGGCCGGGGGAAGCAAGGACATTGTACTCGCCACGTCCACTCCCGCACAACACCCCCCCCAGTCCTGCACCAGACAGAGGGGGCGGTGGGGGAGAGGGACACAGGGGTGAGGGGCAGAGGCAGCCCCAGGAGGCCGCTTTCCTCCGCAAAGGCCAGTTCTGGAATTTCCTCTAAACCGGGTGCTGAGGAGTCCGCCTGGGGCAGAGACCGCACTGCCCGCCAGGCTGCGGGCCCAGGCGCCAGGGCGGAGCCACGGCCAGAGCAGTGCGGCTGCCGGGGACAACAGGAGGCCCCTTGCGCAAAAGCACATACTTTCTGCAGTAACTTTTGAAGGTAGGTTTAGTTCTCTTTCCGCCTCGTTTGGCTGGCGAGAACCACACAGGCCCAGGGCAGAGTCTGCGTGGAGCAAGAGGCGAGTCGCCCCCTCCCATCGGTGCCTTCCGGACCGGCTCCCACCTCCCGCCCGGACCTCCAGCCACTGCCCAGCGAGGAGCAGCAGAGGACAGCGAGCAGAGGACAGCTGGGGGGCGAGTGCAGCGTGCGCAGACAAGGGTCTGGACAGAGGCACGGGGGCGGCGAGGTTCTCCCTCTCTTTTGAAGGTGGAGCAGGACTTCCTGCCGAGCTAGGCTGGCCAGGCCTGGGCAAGCAGGACAGCGCAGCGGCCAGCAAGTGAGCGGGGGGCCAGGGGGGACTCGGTGAAGTATGAGGAGGCTCAAGCGGGGCGGCCCCACGGGGAGTGAGCAGAGAGCAAGGAGGGGTCCAGGCCTGAGCTGGGGCACGTGGGGAGAAGAGGGGCGCGCGTGCCTGGGCCCCGGAGGACAGCACGGGGAGCAGAAGCCAGGCTTCTGTCCTGCAGGGGGGTGAGGACTGGGGTCAACTACCGGCTTTCGCCTGTGGAGACCCCAGGGGGGCCTAGAGAGAAGGGGCAGCCTAGGGGACACCACCGACCACGCTGAGGCGTTTCCCTGCTAAAATACAAACTGTCCTGTCCCAGTCAGGACCCCATGCGCCCACCGACGGCCTCACAGGGACACACCCACCTGGGGCGGCCGTTGGCTGCCCAGCAGGGTCAGGTCAGGCCAGGCCTCAGCGGCGCTCCCGGGACACAGGCCTTCCCTCCCAGCGCGCCCGTCCCTCCCGGCAGCCCTCTCACCCGCAGGCCCTGGGGCTGCCAGGCAGGACCGGCCCTCACGCCTGAGCACCCTGCTAAACTCACATGCTTCTGAGCCTCCTCCTCCATGCAGGCCCCTCAGCACTTGCGTGTGCAGCAACGTGAACACACCGGCATCAGGGAGACGCCAGAGGGAAAGAAAGCAGACCCGGCGGAGGCCGCGCCCTCTGTCTTTACCCTGCCGAGCGCAACGGTGCGCCGGGTGAGCAGGGAGGCAGGAAGCTGCTGCTTCTGTTAGGGGGGAGGACGTCCTGAGCAAACCCCGCGCAGGCTCTGTGGCCCGCACCCCCGCTCCATCAAGACACCGGGAGCCGCGAGTGCCACGACCACCAAAGGGAGGTGGCGAGGCCCTGAGGGCGGAGTTAAGCAACGAGGCCCTCGGTTTGGGTATTTAACTGGCCGTGTGGCCGGGGACGCTTTTCGCCAGCTCGGCGGGTCACTGGGAGTCCAGGTCCGTGGAACGGACAGGACGCATTTACGAACTTATCTCCCTCTTTTCTCCCCGAGTTACTCATTTTCCCTCCCTTGGAAAGAAACCCTCTCTCAACCTTTCGCGTGCGCCTGCAGCTCAGCATTCGCAAGTCCCCTTGAAGCGCGCGGGTGAGGACCCACAGCCAGGCCCCCCGTTTTACATTGGGGTTGCTCTGCAGCGCTTCCGCGACACCTGCTCAGTGTCCCCCTTCCCATGAGGGCTGAGGCAGGCAGGCGGCAAAGGCCGTCCAGAACGCGCCACGCTACTGCGAGGCAGGCGGGGGTGCGGCGTTTTAGGTCAGGCCACAACCATGCCCTCGGCCCCTCCTCACCGCTGACTCGTGAGTAGGCACAAGGCGGGGAGTAGGGGCAGCCCCCAATGGAAAAGCCATGAATAACTTTTGACTCCCCCAAAACATAACTACTGAGAGCTGCTGCCGTCTGGAAGCACCGCTGAGACATCACATGGGTGGGCGCGGTGGCCTCTCGCCACCTGTCACCGGCAATAGGCCAGAGGGAAACGCCAGAGAAAGTGCAGGCGGCGCCTCATAAAGGTCCACGTCCTGGTCTTCACGGGGAGGGGGGATGCGCACCCCTGCCCCCTCCTGAGTGCTCCGGGAGGAGGCGGCCTCTGCCGGGCTGCTCCGCAGCAGCTCCCAAGAGCCAGTGAACAGCTCCACGGCGCGTGCACGACGGCCGGGAAGGGGACGGTGTCAGCAAAGTCTCCTCCAAGCCACTTCCTACAGCCCAGGCCGGCGGCGCGTGGACACGTGTGGTGGCAGGGCCAGGAAGGGGCTGGCCATGAGGCTATCTGCAGCCCAGCGCTGGACGGGCCACACCCCTCTTTCACTTCTGCTGGGCCCGCCAATCTCTCAGGCCCCCACCTAACCCAGGGCCAGGCTTCCTGCAGGGCTGACCACACTCACCCCAACCTGGCCTCGAGGCCTCAGGCAAACCCCCTTCAAAAGGCAAACTGAATCCCTGAGACCCGCTGCAAGGACGGGGCCATGCAGCAAAGCCCAGGTCGGGCACAGGACCGCAGACGGGCCAGGGGACGAGGGGCGCGAGCTCTAGCAGGGACAGCCACCGGAGTTCCCGGGTGGGGCAGCCAGAAGCTCCCAGCTGTGCAGTTGGGTGCAAATCTCCCAGCCTGAACCCCAAGCCCTGGGCCTGTAGGCAGGTCTGCCCCCTCCTCTGCCAGCACATCCCTGCTCCACCTGTACCCAGCCCGGTCCAGTCACCCACCCTACCACACCCAGGAGCCTCTGGAGCTGCGGGGCTGTGTGCAGGGGAAGCCACGGGGACAAGGGCCCATGCCACCATGGAAGGGCCTTTGTAAGGAAGGGGCTCGCCGGAGGGGCAGGGTCAGGCCAGGCTGAGAGGTGGGAGCAGGCGCTGGGCACACAGCAGGAGGGTGCACACAGGGGCAGCGCGTCTTTGAGGAGACAGGACAGGAAGGCAGCTTGTACCGACCTGCAGGGCACCTCCTGCTCCCATGCCCACGAACACTAAGGAAAGACCTGGGGGCAACTCCCAAGCGAGCTCCGGGCTCCCCTCTGAAGACGGCGCCAGCCTGGAAGACTTCCCCAGGCCCGAGGGTGCCCCCACCCCTCCAGCACGGGGGCTGTCTGGTTACTCAGCCAGGCCTCTGCCCACCCCTCCAGCCAGCAAGCTCCACCCAACTCTGAGACCAGGCGGCCCTTTCATCTCCACTGAGACTCACTGCCACCATGCAATATGGGGTGGGGGCCTCCAGCACAGAAAGGGGGGCACACTGGAGAGCTCAGGCCTGGTGCCCTGGGCTTCGACTTACAGTAGTAAACAGAGAACACCACACCAGCCGCGGCTGATGAAACGCCAGCTAATAAAAACCATCACGAGCACAGTGAGGCTGGGCCAGACCCAGAACGGAGTCCTGGAAGGAGGGAGGGGAAGCCGTGCAGGATGCTGCGGAGATGGGGCGGGCAGACCAGGGTGTTCACACGGGGTGGGGGCCCAGCCCGGGCACCGGGGACAGAGGGCCCGCAGCCTGCCACACCCAGCTCAAGCAGCCCGGGCCACTGGAGAACACGCCTCCGCGACACTTCAAGCAAAGGGAGAAACTCCCAGGCTTTCACATCAATTAGCCCCCACAGAACACACTGGGCAAATACACAGGAATGATACGTCCAAAGTCAAATGTGTCCATCAAGGAAAACACTAGTAGTGCCAACAGAGGCGGTGGCAGGGCAGGGCAGGGCCCCTGGGCACACAGGAGGAGGGAGGGTCCAGAGGCCCAAGGGGAGTTGGGGCCTCGGCCAGCGTCTGGGAAACCACCCTGGAGACAAGGAGGAGTCGGCGCCGCCTGAGGGCCGGGGCCACAACACTGCCTGATGGGGCTTCTCAAGAGAAAGCCGACCCTGGGCCTCCCCGGTGGCGCAGCGGTTGAGCGCTGGGTTGCGAAGCTGCCCGCGGCCTCTGCAGCGCCGGTTCGATCCCCGGCTGCTCCCCGGCCACCGGAGGAGGGTCCCACATGGCGCGCAGACCTCTCCTGCCGCCCGCTGCTCCCCTCAGCAGTGTCCTTCGGTCCTTCTGCCTGCTCTGCTCCCCGCTCTGGCTCTGGTGAATTCTCTCACCCTCCCGCGCTTCTGACTGTACCCAGTGCTTGTATAAACAAAACAAACAAACAAATAAATATATGAAATAAAAAAAAAAAAAGAGAAAGCCGACCCTACCCCTCTGAGGTGCATCTGGAAACCTCTACAAATGAGGTGGCAGGTGTCTGGGATGGCCTCAAAATAGCGCTCTGCGGGGAGCGGGGCGAGGGAGGCGGCCCTTGTCTGACAACCACCGCGGCCAGCGACCGGCGGTCCTCAGGCTGCTCGAGCTGCCATCTGGTTTGACTGTCCCGCCCGTGACAGAAAACTGAATTTCGTGTAGCCAATGTGATCAGTTGCTATGACTTAATTACCACTGATGAGGAAGATAAAGAAAACCGGGACCTGAAGACGCCAGCCCTGGGGTGGCCAGGGCGTTTTCAGCCGGGGCATCCGTGCCCCACAGCCGGGGGGCAGCTGAGGACGCTCGCAGGACCAGCTAGAAGGGGCTCGTAAACAAGCTTCCTGAGCAAATACTCCAAGCAGGAAGCTTGACGCCAAGTCCTGCAAACCATGCAGCAGCTCGTTTTCCTGACTGGAAGCACCTCGGGCTTGGGGAGCAGCCCGAGCCCAGTTAATTAGCTAGGAGCGTGTTGTTTTGTTGCTGGCGTTCCTTCTGGATCATGAAACAGTTTCACGAGCTGGGAAGAATCCTGCACGAACTCCGCGAGGCTGGCGAGGGCCGGGCTTCGGCGCAGCAGGCAGAGGCTGCGCGGGCCCCTGCCCGCACCCGCACGCCCTCCGCGGCAGGGGCCGCTCCCAGTGCCGACGGCGCCCTCGCGGCTGCCGAGCCAGGGAGCACCTGCTCCGCCAGCCGCTCCACTTCTCCACAGCAAGCTTTATTTTAAAAAAACATTTGTAAGTTATTTTAAGGTGGTTGCTTTTTTTTTTAAATAAGGTTAATTAAAAAGGAAGTCTCGGCAGCAGCACACGAGAGCACGCCCACGTCGCACGCCCAGGCCGGGCCGCGCTGCTCCGGCAGCATGTCAGGCTTCACACCGATGCCTGAGGCAGCACGAGCCACGAGAATTACGAGCAGGAGGAAAAAACAAACCGCAAGGAAAAGGATGTCCATGGGAACACGAAGAGGGTCACACGAAGGGCTTGGACTTCCAAAGTTTTATTTTCCTATTAAATGAAATTTTATTTATATTACAAGTCAATTGTTACGAAATCGCTGTCGTCGTAAGTGCCGCTCGTCCCCTCACCGCGCTCGCGTGCCCAGCGGGCCGGCGTCGCTACAGCACAGACGCACTCCACGCGCCCACGCTGGTCAGTTCCACGACCGCGAGTGGAAATAAACATGACCCAGCCACAAACAAAAAGAAAGTTAATGTAATGAAATGATTTTACGTTGATCCATTAGAAAGTGCCCACGAAACGGAGGGCGCGTCCACGGGAACAGCACTGACAGGCAGCAGCCACCGCGGCGCGGGCGCCTGGGACGGCAGGCCCCGGGAACAGCACTGCCCTCGGGTGTCTCAGGATGAACACGCCACTCTGCAGAGCAGTGCTCGGTACAGGCCGAGGCTGTAGACATTGTCCATAGAACACTACCGTGTCTAACATCAAAATAATCCAAAAACATACAGAAAAGGACAAACCACAGGTTTCCCCTCCATTGGGAATATACATTAAAAGTCAACAGAACGTGAGCTCGCGGGCCGAACTGCACAGGCAGGGGACAGAGGGGCGCCCAGCTGGGGGCCCCTCCGAGGGCGGAGTGACGCCTGTCAGCCCCGAAGCAACCCCCACCACGGAGAGACGTCACAGTGCTCGGACACGAGGAACAGCCAGGTCCCCACTAGCTTCTCATGAACATTTTTTTAATTTAAATTTTATTTTTATATTCCCCATACAATTACAACCCCCTTATTTTGACCCCAATCCCTCCTTTCCCCACCCCCAACCCCCCGTAGAGTGTCTCTGGTTCATAGTTGTTTGTTGATTTTGATTTTCACTTTCTTATAGTTATTCATTTTCCTGGTCCCTTATTTAAGTTTTCTAGATTCCTGCTATGAGTGAGACCATCCGGTATTTTTCTTTTTTTTTTTTTTTTTAATTTATTTATTTTTTATTTATTTATTTATTTATTTATTTTTATATAGAGGCATGTTTTCTTTCTTTCTTTCTTTATTTGTTTGTTTTTGTTTATACAAGCACTGGGTACAGTCAGAAGCGCGGGAGGGTGAGAGAATTCACCAGAGCCAGAGCGGAGAACAGAGCAGGCAGAAGGACCGAAGGACACTGCTGAGGGGAGCAGCGGGCGGCAGGAGAGGTCTGCGCACCATGTGGGACCCTCCTCTGGTGGCCGGGGAGCAGCCGGGGATCGAACCGGCGCCGCAGAGGCCGCGGGCAGCTTTGCAACCCAGCGCTCAACCGCTGCGCCACCGGGGAGGCCCTTTCTTTTTCTTTCTGGCTTATTTCGCTGAGCATGATCCCTTCCAGCGCCATCCATGTTGCTGCAAATTGCATGTGTTTATCTTTTTTGAATGCTGAATAATACTCCATCTCATGAACACTTTTAAACGATGACAACTAGGAACATATCTTTTGGTATCAAAAAAGTTTTTAAAGCAATATTCAATTTTAATGTAAAGTCCAGAGTAAGCTCTAAAATGAAAAAGACTTGGTGGCACAGTTGGGTTCAGGACGTGGGGCCCCGGGAGCCCCTGGAGTTCTACAGTCATGAGTACACAGGACTCTGATAACTTTAAAACTACTTAAAATTAGGGCCTCCCGGGTGGTGCAGCAGTTGAGCACTGGGCTGCAAAGCTGCCCGCAGCCTCTGCAGCGCCGGTTCGATCCCCGGCCACCGGCAAGGGTCCCACATGGCGCGCAGACCTCTCCTGCCCTGCCCACTGCTCCCCTCAGCAGTGTACTTCGGTCCTTCTGCCTGCTCTGCTCCCTGCTCTGGCTCTGGCGAATTCTATCACCCTCCTGTGCTTCTGACTGTACCCAGTGCTTGTATAAATTAAAAAAAAAAAAAAAAATTAAAAAAAAAAACTATTTAAAATAACAACGCGCTGCCCTAATGTGACCTGAAATGCCTGGGTTTACGTCAATGTTTTCAGTACTTGGTAAGAGGAAGCACCAGGGAGCGGGGCCCGTTCCTACGCTCCCCCAGCGAGGACAGGGCCTAGGCATGACTAGGAGGTGTCTGCAGAGAAAGCATCTAAGAACAACTGAGAAGTGGTGGGTGTGCTAGATCCAGAGACATCATTATTGCCTCTGCAGAGTTTTTAGAACAGAGCAATTTCTGCACTCGTGTCTAGCCCCAAACTGGGCAGCCTAGGGGTCACTGGCGTGGCTGAGGGTGATGGAACATGAGCACAGTGAACACCCCAGGAGCCAGGCAGAACCAGCTCCCTCACACACAATACACATGTCTCAATGACTCTCACTTGCAATTACTTTTTTACTGCGATAAAACACGTATTATATAAAATTTGTCATCTTTTAAAAGATTTACTTATGTATGCATACAAGAGCTGGGGTACAGGCCAGAGGTGTGGGGTGAGAGGGTTCACCAGAGACAGAGTGGGGAGCAGAACAGGCGGATCCACTGGAATCCGCTGCTGAGGGGAGACAGGAGAGGTCTGCCGCGCGCTGTGGGTCAGCTGCCTGGCCAGGGATTGCATCAGACCGCAGTGGCCGCGGACAGCTTGACAGTGCTCAAACTTAACCGCTGTGCCCCCAGGGAGGGCCATATTTGCCATTTTAACAGTTTTTAAGTTTGGTCCCAAAAAAGGGACTTAGCTTGCCAGAACTGAAATGAAAAAGGGGATGTCGCTACTAGCCCTATAGAAATGAAAGATCACTAAGAAACACTATGGACACATGCAGGAATCTTCAACCAAGTGCCAGCAGAGCCAAGGAAGCAACAGAAAGAGGCCCGGAACCACGTTGGCCTGCCTGCGGGCGAGGCAGCCCTGAGCACCCAGCACCCGACGCCTCTAGCAAGAGCAGAAGCCACGAGAGCACCTCGTAGACACAGAAGTCGCTGGCAACAGCACTCAGCGTGCCGGGAGCAAAGGGATTCCCCAACCTGAGCGGGCACGACGATGCCCTCTCCTAAAGCCAGCTGTAAGATGGTAACTCCCACTTTGCCACCGCCGCCTGGTACTGGGGCTGGCGGCACTGACACAGCAATAGTTGGCAACAAAGAGAAGTAAACTGGAAAGGAAGGAGCAACACGAGTCCTACTGGAAGGTGGTATGGTTTTATATATAAAACCCCAGGAAACCCACTCAAAAATGATTAGTATCAATGAGCAAGCTCAGCGATTCTGCAGGGCCACGTAGAGATCAACTGTGACTGCTCATGGCGCAGTGAACAATGTGAACATGAGATCAAGAATTCAATGAGGGCCTCCCTGGGGGCGCTGGGATCCTGTCAAGTTGTCCGCAGCCCCTGCAGCCTGAGTTCAGTCCCCGGCCAGGGAGCTGACCCCAGGGCGCCGCAGACCTCTCCTGTCTCCTCGCTGCCCCCTCAGCAGTCGATTTCAGTGGTTCCACCTGTTCTGCTCCCCACTCTGTCTCTTGGGAGTCCTCTCACCCCCGCACCTCTGGCCTGCACCCCAGCTCTTATATGCATAAATAAATACATTACATCTTAAAAAAAAAACCCTTTGTGCTTCCCAGGGATCTGTGGAGAGAGCAACATAACGCCTATGAGAGGCACCGAGACTGCGTGGGGCACACACCCCTGAGGACGCCCCAGACGATGGCCAGAGGACGGCATGGCTGAGAAATGGGCTTGTGTGGACATTTCTCCCACGAAGATGCACAGATGTGAAGATGCCAGGCACCTTCGGCCTGCAGCAGAAGCAAGTCACCAAGCTACCCTGCTCACGGCTGAGCCAAGGGATGCCATCGTGGGCAGGGGGCGAAGCCGCAGGTGCTGTGGCCCGGAGGGGAGCTGGGGACCACCTGGCCTAGAGAAGCCGCACAGCCACCAGGCGGCCCAGCAGCCGCCCCGGCCACCACCTAGAGGACGAAGGCTCAGCCCAGAGTCCGAAAGAGCCCCAAGGCCCACCCGAGGGGGAAGGGCAGCACCCCAGGGGCAAAGAGACAGGCAGAGGTGGCAACGACGAGAGCATCGTGTGTGGTGCGGGGAAGGGGCGGCGCAGGCAGACAGGCGGGAGACGAGGCTGGTGTGCGGGGAGGGGCTGGGGCAGCCGTGCTGGGGTCAAGCGTCGAGGTGGCCGTGCACGCTGGGATCCGTGCGTGGGTCTCAATAAAGTGTCACCAAAAAGAGAAAATACCTGGTAATTGAAAATGGCAGACAAACCTTTTTGTCTTGCCACAATAAGTCCGTCCAACCTGCCGGTCGTTCACTTTCAGTCTCTCAAGTGCTCTCAGTCAATGGCCCTCTGGGCCTCTCCTGCTATTTCTTAAGGGTTACCAAAACTTCATAAAGCCAAATCTTCTTTTTTTAAAAAATTAAACGCCTCAGGAGACACCAGGCATATCCGCGCGGCCACAGCACGCCTGTCCCCACAGGTGGATGGATGCTGTGGCCTGCACTGGTGCTTTCGGCAGCTACACCCCGCACCCCAGGGCAGTGTCCACCACCCCCTCCCACCCCTCCCAGTCCAGGGCTTCGGGAAAGGGAGCTGGTAACACACTAATCGATCTGATTTCAAAAACTTTTGGTTAAAAAGCCCACCTGGGGCCTCCCCTGGTGGCGCTGCGGTTGAGCCCTGGGCTGCGAAGCTGCCCGCAGCCTCTGCAGCGCCGGTTCGATCCCCGGCCTCCAGGCGAGGGTCCCACATGGTGCGCAGACCTCTCCTGCCGTGCCCGCTGCTCCCCTCAGCAGTGTATTTCATCAGTCTGCGGGTTCTGCTCCCCGCTCTGGCTCTGGTGAATTCTCTCACCCTCCTGCGCTTCTGACTGTACCCAGTGCTTGTATAAATGAATAAATCTTAGAAGAAAAAAAAAATAAAAAATAAAAGAAAATAAAAAGCCCACCTGTCACCGAGCTACAGAGCTGCCTCCTCGGCCTGCCGCACGCCCGTCAGCTGCGCCGGCCACAGCGCCCCGGTGGAGAGCCGGTGCAAGAGCCGCCTCTCACCTCAGCAGGTAAAACTATAAGGCTCAGCCCCAACTTAAACTCTTCGAACAAAGTGACTGTGAGCGCTCCCAGCACCCAGGGCCCAGGGCCACAGAGCGACTGCCTGAGCCGTATCTGGGCCGGGCAAGGGCCTCGTCCTTCCACTTCCGCTGTGACTTCTGTCCCCAGAAGACTGCGAGGGGCAAGACCATCTCCTAAGTTGGTTAATTTTGTCCCACAAACCTCAGTCTTTGGCACTGAAGAGAATCCGCCCCTGTCACTCGGAGAAAGACAGTCCCCGAGTCACAACACGGAGCTCCAGGACCTCCACAGGCACCCGGGTGGCTCAGCACACCTCGCGGGCGCCACTCTGCTGCCACAGCCGGCCTCACCACCCCCCCAGCCCCACCTCTGCCTTCTACGCTGGGGCTCTAACCACAGGGCCGGGGCAGCGCAGACAAGGCGGGGGCCTGGAGCCCCAGGTCGCACGAATGGCAGATGACAGCAGAGAATGGCCGGCGTGACCCTGCCCGGGGAACAGGCAAATGGTCAGCAAAGCCAGAAAACCAGAAGGTACGTGCAGGGCAGGCGAGGATGAGCCCACATGGACAGACGCGGCCGGCCTCGAGCCTGCGGGAGAAGCAGCAACACCCCGCCTCCCCACCACCCTCACCCACCACCTCCTCATGCGGCGCAGAGAGACCCCACTCTGGGGAGACTCACAGGGCCAAGAAAGACCCCTCTGGCCACTTCTGACGGCACCCCTCAAACGGCAAGCGTCTGTCCTCGTTGCTGCTGCATCCAGGCACACAGGTCACCCCCGCCCAGCGCGCCCTGCTAAGGAAGACAGCCACTGATACCCCACACCCCGACAAAGGCCCTGACAGCTGAGGTGAAGGCCGGCAGAGGACGAGGTCCCTGAGGGCAGGACAAAGACACAATAAATGTCTCCAACTGAAAGGCGTGTGCGCCCCTCGAGGAGGATGCCGGCAGACGGGCTGCCCGGATGAGACAGAACAGGATGCCAGGGGCAGGAATACCCAGAGCAAGACGCAGAAACGAAAGCCAGGCTGGCAGGTCACACGCCCAGAAGATGAAGCTGAGGCCTTGCCCAGGAACGTGGGGGACACGCAAAGGGGGAAAGCAGGTGAGAGGGGCCGGGCAGGCTCCTCAGGGAGAGAGAACGGAGAAGCAACCCCGGAAAGTTTCCTGGAAGAGGGACACACGAGCCCCGGGAAATCCCAGCCCCTCATAGGCGGGCCGCGGCGCCCCGGCGTCCAGGAGCCAGGCGGTGGCAGGCCTTCGATGCCCGAGCGCACCTCACCGAAGGCTGAGGGAAGCGAAGACACAGGCAGGCCAGGCCTCCAAGCTGTATCACTGGTGAGCTTTGTCAGGAAGCCTCGGGAAACGTATTTCAGCAAAAGGAGAAAAACACAGGTCTCTGAGGGGGGATTCGACAGAGGAGACAGAAAGAATTCCCGCTGGGGAACGCCAGGCGACTGTGAGGCGCAGGCCTGGAGGGAGGCCTGGACACAGTCTGAGGGGGAGAGGCTGGGCGCGCCCTGCGGGCAGGCCGAGCTGTCCCTTAAACACACGTGGCTCAGCTGCGAAGGAATCAGCCTGACAACAAGAACAGAGACCGACAGACATAGCCATGTAAACAAAAACCATTCTACAGTCATATTTGAAAAAGGGAGGGGGAAGTGTTTTGGGAAAAAGAGATGTAAGGGTTCTAGAACCTTCTCCACAGTAGGAAATCCACAGAAAACATCTAAAATGGAAAAACCAGAAACGAGCAGAACAAGCCTGCTACATAAAAAAATGAAATCTGAGGCAGAAACCGCTGAGTAGCCGCCAGCACCCTGGCTTCCCCGCCTTCCGTGGCAACAGACACCCGCCGCCAGTGAGGTGCAGCGGCCACCGAGCTGAGGGTGAGGAGGGGCCGCCCAGGGCGCCTTGGCCCGAGGCCGTCTTACCAGCCCTGGACTCTGTGACCCCACTTAATGTGCCTTATTTTAAGCCTCTGTGCTCTGGCTGTTTCCAGGGAGACCATTCCTGGCAGAAGCAGAGGGGCTGAGAGGGGCCGCCCCCCAGAGGGAGAGCCACACAGGGCAGGGGGACTCTGCTGCGTCCCACCACGGCCCCCACGACTACCCGACTTGTGAAACGAAGTCAACGCGCTACTTTGACAAAGGAAGCGCTACAGCTCAAGGAAACCCCCCGCAGGTCTGGTCGGAAGGGCTGCGCCTTGCAACCCCTAAAACTAAGATCAGGTGTGTCTCTGGAGTCAATTCTGACCCTGGATGTGGATTTCACAGGGCGTCTTTCAAGGCGACAGAATCCGAAGTCACCGGAGACTTTTCCGAAGGGGGAGCATGAAATGAGACACGCATGAGACGGGTCCGGCAGGGCAGCCACGTCTTCCCGTGAGAAAGGCTCCCACGCAGGTCTGCGGCTTGAGGGCTCCGGCCAGGGCGGGGACAATGGACGTGGAAAGAAAGGCTGCTCTAAAACCGGCTACTTCCAGGCCGATGCCAGCGAGGGGGCCCCGTGTTAACAGGTCCCTGACTGGTCTTGGGAGGAGAGAAAACCCAGGCTGGGGGGCTGCTGGCCCAGGAGTGATCCGGAGGGACCCTCAGGCCGGCTGAGCACACGGGCGCGTGGAGAGGGCGCGAACGGCAGGTCACCATCATTCCCGTTTCTAGGTTTCGTACCCGAGGCTGAGTTCTGGAGCCATCGCCATCCCAATGGCGTCAGACTTGCCTCCCTGGCGGCCTAGAGGGTAAATCTCAGCACTATCACCGCCGAGGCCTGAGTGAGATCCCCGGCCCACGGTGTCAGACCTGGGACTGTGATTCTGGAGGCCCCGCCACCCCAGCAGCCCCCTGACAAGAGCAAGTTCCCCGTGTTTGCAGGAAGCGCTAGACAAGGGCAGAGACTGGCTGAGACTAAGTGACTCCACTCCAAATTCCCTCTGAATGTGATTCTTGCCTGCAGATACAAAACCCAAAGTCTCCTATTATATAATTGACTCACTTTGCAATATTGAATCCAAAACCAATTTTGCCGCCAATTACCTCCCGGTCAATAAGACCGACCAAAAGCCCCGAGCAACACAAATGACTTAAAGCCACGCTGTCAACTGTGGCCTTTACTCACCCTGCAGACAGTGTTGGTTTTAAAAAAGTGAAGTTTCTCTGGCAGCTCTCAAGCACGGACAAAGCCTTCCCCAAATCGCCACGGCGCTCGCATCGCCAGCACCTGTGCCCTCCCGTCCCGCTGCCGCCCGAGCAAGCGCCACCTGTTGCGCAAGAGCCTGAGACTCGAGACAAGATGCTGTGCTTCAGGATGAGACGCAGGGGTTTTATTTGGGTTGTGTGGTAATTCAAATTTTTCTTTAGTTTTATGTTATCCCCGTTTCAACGATAGGAAAAGAAAACAGGTGAACACCTTGATTTGGCCTCTTTGGTCATTCAACTCAAAAGCTACGTCCGTTCGGCTGCCCTGGCGTCCTCTGTGCAGTGTGGAGTTACCAGGCTGCCCGCACTGGGTCCACTGGGCTCCAGGGCCTGGCTACGGGGCAACCACTTTGGGGCACACGGATGAAGGACAACTCGAGGCGGCACAGCAGTGCTCGTCGTGAGAAAGGCCCCGAGCTAGGACACCTCCAGAGAGCTGGCAGGTGAACTCCATGCATTAAGGAGGACATACTGGTCCCAGGGAGAGAAGCCCAGTTCAGGCCTGCCCAGTTCAGGTCTGTCTCCCGGGAAGGCAGGCGACTAGGGGGCCAGAGCAGAGCCACTGTGATCCCCCCAAGGCCAACAAACTGGGGCTTCGAAACTCAGCACTGTCCACAGGGGCGCCAGCCACTCCACAAACTGGCCTCGTGTCCATCTTAGTTGCTATTTACTTGGAAAAATTTAGTGCTTGGTCCCCCTGCCTCGAAAGGTATCAAATTTATATTAAAATCGCTTAAGGAACTACACAAACAAAATAGGGAATTTCCAACTTTTAATTAAGATACAGGATCTTACACAGAAGCTCAAACTATGAACACAGTCAAGGGAAAATTAAAGACAAAACCTACAACAGGAAGAGCTAAGACGGCCGGTTCATGTGCCCACCACAGCAATAAGGAAACAAGAGGTGGAAGGGGTCCTCTTTCAAAACCTAAGACTTAATTACCTACACTTAGCGAATTTTCTCAGATTCCCCGAAAGTCTCAAAAACTGAGCTGCACCAGCTACTTCTCTGCATGGAGAGTCAGAGTCCACACACCTGTCACCAGACCCTGAGCAGGCTCTGTGAGCAGCGCCACACAGCAAATATGGCAGCAACAGGTCCTGCAGGGTGACCCCAAACCCAGTGGGCGGGGTGGGCACCTGTATCTCACATTTATTTTCCAAGCAGAAGTAATTCCTTCAAGGAGTCAGGGTACCGATAATGCTCCAAATATCACCCATTTGAAAGGTCACTCTTTGCCTTCCAATGGAAATAACCCAACACCCCACTAACACCGAGTAATGGCTGCACCCCTAGCTCGCTGGCACCATGCCACCGCCGTGCACGCCACTGCCAGGGGGCTGAATGCCACTTCCAAAGTGGATTAAGAGTTCATTAAAATGCCACCTTCAAAACTGCAATCTCTTTCATTATTTAAAGTTTATGCTTCTGTGCCAACTGAGTTCTTAGGATAGCTTGATTTATTCGTAATCATTTCTAAAGAGCCAACACAAAATTTTGAAAATACTTCTACATTAGAGCACACAGCTTCCGTTTGGATTTGGGAAAGTCAAATCTCACCGACCAAGGCCTGCACGCATGCTAAGAAGATCTTCCCCCCTAAGCCCTCCAGCTGCCGGAGCTGGGCCGCGGGCAGCACAGGGACCCTCACCCAGGGCACCCAGCTACAGGCTCCTCCCCACCCAGGGGCTGCGGTCCCCGGGCCAGAGGCCAGCCGGCCACACCTTGCCAGCTAACCCAACCTCTGCCGCTTCCTCCTCCCTCTCACAGACGCGCTCCCAGATGAACCCGACTGTGGCTCAGGTCTGTGGTTGCAAAACCTAAAGCTCAGAAAAGAAGGGCAGGCAGCTCCTGGGAGCCTCCCATGTCCCAGGCAAGGAAGACCTCGCTCTGTGAGCAACTGTGCAGGGGGCTGGGTATTCAGTCGGAAAACCGGCCAGGGATAAAGGACCCCAGAGAGCCAACTCCCTGCGTCTTCTGAGGGCGGCGTCACCCCCGCACCGAGTCCCACCCTGCAGGACACCCGGGCGGTGCTCTCCCGGCCTCACCCAAGAGCAACACAGCAGCCCTGGGAAGAACATGGCAACTTAAGGTTTAATTTGGAGACAAAATTCCACATTGCAGCTCCCATTCCGGCAAGCTCGTCGGTTTGCTTCTCCGAGTAAATATCAGCCTTATCAAGCCCAAGATCAGAAACGACTGCGCGGCCAACGCCCGCGGCAGGTCCACGGGCTCGGCCCGAGGGGGCACCGCCTCTCCGCGGGTGAGTCCGAGGGCTCGGACGGCCGCCGGGCCTCGCGGGGCCCTCGGTCTCCAGCCCCGAAATGCCACTAAGCGACTTAATGGCCTTTCGCGGGGAAGCAGAAGAGGCCGACCGCGGTCCGGCCGGCGGGGCAGAGCTCGCAGGTCAGACGAGCAAAGTTTCTCTCGGCCCCGGCCGCCCCCAACAGCGCGGGCGCTGGGCGAGCACAATGCGGCCGGGCCGCGGGCTCGCGCACGACCCGCCGGCGACCAGGCCTTCGGCCTCGAAGCCGCCCCGCCGGCGCCAGAGCCCCGGGCCGGGCCGGGCCGGACCCAGCGGGGCCGCGCGGGCTGTCACCGGCCGCCGGGTGGGGCGCCCAGGGCCGGCCGGGCCGCCGGCGGGGGCGGGGGCGGATATCCCGGGAGGGCGGCAGGAAACGCGCTCCAGCCTCGGGTGGGCCGGCGGGGCGGGGCGCGGGGCGCGGGGCGCGGGGGGCGCGGGGCGCGGGCACTCACCCCACTCGAGGAAGTCGGCCACGTACTTGTCGCGGCGCAGGCCCGCGTGGCCGCACTCGGTGCACAGGCAGAGCAGCACGTCGAGCAGCGCCTCCACGCTCAGGGCGCCCTCGCGGCGGCGCGGCCCGTCCAGCAGCAGCTGCTCCAGCTTCTTGAGCCGCACCTTGGCCGACATGGCGGCGCCGCTCCCGCGCGGGACCCGCCCGGCGGCCCCTGTCAGGGCGCGCCCCCGGGGGCCGCGGCGCCCGCTCGCCCGCCCGCGCGCGCCGGCGCGCCCCGGCCTAGGCCGCCCCCGGGGGCCCGCTCGCGGCGGCGCTGCGTCTGGGGCGCCGGGGCCCGCGGGTCCATGGGCCGCTCCCCGCCCCGCGCCGCCCCGCGCCCGCGCCCGCCGGGCCTCGCCGCGCCCTCGCCGCCGCCCGCCGCCGCCGACCCGAGCGGCGCGGAGCCCAGCGCTGCGCAAGCCCGGCCGGCGCCCGCCCGCCCCGCCCCGCCCCGCGCGCCCCGCCCCGCCCCGCCCCGCGCCCAGCCCGCGGCCCGCAGCCAACCAGGGCGCGGCCGGCGCGGGCGCAGCCAACCGCTGCGGGGCCGGCCGCCGTCGCGCTGACCTCAGCGCGCCGCCCCGCCCCTGCGCGGCCGGCTCCCGGCGCCCGGCGCCCGGCGCCCGGCGGGATCGGACCTCGCCGCGCGCCGTAGGGAGGCCGGCGGGCTGGGCGGGGCCTCCTGGAGCCCCGCCCTGCGGGGGCGGGGCCTGCAGAGCGCCGCCGAGATTGCGGCGCCGGCGCGTGCGCACAGGGCGGCCGGGCGGCGCGCGCCCGCGCTGCGGGACCCGCCCTCCTCGTGCGCGCGCCCCGGGGGTCGGCGCGCCCCGGGGTCGGCGCCCCCCGCCCGCGACCCGCCGGGCGCCCGCTCCGGGCCCGGCGCTCGCGGGCCTGCCGGGGCGTCGAGGGCCGCGCGCCGCAGCTCCGGCGACGCCGAGGCCACCGCCCGCCGCCGCCCCCGGCCCGCCCCGACGCCGACGCCTCGGGGTGCGCTGTCGCGGGGAGCGGGCCCGCGCCCCCGCCGGGCGCCCGCGTTGGTCGGGGTGTCGGGGAGCGGGGGGCGAGCCCTTAGCCCCGGCCCGAGCGGGCGACCGCGTCCCGGCTGCAGGGGCGCCCGGGCGGGGGGCGCGGGACGCGCCGGGCTGAGCCGGGGGCCGCGTCCAGCCGCCCGCCGCGCGCTCGGGCCCCGGGGTGTCTGCGGGGCGCCCGGCGGGGCTGGACCAACCCGAATTCCCGAAAAGAAAAAAAATCGTTCGTTTTAGAGGCCCGCGCCGGGGGCCCGTTGGGGCAGCGTGGCCGGCGTGGGCGAGGGGAGCCGGGGAGACGCCGCGCCAGGGCGCTCGCTGAGGTGGGGCCTCCCGGGCCGAGAGGCCCGAGACCGCGGGAGCAGGGGCTGGGGGGCGCCTGGCTGCACCCCGGGCTTCCCCCTGCTGGGGCGACGCTCTGCTTTGGTGTCTCAGGTAGGGGGACCAGCCCTGGAAATCGGCCCGTGCCTCGCCCCTTTTCTGTCTCTGTCCCAGTGCCTGACCTCGGCCTTCCCCGGCGTCCCCCTGTGGGCAGCACGTTGCTCATTACAGACCCAGCAGGTTCAGCCTGGCCCTGCCCAGCTGGCAGCCCTGCCCTTACCCTCTGCCCTCGGGCCTCGCACTCCGTTCTTGCTGACCTCGCTCCCTCCTGCTTCGGGGCCTTTGCATTTGCCAAGTCCCCACCCTGGGTGCCCCCCTACAGCCACCTGCACTTGTCTGGTCACAAATGCGCCCCCACCTTACCCCCAGGGCTGCCTTGCCTCACTCCTAGGCTGGGTCACCCACAGCTTCCGTCCCAGCACAGGGCTCCGTGGGTGCCCAGGGTTCTTGCACACTAGTCTGGAAGCAAGAAATCTTTCTGTATCTCAAATCCTTCAAGTATAAAAAGTGAAATACCCTAGTATTTTAGCAAGTTTTCCAGAGGATTAAATGCTTTTCAACACCCATCGAACATCTTGAACAGCACCTGGCTCACAAGTGTCCGTGCTCTAGAAACTAGTAGTACTATTTCAAAGACCAGACCCCTTGCACTGGCTGGTGGAAGGAGCAGTCCTGGGTGCTCCAGACCAGAGACTCGCGCTGTTATCGGGCACCCACAGGTCTCGATCTGTCTTCGCCACTTCTGGCTGCTATAACAAAGCACCAGTCTGGGTAGCTGCAAACAACAGACATTTATTTATCACAGCTCTGGAGGCTGGAAATCGATGGGCTGCCTGTGTGGCCAGGGTCTGTGTGAGTGCCCTGATCCTGTTTTACAGAGGCCTGCCTTTACCGTGCCCTCCCATGGTAGAAAGAAGTAACTCCCTGGCCTCTTATATGGCACTAATCCCATTCATGAGGGCTCCACCCCTGTGAATGCATCACCTCCCAAAGGCCCCACGCCCCCGAATACATCACATTGGGCATTAGTATTTCAGTGTATGGATGTGGGGCACACAAACATTAGTCCATAACAGCATCCCTATAATTACCTCTCTTGGGCTGGCCCCATTCGTTTCTGGTCTTTGCTGCCCAGCAAGCAGTACCATGCCTCACCTTAGCCCCAGCACCGGCGGTTTATACTACACCTTAACTTCAAGCTGCAATGATGACTTGGCCCCAAAATTAAAATGCCCAGGTTTGTCAAGTGAAATGTCTGAGGTTGATTTAACCTGACATCGCCCACTGGAGCCCCTCAGGACCTAACTGAGCGCTGGGAAAGGGCTGTGCTGGGCATCTCCCACGTTCCTGGCCCAGTCCCTTGTCAGTTAGCTTAGCCCCCCACTCCCATCCACCTGGGGCTGCTACAAACAGGGAGGAAGGCAGAGCTTCTGAGGGGCACTGCTGTCTCCTCTGGTCTGGCAAAATGTAAAGCTGACCCCCCCTCTCCTGATGCCCCTTAAACAAGCAGGTATGTGAACAGAGAACCCTGGAGGTCTGCAGAGGGCCCCCAAGTACGTGGCAGCATACTGTGAGAGGAAACGACTCCAGACTGGGGAAAGGACCATTCAAAAGTCAGAGGACACAGTGCCTGGTATCACATAGGTTAAAAATAGTGTTGTCCCCACTAGGCATACTAGAACTCATGAATCATGGGCATTGGGTAGAATTCTCAAGATGTGTGTGCCTTAGTAGTGGGAATCAGACCTAGACTGAGCACTGCCCCCGATCAGCCTAAAAAAGCATGAAACATGGCCCTGGTGTTGAACTGTTTTCAAGTAATTCAACGGCATCCCAGAACAAAGCTCAAGACAATGCACAGAAATATAAATATACCCAGCATCCAAAAAGGTAAAATCATGCCTGGCCTCCAATCACAGACTGGACGGCATGCACACAGGCAAGACAACAGAGTCAAAATGAAGAGAATGATCAGTTTATCAAAACCAACCCAGAACAGATATTAGAATTAGCAGAGAAGAATGCTAACATAGCAACCGTGGACCCTAAGTAAGTAAAAAAAAAAAGCATGGCCACATGTCAGTAAATCTATGAAATGCATTTTCAAACACTGAAAAAGATAGTAGAATGATGAAAGATATTTTCAAAACAGTAATAGAACTATTCAAGATGAAGCCTACAATTTTTGTTATGAAAATTAAGTGATATTAATGGCAGATTACATATTACATAAGAAAAGGTTTTCTAATTTGAAAGATTAGGAATAGAATGTATCCAAAATAAAACAGTGAGGAAAGAAAGAACCCGAAAACATGAACACAGCTGAACTCATATGTGGATGACTGGGGTCCTGAAGGAGAACAACAAGAAAAAGAACAAAAAAAAGTATTTGAAGAAATAACGGCTGAAAATTTTCCAACCTCTGTGAAAACCATAATTCACAAATCCAGAGTTTCGATGAACCTCAAGCATAAGAAATAGAAAAAAAAAAAAGGTACTTTAAGGCATACCACATTCAAATTGCCCAAAACCAGTGCTTAAAACAACAGAGTAACCCGGGCTTGCCCAGTGGCATTGCGGGTTGAGTGCAGCACTGTGAAGCTGTCCACAGCCTCTGCAGTACGGGTTCAATTCCTGGCCGGCCAGGGAGCTACCCACATGGCGCAACAGACCTCTCCTGTCTCGCCCCCTATTCCCCTCAGCAATATTTTCAGTCCTTCTGCCTGTTGTGCTCCTTGCTCTGACTCTGGTGAATTCTCTCACCCTCCCACACCTCTGGCCTGTACCCTGGTTCTTGTATAAATAAATAAATCTTAAAAAAAAAAAAAAAAAAAGGAGTAACCAGAGGAAAAAAAGATCTCACATGCAGAGGAACAAAGATATAGATGATATCAGCTTTCTCATTGAAAATGATGTAAATGAGAGGGTCTCCCTTGTAGCCAAGGGATTAAGTCTCAGAGCGATCACTGCTACGGCCTGAGTTCGATCCCCGGCCAGGGATCTCTCCTGTCTCCCTGTAGATCTGCCTGTTCTGCTCCCCACTCTGTCTCTGGTGAATCCTCTCTCCATCCCCTGTACCTCTGGCCTACATCCCATCTCTTGTATGCATAAATAAATAAATCTTTAAAAAATAAAATAAAATACCACAAGAGAAAATATTGCCAGCCTCAAGTTCTATACCCATCAAAAATATCTTCCAAAAGATGAAGGTGAGAATAAATACATTTTCAGACATACAGAGGCCCACTGTGAAGGCAGTGCCTGGTTGGCCTCTTTAGATTTCACAGATGAAAGTCACAAATTGGGTGAGTTTTGGTTCATTTTCTTTCTTTTTTTTTTTTAAAGATTTATTTATTTATTTATACAAGCACTGGGTACAGTCAGAAGCGCAGGAGGGTGAGAGAATTCACCAGAGCCAGAGCCGGGAACAGAACAGGAAGACTGACGAAGTACACTGCTGAGGGGAGCAGCGGGCACTGCAGGAGAGGTCTGCACGCCATGTGGGACCCTCACCAGTGGCCGGGGATCGAACCGGCGCTGCAGAGGCTGTGGGCAGCTTCGCAGCCCAGCGCTCAACCACTGCATCACTGAGGAGGCCCCTTTTGGTTCACTTTCTAAGACCGCCAAGTTTGAGTGGGACCCAGAGCCCTATGAACTCAAGCTGCCCTGTCAGTTGGGCCTTAAGAACCAGCAGACTCTGTGGTTCTTAATGTGAGTGGGACACAGAGGTCCCAATAGGAGCAGGTCCCAGTAGGAAGTTCACCCATTACCTAATGAGTGAGTGTGGTCTTCAGTCAGGAACTGTGCCTCTGGCATTTGAAGAAAGGCATTCCTTTTCCTGCCAACAACTCTTCCCCTATTCAAAAGCTGTTCTCGGCTTGCTCCTGCATCTTAGAAGAGAATTAATGGCTGGACATGGATACCAAGAGACCTCAGCCCAAACTGTCCATCACAAATTAAACATTATGTTAGCTACTGAATCATAAAACTCGGTGTGGGGCCTCCCTGGTGGCGCAGCGGTTGAGTGCTGGGCTGCGAAGCTGCCCGCAGCCTCTGCAGGCCCGGTTCCATCCCCAGCAGCGGTGACGGTCCCACATGGCGCGCAGACCTCTCCTGCCTCGCTCGCTGCTCCCCTCAGCAGTGTGTTTTGTCAGTCTGCCTGTTCTGCTCCCCGCTCTGGCTCTGGTGAATTCTCTCACCCTCCCGTGCTTCTGACTGTACCTAGTGTTTGTATAAAGGAATAAATAAATCTTTAAAAAAAAAAAAGCCAACTTGGTGTATACATGAAATTCCTTGGTAAAATGAATCTGGGCCAAACAGACCTGGAAGAAACCAACTTTACGAGTAGGTGACTTAGATTCCATGGTATCGGTGCTTCTTAACCCCCAGCTGTGACCTCATGGGAAGTGATGGGAAGTGAAGAGAAATACCCCCAGGAGTCAATGCTTCTACACTGATTCATGGGCAGTGGCTACCAGGCCGGCCAGCCAAAGGCTTGGAAAGAATGACATTTTTCTAGGAAATCTGGGGCAAAGGCAAGTGAAGGCTGGCTCCAAGTGGGCATGTAGTGGGATGGGGAGGCTCTGTGGGTTGGGTGGCCCAGATGGGAACGTCAGGTTCTTCACTCCTTGCTCAATAGCCCAGTCAAGTGGCAGGGGAGGCCATGGCGGGGAGGGGGTGGGGGTGGGGGTTTCACGGGGCCTCAGCTACCGAGACTTTGCTCATGAGGCTGACTTGGCTCCCATGAGGGCTGAGGACCCATCTGGGCAACAGCAGGGACCCACACTGTGCCCCAAATGGTGCCACTCCGGTGGGGGTGGGACCAGGCAGGTGGCTGGTTGATAATGTCGGACCTTCCTTAGTGGGCAAGGCTGGGACCAGGGACGTGCCCTTGCGTCAGTCATCTGGTGGGGACCTGCCTTTCCAAGCACACCATTTGCGGACTGGGAGAAGGCTTTATTTATCCATCACCATGGTAACTCAATCAACATTGCCTTGGGTTGAAGGGCTCCACTATGGTGAAGGAAGGCGGCACAGTATTCCCTGGACTTGCCATGTGCCCTGTTTCTCAGAAGCAGCTGCCTGGAGAGAATGTTGAAAGGGTCCGCAGAAGACTAGTGAGGGTGCTGACCGGGAACCCACAGACTGAGGGGTAAAGTGCTGTTCTCCAGGGGGGCGCTGGGCTCCTCAGGGCGGCCCTGCCCTGCCCCCACAGCCCAATGGCAGGAGTCCAGGAAGCCAGCACTGGAGGTGGGCGGGGCCCGCTGGAGGAAGTTTTTCTTTCCTTCCTGTGACCTTGGGTCCCTGTCCAAGAAAGGAAAACTTCCATCAGGAAGCACAGCCTGATGTGTTAGGCTGAAGCTGCCCCGGTGGAGGGGCGGGGACAGGGTGGCCTGGGAGCGGGAAGCAGGCCGCGCCCTTGGGCTGTTCCCCCACACCTCAAGGGCTGTTCCCCCACACCTCACACAGCAGGCAGGGTCAGAGTCTGGCGGGGGAGGGGCGGTGTGCCTCTGCCCCTCCAGATCCAATGTCCACCCTCTCCTGTCTGTTTTGTCCCCAAATAGGCTGTGTCTGTGGACGGGTAGCTGGAGTACGAGAGATAGGGGCCTCCCCAGACCCCCTCCCTGGGTTGCTGCAGCCACAGCCCCTGTCCTTGAACCAATGTCCCCAGGTCTCTCCCCCCTCCTGTCCCTGGAAGACCCCGAGGTCCTGGGTCTGCCCCAACCCTGCCCCACTGCCTTGGAGCCTGCTCACTCCCCGGAACCAGGCCCCTTTCTACACCAACCTCAATTTCTGCTCTGTGCCTGGCCGGGGTGGGGGGGGGTGGGGGGGGTGGGGAGTGCCCGCCATCTGTCACACCTAGAGTGACCGTCGTCATCAGGTCACCAGCAGCGGGCATCAGGGAGCCTTGGCATCTGTCAGCTGACAGATGATAATACGGGGTTCCATGTCCGCTGACACTGGGCTGTGCAGCCGCTCACCCGGCCTCGCAAAACCTGCCCGCAGCTCTGATCTCAGTGCCCAGGGTACAGCAACATCCAGGACAATGCCCGCCAGCCACTCTAGTCCAGGGCAGACCGCAGGGCAGGGGGCAGAGGGTTAAAAAAGCATTTCATTGCTGTGGGGCCATCAAGAAAAGTGACAGGAGTGGGACAGAGAGGGAGCCGTGCCTGGGGCAGGGGACTCCTCTGGCCAGGACTTTCAGCTGAGGTGTCGCAAGAAGGAAGCAGCCAGGTGAGGCTCTCTGGGTAGAGGGGACGTGTGCAGGGTGGCAGGGAGCCCTGGAACTTGTCAACGGGGTCCTCATAGCCCCCTCACCCTTGCGGGCCTCACCAGTGGCTCCCCAGCTTTTCTGCTACTGACTCTCAGGGCCAAGGCCCTCCCTGAGGGTGTTCCTCTCGCTCCTTGTCAGCGCTCCCACAGAGAGTTTGAAGGTCAGGGGCACAAGCCAATACCTGCCAAGAGCAAACAAAGAAAGGGCCAGCGGTGGTATTTGTGCCCCAAGAAAGGAGGTGGGAGCCAGAGGCAGGCGGCAGGGGTGGGGGTGGCATAGCCCTGCACTGCACACTGCCTCTTGGTCCCTTGGCGCTGGGGTGGACCTGGCCAGCTGGCCAGCCCTGCTCTCCTAATCCCCACACTCAGGTCCTGGCAGGAAATACCCCATTGCCACCAGAATGTTCCCTGCATTCAAAGCATGAAACCAGTGCGCACGTGAGCTGCCCTGCAGCTGGGTAGGGCGAGTAGGTTGGAGGAGTCTGGCAACTCTGACCGCAGCTCTCTAAGGACACAGCCTGCAGTCACACGGGCATGTTACTGAACGCAGCATGGCCTCCCCTGCGTCAACCCCTGACGACAGTTGTGATGAGGTGAGAGACTAGAACCCAAGATCAACTCTGCCTGGGCAACCTCATCCCTGCTGCACTTCCTACCTGGGCAGCCACACCCATCCTTCAAGGCTGGTTCTGACCACATCTCTGGCTCTGAGGTCTTCCATGGCTCCCCACTGCCTGAGGAGGGGATAAAGGGGTCTTCCTGAGCCCCTGATCTAGGATCTCCCCTCCCAGAGCCTCTAGGGACTACTGAGGGAATTGCTGCCCAGAAGGGGCTGTGTGGAGGCTGGACCAGGAAGCCAGGGAAGAGGCATCCTAATGGGGCCCTGAGAGCACCCACAACTTCACAATCTCCCGGCAGGCCCTCGAGTGTCCTGCGCCCAGCCTTTGGCAGGTCGACCTGCTGAGACCCCCATAAGGGAGGGGCAGGAACCACCCCCTTTTTCAAAACAGCAGACTGAGAGGAGGGGAAGTGAAGTAATGCTGGGCATGGCAGGGCGTGCCTCGGCCCCAGGCACAGTGGCCGTGCTCAGGCCAGCCCGGCCTCCTGGGAGTGTGGGGCTGCTGGGAGGAGGCCTCTGGCCCACGGGCAATGCTGACCCAGAGGCCGGTCGGCGCCTAGTGCTTCCCACGCAGCCTTCACCCTGCCCACCTGGCCCTCCCCACCCTGCAGAAACGGAAACTAACGCTGAGAGTGGGCAGAGGCCCCGGGGGACACAGGGCCAGTCAGGAAGAGCAGGGCCGGTCACACCCCTGGGCACAGAGGCTGGAAGGCTGACAGGTCCTCCCTGGGGACTCTCCTGTCTCTGACCACCCCTTCCGTCCATGGTCTTCAAGGCGGTCCCGAGCCCCACTGGGAGCCTAGCCCTGGGAACTTGTTAGAACTGCACCCCAGACACATTGACCCGGAACCCCTGGGGCTGGACCTTGGCTCCTGCTGGGAAGCACGCTGTGGCTTCAGAAGGTTGCCCCGCAGGGTCTCCCTCTGGGTCCTGATGGGCACCCCCCATACCCCCACCTGGTGAGAACACAGGGTGTGGTGCCTTCAGGGGTCCTCTATTCTGGACACAGCTGTGGCTGGTCTGCTGCTTTCCTGGACTGGGGAAGGGGTTGGGCCCATTAGCAGGTTCCCCCTCACCTGCCACAGGTCCAATGGTCTGCACCTGCCTGGCTGAAGGACTGAGGCTATGGGGGGGGCACAACCTGCCTCCTCATGGTCATCAGAGTACTGGCAGGGGTCTAGCCTGGCCCCTCCCAGAGCTTAGAGTTCTCCATCAGCCAGCCTCCTACTGGCTGCATGGCACCCAGAAGGTGGGGATCCCCTGGCCTCTCTGGAGTGCAGTCTGCAGCCTGGACCAGACCTGACCCCCCCCCATTCACTACTGGCCCAAGGACCCCAGCCCAGAGGAGTCCAGCGGGACCATGGGAACCAGGCCACTGACCAACCAGCCCAAGGTCGGAGGTGGGGTGAGGGGTCCAGGCCGGAGCAGGGTGCTTGGCCCCACCTCCCAGTTGTGACTGTCCCGGGCACAGTCGGCCCTGCCCCCCAGCCTGGGGCGCCCTGGAGGGGCGGGACAACCGGTTCTGTGGGGCGAGCCCTCGGTGCAACCCTCGGGTTGTCCTGGTGGCTGAGCCCGCGCCCAGCTGGGTTACACGCCCCCGCCAGGGCCGCTCCCCGGGGCTGCAGGACCCGGCCCGCTGACTGGCCCCAGCCGCGGCGCGGTGCCCCGAGTCCGAGGAGGGCACCGGGAAAGGTGCGCCTCCCGGCCCCCCGAGGCCCAGGCCAGGGGCAGCCGCGCCCGTCCGTGCGCGCCCGGCCTCCGCGCGCCTGGGCGCCCTGGGACGCGAGCACAGCGCCGCCCTCGCGCGGCTCCGGCGCCCCAGCACGAGCGCGGGCAGCCCTGGCCGCGGGGCTGCGCTCCTGCCCCGGAAGGCGGTTTGCGACAATCTCCACGCGCGGGGCCCGCCCAGGGCCCGCACCCCTCAGTGAGCAGGAGCGCAGCTTGGGGGGGTCCCGGGGCGCCCCCCGCCCCCGCCGGCCCGTGCGCGCTGCCGGCTCCACGGACCCCGCCCGCGGGGCTCGGTCTCTCGGGCGCCGGGAAGGGCCTGGGCTGAGGCCGCGACGGCAGCCCCCCAGCCCCCCGGCGCCCCCTCCCCCCTGGGGCTCCCGCGGGGGGCGGGCCGGGGCGGGGCGGGGCTGCGGGCGGCTGCGCCGGCGGGCGGGGCCCGGGTGGGGCGGCCGGCGTCCCGGGAGCCCCCCGCGCCCGCGTACCCGCCTCGTCGCGCCCGCCCCCGGCCCCCGGCCCGCCCCCGCCCCCCGGCCCCCGGTCCCCGGCCCCGTCGCGCGAGCCGGACACCAAGCCCCGCCCGCCCCAGACTCCTGGGCTTCGGGGCCCGGAGGGCTGGGAGGGCGCCCCAGACCCGCGTCCTGCGGAGCCCGAGCCCCCATCCCCCTCTCGCCCCCGGGGAGCCCGCGAGGTCCCGGTCTGTGACGTGGCGAGCGGCCGCGTCCTCCTGGGGTGCGCAGGGGGTCGGCGCGGGGCGCCCTGAGCGCAGGCGGCTGCGTCTCGCGTTCTCGGCGCCCCCCCGGCCTCAGTTTCCCGGGTGCCCGGTGGGCGAGGCGTCAACCCGCCCCCTTTTCTGCCTGGGGTAGCTGGGAAGCCCCGCGGGCCCCCGAGGGAAGAAGGGGCGCAGGGCCTCGGAAAAACTGATCCTGGAGACTCCGCGCCGCCCAGGCCCAAGGGGGAGCCGGGGCCGGGGTTGGGGGGCCGGGGCCGCGGGCGGGGCGGGCCGGGAGGCTCTCGGGATTCTGCGCCCACGACCCCACGGCCGGCGGTGGGAGACCCCACACCCGCGGCTGGCCTCGTTGCGCCCCTGGGGGCTCAGTCTCCGGGCTGCGCCCCAGGCTTCCGTGCGCCCCGCGGCGGCTGCCGGGGCTCCTGGCCGCGCAGGGCGCCGTCCCGGGGCGCCGCGGCCGCGGGGAAGAGGTGAGCGGGCGTGTGTGTCCGAGGCCGAGGGGGGCGCCAGAGCCCCCAGCCTGGAGCCCGAGCGCCCCGCCTCTGCCCCGCTCCCCAAAGCCACCCGCGGAGCGCAGGTCGCGGAGGGCGGGTCGGGGCTGGGGGCCGGCCTGGGTCTCCTCCCTCGGGTCTACTTCAGGCCCGGGGAGGGGCCCCCCCAGAGTGGCCGGGGGAGGGGGGTCACACCTGTCTCCAGCCTCCGGGCTCAGCAGGGGGAGGCGGTGGGGGCATCGCGGGCGTCCAGGTGCTCACTGGCTCTCGGGCCCTGGACCCTGCTCGCCCGGCCCGCGATCTGGCCGTGGATCTGGAGAGAAGAGTCTAGACGCGCAGTCGGCTGGGGACTTAGGGATGGGGCCAGACAGCTGAAAACCCTTGCCTCGGCCCGCGCTGCTGGGTGAAGGGCGAGGAGGTGTCCTCCTGCTGACCTCCCTCCTCCTGGGTCAATGCAGGCCCCCTGCCGCGGCCTCCCCCCCACAAGGGCAGAGGGCTCAGTGCTGCACCCGCTCTCCCGGAGGGTCAGCACAGGAGGGCAGAGGAGGGGGCCAGAGCTGTGGGCACGTGACATAGTTAATGTTTCCCACCGCTCAGCCGCAGTCACCGGGGTGGCATGGCCGCAGGAGGGCGCCCAGAGCTAACGGTCCGGCCTCGGCCGATCCCTCCACCCCAGCTCCCCACCAGGGCCGGTGGCCTGCACCTCCATTCAAACCTGGGAGCACCCAGCGGGTGGGAAGGTCGGGGAGGGACAGCTCAGGCCTCCCTGGGACCGGGGAGCTCCAGAAAGCCTGGTCCTTCCTCTCCATCTCCTCCACTGCTCCCCGGCATGGGCAGGGCCTCCAGCCCAGAGAGGGGCAGGGCCTCCGGGACACGCCCCCCAAAGGCTGGGTGAAGAGGGACGATGGTGTGGGAGGGAGAGGGAGAAGCCAGATCAGGCTGGAGGCAGAGAGGGAGCCCAAGACTGACTCCAGGCCTGTCTTTGAAGACGCTTCCTGTCCCCAGCCTGCTGCCCCCACCACAGCTTTATGGCTGAGCACCCCCCAGTGCTCCCCCTGGGCCCATGGGGAACAACCCTCAGGAGCTGCGACGCCCTTGCCAGCTAGCACCTTGGATGACACCCAGCACCTTAGGTGGCAGCTGGCACCCTCCTTAGCAAGTTGGGAGAGCACTTCCTGTCAAGTGGAAAGAGGGGGGCTAGTGGGGCGGGGGAGCAGGCTGGCACAGACACAAAGGTGTCTAGACCCCAGCTGCAGACACCCCTCTGGCACTGCTCAGCTCAGCTGCTCCGGAGTGGCGGGCATGTGGGGTCCCCTCAGCCAGGGAGCCCCGGCCTGGTGTGATCTCTGCCAACCTCTTGATTTTCACTTTCACCACTTTGCACCCTTATTGCCAGATCTTCCACGGGGCAGCCCCAGGCCCAGGTCAGCCCTCTGGGGGCCCCGGCCATGCTGCCCCTGGGGAGGCCCTGCCCATGCCTCCTCCAGGGAAACCAGCAAAGGCCCAGCCACCATAGCCGGGGAGGGTGATGCGACTTGGACCCCACCCGCCTTCTCTCTATCTGACCCTGTTCTCCCTGGGACCATGAATTCACCAACTGGAACTCTGGGGCAATCTTGCTTTTCTTGGTCCTAGAACCCTGCGTGGCACTGCCTCCCTGGGGGCACAGGGGTTAAGTCTCAGTGCTATGACACTATCCGCAGCCTCTGCAGCACAAGTTCGATTCCCCGGCCAGGGAGCTGCCCACATGGCGCAGCGACCTCTCCTGTCTCCCTGCTGCTCCCCTCAGCAGTGGGTTTTAGTGGATCCGCCTTTTCTGTTCCCCGCTCTGTCTCTGGGGAGTCCTCTCTCTCTCACACACACACACATACACACACACACTCCCTGACACCTCTGGCCTACACCCCAGCTCTTGTATGCATGAACAAATAAATCTTTAAAAAAACAAATCAGGGGGCCTCCCCAGTGGCACAGCGATTGAGCGCTGGGTTGCGAAGCTGCCCGCAGCCTCTGCAGCACCAGTTCGATCCCTGGCCACCAAGAAGGGTCCCACATGATGTGCAGATCTTTCCTGCCGCCCGCTGCTCCCCTCAGCAGTGTACCTCGGTCCTTCTGCCTGCTCTGCTCCCCGCTCTGGCTCTGGTGAATTCTCTCACCCCCTGCGCTTCTGACTGTACCCGGTGCTTGCATAAATAAATCTTAAAAGAAAAACAAATCAGTGTTCAGTTTACGCGTGAATGGGCAGGAGAATGGCGGTCGATGATGGGGTGGGTGGCAGGGAGATGGGGTGGGCACAGAGCAATGTTGGTGCATGTGATGACCCGCGGGTGGCTTACTCAGTGAGTGGGTGGCCGGTGGGGATGACGGACGGGTCAGGAGGCGGAGTAGGGGGCCTGTGTGTGCAGAACATGCGCGTGGTGCTGGGAGCACACTAGATGGCGTGACAGCTGCTGGGTGGATGGAAGACGGAAGGCAGCGGGTCATCTAGGTTGAAGGGCGCTGGACCGATGGATGCATGTGGACACTAAATTGATGGATTGATGAAAACAGAATCTCTAGTGCATGAATTCCAGGTACTAGGTGGTGGCCAGTGGACGCTTGATGGGTGGATGATGCAAGGAAGTAGGGAAGGATGGTGGGAAAATAGTGGGTGGATGGTCGCGACGGCTTGTCCCTGGAGAGCGGGTGGACAGGCGCTAGATAACCGTGCGTGGGTGAGGTGAGCGGACAATGAATGGCGGGCGAGCGCATGGTATGGCTGGGCAGTGTGTGGCTGGGGACATGAGTGGGTGATGCTCGCTAAGGATAGCAGCTTGTGTGCTGGGCCCTGGAGGACAGGAGCCATCCCCAGCACGGCTCTCTCGGGGGCTCCTGGGCGCACCCTCCTGGGGGAGGCCACTGTGTTGTGGACAGAGTGGGAGGGAGAGCTGCCCTGGCTTGCTCAGCACCCCCTGACCTCGGGGGTTGCTCCCCAAGGCATGGTCGGCTCCCTGCTGCAAAGGGCCACGCCAGGGTCCCGGCCTCAACTCCGGCTTCCTGGGGAGGCGCTGAGGCAGCTAAAACATGAGGCCCCAAGCCAAGGGGTGTGGACTTAGTGGGTGAGTCCCAAGTTCTAGAGTCGGGTCATCCACATTGTCAGCACTGTTGGGAGACAGTGGGGCCCCAGAGGGGCCCCCCAAGCTACACATCAGAGGCTGGGCTGCAGACACCGCCCCACAGAGTGCAGGGGAGCGGCACGCCTCTGGCAGAGCTTCCAGGAGGAGGGCAAGAAGGAAAAGAGCGGGTGGCCCCATGCTGGCAGTGCCAGCAGGAGGCCCCAGGAGGGTCCTGAGTTCAGCGTGGTGGGAGATCCCGACCTGCTGTTCCTCTGACTCGGCAGCCAACCTGCAGCACTTGCTACAATACCTGCTCCCGGCCCCTCCCCCCGGGAAGTCTGTGTAGCCCAGGAGCGTGCGTGCGTGCCCAGCCTGCGTACCTGGCCGAGCTGTGAGCCGGGCACCCTCGAAGCACCCCCACAGGCCTCAAGCAGTGTTGTAGGTCAGACGGAGGTGGGGCTCCAACAAGGGGGAGCCCCAACAAGGGGCCCTGGGGCAAAGGCACAGGGACGGGACAGCGCAGGCAAGTGGGGGTTGCTGGGTGCTGTGGCCAAAGATGCTGAGGACACCAGGGGGTTGGTAGGGTGCCCCCGCACACTGTGGGTGCTGAACAATGGGCCGAGAGCAAGCTGCTCCAGTACCTTGGCCAGTCCCTCTGAGCCGGGAGGAGGCCAAGGACCCAGCAGGGTGACCCCAGGAAGGGCAGTGAGGGGCACACAGCACCCCCCCTCACTTTGTGACCTTGGCCTGTCTGGCCTCAGGCTTCTGTCTGTGAAATGGGCTGGGGCTGCGCCCCCTGCTGGTGGAGGGCTGGGCTGGGGCGAGGAACAGGCCCCCCCTCCTGCCCTGGAGACTAGATGGGAGGCCCGCTTTGAGCAGAGAGCAGGACAGGGGTAGGCAGCAGGGACCCCGTGCCTGGCCTCACCCGACCTTTGCCCTGTCCCTGCTGGGCCAGCGCTGTCCTCGAGCGTGGTGGAGCCCAGCGAGGTGGGTGCTGTGGAGAGCGGAGAGCTGCGCTGGCCCTCGGAAAGTGGCCAGAGGAGGGGTGCCCCCAAGGCCAGGCTGCTGCTGGTGAGTGAGGGGGGGCTGCCTGGGGGCTGCTGAGGCAGAGGAGGGGCAGCCAGTGCTGCCTGGGTCAGACGCTGGCCTGACCCCCGTGGGTCCTGACCCTGCTGCCTGCTCGTACCCTACCCTCTGTGCCCCAGCCCCTGTGGGGGGCTGCCTGGCCTTGACCCTCCTCTCCTGCCCACTGCTGGTCCTGGGGGCACGTCGGCCTCTGGGGATGAATGATGCAGGCGCCACCCCCTTCCCCCCCCCTTCCAGCCCACCTCTCCCAGGGCTGGGGTATGTGCCTGGACGTGGCGCTGCCCACATGGCGGAGGAGGGGCCGGTGCTAGGCAGCCCAGGGCCAGCGCGGCGGGAGACGGGCTGAGGGCGGCAGGCTCCCATCCCGGGGTGGGTGCTGGGGTCACAGTCCGCAGGGTTGCTGAGGCGGGGTCCGGGGGGCCTCTGGGAGGGGAGTTTGGGCAGGAGCGGGGCCGGGCCCGGGCACGGAGACAGCATCTGGACCCAGGAGCCAGCGCGTCCCCCGAGGGCATGCCAGGAGATTAATTTTGCCTGAGCTGGGGCCTCTGAGGGCCCTGCCTCTCCCCACCTCAGTGTCAGCCATACACCCCACCCCTGCAGCAGCCCGGGCCCAGGAGGGGCCTGTTTGTGCCGTACCCCGCTCCAAACCTCCTCAGCCTGCCAGGTTCTTCTGAGGGTCCAGAAAAGCCCCAGGGAGCCCCTGGGCTAGCCTCTGGTGGTTTGGTTCTGGGGGGGGGCCCAGGTCTGCCCTGGACCTGCCCCCAACTTGCCACCCCCTTATGCTGGTCCGTGCACAGGGGAGGGGGCTCTCCTGCTCCTGGGGTCTGGCCTCCTTTCTTCCTGGCCTAGAGCCCCTCTCCTGCCCGGTCCAGCCCCAGCCCAGATGGGGTGCAGCAGCGGCCATAAACGCAGCCCCCGACTTGGAGCTTTTATGTCTCTGCAGCCCCTGCCCTACGTCTGCCAGTAGCGCGAGGGAAGGCTCTGGGGGGTGCTGGCAGCTCTGAGGACCAGGCCCCCCAGGTGCTGTGACCAGTCAAGCATGACGAGAAAGGGCTGAGCCGGGACCCAGAGGGCAGATGGAGTCACCGCCTCCCTCCTGGCGGGTCTGGCTGGGCCTGCAGCCTCTGCCCTCTCTGCCCACTGCCGGGGTCTGGTCAACCCCTCCTCTCCTGAGGTCTGAAGCACAAATAAAGGCTCTCCTGCCACTGGGCCCGCTTGGTGAGGACTGAAGGACTGAGGACGACTCTTGTTCAGCCAGTGACCTCCTAGGCAAGGGCCTGGGCTCAGATCCCAGGCTGACCAGGCCAGAGTGCCAAGTGAGTGGCTACTTGTGGGCTCTCCACTGGGAATGAAGGGGCTGGGGAGGCTGTCGGGGCCTGCGGTGCTTGCTGCTGTGGTGTCCCTGCCCCGGCTGCCCAGGCTGGCCAACTTTCTCCAGGTGGCCTCTGCCCACCCCGGTGACTCCAGCCCTGGCTGGACCCTGAGGGCAGGAGGCCATCTGGCTGGTGCCCTCAAGCCTGGGTGCAGCAGGCACAGGAGCAGCAGTGGGGTGGGTGCCCACTCCAGGCTGGCTCTCCTTCAGTCCTGGCAAAAGGCCCAGTCTCCGGGGCACGCGACCGAGTATGGCGTGAGGTGCCCATGGCCCTGCAGGGCTGGGGAGCGGCCCCGTGACCAGGACACCGGCCTGCACGTGGGAGTCCTGTGCCTGTGGGGTCCAGCGACATTGTTGCTGGTCGGGGCTGGCAGGGGGGAGCCCACACCCCCTCCTGCTCCTCCCACCTGGCCCCTGGCCCCTGCCAGCCTGACGCAGCCATCAGAGGGAGTTGCACTGGCCACTGAACAGCCCCCTCAGGCCCAGGTGGGCAGACATGGGGGGGTGCAGGGGGACACAGGTCCCTCTGTTCTTTCTGGAGGCTTCACTAGCCTCCAGGATGAATAAGGCACTTTCTCCAACCCACCTTCGATTTAGAAATAGCTCCCCAGCCCCAAAGGCAGGGAGGTGGGAGGCAGAAGCATGGAAGTCGGCCTGGCAGCCCAGGAGGCTGCTTTCACTTGACCCCGTGGCCCCAAGACCCCGACACAGGCCAGGATGTCCCCCTGAGCCCCCACCCCGTCGGCAGCTGGGAGACGTGGCTGTCCTTCCAGGTTCTTCTTGTCCTTGCGCCCTCCCTCAGCCCTCTCTGGTGGTTCCACAGGGCCTGGCAGGCTGGAGGGGGCCTCACCCCATCCACCCGCCGGTGGCAGCCCTTCCTCTCCTGCTGCGGGCACTCTGGAACGTCTCTCCCGCACCTGCCCGGAAAGGAGCTCGCTGGGGCCCCAGGGCCCAGGCTGGGGGTGGCCCCTCCACGGTGACAGAAGTGCCCAAGTCCAGGCACGCACCCGCGCAGGCCGCCTGGGCCACTCTGCTCTGAGTTGACAGATTCACTGTCTCGGGCTTTTGTTCATTTTTTCATTATTTCTAAGTGGGTTGAACAAGTGTTTTCAGGTGCCAGCCACAGTGGCAGGCCGCAGGAGGCAGACCGGGTCCCTGGGAAGACAGACGTCCCACCCACGCAGCCCCAGGCGCTCTGGCCGGGGGGCCACCGGGGAGGCAGAAGACTCCCCGGGGACAGGCCGGGGCTGGCCTTCTCAGTGTCCCCAGCCCAGGGCTCTGTGGGCGCAGAGGAACCACTCAGGACAGGGCATGGAACGGGGGAGAGAGTGGGTGGGGGCTGTGGGTCACAGAGGCCTGGACTTCATGCTGGGGGCACCAGAAGCCCATGGGCTTTGAGACCTGATTTCAGACGGCGCACTCTGGAGCAGGGGCAACAGGACCAGGCCCCGGAGGAAGAGGCTGGGATCAGGTGGGGACCAGGATGGGGGAGATGGGGAATAGGGGCCGGCACTTCACAGCAGGCTGGCCAGGACTTGCTGGCAGGGTGGGGGACCCCAGCAAGCAGGGGTGATTTCTGGGTTCCCGGTGTGGGACAGGCAATGCTGACATTCACTGAGACTTCATCCTGATCTTTCCAACAGAGGGTGACACCCCTTATGCCCGGCTCTCCCTGAGGTCCCCCAGCTGGCGAGTAGTTACTCTGGGGTGGAATCTCGGGTCCACCCGAGACCACAGCAGGCCGGATCTGTGACCCAGCTTGAGGTCACCATCTGACAGGACTGGCCTTGGGTAGCAGGACCTGGACCCTTAATCAGAGCTCCCAGGACCCTGACGTGCCCAGGGAGTGGGCAGACCCAGGGAGGTGGCCCAGTGGGGCCAACAGCACCGTGTCCCTGTGTCCAGCTGCTCACTGGCCTCCGAGAGACCCTGAGCCTGCGGCCCTACCCCTCTAAGACCCGTGGGCCCCAAGGCCTCAGGCCCAGCAGGAACCAAAGGGTGGGGTGGAGAGGGTGGTGCCAGCAGGAGCCCCACTCCATAGCAGCGGGAGCTGGACTCCCCAAGAAAGGCCCCCTGCACTTCCCAGACGCCCCCCCTAAACTGCAACATTTGCTTCAGAGACGGAGGCTCAGCAGAGCCTGTCCCTGCGCAGCCCGCACAGCTCTGGCGGCCCCGCCGGCCCGCAGGTCACATGGTCTCGCTGCCACCCCCTGCGGCGGTGTGGGTGGCATTTGATACCAGGGCCATCCACTTTTTTGGGGGGGGACACTGGTTTCCCAGGAGCCCCTAGTTCCCGGAGGTGGAGGACGCAGCACCGTGGCCCGGGGCAGGCTGCCCCCACCGTCTCCCCTCTCAGGCTCAGCCACGTGGCCCCGCCATGGGCTCGCCCGGCCGGGGCTTCACAGCGCAGTGGACCTGGCCATGCAGTGGACCTGCCCAGGACAGCCCAGGCGTCTGCAGAGAGGGCGGTTCTGAGCCAGCCGCTGGGTCCCATGGGGCCTTTACGTAACCCCAGATGTGAAGGCCGGGCCTTGGGAACTGGGCCCCTGAGAAACAAGGGGTGGGGGGAGGAGAGCCAGGGCTGCTTGCCCAGGGACGCACCTCATGTTCCCGGACAGCCAAGCTCTTTGGGTGGACGGTCCACTCTGAGCTGAGGGACCCCGACAACAAAACCCCCATTTATGACGGTGTAAACTGAGGCTCAGGTCAGAGATGCCCCTCCCAGCCTGTGCATCCCCAGGTGGGGAGCTGAACTGTGCTGGCCCAGCAGGCCTCCTGCCCCCACAGCCCCCGCCTGGCCCTCTCAGGCCCCTCAGGCCAGCCTGTGCCAGTGCTGCCTCGGAGCCGGGACCGGGGCTTTCCTGCAGGAATTTTACTGAGAAAGTTGGGGGAAAACAATGTGGAAATGGAGTAGAAGGAAGGTCCCTTCCTCAGGCTGAAAAGTGGGTGTGGTCCTGGGTGGGTGCAGCGGGAGTTGGGGAGTGGTCCAGGAGCAAGGCACGGGCCCTGAGGACCCCAGCTTTTCAGAGGCCAGTCTCTGGAGTGACCCACAGTTGAAGGCCCAGCATCCTGACCTGCCCCCGGAGCTGCGGACCAGGTGTTCAAACTGGGAGCCCGGCCCTGGGGAAAGCCAGGCTGTGCCAGGCAGTGCGGTGCCTTTGCGTCAAAGGAGCACAATGGAGGGCGTCTCCCTCACAGGGGCCCCATGGCAGGAGCCCTGGGCAGTCACTTTGGGCCCTGCCCCTTCGCTCCAGGTCTGCTTGTCCCACCTGTTTGTCTGCCCGAGGAGTCCAGCCTGAGGGGGAAGCGTCTGCCCAGAAGTCAGGGGCTCTCGTGACCCCACTTCACAGAAGACTCGGCGGGCAAGCCAGAGGCCTTCCTGGAGGTGGCACTGGCACCTGGGTGGGCAAATGGCAGCAGCGTGGAGGTCTCTCAGGGGCCTCACAGTCTGTTATGCTTGTACTTAAAAACCCCTCACTTTGGGCTGAGCCTGTGTTTGGAGGGAGGGCCTTCAAGAAGGTGACTGCATAAAGAGCAGCCGCCTGGGTCTCACCCACCTGACCGGGCTCCCCGTGACGAGGGGGCACCGGCAGCGTAGAGCGCCTGTGCCCCGGGGGAGGATGGGCCTGCAGGCCCAGGCGCAAGGCCTGGCCCCGGGACTATGAAAAATTAGCATCTAGTTTGCGCCTCGGCTGCAGGCTGTGTCCAGTGGCTTAGCTCATGCACCCCTGCTCTCTGCACCCCCGTGCCCTGTGCAGAGCACCCCAGTAGCACCTGCAGGCCCCCACAGGGCTTCTTCCTGATGCTAGCCGCAAATCCCCTGTGCAGGAGTGGGGCTGCATCTGCCGCAAAGTCTCAGCAAGCCTCCCCCAAAATGCCTCCAGCCTGACCCATGGGGGTGGGGTTTAATGCCCAATCCATCCATGGCGTCCAGGCCCCACGTCACCTTGCCCTCAGGATGACCCCAGTTCTGAGCACCCTCACCTGGCCTGAGTGGGGCCCTGCCTGCCTTTTTTTTTTTTTTTAAAGATTTATTTATTTATGCAAGAACCGGGGTACAGGCCAGCTGACCAGGAGGGTGACCAGGCAGATTCACCAGAGACAGAGCGGGGAGCAGAACAGGCAGACTGACGAAATACACTGCTGAGGGGAGCAGCGGGCAAGACAGGAGAGGTCTACCATGCCATGTGGGACCCTCGCCGGCGGGCCAGGATCAAACCAGCGCTGCAGAGGCTGCGGACAGCTTCACAGCACTGCACTCACCTGCCCGCGCCACCAGGGGACCTGCCTGCCTTTAAGAGCCCTCTCCCCCGGAGCCCTCTGGATGGCCTGGGGCTCGCTGTCCCCTTTGCTGGCCTGAGGCCATCCCCTCTAGATCCCTCTCTACTCCCCTGGTCCTCAGGACGAGCTGGGTGGACAGGAGGCCTGGAAGCAGCCCCCCCCCGCTCTAAGCGAGGGCACGGGTGCTGCCCCCACAGCCTTCGCCTGGTCGTCTGCCTCAGTGTTGCCCCAGGAGGGACCGGCTGCCAGAGGGGTCTCCCCAGGACAGGGCCCACCCCACCGCCACCCTCTGCTCCTCCCTCCCCGGCCCTGGCCCAGCTTGAGCCAGGCTGCCAGGAGGCAAAGGTTGAAGCGGAGGATGGACCTCTTCTGAAGGGGAGGATGGACCAGAGCTGAAAGTGAAAGCAGGTCAGGGAGGAGGGTGGGACTGGGGGCGGGGCGGTGGACCCTGGCAGGCTGACCACCGCTGGGAAGTCCCAGCTGCTGGCCACTAGCTGACTGCTCCCTCGGCTCCGGCCTGGCTGTGGGGACACTGCTGGCCGGCCCGCCCGGCGCCCCTCTGCCGGAGGCCCAACATCTCCATGCCAACAGGTATGTTCCTGCAGGTGGGGTGGGAGGGCAGGACGCCTAAGGGAAGTGGGCAGGGCCCTGGAGGACAGAGGACAACAGACCTTGTGCTAGTGGCCCTGGGCCCTGGGCCTCTGCTTGGACCCTGAGCCAGAGCCAGCTGAAACCACAGTGGACACATGCGTGCACATACACATACACACACACACATGCGCGCACACACGCACAGCCCAAAAGCAGACAGACAGACACAGATGTAAAGACAATCATGCAGACACTCGGACGGGGGAGGGCCGCCTGCAGACCCTGGGAGGCACCCACGTGCATAGAGCCACACTCAGGCCACACGCTGGCTTGCAAAGCCCATGCACATGAATGTGGGCGCCGTGCTGGTGTGCACGCACACCCCCGGGCTCATCTGCTCTCCTCGGGCACCTGCTGTGTATGTGCCCTGGCCGGGGGCTGGGTGGGGCCCACACCCACCTTAGGGCAAGTGCACTGGGCAAGAGGCCAGTGCCCCAGACCCTGTAACTGTTCCTCCATCACTGGAGAAGGTGTGCCCAGGCCCAGAGCAGGAAGTGCTGGCTGGGTCCAGAGCTCAGCTGGTCAGGGAAGGCTTCTTGGAGGAGGAGCCACTTCTCCAGAACTTCCTAGCCGATGGCAGAGGGTGAGAGCCGGGTCACCATTGACAGAAGAACAGCTTGCAACAAGGCGCAGGCGCTTGGAGGGAGAGCGTCTGAGTGGTGAGCAGGAGGTGGGGGGGGAGAGGGAGTGGCTGGGTGCCCAGAGGGGCCCAATGCTGAGGGGTGGCCTGGTGCCCAGAAGGGCTTGCCCCAGTGCGGGGAAGCAGCACCTCTTCCGAGCCTGGTGATCGGGCTCCCTGGCTCTTGCCTTCACTAGCCCTTCCGGGCGAATGTGGGACAGGATGGTGAGAACACACTCGCCTGTCACCTCCCTTGTTTTCGGGGAGGACACCCAGCTGGCAGGAAGGGTTTGGAGTGGGGTGAGGGTTGGCGACCCCCCAGTGTACCCAGGAGGTGGGACCCAAGGGGTCTGGGAAAGGCACAGTCAGGACCTGTGATGGGGATGGTGGATGGGAGGTGAGGGGGCACCAGAGTAGGGGTGATGACCCAGGCGCCGGGAGGTGGGGAGACTGGGGGTAGGGTGGGCACTGGGTGCTGCCTGGGGGGATGTGGAATGAGGTCTAGGAGGATGGGCAGAAGCTGAGCCCAGACCAGAGAGTGCGGCTCCAGGTGGGGTGCCTGATGACTATGTCTTCTGAGGGGTACCCCCGGATGAGGGTGGCCTGGGACTCAGGGTGAGCCTGGGTCTCCGGGCCTTGAAGCTCATCAGGGCTGCTCTGGACACTCAAGGCGGCGGAGGGGCAGAAAGGCCCGGGTGCGCGTGCCTGTGCACACACACACATACACACACACAGCCCCAGGGAGAGGCCCGTGGGTGTGGGGCGGCAGGTGTGGGACAGGGGTCAAGGTAGAGACAGCAGGGAGCCTGCAGCTCAGCCCAGCGGGCACTGCCCACACCCTGTCACACCAGCCTGCGGGCCCCGCCCTAGCGGAGGTCAGTGGTGCCCGGGGACTCTCACGGTGCCCCGCAGTGTGCCCTCAGGTCCAGGTTAGGTTTGCAGAGCAAAGACGGGCCTCGAGGGGCAGCCACCAGCACGGAGCCAGGCTGGGCGTGGGGCTGGGGGAGGCTGGCGAGGGGCCTGGATGTGGTGAAGCCAGGGCAAGGCGGCCGGGGGTGCGAATGGAAGGCTGTGGGGAGTCGTGGATGGGTCTGGGGTTGGAGGGGGTACCTGGTGGGACCTGAGATTCGGGACGGTCAAGCGCAGCTGGGGAGCCGCTGTGAGCAGAGTCGGGAGGCCGAGGCGTCCACGGGGACTCATTGAGCCTTTGGTGCAGCCCTGGGTTGGGACAAAGGTGGCTGAGTCGCCTGGGTGGCCCCAAGTCTCTGCCTGTGCAACCTCCCTGGAGACCCATCTCCAACTGTTGGTGCCACCCCCAGAACCTGCCTCCAGGTTCCTGGAAAAGGGCCTCCAAGACCAGCCCACTCCTGGCATCGGGGAATCACCCAGCTGGGCTCCCTGGCACCAGCCCAGCCCCTACCAGGATTCCAGACAGACCTGGCAGGTCCAGGCCCCACTCCCAGGGTCTTCGTTGTCCTGGGATCCCATGTGTGCCAGGCATGGGGCTGGGCACACAGCAGGGCTAGCTCAGCATGAGCCCGCCCCAACCAAGACAGGACCGGGCTCAGCCTTCCCCGCACCCCCCGGGACAGCCTGAGGCAGTCTGGAATGTTCTCTTTCTCCCGGCTCCCACACTGGCAGGGCAGGGCTCTGAGGGTCACCGGCCAGGGGAGAGTGCAGGAGGCACAAGGAGCTCCGCGGCAATGCGCCTGCCAGCACAGGCCCATCAAGTGAGGGCAGGGCTCCCGAGTGCTGGACCCGGGGAGGACGGTGACCTGTGGCCGGGCGGGGCTGATAAGGCCCCATCAATCACCTGGCCTGTCCCTCCTGAGCCCGCGGCCTCCGGCACAGAGAGGAGGCCCCCACGTCTGACCTCTGGACAGCTTGCTGGAGGGTGTGTGGGGTGAGGGTCTGGCCTCTGTGGACTCTAGTGTCACTGCCCCTGGCAAACAGATTTGGGGAGGGGCCGCTGCTGCCCAATGTCACCCCAGGGTCAGGGTCAGGCGCCGGCTCCAGCCTGGCCTTTGGCCTGGGTGGGGGCGCCCTGGAGAAGGCTGAGGGCTCTGCTCTAACTTGACTTTGTCGGTCCAGCTCTCTCCAGCCCACACTCTCAAGGTCAAAGTGAGAGCTCGTGGCCACTTTCCGCCCCTGTGCACGGCGGTGGGAGGGTGGCCCCCATAAGATGCCCCCGCCCCTCAGCTTAACCCACAGAGAAGAAAGAGCCCAGCTGGCTGGGCCAGACTCACAAGGCCTATGCCCCAGGGGTCCAGGGTGGGGGCCTGTGCCACACCCCCAGGCCTCAGGGGCCCCTCCCCACCCCAGGGAAGGGACCAGAGCACACCTTGGGGTGGGTGGGAAGGAGAGGCACCGTGAGAAGCAGCAGAGGGACACCCCCCCCCCCCCCCCCCGTCCCTGGTTAAATATAGACCCTTGGCCCCTCCCACCCAGGCTGCAGGCCCTGATAAGCCCCTGCCAGTGCCTTTGGTCAGTACCCTCAGCCCTTCCTGCCTCCTGCGGTTCTGAGACGCTCAGGGGAGGAGGTGGCCTCCCATGGCGGCCCCAAGTGCCCCTCTGAGCAGAAGCAGTTAGGCCTGATGAGCTGAATGGGGGTGAGCCAGGCTCTGGGAGCGGGACGCAGGGGCGGGTGCTGGCGGACATTTGCAGCATCAGGGCCTCAGATCCAGGCGGCCCTGGCTGTGTTGTCGGGGCAGCCCTGGGGCTAGAGCTGTGGGGGCCGTGCCCTGTGCCCTATTCTGCTGGGAGGGTCTGACCTGGCAGCCCGGTGAGGACAGGTCCTGGGCGGGCGGGGCGGGGGTGGAGCCAGGGAGGCCGCGGGAAGGGATTGCTCTCTGCATCTCAGCTCCAGCTGCCGCCTGGCTCCGGACTGGAGGCTGCTGGTGACACTTCCTCTTAGCCAGCCCAGGGTCGCCTTCTGGGGCAAGCTTCTCATCAAAAGCTGCCGGGCCTTGCCAGCCCCACGGGCTCTCTCCAGCTTCTGGGCCTGGAGTCCGGGGCTAGGCGGCCCCCATCCCCTGAGCATCTGTCGCCCGCAGCTCTCCCGCAGCCTAGATGCCATCATCACGGTCAGCGTCCTCTGGGCCGGAGCCGCACAGTCCGGAGGAGCCCAAGGGGCCACAGAACCCTGGGCAGTCCAGGAAGTCCAACAGCAAGGATGTGCCCAGCAACCCCCGGGAGGACTCCAAGCCCGGCTTCGGCACCTTGCGGCGGGCCTTCTCCCGAGTGAGCCCCCAGGTGCTGGCGCAGAGCCCTGAGGACAGCGTGGGCCTGCTGCGGCGCAGCTCCCGCTTCCTGATGCGGTCCATCCGGCGTCCCCTGACCAGCAAGCCGACTGCTGACCAGACCCAGGTCGCCTCTGCACCAGGGGTGGCCCCGGGCCCCGGGGTGCCCGCCAAGGTCGGCGGCGGAGTGAGCAGGCAGTCATCCCTGGGCGCCAGGCCGGAGGACGCAGGCCCCGAGACAGGTGAGGACCACGTGGAAGCAGCGGCGCCATGTGGAAGGAAAGGGGCCGGAGCGCCCCCAAGCCCCCCAAGCCCCACCCCACACCTGCAGTTAAGCTTTTCCAGCTTTCCAGTAAGGAGTGCCCACCGGGCAGAGGGGCAGAGGGGGGCTCAGCGGTGAGGTGACTGGCCTCGGTCCCCCCTCTGGGAAGCAGAGAGCTGGGATTTGAACCCAGATCCACACGGCTCCAGGGCCCGAGCTCCCCCACAGCCTGCTCCCGGAGGGACAGAGCGCTGGCCAGGCCTGGGCTTGCAGAGGGACGGGGAGCTCTCCGGAGGGGTGAGGAGCCTGCCCAGGGGACGATGCCCCAGAGCAGGGCCAGGGTGGGGTGCAGGCAGGGGATTTCTGGCGTGGGGCAGGCAGCAGGCAGGGACCGGCAGCACATGCTGAATGTGGGCCCTGGGGCAGGAGCCGGACATACCTGAGCTCTGACCCTTTGGACGAGTGGCCAGGACTGCCCTGGGGGCCCCCAGGTCCGGCCAGCAGAGCTGCGGGTGGGAGCAGGGATGAGGCAAGGGGAAGGCAGGGAATGACCCCTGTGGCTCCTCCAGCCAGGTTTGGTTTCTGGCTCACAGGGGTGACGCGGCGGCAGCGTCTGCAGCTGCAGTTCCTGGGGCGGGCCTCAGCCGGAGCTTGGAGGCTGCCCCCTCCCCCCCAGGGTCAGACCCCCACCGACCTTACTTACACCCCTCACACCCTTCTTCCCCCCGTCTTTGCAAAAGACAAATCCGTGGCTGACCTCATCACGGAGCGGCAGCTCTTGGTGGCCTTCCAGCAGCTGCAGGACGTGGAGTCGCAGCTGGTGACCCGCAGAAACTCACACACCTTCCAGCAGGACCCCACGGGCTTCGCGCGCCAGGCCATGGACGTGTGTCTGCACTACGACGCGCTGGCTGCCCAGATTGGCGCCATCGTGCGCGAGACGCTGGGCCCCGACGGCGTGGACGCGGCCGCGCTGGCCGAGCTGACCCGCGTGGTGTGCGCCGAGGAGGCGGCCCACCCCGCGCCCCCCGCCGACGGCGACTTCCTGCGCACGCCGCGCCGCTGGCGCCAGCTCTGGGAGGAAGCCGTCCGCCAGAGCGCACAGGAGCGCGTCCTGCAGGCCGGCGCGCCGGAGAGCCCCGGGGCGCCGGAGAGCCCCGGGGCGGCCGAGGGCGCCTCGAACCTGGCCCGGCTGCTGGCGGACCTCGGCGCCGTGGTCCGCCGGGACCTGCAGAAGGTGCAGCTGGAGGTGCAGCCGACCTACGCGGCCGCGGGCTTTCCCGCCTGGGAGGTCTACCTGCGCGCCTTCCACGGCGCCGTGGCCCAGCGCCTGCAGGAGCTCGCCACGGGCGCGCGCGGCTGCGAGCAGCTCTACCTGCTGCTGGACTGGGCCGCCAACGTGTACAGCAGGTGAGGCCGGCCAGCGCCCGCCAGGGGCTGCTCCACTCACCTGGCACTGCCCACCGACCTCAGAGCGACCCCCAAGGGCAGGGCCGTTGCTCCCTGGGGGAAGGCTGTGGACTGGGGGCCCAAGATCCTGGGGGGGGGGGCAGAGGCTTCGACATTCTTTCCTGAGTCCCAGGCCCCGTGCACTCTGATGGGGTGTTTTTAAGGGGTCCCCGTTCTCCATTCCCAGAGCTGGAAGGTGTGAAGGGGAGGGAGGGAGCGCAGTCAGGGGCCCGTCCGCCAGCCACCTTGAGAGAAGGGAAATAGCACCCCTCCAGGCAGCACCCCGGGGCTGGCAGTGGGTGAGGTTGGGGTTCACCTGTCTCCCCATCGGGAGCTTCCACCTCCGACTGTTCTGGGTGATGGGGCGGATCCCCTCTCTGGACTGGAGGCGGTGCCTACAGCCCTGGGCTCGCTACTGCATTTGCAGGGTGTCCTCAGGCAGGTAACCCCCAACCTGGCTTTCCTGATGTGGGCTGGGAAGTGAGCTGTGTGGCTCCGGGGTGCTTAGGGCCCGGGCTTGGTTGTGCCCCGACCTCGAGGGTAGTGGTCACTACTGAGGCAGCCAGGCTGAGGTCCTTGTGCATCCTGGGCGGCACAGCTGGCAGCCAGGCGCCTGGGGAGGCTGCTGGGAGGGACAGGGTGGGCCGGGAAGACGGAGGATGCGGTGGGGGAGGCAAGTGTGTGAGCAGAAGCCCAGGTTCTGCCTGCGGCCAGGCGCTGGCTTCGAGCCTGGCTGGGGGTGAGGGGAGGGCACCAGACCCCCATTCAGGCCTTCAGCCCCCCGCCCTGCCTTCCAGTCCTGATTTCCTGGGTGCCCCAGACCTGGCTTTGCCCGCAGAGCCGCTGCCCCCACTCCTGGCCCCTGAGGTGTGGGCCCGGCTGGAGAGCGACTACACCAGCTTCCTTGAGGTGAGGCGGGTGGGGACGGGGGCAGGGGGTGTCCTCGGCCAAGCTGGCCGGGGTTCAGGCCTCAGCCACTCCTCACCCAGTGGCCTGTAGGTTGGCGCCCCGGAGGGCCCGGGGGCAGCTGAGCGTGCCTCAAACCTGGCGTGACTTCCGGCAGACCTCGGCCCCTTGTCTCCAGGGGTGCACAGGGGCTGAGGAGGCAGGGGACCCCTGCCCTCCTTCCTGGGGAGCTCTCGCGACAGCCCCTCCCACCCTTCCAGACCAAGATCGGGAGCTGCTTCGAGAACATCTTAGAGCTGGAGCGGAGCCGCTGGGGGGACCCCGAGACCCCCGAGGTGCTGCAGGGCCACTACCACACGCCACTGTCCCTCGACGTTCACATGGTGCGCTGAGCAGGGCACACAGGCTGTGTCTGGCCGCAGGCAGGGCTGCGTGGACACCCAGAGCTGTAGATACCAGCCTGACCCCCCACCCCTCAGACCTGAGGTCCCACAGGGGCAGACTGGACACACCCCCAGCCAGCTGCACGCAGAGGCAGGACCCCCAGGGCACATCTCCCAGCTTGGCCCTCTGCGTGGGGGTGGGGAGGTTGGCCCCAGGCTGGAGATGGGGCGCTGGAGGCTTGGGGCCCTGCACTGGGGCTCACACACGCTCAGTTTGCGGCTCTGCCGGCAGCTCGTGGCGGAGCACGTGAAGGCTGCCGGGGCCATCTCCCCAGAGCTGGAGGCCACCACCCAGGGAATCTGTGCCCGCGCACTGGGCCTCTTCCTGCCCAGGTGCGGCGGCCGCGGGGTGGGGCGGGAGGCGTGGCCAGGCGGACGGGGTGGCACGGGCGGTCTGGGAACTTGGGGTTTGCGATCCCGCGACAGGGGGGAGGGGACCCACATCTTAAGGCCCGACGCCTGGGGGCGCCCTGAGGGGAGGGCGGACTCCGGGTCACAGCACGTTCCAGAAGGGTCCCGACGGCCTCTGCGTACCGCGCCCCCAGCTTCGAAAAGGCTTTTCTGGCGTCGGGGGAGGTGAGCGCACCGCACCTGGGCGCCAGCATCAACGCCCTGGAGGAGCTCAGGTGAGCGCCCGGCGGCTCCTGGGGGCGCTGCCCGCCGCGGCCAGCAGGGGGCGCGCGAGTCCGGGAGGCGGGGAGGGCGCTGGGCCTCCCCAGGGCGGACAGTCGGCCTCCCGGGACTGCGCCCCCACCCCACCCCCACCCCCACCCCGCCTGCGCGGCGTCCTCCGTTGGCCCCGGGAAGGGGTGCGGGCGTCGGAGGCTGAGCGGAGGCTGAGAATGTCCAGCTGCCCCAGACCCTGCCTGTTGCGCCGCAGGGGCCCTAGCGCTCCGGCCGCGTCCCTCTCCCCGCACGTCCTCCCAGCCAGCTTCTTCCCTTCTAGGGAGACCTCCTCCTCTCGGGAGCCCCCCTGACTTAGGGCTGGGCTGTGGGTGGGCCCTGGGCCCCTGCAGCACCGGAGACAGAGACTGAGGGGAGTGGCGAGGGGGGACTCCAGAGGGCCAGGTGGGGAAGGGGGAGAAGCAGGGGAGGGAGGGGACAGGGAAAGGCGGAAGGGGGGGCAGGCAGGGGCCGGTCAGCAAGCCAGACCCGGCTGTCTGGCCTGGGATCCCAGCCCCCGTCCCCCGGGGGCCCTTCCTTACCTGCCCCACGCAGACCCGGGCGCCTGCTGCCTCGCCCTCTGCCGTGGAGGACTCCGCGCACATTTGCTCTCTGTGGCACCTGTGGTGTGCCAGGCCGAGCGCCCCCTCCGCTGGGGACAGTCGGCCAAGTGCCGCATCCTCACGCGAGGGAAAGCAGGGGCTCGGGAAGGCCCCACGCGTGTCCGAGGTCACACAGCCCAGTGCTGGGCCTGGACTGGAACCCGAGCATGGGTGTGAGCACCTTGGGGCTCCACTGCTTGGACAGTGTCCCTGATCTGTGCAGGCCCCCCCGGGGCGTGGGGGCCCTGGGGTTCTGCCCCGGGAAGTGTTTTCTGACCCTTGTAGGCAGCCCCTGGCCCCTGCCATGAACTCTGGCTTGTCCTTCTTGTCCCTGAGCTGGGCATGGGACAGAGCCTCGCCCTGAGTTTTGTCAACAGTGACATGGAGACATTGTTACCTTCCCAGGAGGCCCCCCTGCCAGGCACCATCCCTTCACCAAGAGGGGTGAAGGTTTGCCCCAGGGAAACTGCCAGGCGGTGGGGCTACCCCACTTGCTGAGCTGCCCCTCTACAATCACTTGGCCTTGGTGCTCTGTCCTCCTTGTCTCAGAAACATTGCAGCCCCAGGGGTGGCCTCACATTTTAGTCTAAGTGCGTGGAGGCCGTGTAGTGCCTAGTTTGTGGGCTGTACGCTGCTCTTGTCCTCCTCTCTGCTCCCCTGTCCACTCTGCCACCTGCCCTGGCCCCTCCCCAGGACCAGTCTTCCGGCCAAGTTCCCAGGAACTTTTGAGGGGCTGCAGAAGCCCCTGGTGGCTGCCACCGGCACCTTCCAGAAGCACCTGCTCCAGGGCTTGCAGCGTGATGTGCAGGTGAGTGGGAAGGGCCCTTCTCACCACGCCCAGCAGGTGCCGGTGCCCGGAGCCTGGCTTTCCCAGGCACAGCACAGACACCCCAGGGGCAGTTTCAGGGGCGGGGTGCTGTGGTGGGTGCGCCACCCGGGCAAGTTTTCTACCGAGCGGGGATGATCAGGTAACACCTACCTCCTTACTTTGGTCCCCACCTCCCAATGGAAAGACCCAAGCCCCCACTGTGGGTCCAGGCCCCTGACCCAGCTCCCCCGGGACCACACCTTTGGCAAACTGGCCTGAGGCCCAAAGGCACATCCTGCAGGGAGCTCCTGCCAGGGAAAGGCCTAGAGACAAAATTCGGGGTAGATGAGAAGCCCCCAGAGCATCTGGTAAAGAAGGGGTCACATCGCCCCCCAGAGTATCTTCCAGGCGACAGAATGTTCCTTAGCCTTAAAGACTGTCTGGGCCCGTGGAGGGGGGCTGCAGTGGATGGGGAGGACGGGCCGAAGATTCCCCCCATCCCTCTGCCCAGCCGCTCTTCAGCGCCGTGTGCACCAAGGACTGGCTGACGCAGGACCCACTAACGCCCCTCATGGACAAGGTGGTGGCCTTTGCCCGCCATCTCGAGCACGTCGTCCCACCGCGGGGACAGGTATCTCGAGGGGGTGGAGGCCGGGGCGGCACCACCAGGGCCAAGTGGTTACCCTGACCATGCCCTGACCCGAACCCCAGGAGATTCTGCAGGAGGCGCACCGATACGTGGTCCGCGAGTACCTGGCGCAGGTGCTGAAGCCGCGCGAGCGCTTCCGAGGCCCCGCGCGAGTGGCCGGCTCCCAGAAGATGGGCCAGGAGGCCCAGGCCATCCACAACACCTTCCAGGGCTTGGTAGGCGGGCGCGGCCGAGCCAGGAGTGGCCTCCTCGGAGACAGACTCTGACCTGGGGGAGGGGGACCCACCAGCACCCCCATTCTCATTTCAGCTCAGCCTCTGCAAGAGCCCTGGGCTGGGCGGGAGGCAGGTGGGGCGCGGCTCTGTGTGTATCTGCATGCAGCCCGTGGGGCCAGTAGGGGAGGGGTGAGGATCCCACCTGCCGGGAGGCCTCTCTGCCATTTGCCCCTGCCGCCTGCCCGCCCAGGCCCCTCCCTGCGCCTCATCTGGCTGTGGTGTCCACTGCCTGGCTCCAGGCAGAACCTCCCCCTCGGCCTCGGTTTCTCGTTCTGTGCAGAGATGGGGAGACACCTGTGTGCTGTATGGGGGGCGGTGAGCACCGCCTTGCTGTGACTGGGGGGGCATGAGGGAGGTGGGGGTGAGCGCTGTGGTGCTGTGACTGACGGGGGCGTGGGGGAGGTGGGGGTAGGCACCCCGTGCTGTGGATGGGGGGATATTCGGGAGGTGGGGGTGGGCACCGCCGTGCTGTGGCTGGAGGTGGGGACGTGGGGGATGTCGGGGTGTGGGGAGATGGGGGTTGGGGGCGGTGGGGGGTGGGCACCGCTGTGCTGTGGCTGGAGTGGGGGCGTGGGAGGTTGGAGTGCTGAAGGGCTGGCACGAGTGGAGGGGCTTCAGGTTGGGGTCTGGGGGCTCCTGGGGGCGTTGCCAGCCCAGCAGCGCCTTCCTGTCTCCGCAGGGATCTGAGGCCGCCTGGCTGGGCCAGGCCATCCCGCGCGTGGCGGACATACTAGGCGAGACTCACAAAGCCAACATCCAGACGCACCTGGAGAAACTGATCGGGAACTACCCCGACATCAGGTCCGCACCCTACCTGCTCCGGCTCCACGGGAGGGAGGGGTGGGGTGCTCAAGCCAGGCCAGCAAGTGGGCCCCTGTGCGCGAGGGTACTGGCCCTCCTCCGGGCACCCGCGCCACCTCGGTCAGTCCTGTCAGTCCCGTGGTGGGGTGGAGAGACCCCTGCAGTCGGAGGGAGGTCGGGTGCCTCCTCCCAGTGTGACGGTGGCCCCCAGAGTTTGCAGGGAGGTGGGGCCCCCCACCGCCTGGAAGCCCGGAGATTCTTGAGGCCCGGCCAGGAAAAAGGAGGCTTTGATCCCTGGGGGTGTGTTGGGGGGAATGGTGAGTCATAAACCTGTGGAATTCCCAGCCTGAATTGGGGATTCCTGGAAAAAGCCCCAGGCCCAGTCCCTGCCCGGTCCACGGCACCCCCACCCGGACAGTTGCCTGCCCCCGCAGGACTGTCGCTCAGCTCCGGTTGCGCCACCGGGCCCTCCCCTGCACTGTGTCAGGAGTCGGCCTGATTGTTGCCCAGCCTGCGGCCACTTTGGCTGGACCCTGCCAGCTTGCCTCGCCCCTCCCATGGCTTCCCAGACCTGGGTCCACCTGCCACCCCTGGGGTGCACCGTCTCCTGGCCTGGCCTTTTGCAGACTGGCCTGGGAATCACCGGGCTGGCTGGACTCCCAAGCCTGAGTCCAGGGCTTCCCTCACCGGGTTGGCGGGGTCTCCAGGGGGCTGGGTGGGCAGTGACATCCCTCTGTCTCTGCAGGCGAGACCACGTGCTGGCCATCCTGGCCCTGCGCCGCCTGGGCCGCCGGCGGAACCACGAGCTCCTGCAGCGCGCCCAGGACCTGCTAAGGGCCGCCGCCAAGTCCAGGGGTGCCGAGGCCCTGGAGAGCCACGTGCTTTTCGAGGAGATCGAGGTGCCCAACTCCATGGACCTGCTGATCACCTGCATCTAGCCGCCTGGCCCTGGGCTTCTCCTAGGGGTCTGGGAAGGCGCAGCCCCCAGCTGCTGAGGCACTCTCTGCCCTGCCCAGCCCGAAGTCCTCGGTCCAGGGATTTTGTCTCCAGCTCAGCAGGGCTGCTGGCTGGGCCACAAGGAACATCTGGGACAGGCATGACAGGCATCTGGGGGGCGGAGCAGAGGGCCCCTCCTGCCGCCCATCAGGACTGCCTCCCTGCCCAGCTGCCCGGCATCACCACTAGTTTGAAAGTACAGTATTTATTTTTTAAATAAATGTGAATTAAAATGGTGCCTCCCTAGGGAGGGGCAGGGCCAAGTTGTTTGGGAGTAGGCGGTGCCTGTGCCCTGGGGGTGGGGGAGGGGGCTTCTGGAGGGGCTCTGTTGAGTGGGGAGCCCTTTCTTGCCCATGGCACCAGTGGGGAGACTGAGGGGGTCCAGAGCTGGGAAGGCCCAGGCTGGTGGCTGCAGAGACGCGTCCCTGCTGGGGTGCTGGGTCCACCACGCTCAGTGGCGGGTGAGCCTGGCAGGCCTGGGTCCCTGGGAGACAAGTCAAGCCTGAGATATTTGGTTAGAAGTGAAGGTGGGGCTGCAGGGCAGGCTCAGGCATGGTGTGTGTGTTTGGGGGTGCTGAGTACCTGGAAGTGGGACTGCAGTGACCCCCCTTATGCACCCCTGTCCTGCCCTCCCCCCATGAAAGCCAGAGCTGAGACTGCTGGGAACGTTCCCGCGAAGCCTGGGCTGTGCCGGGGGCTGAACCAGAGATCGGCCGGGAGGCTGCGACCTGCAGCGCCAGGAGCCCGGTCTCTGGTCTGGGCCTGACCTTGATGTGCTGGGCCTGGGGCCAGGGGACTCCAGGTGAGCAAAGGTTCGAAGAGCCCAAGGAAGTGGCGTCTCCCCAGGTCAGGGCGAGGGTCCTGAAAGGGTGCTGGTGGGCCAGGGGTGGAGGGCCCGTGTTTTCGTTCCTCTGGGCACCTCCCGACATGTGGTGACCGGGGCGCTGCTCTGATCTGCCTGCCCGCTGCCCGCGGCCCTGCCCCACTCCCTCCGCGGAGGCTGTGTGAAGCGGGGCCAGCCTGAGTCTGGCTGGGGTGAATTTGGGGACCGGTAAAGGAGAGCGGCTGCCAGGAGAGCACCCTTCTGGGTACCCCGCAGTGGGGGGGAGCGGGGGGAGGGGGGAGCAGCTGAGGCCAAGAGAGTGCCCAGAGGCCCTGATGGGAATCTAGGTGGCAGGAGGGTGGGGCAGGAATGAGGAAACAGGTTGGGGTTCCCAGACTGCAGAGCTGGGGGGAGGCAGGGTGGGTGGTGCTGACACTGGCCTGGGAGCCTCAGGCAGGGAGGGGTGATAGGGTGGGGTAGGGATGGATCCTAATCCCCTCTGGTCCTGGCCAGGCTTCCCCTGGGAGCCCCCGAAGCCTCTACCCTGGGCCCTGCCTGGGCACTGAGGTCCTGGGGCTGGATTTCCGGGCCAGGCTGCCGGGGGTGGGGGGGTGGGGGTGGGGTGGGGGTGGGTGGGGTGGGAGGGGTGGGGTGAGGGGGCGGGGGAGGGTGGGTCCCCAGTGGGGGGCTGCAGGCAATCCCCCACCTCCCGGCCATAAAGCCAGCCCCTGCCCCCTCTGGCCCGTGCCCAGGGGCCTGGCCCGGCCTGGCTGCTAGGAGAAGCCGAGGCCCTGGACTCAGGGGTGGCCACGCCTGTGGTGGTGGGTGGGGAAGGCCCTGGAGGCGGCGCAGGGACTGAGTCAGGCTGAGCCCCACAGGCGGCTCCTAGGCCGTCCTCCAGGTCTGGGGACAGGACGCGCTTTTCCCGGCCGGAGCCCCATCGGCCAGGCGGCCCCGACGTGAGTTCCCGTGGGCCCAGCGTGTTTGGGGGTGAGGCTCAGCTACCCAAGTCTAGGTCGGGATGAGCAGGAGGCTGCAGGGCAGCCCTGGAGTCCAGGGGCCGGGGCCAGAGGGTGGCCGAGACCGGAGTCCTAGGCTGGTTCTGCCAGACTCGCGATGGTCCCACCACGCCATGCCAGGCCCCCGAGGCCTCTCGAAGCGTCTGGAATATCTGGCCATCCTGGCATCCGGGGTGGGGTGGGAAGCAGCTTCCGGAGCTGTCAACCAGCCTGTCTGCTGAGGAAGCTTGTGCGGGCGTGTGCGGCGTGTGCTGCCACCCGGGCTGGGCGGCCATGTGCTGTCCACACGCCTCTCATGGAGCCGGGCAGCCTGGGGCCGGCCAGGCAGTGACCCCCGCCCGGCCCCTCCTCCCGCTGCCCGGCCCCGCTCTCCTTCCCTCCCTGGGCTCTGCTGGCGTGCACGCCGGGCTCTCTCGGGGGCTGAGAGCGGCCCCTGGTCTCCACCTCTGAGCTCTGAGCTGAGGGTCTTCGGGACAGGGCCAGCTCTGAGAGATTTTTGGGGCTCCCGCCCAGGCCTGCAGGGGGCAGTGAGGAGGCTGGAGGTGCAGCTGTAGTAGGTGAGCCCCAGCCGGCTGGCCTGAGGACAGTCCCTCGGGGATGGAGTGTCCACCCCCACACGCCCCTGCCCCGCGCCCTCTGGGGCACGGCTCCCGGCTGGGCCCTGATGTGGGGCCCGACGCCCCTCACAAGGTGGGGCCAGGAGAGGCCACGCAGTGCAGGCTGGACAGGTGCCGGCTCTGGCCGTCCCCGGCAGTCACTTGCCCTTTGCTCTGAGAGGACCCGCAGCTGCTCCCCTGTGGCGCGGCACCGAGCATGCGGGAGGAGCATGGGGAGAGGCAGGGAGTGGAGCCGCCCAGGCGCTGGCAGCAGCCTCGCTGCCCTCGGCGTGTCACCGCCGTGCCTGCCGGCCTCTCCCTCTTCCTTCCTTGCTGGTGACCCCTGCCCCTTCCTTCCTGGAAGGGACCCTGTACATGGCCGGGGTGTGTGGGGGGCACGTGTCTGTGTGTGCATGTGCCTGTGTGTGTGTGCACGTGCATGTGTCTGTATGTGTGTGCACGCGTGTGTGAGCAGCACCTCCAGAGGCTCTCTCTGGGCCCCTCACTGCCTGGGAAGTGCTCCCAGGGCCACCCTTGCTCCCCAATCTCACTTCCGTCCTTTGCTACCACAGAGAAGTCTCTTTGGGGACCCGGCGGCTTGGGCCCCAGCAGGGCTGGCTGCCCGCAGTCCATCCCCAGGCCCTCTCTGCACCTCCCCAGCCGGGCCCCGTCGCGCTGGGCTTGAGGCTGGAAGGAGGAGGCTACAGTGCCTCGGAGCCCTAGGCCAGGGAGTCAGGCCCTGTGAGGTGCTCTGCAGCCCCCACGCCATATGGGGGCCCATGGGGAGAACCCCCAGGGTCTCAGCCTAGGCCCCCACCTTGTGAATTGCTTGGCAAAACTGGAACTTTCTCCGTTCCTGGGGCCCCGGGGCCCCGATGAGTCCTTCCGAGGGCCGCCTCATCCAGCACGCCCTCCTGTCCCCACACGTACCCTCAACCTCCAGTGCCTTTTACTTGCTAGATGTTTCATATTTTTACTTCAGTGGGGGGATAGGTCACATTGTTCAAAATCAGAGCAGTACCGAAAGGCTGCTCTGTCTCCCCTGCACCCCAGCCCAGAAGCAAGCAGCTCCCCACAGAACAGGAGTTTGAAGAACGCACAGCTTGCCGCACCCCCACCCCCGGCCCCGCAGTGACCTTTCAGGCACTGAAAGGCCGGCTTGCCGGCAGGTGGGGTGCGGGGTGGGCAGTGTTGGGGTCCTGCTGCAGGGAACAGATCTGCGGAATGGGATGCCTGGTGGGGGGGGGGGGGGCGGGTCCTGTCATCTGGGCCTCCTGCCTTGAGTGCAGCTTTTCCTGCTGGCTGGGGCTTCAGAATCAGCCTCAGGCCTAGACACATGTGGGCCGAGGCTTCCCTCCCCCAGCTCCTCCCCTCTCCCTGCCCCCCGCCCCTCCCACACAGAGCCCCTGCCACGGGGGCCTGCCTCCATCACTGGGTGGAGCCCGAGGGGAGCTGGCCTCCCCGGGTGTTTTCCTGGAAATCACGCTGCAGAGCAAAAAGCAGGCCCAAAGGGACAAGAGCAAAAATTGACCATCTTTCATCATCACGGGAGAATGTCGCAAAGGGCCTGTTTCCCTTGCAAAGTCCGCTAGGGGAGGAGCTGGACCATAGGTCTGGCTGGGAAATTCCTGATGGCCCGGAGGCAACTTCTCCAGGAAGCCCTCCTGCACTGCTCTCCCGGGAAGGCCTGCTGCCCCTGAGGCCTTTTCACCGTCTCCAGCACAGGAGGTGGATCCTGGCACAGTAGTGTGTGTGGCCTGGCCTCCCACCAGAGGGGAGGGGGGAGCTGCTCAACTAGTGAAAAGACGCAGACAGCTTCTGGGCCTGTGGGTGAACACCTGGCCTGGCGAGCACCCCGGGGGCTCCTTCCTGGGCCCCCCCCCCATGGGTGGTTGGCAGGTCAGCTGTCCTGGCCATCCCGGGAGGTCAGCAGACTCCTGCCCAGGTCAGGTGCAGCCACAGATGACCCTGAGCAAGTCACTTCCCCTCCTGGGTGACAACAGAAACCACAGCACAGAGTGCAGGCCCCGAACTTTGTGCCCACTTGCCTGAGGCCACCGCTGGGGACTGGGCAGGCAGTGCTGCCCGGCAAGTGAGTGGGGGGTGTCTCCAGGGAGCAAGAGGCCCCAGGAAGGGTCCTAGGTCAGGGGTCCCCTGAGAAGTAGGGAGCAGCAGGGGCTGGGGTGAAAGCAGTGGGAAGTGCAAGTCATCCGGCAGAGGGAAGTGGACCTCCATGGGGGAAGGGTGCATCCTGGAATGCCCTGGCTTCCCAGGCCCGGGGGCGCTACCCATGGTGAGCACTGCCTGTGACTCTCTACCGCCAGCAGAGCCGCCACCCTAGTCCTCCTGGGGCAGCCTCCCCAGCCTGGTCTTTTCCTCAGTGTATGAGCCACCTGCACCCATGGGCCCAGGGACAACAGAATGCCCTCCCTCTGCCTTCTCCCCTCTCCCAGCAGCCTCTCCCCTGCGGCTCTCATGGGGTGGGGGGTGTCACCACCGCTACTCGCCTCACGCTACTCGCCTCACGCAGGACTGAGCCTGGGTCCCAGCTCCAGCCGAGAGGCTGCCAGCACCGGGCCCGCCCCTCCTGCCAGAACAAGGGCATCAGGAGGCAAAGAAGTCTTTCCCCCCAAAGATGGAGCAGTGTGAGGCCAGGAGGACTCCACCTCTGCTCTCTGCATGGAAGCTCCCTGGCCGGCTGTCCTCTGTGTCTGGCTGACATGCACCAAGCTGATTTGGGAGCGGGTCCCCACGGGAGTAGTGACCACCCAGCCCTGCCAGGCAGCCCCTCCCAGGCCTCAGTGTCCTCATCTGTGAGGGGCAATGCAGAAGCACCCATTTCCTAGGCCTGTTGTCAGAGCTTTGTTTTGTTTGCCTTTTCCTTTTTTCTTGACATGAGTGGAATCGTTCCATATTCAACTTTCTCCTCTGACATATCTCATGCAGCTCCATCCCCCGTCCCAGTCAAGCCATCACAAATGGCAAGAGTTCCTCTTTTTCATGGCTGAGTAGTGTTCCATGAGTCCACGTCGCTTCTCTGTCCACCCATCTGTCGTGGGGCACCTGGGTAGTTTCCTTGGCAGCTGTGAACAGTCACAGCAGCTCTGCTGACCACAGCCACAGGGTGGTGCCCACAACATTTGAATGAATAAACAAGCCCCAGTTAGTCTTAAAGAGGAAGAGAATTCTGAACGGACTCAGCCTGGACACTGAGGACACTGCATTGCGTGAAATAGGCCCTCTCGGTGGTCAGCTTCCCCGAGGCCTGAGGGGGGCCAGCCTAGAGGCATGGAGCGGCAGGGCGGGGCCGGGCTGGAGGTGATGCTGACAGAGGCTGGGTGCACAGGGCAGGAGGGAGTCCTGGGCGGGGGCAGCAGAGACCGTGAGTGCGCTGAAGCCCCTGACCTGTGCACGGCGCCATGGTGCGCTGGCCACGCACGCCACAGCCATCTTGGAACAGTCGACTGTGGTTGCCCAGCCGAGGGAAGGGAAGTGGGTCCAGAGCGGCCTGTGACTGAAGGCCTGGGGGCCAGCGAAGAGCTGCCCGTGGCTCCCAGCCAGCTGCTGGGCCCTGGCTGGACAGGGGTCTTCTGCCAGCCTGCTGCTGCCCTCCCGCCCAGGAGCCCACTCTCCTCCCTGTGCATCTCCGTGGGCGGGGCGGGGCCGGAGCTGGCCAGGAGCACCCTGCCAGCCTCAGGTGTGCCTCCACTGCGGGGTGTTTGCTGCTCTGTGGCTTCCCAGGGAAGCATCTGCCTCTGGGGGCAGTTTCCTCCTCTGTCCAGAGAGGGTGGGAACAGCTCCTGCCTGCCAGCCTGGCCTGTGTTGGGGGCTCCAGGCCTGTAACCCTGAACCCCATGAAAGGGGAAATGGCTGAGGCCAGCCCACAGGGGCAAGACGGCTGGGGCTCTGGAGAGGGGCCCGGAGCAGCTGGGGACCAGATCGGGACCCAGAACCTGCCCTGTGAGCTGTTAGTCTGGCCCCTGCTGAAGGGGTGGTGGGTCCTGCACAGCTGACAGCCCCCCGCCATTGTCTTGGATTCTGCAGCAGATTCCCAGCCGGTTTGGGGTGAGCAGAGAGCCAGCAGGAGTGAGGGGACTTGCACAGCGGGGCTGCGAGGCTGCCAGCCAAGACCTGCCCTCCCTTCTCCGCCTGGAGGGCCTGACTGCAGGGGGCCCGGCCCTAGGTCTCCCACCTGTGCACTGGGGAGCAGGTGGGGCGACGCCTCTCCCAGCCTGGGGTGGGGGGCTCTGCCCCCCGGGGCCTCAGGGAGAGGAAGACGGATGGGCTCCAGGTAAGGCCACCTCCTGAGGCCCCCCCGCACCCCAGGACAGAGTAGGTGATGGTGCCCCCATCCTGGCACTTGGCCACCACTCCCCTGGAGGAAAAGGAAGTTCTCAGCTTCCCCTGCCCACTCGTCTGGCCCTCCTGGGTCTGTGCTCCGGGACATGCCCAGGGGGAATTCCTGAGTGGCTCTGGCCTCCCAGGGTATGCGGCAGGGAAGGGGGGTGTTGGCGGGTCCTCTTCACCAGCACCGGCTCTTGGCGTGTCAGACCCAGAGCAACGGGTCTTCAGAGGAGAAACTGAGGCCCCGGAAGGGGCATGGCCTGCCCAAGGTCCCGGGGAGGGCACAGCCCAGGGCTGAGGGTGATCAAGTCCAGGGCGGGTGCTCGGCCCCTCCCGAGGGGACAGTGCCCCCCGGCAGCCCTGGGCCCCCCAGCAGCCTCCTCCAGGGAGGCCCCTCCCCTGCCTCTAAACATCCATGTTGATGCCCAGAGGGGAAGCGCTGCCAGGAGGGGGATCCTGGGTTCTGGGGAGGCGGGGGGGGGGGGGGGAGGCATCCCTAGCACCCCATGGGGGCCGGGGCCCTGGGGAGCGCGGGCTCTGTGACGCGGGAAGGCAGGGCTGAAGGGGCTGCCCGGCAGCCAATCAGAGGCGACCGTGGGTCCGAGCGAGGCTGACGGGGCGCCCACCCCTCCCGGGCGGCCTTGCACCCCTGGCCCCGTGCGGGGCGGCGGGGCCGGGCGCCTGGGGGCGCGCCCGACTTGGCACCGCAGCGGGGGCCTGGGCCTCTGCCCGCGGGTTTTCCGCGCTTGCGGCGGGCGGGGCGGGCGGGGCGGCCGCGCGGGGCGGGGCGCGGGGACTATTTGAGGCCGCCCCGGGCTCGCCGGGCAGCAGCGCGCGGCGCGGCACAGAAGACACCTCGCCCGGCGGCCCGCCCGTCCCGCCCGCGGCCGCCCAGAGACCCCCCCGCAGGAAACTGAGCCCGGGCGCAGCAGCCGAGGTGGGGTCCGGCGCAGGGCTCAGCCCTGGGAGAAAGGCAGGCCGGCAGGGGTGGCCGGGGCCGCGGCGGGGTGGCTGTCAGACCAAGGCCAGGTCCCCCGCCTGCGGTGTCCGGGTGTCCTCAGCAGGGACGGGCACCCACCTGTGGCTGCAGGAAGAGGGGCCGGGCTGGAGGCTGCAGGAGGTGGCACCCGGATCCCCGGCCTCGGAAAGAGAGTGAGGAGGCGTGGGCCTCTGGAGAAGCTGGGGTGAGCGCCGACAGTGCCTGGGCAGCCTCTTCCCGTGGGGCGCCAGCCTAGAGCTGGGCTTGAAGGAAGTGGCCGCGGCCCCCGGCCATGAGGGGCCAACAGACCCGGGCGCAGACCCCACCCGCCCCGAGCCCCAGCCAGGGCCGGCCCTTGGCTGTGGGGTTCTGCCACATCCTCTCGGCAGTACTGGGAACTGGGGGTCCTCACCCCCTTTCACAGATGGGGTGACTGGAGCCTGCGATGGAAGGAGGTGTCTGGCCATAGGCTGAGCCCACAGCGGTACCTCCCACTGTGCCGGGCACCTCTGGGGAGCTGCCTGGTGGGTCCCGGTGCTGCCAGCCTGAAGGGTGGGGGTGGCCAAGTCGTGCGGTAACCGCAGGGGCTGGGGCGGGACACCCTGGCATCTGTGGGGGCTGGGGGCGTGGGTGGTGAGGACAGGCAAGGTCGGTAGGCAGCTGCGCCATCGGGGTGGCCTTTCCCTCACCCCAGCGAGCGGGCAGAAGAGGGGGGCCGGTCACCAGGGTGGGGCTGAGCAGCTGTGCCATGCGGAGGGCAGGGCCGGTGAGGGGAAGTCAGGGCATGAGGAGGCAGGGCCGTGTGCCCAGTGGCCTTGTCCCTGGGGTCTTGGTTTTGAGGTGCCCCAGAGCACCCCCTGCTTGGTCCTGGAGCCCAAATGGATCGGGGTGGCAATGGAGGCCCAGCAGTGACGGACCCTGCCAGGGCATTTGGTGAATCCAGTGTGTGTGGGGGAACCAACCTTTCTGGCCTCCAAGTGGCTCAACCGCGCCGGGGGTTGGGATGGGGGGCTGGGCTGGTGGGGGAGCAGCAGGGCCTTGGGCACATCTGGCAGGCGTGAGCTGAGCCTTCACACCAGCTGCCCAGTGCCTTCCACACCCAGCCCAGCCCCTGCCTCAGTATCTCCCCCTGGATGATGATCACCCCAGCTGCCTGTCAGGCTGGAGGGCGCTGCGGGGCCGAGGGAAGCCGCCTCTCGCACGAGCCACTGGCACAATCCCTTTGGGTGGTGGGGCAGGCACTGTGGGACAGGTCACTCCACTGGCCAGGGAGGCCCTGCCCTGAGTGTGCCCCATCCTCAGACTGCCGGACACCCTCTTGGGGCAGCCAGGCTCCTGCCCACCATCCCGGCCTTGCTGTGACGATGGGAGGGGCGGTGGGTGCAGGGGCGATGTTTCTGTGAATGTGGTTTGCAGGGGGGGGGGGCGCGGAGGCTGGGGGACTGGAGCCGACAAGTTGCTTTCCAAGCCCAGGGGTTGGCCAGAGGCACATGCGGCATTCCCCTGGTCGGTGCTGCAAGACGAGGACAAGAACTGTGGATGGCAGCGAGGAGGGGGCGGGGCGGGCAGCCAGGTGGAGGCTTTTGTGGTGGTGATGTCACCCTTTTTGGGAACAGGCGGATGAGGTGGGAGCCAGGAAGCCTGGGTTCCTGTTCTGAGTGATGGTGTGACCCCGCAGCCCGTGGGCCCCGCAGGCCTCTGCCCCCACATGGAAGCCTCTCCAGGTCCTGCCCCACCCATGCACTTAGGGGGCACTACGGTTACTGCACACTGGAGCCCCGAGGCAGGGGGTTGCCCCGTGCTCCCAGCCCAGCAGCCGTGTCTCTGCATGGTGACCCAACCCCACCCCAGACCAGAAGCGCCTGGCAAGGTGGGGCTGAGCTGGAGTCCTGCCTGCCCGGCCTGGTGCTCAGTCATCTCGCTGGACCTCACTTCTGGGTCTGTCCAGGGGCAGCAGCACGGCCGCGTGGGACCCAGGGTGAGCTCAGGCCCTACAGTCCCTCCGGCCATCCAGAGGGTGGGCTGTCGAGGAAGGACTTGCCAGAACCAAGATGAGGCAGGTCTCTTGCCTGAGGGGCTGGTACCCTGCTTCTCCCCGCCTGGGGCAATGCCGGGAGGGGAAGAGTTGCTCAGGGTGCTGGGAACCTGGGGCCGGGGAGGCTGCGCTGTTGGTGCCTGACTGCAGGGCGTGTGCGGGACTGTCCACCGTGACCGCTGACCCCACCACTGTCCCGGCCCCCGCCGGCCTGCAGGTCTGGGCCAATGAGGCTGAAGGTGAAGATGTTCTTCCAAGGTCTTCCGGGCCGGCAGCCGGTGCCAGGGTCCCCCGACTTCCCTGCAAGCCCAGAGAAGCTGCCGTCCTCGTGGGAGGCAGAGTCGGAGGCCTCTGAGGACCTGGTGCTGCCGCTGGACGCTGAGGTCGCCGTGGACGCGGCCCCCCTGGAGAGGGAAGAGGAAGACCCTGAGAAGGGGAAAAAGAAGAAGAAGTCGAAAGGACTCCCCCACGTGCTCCACATCTTCAACAAACGGTGGAAGAAGAAGGGAAAGCCCAGCGCGGCAGAGCCCCCGGGCCCGCCGCAGGCGGAGATGCGCGCAGGGCAGGATGGCCGGCTGCCCACAGGTAGGCTGGGGGCTTGGGGGGCTGGGGCCCACGCTGGCCGGAGTGGGGCTCCCGGGGTGGGCTGCCCTCCCCGAGGGCCCAGAGCCGGCAGGGCAGACGCGCTGGGGCGCCTGGCGCGCGCGGGCGGGTCAGCCTCTGGGGGCGCGCGCCTCTCCCCGGGGCCCCCGCCGCGCTGACGCGGGTTTCTGGGCGCAGTGGAGGAGCTGAAGGCGGACCTGGAGCAGGGGCGGCTGGAGGCGGCGGGGCCGCTGCTGGCGCTGGAGCGCGCTCTGGGCGCGGCGGCCTTGGAGGGCGCGAGCGCCGAGGAGCTGGTGCGGCGCCAGAGCAAGGTGGAGGCGCTGTACGCGCTGCTGCGCGACCAGGTGCTGGGCCTGCTGCGGCGGCCGCTGGAGGCGGCGCCCGAGCGGCTGCGCCAGGCGCTGGCCGTGCTGGCCGAGCAGGAGCGCGAGGACCGGCGCGCGGCGGAGGCCGGGCCCGGGCCCTCGGCGCTGGCGCCCACGCGCCCGCGGGGCTGGCTGCGCCTGTGGCGGCGGGACGTGGCGCGCGCCGCGGAGGAGCGCCTGGCCCGGCCGCCCGGCGAGGCCGCCGCCGGCCGCTCGGAGCTGGAGCGCGCCTTCCTGCACATGGGCCGCACCATGAGGGAGGACCTGGAGGCCGTGGTGGAGCGGCTGAAGCCCGTGTGCCCCGCCGAGCTGGGCGTCGTGGCCGCCTACGCCGAGAGCTACCACCAGCACCTGGCGGCCCAGCTGGGGGCCATGGCGGAGTTCGAGCTGTGCGAGCGCGACACCTACATGCTGCTGCTCTGGGTGCAGAACCTCTACCCCAAGTGAGCCCCGCGCCGGCCTAGGCGGCAGGACCGAGGGGCGGGGAGGAGGCCTGGCCCCGGGGATGCCCCCCGGGCGGCTCTAGTTTCCAGGCCCCGTCACATTCTGCGGGGAAGAAACAGGCCGGGAGAGCTGGACCGCGGCTCCTGTGCTCCCGGGCGGCAGACAGTGACCATGGCGGGGAGGGATGAGCCAGGAGCCCAGGGACGGTGGGAGCCCAGGGCAGGGGTCCTGACCACCGCCTGGGTCAGCCCAGGATGTCCGCCTGCCCCGGAGCCCCTCGCGATGATGGGGGTGAGGGGTCTTGAAAGGGAGGAGCCTAGACTTGAGCGGTGGGTGACGTGGGTTCCTTGGGGGCAAGGGTGGACACAGGAGTCGGGGGGAGGCCTCATGCAGAGCCGCTGGTGGCCAGGTGGGGGTAGGAGGACCCGGGCTGTCAGTTTGGGGGCTGTTTGGAGCAGGAGTCGGGGGTGACGGAGTAAGAGCGGGCGCAACGATTCCACCCAGCTGAGCTGATGGGGGGCTCACCTGAGATGGGGAGGCAGGGCGAGGGCGAGGAGCCAGCGGGACTCTGGGGCAGCCAGACAAGGCACTGAAGGAAGTGCCCTGCTGAGGGGCAGTGCCAGGCACACTCCCCTCAGGCCACCCTCTGCCCACAGCGACATCATCAACAGCCCCAAGCTGGCAGCCGAGCTGCAGGGGGCCAAACTGGGAAGCCTCTTGCCCCCCAGCCAGATCCGGCTGCTGGAGGCCACGTTCCTGTCCAATGAGGCGGTGAGTCCGGCTCCAGCCCAGGCAGGCGGAGGGCGGGGAGGGGGCAGCAGAAGGGGGGGGCGCCCCAGCACTGCACGTGGTCAGGATGGTGGGCTCAGTGCTGCCCTCCCCCTGCCCGCCCCAGGCCAGCGTGCGGGAGCTGATGGGCCGAGCCCTGGAGCTGGAGGCAAAGCGCTGGGCCCAGGATGAGGCCCCCCAGAGCCTGGACGGCCACTGCCACAGCGAGCTGGCCATCGACGTCATCCAGGTAGCAGCCTGCCCCTCGGGCCCCTGCCTGGCGCCGGCACCAGCACCCAGCCAGCCCTAGGGCTGCTGCTCAGCTGCCCCCCCCCCCCCCCGCAGATCCTCTCCCAGAGCCAGGCCAAGGCCGAGGGCATCACCCTGGAGCTGGGCGCGCAGACCAGGCCGGTGCTGCAGGCCGAGCTGTTCATGTTCCTGAGGAGGTGGGTGTCTGCGTATGCGGGCCGGGGCATCCCATCAGGTCAGTGCCCCCCAGGGTGCCTTCCTGCTGCACCTTCCTGCTGAGCCCCAGGGGAGCGGACCCCCCCATTCAGCCAGGCCTGGGAGCAGCCTCTGTGGCAAAGGGGGTGCTTGTGGGGGGCTGAGGCCTGCCCCCTCTAGCAACCCCGGTCTCCCCTGCTTCCTCTGAGGACGCGTCCGCCAACCTCGGTCCCTCCTCCGGCTCTCACTCTAGTGCTCCCAGGGCCTGGCCTGGGGCCTGGTGGGAAGCTGCTCACTGGCACCCCACCCCCCACCCCTCACCCCCCACCCCCATCTTGCGTGTGCTCCCACATGCCCTTCCACCTCACCAGCTACCAGCGCTCCTTTGAGGAATTTCTGGAGAGAAGCAAACATCTGACAAACTACAGGGCCAACGTCATGGCCAACATCAACAGCTGCCAGCTGTTCTGGTGAGGGCTACCAGGCGGGGGCTGCCGCTGTAGCTGGGCAGGGGTGCGGCGGGAGGGGAGATGCCGCAGCAGCGCGCTGGGAGGACAGGGCTGGGGGCGGCCGGCCCGGAGGTGCGGCCCTGCTTGCACCTGCTCCCGCTGCCTGGAGAGCAAGCCTCGGGAGGCAGCCCCCGCGCAGAGAGGCCCGTGTCCCACCGCCGTGGGAGCCATCGAGGGTCGGGGCGAAGAGATTGTCTGGGCATGCCCCGTGGTCGCCTGGCCTGGGCACGGCCTAGGCTGGGCAGGCAGTGACCGCAGCCCCGGCCTCCAGGTCGTCTGTGGAGAAGTGGCAGATGCGCCAGGACGTCCCGAGCTACCTGCTGGCCCCGCTGAAGGAGCTCAAGGCTCGCGGCCTGGACGCCCTGCTCCAGGACCTGTTTGGGGCCCTGAAGGTAGCGGGGGCCTCTCCCCTGGGGTGTGGGCTGAGGCAGCACAGGAGGGGCAGGGAGGACTGGCAGGCAAGACCGGGCCGGGGAGGCTGGGGGCCAGTTGTGGTGCGGCTGGAGCTGCCCTGGTGAGGGGCCCTGGAGGGGGGCCCAGCCAGGGGTGGCCTCAGAGGGGCAGCAGGGGGCTGAGGGGAAGGAGAGGAAGCCCCAGCACCCTCCCCCACTCATGCTGCGCCCAGCCCCCCGAGAGTGTCCTCACTTTCCTCTGGCTCCCCGCCCTGTCCCAAGCCTGTGGGGAGGAGGCGGCCACGTGGGCTGTGGGCCAGGAAAGCCTCAGAGCCCCTGGTTCCTTTAGCAGAGGGTGAGGCGGGGCCTCGTGGAGAGAAGAGGGGCGCCCTGCCGCTGTGGAGGGCCGGCCCGGACGCCCTGGCTGCAGGCCCTGTTTGTGCAGGAATTTATTTACTAGGGGGCGGTGGGGAAGGCAGCAGGGCCTGCAGGTCTGAGGTCTGCGCTGAGCCGCAGCGGGCAACCTTGCCGGAGGGCGCGGAGGCCGCCCCGCTAACTGTGCTGGCCCTGGGGTCCTGGAGCCCCGCCCTGCCCCGGCCCGTGCGTGTCCACACGCGGGTGACCACATGCCCGCCCGCCCTCGCAGCCGCTGTTCCGGCAGTTGACGCAGACGCGCTGGGCAACCCCGGAGCAGACCCTGGAGGGGATCCTGGCCGCCGTGCAGGCCACGCTGCCGGGCTTCTCGGCGCTGCGTGGCTGCTTCCGCGAGGTGAGGGGGACGTGCCGCGCATGGGCTGCCGGGCACGCGGTGCCCACAGGTGGGGGCGAGGGCCCGTGGGCCACGCCCAGCCTGCTGCTCCCCACAGGAGCTCATGGAGGCTGTGCACCTGCACCTGGTCCGGGAGTACATCGGCCGCCTCAGCAAGCGGCGCCTGGTGCTCAGGACAGCGGAGCAGCAGCAGCAGCTGGCCGGGCACATCGATGCCAACGCAGAGGCCATCTGGGACTTCTGCACGCAGCACGTGAGCCCACCCCACAGTGCCTGCCTGCGCCTCTCTGGGTCCGGCCCTTCGGGCATGGGATCGGGGCGACGCCCTTCAAGCCGCTCTGCCCACAGGGCTCCCACGCCGGCTGGCTGCAGCACGCCCTCCCCGCGCTGGCCGAGATCATTCGCCTGCAGGACCCCAACGCCATCAAGATCTCGGTGGCCGCTTATGCCGTGCAGTATCCCGACTTCAGGTAAGAGCAGACCCGGACCTGGCAGCAGCTTGGCCGCTGGAGCCCCGTGGGCGTGGGGTGCTGGCCATGCCTGCGTGGGCCCCAGTGCGCCAGCACCCCCGACTGCGGCTCACTCCGGCCCTCGTGGAGCCGGGCAGCCCCTCCCGCAGGGCACCTCCACACGTCCTGGGACACAGGCCCACCGTCTCAGAGGGAGGTGGCAGTCGGCCCTGCAGCCGGCTCTGGTGTCAGGGCACTGCCCTACCCGGCGTGGGCCAGAGTCCCGAGTCTGCGCGGCTGTGCAGGGCCACGTGGAGTTGGGGCCTCAGCCTGGGGCTCCGGGGCCCCGGCCGCCTCTATCTGGGGAGCCAGGGACGTGGCTGCTCTGCGCTGAGCCTCACGTGGCAGGGAGGCGCGAGCAGCCTTGAGTTAGATTGCCCGCTTCAGCCTGGCCAGGCCCGCCGGCCCCCTCCACCCCTACCCCCCACCTCGTTACCAGCACACCCAGCCGCCCACCCTCCCACACCACTCCAGCCCCCAACCTGCTCATCTTCCCAGGGACCGAGTTATCCATCCGTCTGCTCACCCACCACCCACCTGTGTACCCCTCACCCACCCAGCCAACCTCCCACCCACCACCCACCCACATACACATCCACCATCTACCCCACCTGTTCCCCTGCCGCCCACCATTATCCCAGCAGCCATCTCTCGTCCCTGGAGGGTGCCAGGGTCTGCCCGGGGTACAGGACACTCGAAGCACCAGGCAGACCCGCCCAGCCTTCCTCCCTGCCCGCTGTGGTGGGCTGAGCACGAGCAGCAGGACAAGTCACCAGAGGACAGGCCGGGAAGCTCGGCAGTGATGAAAGCTGCTGACTTTGGGGGTGGGAAGGCTCGTGGGGGGTGACATCCCAGCCGAGACCCGCAGGGCAGAGGAGCTGATCGGCACCAGCGCGGGCTCGCGCGTTCCAGGAGGAGGGACCAGCAGAAGGCCTGCATGGGCAGGGGCTCGGCGGGCTCTGGTGGATGGGCGGCCAGGGGAGCGAGGGCCCCATGTGGGCAGGGGTGGCTGCGGGGCCTGGGCACCAGGTCAGACTGACCAGACCTCCCCTCGCCAGCAAAGGGCACCTGAGCGCCATCTTGGCCATCAAGGGGAACCTGTCGAGCAGCGACGCCAGGAGCATCCGGAGCATCCTGGACGTCAGCGTCGGAGGGCAGGAGCCCTCCGTGCCCCTGTTCTCACTGATAAAGGTCGGCTAGCTCTGCCTGCGCCTGCCTGCCGTGTGCGCCCAGCCCTGGACCCACCTCACCCGCCTGGCAGAGCCGCCGCCGCCCAGCCCTGCTGAGGCCCAGGCCGAGCAGCTGGCCTTGGACAGCCCTGGCCCGGTGATCCGCCTGTGGGGACAGGGCACCCACGGGGCGCCCCGAGCAGCTGCAGACGCCGGTTGCCCAAGAGCACTGACGGAGGGAGGGGCCCCGAGCCGTCGCGTGCGCCAGAGCGGCCTCTTCACGCCGGGCAGCCCCGGGCCTCGCCGCCCACCGCTGGACTCTGCCCGGCCAGATGGAAGGCGGAGCTGCTGGGAAGGCAGGGCCTGGAAGGGCAGGGGCCCGGACCCACGTCACACCCCAGCCTCCCTCAGCCCCAGGCGGGGCCCGGCCAGGAAGTGGTCCCGGGGCCACCCTCAAGGGTTCCACAAAGATTTCCAACCCACGCTCGTCACCCCTCGGGTCCTGCAGGTCACAGGCCAGGCAGGCTGCGCTGGGCTCCGGGAAGACTTGCCGGCCATTCCGCTCCCACGGCTGCCCGAGCCTGGTGGCCCTCCTTTGGCCGGCGGCCGCACACGCTGCGCCTGCCTCCTGCACCGGGCCCTGCGCTCTCCAACCCTCTGGCCGTGTGTCCACCCGGAGGCCTGTACCCCCCCCTCTGTCACGGGACTGACCAGCGGCCTTCATCCCACCGGCAGCATAACTGCCCTTGGCCACGGAACCGGCCCTTGCCAGGGGCCCAAGGACCAGGACGTGGACATGGGGGGGGTCATTCTTTTGCCTCCATCCACCCTCTGCCCTGTGGGGCGCATCGCCCTGTTCCAGGGGTTCCATTACCTTCCTAGTCTCTGCTGGCCCCAGACCCTCAGCACGAGGGGCTCCTCCAGGCCCTGGTGCGACTCAGTCTCTGCGCCTCTGAAGGGCCGAGATGGGGTCCGGGCCTTGCACAGGTACTGTGGCCAGGAGCCGGCGTGTGCATGGGGCACGGAGGCCTTCGTGCCTCTGCAGAGCATGGGTGTTGTTGGTTTTGATGGCACTGCTGTTGTACCCAGGACGAGACCCGGGGCTTTCTAGCCTGACATAAAGCTGATCTCAGAAGTGGCTGTGAAGGGTTTCTCTGGGGAGCGGGCTGGGCCGCAGTGGCCTGGAGTCCAGCTCGGGGCCTGGCCCTGTGGCGGTGGGGCTGCCCACTCTGTGCCTGTTTCCTCTCCTGGAAGTAGGGGCTGGTGAGGGGGAGCCCGCGTCCTTCCTGAGGGCGCCCTGGGGGACGCTGAGCACCCCTCACCCCTGTGCACGGGCCTCTCTGCTACTTGGAAAGCCAAGCTCAGGGCTGGGAACCACTGGGTCGGAGATGGCCTGCCAGGAAGGCCCGGTCCTCGGCATGTCTGTCTGGACAGGGTTCCTGGGGCAGGGACGGGGACCTGGAGAAGCCGGTTCACTCACAGGAAGGGCTGAGGGACAGAGGGGCTGGCAGGGGGCCTCATTCCCAGCCCCTTCCTAGCATCACCCTCTCCCTCCACACTGCAGCCCTCACCCAGCAACCCCAGCACCCCTTAAAGTGTCTCCTGGCCTGCTGTTGCCTCCCAGGCTTGACACTGGCAGTGGGGGCGAAGGATGGGGAGGTGGGGGTGGTCCCAGAAGACCCATCCAGGGTGCCCTGGGGCTGGACTGGGCCTGCCCGTTCCTGCAGCTCTGGGTGCAGGTGAGCACCCCACCCCACCCCCCGGGCGCTGGGTGGGCGCCCTGGCTGTCCTCCCAGAGCAACAGCGGTGGACAAGGAAGGAGGCACAGCGGGCACCTGGCCTGCTATTGATGGAGGACAAGAATAGAAAAAAACAAAACTGAAAAGGAGGCGCCACAAGACCAGAAGGCTGGCTCACAAGGAGGTGGGGGTAGAAGAGACCAGCGCAGCCATTGACACAGCTGTGGGAACCAAGATCCTCAGGTGCAGGCCACACAGTTGCGGAAACTAGTATCCTTGGGCTCAGACGCCTCGATTACAAAGCATGACACCCAAGCAGGTATTCTAGCTGCGCTGCACATCCAAAGGCAAAGATACGGAGATTGAGCCCACCGTAGACTCTCCAGTCCCTCTCAGATTCTACATAGTGATCCAAAATGAGCAAGCAGGGCCTCCCTGGTGGCGCAAGGGGTTGAGACACAACTGCAGCCACTGCAGCGCGATCGCTGGCCAGGGAGCGACCCACATGGCGCGGTACACCTCTCCTGTCTCCCCGCCGCTCCCCTCAGCAGTGGGTTTCAGTCAGTCTGCCTGTTCTGCTCCCCACTCTGTCTCTGGTGGAGCCTCTCACCACTGCCCCCGCCCTCCGCACCTCTGACCTGTACCCTACTCTTGTATGCATAAATCAATCTTTAAAAACAAAAACAAAATTAGCAACCAACTGACAGCTACAGCGGGGCGGTCTCCGCCCTGGCCGGGGCAGCACTCCCTGTGCCCACCTGTGCCTGTGCAGGTGCTTTTCTCCAACTCTCCTCTGCAGGGCAGCAGCCTCCTGCCTGCCCGTGCTCTGTCCCTGCCAGGACCCCCTCAGCGGAGGCCGCCCTCCTCAGGCCGCCCGCCTGCGACCCTGCAGGCCTCTCAGCAGCTTCCTGCCCGCTGGCGTCTGTCTACGCAAGTGTACTTTCCTTTTCTGTGCCTTGCCCTAATAAACCTGCCCTTTAACTCTAACGACCGTCTCTGTCTCGTGGAGAAACTCGCCTTGAACTCGCCGCGAGCCGCTGAAACGGGAGCTCTGGGGACACCTTCCCCAGCGTGACCCCAAAGACCCCGCTCTGCAAACCCACAGACTCCAAAAACCACAACACTAGCACCTGGGGCAGGGAGGAGGGAGGCCATGGTCCCCCAAGCCCCAAGGTCGCTGCAGTTGGGAGTTGGGAGGGGCTGGGGCCCTTGGAGCTGGGGGGGGGGACCCCACGGCCAGAGGACGCAGGCGGCGCCTCGGTGGTGCCCGCTGCTCCTGACACTGGGTGGGGCCGCAACCGGGCGACGCCGGGTCCTGCCTGGAGCAGCAGCCCAGTCACAGAGGGCTCCATGCCCCTCACTGCCCATGGCCTGCAGGAAACTCCCACTAGGGGAGGGTTTGTCCCAGAACGGGTGAGTCACCGGGAGGGACAGAGGAGGGGCCTGGGCAGGGGCACAAACCCCTGTGGACGGAAAGGGCCTCGGTGCACTAGGTCCCACCCCCACCCCCTCTCCGCCCCACCCTGCCGGTCACCCTGGGCCGCAGTGGAGGGGTGGGCAGGGGCTGCTATAAACCCAGGGAGCCGGTAGAGCCAGGCCCAGGGGCCGGGAGAATTGGGGGAGGGAGGGTGGGAGCTGGGCTGGGCACATTTTCCGGGTGAGGGAAAACTCCTGAGGGCTCTGAGGGCGATTTGGGAGCGGCTGTCTTGTGAGTCTGGGAAATGCCCAGCTGCTGCCACTTGGAGCAGGGGGGCGGGCAGTGGGGAGACCAGGGGACCCCCAAGGGTGGGGGCTGTCTGGGAGAGAGGTCAGTGAGGTCGGTCTGGGGCTGGGCGTGTGGGCAGCGGGTGGGCTCTGGGGGAGCGGCTGGCTGGGGTCCTGATTCCAAGGGCGCCCAGAGGGGATGGCCTTGAGGGGAGTGCCGAGCCAGGGGAGGGAGTGTGGGAGTCTGCCCAGGGCAGCCTGACAGCCCCCGGGAGCGCCTGCATCTCCACAGGCTGCCCTGTGTGGGCGCACAGA